>NC_141145.1:13799707-15210957 GCF_053477565.2 Lygodium microphyllum
CAAGGAAATGATTCCTAGTGAGAAGATGGGCCTAAACAAATACTCCAACGATCAAAGACTACAATAGAGGAGCTACCTAGTGGTAGTGGGGTTAGTTTGATTGAGGCTGTACGCGTTAATGATGCTAAAACCTCTAATCTGCGAGTTGTCCTTACAAGAGGTCAAAAGGGTAGAGAAGCCGACAAGGATAAGCCTGTCGACGAAAACCCTAAACAAGGCGACAAAGGAACACAAGTTTTGGATCCTGCCATGGAAGGGGGACCTTTGAAGCCTGTAGAAAGTAAAGCCGATAAGGAACCACCAAAGAAGAAGGTGAAAGTTAAGAAAGAGGCAATAAAGCCGGTTCAGCGACCTAAAGAGCGGATGGTTTGGCGTGAAAAGTGAGCTCTATCGAACTATCATGAATTCGATTTGGCGAGCTCTCTTTGCGAAGTCAAGCCGGATGTGAATCTTTTACAGCTTATTAAGCTTTCCCCAGGAGTACGCAAGGAGTTTAGGAAGATCCTACGTACCAGGTATATTGTAGAACCTTTGGGTATTGCGCGAGTTGGTGATGACTGGTTCGAGCATGCTGAGAAGCATTGCCCAAGGGTTGCAGCCTATGTCGATGAGATATTAGTAGATTATGCCATTGTCAACACGGGATCATCTGTTAACGTTATGAGTTCTGAACTGATGGAAAGGTTGGGTCTTGCGATCCAGAAAGATACCTCCACAATTCTCAGAATGGCAGATGATAGTTTGAGGCAGCCGGAAGGCTGCATTACTAAGGTTCATGTCACTGTTGCAAATGTAGAATGCCTGTTGGACTTTAGGGTGATTCGTTTTGCAGGCCGTCCAAGTTACCAAGTATTACTCGGATGACCTTGGATCTTGCAAGCGGACTGCCAAGTAGATATACCCACCGGTCGACTAATATTCGGTAGAGGTGCCCAGCGTGTGGTGGTTGATGCTTATCCTGAGTCCCCGTAGAGTGAGAGAGCTCTTCTATCTTCTATAGAATTGGAGAAATTAGAGGATTTATCTGCCAGTGAGACATCATCGAGTGATGAGTCCAAAGAGGGATCCACCACGGAAGACATCTATCAGATCACTTTGAACGAGACGATAGAGGGCCAAGATCGTATAAGAGATGCAGATGTTATCGAGCTAGACCTTGGTATGCCTTATGATTCACGGCCAATCAAATTAGGTTCTATGCTCAGCACAGCAGAAAGGGAGGACTATGTGGTCTTGATTCAGGAATTCTGTGATATCTTTGCCTGGAGTTATGATGAGCTGAGAGGCATTCCTCCTAGTCTTGCTGTTCATACAATTCCGTTGAAAGAGGGCAGTCGTCCTGGACGACAGAAAGTAAGGCGTATGCCTTTCGAACTGAGGGATGGTCTGTTTGAAGAGTTACAGAAGCTTTGGAAAGCGGGTTTGATTTTTCCTGTGCAACACACGGAATGGTGTTCGCCGGTTGTGATAAGAAAGAAGAAGAATAATCAAATTCGATTACGTGTAGACTTTAGGGAGCTGAATAAGCAGACAGTTAAGGACTACTACCCGTTGCCATTTATTGATCAGATTTTGGATCAATTAGCGGGTAGGGAGATATACTTGTTCATGGATTGCTTTGCAGGATATAACTAGATGGCAATTGGAGAAGAGGACAAGTTGAAAACAACTTTTATTACTGTATTTGGTACTTTTGCGTACCATGTGTGATGGCCTTTGGTTTATGCAATGCGCCTGGTTCGTGGCAACGAACAGCAGATAAGACGTTCGGTGACATATCCCCCAAAGAGTTAAAGGTATTTATTGATGACCTAGGGGCCACCACCGTGAGAGAAAGGCAGTTGATCATTTTAAGAAAATGCTTTGAGCGCTGTAGACAATTCTGCATCGCCCTAAACCCGCGGAAGTGTGTTTTTGGAGTACCTTATGGGCTATTGCTGGTTCATGTGGTCAGTTCGGTTGGAATTGCGATAGACCCCGAGAAGGTCAAAGTTATAGTTGCCATGGGTCCACCACGCACCCTGAAAGAAGTTCATAGCTTTCTGTCTTCGGTTGGTTATTATCGTAGATTCATAAACGCCTTGGCAGAAAGAACGTTGCCGCTTACAAATTTATTGTCCTTTAGCTGTTCGTTTGTATGGGGTGACCCTTGTAAGGTAGCATTCGATGATGTGAAACAGGAGCTAGCAAGAGCTCCCGTTTTAAAAGCACCTAAAAGAGGTGAGGTGTTCTATATATTTTCAGCGGCCACCATGTATAGTATCAGCTGCTGTTTAGCCCAAATTTGGGAAGAGAAGTGGTACCACCCGATTGCTTTTGCTAGCCGAAAGTTGGGGGTATCCGAAATCAATTATACCTACATGGAGAAGTTGTGTCTAGCGATGGTCTTTGGGACCAAGAAATTCAGGCATTATATTCTCTATGAGAAAGTCATGCTTTATACGAAGGCGGAGGGACTTTGATTATTGATGAATAAGCTACAGCCGCCTGATCGTTTAGCAAAGTGGTTGATCACTTTGCAGGAATTTGATTATGAAATCAGGAGTAAGCCACTAAGGTTGTAAGGCATCGTGGAATGTCTTGTGGACTTTGGGGAGCCGAAAGAATCTGTGGGAGCTGAAGGTAGTGACATGGAGTTGTTATTTAAAATAGGTACGACATCTATTCCCTCCTGGTATGCTGCAATAACGCATTATTTATCGACAGGAGAGGCGAGATCGGAATTATCTAAAGCTGAGAGAAGGAAAATTAAGCAACAAGCGTTAAAGTTTGCTTTAATCGCAGGTACATTATATCGGCAAGGGGTTGATGACATCTATCACCGGTGTGTGATGCCTGACGAGGTGCCATTCATTTTGGAAGAGTGCCATGATTCTGCTTGCGACGGCCATTTTGCAGGACGGCTTACAGCACAAAAGGCTTTAAGAGCAGGTTATTGGTGGCCTGCCATCTTCCAGGATGCATTTGCGTATGTTAAGAGATGCGATATTTGTCAATGACATGATAGTCGAGAGAATAGGAAATGACCACTCACCCCTATTATGGCGATACTTCCATTTGAGAAGTGTGGAATAGACTTTGTGGGTCCTATTACTCCGTCGTCAACTACGCAAAAGAGGTACATCATTGTAGCAACTGACTACTTCATAAAGTGGTCAGAAGCACGTGCAACAAGGAAAGATGATGCTAAAGAAACTGCTAGTTTCCTTTTAGAGCAGATAATATGCCGGTTTGGTCCGCCGAAAGAATTAGTGTCGGACCGCGGAACCCATTTCCTGAATAAGGTGATCAAAGGTTTGATAGAGATGTGGCAAATCAAGCATAACAAGACAACCCTATATAACCCGCAAGCCAATGGGCAAGTTGAAAGCACCAACAAATAGCTTGTGGGCATCTTGTCCAAAATTGTGTCGGAAAAGAAACGTGATTGGGATAAAAAGTTATACGTGGCAGTGTGGGCCTATAATACGACCTTCAAATGAGCCACTAGCCATACCCCGTTCAAGTTAGTATATGGGGAGGAGTGTGTCTTGCCTTTAGAGATTGAGCTGCCGACTATTCAGTTTGCCATCAATCATTCTTTGAGTGATGAAGACGCACTTTTTGAGCGCTTGACGACACTGGCACATTTAGATGAGCTTAAACTACAGAGCTTATTGCACCAAGAAGTGGCGAAGCGCCGAATGAAGCAGTTACATGACCTTAAAGCCAAGAAATACACCTTCAAGAAAGGACAGCTTGTTCTGTATTATGACGCACGACGTGAATTATTTCTAGGCAAGCTAGAGCCCAAATGGGACGGGCCCTATAGGATCGTTAGAATATGAAAGAATAAATCCACAGTCTTGTTAGCTAACCTTGAGGGAATAGAATTTAAAAATAAGGTTAATCTTAATAAGATTAAACCTTATTATTTCTGATTGCACTAATACTATGACTACCTTGTCTAGGAGAGATCGATCAAATATTTGCAAGGAAATCGTGATAGAGATTGATGGGTCGTCTGATCCCTTATTTAGAACACCCATATTTAGAATTGAGGTATCATTAGGGAAAGCTCATTTGGTGGAGCAAAGGATATAAGGTGACTGAGCAAGAAGGTGGGACATTTATTTGGGAGATCAAGGTCTTGTGCCATCACTGCCTACAAATTTTGACGAGCATCCCTGTTGAATTCAATGAGGATGGAGGGATGGAGCCTACAGTCCACCCGTTGAATATGCTGAATTTCGATTACCATAATTATGAGTAGAGTTCAGGATGGTGGGATATGTAAACCCTTTATGGATGTACACCTTGTACTTTGATGGGGCGTCCAGGGGTGCATGCAAAAAAGGAAGTGTAGAAGTTGTCATCTGAGACCCCCGACGATGCATTGTCATGAAGTTAGCGGCCTATCTCGGGGTGAATTTTACCAATAATATGGCAGAATACAAAGCCCTGATTATGGGTTTGAATATTGCAAAGAAGGGTGGTATCCACCAGTTATTGGTGAAAGGGGACTCTCAGTTGGTTTTAAATCAACTCAATGGGACGTACATGGTGCGAAACCCCATCCTTTGCATGTACCATCATACTGCCATAGCCCTGCTAGACGAATTTGATAGAGTGTCTTTTCAGCTGATTCCATGAAATTGGAATTAGTTTGCCGATTCATTGGCTAATTTTGCATATGAAGAAGACCTCTTCTTTAATTGTGGCCCTTGTCCCGATATATCTATTGATGGTGAGACATGACCTGGTCGTTTGTGGGGTATACTTTCTGAACATGCCCTCTTTGGCAGATGATGGTTGATCTGGGTGATGCAGAGGGTAGGTGAGACTCATTTGCCTTTATTATCTTGGACCCACAGACTGATTAGACGACATGTGATGCGAACACCTCTTGCGATATACGCAGGAGAGATGGGTCATAATTTAATGCACCTAGTGTAGGGCTACGAGCCTCTGTTCCCCTGGGAATGGTATGTTTTGATGTCTATCATAGTTGTTTCCAAGAGGATGTTGGGCGTAGTATTGTTTGATTTCATTAGGCCAAGAGGGCCAATCTATTGGCAAAGTCATGTTTGATTTCATTAGGCCAAGAGGGCCATTTCCCTGTCTAGTGCGGGTGCGTTTAATCGGTTTTTTTTGTTTTAAGTGTTGTGCTGGATAGGTTTTGTGATTCGTGGAATTTGGTGGAGCCTGGAGGAACCTTTGCTGTGATGGAAGCTTCTTGTGGCCAATCCAGGTGATACCTCTCCTTTACGAGTACCTTTCTTTCCTGTTATATGTGTATTTGTACTTGTCGAGGGGATATATTTTTGTTGGGGACCGGCAACCAAGGCATGAAGTCCCAGGTTCAGGCTAAGTATGTTTGAGGGAGGTCGGAGTAGTCATTGCCTCCTGTAAAGACATTGTCAGGCATTGAAAGACCCGTTTTAGAAGGAAGTCCTAGTGGTCCTGTTCTGCTAGCCTGCTAGGCAGCCGTTCTAGGAGTTCTTGATAGTAGTGAGGGAGTTAGAGAAGCCTGCCAGAAGAAGATAATGATGATGCCAAGAAACCCTGAACATCCTAGAAGATGAATATAAATACGAAGGTGTGTAAAAAGGGGTTCTAACCCCTATCAAAGAAAAGAAGAGAAATGAAAATGTATAGGCAATTGATCATCGCCTTGCGAAAGCCTGGTAGGTTCCTGGGGACGAGTCAGACCCGGGGCCGATACCTTGTCTTCCTAGGGGTGGCTTCTTGCTAGAAAAAAAAAAACTGACAAAACAAGGAAGGTTGGAGCGAAAACAAAAGTGAGCGTTAGAAAAGGATTAAGTGTCGCCTTGCAAGGGCTTGGTAGGTTCTTGGGTGCCGAGACAAGTCCTGAGGCCGATGCCTTGTTCTCCTTGGGTCACTATGCTCAGCTCCCTCCTTTTTACATGCCCAAGTATGTTGATAAAATAAAAACCCTAAAAGAAGCACTATACTAACAGAAAATACTCCTTGATCAGGCTATAGGAGTCGTCGCCTTGTAGGAGCTCCTAGTTGTGTTGTCTTTAGTTGGTAAGTAGTTCAGACTACCACTTAGGGCAACCTCTTTGATAGGTTTTTTAGTTTGGATGTGTTGGAGCAATTGGTTAGCGACTCCCTTCGGATCTTCTATTAGATGATGCTAGGCCTACTCCTTGTGGATGTCCTGCCTTGGTTTGTCAGGGGGTGGGGTGAGCACTATGCTGAGTTTTATTACATATTTGTTTTGTATCAGCTTGATGCTTCTTTGGTTGTTTATGTGTAGATATGTTCATGGCTTCGACGGGCTGAGTCGCCCTATCCCGTGGTCGCCAATGAGAGTGGAATTTTGGTGCCGGGAATTACTTAAAAATAGCTAAAAATTATGAATATCAAGGGAAAAATATGCAACGTCAAAGGCGGCGGCTCGATCCAGGACGATTTTAAGCGCCAAAGTGCTTTAAAGGTGCTCGAGCGACACTTGTTGATTTTTCATAATTTTTCAAACAGTCGTGCGGGTTAACACGAGCTATTGGCCAATGCGGGATGCCAAGTCGGACGCCCAGGATTTTTCAGAGCTCGATTCCGAGTCCGAACGGGGAAATGGCCACAAAATGGTCAAGATATGAAAAGGTGGACACTTGGGAGGCCAAATTTGAGCATGCCTTTTGAGTTTGGTCTCTATGAAGAATTCTGAAATCAGTATTTCTCTCTCCTCCCTCTCTCTCTTTTAAGGGGGAATTCATGTGGGAAGAAGAAGGAAGAAGAAAGAATGATGGAGGCTTGTCTGGCATTGATCGGATTGCTCCACGGGCTGGAAATGATGATTTGTGATCATGCTGAACATGAAGTGCTGCTGATTTTCAGATTTGCAGCCATGGACATGAAACCCGAAACACGCAAATAAGCGGTAATTCAATTTTTTCAAAGAAAATTTGAGATTTTATGGCTTTTGATTGATAAAATGTTGTTCATGTGGGCTAAAAATTGTTTATGTTGTTGTTTTCCATGAGTACTTGTTGATCATAATCAGAAAATCAGAAAAATATGCATCTTGTGGCTCAAAATAATACACTAAAACACGTAAAATATGGAAAATCAAGGAAAAATGATGTTTTTGGGCATAAAAATGGGAAAATGAATAGGAATACCAACTAAATTTTCATTTTTGTTGCAAGAAGTAACTAAGGGCCACAGCCCATAACCTATTTTGAATTTTCAATAATTAAATAATGCAAAAATAAGGAAAAATACAAGAAAAATAGAGAAAAAACCACAAAAATAGGGAAAAATTGCATTTTGGGTGCGAAAAATTAATGAAAATTGAGAACAATGTTTGTGGGGATTGAAGCATGAGGATTTGCCTCAGTTCAACCCCACCTTCTTGTTCTAGTGCGTCTTTTTCCGCTTTTTACACATAAAATGATGGCAAAATGCCCTATAAATCTATACAACAATGCAACATTTGACCGATGGGAGGGTAGAGTGGTTAAAATGTGTCTAAATGTGGAGTCAAATGATGAAAAGATTGCTGTTTTTTGTTTGCATGCCATATAGGTCGGTGAATAATTATAAAATAAGGGCCTAGTAGCACGAGGGTTTCCTTGGTGTTAGGTATGTGCAACGCCGCATAAGAACGGTAGTTGAAAATCATTGAAAGGATGTTTTTCGCATGTGCATAATATTGATTTCATAATTGTTTGAGCACTTGGCATCCACAATATGCATAAGCCATGAAAATATTTAAAGGTATCAGAAATCTTGGATGCACAGCAATTGCTTTCATTAGGACCTTGACCCACGTTGAGTGAGAGACAGGACACCCTAAGCCATAGGCTAGTTGTGGGGTCTAGGGAAAAGAGAAGTAAGGACGATGGTACATTTCTGTAAACGATTAAATGGTACCTTGAGTGGATTTTGTGCGAAATGTTTATATGTTGAGCGACGCATTGAGGGGCCAATCCCCAAGGTGTAGGAGAGTCGCAGAGGGGTGGCGGCATTCAGCCGTTGGAGGACCCCCTATGTCTGTGCTTCGTGCCATTAGGCAAAGTGTAAGGGACTCCCTCTGAGGAGTAGTGGGTGAGAGAAGAGTGGACTACAAATGACATAATACAAACGCAAGATGTCTAGGAAGGCAATGTATGTGTCATCAATGCTCCTGGCCACGAGGCCGTGGGGTTGTTGAGCGTGTGAGATAGAGGTCTGGCTAGTGCACGAGCCAATGCCGGCCCGTTCTAAGTTCCATCAGTTTTGCCAGTAGACTCGAACAAGGTACCATCCTACTAGATGTTGCAAAATATATGTTGTTATTGAGTAGGATACCACGAGTACTAGATGCGTGTGCCACACTCCAGTACAATCTTGAGTTTTACAATTGGTTTTTATCCTCACGAAGTGACATGGATTTATACACTTGTATATAAATAAACAATGTGTTTTGTGATAGTGTATAGATGATACCAAAAAAGCAAAGCCAGTACACACACAAGCAATGATAATCAATCGTAGGTGATATGCATCGAAGTCAACACCATGGGATTTAGACAAGTGATGCCTCTCTGAGCTGCACCTATTCATTATGGTTGAAGCATATGGCTTGCATGTACTCTTACGAGTTGCCAAGTGAATGCAAGACAACACAGGTCTCTGTACGAAAGCGTTCAATGTCCTAATCACCACAAGACCACCAACCCCACAAAGAACCATTATGGATAAAGCAACGGAAATACCAAGAACAAAGAGCCATGACGGAATCCCCACATGGGAATAGAAAATCACCCCTATAGAAAGCACAAATGTCATTTGAGCATGGCCCAAAGCATAGTCATCAGCTACTCTCTCTTTCTTGGCCAAACTCTACATCCGGGTAGGAGCCACACTCTCAACAATGACAAATGTTTCTTCATCAACCAGGATTCAAATTGCCAGATGCTCTATTCCTTATTCATGCACAGCTCACTCCAGTTGCTACTTCGATCGTACCGATGTCTCGCATGTTACAAAGAGGTTTGCAAAATCTCAAGTGTATCTCTCCATTACAACAATTATTCCTCTAGCATCGAGGCTAATAATACAATCATCTTTGTAATATCTATTTTTCACAGCCTTTGGATCTTGACGTTTCTCAATCCAAATGAAAGGATGATAGCCTCAATATATTGCATTGTTTGTATTCATTTTATTTATAAAAAAGAGTAATCAAAAAGAAAAGAAAAAAAGAAAAAAAAACACTCACAATCATAGCACAACACCTAGGGGTCCTCAAATTAGGTACGTCCAATGACCTTGATTGGTTGGTCCCTAGTCCCCTAGCCCTTTACACATCCTCTATAATTGTTCAGGGCACATCAAGGGCAAGTCATACCTAGGGAGCTTGTCTTGCCTATGGTTAGATCTATCACCTTGACCCATTTGCACGATTCTTTCTTGCACTCCATCTCTGTACCATTGCAATCAATAGTGGTGAGCAAGGCATGAAGGACCATGGAAAGTACCCCGTACTCTTCAAACAATACATGTAGCCACTAGCTATACCAAAATTTTAGGCGTCAATGAGCTCAATTGTGCTATATCATGTTGTCAAAATCACAAATGATGTCTTAAGAAGTCTTTGAATGTACTTCTTCTCAACATTGACAAAATTTTCCATCCCATTGAACCCTTGCTTCATCCACACATTGCTACGAGGGATCAACAACCTTAATATCTAAGTATGCTCATGCACTCACATAATATCTACACCACAATCTATACACAGTTTGGGTCCTCAAGTGCAGGACATTACTCTCGATTGTCTCCTAAACTAATCAAACTCTGTCTTGTGCATGATAAGAAGACTAGCACTACCCCCAGGGAGAGACCACATATGAGAGGTTTTTCAATTATAGGTATTGAAGACTCCAACGAAAGTACGTCAAATCTTCATCACAACACTCAACTTTGAATTCTTATCCTTTATCATCCTGCAAGCCCATCAACGAGGCATCCCTCGCAGAATCCCCTAATAATCAACACCTATACCAACCCACCATGAGTGCAACTCCCAACAAAAATCAACCCTATCACCAACTCCAACAAGCCTATCACTAACCAATTAGGCCAACAAAGTGCCACCAACCACCTTCATTCGCATCACTACCAAAACTCCTCCAAGGCAAACCATAACAGTCCCTTTCACCCATGTCTTCGGTGCATGCCAAAGCCTGCTAGCTAGAAGGTGAGTACCATGGGATTGGCACTCATCTAGGAGGGGGTAATGTTAACTCTCAGACGAAAAATGTGAAAAATCTAAAGCAGAAGACAAGGCCAAGGCAATAGTAAAACGGAAGATAAAGGCATACTAAGAAAAATATGGAAACACAAGAAGTGCAAAAAAGTCATAGATCAAGGAGAAAGGTGCACAAGAAAAAGTGTAAGTTAATACTTTTGTAAAAGAGTACAAGATGCATCATGATTTATTTTAATAGCGTCGGACTCTCACCCGTGCAAATTGTAAAGATAGATAGGCGGTAAGAAGGAAGCTAAGAAGATAGGAGGACAATGGGAAAAATGGTCTAAGCCATGTAAAAAAGGGGATAAGGGGATGACTGCCCAAAAGGGATTTAGGGTTTTGTATATAAAGTTGAAAAGTGAATGAGAAGCTCGTTCTTGGTGTGTGGCAAAAAGCTTCTTTTTCTTCTTTTCTTCTTCTTGCCTTCTTGTGTGTGCTTGCGTGAGAGAGTGTGAGAGAGTGAGGGAATGAGTGTGTAAGAGTGAGGGATCGAGGAGAAGAAGCTCCCCATCTCCTCTCTCCATCTTCTTCTATTCTCTTCTCTTCTCTTGTCTTGCACGGCTATGGAGGATGGAGCTTGATGGAGAGGGATTGAGGTTGCTTGAGTTTGCATCGAGGATCTTGGAGCTATCGGCATGCACGGGAGAGGAGGGTACTCGATCGGGCATCAAGGTAAGATCACTACACCCCATAGGTAGGGAGAGCATGTCGGCTATGTGAAAGGTAGACATGGTCACTCGTCAGCTTGAAACACTTGATCAATAAGTGGTCCATAGGTCTCGGGGGGTGAGGGAGAGAGCTTTCTTCAATAGTACTTCTTTATGCGGATACCATTGAAGAAGCCTATTCTCTCACCTTCCAGGGTTTTGAGTTCTATGTTGCCAGTTCGACTGATGTCCCGAACTCTGAAAGGTCATAACCCCCTAAACTTTATTTTTTGTTTATGTCCCTTAACTGAGCATAGTAGTACTAAGTTGCCTTGTTCAAAGTCTTGCTGCTTGACATGCTTGTCAAACGAGGTGTTTTGCATATTGTCTTCTCGCATATTAGTGCATGGGTGGCTAGAAGCCGAGTTTTCGATAAGCGTTCAAGATCAACAAGGTGTTCTATCCATGCCTTCTTCCCATCCCATCTCTCTTGAAGGGCTATCCTCAGGCTAGGGACGAAGACCTCTAAGGGAAAAATTGCCTCAGTCCCATACATCAACCTAAAGAGAGTTTGACCCACATCCATTTTATAAGTCATGCAGGAGGCCCACAAGGCCGCCATCAACTTGTTATCACAATTACTGTGCGAAGCATAGACTACCTTGGTCAAGGCGTTCACCAAGATTTTATTTGTGGATTCGTCTTGGCCATTTGCCTGAGGGTAATAAGGTGAAGATTTCTGATGGATGATTAGGAATGTGGATAGGAGATGAGCTATCACTTCATTGATGAAGTGTGTGCCTCGTCACTAATAAGTTCGATGGGGTAGCCAAATCGTGAGATCACTTGCTCCCATAAGAACATGGCAGTGGTTCTAGTGTCAATTTTTCTTGTAGCATATGCTTCTACCCATTTTGTTAGATAGTTGGTGGTGACAATGATGTACTTAGCTTGTGAATATTGTGCGGCAGGACTAATGGGCCCGATGAAGTTAATCTCCCATTTCTCGAAGGGTTGTCATGTAATGATTGGGGTTAGCTCCATGTGATCCTTACGAATAGGAACCTTAGTCCATTGGCACTCATTACAATGCTTTACGAATTGTACTGCATCACGAAAAAGAGTGGGCTACTAAAGCTGGGACTGCAATACCTTGTGGATTGTCATGTCTCCATTGAAGTGTCCTCCTATGATTCCACCATGTGCCTCATGAGTACGTAATGCATTTCGTGCTCACACATGCATTTGTGCAGCAACTCGTATTGCCCCAATCTGTAGAGTTGGCCTGCTATAAGATAGGGTTGGATCTTTAGGATGAGTCGCCTGAGTCAAGCCTTTTGTATTGGTCGTTCAGGTAGTCCGTGCTTAAGCACTTGGACTATATTATCTGCCCAATATGGCATCATGTCGGCTCTAAACAAATCTCTTTTGCTGGATAAGCTGAATAGATGCAAGTTACAAGTAGTTCGTCTACAATGCCTTGTTTAGCAGCAACTTCTTCTATGGGGATGCGAGACATATGGTCGGCCATGTAGTACTACTTCCCTTTATGTACAACCATGGAGAAGCCAAATTCTAGAAGTAGAAGGAGCCATCAAGCAATGCGTCTTATAGCATAAGGTTTATTAACAAGATATAACAAGGCTTAGTCAACAAAGAAGGTAAAAGGTGTAGCCAAAAGATAATGCCAAAATTTCTTTATAGCAAACACCATGGCCAAACCCTCTCTCTCTGTTATTGAGTAATTCATTTTGGTCTCAATGAGTTGTCTGTTAGTAGCTATAGTGCGCTTTCGCTCAACCGCCAAGACCCACGGACTGCTTATTGTTTTAAGCGTTCCAAGCGAACTGTAATGGCTATCTCTCACCTAGCCGATGCGCCGTCGATCCTACGAGTGTAGTGAGCTTACCTTGATGTAGAAATGAGTTGCCTCCTCTCTCGCACATGCCGGTAGCTCCACATCCTAGTGTTGAGATATCGAGCTTCACTCGTGATACGCTAGGGTGACCATTGTTTATTTATGTCACCGACTTGTTAGTTGTTGTAGACGCGGTTGGTACACCGCCCATGAATAATAGCTACATGATAGCTATCCTTATCTACTCTAGTTTGTGGCTCAGTTAGTATGCCACCTTAGTTAGTTGAGTTTGGTTTGAGACCCATATATAGGATTCTTCTATTTCTTTGTAAGAGAGTTCTTTTGGCTTACACAACTAAGAAGAGGAAAACTGTTTTCAGCCTCCATCCTTGTGTGTATTCCCCCATTGTGCAAGCAAGAAAGCTTCAAGTGAGACTCCTTCCTTCCCTCCCACAATCTTGACATGGTATCAGAGCCTTGTTCGTGGTAAGGAGCTCAAGAAAGCAAGCCAAGCTAGCATTGTTCTGGTAAGAGGAGCAGTGTTGCTTTCATTTTCTGTTTTGGGAGTAGATCTCTGCAGGTAGCACAGCCGGAAAGTGCAGGAGTGAATTGTCTCAGGTTGAGACGCCCTTCGCGGTGAAGCAAGAGGGCAATATATGTTGCGGGTAGGGCTTAAGCCCTTGGCGACCTTGTTTTTTTGATTTGAGGCCATTTCGGGGCCTGTTTTGGAGGAGGAAGTTTTCTGCACGCACTCAGGAAAAGGCCCAGTTTTATGCTGTGCAGCCATTGTTCTATAGGTTGGTGAAAAGCTACTGTAGAAATTGCATCGTATGCTTGTGCGCAGAGACATTGGGAGTTACAGAATCATCCCTGTTGCCTGTTGATGCAAAATCGTCACTAGGAAGTGACTATGTGGTCAAATACCACTTTCACCAGTTTTGCAGATTTTCCCTTGTGAGGGTGAAGCTGTGTTTTTTGCAGTGTTGACAGAATTTTTTGCAATGTTCTGTAATGGCATCTGATTCTCTTTCACAGATTGTCATTGAAAAGCTTGACAAGAATAACTTCCAAGCATGGAAGTTTAGAATGACGAATTTCCTTATGGGAAAAGGATATTGGGAATTTGTTGCAGGAAATGAGGAAGAACTAGTTCTTCCTGATGTTCCCAATCAACAGCAAATGCAGGCATTTAAAGCATGGCATGAGAGAGCCAGGAAAGTTATGTACTGGCTGTCTATGAGCATTTCAGACTCTATGATTGTGCATATTCAAGATGCAAGTACGCCAAAGGAGGCATGGGATACTTTGTCAAAAATGTATAGCACAAATACGCAAGCCAGGAAAATGCAGCTCAAGCAAGAGTTGCATAATGTGCAGAGAGAAAATATGAGCATCAATGACTACCACATGAAGGTGAAGAAGATTGCAGATGCACTTGCTTCCATTGGGTCGCCAGTGGAAGATGATGATTTAGTTTCTGTGACCTTGAATGGTCTAGGAAAGGATTATGCACAGTTTCGGACATCCATTTCAGTTCGTGAAAGATTTCCTGACTTTGAGGAGTTGATTGCTCTTCTAATTTCTGAGGAGCAGAGAAATGGTGGTGCATCTTCTTCAGGAGGAACTTCAAAAGAAGCTGTCTTCTACTCAAATGTTGGAAGAGGTAGAGGCAGAGGTAGAGGAGGCCGATTTGGAGGCCGTGGTAGAAATCAGAATATGCAGCAAACTCAAGAAAACCAGTCCTATGGAGGAGGACATGGTAACTCTCGAGGCAGGGGGAGCCAAAGAGGTCATGGTGGATGGCAAAGAGACCAAAATGCAAACAGTAATGTTGAATGCTACTACTGTGGTAAAATGGGTCATATGGCTAAAGACTGCTATAAAAAGCAGAATGACATCATGAATGGAAAACTGCAACAAGGGAATTATGCATCTTCTAGTAGACAGGATGATGACAGAAATGAGCACTTGTTTATGGTGCAGCACATGAACAATTCTGTGACAAGTGCAGAAGAAAGCAATGATGTATGGTATGTTGACTCAGGTGTATCAAACCACATGACAGGTCATGCAGAATGGATGGAGGATGCAAGAAAAATGGAAAAACCAGGATTTGTGGAGACTGGTGATGATACTGCACATCCTATTGTGCAGATTGGAAAAATTCATTTGTCTATGCAGGATGGGAAAAAGAAATACCTATCCGATGTATTTCATGTCCCAAATATCACCAAGAATCTGGTTTCTGTTGGTCAAATGGTTGAGCAGGGCTTGCAGGTCAGATTTAATCCTCATGGATGCTTTGTTGAGGATATGAAAAATAAAGGTCGCTTGATAGCAAAAGGAAAGAAGAAGGGCAGAATGTTTACATTTGATGCAGACATGTCTGAATTGAGTGCAGCAATGTTTGCACATGGGACCGGTGTAGTTGCAGATATTGATATCTGGCATAAACGCATTGGTCATGTTAATATACAACGACTTAAATTAATGCAAGCCCAAAATATTGTTGCAGGATTGCCCAAATTCAAGGTTGCAAAAATGCATAAGGTATGTGAAGCCTGTCAGTTTGGAAAACAGGCAAGGAAACCATTTCCTAGACATGTTCAAGAGAGTAAGAAGCCATTGGAATTAATCCACTCTGATGTGTGGACAACTAAAGCTGCATCTCTTAGAGGCTGTCATTATTTTGTCAGTTTTATTGATGACTATAGCAGAAAAGTTTGGGTGTATTTTATGAAAAAGAAAAGTGAAGTTTTTGGGCATTTCAAAACTCTTAAAGTGATGGTTGAAAAAGAAACAGGCCTGCAGATAAAATGCCTAAGGTCAGATGGAGGGGGAGAGTACCTTTCAAATGAGTTTGCAAGGTTCCTGCAGGAGCATGGCATAAAGCAGCAATATTCATGCAGTCATACCCCACAACAAAATGGAATTGCAGAAAGGAAAAACAGGCATATTGGAGAGGTATCTCGTGCCATGCTCAATGAAAAAGACTTGCCAGATTTTTATTGGGCTGAGGCAGTTGCTACAGCAATCTACATAATGAACAGGACTCCCACTGCAGCAATACATGGAATGACTCCAGAGGAGAGGTATACTGGTAGGAAACCAGATATTTCTCATTTGAAAATTTTTGGTTGCATTGCCTATGTACATGTGCCAGATAAGTTGAGATCCAAGTTGGATCCAAAAGCTGAGAAGTGCATCTTTATTGGTTACTCTCTGCAGCAAAAAGGGTATAGATGCTATAACCCTTCTACTCGTAAGTTTACAGTGAGCAGAGATGTTGTTTTTTATGAGATAAGTAGCTGGTATAAACCAGTAAATGTGATTGATGATGTAGATGCACAAAATGGTAATGTTGCACAGAATTCACAGCAGCAGTCACAAAATATTAGTGGACCTGGAGCGTCCTCTAGCAGTGGTTCACACTCTTCGCCATGGACAGACAGATTTAGATCAGGAGAATCTTCTCAAAGTAATGTAGATAGTGGTATGCAGGTATCACGAAAAGGAAAAGAGAAGGTTGATCAGCCCATGTTTGATGTGAATGCAGGTCACTCTTATGTGGATGGTAAATCCAGTGGCTCAGAACAGAGCATTGATGATGAGTTGGGTATTCCTTCTATTGTTACACCTGGAGTAAGGAAGACCAGGAATGTTTTGAGAGCACCTGGGAGTGAACCTACTTTGCGCAGGTCTACGAGAGCTAGGTATCCTGTGGATAGGTTGAAATATGATGGATTTACAGCCATTCACTATGCATATATGGTCAAAGTGATACAGGAACTAGAACCCACTTCTTTTGAGCAATCCATGGGAAAATAAAAATGGGAGAAAGCCATGGATGAAGAAATGGATGCCTTGGAAGCAAATGCTACATGGGAATTGGTACCTTTGCCTAAAGGTAAAAATGCAATTGGCTGTAAGTGGGTTTATAAGGTGAAGCACAATGCAGATGGTTCTGTGAACAGATACAAGGCAAGATTAGTAGTCAAGGGGTATGCACAAACATATGGCATTGACTATGAAGAAACATTCAGTCCGGTTGCAAGGATGGAAATCGTAAGAGGAGTCATTGCTATGGCTGCATCAAAGGGATGGTCTTTACATCAGATGGATGTAAAGAATGCCTTCTTGCATGGTGATTTGCAAGAAGAGGTCTATATGGAGCAGCCACCAGGTTATGTGTATGGTGTTCATCCTGAGTTTGTTTGCAGGTTGAAGAAAGCCTTGTATGGCTTGAAGCAAGCACCTAGAGCATGGTCTGACAAGATAGGATAGTATCTTGTTACTATTGGCTTTCAGATTTCCAAGGCAGATTTCTCACTTTATGTGAGAAAAACAGAGAAAGGTATTATGCTACTTGTCATTTATGTTGATGATTTGATTATGATAGGTGACAGTGATGAAGATATCCTTCATGTGAAAATGCTATTGAAGCAGAAGTTTGAGATGAAGGATTTGGGAGAGCTGCGTTATTTCTTGGGCATTGAGGTGATTAGATCACCAAGTGGGATATAGCTCTTGCAGAGGCAGTATGGATTGGACATGCTGTCCAAATATGGGATGACAGGCTGTAAGCCTATTTCAGTTCCTTTGGAGCAGAATGTGAAGCTGAGCACAGATGCAGGTGAGCTTCTAGAAGACCCTACTATGTACAGACGCATAGTAGGAAGTTTGATTTATATGACTATTACCAGGCCAGATTTGAGCTATGCTGTTGGATTGGTAAGTGAGTTTATGCAGGCTCCAAGGAAAGCACATTTGGATGCAGCTAGACGCATACTCAGGTATATGAAGTCCACATTGCAGTATAGACTATTTTATGAGACAGGGGTTCAGATACAGTTACATGGATACACTGATGCTGATTGGGTTGGTAGTATTTCTGATAGACGATCTACCAGTGGATATGTGTTCTCTTTTGGGAGTGCTGCAGTCACTTGGAGCAGCAAGAAACAGCCTACAGTTGCCTTGTCGAGCACAGAGGCTGAGTATAGGGGTGCAGCAATGGCTGCATGTGAGGTAGCTTGGTTGCATAAGCTACTTTATGATATGCATCAGTCTACAGATGGGCCAGTTGTCATTTATTGTGACAACATGAGTAGTATACACTTGGCAAATAACCCAGTCTATCATGCTAGAACAAAGCACATTGAGGTGCATTATCACTATGTGCGAGAGAGGGTTTTACTAGGTCTTATTGATCTAGTTTATGTCAGCACAGAGGATCAGGTAGCTGACATATTCACGAAGGCATTGGGCACAGAGAAGCTGCACAAGTTCAGAGACCTGCTTGGTGTGCATGAATTGGGATTGAGCTTGAGGGGGAGTGTTGAGATATCGAGCTCCACTCGTGATACGCCAGGGTGACCGTTGTGTATTTATGTCACCGACTTGTCAGTTGCAGACGCGGTTGGTACACCGCCCATGAATAATAGCTACATGATAGCTATCCTTATCTACTCTAGTTTGTGGCTCAGTTAGTATGCCACCTTAGTTAGTTGAGTTTGGTTTGAGACCCATATATAGGGTTCTTCTATTTCTTTGTAAGAGAGTTCTTTTGGCTTACACAACTAAGAAGAGGAAAACTGTTTTCAGCCGCCACCCTTATGTGTATTCCCCCATTGTGCAAGCAAGAAAGCTTCAAGTGAGACTCCTTCCTTCCCTCCCACAATCTTGACACCTAGATGCTAGCTCAAGCATCCTCAAGCCTCCTCCGTCTCCAAGCTTCATCCACCATAGCCAAGCACGTGAGAAAAGAGAAGAAGAGAAGAGGAGATGGTGAAGAGCTTTACCCTCTTGATCCCTCACTCCCACCCACTCACTCCCTCACACTTTGACACTCCCTTTCTCAAGAGCACACACAAGCAAGGAGAAGAGAAGAAGAAGAGAACTCTTGTTAGCCACACACCAAAGAATGAGCTCTCATTCACTTTTTGGATTTTATATACAAAACCCTAAATTCCCATGGGCACCCATCTCTTTTTTACATGACCGGCCATTGTGGCAAGGTTGTTTCTCTATTTCCCTCTTCTAGCTTTATGCCTCTAGCCTACGCCCGTCTAATATTTTATAATTGGCACAGGAGGGAGCCTGGCACTCTTTTACAAGAGTTTTTAGAGCTTTTTGAGATGCCTTTCATTTAAAATTGCACTTTTTGTCCCAGCTTAGCTTTAGAGGCCACTTGCACACTTGCATGTCTTTGCTATTTTTTCATCTTTTTTTCACTTTTTCCTTCCTTTTTGTGCCATCTTTCTCTGCCATCTCGACTTGGGTTAACATTACCCCCCTCCGAGACAGGTGCTAGTCCCATGGCACTTCTGGCTGTTGGTGGGGAATGACAGGCATTTGGCAAATTGTTCGGGTGAGAGTAGGGCCACATGTATACTCGGGTGCTTGTGGGGGCTTGGTAATGATGTCCGTCAGAGAAGCCAATTGGATGCAAAGTGGATGATGGGGGCCTCCAAAGTTGGTGGTTTGTCACCCTTTGTAATGCTTGAAAGGAGAAGGTGCGATGCACTACCTAAGGGGAGTGTCTACCTTATTGTGTGGTGCATCGTGCTCATGCTAGTGAAATGGGAAGGTGGATTTAATCACAGGCAAGCCTAGGCGACGTCCCATACTTGAGGGCCCCATTCATGCAAAGAGAGGTGTGGTGCAAGTAGCTTAGGGTGATAGGTCTAACCATAGGCGAGAGGTATGTCCTGCCCTTGATGGGCCCTAAGCGCGAAGTGGGGGAGCAAAAGGCTAGGGGGTTAGGAGCGGAGTCGGTCGACTGAAGCCACCAAGCACACCTAACTTGAGGACCCCTAGGTGCAGTGAGCGTGTTTTATGTGGTGCTAAGTGCTTCTTCAAGTGAGTCGTTTTTTCCATGTCCTTGAGTGATGTTCCTCTTGCTTTTTCTTTCATGCTTCTCTTTTTCTTCTTTTTCTTCTTCTTCCTTCTTTTTTTTTGTGGTATAAGTATTACACTGGTAGGATGATATCCAATGCCTAATTCTCATCATCTGAATTAGGTGGAGAAGGGGGTCGGATGGATTTGCTCAAAAATTGCCAGCTGTGCATGTATCCTTTAAGATTCATGCGAACGTGGAGTGAAGTGGTGGAGAGAAAGGGATGATTACATCTAGTGAATTGGCTATCGTTCATGTCTTCTATGAGAGCTAGGCAAAAAGAAGGAAGGAGGCTACCCTCATCATCAGGCATGCCATGGCATAGCTATCGATGGTGTTAAGATCAAAGAAGAGGGGAGGCAGGTCACGTTCTTGTGGATTCGGGTCCTGCTTAAGTAATAATTTAAGAAGCCTAAGATAATTACATGTAGGTATGAAAGCTAGATTAGGGTAAGAGGAGAAGTCGGCAAGGAAACGAGTCATGGAGTCATCCAAGCTTTTCGAGTTGAAGATGAGGGCGTATTTAAAAGAGACAACATTAGAGTTGTAGATAATGGGAAAATCATTTCACCCGTGGAGGGGGGGCAGCAAAATCCACTCCTACCCTACGAGGGTAAGCCATAAACATGGGGTTGTTCCTGTCGTAGGGCAGGGTGTTGCAAAAAGCCATCCAGGCAAGCATGCTGATGTCGCACACCCGCCTCCTCCATAGGGGATGGTAGTTATAACCTTGCACAGAATGCGGCACTTCGAACACTTTGTTTTGCTAGAACTCGGCTTCATCAGTTCCCCAAAGAGTGGGGTTCTTCTCTCTTTCTTTTTGCCACTTTTGTCCTAGTCGGCTACCAATCCCAATCATCTCCTCCACCACCTTGAGTGGCAAGACCCTCCGCAAGCTGTTGGGCATGAGGAAGCTGAAAGTGAATGGCTCTTTTTCTCTTTCATGTCGCTCCCAAACTACCAGTTCTGCGTGGAATCCTGTGGGAATGTCCTCAATGTTGAGATATCGAGCTCCACTCGTGATACGCCAGGGTGACCGTTGAGTACTTATGTCACCGACTTGTCAGTTGCAGACGCGGTTGGTACACCGCCGATGAATAATAGCTACATGATAGCTATCCTTATCTACTCTAGTTCGTGGCTCAGTTAGTATGCCACCTTAGTTAGTTGAGTTTGGTTTGAGACCCATACATAGGGTTCTTCTATTTCTTTGTACTAGAGTTCTTTTGGCTTACACAAACTAAGAAGAGGAAAACTGTTTTCAGCCTCCACCCTTGTGTGTATTCCCCCATTGTGCAAGCAAGAAAGCTACAAGTGAGACTCCTTCCTTCTCTCCCACAATCTTGACATGGTATCAGAGCCTTGTTCGTGGTAAGGAGCTCAAGAAAGCAAGCCAAGCTCGCGGTGGTCTGGTAAGAGGAGCAGTGTTGCTTTCATTTTCTGTTTTGGGAGCAGATCTTTGCAGGTAGCACAGCCAAAAATTACAGGAGTGCATTGTCTCAGGTTGAGACGCCCTTCATGGTGAAGCAAGATGGCAGTATATGCTGCGGGATAGAGCTTTAGCTCTTGGCGACCCTGTTTTTTTGATTTGAGGCCATTTCGGGGCCTGTTTTGGAGGCGGAAGTTTTCTGCACACACTCAAGAAAAGGCTCAGTTTTATGCTGTGCAGCCACTGTTCTACAGGTCGGTGAATAGTTACTGTAAAAATTGCATTGTATGCTTGTGCGCAGAGACATTGGGAGTTTCAGAATCATCCCTGTTGCCTGTTGATGCAAAATCGTCACTAGGAAGTGACTGTGTGGTCAAATACCACTTTCGCCAGTTTTGCAGATTTTCCCTTGTGAGGGTGAAGCTGTGGTTTTTGCAGTGACAGAATTTTTTGCAGTCTTCTGTAATGGCATCTGATTCTCTTTCACAGATTGTCACTGAAAAGCTTGACAAGAACAACTTCCAAGCATGGAAGTTTAGAATGACGAATTTCCTTATGGGAAAAGGATATTGGGAATTTGTTGCAGAAAATGAAGAAGAACCAGTTCTTCCTGATGTTCCCAATCAACAGCAAATGCAGGGATTCAAAACATGGCATGAGAGAGCCAAGAAAGTTATGTATTGGCTATCTATCAGCATTTCAGACTCGATGATTGTGCATATTCAGGATGCAAGTACGCCAAAGGAGGCATGGGATACTTTGTAAAAAATGTATAGCACAAATACGCAAGCCAGGAAAATGCAGCTCAAGCAAGAGTTGCATAATGTGCAAAGAGAAAGTATGAGCATCAACGACTACCACATGAAGGTGAAGAATATTGCAGATGCACTTGCTTCCATTGGGTCGCCAGTGGAAGATGATGATTTAGTTTCTGTGACCTTGAATGGTCTAGGAAAGGATTATGCACAGTTTCGGACATCCATTTCAGTTCGTGAAAGATTTCCTGATTTTGAGGAGTTGATTGCTCTTCTAATTTCTGAGGAGCAGAGAAATGGTGGTGCATCTTCTTCAGGAGGAACTTCAAAAGAAATTGTCTTCTACTCAAATGCTGGAAGAGGTAGAGGCAGAGGTAGAGGAGGCCGATTTGGAGGCCGTGGTAGAAATCAGAATATGCAGCAAACTCAAGAAAACCAGTCCTATGGAGGAGGACGTGGTAACTCTAGAGGCAGGGGGAGCCAAAGAGGTCGTGGTGGATGGCAAAGAGGCCAAAATGCAAATAGTAATGTTGAATGCTACTACTATGGTAAAATGGGTCATATGACTAAAGACTGCTATAAAAAGCAGAATGACATCATGAATGGAAAACTGCAACAAGGGAATTATGCATCTTCTAGTAGACAGGGTGATGACAGAAATGAGCACTTGTTTATGGTGCAGCACATGAACAATTCTGTGACAAGTGCAGAAGAAAGCAATGATGTATGGTATGTTGACTCAGGTGCATCAAACCACATGACAGGTCATGCAGAATGGATGGAGGATGCAAGGAAAATGGAAAAACCAGGATTTGTGGAGACTGGTGATGATACTGCACATCCTATTGTGCAGATTGGAAAAATTCCTTTGTTTATGTAGGATGGGAAAAAGAAATACCTGTCCGATGTATTTCATGTCCCGAATATCACCAAGAATCTGGTTTCTGTTGGTCAAATGGTTGAGCAGGGCTTGCAGGTCAGATTTAATCCTCATGGATGCTTTGTTGAGGATATGAAAAATAAAGTTCGCTTGATAGCAAAAGGAAAGAAGAAGGGCAGAATGTTTACGTTGGATGCAGACATGTCTGAATTGAGTGCAGCAATGTTTGCACATGGGACCGGTGTAGTTGCAGATATTGATATCTGGCATAAACGCATTGGTCATGTTAATGTACAGCGACTTAAATCAATGCAGGCCCAAAATATTGTTGCAGGATTGCCCAAATTCAAGGTTGCAGAAATGCATAAGGTATGTGAAGCCTGTCAGTTTGGAAAACAGGCAAGGAAACCATTTCCTAGACATGTTCAAGAGAGTGAGAAGCCATTGGAATTAATCCACTCTGATGTGTGGACTACTAAAGCTGCATCTCTTGGAGGCTGTCATTATTTTGTCACCTTTATTGATGACTATAGCAGAAAAGTTTGGGTGTATTTTATGAAAAAGAAAAGTGAAGTTTTTGGGCATTTCAAAACCCTTAAAGCTATGGCTGAAAAAGAAACAGGTCTGCAGATAAAATGCCTAAGGTCAGATGGAGGGGGAGAGTACCTCTCAAATGAGTTTGCAAAGTTCTTGTAGGAGCATGGCATAAAGCAGCAATATTCATGCAGTTATACCCCACAACAAAATGGAATTGCAGAAAGGAAAAATAGGCATATTGGAGAGGTATCTTGTGCCATGCTCAATGAAAAAGACTTGCCAGATTTTTATTGGGCTGAAGCAGTTGCTACAGCAGTCTATATAATGAACATGACTCCCACTGCAGCAATACATGGGATGACTCCAGAGGAGAGGTATACTGGTAGGAAACCAGATATTTCTCATTTGAAAATTTTTGGTTGCATTGCCTATGTACATGTGCCAGATGAGTTGAGATCCAAGTTGGATCCAAAAGCTGAGAAGTGCATCTTTATTGGTTACTCTCTGCAGCAAAAAGGGTATAGATGCTATAACCCTTCTACTCGTAAGTTTACAGTGAGCAGAGATGTTGTTTTTGATGAGATGAGTAGCTGGTATAAACCAGTAAATGTGATTGATGATGTAGATGCACAAAATGGTAATGCTGCACAGAATTCACAGCAGCAGTCACAAAATATTAGTGGACCTGGAGCGTCCTCTAGCAGTGGTTCATATTCTTCGCCGTGGACAGGCAGATTGAGATCAGGAGAATCTTCTCAAAGCAATGCAGATAGTGGTATGCAGGTATCACGAAAAGGAAAAGAGAAGGTTGATCAGCCCATGTTTGATGTGAATGCAGGTCACTCTTATGTGGATGGTAAATCCAGTGGCTCAGAACAGAGCATTGATGATGAGTTGGGTATTCCTTCTATTGTTACACCTGGAGTAAGGAAGACCAGGGATGTTTTGAGAGCACCTGGGAGTGAACCTACTTTGCGCAGGTCTACGAGAGCTAGGTATCCTATGGATAGGCTGAAATATGATGGATTTACAGCCATTCACTATGCATATATGGTCAAAGTGATACAGGAACCAGAACCCACATCTTTTGAGCAAGCCATGGGAAAAGAAAAATGGGAGAAAGCCATGGATGAAGAAATGGATGCCTTGGAAGCAAATGCTACATGGGAGTTAGTACCTTTGCCTAAAGGTAAGAATGCAATTGGCTGTAAGTGGGTTTATAAGGTGAAGCACAATGCAGATGGTTCTGTGAACAGATACAAGGCAAGATTAGTAGTCAAGGGGTATGCACAAACATATGGCATTGACTATGAAGAAACATTCAGTCCGGTTGCAAGGATGGCAATCGTAAGAGGAGTCATTGCTATGGCTGCATCAAAGGGATGGTCTTTACATCAGATGGATGTAAAGAATGCCTTCTTGCATGGTGATTTGCAAGAAGAGGTCTATATGGAGCAGCCACCAGGTTATGTGTATGGTGTTCATCCTGAGTTTGTTTGCAGGTTGAAGAAAGCCTTGTATGGCTTGAAGCAAGCACCTAGAGCATGGTCTGACAAGATAGGACAGTATCTTGTCACTATTGGCTTTCAGATTTCCAAGGCAGATTTCTCACTCTATGTGAGAAAAACAGAGAAAGGTATTATGCTACTTGTCATTTATGTTGATGATTTGATTATGACAGGTGACAGTGATGAAGATATCCTTCATGTGAAAATGCTATTGAAGCAGAAGTTTGAGATGAAGAATTTGGGAGAGCTGCGTTATTTCTTGGGCATTGAGGTGATTAGATCACCAAGTGGGATACAGCTCTTGCAGAGGCAGTATGGATTGGACATGCTGTCCAAATATGGGATGACAGGCTGTAAGCCTATTTCAGTTTCTTTGGAGCAGAATGTGAAGCTGAGCATAGATGCAGGTGAGCTTCTAGAAGACCCTACTATGTACAGACACATAGTAGGAAGTTTGATTTATATGACTATTACCAGGCCAGATTTGAGCTATGTTGTTGGATTAGTAAGTCAGTTTATGCAGGCTCCAAGGAAACCGCATTTGGATGCGGCTAGACGCATACTAAGGTATGTGAAGTCCACATTGCAGTATGGACTATTTTATGAGACAGGGGTTCAGATACAGTTGCATGGATACACTGATGCTGATTGGGCTGGTAGCATTTCTGATAGACGATCTACCAGTGGATATGTGTTCTCTTTCGGGAGTGCTGCAGTCACTTGGAGCAGCAAGAAACAGCCTACAGTTGCCTTGTCGAGCACAGAGGCGGAGTACAGGGGTGCAACAATGGCTGCATGTGAGGTAGCTTGGTTGCATAAGCTACTTTATGATATGCATCAGTCTACAGATGGGCCAGTTGTCATTTATTGTGACAACATGAGTAGTATACACTTGGCAAATAACCCAGTCTATCATGCTAGAACAAAGCACATTGAGGTGCATTATCACTATGTGCGAGAGAGGGTTTTACTAGGTCTTATTGATCTAGTTTATGTCAGCACAGAGGATCAGGTAGCTGACATATTCACGAAGGCATTGGGCGCAGAGAAGCTGCGCAAGTTCAGAGACCTGCTTGGTGTGCAGGAATTGGGATTGAGCTCGAGGGGGAGTGTTGAGATATCGAGCTCCACTCGTGATACGCCAGGGTGACCGTTGAGTACTTATGTCACCGACTTGTCAGTTGCAGACGCGGTTGGTACACCGCCCATGAATAATAGCTACATGATAGCTATCCTTATCTACTCTAGTTCGTGGCTCAGTTAGTATGCCACCTTAGTTAGTTGAGTTTGGTTTGAGACCCATACATAGGGTTCTTCTATTTCTTTGTACTAGAGTTCTTTTGGCTTACACAAACTAAGAAGAGGAAAACTGTTTTCAGCCTCCACCCTTGTGTGTATTCCCCCATTGTGCAAGCAAGAAAGCTACAAGTGAGACTCCTTCCTTCTCTCCCACAATCTTGACACTCAAGGCATGGTGGGAGTGGAGTGGATGGCTGCATGACTGGCTTGGCCCTTAGCTGCTTTCTGGTTTCTTCTACTAATTTTTTCCTTCTTTCCCTGAGAATGGCTTGTCTTTTTGTAGATGTGTCGACCGGTTGTTGCTCTTGGGAATGCGGAGAGGGGGGTTGTGAGATCACCTCTTCTTTGAACCTTCCCATATCGAATTGAAGTTCAGCTTCATCCCCCTGCCGGTCTCCTTGTTGTGTTAGACCACAGTTTTCTGAGGGGTTAGACCACAGGTACTTTCATTGATCATCCAGCTCAACTTGACCTTCATAGGTTGGGATGGCATGTGCAGCCCTACGTGTAGAGCTCTGCGTGTGATACTGAGTTTCTTCTTAACCACCTCCAATGACTCTCCTTCGTCTGGGCAGGCAGTGTGCATCAATGTATCTAGGAAGGACTTTTGCTGGGTATTAAAGGCTACCTAGGTGGCTTCTTCTTTCCTCTCTATAAGGATCTTCTCTTTCTCTACCAGAGCTAGGCGCAACGCTAGTGTCTTCACCCTTCTGTCATTTTTCCCGGCCCATTCCTCAGCACTCTTCTTCATCTCTCCCATGATTTCACCCTGCCTCTGGATGAGGGACATGAGTTTCTGCTCCTATCCTTTAGCTCTTTGCTCATGGTTTCCTGTTCTTTCTTTCCTTGGTCCAGCTTGTCGGTCATGGTTTCGATCTCTTTCTGGTGTAGCTCTAACTCCTGCTTTCTTTCCTCGTTCTCCTTGGCGGTAAACTTGGCGATAAACTTTTCCATCTGATTGGTTTTTGCAATCAACTCTTCAAGTTGCACGATCAGAAGCTTGTATTCTCTTTACATCTTCACGAGTTCCTGTGTTTCATCCTCCAGCTGCCTCCAGCCCTCTTCCCTGTCATCCCTAGCCTTCAGGTCTTGTTTCAGATCAGAGATCTCCCTTTGCTGCATGGCTATTACTCGGGTCTTTTCGAGCTGAAATGCAGCCACCGACTCCTTTTCTGTCGCCAACTCAGCCACACTTATGTTCCTTTCCTCCTTAGCCTTCTCCAATTGTGAGAGCAGCTCGACGACGTACTCGTCGTAATTAGCTGGTGGCATCATTGTTGTGTGGATAGGAGTGGTCGAGGCCTACAATTTTTGGTGCTTTGGATCCTGCCTTGACTCGGCATTCGTGGCCAGCCTTTTCTGCCTTGTGGCTGTGGTCTCGGTGCTCTTCCCTTGGGCTTGTTTTTTGTTAATAAAGTACTGCATCCACGTCACGAAGTTTGAGATATCTGTGCTGGTGGGGATGCTCGGGGTGAGGGTTGTTGCTTCGGTGGGAGGCATTAGTAGGGTTGGAATAGGGTGAATGGGAGCCTTGCCTTTGCCCTTAGGGTCGGCGGTATAATTTTTGGCACCTATGTGCTAGAACTAGGCCCCTCCTCTCTGGGCGGGCTCATAGCCCCCAGGTCTTCTGCCCTGTTTTGTTGTTCGATTGACCGGTGTGTGGCTTCGACCAAGTCTTCCTCCTCCTTCCGTCTTAGCTCCTCCTCTTCTTCACTAGCTCTTCTCTCCCTCTCTTTCTCTGTTTTCCTAGACTCTTCTTCTAATCTATCTCCTTCTTAATTTTTCTTCTTCTCCCTCTCTTTGGCCTCCTTGAGGGATTCCCTCTTTGCCCTCTCTAAATCCTCTTTCTCTTTTTTCTGGCCTTCGTCCTGCTTCTTCTTTTGTGTCATCCTTTTAACAGGTGTCTTTGTTGTCTTCTTGCTTCTCTGTACCTTTTGTTCTTCTCCTTCTTTTTCACTCTCAGTTCTGTCATCACTGGATAACTCTTTGTCTTGGTGAGAGGGCGATCTCTCGGGTGTTTCTCCTTCTCCTTCCTCTACATCCTGAGCCTGTTTTACCGCCTCCTGAATGAGGGCAGTCAAAATGCTTCCATAGCCAATGACCGAGGCTTTGGATGAGGCCTTTTTTCTTTTTGTGGTCTTGGACACTGGGGAATCCCCACCTGCTGGTTTACTGCCCAAAGCTAGCGTTTTTGCCGCTTGGTCAATGGTCTTATGTACATAGCCATTCCAGTCGACTTCATCCAAGGTGCGAGTTGCCACATTCTCCAGCACAGGTACGCTGACTTGATGCATCAAGGAGTTGTAGCACTGGCTGGAGAAGAGCGCATGTACTAGCTTTGCTTGTAAACGGGCTTCCGCGTCAGGAATGTCTTGGATGCTGATGCCGTCATTAGTCAGCACTTCTTGCTTCTTCATCTTAAGCATGGCATAAACATCTCTTTTATGCTTTTTCCCTACATTCGGCTGCAACCCCAATACCTTCTCCACCAAGGCTGGGTTTAAGTGTACATGTACCTGCTTGGGTTGCAGAAGACAAGGCCAAGGCAAAAGTGAAACGGAAGACGAAGGCGCGCCAAGAAAAATCTAGAAACACAAGAAGCATAGAAAAGTCCTAAATAAGGAAAAAAGGCGCACAAGGAAAAGCACAAGTCAATACTTTTGTAAAAGAGTGCAAGTGCATCATGATTTAATTCAAGGAGTGTCGCGTGAAATTTGTAAATGTAGACGGGCAGTGGAAAGGAAGCTAGGAAGATAGAAGGACAATGGGAAAAAGGGCCTAGTAGGGGATAAGGGGATGACCGCCCAAAAGGGATTTAGGGTTTTGTATATAAAGTTGAAAAGTGAATGAGAAGCTCATTCTTGTATGTGGCCAACAGTGGCTCTTCTCTTCTTCTTCTTCTTCTTCTTCTTCTTGCTTGCTTGAGCTTGTGCTTGAGAGAGGGAGTGTGAGAGTGTGAGAGAGTGAGTATGTGAGGGTGAGGGACCGGGGAGGAGAAGCTCTCCATCTTCTCCTCTCTTCTTCTCTTCTCTTATCTTCTCTTGACTTGCTCGCAGCGATGGAGCTTGGAGCGTGGAGCTTGAGGATGGAGCTTGCTTGAGGCTTGCACTTGGATCCTGGAGCTACTGAAGTGCGTGGGAGAGGAGGTAACTCGATCGGCATGGAGGTAAGCTCACTACACCCGTAGATATGGATGGCATGTCGGCTATGTGAGAGGTAGCCATTAGTGCTCGGCTTGGAACGCTTAAAATAATAAGTGGTCCGTGGGTCTTGGCGGTTGAGCAAAAGCTCTCACATTTTGGTTCCATTATCGGGACCAACGGATTCAAGCCTTGAGCGCTTGCGCGTTTCGAATCGAGCATTGAAGTAGGATTTTCCCCGAACTGGTGCGTGAGGTAGATAGGTAGGAAGCGAGGGAGTTTGAAGAGGTATTTGATCTCCTTAGAAAGTAGGTTTTTGTTGTTTTGGACTTGGGAAAGAATGATGGAGTAGTGTAGGTATTTTCCTTATAATTTTTTCTTGCATTTAGGAAGGATAGGAGCAAAACATTGGAGCAAACAGTAGGGTTTTTTGTTGCTATATAACAGGCTGAAACAGGGAAATAGGGGCACAGATTCAAATTTCTGACTGGAAGAGTATGAGGGATTAATTTTTGAGGTTACAGCAGGCTAGGATGGGGCAATAAGAGGCCCAGGGAACTAGGAAAGACCACATTTGACATCCTGCCTTCTGAGAAGAGAGTGAGCTTGAGAGCTAGGGAGAGAGCGAGAGAGAGACAGAGAGCAGCGGGCAGACCCTTGAGGTGCCGATCGATTCGAGCGCCACAATGATTCTAGTTAAGTCTGGCATTTCCTTGTATTGCTTTGCATCTATTTGGAAGACACGGTACGATTTCGTGGAGTAGGCGTTGACCTTGAGGCATCGTGCGCAACCCGTAGGCCGTCGTCCACGCCGTCGGACCAGTTCGTTTGAGTCCCAAAATAGGACTGCTCGACTTCTGGAGTCAGACCATCCGACTCCAAAAATCGGACCACTTTTCTGATCCGATTTCTAAAATTGGACCAGTCTCCCAGAATTAGACCACCTTTGCCTGTCTGATCAAACACGTCCGATTTTGAAAATCGGACACTCGGACCCTAGAAATCGGGCACAAGGAATCGGACGGCTCAGAATCGGGGACACCTGTCAAAATTGGACTTTCGATTCCAGAAATCGGACGTGACCAAAATCGGACCACTGGGCCGATCGGATCAACCCAAAATTGGATGTTCTATTCTGATAATGGGATTCCTGAAAATTGGACATCTGAGAATCGGACAGAAAACTGTCAAACTCGGACAGGCATCTAGAACACAAAGTTTAATGCATCTAAACCCCGAAATTGATCCCAAAGGCTATGTAGAGCTAAAGGCACATCATAGATCCATCACTGGGCTGAAACTTAGAGCAAGTAGTTCAAAATTTGGCTATAAACGGTCCTCCAAATTGCGCATGGTATTTACCGTAATGGCCTTGTGGGCTGGGGGGACTGCCACCCCCCCTCTCGGACCCCCGTATAGGGGGCTCTGCCCCCTTCACACCTCCCCCAAGTAGGTTGGAGAGAAAACGCGAGTCGTGATAGGTCCTCCATATTGGACCCTAGTGTAGTAATGGCTCTACACGAGCATGGATTCTCACTTGCAAAAGAGCAAACAAAAGCCCCTACCCGAACAGAGAGAAACAGAGACCCTAGAACATCAATGGGCCAATCTAGCCAACAAGGGAAAAAAGGCCACACTGCAAAAACACATATGTATTGCATTCGCACTGCATCTAGTCAAAGCAGAAATCAACAACATCAAGCTGCAACTGCGAGGAGGACTAGATATGACAGTCCTGACGATGGATGCTCCTTGAATAGCACTGCACTGACGAGCAAGACATCAATGGAGAATCCACATCTAGTCATGCAGGTGGGGACTCAAGGGCATTTGTCAGAAGACTTAAATTTACAAGCCAAGACTCGGAAGAGGAAGACATAGTACCACCTTCTTATATTAGGGTCAAACTCACCGCAAAAAGAGAGCACACTATCGATGCTTTGGTTGATGAAGGATCGGATTTTAATATCTTGACCTATGAAGCATGGACCCTACTAGGCCAACCAGAGCTCACACCGATTAATGCAACTCTTAGCCCTTATGGGGGACACCCACAAGCGCTCATAGAGAAGTGCAAATTCCTTGCGACAATTGAAACTGAAAGCTTTCCTATCCTATTTCATGTTCTCCAAATAGTACTAGTTGCGGGAAGGAAACCCTCCTAGGAAGACCCTTCAAAAGGGTGACCAAGTGTGAGGCCGACTATGTAGCAAAGAGAATACACCTGACACTAGCAGGTGTAAGGATAGTCACAACCTTTAGTAAGGGTGGCCTCATCGAACCTTGATAGAAAGGCAAGGAAGGTGCTGACATAATAGTCAAGCCTACTAATGAGAGCAAGAACTTGTTGGAAGAGTTGATACAAGTACAGGTCGAACAATGAGAACCATTGAGTGAGGCCATGCCTGAAACAAGAAGGTCAAGAGACAATGCCAAGAACGGGCTTTGGACTTACAAATATCGTAGAAGACCCCAAAAGAAGCCCAAGCCTTATAGACGAAGGCATCAATGGAGGGTCAGCACAACGCCACGATGGATATACAAAGCATTGCTACGTGCTCAAGGGTATTATGCAGGTAACTGATGGATTTGGGTGCCAAAACCCCTTGCTAAACCTCCCTTGTCGACTCAAGGCTAGATCGTATCAAGAGCAAAGAAGCGTAGGAGGAGATCTAAATGAAAAACCAAGTCTCGAGTCAACAACAGTGGAGTGATCGAGCCCCTCATGGTCGAAATCAAGAAACCAAACGGGACCAATCAGAGGGTAGATCCTCAGCCTAGCATGCTTAACAAGCAGATATCAGATGTTATCACATTGAGGATACGCAAAAGCCATTAGTGCCCAAGGAGCCTTTGATTCCCCAAGAGGATAGCAAGCATCATAGGCTCAACATTGCTCATGGCAAGGTTAAATGCTCAACAAAGCAAATAGCAAAATCATCTAACAGCCACGAGCAAATCTCCCAGCTAGTGTCAAAGCCACTTAAGAGTCCCAAGTCTCCTACACCCTCTTCCCCTAAACAGACACAGGAAGCACAACAATCGTCAAGTGCGACTACTCAATCCCAATCTCTACCTACATCAGAGCTTCCAAATGTCCAAGAGGTAGGACACGACACCACCCTTAGCTCTCAACTAAGGATATGCCTGTGCAATCCACCGAGGCTAGCTCCAACTAATACTCGATCTACGCAAGTGAATGCTCTAAGGGCAACAAAAGACACGACCACTTCCAATCGACCTAAGGACTTGACACTGCAATCCACTAATAGTAGCAAGTCCACTGAACTAGCTGATGCTACTTCCAATTAGGGATCACAGTAGTCACAGCCCTTGGCCATGACAATGCCCCTTGCAGAATGTGTCCTTAGTAGTTTACATGTGGAAAAGGTATCGCAACCAATTTCATTGACAAATCCAGCACTTCCCAAGCACCTAAAGTCTAGGCTGGAGGAGTTAAACAAAGGGAAAGAGCTAGAATCTCCAAAAAGGGAGGCAGTTATACCCTCACAACCTAGCGAGGCTATTCAGCAGGCCATGGCTATGTCCCATAAGGACACACTAGAGAAAGAGAATGCTGAGGCCCAACCAAGCACATCAATGGTTGACCTAGTCCAAGGTCCTGAGTCGTTGAGGGATGCACCTTCACTGACCAAGAAAAAGAGGAGAAAACAACGAAAACAACAGCAGTTACAGGTGGTTGTGGACCCAAGAACATTGAGACCAAGAGCGTTGGAGAGCTGAGGAATAATGCATTGAATCCATCCACCAATGAACCCATTGATGTCTCTCCTAATAGCGGTGAAACCTCAGACACATCCGTGTGCTCTGAAAAATCAAAGCAGTCGTTACCATCAACGGTTGCTTGTAACACTCAATCCATCGATAACAGAACTCGCATTGACCAATCAAGAGTGGATACAATGCTGTCACAACAGGGTGACAAATTTATACCGGTCACATCCAAGGAGAACCATGATGCCATAACAAAGCCTTAGGAGAAACATGGAAACCCCAAGAGCATAAGAAATCCTAGCATTGACCAATCTTGCTTGTCTAGGCCTGAGGCCCTAGCTATGCTAAAGCCTAGGCAAACTCCTAGAACCTTGCATGAGATAGCAACCGAGCAAGCCCTCATTGAACATAGAAGTATTGCAGAATGCTTAACTGAGTTGGATGCTAAGCTCAAAGTGTTCGCATGTGTCTATGTCCTGGCAGACATGGGCGCATTCCCTAAAGAGCAACTTGAAGAATACTTGCAATTTCCCTTATCCTGGGAAGAGCAAGAACATCTTGAACAGTACTATAACAAGGTCTCGCATCTCTGACGAGGAAGCTGACGAACTACGCTTAACTGTAACATTCAATGACGTGCTCTGCCAACCAAATGTCTTAGAGATAGAGCAACTGAAGCGACAATCAGAGGGTTAAAGTCAATTTGAACAACGTTGGTGTGAAAACTGCGTTGCAATGGCCGAACTAGGAGCCCGGATCATGATAGTCTCAGAGGAGTGATTGGCCAAATGGCAGTTTCAAAGAGACCCAACCTATGTGGCACCAACTTCCTTTCGAGTGTGTTGACTGCCATTTGGGGTATGGACTTAGCTGAAGCTAGCCAAGAGAACTCTCTGTCTGATAAGGTTCTCACTGAGGAGGAGTTACATGTTGCCAGTAGACTCAGACAAGGTTCCATGCTACTCGATGTTCAAAATATCTATCGGTATTGAGTAAGCTACCACAAGTACTGGATGCGTGTGCCACACTCCAGTACAATCCAGAGTTCTACAATTGGCTTTTATCCTCGTGAAGTGACATGGATTCGTAAATATATACATAAATAAACGATGAATTTTGTGACCCTGTATAGACAATATCAACACACACAAGCAATGATAGTCAAGTGCAGGGAGAAGAGTTGGGTTTAACAGGCTAAGTTCCTCAGTGATGGGACCTAAAATGGGCCGGCACTGGCTCATGCACTAGCTGGACCTCTATCATGCGCTCAACAATCCCACGGCCAGGAGCGTGGATGACACATACATCATCTTCCTAAACATCTTGCGTTTGTATGACGTCTCCTAGTCCAACTCTAACCCACTTAACACTCCTCAGAGGGAGTCCCAGCACATTGCCAAATAGCATGAAGTACAAACATAGGAGGTCCTCCCAGAGCTGACTACTGCTACCTCACTGCGACTCTCCTACACCTTGGGGATTGGCCCCTTGATGCATCGCTAAATATATATAACACAATATCGCACACATTTTCACTCAAGGTACCAATTATTTTTATCCAGGAATGTACCTTTTTCCTCAGTTTCTTTCCCCTTAGACCCAACGCCTAGCCTATAGCTCGGACAACCTGTCTCACTCAACGTTGGTTATATTCCTCTAGCAAGCAATTGCCATGCATCCAAGAGATATTGTCTGATACCTTTTAAATTTCTTTATGATTCATGCAAATTGTGAATGCCCATGTGCTCAAACAATTAAGAAAATCAGTATTGGTGTACATGTGGAAAATATTTCTTTGAATGATTTCGACTATCGCTCGTATGCGGCGTTGCATGAACCTAGCACAGAGAAACCCTCGTGCTACTAGGTCCTTAATTTTTAATTATCGACCAACCTAAATGGTATGCATAAAAACTAGCAAGCTTTTCATCATTTCATTCAGCATTTAAACACCTTTTATACACTCTACCCCCTCACCCGTTTAGGTTGTGCATTATTGATCGGTTTAGGGTTCATTTCCATGTTTTTATTATATAAAAAGCAATAAAAACTCACTAAAACATAAAGGTAAGGTTGAACTGAGGCTAAACCTCATACTTCAGACCCCCCATACATCTACAAACATGGTTCTTATTTTTCCTTAATTTTCGGCACTCAAAATCCATTTCTCCCTTATTTTTCCCACATTTTCCCTATTTTTCTTGTATTTTTTGCAATATTAAATAACTAAAAATACAAAATGAGTTGTGGGCTGTGGCCCTTAGGTTCATTTGCAGCAAAAACACAAATTTAGTTGGTGTGTCTTATTATATTTTCCATTTATATCTCAAAAACACCCAAATTTTCCATATTTCGTGTGTTTTATGGATTTTACACTATTAATTTCATCCACAACACTTATGATTTTTTGATTTTCTGAGCATAAATAGTTGAAAGACATTGCAAACAACATGATAATGCATAATCATCCCATGGAAACAAATATTCATAAAACAAATTGCATAAAACATCAATTTCCTTTGTAAAAATGAGATTACCGTTCTTTGCGGGTTGCGGGTTTTTATTTGCCATGTCTCGGGACTGATTTCCAGCAGCCATTAATGCTCATGACAGTCCACAATCAGCAATCTTCCTTCCTCTTGCACCATGGAGCAATCCGGTCAGAGGGAGGAGAGAGAAATACTGAAATCAGAATTCTTCATAGAGACCGCCATTGGAGGAGCGTAGAACGGCGATAGAGTCAGCATCTAGGGGGGATTGAGGGGCAATGATCAATTGTAGTGGTTGTTTGCAGCCAGCATGTTGCCTCCATCAACATAGGAGTGCAAATTTCGGCGCATCCTGGCGCCTTCTCTCCACGATTCTTGCTCATCCCATTTGCATGAAAGTTTCATGCCACATTAAAAGTTGGGCTCCCAAGGGTCACTTGCCCATTTTGGGCAAATTTTGTCCACCTCTTCGCATCTTGATCGATTTCTTGGCCATTTCCCCGTCTGGACTCCGAATTGAGCTCTGAAAAATCCTGGGCGTCCGGCTCGCGGCATCCCGCATTGGCCAGTAACTCTTGTCAACCCGCAAGACAGTCTGAAAATTATGAAAAATCAACAAGTGTCACTCGGGCGCCTTTAAAGCACTTTGATGCTTAAAATCGTCCTAGATCGAGCCACCGCCTTCGACGTTGAATATTTTTCCCTTGATATTCATAATTTTTAGCTATTTTTAAGCACTTCTCGGCACCAAAATTCCGCTCTCATTGGTGATCACGGGATAGGGCGACTCAGCCCGTCGAATCCCACAATAGATCTGCACAAAAACAACCAAAGGAAGCATCAAGCTGATACAAAATAGATACATATTAAAAACAACATAATTCTCACCCTACCCCCTGACAGAACCAAGGCATGACATCCACAAGGAGTAGGCCTAGCATAATCTGATAAAAGTCCGAAGCTAGTCACTAACCAACTGCTCTAACACGGCCAAACTAAAAAGAACTGTCAAAGAGGTTGCCCTAAGTAGTGGCCTGAACTACCTACCTAACTAAGGACAACATATCCAGGAGCTCCTACTAGGCGAGGACTCCTATAGCCTGATCAAGAAGTATTTTCTTTCAGCACATCTCTTCTTTTAGGGTTTTATTTTATTGACATACTTGGGTATGTAAAAAGGAGGGAGCTGAGCGTAGTGACCCAAGGAGAATAGGGCATCGGTCTCAGGTCCTATCTCGGTACCCAAGAATCTACCAAGCCCTCGCAAGGCGACACTTAATCCTTTTCTAACGCTCACTTTTATTTTCGCTCCAACCTTCCGCTTTTTTTTCTTTCTTTAGCAAGAAGCCACCCCTAGGAAGACAAGGTATCAGCCCCAGGTCTGACTCGTCCCGAGGAACCTACCAGGCCTTCGCAAGGCAATGATCAACCGTGTATACATGTTTCTCTCTTTTCTTTTCTTTGATAGGGGTTAGAACCCCTTTTTACACACCTTCGTATTTATTTATTATCTTTCCAGATATTCAGAGATTTATTTCCCTTTATCATCATGTTTTTCTTCGGGCAGGCTTCTCTAACTGTCTCACAATTAACAGGAACTCCTAGAACGGCTGCCTAGTAGGTTAGCAAAACAGGGTCACTAGGACTTCCGTCTAAAACAGGTCTTTCAATGTGTGACAATGTCTTTACAGGAGGCAACGACTACTCAGACCGCCCTCAAACATACTAAACCGAAACCTCGAGACTTCATGCCTTGGACGCTGGTCCCCAACAAGAAACGAAAAACCCCCCTTAACAAGTACACGAACACATATAAAAAAAAACACATTACTCATAAAGGAGAGATATCACCTGGAGAGGGCCACAAGAAGCTTCCACGCAACAAAAGACTCAGTCCAAGCCCTTCTTCAAACCTGTCTAGCACAGAACTCAAACAAGAAACCATTAACCGCACCTGCACTAAACAGACAACTAGCCCTCTTGGCCCAATGAAACAAAACACTTCACCATGAAAAAGGATCGGCTCTCTTGGCCTAACGAAATAAAACAGAATAATACCTACACATCCTTCCTTGGAAGAAACCAGATATACAATAATAGGCTCCCTTCCAAGGAGGAAAAACAGGCTCGTAGCCCTTAACTAAATGCATAAGGTTATGACCCATCCCTCCTGCATAGATAGCAAGAGGCGTACGCATAATATGTTGTCTAATCAACCTATGGGTCCCAGATAATAATGGTAGATTAGTCTCGGCTACTCTTTGCATTACCCATATCAACCATCGTCTCCCATATACTGCATGTTTTAATAACATACCCCACAAGCGACCGGGTCCTGTTTCATCATTGATCACAATATCCAAACTAGGACCACAATTAAAGAAGAGGTCTTCTTCATAAGCAAGATTTGCTAATGAATTCGCAAACTGATTCCAGTAATGTGGAATCAGTTGAAAAGACACACTCTCAAACTCCTCAAGTAGGGTCATAGCAGTCCGATGATACATACAAAGAATGGGATTCCGCACTGTGTATGTCCCATCTAGCTCATTCAGGATCAACTGGGAATCCCCTTTTACTAACAATTGACGAATACCACCTTGTTTGGCAATATGCAATCCCATAATCAAGGCTTTATACTCCGCCATATTGTTAGTGAATCCCACCCCGAGATAAGCAATTAACTTCATCGTCACTCTTCGTCGTGGGTCTCGGATTACTACTCCAACACTTCCTTTTTTATTAGGGCCCCTGGACGCTCCGTCAAAATATAATGTGTACGTCCACAATGGGTTTACACAGCCGGCCATCACGAACTCCTCTATTCGTAGTTATGGTAATCAAAGTTTAGCATGTTGAGAGGATGAATAGACGGCTCCATCCCACCTTCTTTATTGAACTCAACAGGGATACTCGTCAACAGTCGCAAGCAGTGATGGCAGAAGACTTTGATCTCCCACACAAAGGTTCCGTCTTCTTGCTCAATCACTTTATATCCTTTGCTCCACCAGATGAGTTTCCCCTGATGGTATCTTTGCTCCAGATATGGGTGCTCCAAATAAGGGATTAACCAACCCATCAACCAGCTTTAAGCTCTTCCCCGTAGGTCTCAAGTCATTCCTAGCACGGACCTGCAATGCATTCCCTTTGTATTAGCATACTTAGAAGTAATAAGGTTTAATCTTATTAAGATTAACCTTATTCTTAAACTCTACTCCTTGTAAATCAGCTAATAGGGCTATAGACCTATTCTTTCCTAACCTCACGATTTTGTAGGGGCCATCCCATTTAGGTTCCAATTTCCCGGGGAACAACTCCCTACGCGCATCGTAATACAAAACCAGTTGTTCTTTCTTAAAGGTATACTTCTTCACTTTTAGGTCATGCAACTGTTTCATGCAACGTTTAGCCACCTCTTGGTGTAATATGCTTTGCAACTTAATTTCATCTAGGTGTGCCAAGGTCGTAAATCGCTCTAATAGGGCGTCCTCACTACCCAAAGAATGGTAAGGAGTGCGTTTTACCCTTAGATATAATATACCTGTGATCAAAGCAAACTTTAATGCCTGCTGCTTAATTTTCCTTCTCTCAGCTTTAGATGGTTCGGATCCAACCTCTCTTGTCGATAAATAATGCGTTATTGCAGCATACCAGGAGGGAATAGACTCCATATCTATCTTAAATAATGACTCCATGTCACTACCTTCAGCCACAGATTCTTTCAGCTCCCCAAAGTCCACAAGACATTCCACAATACCCTACAACCTTGGTGGCTTACTCCTGATCTCATAATCAAACTCCTGCAAAGTGATTAACCACTTTGCTAGACGATCAGGCGGCTGCAGCTTATTCATCAATATTCGAAGCCCCTCTGCCTTCGTATAAAGCACAACTTTCTCATAGAGAATATAGTGCCTGAATTTCTTGGTCCCAAAGACCATCGCAAGACACAACTTCTCCATGTAGGTATAATTGATCTCGGATACCCCCAGCTTCCGGCTAGCAAAAGCAATCGGGTGATACCACTTTTTCTCCCAAATTTGGGCTAAACAATAGATACTATGCATGGTGGCTGCTGAAAATATATAGAACACCTCACCTCTTTTAGGTGCTTTTAAAACGGGAGCTTTTACTAGCTCCTGCTTCACATCCTTGAAAGCTACCTTAGAGGGGTCACCCCATACAAACAAACAACTAAAGGACAATAGATTTGTAAGCGGCAATGTTCTTTCTGCCAAGGCTTTTATGAATCTACGGTAATAACCAACCGAAGACAGAAAGCTATGAACTTCTTTCGGAGTGCGTGGTGGACCCATGGCAACTATGACTTTGACCTTCTCCGAATTTGTCACAATACCTACCGAACTAACCACATGGCCTAGCAATAGCCTATAAGGTACACCAAAAACACACTTCCGTGGGTTTAGAGTGATACAAAATTTTATGCAGTGCTCAAAGCATTTTCTTAAAATGATCAACTACCTTTCTCTCATGCTGGCGGCCCCTAAGTCATCAATAAACACCTTCAACTCTTCAAGGGATATGTCACCGAATGTCTTATCTGCTGTTCGTTGCCACGAACCAGGCGCATTGCATAAACCAAAGGCCGTCACATGGTACGCAAAAGTACCAAAGACAGTAGTAAAAGTTGTTTTCAACTTGTCCTCTTCTGCAATTTCCATCTGGTTATATCCTGCAAAGCAATCCATAAACGAATATATCTGCCTTCCCGCTAATTGATCCAAAATCTGGTCAATGAATGGCAATGGGTAGTAATCCTTAATCGTCTACTTATTCAGCTCCCTAAAATCTACACATAATCGGATTTGGTTATTTTTCTTCTTCCTGATAACTGGTGAACACCATTCTGTGTGCTGAACAGGGAAGATTAAACCTGCTTTCCTCAGCTTCTGTAACTCTTCAAATAGCCCGTCCCTCAGTTCGAAAGGCATACGCCTTACTTTCTGACACACAGGACGACTGCCCTCTTTTACAGGAATAGTATGAACAGCCAGGCTAGGAGGAATGCCTCTCAGCTCATCATAACTCCGGGCAAAAATGTCGCGGAATTCTTGAATCAAGGATACATAGTCCTCCCTTTCTGCTGAGCCGAGCATAGAACCTAATTTAATTGGTCACGAATCATTTGGGGTGCCAAGGTCTAGCTCGATAACATCTGCATCTCTTATATGATCTTGGGCCTCTATCGGCTCGTTCAAAGTGATTTGGTAGATGTCTTCCGTGGTGGATCCCTCTTTGGACTCATCACTCGATGATGTTTCACTGGCGGATAAATCCTCTAATGTCTCCAATTCTGTGGAAGATAGAAGAGCTCTCTCACTCTGCGGGGACTTAGGATAGGCATCAATCACCACGCGCTGAGCACCTCTACCGAATATTAGCCGACCAGCGGGTATATCCACTTGACAGTTCGCTTGCAAGATCCAAGGTCATCCAAGTAATACTTGGTAACTTGGACACCCTGAAAAATGAATCACCCTAAAGTCCAACATGCATTCTACATTTGCAACAGTGACATGGACCTTAGTAATGCAGCCTTCCGGTTGTCTCAAACTATCATCCACCATTCTGAGAATTGTGGAGGTATCTTTCTGGATTGCAAGACCCAACCTTTCCATCAGTTCAGAACTCATAATGTTAACCGATGATCTCGTGTCGACAATGGCATAATCTACTAATATCCCATCGACATAGGCTGCAACCCTTGGGCAATGCTTCTCAGCATGCTCGAACCAGTCATCACCAACTTGCACAATACCCAAAGGTTCTACGATATACCCAGTACGCAGGATCTTTCTAAATTCCTTGCGTGCTCTTGGGGAAAGCTTAATAAGCTATAAAAGGTTCACATCCGGCTTGACTTCCCAAAGAGAGCTTGCCAAATCGAATTCATGATAGTTCGGTAGAGTTCGCTTTTCATGCCAAACCATCCGTGCTTTAGGTCGCTGAACTAGCTTTATTGCTTCTTTTTTAACTTTCACCTTCTTCCTCGGTGGTTCCTTATCCTTCTTAACGTCGGCTTTACTCTCCACGGGCTTTAGAGGTCCCCCTTCCATGGCAGGATCCAGAACTTGCGTTCCTTTGTCGCCCTATTTAGGGTTTCCGTCGATAGGCTTATCCTTGTCGGCTTCTCTACTCTTTTGACCTCTTGTAAGGACAGCTCACAGATTAGAGGTTTCAACATCATTAACGTGCACAGCCTCAATCAAACTAACCCCACTAACACTAGCAGCTCCTCCACTGTAGTCTTTGGTCGTTGGAGTATTTGTTTAGGCCCGTCTTCTCGCTGGGAATCATTTCCTTGCGCACGATGATTAACAGGCCTTGGTTGCCGACTACCTCGCTTGAGGGAACTAATCTTACTCCAGCAAGTGGTTGCTAAATGGCCGAATTTTCCACAGATGTCGCACTTGACATTTGGGCAATTTCGTGGATAATGTCGCCCACCACACCATTTGCAGCTAAACCTCGAAGGTGCACCCTCATCTGGGTATCTACTTTCTATCAAATTTTTTTGTTTTTTAAGAAAGTTGACATCAACGGCTATTTGTCGATATTGCTCCGTAATCATGTCGATATAATGCTTCATCATGTCCTTAACCTCGCCAAGAACATTGGAAGCCCTCGACTCGTAGCCTTGATCATTACCCTGTCGTTCCATCGGCCTAACAATTTGATTAGGCACTGATTGTTGAACCACAGGCATGGTATTAGGATTAACTACCTGGCTTCCACCATTTGGAGCCATTTGACTGCCCGTAGGCATCGTCATGCTAGGGGGAGCTGGTAATAAAGGCACATTCTGCATCATGTTCCCCCTCCCATTAGGATTAGCCATCTCTATCCCTTGGCTACTACTGCCATTGGCCGTTGCCATATTATTTCCCAATGATAGACCCATATTCAAATTGCCTCAAGAGCCATAGGCTGCTTGTTGTCGGGATTCCACTTCTTGTGCTCATGTAATGGCAGTATCTATATCCCCCAAAGGGACACTACTCAACTGCAACTGGATATTAAAGTCCAAACCATGCAGAAATATTGCAATTGGGCAGCTACAGGGATAGGAATAGAGGTGTCCAACTTACGAAAAACCTCTTTTAGTTTCTTTGCATAAGGACGAATATCCTCGTGTGGTTCTTGGCGGGTCACGTTGAGTATATGCAACCAATATTGCCCACCCCTTTCAGGGGCAAACTCCCTTCGAAAAGCTCCATAAAATGAATAAATATTCAATATGGTTCCGACTTTTAAACCATGATACCATATGGCAGCTCTTCCTTTGAGAGTCACGTTGAAGAACATCATTAAATGTCCTTCTTCTTGGATGCGACAGTTAAACATCTGCTTTTGAAACTCCCTGATATGGAGTTCTGCATCTTCCTCAACTAGCCCATTAAAAATGGGTAGCGGGTAACCTAGAGCTGGCAAATCCATCATTCCTGCAGGAATTGCAATGGGCTGCGCCATGACGGAAATTGGATTTGCACTAGGAATAGGGGATGGTGGAGTTACACCTCCCGCACTTGATGTAGACTGGCTTATGGAGGAAAGGGGAGCACTAGAGCTTCCACCTTCTCCTAAGTTACTGCTTGTGGCCCCAAGACCACTAGATCCACACCGCTACGCTTAGGGGAATACCTCCTAAGAATTTCAGCACGTCGCCTAGCTCTTTCGTCTCTCTCTTGCTTTTGGATTTCGGCTAGACGATGCTTATCGATGAATAACGGGTCAATCTCAGTACCCTTTGGCATAAACTGCTAACTGGTCCCTAGACAACCAGGATTCGAAGACCGCCACTTCTAAGCGGCTCCCGGCAGACGCACCACTGATGGGACCTAAAACAGGCCGGCACTGGCTCATGCACTAGCCCGACCTCTATCATGCGCTCAACAATCCCACAGCCAGGAGCATGGATGACACATACATCATCTTCCTAAACATCTTGCGTTTGTATCACGACTCGTAGTCCAACTCTAACCCAATTAACACTCCTCAGAGGGAGTCCCAGCACATTGCCAAATAGCACGAAGTACAAACATAGGAGGTTCTCCCACGGTTGACTGCCCCTACCTCACTGCGACTCTCCTACACCTTGGGGATTGGCCCCTCGATGCGTCGCTAAACATATATAACACAATATCGCACACATTTCCACTCAAGGTACCAATTATTCGTATCCACGAATGTACCTTTTTCCTCACTTTCTTTCCCCTTAGACCCAACGCTTAGCGTATAGCTCGGACAACCTGTCTCACTCAACGTTGGTCATATTCCTCTAGAAAGCAATTGCCATGCATCCAAGAGATATTGTCTGATACCTTTTAAATTTCTTTATGATTCATGAAAATTGTGAATGCCCATGTGCTCAAACAATTAAGAAAATCAGTATTGGTGCACATGTGGAAAACATTTCTTTCAATGATTTCGACTATTGCTCGTATGCGGCGTTGCATGAACCTAGCACCGAGAAACCCTCGTGCTACTAGGTCCTTAATTTTTAATTATCGACCAACCTAAATGGTATGCATAAAAACCAACAAGCTTTTCATCATTTCATTCAGCATTTAAACACCTTTTATACACTCTACCCCCTCACCCGTTTAGGTTGTGCATTATTGATCAGTTTAGGGTTCATTTCCATGTTTTTATTGTATAAAAAGCAATAAAAACTCACTGAAACATAAAGGTAAGGTTGAATTGAGGCTAAACCTCATACTTCAGACCCCCCATACATCCACAAACATGGTTCTTATTTTTTCGTAAATTTCGGCACTCAAAATCTATTTTTTTCTTATTTTTTTCACATTTTTCCTATTTTTCTTGTATTTTTGCAATATTAAATAACTAAAAATACAAAATGAGTTGTGGGCTGTGGCCCTCAGGTTCATTTGCAGCAAAAACACAAGTTTAGTTGGTGTGTCTTATTATATTTTCCATTTATATCTCAAAAACACCCAATTTTTCCATATTTCGTGTGTTTTACGGGTTTTACACTATTAATTTCATCCATAACACTTATGATTTTTTGATTTTTTTGAGCATAAACAGTTGGAAGACATTACAAACAACATTATAATGCATAATCATCCCATGGGAACAAATATTCATGAAGCAAATTGCATAAAACATCAATTTCCTTTGTAAAAATGAGATTCCCGTTCTTTGCGGGTTGCAGGTTTTTATTTGCCATGTCTTGGGACTGATTTGCAGCAGCCATTAATGCTCATGACAGTCCACAATCAGCAATCTTCCTTCCTCTTGCACCAGGAGCAATCCGGTCTTCATTGGACAAGCATCGGTCATCCATTCTTCTTCTTCTTCTTCACCACATGAACCTGCCCTTAGAAGAGAGAGAGGGAGGAGAGAGAAAGAATGAAATCAGAATTCTTCATAGAGACCGCCATTGGAGGAGTGAAGTACGGCGATAGAGCCAGCATCCAGGGGGGATTGAGGGGCAATGATCAATTGTAGTGGTTGTTTGCAGGCAGCATGTTGCCTCCATCAACATAGGAGCGCAAATTTCGGCGCATCCTGGCCTTCTCTCCACGATTCTTGCTCATCCCATTTGCATGAAAGTTTCATGCCACATTAAAAGTTGGGCTCCCAAGGGTCACTTGCCCATTTTGGCCAAATTTTGTCCACCTCTTCGCATCTTGACCGATTTCTTGGCCATTTTCCCATCCGGACTCCGAATTGAGCTCTGAAAAATCCTGGGCATCCGGCTCGGCATCTCGCATTGGCCAGTAACTCTTGTCAACCCACACGACAGTCTGAAGAATTATGAAAAATCAACAAGTGTCTCTTGGGCGCCTTTAAAGCACTTTGACGCTTAAAATCGTCCTAGATTGAGCCGCCGCCTTCGACGTTGAATATTTTTCCCTTGATATTCATAATTTTTAGCTATTTTTAAGCACTTCTCGGCACCAAAATTCCACTCTGACCCAGGTCCTCCTCTCACCACAGATTTAGAAGTTGTGTGACCATTCTCGCGTCCAAGGGGTGGGTATGCAACCTTCATTACCGACATAGGAAACCTTGACCAAGATCTCTTATGGTGTAGACAGGGTACCGTCCCTTTCTATACACCTTTCCCCCCTTTCCGGTCTATCTTTCTGAGGATGAGCCCTACTCCACTCCATGATAGCTAGTCCACGCAACTTAGCATGAGCCAAGATCTGCTAATGGCTGGAGGCCAAATGAACATCATCATGGGGGCCATCCCTCTATAACAAACACTGCATGCCTCACCTCTCCACTTCTCGTCATGTGCACTTGATAACCCACTATATAATCCCTTCCATGCGAACAGTTTTATCCTGCCTCAAGGCCTAATCCTCGGTTCGCATATTGTAGGTCCCCCTACAGTAGCCGACATGGAGCACCCAATGCAGCTGGCTTGCAAGGACGCTATTCGCCATCAAAGGGAGTATGCAGCACAAAGCCCCCACTAAAACGCTACATGCTTACTCTAAAGAGGTACTTGCCGAAAAGAGGCCCTAAAGGACATTGCTCAGGATGAGGCCAAAAATCCCCCAAGCCAAGAGGACGAGGGCTCAAGGGAGCACAGGGGGTGTGGCAACACCAGCCGTGTAGGCTCCCACCAGACATTCAGAACCAGGTGCTCGAAAGAGGAGAGGGTAGCTCGGGACAAGCAGGAATTTGACGCATTGTTTAAAAGCATGTTGGAAACAATTGCGGCTAGGGACTATACCATTCGGGTCCCAGTCGACATCTTCCTCGACCACCCTCACAAGAGCCTCTCACCAGCAGAGCCTCAGTCGCTCGACCACCCGGACTCGCCCCTCCTTGTACAAATAGAGCAGCCCCACGTTATGTAAAAGGCTTATCAAATGCTACCTGGCCATGAATTTTTGTCTCTAAAGAGTTACGTACTGGCATGTTTCCCGATTGTACAAACTTTTCATATTTGTGTTTCCTATGTTTCACGGCTTTAGCAAAAGAAAAAGATAATCAAGTGCATGTGATAAGTATCTAAGTCAACATCATGGAATTCAGATAAGTGATGTCTCCTTGTGTTGCACTGGTTTATTATAGTTGTGACATGAGCCGTGCATGTACCCTCATGAAGTGACAAGTGGATGCAGGATGACGCATGTCTTTGTGCGAAAGTGTTCAATACCCAAGACACCACAAGATTGCCAACCCACGAAGAGCCGCGACAAAGCCACGTTGTCGAAAAAGTGAAAATCACCATTGCGAGTGCCCATGTTGCATGGCCCAAAGCATGAGCTTAACCACTTCCTCTTTCTAGGTTACACTCTATGCCGGGCACTCACGGTAGTTGTTACCCCAGTTGTACCAATATCGCACGTTCGAAAGAGGGTTGCAATATCTCATGTGTATCTCCCCATCTCAACGACTACTTCTCTAACAACGAGGCTAGGGCACAATCATCACTATAATATCCATTTCCTGAGCCTTCGAAGCTTGACATTTCCCAACCCATTGAAAGGCTGATAGCCTCAACATATTGCAATGGTTGTACTCAGGCAAGCCCAAAAAAAAAAGAGGAGAAAAGATAAGAGAAAGAAAGAAAGAAAGAAAAAAAAAGAAACACAAGAAAAAGAAACGAAAAAGAAAACGAAAAAGGAAAAAAGAAAATAAAAGAATGAAAAGATACGAAGCACCCACAATCACAGCACAACACCTAGGGGTCCTTAAATTAGGTGTGTCCAGTGACGTTAGTTGGCTAGCTCCGTCCCTAGTCCCCTAGCCCTTTAGCATCACCCACAATTGTTCAGGGCACATCAAGGGCAGGACATACCTAGGGAGCTTGTCTCGCCTATGGTTAGACCTGTCACCCTGACCCATGTGCACGATTTCCTCTTACACTCTGCCTTAATACCATTGCAATCAATTGTGGTAAGCACTACACGAATGGCCATGAAAAGTACACTATCCTCATCACGCAGGTCCAATAGCTACCAGCTCTATTGGCAGTGCAATGTCCCTATATTCAATTATGTTATGTCGTGCAGTCACAATGCAAAGGATGTCGCATACACCTTCATGTGTACTTCTTCTCAACATGAACGCCTTTGCTTCATCCATACATTGTTATGAGAAACCAATCGTGGTCTTCTAACTACGTAATATCTACGTATGCATGAGCACTCACATAATATCTGCACCAAAATATATACACAGTTTGGGTCCTTAAGTGCAGGACAATACTCTCAGCTTGCTTAGAGTTCGACCTGTCTCCCAAACTAATTGAACTATGTCTTATGCACGATAGAGAAGACTAGCACTACCCCTAGGGAGAGACCACCTATGAGAGGTTTTCAATTGCAGGTATTGAAGACTCCAACGAAAGTGTCGTTTGCTCTCCATTGACACCCAACTTTGAACTCTTATCCTTTATCATCCTGCAAGCTCGTCAAAGAATCATCATTAGCCGAATCCCCAACAAACCAACACTTGTGCTGGCCATCAATGCAATTCCCAACAAAGAACATCCCTACCACCAACTCCAACAACCCTACCACCAGCCACCAAGGCCACCAACGTGCCCCCAATGACCTTCCTCCACACCACCACCAACACTCCTCCACGGCAACCATCGATGTCCCTTTCACCCATGTCTTCAGTGAATGCCAAAGCCTGCTATCCACGATGGTGAGTGCCATGGGACTGGCACTCGTCTAGGAGGGGGGTAATGTTAATCCTCAAACGAACAAAGGTGGAAAATTCGGAAAAGCTGAAGCAGAAGACAAGGCCAAGGCAAAAGTGAAACGGAAGACAAAGATGCGCCAAGAAAAATCTAGAAACACAAGAAGCATAAAAAAGTCCTAAATAAGAGAAAAAGGCGCACAAGGAAAAGCGCAAGTCAATACTTTTGTAAAAGAGTGCAAGCGCATCATGATTTAATTCAAGAAGCACTGGGCTCTCACCCGTGCAATTTGTAAATGTAGACAGGCGGTGGAAAGGAAGCTAGGAAGATAGAAGGACAATGGAAAAAAGGGCCTAGGCCACGGCCGGCTATGTAAAAAAGGGGATAAGGGCCCAAAAGGAATTTAGGGTTTTGTATATAAAGTTGAAAAGTGAATGAGAAGCTCATTCTTGTGTGTGGCCAAAAGTGGCTCTCATCATCATCATCATCATCATCATCATCTTCTTCTTCTTCTTCTTCTTGCTTGCTTGAGCTTGTGCTTGAGAGAGGGAGTGTGAAAGTGTGAGGGAGTGAGTGTGTGAGGGTGAGGGACTGGGGAGGAGAAGCTCTCCATCTTCTCCTCTCTTCTCTTCTCTTCTCTTGTCTTGTCTTACTCACGGCGATGGAGCTTGGAGCATGGAGCTTGAGGATGGAGCTTGCTGTAGGCTTGCACTTGGACCGTGAAGCTACCGAAGTGCACGAGAGAGGAGGTAACTCGATCGGCATGGAGGTAAGCTCACTACACCCATAGATATGGATAGCGTGTCGACTATGTGAGAGGTAGCCATTAGTGCTTGGCTTGGAACGCTTGAAACAACAAGCGGTTCGTGGGTCTTAGCGATTGAGCGAAAGCTCCCACACACACACTTCATGTGGTTAGGCTCTTGTGCAAACTTCTCAAGGTACTTTGTGAGGTTGCACTGCTCAACAACTCTCTCGGGTGTTTCCTCCTTGGCCACCACACCCTCTATGTTATGGATGGTTTGAAATTTGAGTTGGTTGTAGGCGCAGTTTTCTAGGGTGATGCGATATTGCATCCTTTCCTCCTTTGTGAATAGGAGTCGGTAGGCACGGTCTTGTTGCGACATCTTTCGTTCCTGTCATGAATCCAAGTTTTCATTAGTGCTTTCAAAATAATAATTTGCTGGAAAGAAAGACTCTATGTGTTTATCGAATGAAGGCATTGAAATCCAATATAGTTTTTTAAATAAAGAAATTTAAGTTCTCGTGCTATTTTTCCTACCTCACTCGTTTTTTACATGTTTATATGTTTGCTTGATTTTCCTTGGTTTTGATTTGATTCACCTTACCCCCCTCCCCTTCCAGCTTGAGAAGAATCCTTCCTAAGATTGAAAGTTAGGAGGTCAAGGGCATCCTTCCTAGGATTTACTTGCTTTGGAACCAAGTATAGAAATTGGGATTGTACTCTAACTGAGCTTCGTGGTCTAGAGCAAAGGGTCGAATGCCGACTTGTGTGATGTATGTGAGAATATCTGTTAGGAAGTCACTGGAATAGACATGACTAGCAATATGTAACTCTTCCTCAGTCAAGTAGGCGATCGAGGTAGGGGTGTCCTTTGATGTGCGCTTCCATGGGTCGGCCATGAAGAGTGCTTAACACTCTATACAAGGTTGGCGCGACGTAAGTGGGGCCATACTCCACTATTTTGATTGCACGGCGCTGCTCAGCATTGGTCATTATTTGGCATCGTTCAACTTCCCATTGCAATCGAAGAGTGTACCAATGGCTTAAGAATGGGGATTTAGTAGCAGCAAGTTTTGATAATTCTGCGATTTCTTGGTTAGTAATGGTGGAAGTGGTTCGTTTATCATAGGACGTGATGAGGCGTTGTTTGATGGCCTGCTCTTTGGATAACTCGTTGGTGAGCAATTCAGCACTAGAGTTAGAGGCTTTTGCGAATGAAAATTCAAACGTTTCCCAAGAACAAGGGATGGTTCAAACTTCATTTGCAAAGGGTTCTTGGAGTAGGTCTGAATCCAAGTGATCATAGCTCAGAGCTAACGACATGAAAGTGGCATCAAGTCATCTAATGTAATCAACCACATCCTCCTCTGTGTCCTTAGCTAGATCAGCGGCCAGTGTTAAGAATGATTTCCGCTCATAAGGGGGTCGAAGGCCTGTGGGCGATTGGGGTTTGGTAGAACTAGAGACTTTGACAACAAATAGTTGCGGTTGTGGGTGTTCTTGAGATTGTGGTTGGACCTCTTGAATTAGGATTGGGATAGTAGCACTAATGTTTGATGGATTGCTCCCTTCGGTATGAATTAGGGAGGTGTGAGCAGCTCTATCGGGTGTTGAGTCATGTGAAAGTATTTGTCATTTGGGCCGATAGGCTTGTTCAACTTTCTTGGGCGTATGTGCAGATGAGCTTGATGGATATGGGTCTTGGAAGTACTCCAGCTTCTAGCTTTGAGGTTTTATGGGGCTTGATGTGGTGAACCTTGAGGGCGGTGTGCGAGTAGTGCCTTTGGGCGTGTGGGCCTTAGGGATCCATATCCAGGCATTTCCCTCATAGTAGCCTTGCGCATGCAAGAGGGCTTTAGGGACCCATCTTGGCTTGATCATGCAAGAGGGCTTTAGGGACCCATCTTGGCTTGATCATGCGTCGATTTTTGTAATTGCGCCTTGGCCTCCTAGGTTTAGAGTTTCTAGTGTTATGAGGATGTGAGTATCGGCTCTTAGGCAGCGGTTGCAGTTGTTTCGGCCTCCATTGAAGCTAGGCTGTTGGACCTTAGCCTTTGCTGCTGTGAGTGGTGATTCTAGAGATTCGGTGGGTGGTGGCCGAGCACTACCCCCCTCCTTAGACTTGGCTACTAACATCTCTACCGGTGGTCTTGCGGACTCTGACAAGGTCGCGCAGCCCTTGTTGAAGGCTATAACAATGTGAACGTTGCCTATGGCGAGGTGGATATGCTACGATTCATAATCGACATTGCAGTGAGTTTACTTCTTGAAGGTTCGCCCTAGCAGCGATTCCATACCTGCGTCTTCAGTGTTTGGCAACACATAGAAGATCATTGGTACAGTCTTAGACTCAATAGAAATGGCGGCCCTGCACTTGTCAAGAAGTGCATATGAGCGGCCCCCATATGGGCTTAATTTGGCATTGGTGGGCTGTAGCGATGGTTTGCCCAGTTGGGTCCAATGATCGTTGGTTAAGACATTGAAGTCTGCTCCCTCGTTGATCAAGGCATTGAAAGTGCATGTTTGCTTGGCAGTGACTATGATATGTAGGTATGCAAGTTGTACGGCTTCCTCATCCTCATCATCCATTTTAGTGATCGTGGCTATTTGTACTTTGACAGGGGGTTCTAACATTGGTGGCTCATGCAAAGGATGCGTGGGAGGGTAGTACTTCTTGACACGACTGCCATTGAAAAAGCCTATGCCCTTGCCCTCTAGAGTCTCAAGCTCAATGTTACCAGTTCGGTTGCGGAACTTTGAAAGGTCCAAGACCTCTAAACTTCATTTTCTGCTTATGCCCTTTAACTGAGTACATGAGTACTGAGTCTCCCTGTTCAAAATCACGTTGCTTAACGTGCTTGTCAAACCAACTCTTGCGTCATGCCTTCTCACATATGAGTGCGTGAGTGGCTAGAAGATGAGTTTCCGAGAGGCCTTCGAGCTCAACCAGGCATTGCATCCATGCCTCCTTTCCTTCCCATTGTTCTTGAAGTGCTATTCTTTGGCTAGGAACGAAGAAATCTAAATGGAGAATTGCTTCAGTTTCATAGGTCAACCTAAAGGGAGTCTGGCCGATAGTGTCAAGATTGTGGGAGAGAAGGAAGGAGTCTCACTTGTAGCTTTCTTGCTTGCACAATGGGGGAATACACACAGAGGTGGAGGCTGAAAACAGTTTTCCTCTTCTTAGTTGTGTAAGCCAAAAGAACTCTAATACAAAGAAATAGAAGAACCCTATATATGGGTCTCAAACCAAACTCAAATAACTAAGGTGGCATACTAACTGAGCCACAAACTAGAGTAGATAAGGATAGCTATCAAGTAGCTATTATTCATGGGCGGTGTACCAACTGCGTCTGCAACTAACAAGTCGGTGATATAAATACACAACGGTCACCCTGGCATATCACGAGTGGAGCTCGATATCTCAACACTCCCCCTCGAGCTCAATCCCAATTCTTGCACACCAAGCAGGTCTCTGAACTTGCGCAGCTTCTTTGCGCCCAATGCCTTCGTAAATATGCAAGCTACCTGATCCTCTGTACTGACATAAACTAGATCAATAAGACCTAGTAAAACCCTCTCTCGCACATAGTGATAATGCACCTCAATGTGCTTTGTTCTAGCATGATAGACTGGGTTATTTGCCAAGTGTATACTACTCATGTTGTCACAATAAATGACAACTGGCCCATCTGTAGACTGATGCATATCATAAAGTAGCTTATGCAACCAAGCTACCTCACATGCAGCCATTGCTGCACCCCTGTACTCAGCCTCTGTGCTTGACAAGGCAACTGTAGGCTATTTCTTGCTGCTTCAAGTGACTGCAGCACTCCCAAAAGAGAACACATATCCACTGGTAGATCGTCTATCAGAAATACTACCAGTCCAATCAGCATCAGTGTATCCATGCAACTGTATCTGAACCCTAGTCTCATAAAATAGTCCATACTGCAATGTGGACTTCACATACCTGAATATGCGTCTAGCCGCATCCAAATGTGGTTTCCTTGGAGCCTACATAAACTGACTTACCAATCCAACAACATAGCTCAAATCTGGCCTGGTAATAGTCATATAAATCAAACTTCCTACTATGCGCCTGTACATGGTAGGGTCTTCCAGAAGCTCACCTGCATCTGCGCTCAGCTTCACATTCTGCTCCAAAGAAACTGAAATAGGCTTACAGCCTGTCATCCCATATTTGGACAGCATGTCCAATCCATACTGCCTCTGCAAGAGCCGTATCCCACTTGGTGATCTAATCACCTCAATGCCCAAGAAATAACGCAGCTCTCCCAAATCCTTCATCTCAAACCTCTGCTTCAATAGCATTTTCACATGAGGGATATCTTCATCACTGTCACCTCATAATCAAATCATCAACATAAATGACAAGTAGCATAATACCTTTCTTTGTTTTTCTCACATAAAGTGAGAAATCTGCCTTGGAAATATGAAAGCCAATAGTGACAAGATACTATCCTATCTTGTTAGACCATGCTCTAGGTGCTTGCTTCAAGCCATACAAGGCTTTGTTCAACCTACAAACAAACTTAGGATGAACAACATGCACATAACCTGGTGGCTACTCCATATAGACCTCTTCTTGCAAATCGCCATGCAAGAAGGCATTCTTTACATCCATCTGATGTAAAGACCATCCCTTTGATGCAGCCATAGCAATGATTGCTCTTATGGTTGCCATCCTTGCAACCGGTCTGAATGTTTCTTCATAATCAATGCCATATGTTTGTGCATACCCGTTGACTACTAATTTTGCTTTGTATCTATTCACAGAACCATCTGCATTGTGTTTCACCTTATAAACCCACTTACAACCAATTGCATTCTTATCTTTAGGCAAAGGTACCAATTCCCATGTAGCATTTGCTTTCAAGGCATCCATTTCTTCATCCATGGCTTTCTCCCATTTTTCTTTTCCCATGGCTTGCTCAAAAGAAGTGGGTTCTAGTTCTTGTATCACTTTGACGATATAGGCATAGTGAATGACTGTAAATCCATCATATTTCAGCCTATCCACATGATACCTAGCTCTAATAGACCTACGAAAAGTAGACTCACTTTCAGGTGCTCTCAAAACATCCCTGGTCTTTCTTACTCCAGGTGTAACAATAGAAGGAATACCCAACTCATCATCAATGCTCTATTCTGAGCCACTGGATTCACCATCCACATAAGAGTGACCTGCATTCACATAAACCATGGGCTGATCTACCTTCTCTTTTCCTTTTCATGAAAGCTGCATACCACTATCTGCATTGCTTTGAGAAGATTCTCCTGATCTCAATCTGCCTGTCCATGGCGAAGAATGTGAACCACTGCTAGAGAACACTCCAGGTCCACTAATATCTTGTGATGACTGCTGCTGTGAATTTTGTGCAGCATTACCATTTTGTGCATCTACATTATCAATCACATTTACTGGTTTATACCAGCTACTTATCTCATAAAAAACAACATCTCTACTCACTGTAAACTTACAAGTAGAAGGGTTATAACATCTATACCCTTTTTGCTCTGCAGAGAGTAACCAATAAAGATGCAGTTCTCAGCTTTTGGATCTAACTTGGATCTGAACTCATCTGGCACATGAACATAGGCAATGCAACAAAAAATTTTCAAATGAGAAATATCTGGTTTTTTACCAGTATACCTCTCCTCTAGAGTCATGTGATGTATTGCTGCAGTGGGAGTCCTGTTCATTATGTAGACTGCTATAGCAACTGCCTCAGCCCAGTAAAAATCTGGTAGGTCTTTTTCATTGAGCATGGCATGAGATACCTCTCCAATATGCCTATTTTTCCTTTCTGCAATTCCATTTTGTTGTGGGGTATGATTACATGAATATTGCTGCTTTATGCCACGCTCCTACAAGAACCTTGCAAACTCATTTGAGAAGTACTCTCCCCCTCCATCTGACCTTAGGCATTTTATTTGCAGGCCTGTTTCTTTTTGAACCATAGCTTTAAAAGTTTTGAAATGCCCAAAAACTTCACTTTTCTTTTTCATAAAATACACCCAAAGTTTTCTGCTATAGTCATCAATAAAAGTGACAAAATAATGACAGCCTCCAATAGATGCAGCTCTTTGGCACCGCTTGCTTGGTCCTAGTTCGTGTGTCGATAGTTTGTCTATGTCCTTGGGGCCTTCTCCTATTGGTGGATTCCTTGAGTTGTTTATCTGAGCGAGTTCCTTGACTTATTAAATACAATCCTCAATTTATCTCCCCTCAGTGTGTGTGTTCCTTCCCGTGCACCTGTGCTCAATCAGGCTTTCAGTTTTCCTTAAGTGTACTTCAAGTGCGGAAATTCAAGGTGAGTGCGGCAAAAAATATCTAAGTGTCTCATGTACTCTCACTTCGTTTTGGGCCCGATTGGCTCATCGATCAATTCTTTGGCCGTCTTGACAAGGTTTTGGGTTTTCCTGCCATGTTTCCTTGCTCGTTCTTGGTCCGGTTAGGGTTTATGGCTCAGCGGGTTGTCTCTAGGACTCTAGGTCTCACAATAGCCTACGCAAGCTGTTAAGCGGCTGTGCCTTACGATTTTGCCTATTCCTTGCGCCAGAATTGAGTTTTGAGCATCAAGAGGACTCGCGACAAGTGGTGGGGCCTAGCTAGGTCTAGTCAAAATTTTGGAAAATTTGGAAAGGTCCACACTTGGTCCAACTTGTCCGAATTGCAGGCGCCGAATGTCCAATTTGGCCCGTCTGAGAGCCAAGGGCCGAGTGAGAAAGGGCCAAATGTAACTAGTCCGAATGTTCAAATTGGCCAGTTTGAGTGTGATTGTCTGAGGGCCCTTGTCTGAGGGTCGAGTGGCCGAGTGGGCTTAGAGCCGAGTGGTGATTTTGGTCGGGCCGAATGTCAACTTGTCCGAGTGGGGTCGGCCCGAGCCAGCAGGGCCAAGGGCCAAATTTCAAAGTTGGACCGAATGGTCGATTCGGACGGTGTCATCGCGATAATAGTTGAAGGTCTACCACCGGGGCTTTTAGTGTAGAAGAAGAGTTTAGGATTCAAGATTCAGAAAGGAAAAATGGATTGGGGATTAATAAGATCCGGGATTTAGAAATGATTTAAGTACGGAAGAAGAGTTCAAGCCTTCTCACTATGTACTTAGCATACATGAACAGAAGGAATAAGACTAACTTGATTACATCAAATGCCTCAGGATTCATACATCATATCATAAATGATATTTTCAGATTCCCAATTCATTTATGAATGTCAAATGCAAGCTCTAATGGCATTTATTTCATGTACATAGATAGATTTCAACCCTTTGGAACAAGCATATTGTTGATAGATTCAAATGCATCCAAGATTTGGGCCAAAGATACATGAAACGAATTGAAAAAGTATAATTTTAGCTTCAGTCCTGTTTTAAAACAGAAAATTCCAACCTATAATTAGGTTCAAAATGAGTTCATAAACTCAAGAAGAAGCACTTTTGATCATCTATGAACAATGTCCTGAAGAAAAGAGGTCGTTTCCCTCCATTACAACCATAAAAAATCCATGTTTGCTCATAAAAATGGATCATAATAGTGGGCTGTCCTATTTATGGCTGGTTATTACAGCCCATAACTGATGCCAGGAGGCATATTCCACGGTGGATTCCGTGAGGTTTTACGGTGGATTCCGTAAACTTAGATGACCGGGGCTCATACGCAAAGAGGATTCTTTGTGCGAGAAGTTGATGGGGACGCCTGTCCTTTTCGGGCGTTTCATTAATTTAGTGTGTACATGGGTGATTCCATAGCGGGTGATTCCGCAAAATGCATATTAAATTAATAAACGTTTATGAGTTTAGAGTGCGCACTCGTAATAAATTAAGGTTAGGATTTATTTCTAACCAGTTGATTTATTTATGTAGCTGAAGACTGCTAGGTATTCACTTTTGTCGGTTTAATTGTGTTATTTTACTAACGATTGTGAATGCTTCAGTTGATGTGTAGAGATAGCAGGAGTGGCGGAGGAAAGCATTGGAGTCTAGCGGGTTTTCGACCTTTCGACTATATTTTGATAGGCGCCACGCCTATATTTTGATTATGTCTATAGAGACATCGACTATTTATTATTATTTTGTATGCGCTTATGCGCCTGGATATGTTATTTTTATTTGGACATTGAGATTGGGCGTGCCAGACTCTTTGGGCACCGTCCATTAGCTTTATTTTCCTATTTTTGGTAGAAAGCAAACTCAAAAGCTAAAAGCTTGTATATTTTTGTAATTGGGCTATTTTTGAGCAAAAAGATTGAAAATATATATTAAATACATGCTTTGTGAAGCGCTCACACAAGGCATGGGGGAGATTCAACCCAATTTGTCTCTTGTCTCATGTCGTGCTTGCTTTCACATTGATTTTTGTGCTAAAAAGTAGAGTGCTTTGTTCTTGAGGACCTTTGGGAATTCACTACGGGAGCTACCTGCGTCCGATCTGCGCACCAGTGGTATCAGAGCGGAGCAGAGATCAAGGGCTTCCAATCGCTACCAATCTCGGGCGAAGGCGGAGCTCCAGGAACAAACGACCTCTACAGTCAATCTCGTCGCGAACCGTCGATACAGGCAGACTTCTGGTGATCAAGAACCCCTGTTTCCACTCTCAGATCGCGAAGGACCACTCTCTGTCGGCGGAGGACCACTCCCTCAACTCCATGAACAAGTCGTGATCAACCAGTGAGAAATTTCTTATCTATTTCATCAAAAAGCTTAGTTTTAAGCTTAAGAGCTTTATTAGCTTCATAATCTTCAATTCGTCGCCAAGAGGAGGGCCCCGAAAATCACGCGCGGAAAAAACGGACCCCCCCCCCCCCCTTCACGAAAATCACGACGACTGCAGTAAGCTTTCAAAGCTTAATCATCTAAGTCCCATAAGCCTAAGACTATAAGCTTCTGCAAGTCACACAGAGCAATAAAGTCGACATACTCCGGGTCTCGCACTCCAGAAGACAAGTTCCGTAAGTCGACTCTGATCAAGTACTGCAAGTCCTGCAAATCAGCTAAGTTCAGCAAGTCAACAACCCTGCAAGTCTGTTAAGTTTGCAACTCTGCAAGTCAGACTAAATCAGAACTGACTAACGCTCGAAACTCCTAGAAGACTTGTTCGTTTGCAAAAACTCAGAACTGGAAAGTTGTTCGCAGCAAGCTGTTTTACCTATCTGCAAGTTCGTTGAAGTACTTTCAGCAAACAGAGACAGAAATATTTCAGAATTTCTGAAAATTGAAGAAGAAAATACCCAAAAATACATAGCCTTGTAACCCCAAATTTGAGCTACGCTCATCCCGCTAACTGATTTTGAGTGAGAAAGGTTTGTTGAGTTTTACAGGATGACTTCCCCACACATGGATGATCCTATGGCTGAAGACGACCTACCCGAGCCTACCATGGAGCAAAAGCTGGATCTTATCATGTTGCAATTGGACGAAGAGCGAAGAGCTAGGCAAGCCTTGCAAGCGCAATTGACAAAGCTACAAGGAGCGTCCACTGATAAAGAAGAACCTCAAGCTGAAGATCTGATTCGCCGTACCATCGACGCCACTCTTGAAGCACAAACCATTCGCAAGGAATCCAAGATAAGTAAACGAAGTTTCAAGTTTCGCACTTTCAATGGCATAAGAGAAGGAAAGACTGTTTTATCATTCATTAGCCAGTTTGATGACTATTTCCATGAGGAAACTTATCCTGAGAAAGATAAAATCAAGTGTGTTACTAATCATCTGATAGATAGAGCATCACTTTGGTGGACTGTTGTTCGCAAGAGCATAGAATGTCCTGCTACATGGGAAGATTTTAAGAAGAAGTTTATGCAAAATTTCCTTCCACCGCAATTTCATGAGAAGGCTATTAAGCAATGGGATCTACTTCAACAACGCGACCGTGAGCCTATTCCACAGTATACAGAGCGTTTTTGGAATGCACTTCTACAGCTACGCATGCTTGAAGACGTACCAGAGACGACACATAAGCGGAAGTACATGTCTGGACTTCTTGGACATTACTACGCTGAGGTGAATATGTTCAAGCCTGCTACTCTTGAAGATGCCATCTCCTTAGCTCACGACACTGAAGATAAGTTACGTGGAAGAGATCGACGACCACAGCCATTCCAAGCAAACGGTAATTATGGATCTAAACAATTCAATTCAAATTTCAGAAGGTTTAATCCAGGTCGTTTTTCATCACCATCTTTCCGCAAGAATTGGCCTAAACCACCCGCATTACCATCCACTGTCAATCCAAATCCTAAGCCTATCCAACAAGCAAATCCAAATATACCCAGACTCCCAGCCATTGCAAATAATGTGACCAAAGCCAAGCCTATCGTATGTTACAAGTGTCACCAGCCAGGCCATCTCGCAGCAAATTGTCATTCAAAGAAGCCATCAGCACATATCAACTACCTTGGAGCTATGGACGAGGACGAGCATGAGGATATGCCGGATTTCACTGAAGAAGAAGATGATCCTACTACTACTTCCGACACTTTACCAGGTATGCCTACTTTACATTCATTGTTGACTATGAAATGTATGGTGCATGGAAAAGAAAGACTTATATTGCATGATGACGGTAGTACTCATGACTTTATTTCAGCAAAATTGGTAAAGGAATTGAAATTGCATACTGTACCTACGCATTATCGCATAAAAGCTGCATTTTTAGGCACTAGGTACAATGGCACACAAGAAGTTCAAAATTTAGAAATTCAAATTGGTCCATATATTGAAAGAAGAAATTTCTTAGTTGTCCCATTACAGTCTAGCGACATTATTCTAGGAATGCCATGGAGACACCAACATAATCCCAATATAGATTATTCCACACACACAATGAATATTAATTTTCAAGGAAAATCTATTACATTATTTGGTATGCATGCATCTCATATGTTTCCACTGCTTTCGCATACTCAAGCAAAACGTGCACTGCGCAAGAATACTAAATCATATCTCATTTGGGTGAATGAATTGCACGCAAAAGAAACTCATATGCACCCTAGACATAAGGAATTTCTTGCATATTTTAAGGATTGTTTTGCAGAAGACCTACCACCAGGTTTACCTCCATCACGTCCAGAAGACCATAAAATTGACCTAATACCTGGCACACAACCACCTTGCAAAGCCCCATATAGGCAAAATCAAATAGAGCAAAAAGAAATCCAGAGTCAAGTAGAAGAATTACTAAATAGAGGTTTAATTCGACCTAGCAGTTCTCCATTCGGTGCACCTGTGCTCTTAGTCAAGAAAAAGAATAATACTTATCGGATGTGTATTGACTACCGAGCATTAAACAAGATCACTGTAAAGAATAGGTATCCTATACCTAGAGTTGACGACCTTATGGATAAACTGCAAGGATCTTCTATATTTAGTAAAATTGACCTTAAATCTGGATATCATCAGGTGAGGTTAGATAGATCTGACATATTTAAGACTGCATTCAGGACACAGTTTGGCCATTATGAATTCTTAGTTATGCCATTCGGATTAACTAATGCACCTGCTACTTTCAGTAGAATGATGAATCGTATTTTTCTAAAATATCAATATTGTGTGATTGTTTTCTTTGATGATATTTTAGTATTCAGTCAAAGTGAAAAAGAGCATTATGAGCATTTATCATTAGTTTTTCAACTACTGAAAGAAAATCAATTGTTTGCAAATCCTGACAAGAGTGAATTCTTTAAGACAGAAATAGAATATCTAGGTCATATTGTATCAAAAGAAGGAATAAAAGTTGATCCTAAGAAAATTGACGCAATATTGCATTGGCCTATTCCTAAAAATGTACATGAATTACGCTCATTCCTTGGTCTTGCTAGTTTCTATAGGAAGTTTGTACGTAATTTCTCATTACTTGCTTTACCACTGACCAAACTTCTTAAGAAAGGCATTGTTTATCAATGGACTGAAAACCAGCAGAAATCCTTTGATTTACTTAAACGTGCATTGACCAATGCCCCTGTCCTACAATTGCCTGACTTTAATAGACCATTCTTTCTAGTTGTGACCGATGCTAGCGGATCAGGAATAGGAGCCGTGTTAATGCAAGATAACCATCCAATAGCATATTCTAGTTCTAAGCTGAAACCCTCTGAGCTCAAATATTCCACTTATGACAAGGAACTCTTAGCAGTTGTTCAAGCATTGAAACAATGGAAGCATTATTTAATGGGTTCAGAATTCATGATAAAGACTGACCAGCAAAGCATTAGACATCTACTTAGCCAACCCCAAATTTCTGACCGCCATATCAAATGGGCTTCATTCATTCAAAGTTTCCATCCTATCATTCAATACCAACCTGGAAAAGAAAATGTAGTTGCCGATGCATTGAGTAGAAGACCTGCAATTCATAACATTTCTATCATATCTTTTGATTCTTTGATTGCTATGAAAGACACATATCACCAGGATATTACTTTTCATTCTGATTGGCAAAAATTAGTTCAAAATAATTTCATTCCTGTTGATTCATTGTCATATAATGATGGATTCATGTTCTTTGAAAAGAGACTGTGTGTTACTATTCCATTCCGATCTTTTATTTTAAATGAAATTCATTGTCCCCCATATCAAGGTCATAGAGGTATCATTTCTACATTACGCATGTTAACTGAAGATTTTTATTGGTCGCATATGGATGCAGATGTATCTAATTTTGTTTCTGAATGTCTGATTTGTCAAAGAATAAAGAGACATCATGGTAAACAGTATGGGTTATTAATGCCTTTATCTATTCCATCTAAACCTTGGGAACATATATCTATGGATTTCATTACTGGCTTACCAAATACTAAATCTAACCATGACATGATTTGGACAATTGTAGATAGATTTAGTAAGCAAGCATATTTCATTGCATGTAAGAAAACTTTAACAGCATCACAAGCAGCACAATTATTTTTGAAAACTGTTTTTACTAACCATGGATTGCCGAAAGTGATTATTTCAGATAGAGATTCTAGATTTTGTAATAATTTCTGGATTACACTGTTTTCAAATCTAGGCACAAAGATTGATTTCTCATCTGCATTTCATCCAGAAACAAATGGACAAACAGAAGCCACAAATAGCACTATATTAGATCTTTTACGTGCATACACTATCTCTAAACCTCAAACATGGGATACTCATTTACATTTATTACAGTTTGCATATAATAATACACCTCACACATCTACAAAGAAAGCACCTTTTGAAGTTATTTATGGATATAGATTATCTACACCTGTTGCATCTTTGTCTAATAGAATACAAAGTGCCGATGATATTGCTGTTATGCATAACACTATTTTTGATGAGGTCAAGGATATGATTGCTAAAGCCCAACAATCATATACCAAACAAGCCAACAAGAAAAGACAAGCCATGAATTTCAAAGTTGATGATTATGTTTGGCTTAGAATAGAGAAGCGTAGACTGCAAAGTATAGATAGACATCCACTTGTCAAATTAGCCCCTAGATTCTACGGACCATTTAGAATCATTCATAAGATTAATGACAATGCATTCAAGCTAGAACTGCCATCACATTGGAAAATTCATAATACCTTTCATATTAGTTTATTGAGACCATTTAGAGGACAATTACCTATCCACCCTGTATATGAAAACCCACCTTTACTAGAAGAAGAGACTGAAATCCTTGAACCAGAAGCCATCATAGACACTGATTACATGACCACTAGAACTGGCCGAAGGTACTCTAGATATCTAGTGAAATTTAAGAACCATCCTGTAGAAGAAGCTCAATGGATGCACGCTAGAGACCTAAATGCTTTCCCCACTCTGTTAGCTCCACATTGAGCTAATAGCAATTGAGGTCAATTGCTATCCCACCCCGGGGGTATGATGCCAGGAGGCATATTCCACGGTGGATTCCGTGAGGTTTTACGGTGGATTCCGTAAACTTAGATGACCGGGGCTCATACGCAAAGAGGATTCTTTGTGCGAGAAGTTGATGGGGACGCCTGTCCTTTTCGGGCGTTTCATTAATTTAGTGTGTACATGGGTGATTCCATAGCGGGTGATTCCGCAAAATGCATATTAAATTAATAAACGTTTATGAGTTTAGAGTGCGCACTCGTAATAAATTAAGGTTAGGATTTATTTCTAACCAGTTGATTTATTTATGTAGCTGAAGACTGCTAGGTATTCACTTTTGTCGGTTTAATTGTGTTATTTTACTAACGATTGTGAATGCTTCAGTTGATGTGTAGAGATAGCAGGAGTGGCGGAGGAAAGCATTGGAGTCTAGCGGGTTTTCGACCTTTCGACTATATTTTGATAGGCGCCACGCCTATATTTTGATTATGTCTATAGAGACATCGACTATTTATTATTATTTTGTATGCGCTTATGCGCCTGGATATGTTATTTTTATTTGGACATTGAGATTGGGCGTGCCAGACTCTTTGGGCACCGTCCATTAGCTTTATTTTCCTATTTTTGGTAGAAAGCAAACTCAAAAGCTAAAAGCTTGTATATTTTTGTAATTGGGCTATTTTTGAGCAAAAAGATTGAAAATATATATTAAATACATGCTTTGTGAAGCGCTCACACAAGGCATGGGGGAGATTCAACCCAATTTGTCTCTTGTCTCATGTCGTGCTTGCTTTCACATTGATTTTTGTGCTAAAAAGTAGAGTGCTTTGTTCTTGAGGACCTTTGGGAATTCACTACGGGAGCTACCTGCGTCCGATCTGCGCACCAATAACAGTCCATAAGTCTTCAATATCCTCACCCTTTGCTTGCCCCAAAGTCACTCAAGTACTTGGGTACAAGTCGGGCTTCATTGGACCAAGAATAAGGTAAACAAGATGAGAGAAGTCATGCATAAGAGCAGGCTGAATACTCTTCTCTAAGATTTCCCTCTTTTATAGACTGTTTTAGCATGCATTTTCGTCAGACCAAAGAGGCAGAGAAGTGGAGCTCTCACTATGTTTACATCTTCAGTAGTTGGGCCTGTTAATCTTCAGTTTGCATGCTCCATTTCATGCACCATAGCTCCAGCTCTCTCCAGTTTGCCTCAGACAGTGCAGCCTGCATTTTGCACCGAAAAATGCGGGCTGCTTTCTACTCAGTCCTTGGTCACTTTTTGACCAGCCTAGGTCACTTGCTGGTCACTTAAGTCAGTTATTCTGGTCCCATGTGGACCTAGTGGACTTTTGACAGTTTTTGGCATCATTCTTGGGTTTTGACCATATTTTTGTACTTGAATTAATGTGATTTATCCTGCAGATTGTCAAATACTTCCAGATGTCCAAGTTTTAGGTTCCCATAGACTTATTTTTTATAAATGTACATGGTATAACTGAAAATTATATGCTAAATATAAAATAACTTGTATAACTAAGGTGGTTATTGGATAACAAGCCTAAATTTTGTATGCAAATATCTCATATAAATTCCAGTGAAACTCTTTTGTGTTCATAAGAATCCCATGATTTATATCATGAATAGTAAACTCTTTGACAACGGGCCAAGCGGTGGGTGTCCGAGTTGAGTGGGCTGAGGGCCGAATTTGGATGCGTCTAAGTCGAGTGGTTTGAGTTAGGTGGTCTGAGTGGTAATGGGCCGAGGGCCGATTCTGGGATTCGGCCCAAAATCGTCGTAACTCGGATGAGGCGAGTAGGGTTTTGGGGCCAGATCGGCCAAAAGACAAAGGGCCGAGGGCCGATTCTAGGACTCGGCCCAGAAGCGGCCCAGAAGCCAGTTGCTCAGATGGGTTGAATTGCGCGCGACGTGGCAGCACCGAGGCGATTTTAATCAACACTGATGATTTAGCTAATCATTTCACGCACAACCTTCCAGATCACAACTAGGGTGCAAGGGGAAGTGATTGATATACTTGAAGTAATTGGTAGGCTCTCTGGTGATGACAAGATCGAATCGATTCTTCGCGGGCTATCTCTCTCTCTCTCTCTCTCTCTCACTCATTGCAAGGGTTGTAAATGAGCTCTCCCTTGGCCTCTTGGCTCTTAACCCCTTCCTGGGTAAGGTTTGAATGCTCCCAATCACTCACTTGCTGACATTAAGCATCCCAAAGCAATCTTTTTGCCATTTTTTGCATGATTTGTGCCCTGTTTTGCCCTGTTTTGCAACGATAAACCCTACCCTTTTCCGATTCAATTTCCTAGTCTTAACCTACGTTAAATGCAACAAGAATTGAAAGCAAAAAATTGAAATGATTTCTCCATGTTTTCCAATCATCAAACAAACAAAATAACCCAAAACACTTACTTGCTCCAAAGATAAAAAAACCCAACTTCCTGCCTATCTCAAGCTCCGGTTCGGGGATGAATCCCTTACTTCGATGCTCGATATGAGGTGCGCAAGTGCTCAAGCTTGAATCCGTTGGTCCCGGCAATGAAACCAAAATGTAGTGAGCTTTTTCTCAATCTCCAAGACCCACGGACCGCTTATTGTTTCAATCGTTTCAAGCAAGCTCTAATGGCTATATCTCACCTAGCTGACACACCATCGATCCTACGAGTGTAGTGAGCTTACCTTGATGCCGAAATGAGTTGCCTCCTCTCTCATACACGCCGGTAGCTCCATGATCCTAGATGCTAGCTCAAGCATCCTCAAGCCTTCTCCGTCTCCAAGCTCCATCCACCATAGCCGCGCACGCGAGAAAAGAGAAGAGGAGAGAAGAGAAAAAGAGAAGAGGAGATGGCGAAGAGCTTGTGGGAGCTCTCACTCGACTGCCAAGACCCACGGACCGCTTATTGTCTCAAGCATTCCAAGCCGAGCACTAATGGCTACCTCTCACATAGCCGATGTGCCATCCATATCTACGGGTGTAGTGAGCTTACCTCCATGCCGTTTGAGTTACCTCCCCTCTCGCACACTCCGGTAGCTCCACGATCCAAGTGCAAGCTTCAAACAAGCTCCATCCTCAAGCTCCACGCTCCAAGCTCCATAGCCGCGAGCAAGAGAAGAGAAGAGAAGAGAAGAGGAGAAGATGGAGAGCTTCTCCACCCCACGGTCCCTCACCCTCACACACTCACTCCCTCATACTCTCACATTTCCTCTCTCAAGCACAAGCTCAAGCAAGCAAGAACAAGAAGGAGAAGAAGAAGAGGAGAGCCACTTTTTGCCACACACAAGAATGAGCTTCTCATTCACTTTTCAACTTTATATACAAAATCCTAAATCCCTTTTGGGCAGTCATCCCCTTTTCCCTTTTTTACATGGCCTAGGCCCTTTTTCCCATTGTCCTTCTATCTTCCTAGCTTCCTTTCCACTGCCCATCTATATTTACAAATTGCACGGGTGAGAGCCCGGTGCTCCTTGAGCTACCTTTTTTCTGCCTTTGCCCTGCATCCTTTTTTATTTCCTTTTTCTTTCTTTGTGTTGGGGTTAACAATACCCCCTCTTAGACTAGTGCCAGCCCCATGGCACTCACCGTCGTAGGTAGCAGGCGTTAGCATGCACCGAAGACGTGGGTGGCAAGGACGTCGGGGGTTGCCATGGCAAAGTGTCAGTAGTGGTGGGGAGGAAGGTCGTTGGGGGCACGTTGGTGGGTTAAGTTGTAGGTGGTAGGGCAAATGGATTTGGTGGTAGGGCTGTAATTTGGGGGGTTGCACGGATGGAGTACGAGTGGCGGTTTGTTGGGGATTCAGTGTATGATGATTCTTGGCAGGCTTACAGGGTGATAAGGATAGGAATTCAGAGTTGAGTGTTGATGAAGAGCGAATGACACCTTCGTTGGAGCCGTCAATACCTGCAATTGAAAAACCTCCCATGTGGTCTCTCCCTAAGGGTAGTTCTAGTATTTTTATCATGCACAAGACATATTTTGATTAGTTTGGGAGACAGGTCGAACTCTAAGCAAGCTTGGAGTATTGTCGTGCACTTGAGGACCCAAACTGTGTATAGACTTTAGTGCAGATATTATGTGAGTGTCTGTGCATACTTAGATATTATGTAGGTAGAAGACTGCAGCTTGGTGGCTCATAACGTCATGTGGATGAAGCAGAGCGGTCCATAGTGGAAAGAAGTACATGTGAAGGTGGGTGCGGCAGCATGTGCTTTGTGAGTGTAGACGTAGTAGGATAGGGTATGGGAATAGTGTACGAGCCGTAGGTGGGAGACATTGGGCTTGTGGATGAGAACGGTGTACTTTCATGGCTATTCGTGCGGTGTGTGCCCCAATTGGTTGCCATGGTTTTAAGGCAGAGTGGAAGAGGGAATTGTGGGAATGGTTCAGGGTGACAGGTTTAACCACAGGCGAGACAAGCTTCCTAGGGCTGTCCTGCTCTTGATGTGCCCTGAAGTATTGTGGGTGATGTTAGGGGGCTAGGGGACTAGAGACGGAGCTAGCTGACCAAGGTCACTGGGTGCACCTAATTTTGAGGACCCCTAGGTGCGGTGATGTGCGTGTGGGTGCATTTTTATTTTCTTTTTTTTTTTGGCCACAGTACAACCATTGCAATATGCGAGGGCTATGAGCCTTTCAATGGGTCGGGACATGTCAAGCCTCGGAGGCTCGGGAAATGGATGTGACCGTGATGAATTTGCCCTAGCCTTGTTGTTACGGGAGCCGTTGTTGCGATATTAGTATGATTGCAGTGCCCGCCGTCGTGAGTGTAGAGCGTGACCCAAGAAGAGAGTGTACCCCATGGCTACACGTGGGTTCGTGTGATGTGGGCACTCGCGAGGGTGATTGTTCGCGTTCAGTAGCGTGACTTTGTTGCGGTTAGTGCACGGTCATGGTTTTGTAGTGACCCGGGCGTTGAACATGTTGGCATGAAGATATGTGTTATCCTGCATCCACTTGTCACATTGTGAGAGCACATGCTTGATTCCATTAAGTAAATCAACAGATGTAGTTATGTTAAAACATGACTTTTCGAAATGCTATGATGTTAATTGCACCGCCCATGCGATCGCTTGTCAAAGATACGACATACATTAGCTATAGGCAAAAGACATTGCACAAGTGGGGAGTTTTTCTTTCACCCGTCAAAAGACAAAAAGTTAGGTCATGACAACTTGTTAAGGTGCTCGTACATCCTAGGGCTTAATTGATTTCTACTAGGCAGGGCGAGTCCGATTGGTTGGGCGATTAGGCTGGTGCTGGTGCGGGATTGTCATGAGGGCGGGTAGGGCACATGTCGGCCGGGACATGGATGGTATAGTCCCGGGCCGCCGCCATTTCCAAAATGTCGTTAACTAATTCGTCAAACTCTTCCTTGTCCCTGGCCGCCTTTCCTGCTCTCGGGCACCTAGTGCTTGAGCGCTCGTGGGGGATTTGTGCAACTGGTGTTGTCACGGCTTGCACGCTTAGCTGAGCTTTGACTTTCCTGGTCCGAGGATTTTTAGGCCTTCGTCTGGGACGGTACCGTTTAGGTCCGTGTTTCTTTACATATCTATTGAGAGTGGGTACATAGCGCACCGGTGGAGGGGCGTGTGCCTTGTGCTCCCGTCGTCTACGAAGAGCGTCTCTACATGCCAGCTATCAGTGGTTCTCCATGTTTTCCCTCTGGAGGCCTGCAAGATGCAATCCAAGGATTAGGCCTTGATATGGAATAAGATTGTTCGCATAGGAGGGATTTCAGTGTGGGTTGTCAAATGCATATGACTAGAAGAGAAGGTGCGAAACATGTTGTACTCATTGTAATGGTGTCCTTCTGGCCTCTATCCGAGTTACATCGGTTGGTGGTCCTGCATTTGGAGGGCTCATCCTCGGAAGGATAGGCCGGGAGGGGAAAAGTGTGTAGAGAGGGACTGCGCCCTGCTCAATTCACTTAGGGATGTTGGTCAGGGATTTCCATGTGGCAATGCGGGGTTATGCCCTTTGCCCGGAGGCGGTCATGATCTGGTGAAAGGGGGACCGGCCTGGCGTAGCTTGTTGGCCCCGATTCTTCTGTCTGCGCTTTGACTTTTTATTGCTTATGTGTGTTGATAATGTCTATACAGGGTGACACAAAAATCATTGTTTATATATACATTTTTTTGGATCCCTATCACTTCACGAGGATAGAAACCAATTGTAGAACTCGGGATTGTACTGAAGCGTGGCACACGCATCTAGTACATGTGGCAGCTTACTCAATACTGATAGATATTTCGCCACATCGAGTAGCATGGAACCTTGTCTGAGTCTACTTGCGACATGTAACTCCTCCTCTCAATGAGAACCTTATCAAGCAGAGGGTTTTCTTGGCTTGGTTCAGCCAAGTCCTTGCCCCGAATGGTAGTCAGCACTCGAAAGGAAGCTGGTGCCACATAGGTTGGGTCTCTTTGGGATCGCCATTTGACCAATTGCTCCTCAAAGACTGTCATGATCTGAGCCCCTAGTTCGGCCATTGCAACGCGGCTGTCACACCAACACTGCTCAAATAGACTTCGGCTTGCTGATAGTCGCTTTAGTTACACTATGTCTAAGAGATTGTGTTGGCAGAGCACCTCATTGAATGTGACAGTTAAGCACAGCTTCCTTGTTTGAGATGAGTAGTAAGCGTTCGTGCAGGAGCCTGCTATAGTGCTCGTCAAGGTGTTCCTACTCTTCAAAGGAAAGGGCAAGTAGTCTCCGAGATGCTCTTTAGGGAATGCACACATGTCTACCAAGACATAGACACGTGCGGACACCTTGAGCTTGGCATCCAACTTAGCTAGGCATTCTGCGACACCTCTATGTTTGACGAGGGCTTGCTCGGTTGCCATCTCACGCAAGGTTCTAGGAGTTTTCCTGGGATTTAGCGTAGCTGGGGGCTCAGGCCTAGAAGAGCAAGATTGATCAATGCTAGGAGTGCTCATGCACTTGGGGTTTCCATGTTTCTCTTGAGGCTTCGTCATTGCTTCATGGTTCTCTTTGAACGTGATTGGTATGAATTTGTCACCCTATTGTGGCAGCATTATCTCCACTCTTGATTGGTCGATGGGAGTTCCATTGTCGATGGATTGAGTGTTGGAGGCAACTGTTGATGGCAACGGCTGCTTTAACTTTTGAGAGCACACGGATGTGTCTGAGGTTTCATCGCTAATAGGAGAGACATTAATGTTGAGATATCGAGCTCCACTCGTGATATGCCAGGGTGACTGTTGTGTATTTATGTCACCGACTTGTTAGTTGTAGATGCGGTTGGTACACCGCCCATGAATAATAGCTAGATGACAGCTATCCTTATCTACTCTAGTTCGTGGCTCAGTTAGTATGCCACCTTAGTTAGTTGAGTTTGGTCTGAGACCCATATATAGGGCTCTTCTATTTCTATGTACTTGAGTTCTTTTTGGCTTACACAACTAAGAAGAGGAAAAGTGTTTTCAGCGTCCATCTGTGTGTGTATTCCCCCATTGTGCAAGCAAGAAAGCTACAAGTGAGACTCCTTCCTTCTCTCCCACAATCTTGACATGGTATCAGAGCCTTGTTCGTGGTAAGGAGCTCAAGAAAGAAAACCAAGTTCGCGGTGTTTTGGTAAGAGGACCAGTGTTTCTTTCATTTTTCTATTTGGGAGCAAGTCTCTGCAGGTAGGACAGCCGGAAAGTGCGAGTGCATTGTCTCAGATTGGGACACCCTTTGCTATGTAGCAAGAGGGCAGTATATGCTACGGGAAAGGGCTTTAGTCCCACGTTGCCCTATTTTTTTTGATTTGAGGCCATTTCGGGGCCTGTTTTGGAGGCGGAAGTTTTCTGCACGCACTCAGAAAAAGGCCCTGTTTTATGCTGTGCGATCACTATTCGACAAGTCGATGAAAAGTTACCGTAGAAATTGCATCGTATGCCTGTGCGCAGAGACATTGGGAGTTACAAAATCATCCTTGTTGCCTGTTGATGCAAAATCGTCACTAGGAAGTGACTGTGTGGTCAAATACCACTTTCGTCAGTTTTGCAGATTTGCCCTTGTGAGGTTGAAGCTGTGTTTTTTATAGTGACAGAATTTTTTGCAGTGTTCTGTAATGGTGTCTAATTCTCTTTCACAGATTGTCACTTAAAAGCTTGACAAGGACAACTTCCAAGCATGGAAGTTTAGAATGACGAATTTCCTTATGGGAAAAGGATATTGGAAATTTGTTGCAGGAAATGAAGGAGAACCAATTCTTCTTGATGTTCCCAATCAACAGCAAATGCAGGCATTTAAAGGATGGCATGAGAGAGCCAGAAAAGTTATGTACTGGCTGTCTATCAGTATTTCAGACTCTATGATTGTGCATATTCAGGATGCAAGCATGCCAAAGGAGGCATGGGATACTTTGTCAAAAATGTATAGCACAAATACGCAAGCCAGGAAAATGCAGCTCAAGCAAGAGTTGCACAATGTGCAAAGAGAAAGTATGAGCATCAATGACTACCACATGAAGGTGAAGAAGATTGCAGATGCACTTGCTTCCATTGGGTCGCCAGTGGAAGATGATGATTTAGTTTCTGTGACCTTGAATGGTCTAGGAAAGGATTATGCACAGTTCCGAACATCCATTTCGGTCCGTGAAAGATTTCCTGATTTCGAGGAGTTGATTGCTCTTCTAATTTCTGAGGAGCAGAGAAATGGTGGTGCATCTTCTTTAGGAGGAACTTCAAAAGAAATTGTCTTCTACTCAAATGCTGGAAGAGGTAGAGGCAGAGGTGGAGGAGGCTGATCTGGAGGCCATGGCAGAAATTAGAATATACAGCAAACTCAAGAAAACCAGTCCTATGGAGGAGGACGTAGTAACTCTAGAGGCAGGGGGAGCCAAAGAGGTTGTGGTGGATGGCAAAGAGGCCAAAATATAAACAGCAATGTTGAATGCTACTATTGTGGTAAAATGGGTCATATGGCTAAAGACTCCTATAAAAAGCAGAATGACATCATGAATGGAAAATTGCAAGAAGGGAATTATGCATATTCTAGTAGACAAGGTGATGACAGAAATGAGCATTTGTTTATGGTGCAGCACATGAACAATTCTGTGACAAGTACAGAAGAAAGCAACAAAGTGTGGTATGTTGACTCAGGTGCGTCAAACCACATGACAAGTCATGCAGAATGGATGCAGGATGCAAGGAAAATGGAAAAACCAGGATTTGTGGAGACTGGTGATGATACTGCACATCCTATTGTGCAGATTGGAAAAATTCATTTGTCTATGCAGGATGGGAAAAAGAAATACCTGTCGGATTTCATATCCCGAATATCACCAAGAATCTGGTTTCTGTTGGTCAAATGGTTGAGCAGGGCTTGCAGGTCAGATTTAATCCTCATGGATGCTTTATTGAGGATATGAAAAATAAAGGTCGCTTGATAGCAAAAGGAAAGAAGAAGGACAAAACGTTTACGTTGGATGCAGACATGCCTGAATTGAGTGCAGCAATGTTTGCACATGGGACCGGTGTAGTTGCAGATATTGATATCTGGCATAAATGCATTGGTCATGTTAATGTACAACGACTTAAATCAATGCAGGCCCAAAATATTGTTGCAGGATTGCCTAAATTCAAGGTTGCAAAAATGCATAAGGTATGTGAAGCTTGTCAATTTGAAAAACATTCAAGGAAACCATTTCCTAGACATGTTCAAGAGAGTAAGAAGCCATTGGAATTAATCCACTCTGATGTGTGGACTACTAAAGCTGCATCTATTGGAGGCTGTCATTATTTTGTCACTTTTATTGATGACTATAGCAGAAAACTTTGGGTGTATTTTATGAAAAAGAAAAGTGAAGTCTTTGGGTATTTCAAAACTCTTAAAGCTATGGTTCAAAAAGAAATAGGCCTACAAATAAAATGCCTAAGGTCAGATGGAGAGGGAGAGTACCTCTCAAATGAGTTTGCAAGGTTCTTGTAGGAGCGTGGCATAAAGAAGCAATATTCATGTAGTCATACCCCACAACAAAATGGAATTGCAGAAATGAAAAATAGGCATATCGGAAAGGTATCTCGTGCCATGCTCAGCGAAAAAGACTGGCCAGATTTTTACTGGTGGGCTGAGGCAGTTGCTACAGCAGTCTACATAATGAACATGACTCCCACTGCAGCAATACATGGGATGACTCCAGAGGAGAGGTATACTGGTAGGAAACCAGATATTTCTCATTTGAAAATTTTTGGTTGCATTGGCTATGTTCATGTGCCAGATGAGTTGAGATCCAAGTTGGATCCAAAAGCTGAGAAGTGCATCTTTATTGGCTACTCTCTACAAGCAAAAAAGGGTATAGATGCTATAACCCTTCTACTCGTAAGTTTACAATGAGCAGAGATGTTATTTTTGATGAGATGAGTAGCTAGTATAAACCAGTAAATGTGATTGATGATGTAGATGTACATAATGGTAATGCTGCACAGATTTCACAACAACAGTCACAAAATATTAGTGGACCTGGAGTGTCCTCTAGCAGTGGCTCACATTCTTCGCCATGGACAGGCAGATTGAGATCAGGAGAATCTTCTCAAAGCAATGCAGATAGTGGTATGCAGGTTTCACGAAAAGGAAAAGAGAAGGTAGATTAGCCCATGTTTGATGTGAATGCAGGTCACTCTTATGTGGATGGTGAATCCAGTGGCTCAGAACAGAGCATTGATGATGAGTTGTGTATTCCTTCTATTGTTACACCTGGAGTAAGGAAGACCAGGGATGTTTTGAGAGCACCTGGAAGTGAGCCTACTTTGTGCAGGTCTACTAGAGCTAGGTATCCTGTGGATAGGCTGAAAGATGATGGATTTACAGCCATTCACTATGCCTATATAGTCAAAATGATACAGGAACCAGAACCCACTTCTTTTGAGCAATCCATGGGAAAAGAAAAATGGGAGAAAGCCATGGATGAAGAAATTGGTACCTTTGCCTAAAGATAAGAATGAAATTGGTTGTAAGTGGGTTTATAAGGTGAAGCACAATGCAGATGGTTCTGTGAACATATACAAGGGAAGATTAGTAGTCAAGGGATTTGCACAAACATATGGCATTGATTATGAAGAAACATTCAGTCCGGTTGCAAGGATGGCAACCATAAGAGCAGTCATTGCTATGGCTGCATCAAAGGGATGGTCTTTACATCAGATGGATGTAAAGAATGCCTTCTTGCATGGTGATTTGCAAGAAGAGGTCTATATGGAGGAGCCACTAGGTTATGTGCATATTGTTCATCCTGAGTTTGTTTGCAGGTTGAAGAAAGCCTTGTATGGCTTGAAACAAGCACCTAGAGCATGGTCTGATAAGATAGGACAGTATCTTATCACTAATTGCTTTCAGATTTCGAAGGCACATTTCTCACTTTATGTGAGGAAAATAGAGAAATGTATTATGCTGCTTGTCATTTATGATTATCACAGGTGATAGTGATGAAGATATCCTTCATGTGAAAATGCTATTGAAATAGAAGTTTGAGATGAAGGATTTGGGAGAGTTGTGTTATTTCTTGAGCATTGAGGTGATAAGATCACCAAGTGGGATATGGCTCTTGTAAAGGTAGTATGGATTGGACATGCTGTCCAAATATGGGATGACATGCTGTAAGCCTATTTCAGTTCCTTTGGAGCAAAATGTGAAGCTGAGCGCAGATGCAGGTGAGCTTCTGGAAGACCCTACTATGTACAGGCACATAGTAGGAAGTTTGATTTATATGACTATTACCAGGCCAGATTTGAGCTATGTTGTTGGATTGGTAAGTTAGTTTATGTAGGCTCCAAGGAAACCGCATTTGGATGCGGCTAGACGCATACTCAGGTATGTGAAGTCCACATTGCAGTATGGACTATTTTATGAGACTGGGATTCAGATACAGTTGCATGGATACACTGATGCTGATTGGGCTAGTAGTATTTCTGATAGATGATCTACCAGTGGATATGTGTTCTCTTTTGGAAGTGCTGCAGTCACTTGGAGCAGCAAGAAACAACCTACAGTTGCCTTGTCGAGCACAGAGGCTGAGTATAGGGGTGCAGCAATGGCTGCATGTGAGGTAGCTTGGTTGCATAAGCTACTTTATGATATGCATCAGTCTATAGATGGGCCAGTTGTCATTTATTGTGACAACATGAGTAGTATACACTTGGCAAATAACCCAGTCTATCATGCTAGAACAAAGCACATTGAGGTGCATTATCACTATGTGTGAGAGAGAGTTTTACTAGGTCTTCTTGATCTAGTTTATGTTAGCACAGAGGATTAGGTAGCTGACATATTCACGAAGGCATTGGGCACAGAGAAGCTGCACAAGTTCAGAGACCTGCTTGGTGTGCAGGAATTGGGATTGAGCTCGAGGGGGAGTGTTGAGATATCGAGCTCCACTCGTGATATGCTAGGGTGACCGTTGTGCATTTATGTCACCGACTTGTTAGTTGTAGATGCGGTTGCTACACCACCCATGAATAATAGCTAGATGAAGACTATCCTTATCTACTCTAGTTTGTGGCTCAGTTAGTATGGCACCTTAGCTAGTTGAGTTTGGTTTGAGACCCATATATAGGGTTCTTCTATTTCTATGTACTTGAGTTCTTTTTGGCTTACACAACTAGGAAGAGGAAAAATGTTTTCAGCCTCCACCTGTGTGTGTATTCCCCCATTGTGCAAGCAAGAAAGCTACAAGTGAGACTCCTTCCTTCTCTCCCACAATCTTGACAATCAATGGGTTCATTGGTGGATAGACATGATGCTTTATTCCCCAGCTCTCCAGCGCTCTTGGTTTCAATGCTCTTGGGATCCACAACCTCCTGATAGCTTCTGTTGTTTGTGCTGTTTTCTCCTCTTTCTCTTGGTCAGTGAAGGCATATCTTTCAATGGTTTGGGGCCTTGGACAAGGTCAACCGTTGTTGTGCTTGGTTGGGCCTTAGCATCTCCTTTCTCTAGTGTGTCCTCATGGAACATAGCCGCAGCCCGCTGAATAGCCTTACTACGTAGAGTGGTTTGGTGCGTCATCTCCTTGGCCACATCTTTGAGGGGTTCCTCCTCGAGCCTAGGCTTTAGGTGCTTGGGAAGGGTTGGAGTTGTCAAGGATACTGGTTGCGGCACCTCCTCCTTAGATGAAGTGTTAGGGACATGTTTTGCAAGGGGTGTGGTCACAGTCGAGGGCTATGACTGCTGCGATCCGTGGTTCGAGGCAGTGGCGTTTAGTCCAGTGGGTTGGTTACTCTTGGTGGATCGTAGTGTGGAGTCCCTGGGGTGATTGGACGTGGTTGTGTCTTTTTTTGTCCTTTGAACACTTACAACAATGGGACCTAGGACTCTTAGGCAGACCTGGCACTGGTTGAATGATTTGCTTGTGATTGTTGGAGTATTTCGTCGTTAACTTTGCTGAGCAATCAACCCTATCATGAGTGACGTTGTGCCTGTGGTGCTCCTTGTCCCCTTGGGAAGTCAAAGGCTCCTTGGCTATTAGTGGACCTCTTGCACATTCGATGGATCCCTTTCATATCTGGTTGCTAGGCATGCTAGGCTGAGGATCAAGTATTTGATGGGTCATGTTCGGTTTCTTGATTTCAATTGTGAGGGACGCAATCACTCCAATATTTTTGGTCTGAGACTCGGATTCTCGTTTAGGGATCCTCCTATGCCTCGTTTCTTTTGACCTAATTTGGGCTCCTGATCAAGGTGGTTTAGCAGGGGGTTTTGATACCCAAATCCATCGGCTGCCTACATAATACCCTTGAGCACGAAACAACGCCTTGGATATCCATCGTGGTGTCGTGCCAACTCTCCATGGATACCTTCATCTATAAGGCTTGGTCTTCTTTCATGATCTTCTACGATATTTGTAAGTCCAAGCTCTATCCTTGGGCTTATCTCCTAACCTCTTTGTTTCAAGTATGGCCTCACTTACTGGTTCTCTCCGTTCAACCTATGCTTGTATCAACTCTTTCAACAACTCCCTGCTCTCATTACTAGGCTTTCTTGGTATGTCAGAATGCTCCTTACCCTTCCCTCGAGGTTTGGTGAGGTCACCCTTGTTAAAAGTCGCAGTTATCCTCACACCTAGTAGTGCTAGGTGTATCCTTTGTGCTATATAGTCGGCTTCACACTTCGTTGCCTTTTTGATGGGCCTTCCTAGGAGGATTTCCTTTCCATAATTCTCACTATTTGGAGGAACAGAAAACAGGATTGGCAAGCTTTCTGTTTCAATAGTTACAAGGATTCTGCACTTCCCTAGAAGTGCTTGTGGGTTTTCCCCGTGAGGCTTAAGAGTTGCATCAGTCGGTTTGAGCTCTGGTTGACCTAGTAAAGTCCATGCTTCATAAGTCAAGATATTGAAATTTGCTCCTTCATCAATGAGAGCATCAACACTGTGCTCTCTTTTTGCGGTGAGTTTGACCATAAGATAAGCAGGTGGTACTATGTCTTCATCGTCCGGGTCTTGGTTTACAGCTTCAAGCCTTCTGACACATGCCCTTGAGTCCCTAGCTGCACAGTCAGACATGGATTCTCCATGAAGATCTTGGGTTGTCTGTGCAGTGCTACTCAAGGTACATCTATAATTAGGACTGTCATGTCTAATCATCTCCGCATTGGTAGCTTGATGATGTTGCATTCTGCTTTGACTAGACGTAGTTTGGACACAATGTACGTGTGTCCTTGTAGTGTGGCCTTTTTTCCCTTGATGGCTAGATTGGCCCGTTAAGGTTCTAGGGTCTCCGTTTGCCTCTATTCGGGTGCGGGCTTCTGGTTGCCCGTTTTCAAGTGAGCCTCCATGCTCGCGTAGGGCCATTACTGCCCAAGGATCTAAGTTGGAGGGCCTGTCACGGTGCGTGTTTTCTCTCCAACCTACTTGGGGAGGATGTAGAGGAGCCCCCTTTGCGAGGGTTCGGGAGGCAGGCCATTATGGTAAACACCATGCATAGCTTGGAGGATTATTCAGCCAAATCGTGAACCACTTGCTCGAAGTTTCAGCCCTGTGGTGGGTCTATGATGCGCCTTTCGCTCTACGTAGCCTGTGGGGTCAATTTCGGGGTTCAGAGCTTTTTTAATTTGTTGCCTCGTTTGTTTTTGGGTCCAATCAGGCTTTTCCACTCAGTGGTTTGTGTCTAAGTCCTCGGTCTCGCAACTACCTACCTCTAGCTGTGCTGCTAAACAGCTGCGCCCTACGATTTTGCCTATTCCTTATGCCAGAATCAAGTTCTGAGTGTTCTATGGGCTTCCGATACTTCGCGCTACTAAGTGTTGGCTGGGTCAGGTAAAGTTTTCTGAAAAGTTGGTGAAACTGCACACTCAGCCCAACTGGTCCGAATTGCAGGGTCTGAGTGCCCAATTCGGCATGTCCGAGGGCCGAGTGGGAAGGGCCATACGTAACCACTGTCTGGATGCACAACTCGGCTAGTGTGAACCCAGGTGTCCAAGGGCCGAGTGGGCCGAGGCAGGGTCAGGTGGCCGAGTGGGCCGAGGCAGAGTTAGGTGGCCGAGTGGGCCGAGGCAGGATCAGGTGGTTGAGTGGCCGAGACAGAACTTCTAAGGCAGTCCAAGTGCTCGATTCGAATGGCCCAAGTGTGGGCGTCCGAGTGGTAGTGGCCGAGTGGGTCGAGTTGAGCGGTCCAAGGGCTGAGTCTGGGCCTCGGACCAGAGTCGTCGTTCCTCGGACGCACCGGGCAATAGGCGTCTTTTAGTCGACTCTCATGAAATTCATCGTGTCGAGTGCTGGAGGCCTTCCCCCTTGTCGAGCAGCTCTAGATCCATCCTACTACTGTAGGGGAAGGTGTAGAATTACCTGGGCTGGTCGAATATCTCCCTGATGCCAAGATTGAAGCGGATTCCCTCACCAAGCTTTCCTCTTCTCTCCTGCTCTCTTGAAACCCTGCAATACACAATCTGGCCTTTCTTGCCACTTTTGGCCCTTATACCCCTTCTTGGGTATGGTATTGACACCCCCAATAACTCACTTGCCGACCTTAGGCATCACAAGCGAGTTTTTTACCACTTTTGCATGATTCTTGCCCTGTTTTGCAACAATAAACCCTAATGCTTATTTTCTTTGTTTTTCTTTGTTTTCTCCTACTCTAATGCATCCAAATCATAAAGTAAATACCTACACTACTCCATCTCACAATATAAATCTCAAGAAAGCAAAAACCTGCTTGCCAAGGAGATCAAATACCATCTTCAACCCCCTCATTTCCTACCTATCTCAAGCACCGGTTCGAGGGAAAATCCTTACTTTGATGCTCGATTCAAAGCACGCAAGCACTCAAGGCTTGAATCCATTGGTCCCGGCAACGGAACCAAAATGTGGGAGCTCTCGCTCAACCGCCAAGACCCACGGACCGCTTATTGTTTCAAGCATTCCAAGCCGAGCACTAATGGCTACCTCTCACATAGCCAACACACCATCCATATCTACGGGCGTAGTGAGCTTACCTCCATGCCGTTTGAGTTACCTCCTCTTCCGCACACTTCGGTAGCTCCACGATCCAAGTGCAAGCTTCAAACAAGCTCCATCCTCAAGCTCCACGCTCCAAGCTCCATAGCCGCGAGCAAGAGAAGAGAAGAGAAGAGAAGAGAAGAGGAGAAGATGGAGAGCTTCTCCACCCCACGGTCCCTCACCCTCACACACTCACTCCCTCATACTCTCACATTTCCTCTCTCAAGCACAAGCTCAAGCAAGCAAGAACAAGAAGGAGAAGAAGAAGAGGAGAGCCACTTTTTGCCACACACAAGAATGAGCTTCTCATTCACTTTTCAACTTTATATACAAAACCCTAAATCCCTTTTGGGCGGTCATCCCCTTTTCCCTTTTTTACATGGCCTAGGCCATTTTTCCCATTTTCCTTCTATCTTCTTAGCTTCCTTTCCACCGCCCATCTATATTTACAAATTGCACGGGTGAGAGCCCGGGTGAGAGCCCGACGCTCCTTGAGTTAAGACGCGGTGCGCTTGCGCTCTTTTACACAAGGTTTGTCTTGCGTTTTTCCTGGTGTGCCTTTGCCTTTGTCTTTTATTTTAGCTTTTCGGATATTCCAGTTCCTGGCACTCTTTTACAAGATTTCAGGGTGTGCCTTTGCATTTTAAAATGCACATTTCCCCTTTTTGTAGCTGCCTTGGACTTTTAAGGTTGCCCTTACGCTTTTGGCCTTTTCTCCTCTTCTTTCTTCAGTCAAGCTACCTTTTTTCCGCCTTTGCCCTGCATCCTTTTTTATTTCCTTTTTCTTTCGTTGTGTTGGGGTTAACAGAGCTTCACCCTCTTGATCCCTCACTTCCACCCACTCACTCCCTCGTACTCTCACACTTCCTCTCTCAAGAGCACACACAAGCAAGGAGAAGAGAAGAAGAAGAGAATTCTTGTTATCCACACACCAAAGAATGAGCTCTCATTCACTTTTTGGATTTTATATACAAAACCCTAAATTCCCATGGGCATCCATCCCTTTTTTACATGACCGGCCGTTGTGGCAAGGTCCTTTCTCTATTTCCCTCTTCTAGCCTTATGCCTCTAGCCTACACTCGTCTAATATTTTATAATTGGCATAGGAGGGAGCCTGGCGCTCTTTTACAAGAGTTTTTATAGCTTTTTGAGGCACCTTTCATTTAAAATTGTGCTTTTTGCCCCAGCTTAGCTTTAGAGGTCGCCTGTATGTCTTTGCTATTTTTCCATCTTATTTTCAATTTTTCCTTCCTTTTTGCACCATCTTTCTTTGCCATCTCGACTTGGGTTAACAGTAGCAAAGCTCATTGGGTAATCTAGGTTGTGTTCACCAGGCTGGCACAACACAACTCCTACAGCAAATTTCGAAGCGTCAATGTGCACATGGAATGTGAGTGTCCAATTTGGGGCTCGTAAAATTGGCTACATGCCCTAGAATGCATCGGTGCTTTACCCAAAACTGGCACTTCAAGGGGTTCAACGAGAGATAATATAGTTGACACCACCATTCAAAGGTCGCTCGGAGTTTGGCTAAGTGTTCCCTCCAAGTAGAGTGAACACACAAGTGATCCACGAAGACCTCTAACTCATTCCTAAGCATATCCTTGAATATAGTGCACATAAGTCATTGGAAGGTAGCTGGCATGTTAGTCAACCCGAAGGGCATGATTATGTAGGCAAAGATGCCCCACTTAGTGGCAAATGCGGTCTTATGCCTATCATTAGGATGCACTTGCACTTGATTGTATCCAAAGAGAAGCTGTCCAAAAAATTGTAGGGCTCTTTGCTAGCCACTCTCTTGAGCATGTGTTCGATGTACGAAAATGGATAGTTATCTCTTCATAGCTGCGTTTACCTTCTTGTAATTGACACACACTCTAATCTTTCCATTCTTCTTCAATATGATGACTATGGGCAAAACCTAGCCCATGTGCTCACTTTTGTAGATGAATCATGGCCTCATTAGTTTGTCAATTTCTTCCTTGATGGCATGGGCATGCTTTTGATTCATGGGATATGGTCGCTGCTTTTAATCGGCGTTGCGTCAGGTGTCATGGATATGTTGTGAGTCACTCCACTTAAGTCTACCCCTTTGAGTTCTTACAGGGACCAAACAAAGACATCTATATACTCTGATAAGAGAGTAATGAGACTTGCTTTCTCTTCTTTAGTCAAGTCATCGACTAAAAAGATAGGTTAGGGTGTCTACCCGCCCACCTTGCACTGAACGCGCCACTCTGGGAGTTGGGAGTCCAGGACGAAGATGGCATGGTCGCCAAGGGCGTCAGCGAAGGCAGACGCGAAGGCCTCGCTCTTGCTGAAGTTGGCAGAGCGGCCCCCATAGACGTACTCCATGTTGCGTGGATCGCACATCCCGTACATTGCCGTGCGCGCTAGCCACAGCCCCCGGAATTGAAAGCTGCCCCCGCGCGCGGCCAGCACCTCGTCGCTCCAGTTGTAGAACTCAGTGCAGGTTCAGCAGCAGCGATGGCAGCATCCCCAAAACTAGCATATCTGCGACAAGTAGTGATCGACCTGAATAAACGACCCTATTTCGCACCATGGCTGCTGCTCTCCTGAACAAGCTCGGCATCGCCACCCATATTAGAGCTGCCAAACATAGCGCCATCAGTGCTGATTCGACCACTACAAGTTTTTCCTCCCAGATTTAGGCTAAACAACAGAGCTGATACTATGCATGGTGGCTGCTGAAAATATGTAAAATACCTTGCCTCTTTTAGATGCTGTTAAAACTGGTGCTTTTACTAGCTCCTATTTCACATCCTTGAAAGCTACCTTACAAGGGTCGCTCCATACAAATAGATAGCTAAAGGATAATAAGTTTGTTAATGGCAACGTCCTTTCTGCCAAGGCATTTATAAACCTCCGATAGTACCCTATCGATGACAGAAAGCTATGAACCTCTTTCGGAGTGCATGGTGGACTCATAGCGACTATAACCTTGATCTTTTCAAGGTCAGTTGTGATCCCTATTGAACTGGCCACATGGCCTAGCAATAGCCCATAAGGCACTCCAAAAACACACTTCCGTGGGTTAAGAGCGATACAAAATTGTCTGCAGCGCTCAAAGCACTTTCTTAAAATAATCAACATCCTTTCCCTTACAGTGGCTACCCCCAGCTCATCGATAAATACTTTCAACTCATCTGGGGAGATGTCACCAAAGGTCTTGTCTGCTATTTGTTGCCATGATCCAGGTGCATTGCACAAACCAAAGGCCATCACATGGTACGCAAAAGTACCAAAGATAGTAATAAAAGTTGTTTTCAACTTGTCCTCTTCTGCAATTGCCATCTGGTTATAACCCGCAAAGCAATCCATAAATGAATATATTTTCCTACCCGCTAATTGATCCAAAATCTGGTCAATAAATGGGAACGGGTAGTAATCCTTAACCATCTGCTTATTCAGCTCTCTAAAATCTACACATAGTCGGATTTGGTTGTTTTTCTTCTTCCTGATAACAACTGGTGAACACCACTTTGTGTGCTGTACAGGGAAGACTAAACTGGCTTTCCGTAACTTTTGCAACTCCTCAAATAGCCCGTCCCTCAATTCAAAAGGCATACGCCTTACTTTCTGATGCATAGGACGACTGCCTTCTTTTACAGGAATAGTATGAACAGCCAGGCTGGGAGGAATGCCTCGCAGCTCATCATAACTCCAAGCAAAGATGTCGTGGAATTCTTGAATCAAGGACACATAGTCCTCCCTTTCTGCTGAATTGAGCATGGAACCTAATTTAATTGGCCACGAATCATTTGGCGTGCCAAGGTCTAACTCAATCACATCTGCGTCTCTTATCCTATCTTGCGGCTCTATCGGCTCATTGAGAGTTATCTGATAAATATCCTCTGTAGTGGACCCCTCTTTAGATTCATCACTGGATGATGTCTCAGTACCAGATGGATCATCTGCTGTTTCTAATTCAGTAGAGGATAAAGGAGCTCTCTCACTCTGAGGAGACTCAGGGTAAGCAGCGACTATTACTCGATTAATACCTCTACCTAGAACCACTCGACCGGCGGGTATATCGACTTGACAATCTGTTCGTAAGATCCAAGGCCTACCTAGCAAGACTCGATAGCTAGGACGTCCTGTAAATCTTATCACCCTAAAGTCCATGAAGCATTCTACACTTGCGACGGTAACATGGACTCTAGTAATGCAACCTTCTTGTTGTCTTAGAATATCATCAGCCATTCTAAGAAGGGTGGAGCTATCTTTTTGGATGCCTAGACCCAACCTCTCCATCAACTCTGAACTCATGATATTGATGGAGGACCCAGTGTCTATGATAGCATGCTCTACTAATATTCCATCCATGTACGCTGGAACCCTAGGGTAATTCTTTTCAACATGATCAAACCAATCTTCCCCTATTCGTGCTATGCCCAAAGGTTCTACAATATACCCAATACGCAGGATCTTCTTGAATTCCTTGCGTACTCCTGAAGATAATTTAATCAACTGTAAGAGGTTTACATTTGGTTTAACTTCGCAAAGAGAACTTGCTAAATCAAAATCATGATAGGTAGCCAAAGTTCTCTTTTCTCGCCACACCATCCTTTCTTTTGGTCTCGAGATCGGATTTGGTGCTTCTTTTTTAGCTCTTGCCTTCTTTCTTGGCACTTCCTCATCCTTCTCAGGATCAACTTTTTTGTCAACAAGCCTTAGAGATCCCCCTTCTATGCCAGGATTCAGGACTTGCGTCCCCTTATCCCCTTGCTTAGAGTTTTCCTCGACTGGTTTTGCATTATCTTTGTCAACCTCTTTAGCTTTTTAGCCTCTTGTCACGGCTCATAGGTTAGAGGTTTCAGCGTCATTGACGCGTACAGCCTCAATAAGACTGACTCCATTGCCTTGTGGCAACTCTTCTATAGTGGTCTTTTCCCTTTGCAATATTTGTCTTGGTCCATCATTTCGCTGCAGGTTATTACCTTGCGCTCTATTATGACAGCCATGTATATCTTGAATTGGACTCTCACTACAGGTATTTATGAGATGATACTATTTGAGAAGTTATATGGCTATAAGCCAAATGTAAGTCACATGAAAGTCTTTGGTTGTCTTGCTTATGTGCACATCCCACATGAGAAATGGAAGAAGCTAGATCCAAAAGTGCATAAGTGTGTTTTCATTGGATATTCACAGGAGAAGAAGGCATACAAATGCTATGATCCCTCTACCAGGGAGACTTTGGTGAGCAGGTATGTATCATCGGCTGCAATGCCATTGGATACACCTTCTACTCATATATCTACAGCTGATTCATAGAAAAGTACTGCTATGACATGTCCTAGTGGTTAGATGGTATCTCCATCTGGCAGGTCCTAGTGGTTAGATGGTATCTCCATTGACAGGGAGATTGCGAAGCTCTGGCTCACCGTCCACTAACACCACTATGTCAGTGATGGGGAGATATGATGTAGTGGAAAACAAAGGAAAAGGAAAATTCATTAATGATATATCTGGTGTGATGACACCTGGCAGGATGACTTCAAGCTATGAATCAACTGATAGTCTAGACAATGAGCTTGGTATTCCGACTGTGTATACGTCTTGTACTAGACAAAACGGGTACATTCTGCCTCATGAGAGAGGGGAATCGAGTAGTGCACCATAGCTTAGATGATCGCAAATAGTCAGGTATCTTGTGGAAATACTGACTTATGGTGGTTTTTCTACAAAGCATTTTGCTTATATGACAAAGGTGGCAGAGGTCAAAGAGCCTGCTACACTTGCTAAAGCAGTGATGGATAAAAATTGGTGCATAGCTATGGATGAGGAGATAGATGCCTTGGCTAAAAATAGTACTTGGGATCTTGTACTACTGCCAGAAGGAAAGAATACCATTGGCTACAAATGGGTCTACAAGATTAAATGCAAGTCAGATGGCAGTGTAGAGAGGTACAAAGCTAGGTTCGTTGCTAAAGGATATGCTCAGCAGTATGGGTTAGATTATGAGGAAACATTCACCCCTCTTGCCAAGATGGCAACCATACGAACAGTGATTGCATTGACTGCTACTAATAAAGGCTGGAAATTGCAACAGATGGATGTGAAAAATACTTTTCTCAATGGTGATTTGGCAAAGGATGTCTACATGGTTTAGCCCAAAGGGTATGTTCACCCTGATTTTCAGCATTACGTGTGCAAGCTGAAAAAAAAATTATATGGGCTGAAGCAGGCTCCGAGAGCCTGGCATGCAAGGATCAGTAACTACTTGCAAGGCTTGGGATTTACTATTGGCAAGGCTCATCACACCCTATTTAGAAAAAAGATTGACAGTGGCTTGGTAGTGCTGGTCATATATGTTGATGATTTTATCATTACTAGGGATGATGACTTGGGCATACAGCGTATTATGGAAATGCTAAAACCAGAATTTGACATGAAAGACAGGTGATTTCAAGTATTTCTTGGGTATTGAGGTGGTCAAAGCTGAAAATGGTTTATGGCTTATGCAAGAGCACTATGCCATGGAAATGCTAAAGAAGTATGGCATGGTGCATGGCTACTCAAGCTTATGGCTAATTTGGACATATAGGTAGATGCTCCAGTGACTCTCCTATGTGACAATCTTAGTAGTGTACTCCTAGCCATGAATCCAATATACCATGCCAGGACAAAACACATTGAGATACACTATCACTTCATCAAAGAGATGGTTCTTGCAAGGAGAGTTGATCTCATGCATGTGAAGACTGATAAACTGGTTGCGGATATCTTTACTAAGTCTTTGGGTAAAGATAAGTTCAGTGTTTTTAGACAGTTTCTTGGTGTACAACTGATGTCTTGAGCTTGAGGGGGAGTGTTGAGACTTCAAGCTTGTATGGTGTGTGACTGCCAACAGAGTCTTACCTATGTTCAGCCTGTGTTCAGCTGTATGAGCAAGTGTGGAACATTAAATAATTCAGTGACTTTAGACTTAATCAATACTTGGTGTGAATGGTCTTATAGACCTTAGTGTGTTGTAATCATTTGATATATATGGGTAATTGAACATCAAGAAGTGTGTGTGAGCATACGACTCCTCACACTTGTTTCAATTATTTGTCTCTGTCTTTCTCACTTTTAACATAGAATACATCCCATGACTCACTCAGAGTCCCAAGCAAAAACAATGAAGTAACCTCATCATTAAAGGTAATGCCCTGCGAAGTCAAGTTGTTGAGAATAGCATGAAACTGGCTCAAATGAGGAGACATCCTCATATTCTCCTTCATGCACAGGTCCATAAGTTCCCTCAACCAATACATCTGACTTGCCACACTTTTCTTGTAATAGAGGTTCTTGATCTTATCCCAAAGCTGCCAAGCACTCTGTGCTTCCTCAACCACATTGTAATGCACCTATTCAATGAGAGACAAGATGAGGGTGGACTTGCATAACAAGCTCATCCCATTCGTCATCAGTGATAGTTTTAGGCTGCTCACCATGCATCCTTAGTGGCTTTATTTGTAATTTCTGCACCAATATCTACCAAACTTGGCTTTTCCAATAGGCATAATTTGTACTATCAAGCTTAATGATGTTGAAGATAGCACTATCAGTGGAAGAAGATGCCATATTACAGTCCAAAATGGTGCCACAGTTCAAAACTACTTGTTTTTTTCTACTGTAAACATCCAAAATACCACCAAAACCAAGGCAAAATGACCACAAACTGATAACTAATGATGTTGGCTACCAAGTACCATCGAAAGTACGTAAATTCAAGATGATTCAGCATGAGAATTCCATGTCAGTCCATGCATAATTGCTTGCTATAATAAATTACAGTCAGGTACAATGAGAGCAAACTGTAGGCAAAATGAATGTACCAAGTCAGCCCACTAACTGTCAAAGCATAACCAACATCAAGCAGACATAAATCAATATGTTACAGTCATACGGACATCGAGAAAATACCCAATCATGTCAAATGAATCCATCAATAAGTTGGCACACCCCCTATTACACAAAATATCACAACACTGGCAAGACCTGATACAAATAGGTGCATGCTCATGGAGTGCAAAGCCCAAATCAGCCCAAGTACCTTTGTAAGGACCATGGCATATCAACCATGCAACATTCAAGTGAAGATCCCAGGCTCAATTATTCGAATGCTCAAGTAGCATAAACTGCATGCTTAATGTCTATCAAGTGTATCAAGATGCTCCCACTAGCACAAAATTCGTAAGTGTCAAGCAAAGAAGCTCAACAATGGCATATGATAGCACCAGTGCTAGAAGATCCAAGATCAAGCATTAATAAGACCTCATGAGCATATAGGCCGTGTGGCATCCATACATAGCATCCATAGTCATCAAGTACATCCAAACTATAACTCTAGCAAGCTAAGAAATAACCAAAGTACCCTCTAGGTAAGCCAAAGCAAGGCTCAGTAACATCCAACTCTAGACAATATAATGGGCATGTAGTGGTGGCATAGGCCAAGCATGTCTAGACATAAGAAAAGTACATGCCATAAGTACATCAAAGATGGAGATCCAAATGCTATGTGAAGTGAGCTCAAGCTCAACCAATGATCCAAAGCAATATCAAGCTCAATTTCGATACTCGATGATCAATATATTAAAGTACATCTCCAAAGCATGTCTCAATTCCAAGAGGTTAGGCAAACATGAAGTAATAGACTTCAATCCACTATTATACAACAGTGATTTACTGTTCAAAATTGAGATTTTTCAGCCCAAAAATTAGTCCAAAGGCATGGCAAAAAACTAGCATTACATCCACCATCCAATAGACATCAATGGCCTAGTATACAGGCATCGAGTGAAATGTAGATGAGCTCCAATCTTCATGTAGAGATTTGTGACACACATAAATAGGAGGTTTTCTATATACACAATCAAAACTAGAGCTGAATATCAGTGTCCCAAAGCCTTTACAAGGCTCAAAGCATGTCAAGAAACAATGCAAGTAGTGCCACAATGCCCAAGAGACCAAGCTTGATCATCAATAAGAGTAGGAGAGCTGTCCAGGGGCAACACGAAACAAACGCAAATCACATTGATTTGTTGATGGGTCTTGTTGCTCTTGTTGAGGGTAAACTGGATGAAAGAGGGCTCAATCTTGAGCCAATGAAGGCCTAGCCCAAGATAGCCTAGAAAGGCTTCAAGCAAGATGTGGTGAGAACAAGCTCCAATGGTGGGAGCTATGGCTGTCCCTTATCTTGCAAACCCTGTTCTACTTGTGAACACCAAATGAAACCCTAAAGCAAGTGAACGATTACCTTTCTTGGAATGCCATGAGGGTGTTGGGAAGCCAGGGAGTGACGGAAGCTCAAGAGAGTCGGCTATGGTTGTCAGGAAGGAGACCCAATGAGTGTAGGTAATCAATAGGAAGCTGAAGACTCCATGAACCAAGCTCGAGTATTCATGAATCCATGATCTGATACCAATTGAAAGGTGAGAAGGATCGAAGCTTGATTGGAAGAGCTATGGCGGGAGAGCAAGAGCAAGAAAGAGAGAGAGAGAGCAAATGGAAACTCCAACAGTCACAATATGTGACCGAGTCTTCCTTTATTCAAAAACTGTCACTAAAAGAATAAAGAATAAAGTGATGGTGATAGGCGCCCGCCACATGCAATGTGCAATGGCGAGTATTATCAATGTAGTAATACACGGGCGGCTAGGTAGAGGTGCCTTTATCCCCAATAGGCAATGTCCATGCATCATAAACTCCATGTAGAGCTAAGAGAAGTCCATAGCAAATTTTCCCAATTGTTTCAGTCAATCACAACCCAAGACAACATCAATAGGGCCCATTTCTAGGGCAATTAGATCAAGTAATGCCACATAATTTTCAACCAAGCATAAGGGGACTGTGGGACATACATGTGTGCTAATTTCTTCTTCTCAATTTGCTGCTTGAACCTTCAAGGGGTGGTGTAATTCCATAGGGGTGTATTTCAACCTATCAATGGCTGATTATCGACAAAACTGTGAGTGCTACCACTATCCACAAGGATGGAGACATGCTTTCCATGGATAATTCCTTAAAAGCGCAGGGTCTCCATAGTGTCCAAGGAGATAGAGCAAAGAGAAGTGGTAGACGGGTGGGATGTCAGATCAAGTATCTATGATGGACAACTGCCCGGGTCAAAAGAAAACCCATCCTCTGGGTCATAGAACTACTTGTTATCAACATCTTCATCAAGCTCAACATGGTCGGTGGGTAGGTTATCCTCATCATTGTGCTAATATTCCATGACATACATGTTATGGATGTTGACCTTAGTTATCTTGTAAGGGCACTTGGAGGCATGATCAATAGTGTAATTATCCCCACATTTAAAGCATAGGCCTTTTTCTTTCCATTCCTTCATGACATCCAGAGAAATGAAGCATTGGCCATTAGAGCCATGGGAAGGTGATGTAGTGGACCGTTTATTTTCAACATACTTATTCTCAGCATTAGAGCCAAATGCTATCCAAAAAGTGACATGTTTTCTCTCATCATGGAAGGTGGGGTAAGTGGGTATTTTGGGGCTATTATTAGGCATAGAGGTGCCTTAGGAACCACCTCCATATGGAGCTAATCTTGAAGGGATGTGGGGATGTCCAACACCTTGTTGAAAATTTTCATTCTTATGGTACAACAATTGCATATCTCTCAGCTGGCAATTGCTTCAAATAGTGTGGTAGGCTTTTGGGCCATGACATCTACCGATAGGCTTGGTTCCAATCCATGGATATACTTGTGCAATTTAGCATCATCGCTAATGCTCTCCACATACATGGTCAAGTTCATAAACTGATTTATGTGCTCATGTACATTGAGGTTACGTTGGTCAAGAGTGTACCACCATCTTGCCAATCACTCTTTTTCCATAGGAGGCACAAATACTTGGACCATATGCATTTTAAAATCTTCCTATGAACTGATGATTCTTTTGATTGATATAGCGCCACCATGTGTGGGAAAATCCTTCCAAGTGGAGAGAAGCAAAGATTTTTTTCTAATCATCAGTAATGCAGGGGTAGATATTGAAGTAGGACTCCAACTTAGATGTCCATTCCTCCAAGTCGGTTGGTGAGGGAGATTGCCCATTGTACTTAGTGAGGATGATCTTGTCACGTAGATCATGAGGGACATGCTACTCATGAAACCCTTGTTGTCCATACATCCCATGGTAGCCTTACATACCTTACTATCCATACATACCATGTGGTGCATTTATCCCATGCTACCCATTGCCCATGATTGCCATGCTAGCCATTGGTACCATACTGGGGCTGATTCATATAGGTTGCATGGGGGCTCCTAGGGAGAGTGGGAGAATTTCTACCAAGGGTGGGAGAGGGCCTCAGTAGGGTGTTGGCTACATGGTTAATGGGGGAGCTCAATAGAGGCTCATCATGCGTATGAGAGAGTTCACCAATCTCATAGGTAGAAGAGGGGATTCCCTTAGCACAAGTATGCCCTATGGACTATGCAATGGTTCTTGAGGTAGTGGACGTCTAGGTTCATGCCTAGAGTCATTGGCCTTCTCTTGGGTTGAAGCTATAGCTAAATCAGCAACAAGAGTAGTGAGTTGCTCCAAGGTCTATTGAGTCCTCGAGTTTGAGAGGGACAAGTTCTTGAGGTGGTGGACGTTTAGGTTCATGCCTAGAGTCATTGGCCTTATCTTAGGGTGAAGCTATAGCTAATTGAGCAACAAGAGTAGTGAGTTGCTCCAAGGTCTACTGAGTCCTTGATTTTGAGAGGACCATGTGCTCAATCACTTCCTCAAACTTGGACATCATTTGGCAGTGGTTAGTGACCATGTCATTATGCCATTTCATGTGATGAAGCTCATGCTGACATAGGGTTTGGTTGAGCAATTTGTATGAATCCGTGTTGTGTATTTCCTCCTACATATCACCATGGTAATCTTGTGTTTAGCTTGGTTCATCATTTATGGAGATCCGGGAGTCTCTAATCTCCCTCTGGAGTTCCTCATAGGCCTTACTTTTGCTTTTCTGGCCAACCATCTGGATGCAGTCCACAAGACCTGTTGTCAGTAAATGGGGCATAACTTTTGGTAGGAAACTCAAATTGGTGAGATTTTTTATTCAAGTCAAAGGGGACAAGGTCCTCTTCAAGATGAGCTATTAATCTTTGTGACATAAAATGATCATAATTTTGTGCAACAATGGAATTACTGTGCCTATGTCCTGGAGCAGGTTTGCACCTGTCCATAGTAACCCTAGTGCACAAAAATGGGCATAACTTTGAAATCGTACATCTGATTGGGGATATTTTTAATTAAAAATGGAGGGGATAAAGACCTCTTTGAGATGAGCTTTAGGGTTTACTCCCAAAGGCAATATAGAATTTTTCGTAATAGAATATTTATGACTATCTTACTTGATTGTGACCAAAAACACTACTTGTCTCTTAGTGAAAAAGCATTATATGGATGAGTCATATGCTGAGAGGCCTGATCAACAACATGAATAAAATCTTGAGCATACTGAGCATTATCCCTAAGCATTATCCCAAGCATCATTTCATATCCATTTGCTCTGTCATCATCAATGCATTCTCTTCTGACTACATGCGCTTCAAGCGTCATACATGGGTGCCATTAGCATCGGAAGGGTGCCTAAGGAGGATCATTGCATCATGGGAGGTGGTGATCATGGGAAAGTTCATGCACCTGTATACAAGTATCATGCTCTAGCAAAGTTCCCCCGGGTTGGGTTGTGCACCCTTTCAGGGTCTTAAGTGGTAAGGGAGGGTCACCTCTCTTTTGTCTTACCACCTCACTTGGCATTGGCCTTTTTCCTTAGCCGGAGTATACATTGTAGACAATTTTATTAAACAATAAATATGGGATGCATTGGAAAGGAGACATTGGGTCATTTCATGAGATGCAAGGAATGAACAAAGGCTTGGTTAGGGGTTATTTTGGCAGTCTCATTGGCTGCTATTTACCCAATTACAAAGGCTATTACTCACTTTGAGGTTTATCCAAGGCGCACAAGACAAGATGGGGGTTAATGTGAGCCAATACAATTAATTTTAGGATTAGTTATGATGCATGCATACAAGAGGGATTGAACTACTAAGTCTATGCAATCTTAATCTCTCCAACAAGGGATTAAGCTCAGCAAGTGGATAAACTTGAGAGATTAAGATCAAATTGACATACTTCTTTAGTGCTTGGGGAGACGGTTGAAGCATAGTTCATCATGTGCGTGTTTGCTCCATCAATCAAACCTGACTGGTTGGGGCATTCCCATGGAAGAATACTTCAACAGTCAAATGCTTCCACTAATGATGAGGGATCCCATGCTTGTTCATGAGCTTGAACTTCAAAGATGGAACGCTTCAAGTGAAGATTTCATGGCTGCCCCCACAATAACTCTCTGCAGAGTCTGATCTCCATAACTTCAATTTGGGTAAGAAAGAGGCAAAAAGGGTGAGGGATCTCGTGAGGGCTAAGCTCCAAGGGTTGTGAGCTAGATTAAAAGTTTGAGTTGAGCTATAATGGCTATCCACAGGCAATGTACAACAAGGTATTCAACCATCGGGAGCTCAATGTCAAAGGAAAGAGTGCCAAATCTTGTTGAAGGAGGGTTCAACCCTTTCCCTAGGAGGCCAAGGATGCCAAGGGAGAGGCAAGAAGTTGGAGAAAGAGACAAGAGGAGGCTAGGGGCAGCAACACAATTTGTGTTGTAAATTGCAGGCTATTGCTTAGGGCCCACATCAACCTTTCCTTGACCTCTAGGGTGTTTAGCTTGAAGCTCAGGATGAGGGAAATCAGTTTTTACTGGTGGTTGATGGCCTAGAAGAGGCTAGAGCAAGTTGGGGCAGGTTGTAGGAGTTGGCAACCATAGCAGCTTGCAAGAGAGGTAAGAGAAGGAGGGCTGAGGCAAAAAGTAACTGGGGTTTTGCCCTCTTCTAACTCTTGGAACTCTAAACTTGGCATGGAATCCCTAAAATTTTCATGAAAAGAAGTGACAACCTGTTATTTTAATATTTTAACCTCCAGATATGTCTGAGTCTCCAACCATAGCTCCTACTTACTTCAAAAAGCTGAGGTTAATTGTAGTCCTTCTTATTGTACTTGTACCTTAAAAGCTGAGTAACTAGGGTTTTTGAGATTTGAAAAGGAAGAAAGGAGAAAGAAGAAAAGAACCAAAGCCTAAAGCTCTGATATCACTTGTAATGAATGAAGCTAAAAGAAGAGAGGAGAAGAGTTGAAGAGAGGGGAAAGGAGCAAGAATAAGAGAAGAGAAGACTAGAAGAGGAGAGAGAAAGACAAAAAGAGGGGAGAAGGAAGCCATGGAAGCTAAAGATAAAGATAAAGCGTATATTCTTGATAATAACAAGTTACCTAATCTGGGACTCTTACACCTTATATACCCCAGTCTCAGTGTGACTAGGTGTCTAACCGCTAGTTTATATGTATCTCACTTGCTACACTACAAAGGAATCTTCTTTCAGTGCAAGACTTGTGGATCTTGGTCTCTTTGTCAGTTTTGACCATACCAAGTGTCGCATTGAGAAAGATGCCAAACCATAGCTGTTGCTCCTCAAAATGGTAATATTTTTTAGTTATCTTTAAATGAAGATGTTGTTGACAGATGATTTTTGATGCCGAGAAGTGCTTCAAAATAGCCAAAATTTTCAAAATTCAGGGAAAAAATAGACTTCCTTGAAGGCAGCGGTGGTGGTGGCAATCAATACGATTTTAAGTGGCAATGCAAGAAAAGGATTAAAAGACCAACTGGACGACATTTGGTGAATTTTCATAATTTTTTGGCATGTCAAACGAGACCCTCTGAGATGCTTGGCAATGCAGACTTCAAGACGAACACCCAGGATTTTTGAGACTACGAAACGGACACCGAACGCGGAAAAGGGAGTGCTCGGGAGGCCAATGTCAAATGTCAAGTGCGAAAGGACTTTAGGGGAGACATGACTTTTGGGGGCTCCCTTTGGAGTCCCAACCAAATTACAAATCGTGGGGGGGGGGGCGCTATTTTTCACACGCAGAGAAGAAGAGCACACCATCTTCCATATTTGGTGGAGATGAGGCTATGGCACATGTAAACAACCCCCTAGACCGATTGTATACATAATATACATTCTATTTACACTTCCAATCATCGGTCTTTGCTCGTGGAATGGCTGCCTGGTTGTGGAGATCAGAATTCAATATTTCTATCTCCTCTCTCTCTCTCTCTCCTTCATAGAGGCACTTCATGTGGCAAGAATCAAGAAGAGAATCGGGAGATGGATGCTTGTCCAGGAGGCACCGGGGATTGTTCCAAGAGGCTGAAGGCTGAAGATCTATGCTCAAATCCATGGCTAGTTTGTCGATACACAATCCCAATTAATTATTCAAAAAACCCAAAACACACAAAAAGACGGTATGCTCTATTTTATGAAAGAAATTTTCTTGTTTTTTATCGTTCATGGTCTAAATGGTGTGCGCATGGATTTTATTTGAATGTTCCTTTCATTATGTTTGAGGGCTGCAATCACTGTTATGCAGAACCCGTATTGATTTACAGCAATTATAAATTTTTAGAACTCGAAAAAACACTAATTTTGATGGAAATTGATAGCTTCTTTGATCTTGAGTGGGAAAAAATGAGCGGACATGGGATAAAATAAGGAAAAATTTTGAGTTTTAGTTCAAATGATTAGTCATTAAAAAAACTAGAAAATACATCTTTTATATTTTTAAAAATAGAAAAAATAAAGAAAAATGTGAAAAAATGGGTTTCTTGCACTAGAAAAATTTGGAAAAATAAGATCTATGTATGTGAATGTCTGATGGGGTTGGAGCATGAGGTTAAGCCTCCATTTGGCCTTCTCTTTTGTGTTAAAGTGCTTATTTATTGCTTTTACATACAAAAAATGACATTAAAAAAACCCTCTACACCTATGCACCGCAACAAAATTTAAATGGTGAGGGGGAGGATGATGTTATACAATAGTTTAAACGCTGAAATAATACAATGTTTGATTTTTCTCTTTATGCATAACATTTAGGATGCGTTTTATTTTTGAAAATAATGGATCTAGCAACACGAGGTTTGCCTTGGTGCTAGGTTTCTACAACGCAGCATTGCATATTAGCGAAAATTCATTAAAAGGGTTGTTTTTGCATGACACATAGGCTGATTTCAAACCATAATTGTTTGTGCAAAATCATTCGCTTTTGCATGAATCATATACATGGTATCTATTCCTGGTATGCATAGCAATTGGTTGAAGTATAAAATACCCACGCTGGAGAGAGTAAGGCACCCAATCTGTAGGTCTAGATGGTGGGACAAGTAAGTGAGGACCAGTACATTCCTCGAATGATACAATATTGGTACCAAGAGCGGAGTCTGTTTTGTATCTGTTATATGTGTTAGCGATGCATCGAGGGCCCCAAGGTGTAGGAGGGTCGTAGTGGGGCTGTGGCAATCAACCGAGAGGTGCCTCCTATGTTGTTCTACATGATGAATTATACCAAAATGTGTAGGGTCTCCCTCTGAGGAGTTTGAGAAGTTAGACTATAAACACGATACAAACGCAAAATATACGTATGATGGCAGGGCAATGTGTCCTGTAAACGCTCCTGACCGTGAGGCCGTGGGGTTGTCTTGTGCATGTTAGAGGTCTGGCTAGTGCTATAGCTAGTGCCATCCCATTCTAGGTCCCATCAATGGTGTGTCTACCGAGAGCTGCCAACAAGTGGTGGTTCTCAAACCTAGGGTTTTTAGGGACCAAATAGTTGGTTTATGTACTCTGACAAGGACCGTCAAGATGAAATACAAAAAGTAGAACGTGCTGAGAGGGCTAGAAGATGGTTGGAGATTGTAAGATGCTATTCTCCTCAAAGGAGTAGCCCATTATGCATAAGCGACAGTGGTTCTAGTAACCTAAGTGCTACGAGTAGCTCTTTGAGTGCAAGTGGAAGTCTTCATACTTCCTTTCTTCTTCCAGTTAATCAACCCACAAGTGGGATATAGTTACACCTACACAAAATCCCATTGTCAATCTGATTGTAGCCATGGCACAACCCATCGCAATTCCAGCAGGTACACCAGATTTACTGGCATTAGGAGTAGCATTGCCCATTTTCCATGGGTTAGCAGAAGAAGATGGAGAACTCCATATTAAGGAGTTCCAAATGCTTATGTTCAACTATCGAATCCAAGACGAAGGACACCTAATGATGTTCTTCAACATGACGTTAAAGAAATGATGAAGCACTATACTGATATGATTTCTGAACAATACAGACAAATAGTTGTGGACGTCAATTTTCTTAAGAAGCAACAGAATTTGATAGGGAGTCGGTGACCCCGTGAAGAGGGTGGCCCCACAAGATTCAGCTATAAGTGGTGTGGTGGCCAACATTTCCCTAGGAATTGCATGAATGTTAAATGTGATATTTGTGGAAAATCTGACCACTTAGCTACTACCTGTTGGAGCAAGATCAATTCTCTCCAACAAGGGAGTAAACAACCAGGTCCAATTAATCATCACACACAAGGGAATAATCTCCAACAAGATGAGGGACCAAGAAAAATGCTGCAACGAGGAAAGGCTACTATAGAGGAGTTGCCTCATGGTGTCAAGAATCGCATGGTGGGGGGACTTGCTCAAGATGCTGTGCCGAACACACACATAATGCACAAGGAGAAGCTCACTCAAGAGACAAGAAGAGAGATGGAGGCCAAAACGTTTTCTTGCTGATTTTTTCTTCTTCTTCCACACACTTTTCAATGTACACAAAGTATAGATAAGATATAACATAAAGGAAAGTGGCCTACTAAGTCAAACAATGCATAACCGATTACACTAGTCGAATGGCGCTATAACTATGCCAGCTGTAAATAGGTGTAACAACCTAAATATAATAAGTAATGAGTCAGTGACTATGTGAGAGTCATAATGACCACCGACATGCTAAGTGTAGATGTGTGGACCCATCTAACCAGGCGGTCCATCATTTATGTCGGCATGTGTTGAGCTTGTCATCTCAACACTCCCCCTTAAGCTCAACTGTATCTCTACAACTCCAAGTAAGCTTCAAAACTTTTGAAGCTTCTTTGTACCCAATGCCTTCATGAAGATGTTAACTATGTTAGAATATCAAGCTCATACTATTCTCCTATTAATATGTGTGACCGACATTAGTCTTGTCCAGCTATATCAGCACGTGTGGGACATTAAATAAGTCAGTGGTCTTAGACCCAGTGTGAATGGTCCTACGGACCTTAGTACTTTTGTATACACTTACTCTATGTGTGTGGTTAAGTGAGAAGAATGAATGAATGAAGAAGAAGAGAGCATGCTTGCTCCTCACACCCTCTCTGCCTCTCTCAATCTCAACATGGTATTAGAGCACCCATGACTGGGCTCTGTGGAGTGCATACGGGAAGAAGACCTGAAGATTGAACTGTCAGGGTTGAAGAGAACAAAGGATTGACTGTCATTTTTCTTCATTGCTCTAACACAAGGTATGCATTTGTTCATGTGGGACTCTATGCTTCATAGCAGCAGTGAAGACTTGTCTGGGAGTCTTTGGGAGCATCCTTGAGCACATTTGAGTGCTCATCATCATCATTATCATCAACAGTAGATGCTGGTCCAGGATAAAAAAATAGCATGACTGTGCCTGTTTATGTTGCTGCCTTCATGATCTGCAAATCATCAACTCCATCATCCGTGGACTGACACACAGCTTGTCTATGCTCTTTGGAAGGTCATTGAAGCTCTGGATATGATAGTACTTGATCACGAGCTCATCTATGAGCTGTGATAGTTGACCTCAGATCTGAAAATAATGAAGACCTACTGTAATCAGTGAGTATACAGCATACACTTGATTTTACTCAAGAGCCTTGAGCTTCTTGGCATGCTCAGGAGAACTTGTTGAAGCATATACATGCTCTGGGAACCATATGCATTGTCTGACATGGTTATGGACTGAAGTTATTGATTGAAATGCTCAGTTTTGGGAAGCCAATGGCATGCTGAAAACTGTCATAGAACTATCATCATCATATAGTCAGTGCCTTGAATAAGTATAGGTTTTTTGTTACCTACAAGGAGTTGTATGGTACGGGATATGAATGTTGAATGCTATAAGCATTGATATGAGCATTGAAAGCTCTTAAAAACTAAAGTCCGAATCTAGAAACAAATGTATTCATAGGGTATTGGCTGTTCATAAATAGTGAATGCATTATATGACATTGCCTCTTACAGATAGAGTGTCTGCGGATGCTTGTTTGGTCATGTACTGACCTGTACACACAGTGGCATATGTATAAATGGTTTGACGTTCTCTTGGGCTGAAATACATCTTGGTCTGACAGTTTATTGGCTGTATACAATTTGTAAGCAGATTTATGTCACTTGTACTTGCTGGATATGCACTGTTTTGTGCCCGTATGGTCATGCTTGGATTGCTACATGTACTAGCAGCTGTCTATGAAGGTTTGGGACATGTATGACATGTATATGACTCAGTTTTGGCTTTGAATAAGCTGCTGGTCATTAACAGTTTATAGTTTTAAGACTGTATGTATTTATCTTGGCAGTGAGATTGCAGGAGTTTAAGCTGAAGTAACTCCAAAGCATAAGTCTTGACCGTTATACTTATGAGTTAGACCACTGGTTGTGGACTTTTTTGAGCTGTCATTGGGCTGAAATACCTTGGTTTTTTACTGCAATTAATTGTAGAAAACTGTCATAAACAGTTGAGGATTGAACTTGGTCAGTCATAGTTGTTGGCTTGCAGAAAGTCAGGCAGTGACTAAATAGTGTCTGGTACAACATGGCTAATGCAGAGAGGACTGACAACATAACCCAAATATTGGGGGAAAAGCTTGACAGTAACAATTATGCCATATGGAAGTTCCGCATGGAGAAATTCTTAATAGGGAAAGGCTATTGGGAGTTGGTGACTGGAGCGGAAGCTGAACCTGAGCTCCCAGATTAACCTACGGCTGATCAGAGACGATTACACCGATCTTGGACAGAAAGAGGTCATAGAGTCTTGCACCGACTCTCTTTATGTATCTCAGATGCCATGGTAATGCAGATAATGAACTGCAACTCTCCTAAGGATGCGTGGGACATTTTGGTCAAGTATTATGGCACAACCACAAGTGCCAGGAAGATACAATTGAAGCAAAAGTTCACCAACATGAAGAGGAAGAGTAGATCTATACAAGATTATGTCACGGAGGTTAAGACCATTGCGGATTAGTTGGCATCTATTGGTTCACAGGTTGAAGATGAAAACATGGTTGCTGTGACCTTGAATGGCTTGGGGCCTGAGTATAAGTCTTTTGACACTTCTGTGTCTATGTGGGCTAAAATTCCTGATTTCAATGAGCTGGTTGCATTGCTTATCCATGAAGAGGTTAAGCTTGGTTTGGCTGCAGGATCTAGTAGTTCTAAAAACAAGGATGCAGTTTTTTATTCCAATCAACGTAGCCGTGGAAACCGTGGTAGAGGCTATGGATTTGGCAGAGGCAGCCAGCAAAATGCATCCTATGGCAATAACAACCAGCAAGTATCGAATGCAAGAAGTGGTGGAAACTTTAGAGACAGGGGGAGATCTAGCCCTAGAGATAGAGGCTCCTGGCAACATTAGCATCCATCTGACAATCCGAACAAGGATAAGGATTGTCATTACTGCGGAAAGTATAGGCATATTGCCAAGGACTGCTGGAAGAAGCAGGGCAATCAGAAAGGCAAACAACATGGACATTTTGCTACATCTAGTCAGGTAGATGATACTTCAGGAGATAGATTGTTTGCCATGCAGTATGTAAAAGATAGAGTTGTTGAAAAATGCACTGATGATGCAGTTTGGTACATTGATTTAGGGGCATCAAACCGGTTATATGACTCCTCATGGTGATTGGTTCACTGATATGGTGGCTGAAAAGAATGGCTATGTCTGTACAGGTGATGACACACAACATAGCATTGAGGATAAAGGCAAAGTGCCTCTTGTGGTTCATGATGGCAAAAAGAAAAAATTGCATGATGTATTGCATGTTCCTTTGATTATGAAGAACCTACTATCTGTTGGTTGGAGCAGAACTTGCAAGTTAGATTCAACAAGCATGGTTGCTTTATTGAAGAGTTTGGTAATAGCTCGCGGTCACAGGAATGGCAGAATGTTTACTCTTGATGCTACCTTGCCAGAGCTAAATTCAGCCATGTTTGCCCATGGTTCTTGCACTATCAGAGACTTGGAAATTTGGCACAAGAGAGTGGGGCATGTAAATTTGCAAAGGCTGCAAATTATGCAGAAAAAATAGCTGGTTATAGGTTTGCCCAAGTTTCAATATTCAGATATTGGTCATGCATGTGATGCTTGCCAGTTTGGTAAGCAGTCAAGGTTGCCATTTGTCAGGCATGTAAGGCAGAGTACACGTCCATTGTAGTTAGTGCACTCTGATGTTTGGGGCCAGCCCATAATGCATCCATGGGAGGCTCAAAGTATTATGTGACATTCGTTGATGATTACAGTCGTTATACTTGGGTTTACATTCTGAAGACAAAGGATGAGGTGTTTGCTATTTTTCAGCAATTTAAAAAGAAAGTTGAAAAGGAATTTGACTGTTATATCTCTTCCTTGAGATCAGATAGCGGTGGGGAGTATGTGTCAAATGAGTTTGATAACTTTCTAGTTGAAAATGGCATACATAGACAACTTACCTGTAGCTACACTCCTCAGCAGAATGGGGTAGCTGAAAGAAAGAACAGGGTCTTGATGGAAGCTGCTCGTGCCATGATGAATGAGAAGAAGATGCTGCTCTATTATTGGGCTGAGGCGATTATGACAGCCATGTATATCTTGAATTGGACTCCCACTGCAGGTATTCATGAGATGACACCGTTTGAGAAGTTGTATGGCTATAAGCTGGATGTAAGTCACATGAAAGTCTTTGGCTGTCTTGCTTATGTGCATATTCCAGATGAAAAAAGGAAGAAGCTGGATCCAAAAGTGTATAAGCGTGTTTTCATTGGATATTCACAAGAGAAGAAGGCATATAAATGCTATGATCCCTCTACCACGGAGACCTTGGTGAGCAGGGATGTTATTTTTTATGAGATGGGCTCTTGGTATGTATCACTGGCAATAGTGCCATCAGATATGCCTTCCACTCATGTATCTACAGTTGATATGCAGCAGAGCACTGATATGACAGGCCCTAGTAGTCATACAGTATCTCCATGGACATGGAGATTGACGAGCTCACCGTCCACTGACACCAATATGTCAGTGAGGGGGAGATATGATGTCGCAGACAAAGGAAAATAGAAAGTTACTAAGGATGTATATGGGATGATGATACCTGGTAGAATGACTTCTAGATATGAGTCTACTGACACCTTAGATAGTGAACTTGGTATTCCAACTGTCTATACGCCTGGTGCAAGGCAGATAGGTACATTCCGCCTCATGAGAGAGGGGAATCGAGTAGTGCACATATAGTGGCTACACTGCAAAGCATTATGCTTACATGACAAAAGTGATGGAGATTAAAGAACCAGGTACATACGCTGAAGCTATGGAAAATGAGAACAGGTGTGCAGCTATGGATGAAGAAATGAATGCCTTGGCTGAAAATAAGACATGGGATCTTGTGCCACTGCTTGAAGGAAAAAAGACCATTGGCTGCAAATGGGTCTACAAAATCAAATGCAAGTCAGATGGCAGTGTGGAAAGGTACAAATCTAGGATGGTTGCTAAGGGGTATGCCCAATAGTATGGACTTGATTATGAGGAAACATTCAGCCCTGTTGCCAAGATGGCAACCATATGCACTGTGATTGCCTTGGCTGTTGCTAAAGGCTGGAAATTACAGCAAATGGACGTTAAGAATGCATTTCTTAACTGTGACTTAGCAGAGGATGTCTATATGGTTCAACCAGAAGGGTATGTTCACCCTGATTTTCAACATAATGTATGCAAGCTGAAAAAGGCACTGTATGGGCTGAAGCAGGCTCCGAGAGCTTGGCATGCTAGGATTAGTAAGTACTTGCAGAGGTTGGGATTTACTGTTGGTAGGGATGATCACAGCTTATTTACAAAGAAGACTGACAGTGGCTTGGTAGTGCTGGTCATATATGTTGATGATTTGATAATCACTGGTGATGATGACTTGGGCATATAGCATGTAATGAAGATGCTGAAATCTGAATTTGACATGAAAGATCTTGGTGAATTGAAGTACTTTTAGGGTATTGAAGTAATCAAGGCTGAAAATGGTTTATGGCTGATGCAGAAACATTATGCCATGGAAATGCTGAAGAAGTATGGCATGGCTGAATGCAAACCATTGGATACACCCCTTGATCAGAATGTCAAGCTGGACATTAGCATTGGAGCTGAAATTCAGGATGTGACTGTGTACAGGCAGATGGTTGGAAGTCTAATCTACCTGACCATCACTAGGCCGAATTTGAGTTATGCAGTTGGGCTCATAAGTCAGTTTATGCAGAAGCCTAGGAAGCCACATTTGGATGTTGTTAGGCGGATTATGAGGTATGTTAAGTCCACTGTAGATTATGGGTTGTTCTATATGAGAGATAAGCCCTTGAAACTAGTTGGATACACAAATGCGGATTGGGCAGGATGCTCATATGATCACAGATCTACGACTGGTTATGCTTTTGGTCTTGGAAGTGGCATGATCAACTGGAGCAGCAAGAAGCAACCAACGGTTGCATTGTCTAGTACTGAGGCAGAGTATAGGGGTGCTGCATTGGCAGCATGTGAGATTTCATGGCTGCTCAAGCTTCTGGCTGATTTGGATATTCAGGTGGATGCTCCAGTGATCTTATTATGTGACAATCTCAGTAGTGTACTCCTGGCAACGAGTCCAGTATACCATGCTAGGACAAAACACATAGAGGTACACTACCATTTTATCAGAGAGATGGTTCTTGGAGGGAGTGTAGATCTTATGCATGTGAAGACTGATGAACAGGTTGCAAATATCTTTACTAAGTCTTTAGGTAAAGATAAGTTTATTAGTTTTAGACAGCTACTTGGAGTTCATCAGATGATTTGAGCTTGAGGGGGAGTGTTAGAATATCAAGCTCATACTATTCTCCTATTAGTATGTGTGATCGACATTAGTCTTGTCCAGTTGTATCAGCAAGTGTGGGACATTAAATAAGTCAGTGGTCTTAGACCTAGTGTAAATGGTCCTACGGACCTTAGTACTTTTGTATATACTTACTCTATGTGCGTGGTTAAGTGAGAAGAATGAATGAATGAAGAAGAAGAGAGCATGCTTGCTCCTCACTGTTGAGATATCGAGCTCCACTCATGATACGCCAGGGTGACCGTTGTGTATTTATGTCACCGACTTGTCAGTTGCAGACGCGATTGGTACACCGCCCATGAATAATAGCTACATGATAGCTATCCTTATCTACTCTAGTTTGTGGCTCAGTTAGTATGCCACCTTAGTTAGTTGAGTTTGGTTTGAGACCCATATAGAGGGTTCTTCTATTTCTTTGTACAAGAGTTCTTTTGGCTTACACAACTAAGAAGAGGAAAACTGTTTTCAGCCTCCACCCTTGTGTGTCTTCCCCCATTGTGCAAGCAAGAAAGCTTCAAGCGAGACTCCTTCCTTCTCTCCCACAATCTTGACATGGTATCAGAGCCTTGTTCATGGTAAGGAGCTCAAGAAAGCAAGCCAAGCTCGCGGTGGTCTGGTAAGAGGAGCAGTGTTGCTTTCATTTTCTGTTTTGGGAGCAGATCTCTGCAGGTAGCACAGCCAGAAATTGCAGGAGTGCATTGTCTCAGGTTGAGACGCCCTTCGCGGTGAAGCAAGAGGGCAGTATATGCTGCGGGAGAGGGCTTTAGCCCCTGGCGACCTTGTTTTTTTTATTTGAGGCCATTTCGGGGCCTGTTTTGGAAGCGGAAGTTTTCTGCACGCACACAGGAAAAGGCCCAGTTTTATGCAGGGCAGCCACTGTTCTACAGGTCGGTGAAAAATTACTGTAAAAATTGCATTGTATGCTTGTGCGCAGAGACATTGGGAGTTACAGAATCATTCCTGTTGCCTGTTGATGCAAAATCGTCACTAGGAAGTGACTGTGTGGTCAAATACCACTTTCGCCAGTTTTGCAGATTTGCCCTTGTGAGGGTGAAGCTGAGTTTTTGCAGTGACAGAATTTTTCGCAGTATTCTGTAATGGCGTCTGATTCTCTTTCACAGATTGTAACTGAAAAGCTTGACAAGAACAACTTCCAAGCATGGAAGTTTAGAATGACGAATTTCCTTATGGGAAAAGGATATTGGAAATTTGTTGCAGGAAATGAAGAAGAACCAGTTCTTCCTGATGTTCCCAATCAACAGCAAATGCAGGCATTTAAAACATGGCATGAGAGAGCCAGGAAAGTTATGTATTGGCTGTCTATCAGTATTTCAGACTCTATGATTGTGCATATTCAGGATGCAAGTACGCCAAAGGAGGCATGGGATACTTTGTCAAAAATGTATAGCACAAATACGCAAGCCAGGAAAATGCAGCTCAAGCAAGAGTTGCATAATGTGCAAAGAGAAAGTATGAGCATCAACGACTACCACATGAAGGTGAAGAAGATTCCAGATGCACTTGCTTCCATTGGGTCGCCAGTGGAAGATGATGATTTAGTTTCCGTGACCTTGAATGGTCTAGGAAAGGATTATGCACAGTTTCGGACATCCATTTCAGTTCGTGAAAGATTTCCTGATTTTGAGGAGTTGATTGCTCTTCTAATTTCTGAGGAACAGAGAAATGGTGGTACATCTTCTTCAGGAGGAACTTCAAAAGAAGCTGTCTTCTACTCAAATGCTGGAAGAGGTAGAGGCAGAGGTAGAGGAGGCCGATTTGGAGGCCGTGGCAGAAATCAGAATATGCAGCAAACTCAAGAAAACCAGTCCTATGGAGGAGGACGTGGTAACTCTAGAGGCAGGGGGAGCCAAAGAGGTCGTGGTGGATGGCAAAGAGGCCAAAATGCAAACAGTAATGTTGAATGCTACTACTGTGGTAAAATGGGTCATATGGCTAAAGACTGCTATAAAAAGCAGAATGACATCATGAATGGAAAACTGCAACAAGGGAATTATGCATCTTCTAGTAGACAGGGTGATGACAGAAATGAGCATTTGTTCATGGTGCAGCACATGAACAATTCTATGACAAGTGCAGAAGAAAGCAATGATGTATGGTATGTTGACTCAGGTGCATCAAACCACATGACAGGTCATGCATAATGGATGGAGGATGCAAGGAAAATGAAAAAACCAGGATTTGTGGAGACTGGTGATGATACTGCACATCCTATTGTGCAGATTGGAAAAATTCCCTTGTCTATGCAGGGTGGGAAAAAGAAATACCTGTCCGATGTATTTCATGTCCCGAATATCACCAAGAATCTGGTTTCAGTTGGTCAAATGGTTGAACAGGGCTTGCAGGTCAGATTTAATCCTCATGGATGCTTTGTTGAGGATATGAAAAATAAAGGTCGCTTGATAGCAAAAGGAAAGAAGAAGGGCAGAATGTTTACATTGGATGCAGACATGTCTGAATTGAGTGCATCAATGTTTGCACATGGGACCGGTGTAGTTGCAGATATTGATATCTGGCATAAACGCATTGGTCATGTTAATGTACAGCGACTTAAATCAATGCAGGCCCAAAATATTGTTGCAGGATTGCCCAAATTCAAGGTTGCAGAAATGCATAAGGTATGTGAAGCCTGTCAGTTTGGAAAACAGGCAAGGAAACCATTTCCTAGACATGTTCAAGAGAGTGAGAAGCCATTGGAATTAATTCACTCTGATGTGTGGACAACTAAAGCTGCATCTCTTGGAGGCTGTCATTATTTTGTCAGTTTTATTGATGACTATAGCAGAAAAGTTTGGGTGTATTTTATGAAAAAGAAAAGTGAAGTTTTTGGGCATTTCAAAACTCTTAAAGCTATGGTTGAAAAAGAAACAGGCTTGCAGATAAAATGCCTAAGGTCAGATGGAGGGGGAGAGTACCTCTCAAATGAGTTTGCAAAGTTCTTGCAGGAGCATGGCATAAAGCAGCAATATTCATGCAGTTATACCCCACAACAAAATGGAATTGCAGAAAGGAAAAACAGGCATATTGGAGAGGTATCTCGTGCCATGCTCAATGAAAAAGACTTGCCAGATTTTTATTGGGCTGAAGCAGTTGCTACAGCAGTCTACATAATGAACAGGACTCCCACTGCAGCAATACATGGAATGACTCCAGAGGAGAGGTATACTGGTAGGAAACCAGATATTTCTCATTTGAAAATTTTTGGTTGCATTGCCTATGTACATGTGCCAGATGAGCTGAGATCCAAGTTGGATCCAAAAGCTGAGAAGTGCATCTTTATTGGTTACTCTCTGCAGCAAAAAGGGTATAGATGCTATAACCCTTCTACTCGTAAGTTTACAGTGAGCAGAGATGTTGTTTTTGATGAGATGAGTAGCTGGTATAAACCAGTAAATGTGATTGATGATGAAGATGCACAAAATGGTAATGCTACACAGAATTCACAGCAGCAGTCACAAAATATTAGTGGACCTGGAGCGTCCTCTAGTAGTGGTTCACATTCTTCGCCATGGACAGGCAGATTGAGATCAGGAGAATCTTCTCAAAGCAATGCAGATAGTGGTATGCAGGTATCACGAAAAGGAAAAGAGAAGGTTGATCAGCCCATGTTTGATGTGAATGCAGGTCACTCTTATGTGGATGGTGAATCCAGTGGCTCAGAACAGAGCATTGATGATGAGTTGGGTATTCCTTCTATTATTACACCTGGAGTAAGGAAGACAAGGGATGTTTTGAGAGCACCTGGGAGTGAACCTACTTTGCGCAGGTCTACAAGAGCTAGGTATCCTGTGGATAGGCTGAAATATGATGGATTTACAGCCATTCACTATGCATATATGGTCAAAGTGATACAGGAACCAGAACCCACATCTTTTGAGCAAGCCATGGGAAAAGAAAAATGGGAGAAAGCCATGGATGAAGAAATGGATGCCTTGGAAGCAAATGCTACATGGGAGTTAGTACCTTTGCCTAAAGGTAAGAATGCAATTGGTTGTAAGTGGGTTTATAAGGTGAAGCACAATGCTGATGGTTCTGTGAACAGATACAAGGCAAGATTAGTAGTCAAGGGGTATGCACAAACATATGGCATTGACTATGAAGAAACATTTAGTCCGGTTGCAAGGATGGCAACCGTAAGAGCAGTCATTGCTATGGCTGCATCAAAGGGATGGTCTTTACATCAGATGGATGTAAAGAATGCCTTCTTGCATGGTGATTTGCAAGAAGAGGTCTATATGGAGCAGCCACCAGGTTATGTGCATGCTGTTCATCCTGAGTTTGTTTGCAGGTTGAAGAAAGCCTTGTATGGCTTGAAGCAAGCACCTAGAGCATGGTCTGACAAGATAGGACAGTATCTTGTCACTATTGGCTTTCAGATTTCCAAGGCAGATTTCTCACTTTATGTGAGAAAAACAGAGAAAGGTATTATGTTGCTTGTCATTTATGTTGATGATTTGATTATGACAGGTGACAGTGATGAAGATATCCTTCATGTGAAAATGCTATTGAAGCAGAAGTTTGAGATGAAGGATTTGGGAGAGCTGCGTTATTTCTTGGGCATTGAGGTGATTAGATCACCAAGTGGGATACAGCTCTTGCAGAGGCAGTATGGATTGGACATGCTGTCCAAATATGGGATGACAGGCTGTAAGCCTATTTCAGTTCCTTTGGAGCAAAATGTGAAGCTGAGCACAGATGCAGGTGAGCTTCTAGAAGACCCTACTATGTACAGACGCATAGTAGGAAGTTTGATTTATATGACGATTACCAGGCCAGATTTGAGCTATGCTGTTGGATTGGTAAGTCAGTTTATGCAGGCTCCAAGGAAACCACATTTGGATGCGGCTAGACGCATACTTAGGTATGTGAAGTCCACATTGCAGTATGGACTATTTTATGAGACTGGGGTTTAGATACAGTTGCATGGATACACTGATGCTGATTGGGCTGGTAGTATTTCTGATAGACGATCTACCAGTGGATATGTATTCTCTTTTGGGAGTGCTGTAGTCACTTGGAGCAGCAAGAAACAGCCTACAGTTGCCTTGTCGAGCACAGAGGCTGAGTACAGGGGTGCAGCAATGGCTGCATGTGAGGTAGCTTGGTTGCATAAGCTACTTTATGATATGCATCAGTCTACAGATGGGCCAATTGTCATTTATTGTGACAACATGAGTAGTATACACTTGGCAAATAACCCAGTCTATCATGCTAGAACAAAGCACATTGAGGTGCATTATCACTATGTGCGAGAGAGGGTTTTACTAGGTCTTATTGATCTAGTTTATGTCAGCACAGAGGATCAGGTAGCTGACATATTCACAAAGGCATTGGGCGCAGAGAAGCTGCGCAAGTTCAGAGACCTGCTTGGTGTGCAGGAATTGGGATTGAGCTCGAGGGGGAGTGTTGAGATATCGAGCTCCACTCGTGATACGCCAGGGTGACCGTTGTATATTTATGTCACCGACTTGTCAGTTGCAGACGCGGTTGGTACACCGCCCATGAATAATAGCTACATGATAGCTATCCTTATCTACTCTAGTTCGTGGCTCAGTTAGTATGCCACCTTAGTTAGTTGAGTTTGGTTTGAGACCCATATATAGGGTTCTTCTATTTCTTTGTACTAGAGTTCTTTTGGCTTACACAACTAAGAAGAGGAAAACTGTTTTCAGCCTCCACCCTTGTGTGTCTTCCCCCATTGTGCAAGCAAGAAAGCTTCAAGCGAGACTCCTTCCTTCTCTCCCACAATCTTGACAATTGCTGAGCAAGACAAGCTGAAAATGACATTTATCACTATATTTGATACCTTTGCGTACCATGTGATGGCATTTGGATTATGTAATGCACTTGGTTCGTGGCAAAGAACAACTGACAAGACCTTTGGTGACATCTCCCCAAAGGAGTTGAAAGTATTCATTGATGACTTGGGGGCAGCTACCATAAGAGAAAGGCAGTTGATTATTTTGCAAAAGTGTTTTGAGCGTTGCAGACAATTTTGCATAGCTCTCAACCCATAGAAGTGCGTCTTTGGAGTGCCTTATGGGCTATTGTTAGGCCATGTGGTCAATTTGGTAGGGATTGCGATTGACCCTAAAAAAATCAAGGTCATAGTCGCCATGAGTCTGCCACGTACTCCAGAGGAAGTGCATAACTTTCTGTCATTGGTCGGGTATTATCGAAGGTTTATCAATGCCTTACCACTAACAAACCTATTGTCCTTTAACTGTCAATTTGCATGGAGGAGTGATGCTTGCAGAGTATCTTTTGACGATGTGAAGCAAGAGCTTGCCAAAGCACCTGTTTTAAAAGCACCTAAAAGAGGCAAAATGTTCTATATATTTTCAGCAGCAACCATGTATAGTATTAGTTGTTGCTTATCCTAAATTTGAGAGGAGAAGTGGTACTATGTGATAGCTTTTTCTAGTCAGAAGTTGGGCATATCGGAAATTAACTACACCTATATGGAGAAGTTGTGCCTTGCGATGGTATTTGTGACCAAAAAGTTCAGGCACTACATTCTCTATGAGAAGGTGGTTTTTTATACAAAGGCAGAAGGGCTTTGATTATTTTTGAATAAGTTACAGCCACCTGATTGTTTAGCAAAGTAGTTAATCACTTTGTAGAAGTTTGATTACGAGATTAAGAGCAGGAACACTATATTGGCAAGGTGTTGATGATATCTATCACTGATGTGTGATGCCTGACGAGGTTCCATTTATATTGGAAGAGTGCCATGACTTCGCTTGTGGAGGGCACTTTGCTAGGCGCAAGAACACTATATTGGCAAGGAACAAAGTTTCCTTGATCGCAGGAACACTATATTGGCAAGGTGTTGATGATATCTATCACCGATGTGTGATGCCTGACGAGGTTCCATTTATATTGGAAGAGTGCCATGACTTCGCTTGTGGAGGGCACTTTGCTGGGCGGTTGGTGGCATAGAAGGCTTTAAGAGCCGGGTATTGGTAGCCGTCCATCTTCCATGATTCATTTGACTATGTCAAGAGATGTGATACATGTCAAAGACATGACAGTAGAGAGAATAGAAAGCATCCACTTACGCCGATTATGGCTACCCTTCCATTTGAGAAGTGGGGCATCGATTTTGTGGAACCTATTACCCCATCGTCTACTACTCAGAAAAGATACATTGTAGTAGCAACTGATTACTTTACAAAGTGATCAGAAGCATGGGCAACGAGGCAGGACAATGCAAAAGAGACTACCAGTTTCCAACTTGAGCAGATCATTTGCAATTTTGGTCCACCAAAGAAAATAGTATCGGACATGGAAAATTAAGCATGGAAAATTAAGCATGACAAGATGACTCCCTATAATCCGCAAGAAAATGGACAAGTTGAAAGTACTAATAAGCAGCTTGTGGGTATCCTATCCAAGATAGTCTCCGAAAAGAAGCGGGACTGGGATACAAAATTATATGTGGCAGTTTGGGCGTATAACACGATGTTTAAGCAAGCCAGTGGCCACACCCCATTCAAATTAGTTTACGGGGAGGAGTGTGACTTGCCCTTAGAAATTGAGTTGCCGACCATAAGATTCGCAATCAATCATTCTTTGGGTGATGAAGATGCTCTATTTGAGTGGTTTACGACTATAGTCCACTTGGATGAACTTAAATTGTAGAGTCTATTGCACCAGGAGGTGGCTAAACATTGAATGAAGAGGTTGCATGATCTAAAAGCGAAGAAATATACCTTTAAGAAAGGGCAGTTAGTTCTATACTATGATACGCATAGGGAGCTATTTCCAGGAAAGTTGGAACCTAGATGGGATGGCCCTTACAAGATAGTTCAGCTAGGTAAAAATAAGTCCACGGCTTTATTAGCTGATCTACAGGGAGTGGAATTTAAGATAAGGTTAATCTTAATAAGATTAAACGTTATTATTTCTAAATATGGTAATGTGTTAAATGCATTGCAGGTCTATGATGGGGTTGATTTGAGACCTATAGGAGAGCTTAAACTAGTTGATGGGCTGGTTAATCCCTTATTTGGAGTACCCATATCTCGAGCAAAGATATCATCAGGGGAAGCTTATCTTGTGGAGCAAGGGATACAACGTGATTGAGCAAGAAGATGGTACCTTTGTGTGGGAGATCAAAGTTTTCTGCCATCACTGTTTGCAGATTTTGACAAGCATCCCTGTTGAGTTTAATGAAGAAGGTGGGATGGAGCCGTTAGTTCATCCTCTAAATATGTTGAATTTTGACTATCATAATTCCGAATAGGGGAGTTCTTGATGGCTGGTTGTGTAAACCCATTATGGACGTATACGTTATACTTTGATGGAGTGTCCCGGGGGCTTAATAAAAAAGGGAGTGTTGGAGTAGTTATCTGAGATCCCTGACATAGAGTTGCAATGAAATTAGAGGTTTATCTCGGGGTGGATTCACTAACAACATGGCAGAGTACAAATCCTTGATTATGGGACTGAATATTGCCAAGAAAGGTGGCATTCGGTGGTTGTTGGTAAAGGGGGATTCTGAGCTGATCTTAAATCAACTCAATGGGACATATACAACCCGGAATCCCATCCTTCTTTCGTATGTATCATCGCACTGCTATAACCCTACTTGATGAATTTGAGAGCGTATCTCTTGAGCCCATTCCACGTTATTGAAATTAGTTTGTGGATCTATATCCGCCTTCTTCTAAGGAGGGATCTATATGAGCTAGTATGCTTGATTTCTTTAGGCCAAGAGGACCAGTTGTTTTAAGGTTTTAATGATCTATTTCCTTAGGCCAGGAGGGCCAACTAGTTTTGTCATGTCATGTTTGATTTATTTAGGCCAAGAGGGCCAGCTAGTTTGCAGTGAAATGTGCTATTTCTTTAGGCCAAAAGTGCCCTATGTCTATTTGGTGCAGGTACAGTTAATGGTTTTCTGTTGTAGTGATTGCATCATACAAGTTGACAAAGTTGTTGAAGGGAACCTTTGCTGCGAATGAGCTTCTTGTGGCCATTCGAGGTGGTCTCGTCTCCTTTCCGAGTCTTTTTCCTTAAGCAATTAATGATATATGTGCATGTAAGGGTTACTTTCTTTTGTTTGTTGGGGACTGGCACTCGAGGCATGAAGTCCCAGGTTTAGGCTCTGTATGTCTGGGCGAGGTCTGAGTAGTCACTGCCTCTTGCAAAGGCATTGTTGCACATTGAAAGACCTGCTTTAGAAGGCAATTCTAGTGACCCTGTTCTGCTCACCCTGCTAGGCGGTAGTTCTAGGAGTTTTTGTTAGTTGTGAGGCAGTTAGAGAAGCCTACTAAAATAATGATGGAAAGAGGCAAAACCCTAAATATTTGAAAGATCATATATGAATATACGGAGGTGTGTAAAAAGGGGTTCTACCCCCTATAAAAATAGAAAAGGAAAGAAAGAAAAATTCTTGAGCTGTTGTTTATCGCCTTGCGAAGGCCTGGTAGGTTCCTGGGGACGAGACAAGACCCAGGGCCAATGCCTTGGGTCACCTTACGAGGGCTTGGTAGGTTCTTGGGTATTGAGACAAGACCTAAGGCTGATGCCCTATTCTCCTTGGGTCACTACGCTCAGCTCCCTCCTTTTTACACGCCTGAGTATGGAAAACAAGAGGCTAAAAAACCCAATGCGTTAAAAGAAACTATTTCTTGATCAAGCTATAGGACTTCTCACCTAGTAGAAGTCCTAGTTGAGTTGTCCTTAGTTAGGTAGGTAGTTAAAACCACCACTTACGATGATCTCTTTGATAGTTCTTTTTAGCTAGGCTGTGTTGGCGCAGTTGGTTAGCGACTAGCTTGGGTTTTCTGTCAGATTATGCTAGGTCTACTCCTGATGGATTTCATGCCTTGGTTTTGACAGGGGGTAGGGTGAGAGCTGCGATGTGTTTTGTTGTGTATCTATTTTTTATCAGCTTGATGCTCTTTGTGGTTGTGTTTATGTGTAGATCTGTTCGTGGGATTCTATGGGTTGAGTCGCCTATCGCGTGGTCGCAAATGACATATGATTTTTTATGCCGAGAAGTGCTTAAAAATAGCCAAAAATTCTGAATTTTAAGGAAAAAATACACTTCGTCGAAGGCAACGGTGGCAATTAGTATGATTTTAAGCGGCAATGCTCAAAAAGGCTTAAAAGACCCACTCGACGACAATTGGTAAATTTTCATAATTTTTTGACATGTCACATGAGACCCTCGGAGATGCTTGGCAATGTGGGACTTCAAGACAGACACCCAAGATTTTTGAGACTACGAAACGGACACTGGACGTGGAAAAGGGAGTGCGCAGGAGGCCAAGGTCAAATGTCAAGTGGGAAAGGACTCTAGGGGGGCCCAAGAGACATGACTTTTGGGGGCTCCCTTTGGAGCCCCAACCAAATTACAAATCTTTGGGGGGGGGGGGGGGCGCTATTTTTCACACACAGAGAAGAAGAGCGCACCATCTTCCATAATTGGTGGAGAGGAGCTATGACACATGTAAACAACCCCCCAGACCGATTGTATACATGATCTACATTCTATCTATGCTTCCAATTGCCGGTCTCCACTCATGGAATGGCTACCTGGTTGTGGAGATCATAATTGAGTATTTCTCTCTCCTCCCTCTCTATCCTGCATAGAGGCACTTCATGTGGCAAGAATCAAGAAGAGAATCGGGAGATGGATGCTTGTCCGGGAGGCACTAGATTGTTCGAAGAGGCTAAGGAGGCTAAGGACTAAAGATCTATGCTGAAATCCATGCTGGTTGGTTGATACACAATCCCAATTAATTATTCAAAAAACCCAAAACACACAAAAAGACGGTATGCTCCATTTTATGAAAGAATTTATTTTTTTTTCTATCGTTCATGGTCTAAATGGTATGCGCATGGGCTAAAATTCTATTTGAATGTTCCTTGCATTATGTTTGAGGGTTGCAATCACTGTTATGTAGAACCTGTATTGATTTACATCAATTATAAATTTTCAAAACCCAAAAAAACACTAATTTTGATGGAAATTGATAGTTTCTTTGATTTTGAGTGGAAAAAAATGAGTGGACATGGAATAAAATAAGGAAAAATGCTAAGTTTAAGTTCAAATGATCAATCATTAGAAAAAAATCCAAAATTTTCTTTTTTTATTTAAAAAATAGAACAAATAAAAAAATATGAAAAAATGGATTTCTTGCGCTAGAAAATTTTGAAAAAATAAGATCTATGTATGTGAATGTCTGACAAGGCTGAAGCATGAGGTTAAGCCTCAATCTGGCCTTTTCTTTTGTGTTAAAGTGAGTATTCATTGCTTTTATATACAAAAAATGACATTAAAAAAACCCTCTACACCTGTGCACCACAGTAAAATTTAGACGGTGAGGGGGAGGATGATGTTATACAATAGTTTAAACGTTGAAATAATACAAAGTTTGATTGTTCTCTTTAAGCATAACATTTAGGATGCGGTTTATTTTTTAAAATAATGGATCTAGCAACATGAGGTTTGCCTTGGTGTTAGGTTCCTACAACGCAGCATTGCATATTAGCGAAAATTCATTAAAAGAGTTGTTTTTACATGACACACAGGCTGATTTCAAACCATAATTGTTTGTGCACAATCGTTCACTTTTGCATGAATCATACACATGGTATCTATTCTTGGTATGCATAGCAATTAGTTGAAGTATAAAATACCCACACTGGAGAGAGTAAGGCACCCAAGCTGTAGGTCTAGAGACGGTGGGTCCAAGGGGACAAGTAAGTGAGAACCAATACATTCTTGGAATGATGCAATATTGGTACCAAGAGCGGAGTCTGTTTCGTATGTGTTATATGTGTTAGCAATGCATCGAGGGGCCAATCCCCAAGGTGTAGGAGGGTCGCAATGCAGCCGCAACAATCAGCCCCAAGAGGTGCATCCTATGTTGTTCTACGTGGTGAATTATACCAAAATGTGTAGGATCTCCCTCTGAGGAGTCTGAGAAGTTGTACTATAAACACAATACAAACGCAAAATGTACGTACGATGACAGGGCAATGTGTCCTGTAGACACTCTTGACCGCAAGGCCATGGGGTTGTCTTGTGCATGTTAGAAGTCCGGCTAGTGCTATAGCCAATGCCGGCCCATTCTAGGTCCCATCAATTGCAAATGTTGTTACAGCTCCTACATATCTTAACAACAAAATATGGCATCATCGCTTTGTTCACTCTGATTTTTCTAAGGTTTTTGATCTTTATCGACGTGACATTGTTCAAGGTATGGAATTCAAAGCTCGTCCTCATATGGGTATTTGTGGAAAGCATTTTTGCAAAGCCTTTTTCATTTCCACCACAAATCATTCTAGAGATTTGCTTGATCTTCTTCATATTGATATTTGTGGACCTTTTCCTCCATCAAAATCTCAATATGGGTATTTCATGACTTTTTTTTATGACTTCTCAAGATACACCATTATTTTTCTCTTGCAACACAAATCAAAAGCTTTATTATATTTTAAGAAATATCAAAAAGCTATAGAACTTCATATTGGTTGTCGTATGAGAGCTTATTTTTGACTTTGATAAGTGCTCAAAATTTGCCAAAATTTCCAAATTTCAAGGGAAAACTAAACTTCATCAAAGGCAGCATATGCATTTGGGATGATTTTAAGCAGCAAGTAGTCGATGGGTTCCAAAAAGTGCTTAAAGACCCACCAACTAGCGGTTGCAAATTTTTCATATTTTTTTGACCTCCGGATTGGATCTTAGGAGATGCCCAGTAGTAGGGGACCTTGAGATGAATGTCCAGAATTTTTTAGAAGTCAAATCTGACGCCGGACGCAAGAATGGGGGTGCCCGGAGCCAAAGACCAAAAGAGGGATAAGTCTAAAAGGACTTAAAAGATAAGGAAGGGTGTGACCCTTGGGGGCTCCCCTTGGGGCCCCCAAAATTTTCAGGAGAAGGGGGGGGGGGGGTTGCATTTTTTTGAACGGAAAAAAAAGATGGAGGCGCCATGGACGTGCATGCAACGATTAGGGAGAGGGGGGCTATGGGAGCTTCAAAGCAACCCCCCCGAACAGATTACATCCCTGATCTACATCTTTTCCACGCTCTCCATCACCGTCTCTTGTGTGAGCAATGGTTGCCTGGATGAAGAGAACCAAATCTAGTATTTCTCTCTCCTCTCTCTCTTTTCCCTCTAGTTGCTCATGCCCACTATCTTGAAGGAGAAATAGGAAAGGAGATTGGAGCAAATGATAATGGAAATTAATGGAGATGCTGAATATTGATGTGCAACATGGAATTGAGAGTAATGGAGGCTCCGTCTACTAATTACGCAGTCATTTAATGTCCCTTGGGTTTCGTAGAAACACGGTATGACTATTTTTTATGAAGTAAATGAGGCTTTTTTTACATTTTATGATTGAAATGATGTTCTTATGCAATGAAAATTTGTGCGAGTGATGTTTGCATTATGTTTATTTGTGTGAGTGATGTTTTCATTATGTTTATTTGTTGTACATCAGAAAATTCTAATTTCATAATGATTTACATGCATTATTTAAATCCCACAAATCCAAAATGCGGGTTTTAAGGGTAAAATGATGGTATTGTCGTGTTGGGTGGGTGAAATGTATTTCTATGAAAAAAAATGAAAAATAAAATTGAATTTTAATATGCTAGAATGGTTGCATGAAAACATAAAAAAATAATAATGATTATTATCAAATAAATACTAAAAATTAAGAAAAAATAAGAAAAAATATAAATACGCTTCATAAAAATAAGGAAAAATATAATGAGTGTTTGTGAATGTATGGTAGTGGTGGAGCATGAGGTTTAGCCTCAGTTTGCCCTATCTCTTTGTCAAAATGTGTGATTTATTGCTTTTCCTACATCAAAACATGACAAAATGAACCCCTACACCTATGCAACACAAACACTACCTAAACGTAGGGGGTGGGGTGTTTGAATGATGCAATTTGGATGCTTTTTATTGCTGATTTTGCTGATGCATAGCATGATATAGGGTTCATTGTATTTTAATTAACTGAGAGGGCTAGACGACGGTTGGAGATTTAAAGGCATTATTCTCCTCAAAGGAGCAGCCTTTATGCATAAGCGGTAGTGGTTCTAATAACCTAAGTGTCATAAGTAGCCCTTTAACTGCAAGTGGAAGTCTTAGTACTTCCCCACTTCAAGTGGGGGTGTAGTCTTACCTACACAAACTACTATTGTCAATCCGGTTGTAGCCATGGCACAACCCATCGCAATTCTAGCAGGGACGCCGGATTTACCGACATTAGGAGCACTGTTGCCCATCTTCCATGGGTTACTAGAAGAAGATGGAGAACTCCATATTAAGGAGTTTCAAACGCTCATGTTCAACTATCGAATCCAAGACGAAGGACACCTAATGATGCTCTTCAATATGACATTAAAAGGAAGGGCAACAGTATAGTATCACGGTCTAGAGGCCGGAACCATAACTAGCACTGACCAATTATTCATGGCCTTCCATAGAGAGTTTGCTCCTAAGAGGGGTGTACAGTATTGGTTGTTTGTCTTGAATGTAACATGCCAAGAGCCAAATGAGAATGTCCAGGCCTATGCCAAGAAGCTAAAGCAAGTTCTTCACACAATTAATACTTATATTCCCATTCCACCGGCTGCACAGTTGCAATATTTCCTACATGGATTAGATTTTAATATCTAGGTGTAGCTTAGTAGTGTTTCTTTAGTCGACATTGACACTGTTAATACCCAAGCATAAGGAGTAGAGTCGCGCTTGCAAGTGGCTTACGTAGCAAGGGTAATTTGGAATGGTAATAATTCGGGACTGACCTATGGGAGTCAAGGGGACCCCATGTCAAATGCGAATGGAAGAGGGAGTATCATGTCAAATTTGCCTATGTTACCAGCTCCTACCAGTAGTATGACTATGCCTATGGCTAGTCAGATAGCCCCACTAAATGGTGGAGGCCAAATAACGAATCCTAATGTTGTCCTAGTAGGTCAACAGCCAATTCCTAATCAAGTGGTTAGACCGATGGGATGACTGACAGATGATTGCGGCTATGAGTCGAGTGCCTCTAATGTCCTGGGCGAAGTTAAGGACATGATGAAGCACTACACCAATATGATTTCTGAACAATATAGACAAATAGCTATGGATGTCAATTTTCTTAAGAATACTTTGAAGTGATAATGGTGGAGAATACATTTAAAATGATTTTGATGATTATTGTACTAATCAAGGTATTCATCATGAATATACAGTTCCCTACTCTCCTTAAAAAAATGGTATTGTTGAACGTAAAACCAGGACTATTCTCAATGTCATGCAATGTATGCTCATTCATTCTAGCTTATCTCGATGTTTCTGGGGGGTTGAAGCAATCTTAATAGTATTTGTGTAAAATCATCTTCCTACAACTGCTCCTTTTGGTAAAATACTGATTACTACTTGGACAGGTGAAACTCCTATTTCATATTTCCAAAATTTTGCATCTATTGCTTATATTCATATACCCAAAGAGACTCATAGAAAACTTGATCCTCTCGATTTGAGAGTTATTTTCATTGGATATTCAACTTTCTCTAAGGGATACAAGTTTTATGATTCATCTTCCAAGAAGGTAATCATAAGTCATGATGCTATTTTCAATTAGCCACTTATGGGTAGCATATGGTCTCAGGAGGATGCTGGGTAGATGTGGTCACTAGAGGACGTTGATGATATAAAGTCATTACTCACTTATTTTCCCTTTTTATATGATGATGAACCTCCTTCATGGGATAATATTGACTCTTCAAATCAAGATTCACAACCTGCACCTATTATTGTTGATGATGACCTTGGCGTTGATCTTTCAATTGACAATGAGCATGGTACTTGCCATGTTTATTATGCTAATATTCTTGAGAATGCTCTCAATATTTGTGAAGACCATGTCTCTTATAGTGATGCCATGTCATCCCCACAAAAAAGGAACAATGGCAAGAGGCCATGAAAGCTGAGTATGAATCTCTTCTCTCTAAAGGTACATGGGTTCTAACTAAGTTACCCCCTGTACATACTGCTATTAAATGCAAGTGGGTTTATAAGACTAAAACAAGACCGAATGGAATATTTGACAAATTCAAAGCAAGGCTAGTTGCCAAAGGTTTCTCACAAATTGCACGAGTTGATTATTAAGAAACTTTATCACATGTTTGTATTACCAATATTTGGGTCTTGGTAGTTTTTGCTATTGAGTTTGATTTGGAGGTTCACCAAATGGATGTGAGAATTGCTTTTATTAATGGCGATTTAAAGAAAGAGATATACATGGAGCAACCAGAGGAATTTGTAGTCAAACATAATTGTAGACTTCATCATGCACTCTATGGTCTCAAACAATCTTCATGAGCTTGGTATCAAAAGATTGATCTCTTCCTTACAAAACAAGGTTTTATCTCTTGTTCTTCAGATCCTAACTTATATGTCAAGCACTGTAATGATATTTTTGTTATTCTTGCTCTATATGTATATGATAGCATACTTGTTTCTAACAATCTCAACTTCCTTCAACAAGTAAAGAAGGTTTTATCTTATGTGTTTGTCATGGTCAATCTTGGAGACATACACTCATGTCTTGGTATTCAGATTCAACGCTATCAATAAAAGGGTGTTTTATTATTGCATCAAACAAAGTTTATTGAAGATATTATTCAAAAGTTTGGTTTGGATTTTGCACATCCTACTAGTATTCATTGTCTTGTAAGATCTACCAAAAATTCTCACTTTCTACAAAATGATGAACAATTAGCATTACATTAACCTTATGCTAATCTTGTTAGATGTCTTCAATTTGTTGGCTTAATTTCTCGCCTACAAATTTTCTTGGCCAACATCTTAGATCTCCCTGCCTTAAACATTGGACTACTGTAGCTAAATGAGTTTTGAAGTATTTGAAAGGCACTAAAGATTTTGGATTGATTTATCGATGCCAACAAAACTCTGATTCTTTACATTCACTTCAACTTTTGGGTTATACAGATGTAGATTGGGCAATCAATGGTTGTCTTGTTTCTTGGACTAACAAGAAACAATGTTGTATTGCTATTTCCACTACAAAGAAGGCTGAATATGTAGCTGCATCTTTAGCAGCTTGAAAGTTAGTATGGCTTCAACAAGTTCTATCAGATATTGACCATCCTCCTCTCTCCAACACATGACTTTGATGTGATAATCAAAGTGCTATTAGTCTTGCTAAAGACTATATTCAACATGACAAGTCTAAACATATTGCAGTGCATTATCATTATGTTTGATATGAAGGAAAAAAAGGCACGATCATGATTGAACATTGTCCAAGTGATCAGATGACTGGAGATATATTCATCACCAAAGGACTCAATGAAGCGTGCTTCACTCTGCTATGCTCAAAACTTGGAGTTTTCTCCACTTAAATCTTTGGGAATTAATCTACTATGACATTGTAGTGCCATTGTACATGCTCCTTGTAGCATTGTACACTTCACATATGCACTTACACCTCAGATCTCTTGGTCATCTTTGTATATACATATTCAATTTCGCTTCACATGCATGGATTCACTATACATGCACACAATAATCCTTCTTAATCATATTTGTACACTTGTAAATAGGAGCTCGGGTTTTTCCTTGTGCTCCCCAAGGTTTTTTTTCATCCGTAGCTAGAGACCTTTGTTTGAGTGGGGGTGTTGGAGCTATATATAGCTCACCCTATCTAGACTAGGTCTCACCTATATATATGTAGATTTTGATCAATATGATATAGTCTTTGGGAGTTATATTGTGTGTCTCTTCTCTCTCTATTGCATCTCTATATATCTTCTATCTCTACATCTCAACATTTCATATGCAGCTAAAGACCTTTGTTTGAGTGGGGGTGTTGGAGCTATAAATAGCCCACCCTATCTAGACTAGGTCTCACCTATATATATGTAGATTGTGATCAATAACATATAGTATTTGGAAGTCATATGGTGTGTCTCTTCTCTCTCTATCATATCTCTACATACCTTTTCTCTCTACATCTCAACATATGTGTGTGGAATCATGTATTCAATATGTGTAGTAGGAAGGTGCACCAATGCACATGCATGTGGATAGCTCGGGTAAGTTATCATGAATATATGTATGCATCACATGGGTTCAAAATAAGGTATTTTTAAAATACCACTTTTATATATTTTTTACATAAAAAAGGATGTAATATAAAGGGGTTATTTACAAATTGAATAGAAAAGGCTTAAGTTTTATTTAGGAAAAATTCACACATAATGATATTTATAAATAGGTCTTAAATGCATGTGATGTAGAGGATATACATATAGTAACTTCCCTGTGGTGGGCAATAGGTTTTATATGGATATAAATCTACAATGCACTAGATTTATGGATGAAAATGTCCTATGTTATGTGTAATGTGCTAATGTGTGGGTTGGGTTGTGCTAGGTGCTTTGTGCACAAGTTTTTTAATGCTCAAGGCATTGTTTTCAAGTTGATGCACAAGGGTTCATGTGTGCTGCATGCATTAGTCTCTCTATGTGCATTATATTGGATGGTAGTGGATGTGTGAGTGTAGTGTGTCTATATGCATATGATGGAATGTTATGTAGGGATAAGTCTACAAGGAATGTGTGCACTAGTTAAGTGTACAAATGTTGTAGTACACTAGTGCATGTGTGCATAGGTGCAAGGATATTATACTAAGGACCATCTACTAGTAAATTAGTATACAAGTGCAGTGCATGTGTTCTAGGGTGTGCTTATGTGGATGAATGGTGATGGTTAAGTACATGTGTGCATGTGTTTTAGGGTGTGGTTATGTTGATGAGTGGTGATGGTCAAGTGCATGTGTACACCAAGTGTGCACTAGATTATGTGTGCAAGAGGAGTAATGGTATGCAAAAGTGTTGTACTAGTGCACAATGTGTGTATACTTATGTAGGGGGCTAGTGTATTGGAGTGTACTATTGCATGTATGGAATATCCTAGTGCACTCATGTAGTATGCTAGTATATATGTGTGTGGGATTAGTATATGTGTGCAGGACTAACACGTGTCTACACTAGTGTGCAATGAATAAATTGAGAGCTATGATGTGGTCAAGTGCAATTGTGGATTATGGAGTGCAATTGTCTGGGTTGAAGTCCAATGGTGTGTGCTTAGAGATGCACACAATAGCTTAAATGCAGGGTGGCACACTAGTATTGTGTGCATTAGTGAACATGTGCATAGTGATGTGCAAGGGATATGAAAGGTGCATGGATATGCGTACTAGGAGTTGCTAGATTGCTAGGTGGATTGTGCACTAGAGTATCACACTAGAGTTAATGTGCAAGGATGGGACTAGTTTTGCATGGTGTGTATACACTAGGATGCACTAGTGCACTAGGGTACTGCATAGCACACTTAGATCTAGTTCACTATGGTTAGTAAAAAATGGTAAATGAGTACACTAAGATGTTTTGTGGGGTGTATAGTGCACGTATGCACTAGTGTACAATACACTAGGTGCACAATGCACAATGCACTAGGGTATGTATGTTAGGATAGTGCAAGGGGAGTGCACTAGTGGGAATATTAGTACATGTGTGCACTAGTGGGTTAGTGTACATGTGTGCACTAGTGGGTTAGTGTACACTAGGATAAAGTGGTGGGGCCTATGTGCAAGGGGATAGATGTAGGGTGTCTATAGAGTGCACTATGAAAGGAGTACTCAAGATGAGTGTACTAAGGTAGTGCATAGTGAACATACTAGTGCACATGTGCACTAGTGGATATACTAATTGTTGAGACTTCAAGCTCATATGGTGTGTGACCGCTGACAGAGTCTTAGCTGTGTCCAGCTGTACCAGCAAGTGTGGGACATGAAATAATTTAGTGGCTTTAGACTTATTCAGTACTTGGTGTGAATGGTCTTATAGACCTTAGTGTAGTGTAAACATTTGATATATATGGGTAATTAAACATAAAGAATGTGTGAGAGCATACAGCTCTTCACACGAGTTCCCATTCTCTGTCTCTGTCTTTCTCACTGTTGACATGGTATCAGAGCAATTTTTGTGGATGCCTTGTAGGCCTTCTTTGAGCTTGTGTTAAGCTCAGGACAGTGAGCTTTCAACTAAGTTCATAGGGCAGCTTCACCTCAGTTTGCAATAGATATTGGCAACCTGTTCACTCTTGGTCAGCAATGGAGGCTTGCTCTAGACTCTTCCAAGCTTGTATAGAGCCTTGATTGAGGCTTATGGACTATTAACAACTAATGGCTAGTCCCAAGAACAACATGCGCGAATTCATGCCAGCTGTCCAGTTTGCAATGGAGGCTTGCAATGGAGATTGGCAACCTGTTCACTCTTGGTCTGCAATGGAGGCTTGCTCTAGACTTGGTCTAGACTCATCCAAGCTTGTATAGAGTCTTGATTGAGGCTTATGGACTATTAACAACTGATGCCCAGTCCCAAGAACAACATGCGTGAATTCATGCCAGCTGTCTAGATCTGATCTACTTGTATCAGTCCTCTCCAGCTTTTACTCCAGCTCAGTGGCAGCTTATTCTTCCTTATGACACTTTTGGATATAATGGAAATGATCCCTGACATCAATTGTTGATGCTTGGTATTGAGATTGACCACCACATACTCAGTTTTGGACTATGAAGAATAGTCTACATGTGTGTAAAACAGGGCAGTCCCCCTATCTTGATGATTCAAGCTCCTTGGCTATGCTCATCTGATGCCCAAAATGGCAATGATTGATGTTGGACACTTGAGGATGTTGTGCTTATGCTATGAGATGACTTTGGGTTGATTCAAGGGCTTCATCTCCTCATTTTGAATAGAGATTTATGTGCTGTAATATACAGATTTGAGAATGTATGATAAGCTGGAAAACTATCATAAACTGTTGGAAACATGCATTGGTTTATATTGAAGCACAACATGATCTTGATTGACTCCTATGAGATGTATGCTTTGGCATTTGCTTGGTAAATGTCTTGTGGACTAAGAAAGGGATTATATGCTAATATTTGAAGCTGGAAAAAAATATAGTGATGTTATCTTGGCTGGTTACAAATAGGGAATGCATTTTATGACATTGGCTATCTGTATGGTCATGTATTGACCCCTACATCTGATAGCACATGTATGAAGTACTTTGAGGACATTTTGGAGCTAGATAAACCTTGCTTTGCTAAATATTTACTGACTGCAACCTACAATCAAGATATTTGATACTAGTATTTACTGTACATGCACTAGTATGTGCCAGAATGATCATGTATGGAACCCTACATGTATTAGCAGATGTCTGTGAGCTTTTTGGGACATGTATGACATGCACATCCCTTTTTTTAACTCTAAATCAACAGCTGGTCATTTACAGCCTGCAAATTTTAGATTGTATGTACCTTGGCAATAAGGTTGCATGATACAGAATTAAAGCGACTACATGGTTTATGTACTGATTGATGTACCTACGGGTTATGTCATATGTTTTTGGATGGTTTTGAGATGTTGATGGGCTGAAATATTCTAGTTTTAAATAGTGAGTTTGGTAGAGAAAACTGTCATAAATAGTCAAAGTTTGCAGTTAGTCAATTAGACTTGTTGACTTGCATATAGTCAGGCATTGTTTACAAAATGGCAAATGCTGACAGGACAAACAATATTACCCAGATTGTGGGGGAGAAATTGGACAGCCATAATTATGCCATATGGAAGTTCTGCATGGAGAACTTCTTAATTGGAAAAGGATATTGGGAGTTGGTGACTGGAGTAGAAGTCAAACCTGAGCTTCCAAAGAGACCTATAGCTGATCATAGACGACTACATCGAGCTTGGATAGAAAGAACTCGCAGGGTGTTGAACTAGCTGTCTCTATGTATATCAGATGCCATGGTAATGTAGATAATGAACTATAGCTCTCCTAAGGATGCGTGGGACATTTTGATCAGGTACTATGGCACCACTACAAGTGCTAGAAAGATCCAGTTAAAGTAGAAATTTAACCATATGGAGAGAAAGAGCATATATATACAGGATTATGTCATGGAGATCAAGACCATTGCAGATCAGCTAGCATCTATTGGTACTCAGGTTGAAGATGAAGATATGGTTGCTGTGACTCTAAACAGCTTGGGTCCAGAGTACAAGTCTTTTGATACTTCTGTGTCTATGTGGGCTAAAATTCCTGACTTCAATGAACTGGTTGCATTGCTTGTCGATGAGGAGGTTAAACTTGGCTTGGCTACAGGGTCAAGCAGTTCCAAAAGCAAGTGTAGTCTTTTATTCCAATCAACATGGCCATGGCAGCTATGTTAGAGGCTATGGTTCTGGAATAGGAGGCCATCAAAATGGATCCTATGGCAATAACAACCAGCATGTACCAAATGTAAGAGGTGGTGGAAACTTTAGAGGTAGGGGGAGATCTAGCCCTAGAGGCAGAGGCTCCTAGCAGCAGCAGCGTCCATCTAACAATCCTAATAAGGATAAGGATTGTCATTACTACGAGAAGTATGGCCATATGCCAAGGACTGCTGGAAGAAGCAAGGCAATCAGAAGGGCAAACAGCATGCACATTTTTCTACATCTAGTCAGGCAGATGATGCTTCAGGAGAGATAGATTATTTGCCATGTAGTATGTGAAAGATAGGGCTGCTAAAAAATCCACTCATGATGCAGTATGGTACATTGATTCAAAGGCATCAAACCACATGACCCCTCATGGTGATTGGTTTACTGACATGGTAGTTGAAAGACATGGCTATGTATGCACAGGTGATGACACGTAGCATAGCATTGAGCATAAAGACAAAGTGCCTCTTGTGGTTCATGATGACAGAAAGAAAAATTTGCATGATGTACTACGTGTCCCATTGATAACGAAGAACTTACTGTCTGTCGGTTAGATGACGGCGAAGCAAAACTTGCAGGGTTAGGTTCAATAAGCATGGTTGCTTGATTGAAGAGTTTGGAAATGGATGCAAGTTGATTGCTCGTGGTCACAGGAATGGCAGAATGTTTACTCTTGATGCCACTTTGCCAGAACTAAATTCAGCTATGTTTGCTCATGGTTCTAGCACTGTCAGAGATTTGGAAATTTGGTATAAGAGAGTGGGACATGTGAATTTGCAAAGGCTACAAATAATGCAAAAAAAAATAGATTGTTACAGGTTTACCCAAGTTCCAATACACAGACATTGGTCATGTATGCAATGCTTGCCAGTTTGGTAAGCAGTCGAGGTTGCCATTTGTCAGGCATGTAAGGCAGAGTTCATGTCCATTTCAGTTAGTGCACTCTGGTGTCTGGGGTCCATGTCTGGGGGCCAGCCCATAATGCATCTATGGAAGGCTCAAAGTACTATGTGACATTTATTGATGATTACAGTCGCTATACTTGGGTGTATATTATACGAACAAAGGATGAGGTGTTTGCTATTTTTCAACAGTTTAAAAAGCAAGTTGAAAAGGAATTTGACTATTATATCTCTTGCTTGAGATCAAACAATGGTGGGAAGTATGTGTCAAATGAGCTTGATAAGTTTCTGGTTGAAAATGGCATATGTAGGCAGCTTACCTGCAGCTATACTCCACAACAGAATGGAGTGGCTGAGCATAAAAACAGGGTATTGATGGAAGCTGCTCATGCCATGATGAACGAGAAGAATATGCTACTCTATTATTGGGCTAAGGCTATTATGACAGCCATGTATATCTTGAATCAGACTCCCACAGTAGGTATTCATGAGATGATGCCATTTGAGAATCTGTATGGCTATAAGCTAGATGTAAGTCACATGAAAGTCTTCGGCTGTCTTGCTTATGTGCACATCCCAGATGAGAAAAGGAAGAAGCTGGATCCAAAAGCGCATAAGTGTGTTTTCATTGGATATTCGTAGGAGAAGAAGGCATACAAATGCTACGATCCCTCTTCTACCAGGGAGACTTTGGTGAGCAGGGATGTCATATTTGATGAGATGGCCTCTTGGTATGTATCACCGGCTGTAATGCCATTGGATACGCCTTCTACTCATGTATCTACAGCTGATTTGCAGTAGAGTACTACTCTGACAGGTCCTAGTGGTCAGACGATATCTCCATGGACAGGGAGATTGCATAGCTCTGGCTCATCGTCCACTGACACCACTATGCCAGTGAGGGGGAAGACATGATGTAGTAGACAGCAAAGGAAAAGGAAAAGTCAATGATGATATATTTGGTGTGTGATGACACCTAGTAGGATGACTTCAGGCTATGACTCAACTGACAGTCTAGACAGTGAACTTGGTATTTCGAGTGTGTATACGCCTGGTACTAGGTAGAATAGGTACATTCCGCCTCATGAGAGAGGGGAACGGAGCAGTGCACCACAATTGAGATACTCACAGAGAGTCAGATATCCTATTGATAGGTTGAAATACATTGGCTACTCTACAAAGCATTATGCTTACATGACAAAAGTGATGGAGATCAAAGAACCAAGTACATATGCTAAAGTAGTAAAAGATGAGAACTAGTGTGCAGCTATGGATGAAGAAATGAATGCCTTGGCGGAAAATAAAACATGGGATCTTGTGCCACTACCTAAGGGAAAAAGACCATTGGCTGCAAATGGGCCTACAAAATCAAATGCAAGTCGGATGGCAGTGTGGAAAGGTACAAAGCTAGGCTGGTTGCTGGGGTATGCCCAACAGTATGGACTTGATCATGAGGAAACATTTAGTCATGTTGCCAAGATGGAAAATATATGCACTATGATTGCTTTGGCTGCTTCTAGAGGCTCGAAATTACAACAGATGGATGTGAAGAATGCATTCCTCAATGGTGACTTGGAAAAGGATGTCTATATGGGCCAGTCAGAAGGGTATGTACACCTTGATTTTCAGCATTATGTATGCATGCTGAAAAAAGCATTGTACAGGGGAGGCTGAAGCAGGCCCCGAGAGCCTAGCATGCAAGGATTAGTAACTACATGCAGAGCTTGGGATTTACTGTTGGTAGGGTTGATCACAACCTATTTACAAAAAATGCTGACAGTGGCTTGGTAGTGCTGGTCATATATGTTGATGATTTGATAATCACAGGTGATGATGACTTGGGCATATAGCATGTAATGAAGATGATGAAAACTGAATTTGACATGAAAGACTTAGGTGATTTGAAGTATTTCTTGGGCATTGAGGTGTTTACAGCTGAAAATGGTTTATGGTTGATGCAGAAGCACTATGCCATGGAAATGTTGAAGAAGTATGGCATGGCTGAATGCAAACCACTGGATACACCTCTTGATCAGAATGTAAAGTTAGACATGAGCACCAAGGCTAAAGTTGAGGATGTAACTATGTACAGGTAGATGGTTGGCAGTTTGATTTACTTGACCATCACTAGGCCTGATTTGAGCTACGTTGTAGGGCTCATAAGCCAGTTTATGCAGAAGCCTTGGAAGCCACACTTGGATGCGGTTAGATGTCTTATGAGATATGTTAAGTCCACTGTAGATTATGGATTTTTCTATGTGAGAGATAAGCCCTTGAAACTAGTTGGATACACGGATGCAGATTGGGCAGGATGCTCATATGACCATAGATCTACTAGTGGCTATGCCTTTGGGTTTGGAAGCAGAATGATCAGCTGGAGTAGCAAGAAGCAGCCTACGATTGCTTTATCGAGCACTGAGGCAGAGTATAGGGGTGCTGCATTGTGGCAGCATGTGAGTTTTCATGGCTGCTCAAGCTTATGGCTGATTTGGATATACAGGTAGATGCTCCAGTGACTCTGCTATGTGACAATCTTAGTAGTGTACTCCTGGCCATGAATCCAATATACCATGCAAGGACAAAACACATTGAGGTATACTACCACTTCATCAAAGAGATGGTTCTTGCAGGAAGAGGTGAACTCATACATGTGAAGACTGATGAATTGGTTGTGGATATCTTTACCAAGCCTCTGGGTAAAGATACGTTCAGTGTTTTCATACAGTTGCTTGGTGTGCACCTGCTATCTTGAGCTTGAGGGGGAGTGTTGAGACTTCAAGCTCATATGGTGTGTGACCACCAATAGAGTCTTAGATGTGTCCCGCTGTATCAGCAAGTGTGGGGCATTAAATAAGTTGGTGGCTTTAGACTTATTCAGTACTTTGTGTGAATGGTATTATAAACCTTAGTGTGTTGTAATGATTTGATATATATGGGTAATTAAACATAAAGAATGTGTGAGAGCATACGGCTCCTCACAGTGGTTCCCATTCTTTGTCTCTGTCTTTCTCACTATTGACACTAATACATATGTGCATTTGGGATGGGTTATTGTACACTAGTAGTCGGTGGGCCTATATACAAGATAATATGTATAATGTAACTATATGTGCATTGTGGAAAGAGGTGCTCAAGGTGAGTGCACTATGGTGGTGTAGCTTCTCTCAACTACCTTGCTAAACCTAAACAAATTAGTGTGTATTTATTTATGCACTCTCACTTGATTAATCACTAGCAATCTCTCACCTCGCAAGTCTCCTATCATGTATATCCACTCACTCAACTAGTCATGGATTGAACCCTTGACTCTACCAAATTATGTAGGCTAAATCCAATAAATGGTCAAGATAAGAAAACTCATCTCGATGGTTGTAGTCTAGATGAGTTTTTCTTGGCTCTCTGATGATCCCTTTGGACGGGGGAATCTCCAAGCTTCATTGATTAATCTAGTTGATTTGGATCCAATCTTAAGGATTTTAGCAAAGATCATATAGTGAATCTTGATGTTTGTCTCAATGAGGATATTATTACAATACTAAAGGTTAGATCATCATGTATACTACATCAAGTGAGGCTGTATTTATAGAATGAAGATATCGAATTGCCATGTTGATTTTCATTCCAACTTAACAACAAATGAGTAAGTTTGTACATCAAGTCATATATGATTCCACTTCTTTAATGGTAAACATCTATGCAATCTTTTTTGAAGATATAAAAGAGAAGAGAGAGAAAGATATAGTGCAAGGACATTGAAGAAAATATCTCTTTACTTTCAATATAAATACAAGTTCAAATATTGATCTATATACATGAGGTTGTACAAGAAAATACACAAAGGCTATTTCTTTTTGTCAGGAATATCCTTCTTAGGAGTTCTTTTGCCCTTCTTTGATGCTTTGGTTGTCTTAGGTGTTGAGGACTCTTCCTTCTCTACTTCCACAGAGTCTACCTCCTCCTCTACCCCCTCCTCTACCCCCTCCTTATCTTTGGCCTTCTTGTCTCCTTGTTCTTCTTGTATGTAATTGATAAGTATATACTTGAAAATCATTCCTTATACATACCAAACATACTCACTATTGTAACAATCATTGGAAAAAACAGTCACATTTAAAAGAAAGAAATGTTAGTTTAGTGTTATTTTGAAATGCACTCTCTTTTGAGTGAAACAATATCTTAAAATTAAATATCTTATACATTACCTTGATAATTTTGTCATCATTAAGATAAATAAAATTGACTAATATTTTGGTATTTAAAATTACCCTCCAACTACAAGAATGACTATCCTCTTAATGTGAGCTCTACAAATAACACAAAGAAAAATGATACAAGTTGTTTGTGGTAGTAATTGATTTAAAAACACTACTTATCGACATAGTCTATGTCAATCAGACTCCAATGAGATCTAAAAATAATCATAGGTAAATAATTTAGTATAATAAACTCTTTTGCAAGAAGAAAAAATACCAAACAGCTTACTTTTCATGATATGGAATTGTAACAAGCTCTAAGGTATCAAAATCAATCTACTAAGCCAATGGTCAAATGCATTCACTTCAAGCTCACTTAGCCTCATGTAGTGGGAGATTGAAGGATCAAGAATCTCAACCTTTTGATATATATCAAAAGGGAGTACATGAATCATACACTTAGTAAAAGGAGTAAAATAGTGAGTGTATGAAAAAAATTTATTGATAGAAAAATATCATTCTTAAGGATAAATAAACTTAGATATGTTATATCTCAATCCAACAAGAAGAATAAGGTCATTTACTTCCCTCATCTTATCCTTGAGGGTCTATATACATTTTGAGTCTAAAAAAGTAATACAATTTATCTTGCCTATGTCACTAGGCAAAAAGCAATATATACTAAAGCCTACTAGGTTGACCCTCTCAACCATGTCAAAAAGTGTATCCTCTAGGCATCCTAGTTGCTCTGCTTCTTTTTCTTCTACTTTCTTTTTCTTATGCTCCCTCCATTTCTCTACTCATTCCTTTGTAGCCTTTTTTTCCTTTTCATGTCGTCTTGTATCTCTCTCATGTGTGACATCCTCCACTTTAGGACCTATATCCTCCTCCTTCTTCCTATATGGTGGTACATAAAGAATATTATATGTCTTCTCATCTGTAAGAGAAACTGGCTCCAAACATTGGAGAATCTATATCTCAAGCTTCATAGGATAATCATATCATTATCCATAAGTGTCACTCTATGTGTATGGGAACACAGATGTATGAATCCTAGAAAAATCAATCAAGAAATCCTCTATAACCTTCTAGATATAAATAAGGGCACTCATTGTCCACCTAAAACTATTGAGACTATGTTTGTCACATATCTCCTTGACCACTCTCTAGAATAGCAACTTTGGAGCTGCATTATCAAGAGCTTTTATTGCCTTCTCAATTTTCCTAAGACATCTTAAACCTTGTAAAAAAATCATTGTATGCTTCTTTGGTGGCTTGGATGACTTAAAGGACTGATGGATCTTCTTAACAATGTTCCTAGGACCAGCCCTCAGCTTCCTTGTAGTAGCCTTATGTAATATTTCCATTGAAAAATATTACTAGTCCGACTTTCCACACCCCGCATGAAACTCATGCAAAGGTCAATTCCGGCATTGGAGTTAGCGACAGTGCAATCTATAAACCGTATGCGAGGAATCATGACCTCCCCATTGGCAAATCCGAACTGAGGTTCAAAACCCACATAACCACAGGTGAACTCCCTCTTGGGAGGAGGTCAAGAGGATAATGATGGGATTATTGCAAATTTTTTTATTTATCTTCCCCCAGCCGATGCGTGGCTGAGGGAAGGGGATGGGCTATTATGGGAAACTTGAGGAGGTGGAAGGGAAGAAGCCATGCGAGGGGCCATGTAGGGGGGAGGTCCTCTCTCCCCCCAGACTATAAACCCCCCCCCCCCCCTTGGGAGGGGGGTAAGGTAGGTGTGGAAGAGGGGAGAGCTGTGGAATCTGTGCGTGGAGGAGGAAGGAGTTGTTGTAGCCGTGGAGCCGCCGTGCTAGAGGGAGACGCCAATTGACACGCCGCCTATGGCTCGTTTAGTCGCCGCCAGGCCGACTGGTGTTGCTGCCGCCATTCTACCTCACAGCCACCATCAAGATCCTCATCGTCCACGTAGCCATAAATTCCCTTTTCTTCCACGTGGCCATCACACACCCCCCTAGAAGCTTATTAGAAGCTTCTTAGAAGCTTCTAAGGGGGCTTCTCTAAGGCCCCCTTCCCATTGCATTCCCACACAAGCCATATTAGCCCTGGTTTTAAAACCTTCTTCCCGTGGATTCCCCACACAAGCCATATTAAACCCGGCTTTAAAACCCCCCTTCCCGTGGATTCCCCACCATAAGGCCCATTTTATCCCCGGAATTTAAGGCCCCTTCATATTGGATCTCTGTAAGTTCATTTCACCCCCAGGATTTTCAAGTCCCCTTCCCATTGAATCCTCAAAAAGGCCATTCTCACCCCCGGGGTTTGAAGAGGAAGCCTATAAGGCCTTCCTACCAAATATCCCTCAAGCCCCTAGGCCCGGTTCCTTGTAGTGAAGAAGAGGGGTTTCTCTAAGCCCCTTCCCACTCAATTTCCCCATAAGCCATCCCTACTTTTTCCCCCTCGGGTCCTGTAGAGAAGAGGAGGATTTCCTTAAACCCCCTTTTTTTTTCACAAGATCTTTACACAGGGATTTTGAAGAAATTAAGTATAAAGCCTTTCCACCAATCACCAACAAGCCCTAGGCTTGGGATTTAAAGTTTCCATTTTCGCAAGGGCCTTCACAAGAACCCTAAGGTCTTCCAAAGACAAGTTCCGCAAGTCGGTACTTCTATCAAGGAGCCGTACCTCAAAGGAATTTGCACATACGAGGGAGACATGCCAAGATCATAAGATCGCGAGCCAAGGTAAGAAGTTCGAAATCCATGAAGGCAAACCAGAGGTCAAATTCACGATGGCCCCTAAAAAGTCACAAGGCGCAACCGCAGGAGGATCATCTCCTAATATTCATGTGGATATTTCATGGGACCCACAAGTCTAGGTTTTCTTCCTGTTTTTGATTTACGTCGAAGTATTGTAATTATGCATGGTTAATTCATGGAATTAGGATGCACTTTTGCAATTGAAATACTTTGGCTATTTTAAAGGAAGTAACTCACGATTGAGGATCAGTCATTTGTATTTTTCAATGGAATGAACGAAAAAGAACATAGGATGTATATGCACTCTCAGCAAGTTGTTTTTGTGCATTGTAAAGTAACGAATCTAAATCAACTAATGAATATCATTACAAAGTCAAAATTATTTTAGTACACCTTCGATTATGCATGGAAATATTAAATCGCATGTTGCATTATTAGACAAATCTTTCTTCGTAATGATTCATTAAAAAGTCATTATCAACCATAGGAAACTGCAAAGCATGGAAAGATTCTAAAAATGCATGAAGTATGTTAACTCTAGCTTCAATTGGCATAAATCTCATGTAAACTGCGTAGTAGTTAGAAAGATTGCATAGTGCCCATTCGTCGTACGAATATTTCATTCATAAATGTAGCTAGGAAAAGGTTGCATGGTTCGTTTTAACATAAAACCTTAAAAGCTTGTGGCAGGAATCGTGAATGCATGTCCTAGTAGGATCAATGGAAATTATGCGGTAACTTAGCATGCGCTTTGATCTTAATAAGAAAAGTTAGGGTTTGTAAATCTAATCATACGTAGAGGCAATGAATCATGTGCTTACGAGAATTGTATCGAAATGCAACTAGTTTTTTTCCTCTTTGACAATATCTTTGTCGTAAGACAAGTAAATTGGAGTACCCAAATACCTAAACGACAAAGCATTCGCTTAGGATGGTTAAATCAATACAATATACTCCAGGTGCTAGCTAGGGTTTAGCACATTAAGGACTTGGCCTAGACGCACTTATTGCCAAGTCAAAACTCTCATACCCCTAAGTCCTGCCCACATTCACAGAATGTAGGAACAATAGGATGTACTTTCAAGAAACGAAATAGGGTTTCTACCCTAAGGATCAATCATTAAGAAGATGAAACTCGGATTTAGTTGGAACCCTAGGACCACCACTGCAATCGGGAATGGATTGGATATGAAGACACCCTAAACCCTGTTTCTTATCTAATCATGACTCCATGATTAAAATACGCCATTCGATGGGTGAAATAGTCCCATGGATTAGATGCAAAACTTGTGCAACAAGTTGCAATGTCGCATGATCTTGTGGGTTGATCACAAGAGAATGGAAAATTCCTCGAAATGAGATTGGCATATTCTTGCGCAAGTTTAACTTGCAAGAGGATGAGTAGTCATCCTGTTATATCACCTTTCTTGGGAAAAGTTGCCAAGATAAGGGAATTAGATATTTGCTTGGAAGCAAAGAACCAATCAATAATTTGGAGCAACATAGTCACCATGATTTACTATTAATAGAACCTAAGGTATTGGTTAAGTTGGGTTAATAGGATATGGCCCTAACCCAAGGACATACGGGTTAACAAAAAAACCCTTGGGGATCTTGCCAAGTCACAATTGATCATGGATCGAATGCTGGATGCATTCGAAGAGAAGGATTCACTCCTTAGTAGTTGGCCAAATAACGAGCACTGGAAATGATTGTGCTTGTAACAGCTTAGAGAGCATTGTTTGCTTTGTTTGCTCAAGGAACTAAAGGATGAAAAGATATTTAATGCTTCAGGTTGAAGGCCTGAAGGAAGAGGCAACCTCAGTTACCTCTCCCTTCAGGAGGACGCTTGGGTGCCAAGGGGCTCTGGCCATAAATCCCTTGCCTTCTGGGCCCTGCACAAGAGGCCAACGTGACTCGGGATTGGATCTCGAGGCCCCCATACTAGTCTACAGGCGGAATTTTGGATTAGTAATCCCTGTGGATTGTTGGATAGCCTTCGGGCGGATTATGGATAAGCCTGCAGGCTGGACTTTATGAATGTATTCCAAAGATAAATATGATAACCTGTTGAAAAGGAACTTGTTTGACACTGCTTTTCTATGTCAAGTGCTAAGATTATATGAAGGAATCGGTGTCTAACAAGCTAATTAAGGAAGCTTCTTGATGCATGTCCAACTAAATATCGTAGGTAATTAGACAACTAAAACAACCTGAGGAAAGTGCGGTGGATGTGGCCATGGGTCCGTCCTACGGATGGGTGGTCCCGGTTAGCCGAGAACTTTTCTCAATCATAAAGGATAGCAAGGAGATCTTCTTAAAAGAAATGAATAGCAAGGGTGCTGACCTAGAGTCTAGGTTATAATAATCCTGGTTTACGATGTTTTGGGGGAATGGAATGGGACTATGCCTTATGGCAGGGAGGTCGAGCCTTGCATCCCTCTCATTTCCCATTCTCCTTGAACCAAGTGCAGCATGAATCTGCTTTGGCCCTAGCGTTTCTGCGTAAAGTAGTTCGCTTGGGGTTTGACGCTAGTTGCCATTTAGTAAATGACCATTATGGGAAACCTTGATTTAGGTTGGTCCTAAGTGGGAACGGCCAGAATACTTTCACTACGTGGCAGACGCGGACAATCCTAGATCGCAAACCCCATGACATTCCATGGGAGTGCCTAGCAGAGCTTTCTAGTCCTCTTTTTCGATGGACTGCTAAGACATGTCCTGAAGGGAACAGGTGGACATGTTAGAGTTGGTATTAGAGCCAACCAATGAAGGATTTGTTTTTTTAAATCTTAATAAGAAGAAGTAAAGCAAATGTTGCTATTAAGAACATTTCCTTACTTTCGATGCTGTCTTGCAGAATTATGAAGCATGGAACAGGTTCTTAGTGTTTCGAGTCATGTTTATGACCGCAATGCATTCCCCGGTTTATCGACAAAGGATCGAGATGATGAACATCTTAGACCATATTTATAATCCATCGCCTTTGTACGTGGAACAGAGATGGACGGGTGACTCAGGAATCTACTATATAGCTGCCCACCGGTTTGCATACCTTCAAACCAACCTAAAGAAGATCAAGTGGTTGGAGGACCTTAAGATCGTGAAGCTGTTCATTTTTGTGGAAGCTCACGTAAACTCAACTTTACATATTGAAGGTTGGAGGGTTGAGCTAAACTCATATATATACGAGGAGGTGACCCGCGTAATCCCCGCCGACAGGATCAAGGTATTGGGATGCTATGAAAAGAATGGGTTCCAAAGGAAAGGATACCCTAATCTTCCGATGACTTATCGATTCCTGAAGATCCATGACCCGAAACCATACTATTATCCAGTTCCCGTAGCTAAATGTAACACGACGTTATTCTCCCCAAACTAATGTAACAGTTGCTCTATCATCACAGGAATTATTGTACTCCTAAAGGGCTAGTCCCATATAAATTGAATAAGACTTCTTTTTATCAATGTCTGTCTTGTCTATGAGAATTGATAAAAAGTTAAGTGGCTAGATTTCTTGGTTGATAGCTGAACTAGGTATGAAATATAAAATCATAACGATTAGCAAGTTATAACGTTAAGAAACCTCTATCCAGGCACAACCCCAGGTGTACAGATTCCCAGTTCACCTCCTACATCAAGTATTGCCCTGATCCAGGAGAAGAAGTTTCTTCTCAAGCAGATCAAGCCGCCAGAATTTGACGGGAAAGGTAGGATTGTCCAAGCGGATGCTGTCTATGGAAGATTACTTTGAAGCACCTAGTACTGCACCCGCCAACCAGGCTATGCTCGCCAAGCTCTGGTGGAAGCAATGGTGTAGAGATCAAGGGATCTCGGAAGGATCCGTTACCTGGGAAAAGCTAAAGAAAGCTGTGCAAGGAATATACTTACCACGTGCGTATCGCACGCAGAAAATGAATGAGTTCTACGAGTTGAAACAGTTGGGACTCACTCTTGACGCATACTACTCAAAATTTGTTTCACTTCTAAAGTATGCATCACAGATGCACATTACACAACAGGTGTCAAAATTTTATACTGGCTTAAACCCACCAGTGAATACCCGCCTCGAATCTATGCGCCCAACAAATCTATAGGACGCACTCAATCGAGCTACGCCCATAATTCAGGAGGTGCAAGCTAGGCCAAGAAGTAACAAAACTTGGTCTTATAATGACCCGAATAGGGGAGCATATAGTCCTCAAATGAAGAGAGTTCAAGGTCAAAACCGGGGACAAAGAAAGAAAGCAAGGACCAATAATGTCAACAACTTCGTCCCTACCCAAAGCAATGGTCAAAATCTCTGTTGTTTCCACTGCAACGAACCTGGTCATTTCAAGAGGCAATGTCCCAAGCTTGGCGGAGGACATCCTCAAGCACCTTTTCAAGGAACTGGCCGTGGCCAGGGAGCCGCATTGAAAGGGCAACAGTGCATGCCGCTCTTCACAGGAAAGGCCCGAATCGCTAGTTTTCAATGATTTAGACACCATCAGACTATCAAGGTAAAGGTTTCAAAACCTTGATTGATTGTGGCAGTACACATTCCTTTATCTCACTAGCTTGTGCAAGAAGATTAGGAATAGTCACAGTAGAAGCACCTACCTTGCTTGTGGAATTAGCAAATGGTCGTGAGGTCACTTGTACCAGGAAAATTGCTAAGGTGGAATTCTTTCTGGGAGGAAAGACGACTTCAGTCAAATTCAGGGTCATGAACCTAGGTATCCATGAGTGTTTACTCGGAATGGATTGGCTTAAACCTAAGGATGCCCACATTCATTGTGGAAAGGGCCAAGTTTCCTTTAGAAACTCTGAAGGGGAATTGGCCACAACTCAAGGAGAGGTTGGAAAGCCGAAAATTCAATTGGCCGAAGCATCTCGGATTATAAAGGGAGTTAGAAAGGGACTACCTGTCTATTTGATTAAGCTCAATAAGTTAGATCAGAAGCAGGAGTTTAGTGAAGAACCTTCATGGCTAAAGGAGTACGTGGATGTATTTCCTGAAGAGCTGACAGAACTCCCACCTCAAATAGAAGTGGATCATGAGATCAAGCTCGTGCCAGGAACTGCACCAATTGCAAAGAGACCTTATAGGATGTCCATCAAGGAAGCAATTGAGCTGAAGGAGCAACTCTCAAGAAACTGCTAGATCAGGGCTACATCTGTCCTAGCAGTTCACCATGGGGAGCTCTAGTATTGTTCCAGAAAAAGAAAGATGGAACGCTTTGACTATGTATTGATTACAGAGGGTTGAATCAATCAACTGTTAAGAACAAGTAACCTATTCCTAGAATAGATGAGCTTCTTGATTGTCTTCAGGGTGTGAAGATCTTCTCCAAGATTGATCTTAGGCCTGGTTACTATCAGATAAGGATCAAGGAAGAAGATATCCAAAAGACGGCCTTCAACACAAGATATGGACACTTTGAGTTTCTAGTTATGTCATTCGGGCTTACGAATGCGCCTGCCACCTTTAACAAGTTAATGCAGGATATCTTTAGGCCATATCTTGATGACTTCGTACTCATCTTCTTTGACGATACCCTAGTCTATTCCAAACAAGAAGAAGATCATGAACCCCAGCTTCGCATTGTCCTTGAGACAATGAGGGCACACAAGCTCTATGCGAAGATGAAGAAGTGTGCATTCTTCAAGTGTCAGATTGAATACCTGGGATTCATCGTATCAGCGGAAGGAATCTCAGTGGATCCGGCCAAAGTCAGAGATGTTCTAGAATGGCCAATACCAACAACTGTCAAAGAAATACGCAATTTTCTTGGATTGATAGGATGGTATAGGGTCTTCATCAAAAACTATTCTTTGATTGCAGCACCTCTGACGGACTTACTGAAGAAGCAAACATCCATTGCATGGTCAGCTTCCAAACAATCTAGCTTTGATAGATTAAAGCAAAGTTTGGTATCAGCACCTATACTGAAACTCTCGGACCTCAGTAAGGAGTTCGAGGTAGTAACTGATGGTAGCACGCTTGCTTTAGGATGTGTGCTCATGCAAGAAGGTCATCCTATAGCATACTCTTCAAGGAAACTGAAGAGCCATGAGAAGAATTATGCTACCCATGATCTAGAACTGTTAGCTATCATCCATGCTCTAAAGCTTTGGAGACACTACCTGTTGGGTAACAAGTTTACTCTAGTGATTCATCATAAAAGTCTCAAGTGAATCTTTACCCAGAACGAGCTCAACATGAGGCAACGTTGGTGGATTGAAATGCTGGAGGAGTATGATTTTGAAATCAAATACCGACTGGGAAAGGAGAATGTAGTTGCCGATGCACTCAGCCGCCGCAAGGCATTCCTTAATTCTCTAATCTTGCAAAATCCATCAACAGCTAGATCTCTAGCTACAAAGGTATCCATGCCAAACAACCCAATACTTGAGCTAGCTAGAGAAGAAGCATGCCATGATCCAGTCTATCAAAAGATGCTAAGGGAGATCCCTATCAAGGACCAGGACCAGAAGCTACAGGCTAAGTATCATGAATTCTCTATCAATAGTGGACTTGTCTACTATCGAACAAGATTATGCATACCAGCAAGCCAGTTACGTAGGTAGAAGATATTGTGGGAAGCTCATGATTCCCCTTTCTCAGGACATCCTGGCTATGCCAAGACTCTCAATGCAGTTAGGAAGAGCTACTCTTGGGAGAGACTTAAAGGTGATGTTCTCAAATATGTCATTGAGTGTTTGTCTTGTCAACGTATCAAGGCTGAACATGTCAAAATGCCAGGGAAGTTGCAACCACTTGACATTCCCCAAATGAAATGGGAATTCATCAGTATGGAATTTGTTGTTGGCCTACCCCAAGTTCAAGGAGGATACAATTCCATCATGGTTGTGGTTGACATGCTTACTAAGGTTGCACACCTTATTCCAATAAAGACAAACTATAAAGCCTCAGACATTGCAAGGTTGTTTATCAAGGAGATATTCAAGCTACATGGGTTACCCATAAGAATCATTAGTGATCATGATTCTCTCTTCACATCACACTTCTGGAGAGCTATCTTTGAAGCCATTGGGACTCAAGTTTGTTTTAGTACAGCTTACCATCCCCAAACTGATGGCCAAACAGAGCGAGTCAATCAAGTCATCGAGGATATGCTAAGGGCACACTGCTATCGTGAACCAAAAAGGTGGATTCAGAGTTTGCCTACAATGCTTCTTACCAACAAAGCATTCAGATGACCCCTTTTCAAGCATTGTATGGTCATGACTGTCAAAGTCCCCTAAACTTCTCGGATCCAACCTTGAGGGTTGAAGCCTCAAGGCAGATGTTGGAAGAGATGGATGACCAAGTAAAGTCAATAAGACAGGACATCCAAGCCGCCAAGGATAGACAAAAGGCATACGCAGATTTGAAGCATCAAGGTAGAACCTTTGAGGAAGGAGGCATGGTCTTCATTCGCATACGCCCAAAGAAGAGTTCCCTATCCTTAGGAGATTGCAAGAAGCTAAGTCCAAGGTATTGTGGACCATACAAGATCCTCAAGTGCCTAGGACTTAATGCTTATAGATTGCAACTCCCAGAGAACCTAAAGGTTCATAATGTATTCCATATCATCCTACTGAAGAAGTATGTACCTAATCCTAGCCATGTACTTGATGACCAACAAGTTGTAATGCCTAGCCAAGGAGTCCTTGAGCTACGGCCTGACAAGATCTTAGATGTTAGGGAGAGACAACTGAGATCCAAAACCTTGAGATAATGCCTCATCCACTGGAAAGATTATCTTGAGGAGGATGCCACTTGGATGGATGAAAGCACTCTCAACCATCAATATCCCCATTTTATTTCGAGATGAGGACATCTCGATTCCTCCAAGGGGGAGAGAATGTAATATTTCCGTTGAAAAATATTACTAGTCCAAATTTCCACACCCCGCGTGAAACTCATGCAAAGGTCAATTTCGGCATTGGAGTTACCGACAGTGCAATCTATAAACCATACGTGAGGAATCATGACCTCCCCATTGGCAAATCCGGACCGAGGTTCAAAACCCGCATAACCGCAGGTGAACTCTCTCTTGGGAGGAGGTCAAGAGGATAATGATGGGATTATTGCAAATTTTTTTAATCACCTTCCCCCAGCCGATGCGTGGCTGAGGGAAGGGGATGGCCTATTATGGGCAACTTGAGGAGGTGGAAGGGAAGAAGCCATGTGAGGGGCCATGTAGGGGGGAGGTCCTCTCTCCCCCCAGACTATAAAACCCCCCCCCTTGGGAGGGGGTAAGGTAGGTGTGGAAGAGGGGAGAGCTATGGGATCTGTGCGTGGAGGAGGAAGGATTTGCTGTAGCCATGGAGCTGCCGTGCTAGAGGGAGACGCCAGTTGACATGCCGCTTGTGGCTCGTTTAGCTGCCGCCAGCCTGTCGACTGGTGTTGCTGCCGCCATTCTACCTCACAGCCACCATTAAGATCCTCATCGTCCACATAGCCATAAATTTTCTTTTCTTCCACATGGCCATCACACACCCCTCGAGAAGCTTCTTAGAAGCTTCTTGGAAGCTTCTAAGGGGGCTTCTCTAAGGCCCCCTTCCCATTGCACTCCCACACAAGCCATATTAGCCCCGGTTTTAAACCCCCTTCTTGTGGATTCCCCACACAAGCCATATTAAACCCGGCTTTAAAACCCCCCTTCCCATGGATTTCCCATAAAGCCCATTTTATCCCCGGAATTTAAGGCCCCTTCATATTGGATCTCCATAAGTTCATTTCACCCCCAGGATTTTCAAGTCCCCTTCCCATTGAATCCTCAAAAAGGCCATTCTCACCCTCGGGCTTCGAAGAGGAAGCCTATAAGGCCTTCCTACCAAATATCCCTCAAGCCCCTAGGCTCAGTTCCTTGTAGTGAAGAAAAGGGGTTTCTCTAAGCCCCTTCCCACTCGATTTCCTCATAAGCCATCCCTACATTTTTCCCCTCGGGTCTTGTAGAGAAGAGGAGGATTTCCTTAAAGCCCCTTTTTTTTCGCAAGATCTTTACCCCGGGATTTTGAAGAAATTAAGTATAAAGTCTTTCCACCAATCACCCACAAGCCCTAGGCTTGGGATTTAAAGTTTCCGTTTCCGCAAGGGCCTTCACAAGAACCCTAAGGCCTTCCAAAGACAAATTTCGCAAGTCGGTACTTCTATCAAGGAGCTGTACCTCAAAGGGATTTGCACATACGAGGGAGACATGCCAAGATCATAAGACCACGAGCCAAGGTAAGAAGTTTGAAATCCATGCAGGCAAACCGGAGGTCGAATTCGCAATGGCCCCTAAAAAGTCACAAGGCGCAACCGCAGAAGGATCATCTCCTAATATTCATGTGGACATTTCATCGAACCCACAAGTCCAGGTTTTCTTCCTATTTTCGATTTACATCGAAGTATTGCAATTATGCATGCTTAATTCACAGAATTAGGATGCACTTTTGCGATTGAAATACTTTGGCTATTTTAAAGGAAGTAACTCACAATTGAAGATCGGTCATTTGTATTTTTCAATGGAATGAACCAAAAAGAACATAGGATGTCTATGCACTCTTAGCAAGTTGTTTTTGTGCATTGTAAAGTAACGAATCTAGATCAACTAATGACTATCATTACAAAGTCAAAATTATTGTAGTACTCTCATAGACCTAAGTAAAGTAGGTTCACTCCCAGGTGCTCTCAAAACATCCCTGGTCTTCCTTACTCCAAGTGTAACAATAGAAGGAATACCCAACTCATCATCAATGCTCTGTTCTGAGCCACTGGATTCACCATCCACATAAGAGTGACCTGCATTCACATCAAACATGGGCTGATCAACCTTCTCTTTTCCTTTTCGTGATACCTGCATACCACTATTTGCATTGCTTTGAGAAGATTCTCCTAATCTCAATCTGCCTGTCCATGGCGAAGAATGTGAACCACTGCTAGAGGACGCTCCAGGTCCACTAATATTTTGTGACTGCTGCTGTGAATTATGTGCAGCATTACCATTTTGTGCATCTACATCATCAATCACATTTACTGGTTTATACCAGCTACTCATCTCATCAAAAACAACATCTCTTCTCACTGTAAACTTACGAGTAGAAGGGTTATAGCATCTATACCCTTTTTGCGCTACAGAGAGTAACCAAAAAAGATGCACTTCTCAGCTTTTGGATCCAACTTGGATCTCAACTCATCTGGCACATGTACATAGGCAATGCAACCAAAAATTTTCAAATGAGAAATATCTGGTTTCCTACCAGTATACCTCTCCTCTGGAGTCATTCCATGTATTGCTACAGCGGGAGTCCTGTTCATTATGTAGACTGCTGTAGCAACTACCTCATCCCAATAAAAATCTGGCAAGTCTTTTTCATTGAGCATGGCACGAGATACCTCTCCAATATGCATGTTTTTCCTTTCTGCAATTCCATTTTGTTGTGGGGTATGACTGCATGAATATTGCTGCTTTATGCCATGCTCCTCCAGGAACCTTGCAAACTCATTTGAGAGGTACTCTCCCCCTCCATCTGACCTTAGGCATTTTATCTGCATGCCTGTTTCTTTTTCAACCATAGCTTTAAGAGTTTTGAAGTGCCCAAAAACTTCACTTTTCTTTTTCATAAAATACACCCAAACTTTTCTGCTATAGTCATCAATAAAAGTGACAAAATAATGACAGCCTCCAAGAGATGCAGCTTTAGTAGTCCACACATCAGAGTGAATTAATTCCAATGGCTTCTCACTCTCTTGAACATGTCTAGGAAATGGTTTCCTTGCCTGTTTTCCAAACTGGCAGGCTTCACATACCTTATGCATTTCTGCAACCTTGAATTTGGGAAATCCTGTAACAATATTTTGGGCATGCATTGATTTAAGTCGTTGTACATTAACATGACCAATGTGTTTATGCCAGATATCAATATGTGCAACTACACCGGTCCCATGTGCAAACATTACTGCACTCAACTCAGGCATGTCTGCATCCAACGTAAACATTTTGCCCTTCTTCTTTCCTTTTGCTATCAAGCGACCTTTATTTTTTATATCCTCAACAAAGCATCCATGAGGATTAAATCTGACCTGCAAGCCCTGCTCAACCATTTGACCAACAGAAACCAGATTCTTGGTGATATTCGGGACATGAAATACATCGGACAGGTATTTCTTTTTCCCATCCTGCATAGACAAAGGAATTTTTCCAATCTTCACAATAGGATGTGCAGTATCATCACCAGTCTCCACAAATCCTGGTTTTTCCATTTTCCTTGCATCCTCCATCCATTCTGCATGACCTGTCATGTGGTTTGATGCACCTGAGTCAACATACCATACATCATTGCTTTCTTCTGCACTTGTCACAGAATTGTTCATGTGCTGCACCATAAACAAATGCTCATTTATGTCATCACCATGTCTACTAGAAGATGCATAATTCCCTTGTTGCAGTTTTCCATTCATGATGTCATTCTGCTTTTTATAGCAGTCTTTAGCCATATGACCCATTTTACCACAGTAGTAGCATTCAACATTACTGTTTGCATTTTTGCCTCTTTGCCATCCACCACGACCTCTTTGCTCCCCCTGCCTCTAGAGTTACCACGTCCTCCTCCATAGGACTGGTTTTCTTGAGTTTGCTGCATATTCTGATTTCTACCACGGCCTCCATATCGGCCTCCTCTACCTCTGCCTCTACCTCTTCCAGCATTTGAGTAGAAGACAGCTTCTTTTGAAGTTCCTCTTGAAGAAGATGCACCACCATTTCTCTGCTCCTCAGAAATTAGAAGAGCAATCAACTCCTCAAAATCAGGAAATCTTTCACGAACGGAAATGGATGTTCGGAACTATGCATAATCCTTTCCGAGACCATTCAAGGTCACTGAGACTAAATCATCATCTTCCACTGGCGACCCAATGGAAGCAAGTGCATCTGCAATCTTCTTCACCTTCATGTGGTAGTCATTGATGCTCATACTTTCTCTTTGCACATTGTGAAACTCTTGCTTGAGCTGCATTTTCCTGGCTTGCATATTTGTGCTATACATTTTTGACAAAGTATCCCATGCCTCCTTTGGCGTACTTGCATCTTGAATATGCACAATCATAGAGTCTGAAATGCTGATAGACAGCCAGTACATAACTTTCCTGGCTCTCTCATGCCATGCTTTAAATGTCTGCATTTGCTGTTGATTGGGAACATCAGGAAGAACTAGTTCTTCTTCATTTCCTGCAACAAATTCCCAATATCCTTTTCCCATAAGGAAATTCGTCATTCTAAACTTCCATGCTTGGAAGTTGTTCTTGTCAAGCTTTTCAGTGACAATCTGTGAGAGAGAATCAGACGCCATTACAGAACACTGCAAAAAATTTTGTCACTGCAAAGAACACAGCTTCAGTCTCACAAAGGCAAATCTGCAAAACTGGTGAAAGTGGTATTTGACCACACAGTCACTTCCTAGTGACGATTTTGCATAAACAGGAACCAAGGATGATTTTGAAACTCCCAATGTCTCTGCACACAAGCATATGATGCAATTTCTACAGTAACTTTTCACCGACCTGTAGAATAGTGGTCGCACAGCATAAAACAGGGCCTTTTCCTGAGTGCGTGCAGAAAACTTCCGCCTCCAAAACAGGCCCCAAAATGGCCTCAAATCAAAAAAACAAGGTCGCCAAGGGCTAAAGCCCTTACCCGCAGCATATACTTCCCTCTTGCTTCACCGCAAAGGGTGTCTCAACCTGAGACAATGCACTCCTGCACTTTCCGGCTGTGCTACCTACAGAGATCTGCTCCCAAAACAGAAAATGAAAGCAACACTGTTCCTCTTACCAGAACACCGCGAGCTTAGCTTGCTTTCTTGAGCTCCTTACCACGAACAAGGCTCTAATACCATGTCAAGATTGTGGGAGAGAAGGAAGGAGTCTCACTTGTAGCTTTCTTGCTTGCACAATGGGGGAATACACACAAGGGTGGAGGCTGAAAACAGTTTTCCTCTTCTTAGTTGTGTAAGCCAAAAGAACTCTCATACAAAGAAATAGAAGAACCCTATATATGGGTCTCAAACCAAACTCAACTAACTAAGGTGGCATACTAATTGAGCCACGAACTAGAGTAGATAAGGATAGCTGTCATGTAGCTGTTATTCATGGGCGATGTACCAACCGCGTCTGCAACTGACAAGTCGGTGACATAAATACACAACGGTCACCCTGGCGTATCACGAGTGGAGCTCAATATCTCAACAAGAATACTATCACCTCTTGTTAGGATGGCTATGCTAGTGGCAAGGCTTGGATCAGTCATAACTAGGATCAATATTGATTGACCATCTGCCGTGGTCATTATAAGGTCTATTTTTCATTAAAAAGAATTTCTCCCCCACCAACAACTTTATGGCTAGTGGTTAGCCGAGATGATTAATATGATGGAAGAACTTGATGATGATGATGAGAAGACTGCTTTCTTGACAACATGCTAACTTTGGATCTTTGTGTCGTATGGATATTTTTCATATCAATAAACAATATCTCAATTCATTATTGTTGGTAATTCTCTTTGTGGAGATATTTTGAAGGCTAAATAGATGGTACTAGGGTAGGAACTAGTGGAATCAAATCAATTGTCCTAGATTTTGAAGAGGAAGAAGTAGAAGATATGACAATTGCAAATTCAGATGTGGTAGAAGTGTTGTAGCAAGAGCAAGATTTTGAGGCCCAACTACCTACAAAAGGTGACAAGAGTAACTGAATATGAAATGGCTATAGTCTACCTAGGTCCCAATGGAACTAAGTGTTATGGGCACAACAAGTGCTCTTTGAGAGCAAGGAGATTTCTCTCACAACTTACAAGAGAAAGACGAGAGAATGCTCACAAAAGCATGGCTTGATTACAAGTCAAAACTCGATACAATACAATATTTGAATAATAAAAAAATTGGAAGAGGACTTACCTCACAGGAGCCTCACAATTGGTGTTGGCAAGACTGAAGGGCTTGTAGCCCATGACCCCTATTTATACTGTAGTCTAGGGAGGTTAAATGGCATACTAACATCAACAATGATATAAGTGATGATGCAAATATCTTATAGAGCTTGCATATGAATCGAGAGTTATCTGTAACATTCCCGAATCTAAGACATGCATTCTTTATATGAACCTCCTCTTAGGAGGCCAAAAGGTAAGGATAATGTCAAATTTTTTTTAATTTATTTATCCCTCTCTCCTCCAGCCGATTGTCGTGTGAGAGGGAGGGAGTTGACATCAGCTGCCGCTGCCATTTAGCTCGCCCTGCCGCCATCGAAAACCGCTGCAATTCGCCTCCTGTCATCATCACGCTGCCTGAGGGAATTGTTTTCCTCCATGTGTCCTTTTCTGGAAGCTTCTTAAAGCTTCCAAGGGGGCTTCCTAAGCCCCCTTTCACATTACATCCCCCCATTCCTCCTTGTGGGCTTCCTCCTAGCCCTTGTCCATGTGGGCTTGGTAACCCCCCCCCCCCGGGATCCAAAGCCCCTTCCCGTGCCCCTTTCCTATTGCCTTTTCAAAGCAGGTTTTTATGACCCCACCCCAGGGATTTAACCCCTTCACAAGCAGCCCCTTACACTTCCTTTTCCCCCTTGCGTTCCTATACAAAGGGAGTTTCACCCTGGAATCTAGGGCCTCGATCCTCCTGCGGCTGCGCCTTGTGCTTTCTTAGGAGCCATCGCGAATGAGGCCTTTTCGTCTTGGATGCAGATTTATGATGTTGGCCGTCTCCTTTGCATGTGAAACTCCCTTTGTGAATTGGCTTTAGAAGGCCTTAAAGACTTGTGGGAGTTGCAATAGGAAAGATGGTTTTTGATCTAGTGGTTAAAATGAACTTAAGGAGAATCAATGAAAAGAAACGGGCTTAAAACTTTGTGGGGATGCTATGAAAATGGGTTTTAAAAAAACCGGTTATTGTGAGCTTTATGGGAGATGTATGGAAAGGAAAATCCACAGAAATGGAGTTTAAAAACACGTCTTTGTGCACTAATTAGATTAAGTAATGCCCATCTTTACAAACGGAATTATGATAGTACACTTTAGCATGGAAGGAATAAATCGCATATCACATTATTGAACATATTTTCTTCGAAATGATTCGTTATAGAAAGTTGCTAGCAACCGTAGGAAATTGTTAAGGCTGCATTTAACTCTAGGCAAGTGGCCTAAAAACTTAAATCAACAAAAGGGTGTGTAAGTTCAGCATACGACAAATCCATTCGGAAAAGAAAGTAGAAAAGGGTTGCATGTTTAAACATAAAATCCTAAAGCTTAGTAGCACAAATCTTGTTTGCATATTATAGGATGATCAATTGGAATTATGCCTATGCTTTGATCTTAACCCGAAAGTTAGGGTTTGTAAATCAACTTATACGTAGACAATGAATCATGTTCAAGACCAGACAAGTAAAATTGGTTTAAACCTAAACACCTAAAAACCACGAGAAAATCGTTTAGGAAGGGTTAATTTAATGTAACATATCCCAAAGAGCTAACTAGGATTTAACACATTGAGGACGTGACCTAGTCACTCGTATTGCCAAAGCTGAAACTCCTATACCCTAACGACTTGCCCACATTCACGGAATGTAGGGACATTAGAACATACCTACGAGAAGTGATCTAGGGTTTTTCCTGAGAATCTCTCACTAAAAAGATGAAACTCGGAACCTTAGGACCGACAATGTCGGCCTAATGCAATCAGGAACGGATTGTTATATCTAATCATGATTTCGTGACTCCATTCGATGGGTAAATAGTCCCTTAGTTTGATGCGACACTTGTGCAACAATATTTAGAGTCGCACTATCTTGTGATTTGATTACAAGGGAATGGCCAATTCCTCAGAATGAGATTGGCAGATTCTTACGCAAGTTATCTTGCAAGGGAATGAGTAATCATCCTGATACAGTACCTTTCTAGGGTAAAATGTCCAAAATACGGGGATTAGATAATTGCTTGAAGCAAAAGACCAATCAGTGAATTGGAATAACATATTCACTGCTAATAGAACTTAAGATTTTGATTAAGTCGGGTTAATAGGGTACGGCCCTAACCCAAGGATATAGGGTTAACAAACAAACCCTTGGGGATCTTTCCAAGTCGCAATTGATCCCGGATCGAGTGTTGGATGCATTCGGAAATAAGGATTCGCTCCTTAGTAGTTGGCCAAAAATAACGACCAATGGTAATGATTGTGCTTGTAACAGTTTTTAGAGCACTGTTTTGCTTTGTAATTAAAGGATAAATGGATATCTAATGCTTCAGGTTGAAGGCCTGAAGGGAGAGGCAACTTCAGTTACCCCCGACTGCCTGTCTGACCCTAACCAAGGGGGTTGTTAACTGCGCCGAGAAGGTGGACCGAACCCGCCGCGAGAGGTCTCTCCGTTGAGCACTACTTGGAGCAAGAGGACGCTTGGGTGCCAGAGGGGGCTCTGGCCATAAATCCCTCGTCTTTCAGGCCCTGCACAAGAGGCCAACATGACTTAGGATTGGATCTCGAGGCCTGCATACTAGTCTATGGGCGGAATCTTGGATTAGTAATCCCTATGGATTGTTGGATAGCCTTTGGGTAGATTATGGATAAGCCTATGGACTGGACTTTATATATTTCAAAGATAAATATGATAACCTGTTGAAAAGGAACTTGTTTGACATTGTTTTTCTATGTCAAGTGCTATGATTACGTGAAGGAATCAGTGCCTAATGGGCTAATTAAGAAAGCTGACTGATACATGTCCAACTAAATGTGTTAGGTAATTAAATAACTAAAATAACATGAGGAAAGTGAGGAGGATGTGGCCATGGGTCCATCCTATGGATGGGTGGTCCCGGTTAGCTGGGAACTTTTCTCAATCATGATGGACAGCAAGAAGATCATTCAAAGAACACGGACAGCAAGAGCGTTGACCTAGAGTCTAAGTTATAAATGACCCCGATCTACGCTGTTTTAGGGGAACAAAATGGGACTATGCCTTATGGCAGAGAGATTGAGCTTTGCATCCCTCTCGTTTCCCATTCTCCTTGAACCAAGTGCAACGTGAATCCACTTCGGACCTGGCATTTCTGCGTAAGGTAGTTTGCTCGGGCTCGATGCTAGTTGCTGTTAGGAAATGACCAATAGGGAAAACCCTAATTCAGGTCGGTCCTAAGTGGGAATGATCGGAATACTTCTGCTACGTGGCAGATGCAAGAAGTCCTAGATCGCAAACCCCGCAACATTCCCTGGGAGTGCCGGGCAAAGCTTTCTAGACATCCTTTCTGATGGACTGCTAAGACGTGTCCTGAAGATAACAGGGTGACACGTTACATTATCCTTGCTTGAACGTATGTTACATTAACCCCTTTTTAGCATTGAGTTCCACAAGGGGTGATGGTGTGCTTTTGAATAGGACTTGGCTTGGTTGGGTGTTGAAGTTGAAATTCAAGAACCTTAATAGAAGCTCTTTGAAGATGTGAAGCATGTTTGTCTAGTTGGATCATAGCCCTTCCAATGGACAAGATATTATGATTTGGCTCTTGAAATTCTCAAATCTAGGATTTTGTCAGCTTCATATTCTTGGTGATCTTCAATTATCATTGAAGGTGATGGATTCAATATTCTTCCAAAAATATTAGATGTATGATATAGCTCCAAAATTGAAACATGGAATACAGGATGGATTTTCATGGACTAGGAAAGCTAGAGACTCCTCCCATGAAGTTAGAGATGGTACATTAGCAGATGAAGAAGATGTCAAACAGATCTTTCCCAAGAAAACAAAGGCATAGTTTTCCTAATAGTGGGCACTATCTGTAGGAAAACTCCCAAAAGAAGCAATGTCCATGTCAATGGGTGAATATCTCCTACCTGAACTAGGAATGACTTCTGGAATTACCTCTCATAGTGAGATAGATACATGGATGTACTGATCCCCCTATTACATGCCCATAGCAAAGCCAGAGAAAGAATTAGAAGATGAAGCATAGAACCTATTCTTCTCTTACAGAGACCCTATAGAGGTAGAGATAGAGTCTGAAGAGAATGATGATAAAAGTCATGATGCAGATAATGAAAGCAACGTGGAAGAAGCTATCCAACTGGAAGAGGATACCAATGAGGAGGAAGTCCCAGAGACTTTCAAAGTTAAAGATCTCATGTTGTGGGTTAGAATGATTATATGGTAGCCTTTGGACTAGTAAATAAATCTTATTATAGGCAAAATATTTATAAGAAGTGGATCAAGCAAAATAAGCCTTCCTTTAGTAGTGGCTCTTGTCGCCCTAATTTACCCTTATCAGGAAAGGACAATGATGATGCACCTTGCCAACAAGTACCAGTTCCGCAGCAGCTTGAATAGAACTCAGATGGCTCCTATTATGTGATGTTTATGGAGGTATCCTCAGAAGATGAGTCCTCGAGTCAAGAGATAACTAACTCTCAAACAAAATCAGAAACAACTATGATACCATTTCAGCATTCCAAAGAGCCAGTCAAGTCCCCATAAAAGAAAGAAGTAGGTTCCAGCAAAGTATTTGACGAGCACACCACTCCCTTGAAGGAGTTAGATCTATATCCCTAGAAGTAGTCTGTGGACCTTCATCTATGAAGTGAAAGGTGAAATATAATTAACTTTTATGGATGCATATGGCATTGAATGTCACTTGAAGGTGGGTAGCAACCTTCCAAAAGAGGAGCTGTTGATCCTGCATGATCTACTGATTGGATATGTTTGCATGGTCATATAAAGATCTGAAAAGGATTGATCCCATAGTATATTAGCATCACATCAACCTAGAGCTTGATGCCAAGGTTGTAAGGCAAAGACACAGGTGCATGAAACCAAATCACTCAGCCATGGTGAAAGCAGAATTGCTGAAGCTCTTAGAAGTCGAGTTCATCTATCCAGTGGCCAATAGTGAATGGATATCACCCATCCTAGTAGTACCCAAGAAGAATAGAAAGGTGTGATTATGTGTGGACTTTCACAAGTTGAACTCCAAGATGAATAATGATAGTTTTCCTATCCCTTTTATAGACCAATTGTTGACACGATGGCAAGACATGAGCTCTTCTCCCTCTTGGATGGATTCAGTGGGTTCAACCAAGTCCAGATAGCAAAAGAGAACCAAACCAAGATGACCTTCACAATAGAATGGGGGACATATGCTTACAGAGCGATGCCATTTGGGCTTTGCAATACCCTTGCTACATCAACAAGTGATTATGAATATATTCCAAAATCATTTGCATCATTTCATTGAGGTATATCCAGATGATTTTTTTGTCTTCACTCTGCTCTGTGGGCATTGGGGACACTTAGAGCAGTGTTTTGATCGATGTCGGGAGTATGGGATCTCCCTCAATCTTGACAAATGCATCTCTGGAGTCTCTTTAGGAGTCCCTTTAGGCCACATTGTCTATGCACAAGGAATAGCCACATACCCCACAAAATTGAGAAGATTGTAGCTCTAATAGCACTAACCAACCTCAAACAGTTGAGGGGGTTTCTTGGCCATGTGGGCTATTATAGGAGGTTGATTGCACACTTCACAACAAAGGTGGCCCCCCTATACAAGCTCTTGAGGTGTAATAAACCCCTCCTTTCGCGTGTTCCATAGGAACGCCCCTATAAATTTCCACTAAAATTATTGCAAATTTTTTAATCTCCTCCCCCCTGTTGATGCCGAACAAGTGGTGGGGGGGGAGAGGAGAAGATAATGAAGACGATGATGATGAGGGACAAGGCCACATGGCCTAGCACCCCTCCTTGGCCCATCTTGACCAGTCCACCGACCACCTGGGAGGTTGAGAACTCCCCCGCTGTCATGCACTCATTGACAGATGGTGGGTGGAGTGAGACATCACCACCACCACCCCATAACACATCCCCCACCTCCCCCTATTATAAAATCCTTTCCCCCCCATCGCAATGGAGAGGATACCTCAACACATTGCACTAGTGCACAGAGAGAGAGAGAGAGAGAGAGAGAGAGAGAGAGCGCTCCAGAAGGTTCTTTTTTTTCCTTCCTTAGAGGGAGACCACACGCACCTCCCCTTCGGTTCTACCCCATGAGCTTATTTCCCCCATTTGCCCCTCTATTTGAGCAAGAGGCTATTGATGTTCCTACGTGGGATTGCACCTAAAAGAAAAGAAGATTGAGAATGGCCCCCAAGTAGATAATGTCATGTGCGGATGGAAATCCCAAACCAACAACAAAGCTTTGGGCGAGGGCATCACTATTAATACAACTACGGTACCAGATATAAGTAATACATTTCCAAATTGTTATATGCTTGCTTTGATTTTTGCATGAGATACATTAGGTCCCGTACTATACCACATGATAATAGTTCATTGAAAAGGATAAATTTCATCTCAAATATTTGAAAGATTGAGTTTTCAAAATGTAAGTATCAAGAGAAGTTAATTGCACCTAGATGCTATGCAATAAATTCATACATAGCATAAAAAACATATAAGATTCCAAAGTATTGTCGAGTCCACTTTCTTGCAAATTGTAGCTTGCACACTTGATGGATTGCATGGTAAGCAACCTAGTCTAAAAGAAATTCATATTTGCCCAACCTCTTGCTAATATCATGAACTGATAGCTCATGTTTGATAGATTGGGATCTTGATAATGTGTGTAGTTAGTACAAGCAATGATTATAAGGATTAAAACTAAGATGCCTTGAGATTCATCTGATAACTACTATTTTCATCAATCTAATTCGGAGTTAGGCTAGATACAAACATCAACTCTAGGCCTTAAAGGCAAGTGGAGAGTTCAAGGATTAGGAAACCCTAAGTCGAAGGAAAGACCAATACTTTTATACTCGTTGGGAAGAATGTGGGATTGTTGATCAATGTAAGTGATCAATAGAACTTACATCTTGTATAGCTGTATGACACCTTGGCATACACTTTAGCCAAAGGAAGGGAGTGTTAAGTTAAATTTTGCATAGTATTGCTTTCGCATCCCAAGGGGGAGAATGAACATGAGGGAAAAGTGATATTGTACGTATTCGTGCACCTTTTGAAAAAATGCAATGGTTTGATGGTTGAATAAACATCTTCCATAATAGTTGAGCTTTCAAATTAATTATTGGTTGTGGTTTTGGACAATCGTCCAAGTGCTTCATTAGTTATATAATTTCATGGCGGGGGTTTGTGATGACAAATTGCCATGGGGATAAAGGAATGTTTTCTTGGAAGATGATATTAGGGCCGATTTCCTTGACTGTGCTTGCTTCTTAAATGAATTAATTAAGGAAAGGTTCTTTGCACGGGTGAATCACCTCCATGATCACACTACAGATTAACTCGAAAAGGACACTATTTGATTCATAGGCCGAAGGTCGAGTGGTGAAAAGGCCAATGAAAGGAATAATGTTCCACTCCTAGGCAACTTGCAGGTGAGGTGGAGCTCTGGACACCCCTTGCTAAGTCCAGAATGGAGTTGAATACCCCCATGGACCCAATGTCTGTGGCGTTGGAAGATCCTATTCTAGATAAAGGATGGAAATTGTGGTGCCATGTGATTTGGACCAATTACTTCTGCAAGGTGGAAGAGACATGTAATTTCTCCTGTATGGGCAGGAGACAAAGATTAACTTGAAGATAAGTTAAGGAACTTCTTGTCAAATGGACTTCTTGCTTTGTATTTGTGTTTGTGCTACAAATTACGCGAACAAACCCTCTTTCCAAAAAGGCTTAATTAAGGAAGTTGAATTTAAATGTCACACATAAATGTGGTAGGACCTGATTAAATAACTAAAGAACGATATTAAGGGGAGAGGATGAGTGGGATGTCAAGATTGTGGGAGAGAAGGAAGGAGTCTCACTTGAAGCTTTCCTGCTTGCACAATGGGGGAATACACACAAGGGTGGAGGCTGAAAAACAGTTTTCCTCTTCTTAGTTGTGTAAGACAAAAGAACTCAAATACATAGAAATAGAAGAACCCTATATATGGGTCTCAAACCAAACTCAAGTAACTAAGGTGGCATACTAACTGAGCCACGAACTAGAGTAGATAAGGATAGATGTCATCTAGCTATTATTCATGGGCGGTGTACCAACCACGTCTGCAACTGACACGTCGGTGACATAAATGCACAACGGTTACCCTGGCATATCACGAGTGGAGCTCGATATCTCAACACTCCCCCTCGAGCTCAATCCCAATTCCTGCACACCAAGCAGGTCTCTGAACTTGCGCAGCTTCTCTGCACCCAATGCCTTCGTGAATATGTCAGCTACCTAATCCTCTATGCTGACATAAACTAGATCAATAAGACCTAGTAAAACCCTCTCCCGCACATAGTGATAATGCACCTCAATGTGCTTTGTTCTAGCATGATAGACTGGGTTATTTACCAAGTGTATACTACTCATGTTGTCACAATAAATGACAACTGGCCCATCTGTAGGCTGATGCATATCATAAAGTAGATTATGCAACCAAGCTACCTCACATGCAGCCATTGCTGCGCCCCTGTACTCAGCCTCTGTGCTGGATAAGGCAACTGTAGGCTGTTTCTTGCTGCTCCAAGTGACTGCAGCACTCCCAAAAGAGAACACATATCCACTGGTAGATCGTCTATCAGAAATGCTACCAGCCTAATCAGCACCAGTATATCCATGCAACTGTATCTGAACCCCAGTCTCATAAAATAGTCCATACTGCAATGTGGACTTCACATACCTGAGTATGTGTCTAGCCACATCCAAATGAGGTTTCCTTGGAGCCTGCATAAACTGACTTACCAGTCCAACCACATAGCTCAAATCTGGCCTGGTAATAGTCATATAAATCAAGCTTCCTACTATGCGTCTGTACATAGTAGGGTCTTCCAGAAGCTCACCTGCATCTGTGCTCAGCTTCACATTCTACTCCAAAGGAACTAAAATAGGCTTACAGCCTGTCATCCCATATTTGGACAGCATGTCCAATCCATACTGCCTCTGCAAGAGCTGTATCCCACTTGGTGATCTAATCACCTCAATGCCCAAGATATAACATAGCTCTCCCAAATCCTTCATCTCAAACTTCTGCTTCAATAGCATTTTCACATGAAGGATATCTTCGTCACTGTCACCTGTGATAATCAAATCATCAACATAAATGACAAGCAACATAATACCTTTCTCTGTTTTTCTCACATAAAGTGAGAAATCTGCCTTGGAAATCTGAAAGCCAATAGTGACAAGATACCGTCCTATCTTGTCAGACCATGCTCTAGGTGCTTGCTTCAAGCCATACAAGGCTTTCTTCAACCTGCAAACAAACTCAGGATGAACAACATGCACATAACCTAGTGGCTGCTCCATATAGACCTCTTCTTGCAAATCACCATGCAAGAAGGCATTCTTTACATCCATCTGATGTAAAGACCATTCCTTTGATGCAGCCATAGCAATGACTGCTCTTACGGTTGCCATCCTTGCAACCGGACTGAATGTTTCTTCATAATCAATGCCATATGTTTGTGCATACCCCTTGACTACTAATCTTGCCTTGTATCTGTTCACAGAGCCATCTGCATTGTGCTTCACCTTATAAACCCACTTACAGCCAATCGCATTCTTACCTTTAGGCAAAGGTACCAATTCCCATGTAGCATTTGCTTCCAAGGCATCCATTTCTTCATCCACGGCTTTCTCCCATTTTTCTTTTCCCATGGCTTGCTCAAAAGAAGTGGGTTCTGGTTCGTGTATCACTTTGACCATATATGCATAGTGAATGGCTATAAATCCATCATATTTCAGCCTATCCACAAGATACCTACCTCTGGTAGACCTGCGCAAAGTAGGTTCACTCCCAAGTGCTCTCAAAACATCCTTAGTCTTCCTTACTCTAGGTGTAACAATAGAAGGAATACCCAACTCATCATCAATGCTATGTTCTGAGACACTGGATTCACCATCCACATAAGAGTGACCTACATTCACATCAAACATGGGCTAATCTACCTTCTCTTTTCCTTTTCGTGGTACCTGAATACCACTATCTGCATTGCTTTGAGAAGATTCTCCTGATCTAAATTTGCCTGTCCATGGCGAAGAATGTGAACCACTGCTAGAGGACACTCCAGGTCCACTAATATTTTGTGACTGCTGTTGTGAATTCTGTGCAGCATTACCATTTTGTGCATCTACATCATCAATCACATTTACTGGTTTATACCAGCTACTCATCTCATCAAAAACAACATCTCTGCTCACTGTAAACTTACGAGTAGAAGGGTTATAGCAACTATACCCTTTCTGCTGTGCAGAGAGTAACCAATAAAGATGCACTTCTCAGTTTTTGGATCCAACTTGGATCTCAACTCATCTGGCACATGTACATAGGCAATGCAACCAAAAAATTTTAAATGAGAAATATCTGGTTTCCTACCAGTATACCTCTCCTCTAGAGTCATCCCATGTATTGCTGCAGTGGGAGTCCTGTTCATTATGTACACTGCTATAGCAACTACCTCAACCCAATAAAAATCTGGCATGTCTTTTTCATTGAGCATGGCACGAGATACCTCTCCAATATGCCTGTTTTTCCTTTCTGCAATTCCATTTTGTTGTGGGGTATGAGTACATGAATATTGCTGCTTTATGCCATGCTCCTGCAAGAACCTTGCAAACTCATTTGAGAGGTACTCTCCCCCTCCATCTGACCTTAGGCATTTTATCTGCAGGCCTGTTTCTTTTTCAACCATAGCTTTAAGAGTTTTGAAATGCCCAAAAACTTCACTTTTCTTTTTCATAAAATTCACCCAAACTTTTCTGCTATAGTCATCAATAAAAGTGACAAAATAATGATAGCCTCCAAGAGATGCAGCTTTAGTAGTCCACACATCAGAGTGGATTAATTCCAATGGCTTCTCACTCTCTTGAACATGTCTAGGATATGGTTTCCTTGCCTGTTTTCCAAATTGGCAGGCTTCACATACCTTATGCATTTCTGCAACCTTGAATTTAGGCAATCCTGCAACAATATTTTGGGCCTGCATTGATTTAAGTCGCTGTACATTAACATGACCAATGTGTTTATGCCAGATATCAATATCTGCAACTACACCAGTCCCATGTGCAAACATTGCTGCACTCAATTCAGACATGTCTGTATCCAACGTAAACATTTTGCCCTTCTTCTTTCCTTTTGCTATCAAGCGACCTTTATTTTTCATATCCTCAACAAAGCATCCATGAGGATTAAATCTGACTTGCAAGCCCTGCTCAACCATTTGACCAACAGAAACCAGATTCTTGGTGATATTCAGGACATGAAATACATCGGACAGGTATTTCTTTTTTCCATCCTGCATAGACAAAGGAATTTTTCCAATCTGCACAATAGGATGTGCAGTATCATCACCAGTTTCCACAAATCTTGGTTTTTTCATTTTCCTTGCATCCTCCATCCATTCTGCATGACCTGTCATGTGGTTTGATGCACTTAAGTCAACATACCATACATCGTTGCTTTCTTCTGCACTTGTCACAGAATTATTCATGTGCTGCACCATAAACAAATGCTCATTTCTACCATCACCCTGTCTACTAGAAGATGCATAATTCCTTTGTTGCAGTTTTCCATTCATGATGTCATTCTGCTTTTTATAGCAGTCTTTAGCCATATGACCCATTTTATCACAATAGTAGCATTCAACATTACTGTTTGCATTTTGGCCTCTTTGCCATCCACCACGACCTCTTTGGCTCCCCCTGCCTCTAGAGTTACCACTTCCTCCTCCATAGGACTGGTTTTCTTGAGTTTGCTGCATATTCTGATTTCTACCACGGCCTCCAAATCGGCCTCCTCTACCTCTGCCTCTACCTCTTCCAACATTTGAGAAGAAGACAGATTCTTTTGAGGTTTCTCCTGAAGAAGATGCACCACCATTTCTTTGCTCCTCAGAAATTAGAAGAGCAATCAACTCCTCAGGAAATCTTTCATGAACTGAAATGGATGTCTAAAACTATGCATAATCCTTTCCGAGACCATTCAAGGTCACAGAAACTAAATCATCATCTTCCACTGGTGACCCATGTCAAGATTGTGGGAGAGAAGGAAGGAGTCTCGCTTGAAGCTTTCTTGCTTGCACAATGGGGGAAGACACACAAGGGTGGAGGCTGAAAACAGTTTTCCTCTTCTTAGTTGTGTAAGCCAAAAGAACTCTAGTACAAAGAAATAGAAGAACCCTATATATGGGTCTCAAACCAAACTCAACTAACTAAGGTGGCATACTAACTGAGCCACGAACTAGAGTAGATAAGGATAGCTATCATGTAGCTATTATTCATGGGCGGTGTACCAACCGCGTCTGCAACTGACAAGTCGGTGACATAAATATACAACGGTCACCCTGGCGTATCACGAGTGGAGCTCGATATCTCAACATTCCCCCTCGAGCTCAATCCCAATTCCTGCACACCAAGCAGGTCTCTGAACTTGCGCAGCTTCTCTGCGCCCAATGCCTTCGTGAATATGTCAGCTACCTGATCTTCTGTGCTGACATAAACTAGATCAATAAGACCTAGTAAAACCCTCTCTCGCACATAGTGATAATGCACCTCAATGTGCTTTGTTCTAGCATGATAGACTGGGTTATTTGCCAAGTGTATACTACTCATGTTGTCACAATAAATGACAACTGGCCCATCTGTAGACTGATGCATATCATAAAGTAGCTTATGCAACCAAGCTACCTCACATGCAGCCATTGCTGCACCCCTGTACTCAGCCTCTGTGCTTGACAAGGCAACTGTAGGTTGTTTCTTGCTGCTCCAAGTGACTGCAGCACTCCCAAAAGAGAATACATATCCACTGGTAGATCGTCTATCAGAAATACTACCAGCCCAATCAGCATCAGTGTATCCATGCAACTGTATCTGAACCCCAGTCTCATAAAATAGTCCATACTGCAATGTGGACTTCACATACCTAAGTATGCGTCTAGCCGCATCCAAATGTGGTTTCCTTGGAGCCTGCATAAACTGACTTACCAATCCAACAGCATAGCTCAAATCTGGCCTGGTAATAGTCATATAAATCAAACTTCCTACTATGCGTCTGTACATAGTAGGGTCTTCTAGAAGCTCACCTGCATCTGTGCTCAGCTTCACATTTTGCTCCAAAGGAACTGAAATAGGCTTACAGCCTGTCATCCCATATTTGGACAGCATGTCCAATCCATACTGCCTCTGCAAGAGCTGTATCCCACTTGGTGATCTAATCACCTCAATGCCCAAGAAATAACGCAGCTCTCCCAAATCCTTCATCTCCAACTTCTGCTTCAATAGCATTTTCACATGAAGGATATCTTCGTCACTGTCACCTGTCATAATCAAATCATCAACATAAATGACAAGCAGCATAATACCTTTCTCTGTTTTTCTCACATAAAGTGAGAAATCTGCCTTGGAAATCTGAAAGCCAATAGTGACAAGATACTGTCCTATCTTGTCAGACCATGCTCTAGGTGCTTGCTTCAAGCCATACAAGGCTTTCTTCAACCTACAAACAAACTCAGGATGAACAGCATGCACATAACCTGGTGGCTGCTCCATATAGACCTCTTCTTGCAAATCACCATGCAAGAAGGCATTCTTTACATCCATCTGATGTAAAGACCATCCCTTTGATGCAGCCATAGCAATGACTGCTCTTACGGTTGCCATCCTTGCAACCGGACTAAATGTTTCTTCATAGTCAATGCCATATGTTTGTGCATACCCCTTGACTACTAATCTTGCCTTGTATCTGTTCACAGAACCATCAGCATTGTGCTTCACCTTATAAACCCACTTACAGCCAATTGCATTCTTACCTTTAGGCAAAGGTACTAACTCCCATGTAGCATTTGCTTCCAAGGCATCCATTTCTTCATCGATGGCTTTCTCCCATTTTTCTTTTCCCATGGCTTGCTCAAAAGATGTGGGTTCTGGTTCCTGTATCACTTTGACCATATATGCATAGTGAATGGCTGTAAATCCATCATATTTCAGCCTATCCACAGGATACCTAGCTCTTGTAGACCTGCGCAAAGTAGGTTCACTCCCAGGTGCTCTCAAAACATCCCTGGTCTTCCTTACTCCAGGTGTAACAATAGAAGGAATACCCAACTCATCATCAATGCTCTGTTCTGAGCCACTGGATTCACCATCCACATAAGAGTGACCTGCATTCACATCAAACATGGGCTGATCAACCTTCTCTTTTCCTTTTCGTGATACCTGCATACCACTATCTGCATTGCTTTGAAAAGATTCTCCTGATCTCAATCTGCCTGTCCATGGCGAAGAATGTGAACCACTGCTAGAGGACGCTCCAGGTCCACTAATATTTTGTGACTGCTGCTGTGAATTTTGTGTAGCATTACCATTTTGTGCATCTTCATCATCAATCACATTTACTGGTTTATACCGCATGTTTTTCCTTTCTGCAATTCCATTTTGTTGTGGGGTATAACTGCATGAATATTGCTGCTTTATGCCATGCTCCTGCAAGAACTTTGCAAACTCATTTGAGAGGTACTCTCCCCCTCCATCTGACCTTAGGCATTTTATCTGCAAGCCTGTTTCTTTTTCAACCATAGCTTTAAGAGTTTTGAAATGCCCAAAAACTTCACTTTTCTTTTTCATAAAATACACCCAAATTTTTCTGCTATAGTCATCAATGAAACTGACAAAATAATGACAGCCTCCAAGAGATGCAGCTTTAGTTGTCCACACATCAGAGTGAATTAATTCCAATGGCTTCTCACTCTCTTGAACATGTCTAGGAAATGGTTTCCTTGCCTGTTTTCCAAACTGACAGGCTTCACATACCTTATGCATTTCTGCAACCTTGAATTTGGGCAATCCTGCAACAATATTTTGGGCCTGCATTGATTTAAGTCGCTGTACATTAACATGACCAATGCGTTTATGCCAGATATCAATATCTGCAACTACACCGGTCCCATGTGCAAACATTGCTGCACTCAATTCAGACATGTCTGCATCCAATGTAAACATTCTGCCCTTCTTCTTTCCTTTTGCTATCAAGCGACCTTTATTTTTCATATCCTCAACAAAGCATCCATGAGGATTAAATCTGACCTGCAAGCCCTGTTCAACCATTTGACCAACTGAAACCAGATTCTTGGTGATATTCGGGACATGAAATACATCGGACAGGTATTTCTTTTTCCCACCCTGCATAGACAAGGGAATTTTTCCAATCTGCACAATAGGATGTGCAGTATCATCACCAGTCTCCACAAATCCTGGTTTTTCCATTTTCCTTGCATCCTCCATCCATTCTGCATGACCTGTCATGTGGTTTGATGCACCTGAGTCAACATACCATACATCATTGCTTTCTTCTGCACTTGTCATAGAATTGTTCATGTGCTGCACCATGAACAAATGCTCATTTCTGTCATCACCCTGTCTACTAGAAGATGCATAATTCCCTTGTTGCAGTTTTCCATTCATGATGTCATTCTGCTTTTTATAGCAGTCTTTAGCCATATGACCCATTTTACCACAGTAGTAGCATTCAACATTACTGTTTGCATTTTGGCCTCTTTGCCATCCACCACGACCTCTTTGGCTCCCCCTGCCTCTAGAGTTACCACGTCCTCCTCCATAGGACTGGTTTTCTTGAGTTTGCTGCATATTCTGATTTCTGCCACGGCCTCCAAATCGGCCTCCTCTACCTCTGCCTCTACCTCTTCCAGCATTTGAGTAGAAGACAGCTTCTTTTGAAGTTCCTCCTGAAGAAGATGCACCACCATTTCTCTGTTCCTCAGAAATTAGAAGAGCAATCAACTCCTCAAAATCAGGAAATCTTTCACGAACTGAAATGGATGTCCGAAACTGTGCATAATCCTTTCCTAGACCATTCAAGGTCACGGAAACTAAATCATCATCTTCCACTGGCGACCCAATGGAAGCAAGTGCATCTGCAATCTTCTTCACCTTCATGTGGTAGTCGTTGATGCTCATACTTTCTCTTTGCACATTATGCAACTCTTGCTTGAGCTGCATTTTCCTGGCTTGCGTATTTGTGCTATACATTTTTGACAAAGTATCCCATGCCTCCTTTGGCGTACTTGCATCCTGAATATGCACAATCATAGAGTCTGAAATACTGATAGACAGCAAATACATAACTTTCCTGGCTCTCTCATGCCATGTTTTAAATGCCTGCATTTGTTGTTGATTGGGAACATCAGGAAGAACTGGTTCTTCTTCATTTCCTGCAACAAATTCCCAATATCCTTTTCCCATAAGGAAATTCGTCATTCTAAACTTCCATGCCTGGAAGTTGTTCTTGTCAAGCTTTTCAGTGACAATCTGTGAAAGAGAATCAGACGCCATTACAGAATACTGCAAGAAATTCTGTCACTGCAAAAAACACAGCTTCACCCTCACAAGGGCAAATCTGCAAAACTGGCGAAAGTGGTATTTGACCACACAGTCACTTCCTAGTGACGATTTTGCATAAACAGGAACCAAGGATGATTCTGAAACTCCCAATGTCTCTGCGCACAAGCATACGATGCAATTTCTACAGTAACTTTTCACCGACCTGTAGAACAGTGGTCGCACAGCATAAAACTGAGCCTTTTCTTGAGTGCGTGCAGAAAACTTCCGTCTGCAAAACAGGCCCCGAAATGGCCTCAAATCAAAAAAACAAGGTCGCCGAGGGCTAAAGCCCTCGCCCGCAGCATATATTGCCCTCTTGCTTCACCGCGAAGGGCGTCTCAACCTGAGACAATGCACTCCTGCAATTTTCGGCTGTGCTACCTGCAGAGATCTGCTCCCAAAACAGGAAATGAAAGCAACACTGCTCCTCTTACCAGACCACCGCGAGCTTGGCTTGCTTTCTTGAGCTCCTTACCACGAACAAGGCTCTGATACCATGTCAAGATTGTGGGAGAGAAGGAAGGAGTCTCGCTTGAAGCTTTCTTGCTTGCACAATGGGGGAAGACACACAAGGGTGGAGGCTGAAAACAGTTTTCCTCTTCTTAGTTGTGTAAGCCAAAAGAACTCTAGTACAAAGAAATAGAAGAACCCTATATATGGGTCTCAAACCAAACTCAACTAACTAAGGTGGCATACTAACTGAGCCACGAACTAGAGTAGATAAGGATAGCTATCATGTAGCTATTATTCATGGGCGGTGTACCAACCGCGTCTGCAACTGACAAGTCGGTGACATAAATATACAATGGTAACCCTGGCGTATCACGAGTGGAGCTCGATATCTCAACAACCCAATGGAAGCAAGTGCATCTGCAATCTTCTTCACCTTCATGTGGTAGTCATTGATGCTCATATTTTCTCTTTGCACATTATGCAACTCTTGCTTGAGCTGCATTTTCCTGGCTTGCATATTTGTGCTATACATTTTTGACAAAGTATCCCATGCCTCCTTTGGCGTACTTGCATCCTGAATACGCACAATCATAGAGTCTGAAATACTGATAGACAGCCAGTACATAACTTTCATGGCTCTCTCATGCCATGCTTTGAATGCCTGCATTTGCTGTTGATTGGGAACATCAGGAAGAACTGGTTCTTCTTCATTTCCTGCAACAAATTCCCAATATCCTTTTCCCATAAGGAAATTCGTCATTCTAAACTTCCATGCTTGGAAGTTTTTCTTGTCAAGCTTTTCAGTGACAATCTGTGAGAGAGAATCAGACGCCATTACAGAACACTGCAAAAAATTCTGTCACTGCAAAGAACGCAGCTTCAACCTCACAAGGGCAAATCTGCAAAACTGACGAAAGTGGTATTTGACCACACAGTCACTTCCTAGTGACGATTTTGCATCAACAGGCAACAAGGATGATTCTGTAACTCCCAATGTCTCTGCAATCAGGCATATGATGCAATTTTTACAGTAACTTTTCACCGACCTATAGAACAGTGGTCGCACAGCATAAAACTAGGTCTTTTCCTGAATGCGTGCAGAAAACTTCCGCCTCCAAAACAGGCCCCGAAATGGCCTCAAATCAAAAAAAAAAGGGCAACGTGAGGCTAAAGCCCTTTGTCGCAGCATATACTGCCCTCTTGCTTCACCGCGAAGGGCGTCTCAACGTGAGACAATACACTCTTGCAATTTCCGGCTGTGCTACCTGCAGAGATCTGCTCCCAAAACAAAAAATGAAAGCAACACTGCTCCTCTTACCAGAACACCACGAGCTTGGCTTGCTTTCTTGGGCTCCTTACCACGAACAAGGCTCTCATACCATGTCAAGATTGTGGGAGAGAAGGAAGGAGTCTCACTTGAAGCTTTCTTGCTTGCACAATGGGGGAATACACACAAGGGTGGAGGCTAAAAAACAGTTTTTCTCTTCTTAGTTGTGTAAGACAAAAGAACTCAAATACATAGAAATAGAAGAACCCTATATATGGGTCTCAAACCAAACTCAAATAACTAAGGTGGCATACTAATTGAGCCACGAACTAGAGTAGATAAGGATAGCTATCATCTAGCTATTATTCATGGGCGGTGTACCAACCGCGTCTGTAACTGACACGTCGGTGACATAAATGCACAACGGTCACCCTGGCATATCACGAGTGGAGCTCGATATCTCAACATGGGACCCCCAACAGGTTTGCCTTATGGTAGGGTGGTCCCCTTGTGGTCCCAGAGGACTGGGAGGATTCTCACAAGGTTTTATTAACGACCCTTAGAAATTGTTAGGTTAGAACCCCGATTCATGCCATTTTAGGGGACCGGAATGGGACTATGCACTAGGGTACAGAGGTTGAGTGACGCATCCCTCTCGTTTCCCATTCTCTTTGAACCAAGTGCGGCATGGATCTACTTTTGCTTGGGTATATTTGAGTAAATTAGGATGTCGAAGACCTAACACTAGAATGCTATCAGGAGACCTTGACCATTGGGGACCCAAATTTCAAGTCAATCCGAGTGGGTTTGGCTGCGAACATTCCATTGCGAGGTAGACTCGAGAAACCCTAGGCGATAAACCTCGTAACATTCCATGGGAGTGCCGGGCAACATCGTTTAGATTCATCTCTTAATGGACCGCTAAAAAGATGCCTGGACATTACATGAGGAAAGATATAGAGTTCATTTGGATAGATGATTGTGAAGAAGCCTTTAACACTATGAAGCAATATCTAATTGAAGCACCCATCTTTCAACCTCTTGATTAGACGAAGGAGTTTCATGTGTAAAGGGGATGCAATGGCAGTGGAGAAGGAGAAGAGGAAGATGCAGGAGAGAAGAGAGCACACAATGTAGGTGCTGTCCAACTAAACTGACAGCCTTATTGCACTATCATATTATATATGAATAAAGAATGGGTGACCACAGTATACACGGGTAGGCCCAGAGGCCTTTTACCCCAACAACATCCCACTAAAAGGCCAATGTGTCTAGGGAGTGAAAATAAAGGAAAAAAAAGAAAAAAGACAAGGTGATGAATCATAACATCTCACCCAACTCCCAATCAGAAAACGAGCTGTGCAAGAAGTGTCAAGAACCTCTGCAGAAGAAGAGTCAAGCATCCCCGAGTCCATGATATCCAGGAGATAACCAATCCTGCAGCTCCATACAACATAGCAATCCAAGAATGCTTCTCATGAAGCAAGCACAACTCATCATTCACGGCTGTAAAGCATCAGAGTCGCACATAGCATCAGCGTGGCACATATAAGACAGAGGAGAGTAGTCAAACTCTCCAGAGTCAATCACTGAAAGAGGGCCAACATCCCAAACACTTGTCCAACGAGGTCTCAAGACTACATGTGGCCTCAGCGAAGCAAAAGATTGACATATGGCTGGCTGTCTAGCCTGCAAAACTACAAGAAAACGGCTCTCATGAGCCTGCAACAGGAGTCTAGCAACTAACCACCAACATCTTGACCCTAACTGCTATGCATAGCTACGTCATCTGGGCCAATAAGTGCCTCATTTTCAGCATAAACAGCTTGATGTAATGGCACTGTAGCTACTGTAAAATCAGCCATAAAGCATATTGAACGCTCATCAAGAGGGCTAAGAGGTGTTTGTGTCTCATAGAAGATAGCATGATGGCTGCGTATGACCTGCTAGGCATTCAAATCCCATAATCTGTAGGCCTTAAAGTCACCATCTCCATGTAGGCCTTAAAGTCACCATCTCCATAACGAAGGAGGATACATCTATGTGACATAGGCTCATGTGGCATACGTATAGATGCTTGGCAGCCAAACATCCTCAAGTAATCATAGGAGGGTTGCATGCCACTCCATGCCTCATGGGGTGTAATACCATCCAAGGTCAAGCACGGCCTCCTGTTAACCAAATAGACTATTGTCATAAGGGCCTCAGCCCAAAAGCCATAAGACAACCCAGTTGTGGTAAGCATAGAAGCAACCTTTTCCTGTAAGGTTAGACACATGCCATGAGCAATCCCATAATACCATGGGCACAAGAAATCAATGACATACTGCTGACAAGAGGTCCAAAAGCTGGGAGAGAGAGCATGACTCTCATAATCCATCTGCAAGCACCTAGGCCTGCTACCAGTAGAATCCATAAACCTGTCAAGCATGTCAAGATTGTGGGAGAGAAGGAAGGAGTCTCGCTTGAAGCTTTCTTGCTTGCACAATGGAGGAAGACACACAAGGGTGGAGGCTGAAAACAGTTTTCCTCTTCTTAGTTGTGTAAGCCAAAAGAAGTCAAATACAAAGAAATAGAAGAACCCTCTATATGGGTCTCAAACCAAACTCAACTAGCTAAGGTGGCATACTAACTGAGCCACGAACTAGAGTAGATAAGGATAGCTATCATGTAGCTATTATTCATGGGCGGTGTACCAACCGCATCTGCAACTAACACGTCGGTGACATAAATGCACAACGGTCACCCTGGCGTATCACGAGTGGAGCTCGATATCTCAACACTCCCCCTCGAGCTCAATCCCAATTCCTGCACACCAAGCAGGTCTCTGAACTTGCGCAACTTCTCTGCGCCCAATGCCTTCGTGAATATGTCAGCTACCTGATCCTCTGTGCTGACATAAACTAGATCAATAAGACCTAGTAAAACCCTCTCTCGCACATAGTGATAATGCACCTCAATGTGCTTTGTTCTAGCATCATAGACTGGGTTATTTGCCAAGTGTATACTACTCATGTTGTCACAATAAATGACAACTGGCCCATCTGTAGACTGATGCATATCATAAAGTAGCTTATGCAACCAAGCTACCTCACATGCAGCCATTGCTGCACCCCTGTACTCAGCCTCTGTGCTCGACAAGGCAACTGTAGGCTGTTTCTTGCTGCTCCAAGTGACTGCAGCACTCCCAAAAGAGAATACATATCCACTGGTAGATCGTCTATCAGAAATACTACCAGCCCAATCAGCATCAGTGTATCCATGCAACTGTATCTGAACCCCAGTCTCATAAAATAGTCCATACTGCAATGTGGACTTCACATACCTGAGTATGTGTCTAGCCACATCCAAATGAGGTTTCCTTGGAGCCTGCATAAACTGACTTACCAGTCCAACCACATAGCTCAAATCTGGCCTGGTAATAGTCATATAAATCAAGCTTCCTACTATGCGTCTGTACATAGTAGGGTCTTCCAGAAGCTCACCTGCATCTGTGCTCAGCTTCACATTTTGCTCCAAAGGAACTGAAATAGGCTTACAGCCTATCATCCCATATTTGGACAGCATGTCCAATCCATACTGCCTCTGCAAGAGCTGTATCCCACTTGGTGATCTAATCACCTCAATGCCCAAGAAATAACGCAGCTCTCCCAAATCCTTCATCTCAAACTTCTGCTTCAATAGCATTTTCACATGAAGTATATCTTCGTCACTGTCACCTGTCATAATCAAATCATCAACATAAATGACAAGCAGCATAATACCTTTCTCTGTTTTTCTCACATAAAGTGAGAAATCTGCCTTGGAAATCTGAAAGCCAATAGTGACAAGATATTGTCCTATCTTGTCAGACCATGCTCTAGGTGCTTGCTTCAAGCCATACAAGGCTTTCTTCAACCTGCAAACAAACTCAGGATGAACAGCATGCACATAACCTGGTGGCTGCTCCATATAGACCTCTTCTTGCAAATCACCATGCAAGAAGGCATTCTTTACATCCATCTGATGTAAAGACCATCCCTTTGATGCAGCCATAGCAATGACTGCTCTTACGGTTGCCATCCTTGCAACCGGACTAAATGTTTCTTCATAGTCAATGCCATATGTTTGTGCATACCCCTTGACTACTAATCTTGCCTTGTATCTGTTCACAGAACCATCAGCATTGTGCTTCACCTTATAAACCCACTTACAGCCAATTGCATTCTTACCTTTAGGCAAAGGTACTAACTCCCATGTAGCATTTGCTTCCAAGGCATCCATTTCTTCATCCATGGCTTTCTCCCATTTTTCTTTTCCCATGGCTTGCTCAAAAGAAGTGGGTTCTGGTTCCTGTATCACCTTGACCATATATGCATAGTGAATGGCTGTAAATCCATCATATTTCAGCCTATCCACAGGATACCTAGCTCTCGTAGACCTGCGCAAAGTAGGTTCACTCCCAGGTGCTCTCAAAACATCCCTGGTCTTCCTTACTCCAGGTGTAACAATAGAAGGAATACCCAACTCATCATCAATGCTCTGCTCTGAGCCACTGGATTCACCATCCACATAAGAGTGACCTGCATTCACATCAAACATGGGCTGATCAACTTTCTCTTTTCCTTTTCGTGATACCTGCATACCACTATCTGCATTGCTTTGAGAAGAATCTCCTGATCTCAATCTGCCTGTCCATGGCGAAGAATGTGAACCACTGCTAGAGGACGCTCCAGGTCCACTAATATTTTGTGACTGCTGCTGTGAATTTTGTGCAGCATTACCATTTTGTGCATCTACATCATCAATCACATTTACTGGTTTATACCAGCTACTCATCTCATCAAAAACAACATCTCTGCTCACTGTAAACTTACGAGTAGAAGGGTTATAGCATCTATACCCTTTTTGCTGCAGAGAGTAACCAATAAAGATGCACTTCTCAGCTTTTGGATCCAACTTGGATCTCAGCTCATCTGGCACATTTACATAGGCAATGCAACCAAAAATTTTCAAATGAGAAATATCTGGTTTCCTACCAGTATACCTCTCCTCTGGAGTCATTCCATGTATTGCTGCAGTGGGAGTCCTGTTCATTATGTAGACTGCTGTAGCAACTGCTTCAGCCCAATAAAAATCTGGCAAGTCTTTTTCATTGAGCATGGCACGAGATACCTCTCCAATATGCCTGTTTTTCCTTTCTGCAATTCCATTTTGTTGTGGGGTATAACTGCATGAATATTGCTGCTTTATGCCATGCTCCCGCAAGAACTTTGCAAACTCATTTGAGAGGTACTCTCCCCCTCCATCTGACCTCAGGCATTTTATTTGCAGACCTGTTTCTTTTTCAGCCATAGCTTTAAGGGTTTTGAAATGCCCAAAAACTTCACTTTTCTTTTTCATAAAATACACCCAAACTTTTCTGCTATAGTCATCAATAAAAGTGACAAAATAATGACAGCCTCCAAGAGATGCAGCTTTAGTAGTCCACACATCAGAGTGGATTAATTCCAATGGCTTCTCACTCTCTTGAACATGTCTAGGAAATGGTTTCCTTGCATGTTTTCCAAACTGACAGGCTTCACATACCTTATGCATTTCTGCAACCTTGAATTTGGGCAATCCTGCAACAATATTTTGGGCCTGCATTGATTTAAGTCGCTGTACATTAACATGACCAATGCGTTTATGCCAGATATCAATATCTGCAACTACACCGGTCCCATGTGCAAACATTGCTGCACTCAATTCAGACATGTCTGCATCCAATGTAAACATTCTGCCCTTCTTCTTTCCTTTTGCTATCAAGCGACCTTTATTTTTCATATCCTCAACAAAGCATCCATGAGGATTAAATCTGACCTGCAAGCCCTGTTCAACCATTTGACCAACTGAAACCAAATTCTTGGTGATATTCGGGACATGAAATACATCGGACAGGTATTTCTTTTTCCCACCCTGCATAGACAAGGGAATTTTTCCAATCTGCACAATAGGATGTGCAGTATCATCACCAGTCTCCACAAATCCTGGTTTTTCCATTTTCCTTGCATCCTCCATCCATTCTGCATGACCTGTCATGTGGTTTGATGCACCTGAGTCAACATACCATACATCATTGCTTTCTTCTGCACTTGTCATAGAATTGTTCATGTGCTGCACCATGAACAAATGCTCATTTCTGTCATCACCCTGTCTACTAGAAGATGCATAATTCCCTTGTTGCAGTTTTCCATTCATGATGTCATTCTGCTTTTTATAGCAGTCTTTAGCCATATGACCCATTTTACCACAGTAGTAGCATTCAACATTACTGTTTGCATTTTAGCCTCTTTGCCATCCACCACGACCTCTTTGGCTCCCCCTGCCTCTAGAGTTACCACGTCCTCCTCCATAGGACTGGTTTTCTTGAGTTTGCTGCATATTCTGATTTCTGCCACGGCCTCCAAATCGGCCTCCTCTACCTCTGCCTCTAGCTCTTCCAGCATTTGAGTAGAAGACAGATTCTTTTGAAGTTCCTCCTGAAGAAGATGCACCACCATTTCTCTGTTCCTCAGAAATTAGAAGAGCAATCAACTCCTCAAAATCAGGAAATCTTTCACGAACTGAAATGGATGTCCGAAACTGTGCATAATCCTTTCCTAGACCATTCAAGGTCACGGAAACTAAATTATCATCTTCCACTGGCGACCCAATGGAAGCAAGTGCATCTGCAATCTTCTTCACCTTCATGTGGTAGTCGTTGATGCTCATACTTTCTCTTTGCACATTATGCAACTCTTGCTTGAGCTGCATTTTCCTGGCTTGCGTATTTGTGCTATACATTTTTGACAAAGTATCCCATGCTTCCTTTGGCGTACTTGCATCCTGAATATGCTCAATCATAGAGTCTGAAATACTGATAGACAGCCAATACATAACTTTCCTGGCTCTCTCATGCCATGTTTTAAATGCCTGCATTTGTTGTTGATTGGGAACATCAGGAAGAACTGGTTCTTCTTCATTTCCTGCAACAAATTCCCAATATCCTTTTCCCATAAGGAAATTCGTCATTCTAAACTTCCATGCCTGGAAGTTGTTCTTGTCAAGCTTTTCAGTGACAATCTGTGAAAGAGAATCAGATGCCATTACAGAAGACTGCAAAAAATTCTGTCACTGCAAAAACCACAGCTTCAGCCTCACAAGGGCAAATCTGCAAAACTGGCGAAAGTGGTATTTGACCACACAGTCACTTCCTAGTGACGATTTTGCATAAACAGGAACCAAGGATGATTCTGAAACTCCCAATGTCTCTGCGCACAAGCATACGATACAATTTCTACAGTAACTTTTCACCGACCTGTAGAACAGTGGTCGCACAGCATAAAACTGAGCCTTTTCTTGAGTGCGTGCAGAAAACTTCCGTATGCAAAACAGGCCCCAAAATGGCCTCAAATCAAAAAAACAAGGTCGCCAAGGGCTAAAGCCCTCTCCCGCAGCATATACTGCCCTCTTGCTTCACCGCGAAGGGCGTCTCAACCTGAGACAATGCACTCCTGCAATTTCCGGCTGTGCTACCTGCAGAGATCTGCTCCCAAAATAGGAAATGAAAGCAACACTGCTCCTCTTACCAGACCACCGCGAGCTTGGCTTGCTTTCTTGAGCTCCTTACCACGAACAAGGCTCTGATACCATGTCAAGATTGTGGGAGAGAAGGAAGGAGTCTCGCTTGAAGCTTTCTTGCTTGCACAATGGAGGAAGACACACAAGGGTGGAGGCTGAAAACAGTTTTCCTCTTCTTAGTTGTGTATGCCAAAAGAAGTCAAATACAAAGAAATAGAAGAACCCTCTATATGGGTCTCAAACCAAACTCAACTAACTAAGGTGGCATACTAACTGAGCCACGAACTAGAGTAGATAAGGATAGCTATCATGTAGCTATTATTCATGGGCGGTGTACCAACCGCATCTGCAACTAACACGTCGGTGACATAAATGCACAACGGTCACCCTGGCGTATCACGAGTGGAGTTCGATATCTCAACAAAGCATAACTGGAGCATCCTCAATTTGCACCGAGGGAAAAGCCCAAACACGATGGGTAGCATGATCAACAAAGGTCACAAAGTACGACTCTCCACCAAGTGACTGGGAAGGCATAGGTCCATATACTGCACAATTGACAAGATCTAGAGGAACATGCCCCATACGATCACCATAAGCCAAGGGGGCTTTGCAAGGACCAAGAGTACAATCAGGGCAAGCATCAAGATCTGTAAGTGACATAGGAGGTAGCAATGAGTTTGAACAAGACAAGATCTCCATCTCTCTGTGGTACATATGGCCTAGGAGATAATGCCATAACAATGCATGTGGTATCCGGATAACTGCAACCATAGAATCTCCCACATGAGAGACATGCATGGGTAATGAGAACCAACTCGAGAACCTCTGGCCAAAACCAAGCAACCATGACATATCTTCCATGACCTATCCTAAAGAGAAACAGAGTAACCTACATCATGCAACTAACTGACAGAAATCAAGCTCTTACTGACCATGGGAACATGTAGAACATCCATGAGCATAAAAGAAGTCCCATTAGGCAAAGCTAGGTGTATGTTCCCTGTACCAACAATAGCATAAGTCTACTCAAGACCCAAATCAATACATCCATCAACCTCCCTATAAGAAGAGAACCATGCTCTATGAGGGGTAACATGACAAGATGCCATAGAGTTGAAAAGCCAATCAAAGGCATGGGCCTGATCATTGAGCAAGTAAGCTGTAGGGAAACTAGATGACAGGAGGACATGCTCAACTGCATCATCATAGGTAACTGCATGTACCTCACCAATAGAAAGAGTGGTAATACCTGCTGCATCACTGACTCTCTACTCATGTCGAGTCCGTCTCTATCTCTGCTTCTTTCTAATCCATCTAAAGTATTTTCTTTGAACATGCCCAAGCTTCCCACAATGGAAGTAAACAACATTTGAAGTATAAGAACCTGTAGAAGATGACAAGGAATCCAAGTCATCATGAATAGGGCTATCCATAGCATCCACAGAGCTCAAGCAGTCGAGGGCTATCCCAACATAGGGAACCTGCTCATAAAGACAATCATCTGCAAGTACATCAGTGGTAGAAGCATGCTACAAATGCTCATGAAACCTCAATGGATGGGAGAACATAAAGGCATCAATCAAGGATGCAAAAGCTCTGACATGAAGAAGAGTCGTAGCCAACTGCATGACATAACCAACCATAGTACAGTAAAGCATAAGACATCTATCATAAGAGCATATGATATTCAGCCATGAAATCAGCCCATAACCATATGCATACGCATAGCTCTGCAATACATCATGCCACCAAGGAACATCCAAGTCAAGTAAAGACCGACAAGTGGCAAAGCATCCTGTAAGAGTCAAGCTCTAGGTGAAGCCCAAACATATATACAACAACATCTAAATAAGTGGCTCTGTAAGGTATACAACAATAGACCATGTGCATAGACAGGTAAGCATACATAGCATCTGCTCTCTAACATGGACGGGCAACAGGAGCCCAACTAGCATAGAAGCTAGACAACAGAGGAGCAAGAAAGCCATAACTCTAAATCCCAAACACTATCCAAGTCCATTGATCAGTAAGTATCCCGCATATCAAATGCAAACGAGCAATCACAGCTCAATAGGCAACTGTCAAAACAAGGGAGCAGTTCACTGCTCAATACTTGTAAGTGCATCCAAGTAATAGCTAAGATCCGTAATCGGAGCATCAAATCCCATATCGCATCCAAGGTTGTAACGAAAAAAACCAAGTCGTAACGGAAAAATCCAAGTCAATGTCCAACTTCTCAAGGGAATACTCAAATGAATATCGAGACGAGCTCAAACAACTGCCATCCACAGCCAAAGCATAAAGCATTCACCGAGACATCATAACCCGTACTGGGTAGCCTAGGCATAAACCATGTCATAGATGAAATTCCAGCTGCAAAGAAGTGACAATCAAACCCAAATCAAGCTCTAATCTTAGCCCAAAATCATTCCGGAGCATAAACAAGACATGTGGCATAGTCCGAATATATCATGACATCATGCCGAGTAGCCGGGAGCACCCCATGACCAATAGGCATAACCCAACTGTAGCATAAATAGCTTCAGCCTTGAAGTTTCCAGTAGCATATAACCTCTGTAAACTAAGCAAATCAGTGCTCAATCCAAGCTCAAATCCATAGGCAAACCATAGGCATACATTCCCGTATGTACAGGAACTAATCGGACACAATCGAACATCAAATGCTAAGACCTGTAAGCATAAAATTGAAGTAACAGGTTGGCTGCCCTATTTTGGACAGATATAGGATTGTTCAAAATAGTCAATGGCTGAGGTAAATCAGCTCCAAATGCATCTCACATAAGAGGCATAACATCCACAAGTGATCCAGTATCAATAGACATCAGTAGAAGCATCACATAAGCCATAGGCATACAAATACATGCTGTCTCAGACCTGAAGTCTGTTGCAAAATATTCCGTCATCAGAATTTGGCAAATTTGACACCGCCATTGCGTCCGGAGCATGCCAAAACCCCAACTTAGACTCTTACCTTGCCTGAATCGAGTTCTGAATGCCCGAGATATGACAAAAAGAGTGATTTTTGGGCCAGATTTTGAAACATGCGCATAAAAAACTGAGCTAGCTGGGGGGTCTGCTATCCCACGTGTCAATAATGGGGCCCAAAGGGGGCACAAATGGGGGCCAAAGAAGGCCTACACCAAGCCTTAGCAAGCCTTGATAGGCTGGAAGCAAGATCCAGGTGAAGGAAGCTCCAAGAGGTGTGAGCTATGGCTGTCCACAACCTGTGAAAAACGCTGTTGAGCTGAAAATTGAGTGAGAATGAAGATCTCATACCTCGTGTGGAAGGTCGGGATGAGCTCTTGAAGACCCGCTCTGATTCAAGTTGAAGGGGATGCAATGGCAGTGGAGAAGGAGAAGAGGAAGATGCAGGAGAGAAGAGCACACAAAATGTAGGTGCTGTCCAACTCAACTGACAACCTTATTGCACTATCATATTATATATGAATAAAGAATGAGTGGTCACAGTACATACGAGTAGGCCCAAAGGCCTTTCACCCCAACAATGTGCATATTGATGCATCTATAGAAGGTTTAGGTATAGTCTTATGCCAAAAGACTCCTCAATGCTGGATCGACCCATCTACTATACAAGCCTTAAAGTTATTGATTGAGAAAGGAACTACATAGACTGAGTTAGAGTGCCTTGCAATGGTGTTTGCTTTGGGGAAGTTTTGACACTACTTGCATATTGATGCATCTGTAGGAGGTTTAGGTATAGTCTTATGTCAAAAGGCTCCTCAATGCTGGATTGACCCATCTATTATACAAGCCTTAAAGTTATTGATAGAGAAAGGAACTACATAGACTGAGTTAGAGTGCCTTGCAATGGTGTTTGCTTTGGGGAAGTTTTGACACTACTTGCTGTTGATGCACTTCAACTTTTATGTGGATCATGAGGCACTGTCCTCCCTCATGAACAAGGTAGATGTGAAAGGCAAAATGGTTACTCATGTTCCACAAGCTTGACTTTGAGTGATTACCAAGCTCAGTTGCTCCCATGTTTTGGCTGATCATCTATCACGAATCCCTCACACTAAAGAAGAGGAGCATGATGATCTAGACCTTCCTAATGCTTCCTTGTTTCTGGTTAAGATAGTAAACCCATGGTATGTAGAAATTTTCAATCTCTTGGCTACATAGAAATATCCTCCTAGTATCTCTAGGTAGAGAGAAGAAGAAGCTTTTGTTGGAATCAACCCCCTAACTTTGCTAGGTGGCACTTTGTACAAAAAAGGCAAAGATGAAGTGCTATGGAGATGTGTTATGGGAGATGAGATCAGGATAGTACTGAAAGCATGCCATGACGAGCCTTGTGGCAGACACTTTGTGGGAGAAGAAACATCTAAAAAGGCTTTGCTCATAGGTTACTAGTGGCCAACACTCCACAAGGATGCATATCATTACTATAAGCGCCACGATGTCTATCAAACAGAGGGAAAACCTATCAAAACCAGTGCCATACCATTGTAGCCCATCCTTCCTCTAAAGCTATTTGAGAAGTGGAGCATTGAACTCATGGGCCCAATCAACCCTCCAATAAGAAGGAAGTAGAACTGGCTGGTACATCTTCGTATATACAGACTATGTGACAAAGTGGTGTGAAGCCAAAGCTCTCAAGCATGATCATGGTAAGAGTATGGCTCTATTCCTGTGTGAGAACATTATTACTTGTTTTGGTAGTCTCCTAGTGCTAGTAAGTGATAGAAGCACTCACTTTCTGAATAAGATTATGGAAGAGCTGAAAGAGCTTTGCAAGATCCACCATCGCAAGTCCACAGCCTACTATCCTAGAGCCAATGGACAAGTCAGAGTTATCAATTGCATCATCTGTTTGATCTTGATGAGGACGATTTGCTGCACATCATCATGACTAGGATGATTGCCTTACAGAGGCTCTTTGGGCATACAAAACCTCCCATAAGGCTACTATAGGATAGAAACCTTTCCAATTGGTGTATGGCATAGAATCTATCTTCCCTATCAAGCTAGAACTACCCTCTTGTGAGTGGCCATCTATTACAATTGGAATGTTTGGATGAGACTCACAAGATGGCCTTACATTATATGGAAGCCACATAGCTTAGCGAAAGGTTTACCATGATGATTTCATCAAGCATAAGGAATTCAAGGAAGGTGACTTAGTCCTTTCCTATGATTCATGCTTTGGCAAGTTTCCAAAAAAGCTCCGATAGTGTTGGATGGGCCCCTATAACGTATCTGCTTCAACCCTAATGGCTATGTTCAAGTGCAAGCCGTTGATGCCTTTGATGATCCCTTGATTAATGGTTATTGCTTGAAGAAGTATTTTCCTTCGTGGGGATCCAAACTTTCATAGTCGATAGTTCCTCTCTCTCTTGGACATTGCTCCTTACTATTTCTCATGCTACTCCTAATAGCCATTATTCTCATTCTAACAAGATAGCATAGTTTTTTTAGCCCCTTAGCTCCACATCTCGCCCTTGCTCTGTTATCTTCCTATTTGATCCAATAGATGTGGGGAGGATGGTTTTGATAAATGTTGTTTTCTATCATTTACTTGAAGAAAGAAAATAGAAAAAAAAGATCATGAAAGAAAAGAACTTTGATCCCTATCGTGCCAACCTGCTCTTCGAGAATAGGTGGAAATATCCTCGAGAGCAAGAGAGAAAAAAAGAAAGTTTAAAAAAACTGTTATATGAACACTATATTAAGGAATGTGGGAATTTTTATGCACTTTGAGAACCCCAATACCTTTATTACTTGACCACATGGTCAAATCTAGTTATCTTACTTAAAGGTGGAGTCTACCCTAAATGTTATCTGAGCTACGTCCCCAAATCTCACTTTCAAATATGGATCAAGATTTAGCCACGTGGTCAAATATTTAACACTTATTTGGAAGTGGGACTTGGGAAATTTCCAAATTCTCTAATATGCTATTTATGGAAGAAAATGAAGAAATTTCCTGTAATAGGCCTTGTTCTAGGAAAGGTGGCAAACACCCTTGGACATGAAGCTGGCTGTGGAAAAGATGGCAATCCTATAGTCTAGAACAACATACTCCTTAGTTGAAATCCCTAGGATGTAGTTTCGAAGCTACCTCTCTTGGTGTGCTATGTCTTATGCTTCCATCGGTGCATCTGACCCCTACAATAGATGACCTCTTCTATATGCCATTCAAGTTCTTGATCTGCTCTGGTGGCTACCTCCCTGGGTACGCCTCTTCACGGGGTTGACACTATTTAACATCATCGATAAGATGAAGCTACTCTTCATTGAAAATTTTTGAGTGTTGTGAGCTTTCATTCTAACTGGATGGGGATGTAAGTATGGGATGCCCTCCAACTATCCCCTACCTCACTGCCCCAGCCCGCCACCGCCCCACCCTCGCCTCTACTACCTAGTATGCCCCTCATTCTACCCCCCTCCTACCTCCCATCCCACTCACTTGCCTAGCCCATCGCCCAGACCTCCCTCTCCTCCCCCTTCTCCTCACCTTCCACCATCTTCTCCTTCCCCACCACCTCTAGCTCCCTCCTTGCTCTCTCTCTCCTCCTCCTCCTCCTCCTCCTCCTCCTCCTCCTCCTCCTCCTCCTCCTCCTCCTCCTCCTCCTCCTCCTCCTCCTCCTCCTCAACCACCTCCACCACCTCCTCCCCCATCTCTTCCTAAACCCTCATTCCCACACCCACCCCACCCCCATCACCCCTTGTTTCTAAAACACACCCACTCGTAGCCCCTTTCATCTGCCATGTTCTTGCCTCCCCAATCACCACCTCAGTGCGTGTTTTTCCACTGGTCCTCATAGGCTTTCTTCTTGCATGGAGATTCCTGAGGTTTGTGTGTGTGGATCCTTCCATTCGTGTGTATATGGTTGATTTGTTGTTCATGTGCACGAATGTTCATGTCATCTTGATCGTGCCATGGATCATGTAGAGTTGTTCATGTGTAGTATAGCGGGTCTAGGTATCCACCTCCCCACAATTAATACATGCCTTTCAAAAATTAATAAAATATTTTATGAGAATCCTTATAAAAACCTTTAAAATTTGAAAAAAATCAAAAAAATCATTCCACATAAATTTTAAGTTTTTAAATATTTAATTTCAATTAAAATTTCTAAAAAAATAAAAATAAAATAAAATCAATTAAAATAATTTTAAAATCCCCTAAAACTCATAAAATTTTGAAACTATAGTTAAAAATTATTAACACTTCATGATACATTTTTTTCATATTTTGAGTTGAAAAAAGTTTAAAAATGCCTGAAACAAAACAAAATAGACCAAACTAATCTAAATATATAAATATACATGTCCTTATATTATTTAATTAACAAAAAAACACACATACCAACCAAGGCAATTGATCACACCCCAAAATTTCTCTTCCTTATTAGCTTTATATTTTTAAAAAATAGTAAAAAACAAAATTCAATAAAGTGAAAAAAATGTACCTAACTCCCAGACAAATTGTGAAAAATATGCATCATATTTTTATCTTTTCTCCTTACAATGTTACTTTTTAGCTTGGATGGATTACATTTTTGGATTGCTTCATGGTTTTCAAAGTTTTCTCTCCATCAGTTGATTTTCGTGTGTTCATTCAGATTAGGGTGCATTCGCACACCCTATAGGTATAAAATTTTTTCCTTTCTTTTTAGTGCACCACAAACCACATTTAATTGCTAAAATGGACCCACTGATCATGTTTTTCATGCGCATCTGTGTTCAATACAGAGCATTTAAATAAATTAAAATAAATCCATAATTCACATTATATGTGTTTCATGTGCTAAATACACACATCGTAATTTGTAATAAAATGAATGAACCATTACTGTTACACGTGCTAACAAAAAAATACTCCACACGCAATGATTTGTAAAAATAAATACACATTTAGAGATCCTCAAAGTCAAGTTTAAAGTTAGGATTTGTATAATATACCATGCACATGCAATAATTTTCTTTAATGGATAAAAGGGATCATTTTTCTTTTTTAAGATTGATTCCTAATAAAATAATTCACCCATTGATAATAATCTGTAGAATTAACTTGCAATTAAATCTAAATCTATTTATACTACATATCCATCACCTCATTAATGAATGCACTACGTGGGTATGAGGGTGACGTAGTATCTTAAACAGTCTCCTGATTGTTAGGTGCAGTCTAGTCGTCTTGTTTCTGTAGTGTTAGTGTGGTGAAGTTTATTCTCTTTCTAATATTTTAATGGTCATGCTAATGTAGTACGGGATATAGTATGCATATATTTTTTATTTTCTTTCTTGCATTGATATGGAGGATCAAGGTACTTGTATGTTTACATCTCATGAAGCTATCATCCTCGTGTGAGTAGGTCATGTCGAATTATTTCTAGGATATGGTTTGCTCGGGGTGGTCTTTCGTGTTGTGTACGAACTGATACTCTATCAAAATCTTATATGTTTTTTTTTTTTTTTGTAGGCCTCATTTGTGTTTGTCTGTGTGGTGTGTGTTTCGTTCTCATCTAAATAGCATATTGAACTCCCCTATTCCAATATATTTCTTTAGTTAGTCATCACGACTATTTTCAATTGTTGGAATTAGACCTTATTACTAAGGCCAGTTTATCCCATTTTGTGTCTCTCTTATTGCAATTCATTCCTAATGATCCTACCGTGTGTGATGAGCTCTTAACTTCTTATAGCAAGCAGTCTGGTTCTAGCCGTAGTATCACTACTCTAATGACATCTCGAGGCTTGGGGAAGGCTTTGTCTCTTCCTTACAGGGAGAAATCTTTCCAACAGCCCGCCAGCTCTTTTCCAATGCAAATATTATGCAGCTCTTATAGAGACAGAATAAGGACTTATTCGATGCTAAATGGGTCATCATTAGATCCAATGTTTGCATTTCTATGATCTCTTATCCCTTTTGGAAATAGTTGTTAGTTCCTTCAGGTTAGGTTCATGCTTGCTACCAAGACACCATCTAATTACATGTCCAAGGAATTATTCACTACTTCAAAAATGGTGCTTAGGGGCATGACCATTGATTGGAGTTCTTATCTCCTTGCCAAAATGGATCAACACTTTATCAAGGTCACTAGAAGTAATGTGAGTAATGTCACATATGGTTCTTACTTGTATGTTTTCCTAATATGTCGTGCCCATAAAGGAAATTCCACCACCTCTTGAAAATCCTCTAGTGGTACTCCCTCCTCCTATTGAAGATTTTGAATCTATCAGTGAAGATAATGACTCTCCTTCTCCTCTGGTCATTCAAAGGAAGTGCTTAAAGCGTGTGATTGAAATAGTTCATGCTCTAATTCCTCTAGTGTCAATTCCTACCACATCAAGAAATACTACCCTTTCTACATGTCTTATATCTAAAAATTTATTTAGGGCACACAAAGATGGTAGGTTAGACATATCAGTTCCTTCTCTGCATTGCCTGGTGACAGGAGACACCATTCTTTTCTTGCGTAAGGACATTTAGAGTTCCACAGAAATATTAGTTAACCACTTGTGTTGAGTAGTTGTGCTCTTCTTTATATGAGAAGTTGTAGCAATCTAAGGATGAGTTATATAAGGCTAATACTGAGCTTGCTTCCACTAAGAAAAACATTTTTGATATTTTCAAACAAATGGATTCATGTGCTAAATTGTTAGGAGCCCAAAAAGTGGAAATATCCTCTTTGTAAGCCCAATTGACTAAAGCAAAGACTTAGGTCGCTATTGTCTCACTGATAATAAAGATAATATTTTAAAGAAAACCTAGGAGCTTAAAGCTTTAATTGCTATCCAAATAGTAGAGTTGAAATAATCAAACTACATAGTTGAGCATCAAACTACTTGAGGAGTTAAAAGAATAGTTGGCTCAATCATGCTCCATTCTTTCAAGTCTTAATGTACCATTAGTACCATCTTTCTCGCCTATGTAATTGGCTACTCTCCTTTCCTTCTCCCTTATTGGGGTGTCATTTAGATTTCTATATGTTATGTGTTTGTGTGTGGGTGTGTTTGATTTGTGTCCTTCTGTGGAGACATGGGTCGAGAAAGTTGCAAAGATTTGAAGATTAAAATTTATTGATATGGCTCAATTTTTAAAGACTTGTGAAGGAATAGAAGAATCTCTTATATCCTTTACTTTTTTTTTTTGTTGTATTTTGTAAGATAAGAATTGGTTCACACTTCAAGGTGTTTTCCTTTCGTCAATCCTTTTGATAGATCCAAGTTAATTTTGAGCTTGATGTGGTCAAGATTGGTTCGTGGATGTTGATCGATCGATATTCAAAATATTAGTGTTGAGCTAGTTTTTGGGCTTAGTATTCTTTTTTTTCCAAGTTTGTGAGGATGCTCCCTAATTAAGTGTGGGGATATGCCAAGGGCTAAAATGACTTGGTTTTAGGCTGATTTTTCTTGTTTTTGTGAGCTGAATGGTTGGATTTTGATGGATTTATTGGTTTTTGTTGAGTTTGGAAGCATTTTGGAGGGTTTTGGATTAGGTTGAGTAGGTTTAAGAAGCTTATGATGGGTTTTGACTGAGATATGATGTTTTGATAGGTCTTGTGAATTGTTTGTTTGGTTCTAATAGGGTTTGTTTTATCTTTGATTTGATTTTTTTTCTTTTTGTTTGAGAGGTTGGGATTGTGAAGAGTTTGTTGAGGACTGATTGAGGGTGTGTTGAATGGTTTTTGATGGATTGAATTGATTTTGGTTTGTGCTATATGGTTTTTATGCCTTCTATTGACCTTGTGTAGTAGTGCTCTATAGAGCTTCTTTATGTGGTCTGTAAGCCTCTGTCTGCTTTTATATGTGTTCTAATTGATGAATATTTAGCTTGGGGATATTTTGCAATCTTGGAAGAGGTAGAATACAAGCTCAAAACAACTCGAAGAAGCAGCTGATAAAGACTTGAACTGAAGACTAAAGTGATAGTGACGTTGATGAGCTTTCAAGGGTCAGTGTAGTGGCTATGATGACTCTTCATATTAGGCATACCTCTTGGGAGGGGTCTTATGGGAGCACTAGATTATGCTCAAGAGACTAAACTAGATCCAAGATTGATTACAAGAATTTTGATTACAAGATAATCCCACATAGGGGCACAAGGTACAATGATAACTTAACAAGATATGGAAAATCCCACAACTCAAGACCATAGGTATAGACAACAAGACTCGATAGGATATAAAGAATCCCATGACCTCAGACCATAGGTATGGATACAAGATATCAGAAGTACAAGATCTCCTTGACGGGAATGAACAAGGTATAAGACAGTACGAGATAAGATCTCATACTACGAGATTACAAGGTGACAAGACAACATGAGTATAATGGGAGACAAGAAAAGGCTAAATACAATGACTAGACAAGAATTAGAACTGGAACTCGAAGTTACCTACTTGGAGGTCTTGACTCCTTGAGCTCCCAAGACTGGCATTGGCAAGTCTGAGGAGCTCTATGGTGAGCCCCTCCATTTACAGGTGGAGGAGGAGGGTGGCTAAAGATATTTTAGAATGTTCCATGATGACATCATCGATGATGTAGGTGATGACATCTTCTAGAAGGTTCTATGATGATATGGCAAGGGTGGGTTCTCACGGTTGGCTCGAGGATGTCCTGTTAAGGGTGCATTCACATGGGGTGTGGATTCATATGGCATGAGCAAGAATTAATTCCAAACACTTGATCATGGCATATTCATGACATCACCCCCTCCTTTAGCGATGAGTTAAACGAGGAGTAGCTTGGTGGTTTGGTGCAAGTTTCATTAGATTCCTCATGTGAAATTATTTAAATTTGAGAGGTGCTTTTTGAAGATATTATGTAGGTTTCCAAGTGTGATCATTGATGAGCAAATGATGCTTGCATGTATGCCCGTAGAGGCTAGATGTATGCCTAGAAGAGGCTGCCCATAAGAGGCTTTTTATGAGAGATATGCAAAGATGTATGCTCTAGAAAGAGAGTCCTAAATCCCATAAGCATAGAGAGAAAAAGTGGTATTATCCAAAAATCTATAAAGGCATGTACTTGACACTAATTTCTATGACATGGTGCAATCATTAGGGGAGTTTTGAGGTCTCGAAAATGCCCTGTAAGAGATCCTAGAGAGAGAAAACAATTTAAGAAATACAATCAGTTTATAGAATTTTTAAAAGGTTTATATTTTGGTAAGTTAAAATATCAAAATTTGTTAATAAGTCATTGTCGTGATATTCTCGTGGTCACATCAAACCTAGAAATCTAGGTCGCCATAAAGTTGGCAATGTTGTCATAATGAAGATCTTACCTCTCCTCATTAAAGTGAAAAGTAATATTCAATTTGAATTTTGGTGGATACTCGATTGCCTCCCTCTATCGTTTCTCTCTTCTTTTTTTCTCCTCCTTAGTAGTCTCTTCTTTGTTTTCGTTCTTGCTTCTAATCATATCCTTAGCTATGGATCAATCACCCAATGATCTCTGTAACTCAGCTATGGATCAATCATCCAATGATCTCTATAGCTCTCATAAAAGACCTCTCTATCATCTTCATATTGAGTTGGATAGTGAGTATGAACCAATAAGAAAGAGATCAAAATCTATCATGGTTACAGAGTCTATGAAACATATACTGAGGTTTGAAGGAAAGAAGAATATTTATATTTGGTTAGATGGAAAGCTACATCCCAAAGATCCTAGCAGAAATAGCACTCCTCCTTTCTATAATAGCTCATCATTAATGAGGTTTATTGGTGATGGCTACAATGGATTTTTAGGTTATACACTTAACCTTGTTGTTGCAGAAAAGGATATCCTTGGACTAGAGAATCATCTTTTGATGAAACACAATATAGAGTTGTTGCAGAAGCTAGAGGATTGTCAACAAAAAATTCATTCATTGGAAAAGCGTATCAAAGCTTATCAACGAAAGCAAACTTTATTAGGCCTTCGAAATCGACAAAGAGCTCTTAAAAATATTGAGAATCTCAAACGAGGAGGAGGAGGCTGTGGTAAAAGAATCCAAGCAACAAGGTATATTTTTTTTCACTTGAAAAATCTTAAATATGGCTTTATTTAAATTACTTGCATTGATTTGTGATGTTAATTTTTCTTAGATCTCTTCTACAACCAAATGCAAGTGAAAGAGATTCTTTAAAAGCAGCTCAGTTTTATTATCATCTTCTTCCTTCAATAGTTTCAAAAGATATTTTGGAGAAGAAGAAATTTAAAAAGGCAAAGAAACAATGCTTGGAGTCATTTGTAAAGGATCATTCTTTGGATTCTAAGTTAGTACAGAAGACACTAGATAGTATTGGTATCAGTCGAGATGCTTATATGCAACTTTTCTAGCTTTTACAATAAAATATGAAGCAAGGATAGGTACGCAATTGCATACTTCTGAAGCAATTTGTGGTTAGGACTATCAGACAGAGAGTTAATAACAAAGTGATGGGGATTCTAGGTGAGCCTTTTCATATCAAGGCTACCTTCAAGGGCAAGAAAAAGGAGGTTACATTCAATGAATTTAACAATATTTTCCTTGACTTGCCCACCCTACAATGCTTAATGATCAAATTTTATGACTTGTCAGTAGGCAGAGGCACAGGGAGTGGCTAGATTTGTGATTAAACTTGATGAAAGTGAGATTCTGAAATGTAAAAAATTGGAGAGAATCTCTATCACCTTGATGAATAGAGCACTTTCGTCAGGTCATTGCAATCACTCAACATCATTTAGTGTTCAATTTGAATATAACATCTGGTGGCTAGGAGCATTTGAGGTAGATACTGAGAATTTTGATATATTATATTGGGTTTTTCATCAAACATCAATACCTAATGTTATTCAAAGGCAACAAGCAGGAGAAGAGCTATTTGTTGAAGGATTTGGGAACTACAGGATTGAGTGGCACATAGCTGGTGACCTAAAGACACTCAAATGTATGTATAATGTATCAAAGGGAGCCAACTCGAGATCTCCTTGCTTATACTGCATGTCACCAGCTGCAAAGTTAAACTCAAGCAATTGGAATAGAGCTCCCTCTAGGCACAATAAGGATCCACAGTTTAAACCAGTCTTGGACATTCCTTTAGCGAATGCCTGTATTTGTACACTTCATGCACTTTGCAGGATAATTGAAAAGCTTGTTCATCTCTATATAGGATTTGCATGGAAGCTGAAGCCATTATCAACTAGAACAGATGCTATAACAAAGGTTGAAAAAGTTCTCTCTGCAATTGGTTTGCATGGTGGCAATGTTGTTATTGAACCAGATCTTCAGAAGTCTAAGGATGGTAATTGTGTCCCAAAAAAACCATCTATTTGTGGAGTGAAGGCTAGAAGGTTTCTAGGCTTTCATGGGAGACTTGGCAAGATAAACTCGAGAAATGGTGGCTCAACTATTAAATTTAATCAATGGAAATCCCTACATAATGCAGTTAAGGATCACACTGATAATGGACAAGCTCAGAATAGAAAAGCTAAAGTTTGGGAAACACTAGACAAAGTGTTTTTTTATTGTGATAAGACTGAATGGAATGACGATTATCTCAAAGACTTAAAAAACCAATTGAACCTTTTCAAAAAGGCGATGACAGAAGCTTGGGGTGATCAACACTTTACTCACTATAGGGTAAGAAGTTTGTATATGTTTGTTTCTTCATTGTCAAACTCATATAATGTTTTTTAATAACTTTCTTTATTTGTTGACTATGCAGCATATTCTATACAACCATGCTCCATACTTTATTAAACAATATGGATCTCTATCTATCTAGTCAACCCAAGGTATGGAAAAATCACATTATCAAGCAAGAACAAAATATCTCAGACACACAAGACATGGAGGTGGAAGACATAAAGCCAACAGTTTATTAGAGGTCTTTCAATGGTTCTATTGACAAATCTGGCGTAAATTCAAGCTTAAAGATACAACCACATCAAGCAATACATCATCTTTAGCAAGGACTATAAAAATTGTTACCCAAAGAAGAAAAGATAGATATTTGAATTCTTGCGCAAAGCAAAGATTTACAGAATGGTTACAAACCAAACAAAGAGTTGGGAAAATATGGGTTTCAAGAAACCCTTGATCTTTGGCATCTTCTAGTCTGATTGTGTTGCAGAAGAGTTCTTAGTTTCAGGCACCTCAACAGGGCCTCCAGAGGAGTCCTTAGTTTCAGGCACCTCAACAAGGCCTTCAGAGGAGTCCTTGGTTTTAGGTAGCTCGACAGGGCCTCTAGACGAATCTTTGTTTCATCCCACTCAATAAGACCTCTGTATTTCAAAAACTCATGTTTTCGATAGCCTGAAAGAAGCTTCAAATTCTTACTATCTCCTACATAAGAGAGCAAATAGGAGCCAAGAACTCCAAAATATCCAGCTCTAGATCCACTGTATCCAGGCATGAAGCCAAAAACTCTTATGGCTTCTTCTTTCTCCACTAAAATGATATTGTCCAAACCTCTGCTGAAAACTTGAGATCCAATTACCTTTGAGATAGCTCTCAAAGCCATCATTGGTAGACTTGGAGAGCTTGACAATCTACTATGATATATTACAATTGTTTGATTGTTTAAGTTTCCAATATAATAGCCAAGGCTTTGATTTTTCTCAAGCTTCATTGGCCTAGAGCCCTTGGCCCTTCCAAGAAAGTTGTCCAGATCTTCAATCTCAATCTACACAACAAAGCACAACAATATAAGATATAAGATATTTATCTATATGCATAATAAAGTCTAACATAAACTCAATGGGTAACTTCGAATTATATTTCATACCTTAGAGTGTTCGTCTTCTTCGAGAAAACTATCATCATAAAGGTTTATTGAACTTCTGGGTTTCTCATATGATGGAGACTTCAATCTCTCTTCATACCCTACATCATCAATATGAAGTTTCTTCTAGACCTGCAAGAACTCTTCTTCTGTAGGTAGCCCCCCCTTTTCGTATTCTATGATCTGATTAATACATGTATGTAAGGCTATAGAGCTGTCTTGGAAATTCTCTCCCTCAACATCAAGACTTGCTAGTGGTTCTTGTTCATAACCTATAAAATTCATGTCATTTTGGCCCCAACCTACAAGGATTGCTAAGCAATAATCTTCTCTAAGATCAAAAAGATGTTGAATATCATTTAGCAACATATCTCTTCTTGTTGATAAGATAAGTGGGAAATGTTGGAACACATGCAAGAGGACCTTCTTCATCAACCTGTGCACTTGGCTCGATCTCCTTTTCTTCCACCATTGTGATATTGTCACTCTTGAACAAACCTATATCAAAACCTTGGACAAGTTGATTCTCAATATCTTCTTGGAACATCTCCTCCTTCTCTTCGACCTCCTTATCCATACTTGCAATATCCTCTAGCTTTCCCTGTTGGTCTATATCTGGAGAAGAATTTTCCATGTACTGAAGATACACAATAAATCCAACGTCCTTGTGGATCAGAAGGCATTGGTGTTGATACCTGTGGAAAGGGCAACATGTTTTTCTCTTCCTGAATTCCTCATCAATGAGGTTGAACCTGCCTAGCAAAGTTGACCTGGATGTACTGTGGCTCCCATGACATCACTATAATGAAAAAATCCATTGACTTCTAAACCTTGCACATGTCTATCATAAAAATATATGTACTCCTTAAGTTTATCTTCAAGTTTCTCCAATAACTCCTTCAAATCAAAAGGAACATTGAAAATTTCCCTAATATAGCTAAACTTGGAAGAATTTCTAGTTGTGTGTAAGAAATCAAAGAGCCTATCATTAGAAGTCTCCATTAGCTCCTCCTCATCCATTCCTTCTAGAGATAGCTTTCTCTTTGTCATCTTGACCAACAAAAGATTTATCCCTGAAAACAAAGCGGAATGGCAACAATGTCCAATAAAACACGATGGAACCATGGAAAGAGGCCCCAAAATTGCATTTTTTGAGACAAAAAATCAAAAAATGAGAAAAATTTTTAAGTGACCGGTGAAACACAAAAACAAGGTGTCCAGAGGCAAAAGCCGGTGAAGAAATCGCGTTTTACCGGACACTACTTGAAAACAAAACTTATTTGAAAATTTCACCGGTGAAACGCGATAGTTAGCAAAATACTACTAACCATAGACATTATTTCGCATTTCACCGGTCAAAAGATGCAGAACAAGAAGAGAAACATGAACTATGAATTAATTCTATTAAAACACAGAAATTTATGATAAAATCTTTTTTGAAAGTGCCATGCTCCTTTTAAAAGACACAAAGCACATGACATCTGTAATTTTTCAAGTGTTATTAAAAATTCTTTCTATACTAATCAACGAGATTTTGTTCAAATACTTGTAATAACAAAATTTTGTTACCTATCAGAAATTGTTGAACTGCTCTTCAAACAGGAAGCAAGGACCTTGAAGGGAAATCAAAATAAAATTTCGGGAGAAAGAAAGACAATATCGGAGAGGATGACTTCAAAAAGCTTTTATATTGATTGTCAAACATGTGTTGATAGTTCCAACAAAAAAGTTTACGTAATGATGGAAAAATAAACGCGACCACAAATTTGGACGAAATTTTCAATATTTTTGCACGCACGAAATACCTCAGAATACATGCGCACGTGTCTCACTTAACACATTGTATCAAATTTCTCAGAAGACGTGCGCACTCCCTTTTTTCGAGAATACGTCGCATGTGTTTTACTTGACACTTCGCCAAGTAATGCATGCACCATCGATTTTTAAAAAATCCCAATAAAGGAAAACAACAGCCAAATTTGTTTCATATTTTTATGGTCATGGAGCACATTTTCGTGGTCATGCAGTAGGGTCTTCGAGCTGTGGTTGTGAAGAACGTATTTGCAAAATTGGTTCTAAACGGATTTTTCCCAGCAAAGCACCAAAGAACGTATGGTTTTCTGCATCCATCCTTCTCAATGCCCAGGCATCCATTCAATGCATTTTTTTGATACTTTTCCTTAATGTTTTATATTATTATGAGCTTATGAGCACTATAAACAAACTTTTTCCCTAGTGTGAGCATTCCTTAATGTTGTGGAGATTTTAGGCAATCCTTCGAACTTTTTCCTTAACGTTGTGGAGATTTTAGTTAATTGTAATAGCATTCCTTAGATTAATGTTTTGTTTTTCTTCATTTTGTTGATTCTTTTGCTATTTATGTGTTGTCCAGTGAAACGCGAAAACAACATGCTGCAAGGAGGTCTCTTATCTAAAACTCGCGTTTCACTGGACACACTGGACAAGAAGTAACATGTCTTTTTTTGGCAGATGGCTAGGATTAAAGCAATAGCAAGGAAGGAGAAGATTGATCCTAGGGGTTTAACATCAAAGATTCATCAATCTTCAAAGCCTCAAAAGCTCTCTAGAAAGTCAAAGCTAAAGAGAAAGTTTTCTCAAAATGTCAGGTGCCTAAGGGAGATTAGGAAGGCAATAAAGGCTCTTGACAATGCAATTCCAAAGTTGTCTTTTCAAAGGCTTGTCAGGGAGATTTGTGACAAATATAGTTTAGATAGTTTCAGATGGACAAGAATAGCCCTTAATTGTATACAAGAAGCCACATAGATTTTTTTAGTTGAGTTTTTTCAAGATGCCTATATTTGTGCTGCTCATGCTCATAGGCTCACACTCATGGACAAGGACATGGTAATTCTTAGGAGGCTAAGATATAGATTTTCAAAGGTCCTTGAGCCAAATCCCCTCACTGATGAGAAGACATTTAATATCCTTAATGTGCCCCCAGCTAGGAGAAAGAAACATGATTCTGGTCCCAAGGTTGAGGATGTCACCCATGAGAGGGATACAAGGCAACATGAAAAAGAGGAGAAAGCTAAAGAGGAACAAGCAGATAAATGGAGAGAGTATAGGAGGCAAAGGTCTAAAGAAAGGGAAGCAGAGCAACTAGAGTCCTTTGAAAATGAGCTAGCCACCCTTCTTGAAGCAGCTAATCCAAAAGGATTCAATGTGTTTTGTTTCTTACCTGGTGACTTAGGCAAAAGAGTTGAGATTATCTCCTTTAATGTTGCACATGATCAGATACCCCTAGTCTTCAAATCTTCATTCACTCTTTCCCAAGTGGTCTTCTGTGGTCCACTACCTATGATGAGGGATAAAATGGCAAGATGGGCACCTAAATGGGCTCTGAAACTCTGGAAGGTGTGCAAAGTTCCTTCCGGGCCAAGTTGTGCACCCCTACAAAGTCTTAAATAGCAAGGGAGAGTCACCTCTCTTTTGTCTTGCTATCTCGTATGGCTTCGACCTTTTTTCTTGGTAGGAATATACATGGAAAATCTAGTATGCTATCAATCAAAGTATGATTTGCATGGTTGAATCAAGATCTTGCCATTTCATGATATGCAAGAACAAAATGGAATAGGACTGAATTGAAATGGATATGGGTAAGGAATACCTATAGCAGTGACTCAGTGCTTTACAATTCTATTCCACTTACTAATTGATTCTTATTTTCAGTCATATTGCATTCCATCACAATAAGCCATTCAAGGTTAGGATTAGCACAATTTTTCCAACAAATGGAAGGGATTAACAACAATTGGCTCATGATTTTTATTGGGTAAAATGAAAAGAATTCGACATGACACTATTCAGCCTCCTAAGTTGGGTCTACATACAATTCAAATGGTAATTCTTAGATGAGATTACTCTTAATTATCCCCTTTCAACAAATGGATGGCTTAAGCAATTGGATTTTAAAGGGAGTAAGAGAAAAATTAAGAATTACCTCTTGTATTGTTGTAGTGGATGATTATGGAAGCTCCAATACCCATATGAGACTTGAAATTATTGAACTCCCGCTTGATGTAGCCAAGAATACATTCAAATTGCAATTCCCATGATGAAAATAGTAGCTCATAGATTCCAATCTTCAAGAGAGCTCGAATATCCAAAATTTTGATATAAGTGATCCTTGTAGCCCAAATGTGGCTGGAATTTCGGAAAGAAATCAATGATGAGTATCTACAAAGATAGAAGACTTCAATCCCTGATAAAGAACTCTTCCATTGAAGCTTTGAAGCTTGAATATGTTGTCCATACACTTGCAATGACAAGAAGAAGCCCTATTCTTGCAATATTGATACAAGACAATGAATTCTTGATATAATCTCGTGTATAGAAGCTTTAGGATGCATCAAGAACCAAAAGCCCCATGATATCATCCTTCAAACTTGTCCAAGAATTCTGAAAATTCAAGTGGTTGCCATGTTTTGACTCATTTCAAGAGAAGAAGTGCTCTAATCTTGCAAGAAGTCTTCAATATCAGTTTAATGAATGCTGAAGAAGCTCAAGGATGCTTGATAGAACAAAAGCCCCTTGATCTTTTGAAGAAATTCCAGAAAAAACTCACTGATGTCCTGAATCTGCCATAGCCATGGTTTTGAAAGCTCAAGAATGATCATCACGGAGTGCATCATGACTGCGGATGACTTTCCACATCTGTGGATCCTAGAGATGATAACCCATCGCGCCTGCATCCCCATAACCAAGGAAAATGCATTTGACACTCTTGGGATCTAGCTTACTTCTCTTGTCCCTGGGCACATGGCAAAATGCCTCACATCCAAAGACACGGACATGCGCATAAGAGGGAGGTTTTCCAGTCCATACCTCCTCTGCAACCTGGAAATCCAAACCACTAGAGGGTGATCTGTTTATGACATGCACAATTGTACTAACTGCCTTAGCCCAAAAGCTCTGTGGTAGGCCTGCATGGCTAAGCATACTATGTACACGCTCCTGGATGGTTCTATTCATCCGCTCAGCCAAACCATTCTAGGGGGTGTAGGGGGTGGTCAACTGATGCTTAATACCCCTCTCATCACATAATTGCTCAAAAGCACGTGAGACATACTCACCCCCATTATCTGTCCTTAGGCATTTTAGCCTATTCCTAGACTGGTTCTCAACCTGGTTCTCAACCAATGCAAGCTATCTCTGAAACACAGCCAAGACATCGAATTTCAGCTTAATGGGATAAGCCCAAACTTTTCATGAAAAATCATCTATGAACGTAACAAAATACTTTGCACCACCCATAGATTGACAAGGCATGGGCCCACAGACATCCAAATGTACCAATGCCAAGGGCTCACTCATGCGTGGCCTACCAGACTTCTTATGCGTAGACCTAGTCTGCCTGCCATAAAGACAATTCTCACATGAATCAAAACATGCATAATCAAGGGGCGGTGAGTACTGCAAACCAGAAAGCATTTTCATTCCCTTCAAAGATATATGGCCCAAATGGGCATGCCAAAGAGATACATGTGGGATAGAACCCACTGACAAAACATGATCAAGGGAAGAAGCTGATACAATCAAGGGGTAAAGACTGCTAGCCTTGGCACCTCTCGCAATCACAAGTCTGCCACGAGTGATCTTCCATGCATATCTCCAAAACATACATGATATCCTGCATCATCAAGCTGTCTAGCTAACATGAGACCACGTGTCAAAGCAGGTACATGATGTACATCCTGCATAACAAAACCGCTGCCAGAAGGAAACTACAGCCTAACATCACCAATGCCCACAATATCAAGAGAGTTGTCATCACCCAAGTGCACAGAACCCGAAACAATACAGTATGAATGAAACCACTCTCGGCAAGGTGTCACATAAAAGGACACACCTGAGTCCAAGAGCCAACACTGTGCATACATAGAGTGTATCTCTGTCATCTGCGAAGCACTAGAAGAAGCTACTAGGATATAATCATCATCATCAACATTCTCAGGCTGCATAGCATTGATCTCTTCAATTTTAACACTGGACTTTGCAGGTACTATGCTGCGATCAAAAGACTTATCCTGCACTTTGTCTTTCCCCTTATCTTTGCGCCTTTCATTGCGCAATTCATGGCATTGTGGCCTAATATGGCCCTTTTTTCCACAATGGTGACAAGTAACATCTGCATTCCTGCCACAGGATTTGCTACGTGACTTCCCACGAGACTTGGACCGAGATTTCTGAGAATCCCATCCACGGCCACTACCACTGCCATGCTTTCCATATCCATCATTCCTGCCTCTAACTGTCATAGCATGAGACACACGAGAGGCATCCAAGTTCTTATGGTTAACCTCTTCCTGCAGAAGAGCACTCTCAACATCAGATAATTTCAAGGTATCTGTAGAGGCACATAATGCAGTGCGGAATACATCCCATGACTCATTAAGAGTACCAAGTAAGAAAAGAGGAGTGACATCCTCTGCAAAAGTGATGTCCTACGAAGTCAAGTTCTTGAGTATAGCATGGAACTGGCTCAAGTGAGCAGATATAATCACATTCTCCTTCATGCACAGATCCATAAGCTGCTTCAGCCCCAATACATCTGACTCGCTGGACTTTTCTTGTCATAGAGATTTTTTATCTTTTCCCACAACTGCCATGCACTCTGTTCTTCCTCAAATACATTATAGTGAGCCTATTCTGTGAGAGACAATACAATAGTGGACTTGCATAACTCGTCAAGCTCAAGCCATTCCTCATCTAGCATAGTTGCAGGCAGATGCCCACTTAACCTCAAAGGTTTGATATGTGATTTTTGCACCAACACCTGCCAAATCTGGCTCTTCCAATAAGAGTATTTCGTACCATCAAGCTTAGTGATGTTGAAAATAGCATGATCAGTGGACGAACTCGCCATAATGCAGGCTGGAAGGCTATAGACAGTTCAAAACTACTTGCTATTTACCGCAGAAAATGACCAAAAAATCACCAAAATCGAGGAAAAATGGCGAAAAAAGTGGATCCAAAGCTACTGCCCACTAAGTACTAGTGAAAGTACATCATTTTAGAGTGTTTCAGCATGAAAAATCCATGTCAGTCCATACATATATGCTTGCTGTAATAAATTTCAGATTTCAGTAAAAGAGAGCTAACAGTGCCAAAATCAAATGCCAAGACAACCAGATACTGCCAAGACCAAAGCCGACATCATGCGGGCATAGCATAAGCATATGATGGTCAATAAGCATGAATCCAACACCCAAGTATGTCATACAAACATTTGCCAATGAGTAGGCACAACCCCCAGGCAACGGGGCAAAGTGTTCATGCCACTACCAAAACCTGACACAAGTAGGTGTTAGTTCACAAAGATACGGATCCAAAACTAAGACTTAGCTCATAAGCATACAGTGAACCAAGACATATGATGTAACATCCCAAAAGGTAAGAAGTCCCAAAGTCTCAAGTGTCTGTAACCGCTCAATAGTATGTAATGGCTCAATGCATAAAAGTACCACCTGCTCAATGTCTAATAAGCATTCAAGAATGCTTCCACTGGCACAAAAGCTGTATGTACGAGCTCAAGATCTCAAGCCAAGGCAAGACATAGTGCCGATGGCATAAGTCCAAGACAATACATCAATAGTACATCCCGAACATGTAGGCGGTAGAGCATCCGTATGTAGCATCCATAAGCATGTAAGACATCAAGTACATCCCAAGATACAACTCCGACAAGGACGTGGTAACTCTAAAGGTAGGGGGAGCCAAAGAGGTCGTGGTGGATGGCAAAGAGGCCAAAATGCAAACAGCAATGATGAATGCTACTACTGTGGTAAAATGGGTCATATGGCTAAATACTGCTATAAAAAGCAGAATGACATCATGAATGGAAAATTGCAACAAGGAAATTATGCATCTTCTAGTAGACAGGGTGATGACAGAAATGAGCATTTGTTTATGGTGTAGCACATGACCAATTCTGTGACAAGTGCAGAAGAAAGCAACGATGTGTGGTATGTTGACTCAAGTGCATCAAACCATATGACAGGTCATGCAAAATGGATGCAGGATGCAAGGAAAATGGAAAAACCAGGATTTGTGGAGATTGGTGATGATACTGCACATCCTATTGTGCAGATTGGAAAATTTCCTTTATCTATGCAGGATGGGAAAAAGAAATACCTGTCAGATGTATTTCATGTCCCGAATATCACCAAGAACCTAGTTTTTGTTGGTCAAATGGTTGAGCAGGGCTTGCAGGTCAGATTTAATCCTCATGGATGCTTTGTTGAGGATATGAAAAATAAAGGTCGCTTGATAGCAAAAGGAAAGAAGAAGGGCAGAATGTTTACGTTGGATGAAGACATGCCTGAATTGAGTGCAACAATGTTTGCACATGGGACCGATGTAATTGCAGATATTGATATCTGGCATAAACGCATTGGTCATGTTAATGTATAGCGACTTAAATCAATGCAAGCCCAAAATATTGTTGCAGGATTGCCTAAATTCAAGGTTGCAGAAATACATAAGGTATGTAAAGCCTATCAGTTTGGAAAATAGGCAAGGAAACCATTTCCTAGACATGTTCAAGAGAGTAAGAAGCCATTGGAATTAATCCGCTCTGATATGTGGACTACTAAAGCTGCATCTCTTGGAGGCTGTCATTATTTTGTCACTTTTATTGATGACTATAGCAGAAAAGTTTGGGTGTATTTTATGAAAAAGAAAAGTGAAGTTTTTGGGCATTTCAAAACTCTTAAAGCTATGGTTGAAAAAGAAACAGGCCTGCAAATAAAATGCCTAAGGTCAGATGGAGGGGGAGAGTACATCTCAAATGAGTTTGCAAGGTTCCTGCAAGAGCATGGCATAAAGCAGCAATATTCATGCAGTCATATCCCACAACAAAATGGAATTGCAGAAAGGAAAAACAAGCATATTGGAGAGGTATCTCGTGCCATGCTCAATGAAAAAGACCTGCCAGATTTTTATTGGGCTGAGGCAGTTGCTACAGCAGTCTACATAATGAACAGGACTCCCACTGTAGCAATACATGGGATGACTCCAGAGGAGAGATATACTGGTAGGAAACCAAATATTTCTCATTTCAAAATTTTTGGTTGCATTGTCGATGTTCATGTGCCAGATGAGTTGAGATCCAAGTTGGATCCAAAAGCTGAGAAGTGCATCTTTATTGGTTACTCTTTGTAGTAGAAAGGGTATAGATGCTATAACCCTTCTATTCGTAAGTTTACAGTGAGTAGAGATGTTGTTTTTTATGAGATGAGTAGCTGGTATAAACCAATAAATGTGATTGATAATGTAGATGCACAAAACGGTAATGCTGCACAGAATTCATAACAGCAGTCACAAGATATTAGTGGACCTGGAGGTGGTTCACATTCTTCGCCATGGACAAGCAGATTGAGATCTGGAGAATCTTCTCAAAGCAATGCAGATAGTGGTATGCAAGTATCATGAAAAGGAAAAGAGAAGGTAGATCAGCCCATGTTTGATGTGAATGCAAGTCACTCTTATGTGGATGGTGAATCCAGTGGCTCAGAACAGAGCATTGATGATGAGTTGGGTATTCCTTCTATTGTTACACCTGGAGTAAGGAAGACTAGGGATGTTTTGAGAGCACCTGGGAGTGAACCTACTTTGCGCAGGTCTACCAAAGCTAGATATCCTGTGGATAGGCTGAAATATGATGGATTTACAGCCATTCACTATGCATATATGGTCAAAGTGATACAGGAACCAGAACCCACTTCTTCTGAGCAAGCCATGGGAAAAGAAAAATGGGAAAAAGCCATGGATGAAGAAATGGATGCCTTGGAAGCAAATGCTACATGGGAATTGGTACCTTTGCCTAAAGATAAGAATGCAATTGGTTGTAAGTGGGTTTATAAGGTAAAACACAATGTAGATGGTTCTGTGAATAGATATAAGGCAAGATTAGTAGTCAAGGGGTATGCACAAACATATGGCATTGATTATGAATAAACATTCAGTCGGGTTGCAAGGATGGCAACCGTAAGAGCAGTCATTGCTATGGCTGCATCAAAGGAATGGTCTTCACATTAGATGGATGTAAAGAATGCTTTCTTGCATGGTGATTTGCAAGAAGATGTCTATATGGAGCAGCCACCAGGTTATGTGCATGATGTTCATCCTGAGTTTGTTTGCAGGTTGAAGAAAGCCTTGTATGGCTTGAAGCAAGCACCTAGAGCATGGTCTGACAAGATAGGACAGTATCTTGTCACTATTGGCTTTCAGATTTCCAGGGCAAATTTCTCACTTTATGTGAGAAAAACATAGAAAGGTATTATGCTACTTGTCATTTATGTTGATGATTTGATTATGACATGTGACAGTGATGAAGATATCCTTCATGTGAAAATGCTATTGAAGCAGAAGTTTGAGATGAAGGATTTGGGAGAGCTGCGTTATTTCTTGGGCATTGAGGTGATTAGATCACCAAGTGGGATACGACTCTTGCAGAGGTAGTATGGATTGGACATGCTATCCAAATATGGGATGACAGGCTGTAAGCCTATTTCCGTTTCTTTAGAGCAGAATGTGAATCTGAGCGTAGATGCAGGTGAGCTTCTCGAAGACCCTACTATGTACAGATGCATAGTAGGAAGTTTGATTTATATGACTATTACCAGGACAGATTTGAGCTATGTTGTTGGATTGGTAAGTCAGTTTATGCAGGCTCCAAGGAAACCGCATTTGGATGCGGCTAGACGCATACTCAGGTATGTGAAGTCCACATTGCAGTATGGACTACTTTATGAGACTGGGGTTCAGATACGGTTGCATGGATACAGTGATGCTGATTGGGCTGGTAGTATTTCTGATAGACGATCTACCAGTGGATATGTGTTCTCTTTTGGGAGTGCTACAGTCACTTGGAGCAGCAAGAAACAGCCTACAGTTGCCTTGTCGAGCACAGAGGCTGAGTACAGGGGTGCAGCAATGGCTGTGTGTGAGGTAGCTTGGTTGCATAAGCTAGTTTATGATATGCATCAGCCTACAAATGGGCCAGTTGTCATTTATTGTGACAACATGAGTAGTATACACTTGGCAAATAACCCAGTCTATCATGCTAGAACAAAGCACATTGAGGTGCATTATCACTATGTGCGGGAGAGGGTTTTACTAGGTCTTATTGATCTAGTTTATGTCAGCACAGAGGATCAGGTAGCTGACATATTCACGAAGGCATTGGGCGCAGAGAAGCTGCGCAAGTTCAGAGACCTGCTTAGTGTGCAGGAATTAGGATTGAGCTCGAGGGGGAGTGTTGAGATATCGAGCTCCACTCGTGATATGCCAGGGACCGTTGTGTATTTATTAAACCGACTTGTCAGTTGCAGATGCGGTTGGTACACCGCCCATGAATAATAGCTAGATGACAGCTATCCTTATCTACTCTAGTTCATGGCTCAGTTAGTATGCCACCTTAGTTAGTTGAGTTTGGTTTGAGACCCATATATAGGGTTCTTCTATTTCTATGTACTTGAGTTCTTTTTGGCTTACACAACTAAGAAGAGGAAAACTGTTTTTCAGCCTCCACCCTTGTGTGTATTCCCCCATTGTGCAAGCAAGAAAGCTACAAGTGAGACTCCTTCCTTCTCTCCCACAATCTTGACAGACAGACATGACCCTCTAGCAAAAAAGCCCGATGTCCCTCAAATACCATCTTCTTCATAGATTTTGACATATGAGAATCCAACCTTGGTCCACACAGAGGACATGCATGGTAACCTGACGTGATAGCCCTGCAGAACACACATGTACAATGAGGCATGTCATAACACCAACATCGCTCAAAGAAAACTAGCAAAATAAGAAAACACGCTTTACCAGAGCATTCTCCATAACCTGGAAAGTCATGCATGGTCCACATAAGAATTGCCCTTATAGTTGCGGATCGCCTACCAATATGTTTGCTCATGTCCTCCACTACAATTCCCTCCCACAACTCAATTAGCTCATCAATCAGTGGAGAGAGGTAGATATCCATATTCTTGACATTGTATCGTCTAGGCACAAGCAAGCTAAGCAAAAGGTGTCCTTTCTTGGTGGAAAGCCATAGTGGTATATTGTAGTTAACAAGGACCACGGGCCATACACTATAGGAGGTGGAACGTAAACCAAAAGGATTTACCCCATCCATGGCAAGACCGAATTGTAGATTCCTTGCCTTCTTTGCAAAGTCGGGGAAAGTCTCATCAATGTGATGCCATGCTTCTGAGTCAGCTGGTGTACGATGTACACCATCAGTGGATCGATTTTCCGCATGCCATGTAGTCAACTTTTCAAAACTCTTGGTCCGAAAAATGTGACGGATACACGGTATCAGCGAAAAGTGCCTCAAAACCTTCTACATAACAGTCTGTCCTTGCAAGTCATTTCGATACCTGTTCACACCGCAATTGGGACATGTGGCCAACAATTCAAACTCTCCCCAGAAGAGAACACAATCACTGGGGCAAGCATGAATGCAATTATAATCCATGCCTAGCTTTCGCAGCACTTGTCTTGCATCATCATGAGACTCAGGCATCGTGTTTTGGGTAGGCAAAATATAAGATTTCAACGTTCTACAAATTGCAATGAAGCACGTTATTAGAGTACTACATAGCACATTTTAATGGCTTTCAATAAAGAATCATACACATTATAATATACCTGAATAGCTCTGTCACACTCGCATCACTCCATCCATACTTTGTTTGTATGCTCAACAATGCAAGAAGTGTCTTCAAACGGGATACCCGACTCCCATCATACAATGGAATGGCAGCCTCCACAATTAAAGGATCTTGGGATTCTGAGTCCGTCGGAAGCAATGATTCAATCATGTCCTCTAATGTAATATTTCAGATAAATTCTTTTTTTTTCTTTTTTTCCAGCGTCGCATCAAGCTGGAAGGCTGGAAGGGGATAAAGGAGCCAGCAAGCTCCTCGCTGGAGCTTGCTCGGCTCCACAAGGCATGCAGATGGACACATCAAGGGGGGGGAGGATTCCCTCCCCTCCCCTATATAAAGGAGGGAGCGCCGACAGTTTGAGGGAGGGAGAGGTAAGAAAGACCATCGCCATATTGCCGAGCGAGTGGAGGAAGGAAGAAAGGAGGGAAGTGAGCTGGGCATGCGGGAGGCTCGCGAGGAGCTGCGGCCAGAAGGCGACACCCTGCGCCTGTGGGAAGAAGGACGCCATCTCAACGCCAGGCGGACTTTCACCTCCCGTCGTCACCATCAAAACCCCCCCCTCCCCCGTCGTCGCGTCAAATTTCCCCCACGTGGCTTCTGTGATTCCATAGAAGCTTCAAGAAGCTTCTTGAAGCTTCTAAGGGGAGGCTCCTCAAGCCCCCCCTTCCTATACTTAAAAATCCTTTCACCCCGAGTTTTTCAACCCTCAAGGCCCCCTTCCTATGCTTTTTCCCTTTCACCCCCCATATCCCTTTTTACACTAACCCCCCCCCCCCCCCCGGGTTTTTAAAACCCTCAAGCCCCTTCCTATACCCTTCCCTTACCCTTTCACCCCCTCCCGGCTTTACCCCCTGGAAATCCTTTCACCCCGCCCCGGTCTTAAGGCCTTAACCCCTTTTTGAGGGGCCGTTAAACCCCCACAACCCTTGGCCTCATAACCCACAAATCCTTCCCCCCGTGCGTAAATCTATAAGTCCCTTCTTGTGTTGAAACCCCGTGTTTTTACCCCCTCATATTCTTTTTTTTCTTAACACACCCCCTAAGCCCTTTCTCAATCCCGTGTCCCCTTTTTCCTTACACACCTTTTTCCCCGTGCTATAAACCTTTGTGTTATCTTTCAAATTTTCCCCTTGGGTTTGAAAAACCCCTAAGTCCTTTCACTCCCGTCCCCAAAGATCTCCTAAGGGCCTTCATATATGTTTGTGAAGCCACACTCACACATGACCTTTTTCACCGTGATTATATCCTATAGACCCTTTTTCTCTTAGGCTTTATAAACCTTTCCCTCTCCCAAGAACCTAAGACTTTAAAGGTCTTATTATCCCTTCTCGTGGTGGTCAATGTTTTGAACGGCTCCTTGCCTCGAAAGAGAGACGGTGGAAATCCGAAAAGGAGAGTAAAAGCTGCCTTCATGTCGAAGGATTACAACTGCGATGGCACCTAAGGAAGTCCAAGGAGTAGCTGCAAGAGGGTCATCTCTCGGTATCCATGTGGATATCTCACCCCAAAACCAGGTTTTTCCTTCTTAGTTTTATATCGGTTTGAATTTAATCATGCAAGATTAATTGTTTGGGATAAGATATATTTTGTCCTAGTTATTTACGATGAAGGAGTTTAGTTTAATAGAACATGCAAAAATGATAATATAATAAACATAGTTTCCTTCAAATAGCATCATGCTTTGAAAGGAATTACGAGCAAGATTATCTACCTACTATAGTAGTATATTTCGGTTAAATCTTGAAGGTATAAAAACTGCATCTTGCACCATTAACCCCTATTCTTTTTTTGCAATGAATCATCTTAGAAGATGAAATTCATGAAAGGTTTCTTACGTTGCTTGAATTCTAGGAAGTTATCGTTGCTAACTGCATATCTTAGCAAGGATAAGATTGTTATTTGGCATGAGTTTCGTTCGCAAGGAAAAAGGAAGATTAATTGCATTTACCCAACCTCAAAGCAATAAAGTTTAGGACTTAAAAAATTCAATTGTCACAAGGATAACAAATCGTGCAGAGGTGATCTCAATATTACCTTCTAAAATATAAACGAATTAATGTAAACTTAGAAATACCTATGCTGTGAAATATGCCTTGGAAATTATTTAAAAACCAAGAAACATTTATACCTTAAATACTTGCCTACCTTCCCTGATTATCGGGTCAATAAATCGTAAATGTAAAAGAACTAGGGTTTGTCCCTGAGGTTCTTAAAAAGAGACCCTAGCTCTGACAAACGTCATTTTAAAGAAACTGAAACGGATTGTTTCATCGTATATTACGGTGCAAGACTTGCACAGCGAGTACGAAGTCATATGGTCTTGTGATTGATTCACAAGAAGAAAGGTTAAATACCCTCAACAAGGATGGCGGATCCTTACGCAAGTTATCTTACAAAAGGATGTATTCCTTGATATCCTTCTGGATAAGAAAGGTTAGAAACCGGAAACAAAAGTATCCAATGAACTTTAGGGTTGACCAAGTTGGGGTAATAGAGTACGCCCTAACCCAAAATATAAGGGATCTTGCCAAGTTGCAAGACACCCTGGAACGGATGCTCATGCATTCGAAAGGAAAGAATCATTCCTTAGCAGTTTGTCAACAATAAGATCGGTTAATGAAATTGTTTGTGCTTACTAGAGAATTTAGAGCACTATTTGATTTATAAATTAAATGAATATCTATACTTCAAGTTGAAGGCTTGAAGGGAGAGGCAGCTTCAGTTACCCCCGACTACCTGCCTGACCCTAACCAAGGGGGTTGTTGACCGCGCCGGGGACGTGGATCGAACCCGCCACGAGAGGTCTCTCCGTTGAGCTCTACTTGGAGTAGGAGGACACTTGGATGCCAGGGGGAGATCTGGCCATAAATCCCTCGCCTTCCGGGTCCTGCACAAGAGGCTAACGTGACTCGAGATTGGATCTCGAGGCCCGCATACTAGTCTACGGGCAGAAGCTTGGAATAGTGATCCCTATGGCTTACTAGATAGCCTTCGAGCGGATTGTGGACAAGCCTACGGGCAGAACTCCTTGTATTTCTAAGATAAATATGATAATATGTTAATAAAGAACTTGTTTGATATTGTTTTTCTATGTCACGTGATAAGATTACGTGAAGGAACCAGTGCTTAACAGTTTAATTAAAGAAGCTGGTTGTTACATGTCCAAATTAATGTGTTAGATAATTACATAACTAAAACAAATTGAGGAAAGTGCAGAGGATGGGCCATGGGTCCGTCCTATGGTTGGATGGTCCCGGTTAGCTGGGAACTTTTCTCAAAATCTCGAAGAATAGCAAGATGATCGTCAAAGGAAACAAATAATGAAAGCGACGACCTGGAGTTACGTCTTACCCGATTTACGTTGTTATAGGGGAACGGAATGGGACTATGCCTTATGGCACAGAGGTTGAGCTTGCATCCCTTTCGTTTCCCATTCTCTTTGAACCAAGTGCAGCGTGAATCCGCTTCAGACCTGGCATGTCTATGTAAAGTAGTTCGCTTGGGTCCGACGCTAGTTGCTGTTAGGTGATGACCAATCAGGAAAACCCTAATTTCGATCGATCCTAAGTGGGAACTTCCAGAATACTTACCCTACATGGCAGACGCGGGAAGCCCTAGATTGCAAAACCCATAACATTCCATGGGAGTGCCGGGCGGAGCTTTCTAGACACCCTTTCCGATGGACTGCTAAGACGTGTCCTGGATAATGCTAGTGGACACGTTACAGTTGGTATCAGAGCCGACCAACAACAGAATTGTTTTTATGAGATCTCAATAAAATGAAGTAAAGAAATTGTTGTTGTCCAAACATTTCCTTACCTTCAACGCTCTCTTGCAGAATTACGAAGCGTGGAACAAGTTTTTGGTATTTCGGGTCATGTTTATGACTGCAATGCATTCTCCACTTTATAGACAAAGGATTGGGATGATGAACATCTTAGAGTAGATCTATAATCCATCACCTTTGTACATGGAACGGAGATAGACGGGTGATTCAGGAATCTACTATATAGCTGCCCACCGATTTGCTTATCTACAGACCAACCTAAAGAGGATCAAGTGGTTGGAAGACTTGAAAGATATGTATATGAGGAAGTAACTCCTGTAATCCGCGCCGACAAGATTAAAGTGTTGGGCCACCATGAGAAGTATGGATTCGAACGAAAACGATATCTTGAACTTCCAATGACTTATCAATTCCTGAAGATCCATGACCCAAAACCCTACTATTACACAGTTCCTGTAGATAAATGCAATACAACATTCTTCTCCCCAAACTAAATGTAACAATTGGTTTGTCATCACATGAAACGTTGTATTCGAAAGGGCTATGCCCAAGTAAATACAAATAAAGAATTCTTTTTTTATCAATGTCTGGATGTGCATAAGAGTTTATAAAAAGTTAAGTAGCTACATTGTTTACGAGATAGCTAAATTAAAGATAAGCTAAAGTCGATTATCGTATAATAACGTTAAGAAAACCTTTATTCAGGCACAACCCCAAGTACAGGTTCCAAATTCGTCTCCTACATCAAGTACTGCTATGATCCAGGAGAAGAAGTTCCTCCTCAAGCAGATTAAGCCACCCAAGTTTGACGGGAGAGGCAGATTCATCTAGGCTGATGCAGAAATTTGGATTGAATCCATGGAGGATTACTTCGAAGCAGCCGGTACTGCACCTACCAATCAGACTATGCTCGCCAAGTTAAAGCTCACCTGTGAAGCCAGACTTTGGTGGAAGAAATGGTCCAGGGATCAAGGGATTGCAGAGGGATCCGTTACTTAGGAGAAGCTGAAGAAAGCCGTGCAGGGAAGATACTTACCACCTGCATATCGCACGCAGAAAATGAACAAGTTCTACGAGCTAAAACAGCTAGGATTCACTCTTGACGCATACTACTCTAAATTCGTCTCACTTTTAAAGTATGCATCACAAATGCACATGACACAACAGGTGTCCAAATTTTGTGTGGGCTTAAATCCACCAGTAAATACCCGTCTCGAATCTATGCGTCCATCAGATCTTCAGGATGCACTCATTCGAGCAGCGCCTATAATTCAGGAGGTACAAGCTAGACCAAGGGGTAACAAAACTTGGTCTTATAATGACCCGAACAGAGGAGCATTCAGACCTCAAATGAAGAGAGTTCAAGGTCATAATCAGGGACAAAGAAAGAAAGCAAGGATGAATAACGTCAACAACTTTGATCCTACTCAAAGTAATGGCCCAAACCTCAGTTGTTTCCACTGCAACGAACCTGGTCACTTCAAGAGGCAATGTTCCAAGCTCAACGGAGGACATCGCCAAGCACCTTTCCAAGGAATAGGCCGTGGTCAAGGAGACTCTACCCGAGGGAGAGGAAGAACCGCCTGCATTGCCAATAGGCAAATGTGCGAAGGAGGGGAAGAAGAAGATCCGACCATGGAAGCAGAGTTCGAAAGAGCGACAGTCAATGCCGCTTTACACAAGAAAGGGCCGAATCGCCAGTTCTCGGTAATTCAGACACCGTCGGACTATCAAGGTAAAGGTTTCAAAACCTTGATTGATTGTGGCAGTACACATTCCTTTATCTCACCAGCATGTGCAAAAAGATTAGGAATAGCCACAGTAGAAGCACCTACCCTGCTTGTGGAATTGGCAAATGGTCATGAGGTAACTTGTACCAGGCAAACTGCTAAGGTGGAATTCTTTCTGGGAAGAAAGAAGACTTCAGTTAAATTCAAAGTCATGAATTTAGGTATCCATGAGTGTCTACTCGGAATGGATTGGCTTAAGCCCAATGATGCCCACATTTATTGCGGAAAGGGTCAAGTTTCCTTTCGAAACTCTAAAAGGAAATTAGTCACAACTCAAGGTGAGGCAGGAGTGCCAAGAATCCAGTTGGCCAAAGTATCTCGGATCATAAAAGGAGTCAGAAAAGAATTACCTGTTTACTTTATCAAACTCAACAAGTTAGATCAAATGCAAGAGTCTCATGAAGGACCTTCTTGGCTAAAGGAATACGCGGACGTATTCCCTGAAGAGTTGACCAAACTTCCGCCTCAAAGAGAAGTGGATCATGAGATTAGGTTACTGCCTGGAGCTGCACCAATTGCCAAGAGACCTTATAGAATGTCCATGCCAGAAGCAATTGAGCTAAAGGAACAACTCAAGCAACTCTTAGATCAGGGTTACATCCGGCCTAGCAATTCACCATGGGGAGCTCCAGTACTATTTCAGAAAAAGAAAGATGGGACACTTCGACTATGTATTGATTACCGAGGGTTGAATCAATCAACAGTCAAGAACAAGTATCCTATTCCTAGAATAGATGAGCTTCTTGATCGTCTTCAGGGTGCAAAGATCTTTTCCAAGATTGATCACAGGTCAGGTTACTATCAGATAAGGATCAAGGAAGAAGATATCCCAAAGAGGGTCTTCAATACAAGATATGGGCACTTTGAGTTCCTGATTATGTCATTCGGGCTTACGAATGCACCTGTCACCTTCAATAGATAATGCAGGATATCTTTAGGCCATATCTTGATGATTTCATGCTTGTCTTCTTCGATGACACTTTAGTCTTTTCTAAACAGGAACAAGATCATGAACCTCAACTGCGGATTGTCCTTGAGACAATGAGATCACATAAGCTGTATGCAAAAATGAAAAAGTGTGCATTCTTCAAGCGTCAGATTGAATATCTGGGATTCATAGTATCATCAGAAGGAATATCAATAGACCTAGCCAAGGTCAGAGATGTGCTTGAGTGGCCAATACCAGTATCCGTCAAAGAGATACGTAGCTTTCTTGGATTGACTGGATAGTATAGGGTCTTCATCAAAAACTATGCTTTGATTGCAGCACCTCTGACGGATTTAGTAAAGAAGCAGACTTCTATTGCATGGTCAACTCCCGAACAACATAACTTCGACAGATTGAAGCAAAGTTTGGTATCAGCACCTATTTTAAAACTTCCAGACCTCAACAAGGAGTTCACGGTAGTAATTGATGCTAGCATTCTTGCCTTGGGGTGTTTATTTATGCAGGAAGGTCATCCAGTAGCATACTCTTCAAGGAAATTGAAGAGCCATGAAAAGAATTATGCTACGCATGATCTGGAATTGCTAGCTGTCATCCATGCTCTAAAGCTTTGGAGACACTACCTATTGGGTAACAAGTTTACTCTAGTAACCGACCATAAGAGCCTCAAATGGATCTTTACCCAGAACGAGCTCAACATGAGGCAACGTCGATGGATTGAAGTGTTGGAGGAATATGATTTTAAAATCAAGTACCGACCAGGGAAAGAGAATGTAGTTGCCGATGCACTTAGTCGCAAGGCATTCCTAAATTCCCTAATCTTGCAGAATCCATCAACAACCAGATCTCTAGCTACAAAAGTATCTATGCCAAACAACCCTATACTTGAGTTAGCTAGAGAGAAAGCATGCCATGATTTGGCCTACCAAACAATGCTAAAGGAGATCTCTATCAAGGATCAGAATCAAAAGTTGCAAGCTAAGTATCAGGAATTTTCCATTGATAATGGACTTGCCTACTACAGAACAAGGCTGTGTATACCAGCAAGCTAGTCACTTAAGTAGAAGATAATGTGGGAAGCCAGTCACTTAAGTAGAAGATAATGGAAACTCTTAATGCAGTTAGGAAGAGCTACCATTGGGAGAGGCTCAAAGGTGACGTTCTCAAATATGTCACTGAGTGTTTGTCTTGCCAACATATCAAAGCCGAACATGTCATGATGCCAAGGAAACTGCAACCGCTTGACATTCCCCAAATGAAATGGGAATTCATTAGTATGGATTTTGTGGTAGGCTTACCCCAAGTCCAGGGAGGATACAACTCCATCATGGTTGTGGTTGACATGCTTACCAAAGTTGCACACCTTACTCCAGTAAACACAAACTATAAAGCCTCCGACATTGCAAGATTGTTTATCAAGGAGATATTCAAACTACATGGTTTACCCAAAAGAATCATTAGTGATTGAGATTCTCTCTTCACATCACACTTCTAGAGAGCTATCTTTGAAGCTATTGAGACTCAACTCTGTTTTAGCACTGCCTACCATCCCCAAACGGATGGCCAAACAAAGCATGTAAATCAAGCCATCGAGGATATACTTAGGGCATACTGTTGTCGAGAGCCGAAGAGGTGGATTCAATACTTTCCATTGGTTGAATTTGCCTGCAATGCTTCTTACCAGCAAAGCATTCAGATGACTCCTTTTCAAGCATTATATGGTCATGATTGCAGAAGTCCCCTAAACTTCTCAGATCCAACCTTAAGGGTTGAAGATTCAAGACAGATGTTGGAAGACATGGATGATCAAATAAAGTCAATAAGACAAGACATACAAGTAGCCAAGGATAGACAAAAGGCATACGCAGATTTGAAGCGTCAAGAAAGAATATTCGAAGAAGGAGACATGGTCTTCATTCACGTACGCCCTAAAAAGAGTTCTCTATCCTTAGGAGATTGTAAGAAGCTAAGTCCAAGGTATTGTGGGCCGTACAAAATCCTCAAATGCCTAGGAAACAATGCTTATAGATTGCAACTCCCTGAGAACCTAAAGGTTCACAATGTATTCCATATCAGCCTATTGAAAAAATATGTACCCAACACTAACCATGTACTTGATGACCAACAAATTGTAATGCCTAGTCAAGGAGTCCTTGAACTAAGGCCTGATAGCATCTTAGATGTAAGGGAGAGACAATTAAGATCCAAAACCTTGAGAGAATGCCTCGTCCAGTGGAAAGATTATCCCAAAGAGGATGCCGCTTGGATAGAACAAGGCACTCTCAACCATCAATATCCCCAGTTTATCTCCAGATGAGGACACCTCGATTCCTCTAAGGGGGAGAGAATGTAATATTTCAGATAAATTCTTCTTCTTTTTTTCCAACGTCGCATCAAGCAGGAAGGCTGGAAGGGGATAGAGGAGCCAGCAAGCTCCTCGTTGGAGCTTGCTCGGCTCCACAGGGCATGCAGATGGACACGTCAAGGGGGGGGAGGATTCCTTCCCCTCCCCTATATAAAGGAGGGAGCGCCAATAGTCTGAGGGAGGGAGAGGTAAGAACGACCGTCACCATATTTCCGAGCGAGTGGAGGAAGGAAGAAAGGAGGGAAGTGAGCTGGGCCTGCGGGAGGCTCGCGAGGAGCTGCACCCAGAAGGTGGCACCCTGCGCCTGTGGGAAGAAGGACGCCATCTCGATGCCAGGCGGACTTTCACCTCCCGTCGTCGCCATCAGAAAACCCCCCCCCCCCCCGGTCGTCGCGTCAAATTTCCCCCACGTGGCTTCTATGATTCCACAGAAGCTTCAAGAAGCTTCTTGAAGCTTCTAAGGGGGGGCTCCTCAAGCCCCCCTTCCTATACTTAAAAATCCTTTCACCCCGGGTTTTTAAACCCTCAAGCCCCCCTTCCTGTGCTTTTTCCCTTTTACCCGCCATATCCCTTTTTACACTAACCCCCCCTCCCCCCCGGGTTTTTAAAACCCTCAAGCCCCTTCCTATACTCTTACCTTACCCTTTCACCCCCTCCCGGCTTTACCCCCTTGGAAATCCTTTCACTCCGCCCCGGTCTTAAGGCCTTAACCCCTTTCCAAGGAGCTGTTAAACCCCCACAACCCTTGGCCTCATAACCCACAAATCCTTCCCCCCGTGCCTAAATCTATAAGTCCCTTCTTGTGTTGAAACCCCGTGTTTTTACCCCCCATATTCTTTTTTTTCTTAACACACCCCCTAAGCCCTTTCTAAACCCCGTGTCCCCTTTTTCCTTACACGCCTTTTTCCCCGTGCTATAAACCCTTGTGTTATCTTTCAAATTTTCCCCTTGGGTTTGAAAAACCCCTAAGTCCTTTCACTCCCGTGCCCAAAGATCTCCCAAGGGGCTTCATATATGTTTGTGAAGCCACACTCACACATGACCTTTTTCACCATGATTATATCCTATAGACCCTTTTTCTCTTAGGCTTTATAAACCTTTCCCTCTCCGAAGAAGCTAAGACTTTAAAGGTCTTATTATCCCTTCTCGTGGTGGTCAATCTTTTGAACGGCTCCTTGCCTCGAAAGAGAGACAGTGGAAATCCGAAAAGGAGAGTAAAAGCTGCCTTCACGTCGAGGGATTACAACTGCGATGGCACCTAAGAAAGTCCAAGGAGTAGCTGCAAGAGGGTCATCTCGCGGTATCCATGTGGATATCTCACCCCAAAACCAGGTTTTTCCTTCTTAGTTTTATATCGGTTTCAATTTAATCATGCAAGATGAATTGTTTGGGATAAGATATATTTTGTCCTAGTTATTTACGTTAAAGGAGTTTAGTTTAATTGAACATGCAAAAATGATAAATAATAAACATAGTTTCCTTCAAATAGCATCATGCTTTGAAAGGAATTACGAGCAAGATTATCTACCTACTATAGTAGTATATTTCGGTTAAATCTTGAAGGTATAAAAACTGCATCTTGCACCATTAACCCCTATTCTTTTTTTGCAATGAATCATCTTAGAAGATGAAATTCATGAAAGGTTTCTTACGTTGCTTGAATTCTAGGAAGTTATCGTTGCTAACTGCATATCTTAGCAAGGATAAGATTGTTATTTGGCATGAGTTTCGTTCGCAAGGAAAAAGGAAGATTAATTGCATTTACCCAACCTCAAAGCAATAAAGTTTAGGACTTAAAAAATTCAATTGTCACAAGGATAACAAATCGTGCAAAGGTGATCTCAATATTACCTTCTAAAATATAAACGAATTAATGTAAACTTAGAAATACCTATGCTGTGAAATATGCCTTGGAAATTATTTAAAAACCAATAAACATTTATACCTTAAATACTTGCCTACCTTCCCTAATTATAGGGTCAATAAATCGTAAATGTAAAAGAACTAGGGTTTGTCCCTGAGGTTCTTAAAAAGAGACCCTAGCTCTGACAAACATCAACTTACAGAAACTGAAACGGATTGTTTCATCGTATATTACGGTGCAGGACTTGCATAGCAAGTACGAAGTCATATGGTCTTGTGATTGATTCACAAGAAGAAAGGTTAAATACCCTCAACAAGGATGGCGGATCCTTACGCAAGTTATCTTACAAAAGGATGTATTCCTTGATATCCTTCTGGATAAGAAAGGTTAGAAACCGGAAACAAAAGTATCCAATGAACTTTAGGGTTGACCAAGTTGGGGTAATAGAGTACGCCCTAACCCAAAATATAAGGGATCTTGCCAAGTTGCAAGACACCCTGGAACAGATGCTGATGCATTCGAAAGGAAAGAATCATTCCTTAGCAGTTTGTCAACAATAAGATCAGTTAATGAAATTGTTTGTGCTTACTAGAGAATTTAGAGCACTATTTGATTTATAAATTAAATGAATATATATACTTCAAGTTGAAGGCTTGAAGGGAGAGGCAGCTTCAGTTACCCCCGACTACCTGCCTGACCCTAACCAAGGGGGTTGTTGACCGCGCCGGGAACGTGGATAGAACCCGCCGCGAGAGGTCTCTCCGTTGAGCTCTACTTGGAGTAAGAGGACACTTGGGTGCCAGGGGGAGCTCTGGCCATAAATCCCTCGCCTTCCGGGTCCTGCACAAGAGGCTAACGTGACTCGAGATTGGATCTCAAGGCCCGCATACTAGTCTACGGGCAGAAGCTTGGAATAGTGATCCCTGTGGATTACTGGATAGCCTTCGAGCGGATTGTGGACAAGCCTACGGGCAGAACTCCTTGTATTTCTAAGATAAATATGATAATATGTTAATAAAGAACTTGTTTGATATTGTTTTTCTATGTCACGTGATAAGATTACGTGAAGGAACCAATGCTTAACAGTTTAATTAAAGAAGCTGGTTGTTACATGTCCAAATTAATGTGTTAGATAATTACATAACTAAAACAAATCGAGGAAAGTGCAGAGGATGGGCCATGGGTCCGTCCTACGGTTGGATGGTCCCGGTTAGCCGGGAACTTTTCTCAAAATTTCGAAGAATAGCAGGATGATCGTTAAAGGAAACGAATAATGAAAGCGACAACCTGGAGTTACGTCTTACCCGATTTACGTTGTTATAGGGGAACGGAATGGGACTATGCCTTATGGCACAGAGGTTGAGCTTGCATCCCTTTCGTTTCCCATTCTCCTTGAACCAAGTGCAGCGTGAATCCGCTTCAGACCTGGCATGTCTATGTAAAGTAGTTCTCTTGGGTCCGACGCTAGTTGCTGTTAGGTGATGACCAATCAGGAAAACCCTAATTTCGATCGATCCTAAGTGGGAACTGCCAGAATACTTACGCTACATGGCAGATGCGGGAAGCCCTAGATTGCAAAACCCGTAACATTCCATGGGAGTGCCGGGCGGAGCTTTCTAGACACCCTTTCCGATGGACTGCTAAGACGTGTCCTAGATAATGCTAGTGGACACGTTACAGTTGGTATCAGAGCCGACCAACAACAGAATTGTTTTTATGAGATCTCAATAAAATGAAGTAAAGAAATTGTTGTTGTCCAAACATTTCCTTACCTTCAATGCTGTCTTGCAGAATTACGAAGCGTGGAACAAGTTTTTGGTATTTCGGGTCATGTTTATGACTGCAATGCATTCTCCACTTTATAGACAAAGGATTGGGATGATGAACATCTTAGAGTAGATCTATAATCCATCACCTTTGTACATGGAATGGAGATAGACGGGTGATTCAGGAATCTACTATATAGCCGCCCACCGGTTTGTTTATCTACAGACCAACCTAAAGAGGATCAAGTGGTTGGAAGACTTGAAAGATATGTATATGAGCAAGTAACTCTTGTAATCCGCGCCGACAAGATTAAAGTGTTGGGCCGCCATGAGAAGTATGGATTCCAACGGAAAGGATATCTTGAACTTCCAATGACTTATCAATTCCTGAAGATCCATGACCCAAAACCCTACTATTACACAGTTCCTGTAGATAAATGCAATGCAACGTTGTTCTCCCCAAACTAAATGTAACATATGGTTTATCATCACATGAAACGTTGTATTCAAAAGGGCTATGCCCATGTAAATACAAATAAAGAATTCTTTTTTTATCAATGTCTGGATGTGCATAAGAGTTTATAAAAAGTTAAGTAGCTACATTGTTTACGAGATAGCTAAATTAAAGATAAGCTAAAGTCGATTATCATATAATAACGTTAAGAAAACCTTTATTCAGGCACAACCCCAGGTACAGGTTCCAAATTCGTCTCCTACATCAAGTACTGCTATGATCCAGGAGAAGAAGTTCCTCCTCAAGCAGATTAAGCCACCCGAGTTTGACGGGAGAGGCAGATTCATCCAGGCTGATGCAGAAATTTGGATTGAATCCATGGAGGATTACTTCGAAGCAGCCGGTACTGCACCTACCAATCAGGCTATGCTCGCCAAGTTAAAGCTCACCTGTGAAGCCAGACATTGGTGGAAGAAATGGTGCAGGGATCAAGGGATTGCAGAGGGATCCGTTACCTAGGAGAAGCTGAAGAAAGCCGTGCAGGGAAGATACTTACCACCTGCATATCGCACGCAGAAAATGAACGAGTTCTACGAGCTAAAACAGCTAGGACTCACTCTTGACGCATACTACTCTAAATTCGTCTCACTTTTAAAGTATGCATCACAAATGCACATGACACAGCAGGTGTCCAAATTTTGTGTGGGCTTAAATCCACTAGTAAATACCCGTCTCGAATCTATGCGTCCATCAGATCTTCAGGATGCACTCATTCGAGCAGCGCCTATAATTCAAGAGGTACAAGCTAGACCAAGGGGTAACAAAACTTGGTCTTATAATGACCCGAACAGAGGAGCATTCAAACCTCAAATGAAGAGAGTTCAAGGTCATAATCAGGGACAAAGAAAGAAAGCAAGGATGAATAACGTCAACAACTTTGATCCTACTCAAAGTAATGGCCGAAACCTCAGTTGTTTCCACTGCAACGAACCCGGTCACTTCAAGAGGCAATGTTCCAAGCTCAACAGAGGACATCGCCAAGCACCTTTCCAAGGAACAGGCCGTGGTCAAGGAGACTCTACCTGAGGGAGAGGAAGAACCGCCTGCATTGCCAATAGGCAAATGTGCAAAGGAGGGGAAGAAGAAGATCCGACCATGGAAGCAGAGTTTGAAAGAGCGACAGTCCATGCCGCTTTACACAACAAAGGGCCGAATCGCCACTTCTCGGTGATTCAGACACCGTCAAACTATCAAGGTAAAGGTTTCAAAACCTTGATTCATTGTGGCAGTACACATTCCTTTATCTCACTAGCATGTGCAAAAAGATTAGGAATAGCCACAGTAGAAGCACCTACCCTGCTTGTGGAATTGGCAAATGGTCATGAGGTAACTTGTACCAGGCAAACTGCTAAGGTGGAATTCTTTCTGGGAGGAAAGAAGACTTCAGTTAAATTCAAAGTCATGAATTTAGGTATCCATGAGTGTCTACTCGGAATGGATTGGCTTAAGCCCAATGATGCCCACATTCATTGCGGAAAGGGTCAAGTTTCCTTTCGAAACTCTAAAAGGGAATTAGTCACAACTCAAGGTGAGGCAGGAGTGCCAAGAATCCAGTTGGCCAAAGTATCTCGGATCATAAAAGGAGTCAGAAAAGGATTACCTGTTTACTTTATCAAACTCAACAAGTTAGATCAAATGCAAGAGTCTCATGAAGGACCTTCTTGGCTAAAGGAATACGCGGACGTATTCCCTGAAGAGTTGACCAAACTTCCGCCTCAAAGAGAAGTGGATCATGAGATTAGGTTAGTGCCTGGAGCTGCACCATTTGCCAAGAGTCCTTATAGAATGTCCATGCCAGAAGCAATTGAGCTAAAGGAACAACTCAAACAACTCTTAGATCAGGGTTACATCCGGCCTAGCAATTCACCATGGGGAGCTCCAGTACTATTTCAGAAAAAGAAAGATGGGACACTTCGACTATGTATTGATTACCGAGGGTTGAATCAATCAACAGTCAAGAACAAGTATCCTATTCCTAGAATAGATGAGCTTCTTGATCGTCTTCAGGGTGCAAAGATCTTTTCCAAGATTGATCACAGGTCAGGTTACTATCAGATAAGGATCAAGGAAGAAGATATCCCAAAGAGGGTCTTCAATACAAGATATGGGCACTTTGAGTTCCTGATTATGTCATTCGGGCTTACGAATGCACCTGCCACCTTCAATAGATAATGCAGGATATCTTTAGGCCATATCTTGATGATTTCATGCTTGTCTTCTTCGATGACACTTTAGTCTATTCTAAATAGGAACAAGATCATGAACCTCAACTGCGGATTGTCCTTGAGACAATGAGATCACATAAGCTGTATGCAAAAATGAAAAAGTGTGCATTCTTCAAGCATCAGATTGAATATCTGGAATTCATAGTATCATCAGAAGGAATATCAATAGACCCAGCCAAGGTCAGAGATGTGCTTGAGTGGCCAATACCAGTATCCGTCAAAGAGATACGTAGCTTTCTTGGATTGACTGGATAGTATAGGGTCTTTATCAAGAACTATGCTTTGATTGCAGCACCTCTGACGAATTTACTAAAGAAGCAGACTTCTATTGCATGGTCAACTCCCGAACAACATAACTTTGACAGATTGAAGCAAAGTTTGGTATCAGCACCTATTTTAAAACTTCCAGACCTCAATAAGGAGTTCGAGGTAGTAATTGATGCTAGCATTCTTGCCTTGGGGTGTGTATTTATGCAGGAAGGTCATCCAGTAGCATACTCTTCAAGGAAATTGAAGAGCCATGAAAAGAATTATGCTACGCATGATCTGGAATTGCTAGCTGTCATCCATGCTCTAAAGCTTTGGAGACACTACCTATTGGGTAACAAGTTTACTCTAGTAACCGACCATAAGAGCCTCAAATGGATCTGTACCCAGAACGAGCTCAACATGAGGCAACGTCGATGGATTGAAGTGTTGGAGGAATATGATTTTAAAATCAAGTACCGACCAGGGAAAGAGAATGTAGTTGCCGATGCACTTAGTCGCAAGGCATTCCTAAATTCCCTAATCTTGCAGAATCCATCAACAACCAGATCTCTAGCTACAAAAGTATCTATGCCAAACAACCCTATACTTGAGTTAGCTAGAGAGGAAGCATGCCATGATTTGGCCTACCAAACAATGCTAAAGGAGATCTCTATCAAGGATCAGAATCAAAAGTTGCAAGCTAAGTATCAGGAATTTTCCATTGATAATGGACTTGCCTACTACAGAACAAGGCTGTGTATACCAGCAAGCCAGTCACTTAAGTAGAAGATAATGTGGGAAGCTCATGATTCCCCTTTTGCAGGACATCCTGGCTATGCTAAAACTCTTAATGCAGTTAGGAAGAGCTACCATTAGGAGAGGCTCAAAGGTGACGTTCTCAAATATGTCACTGAGTGTTTGTCTTGCCAACATATCAAAGCCGAACATGTCATGATGCCAAGGAAATTGCAACCGCTTGACATTCCCCAAATGAAATGGGAATTCATCAGTATGGATTTTGTGGTAGGCTTACCCCAAGTCCAGGGATGATACAACTCCATCATGGTTTTGGTTGATATGCTTACCAAAGTTGCACACCTTACTCCAGTAAACACAAACTATAAAGCCTCCGACATTGCAAGATTGTTTATCAAGGAGATATTCAAACTACATGGTTTACCCAAAAGAATCATTAGTGATCGAGATTCTCTCTTCACATCACACTTCTGGAGAGCTATCTTTGAAGCTATTGAGACTCAACTCTGTTTTAGCACTGCCTACCATCCCCAAACGGATGGCCAAACAAAGCGTGTAAATCAAGTCATCGAGGATATGCTTAGGGCATACTGCTGTCGAGAGCCAAAGAGGTGGATTCAATACTTTCCATTGGTTGAATTTGCATGCAATTCTTCTTACCAGCAAAGCATTCAGATGACTCCTTTTCAAGTATTATATGGTCATGATTGCAGAAGTCCCCTAAACTTCTCAGATCCAACTTTAAGGGTTGAAGATTCAAGACAGATGTTGGAAGACATGGATGATCAAATAAAGTCAATAAGACAAGACATACAAGTAGCCAAGGATAGACAAAAGGCATACGCAGATTTGAAGCGTCAAGAAAGAATCTTCGAAGAAGGAGACATGGTCTTCATTTACGTACGCCCTAAAAAGAGTTCTCTATCCCTAGGAGATTGTAAGAAGCTAAGTCCAAGGTATTGTGGGCCGTACAAAATCCTCAAATGCCTAGGACACAATGCTTATAGATTGCAACTCCCTGAGAACCTAAAGGTTCACAATGTATTCCATATCAGCCTATTGAAAAAATATATACCCAACCCTAACCATGTACTTGATGACCAATAAATTGTAATGCCTAGTCAAGGAGTCCTTGAACTAAGGCCTGATAGCATCTTAGATGTAAGGGAGAGACAATTAAGATCCAAAACCTTGAGAGAATGCCTCGTCCAGTGGAAAGATTATCCCAAAGAGGATGCCACTTGGATAAAAGAAGGTACTCTCAACCATCAATATCCCCAGTTTATCTCCAGATGAGGACACCTCGATTCCTCTAAGGGGGAGAGAATGTAATATTTCATATAAATTCTTTTTTTTTCTTTTTTTTCCAACGTCGCATCAAGCTGGAAGGCTAGAAGGAGATAGAGGAGCCAGCAAGCTCCTCGTTGGAGCTTGCTCGGCTCCATAGGGCATGCAGATGGACACGTCAAGGGGGGGGAGGATTCCTTCCCCTTCCCTATATAAAGGAGGGAGCGCCGACAGTCTGAGGGAGGGAGAGGTAAGAACGACTGTCACCATCTCGATGCCAGGCGGACTTTCACCTCCCGTCGTCGCCATCAGAAACCCCCCCCCCCCCGGGTCGTTGCATCAAATTTCCCCCACGTGGCTTCTATGATTCGACCGAAGCTTCAAGAAGCTTCTTGAAGCTTCTAAGGGGGGGCTCCTCAAGCCCCCCTTCCTATACTTAAAAATCCTTTCACCCCGGGTTTTTAAACCCTCAAGCCCCCCTTCCTGTGCTTTTTCCCTTTCACCACCCATATCCCTTTTTACACTAAACCCCCCCCCCCCCCCCCGGGTTTTTAAAACCCTCAAGCCCCTTCCTATACTCTTCCCTTACCCTTTCACCCCCTCCCGGCTTTACCCCCTTGGAAATCCCTTCACTCCGCCCCGGTCTTAAGGCCTTAACCCCTTTCCAAGGAGCTGTTAAACCCCCACAACCCTTGGCCTCATAACCCACAAATCCTTCCCCCCGTGCCTAAATCTATAAGTCCCTTCTTGTGTTGAAACCCCGTGTTTTTACCCCCTCATATTCTTTTTTTTCTTAACACACCCCCTAAGCCCTTTCTAAACCCCGTGTCCCCTTTTTCCTTACACGCCTTTTTCCCCGTGCTATAAACCCTTGTGTTATCTTTCAAATTTTCCCCTTGGGTTTGAAAAACCCCTAAGTCCTTTCACTCCCGTGCCCAAAGATCTCCCAAGGGCCTTCATATATGTTTGTGAAGCCACACTCACACATAACCTTTTTCACCGTGATTATATCCGATAGACCCTTTTTCTCTTAGGCTTTATAAACATGTCCCTCTCCGAAGAAGCTAAGACTTTAAAGGTCTTATTATCCCTTCTCGTGGTGGTCAATCTTTTGAACGGCTCCTTGCCTCGAAAGAGAGACTGTGGAAATCCGAAAAGGAGAGTAAAAGCTGCCTTCACGTCGAAGGATTACAACTGCGATGGCACCTAAGAAAGTCCAAGGAGTAGCTGCGGGAGGGTCATCTCGCGATATCCATGTGGATATCTCACCCCAAAACCAGGTTTTTCCTTCTTAGTTTTATATCGGTTTGAATTTAATCATGCAAGATGAATTGTTTGGGATAAGATATATTTTGTCCTAGTTATTTACGATGAAGGAGTTTAGTTTAATTGAACATGCAAAAATGATAATATAATAAACAAAGTTTCCTTCAAATAGCATCATGCTTTGAAACGAATTACGAGCAAGATTATCTACCTACTATAGTAGTATATTTCGGTTAAATCTTGAAGGTATAAAAACTGCATCTTGCACCATTAACCCCTATTCTTTTTTTGCAATGAATCATCTTAGAAGATGAAATTCATGAAAGGTTTCTTACATTGCTTGAATTCTAGGAAGTTATCGTTGCTAACTGCATATCTTAGCAAGGATAAGATTGTTATTTGGCATGAGTTTCGTTCGCAAGGAAAAAGGAAGATTAATTGCATTTACCCAACCTCAAAGCAATAAAGTTTAGGACTAAAAAAATTCAATTGTCACAAGGATAACAAATCCTGCAGAGGTGATCTCAATATTACCTTCTAAAATATAAACGAATTAATGTAAACTTAGAAATACCTATGAAGTGAAATATGCCTTGGAAATTATTTAAAAACCGAGAAACATTTATACCTTAAATACTTGCCTACCTTCCCTGATTATAGGGTCAATAAATCGTAAATGTAAAAGAACTAGGGTTTGTCCCTGAGGTTCTTAAAAAGAGACCCTAGCTCTGACAAACGTCAACTTAAAGAAACTGAAACGGATTGTTTCATCGTATATTACGGTGCAGGACTTGCACAGCAAGTACGAAGTCATATGGTCTTGTGATTGATTCACAAGAAGAAAGGTTAAATACCCTCAACAAGGATGGCGGATCCTTACGCAAGTTATCTTACAAAAGGATGTATTCCTTGATATCCTTCTGGATAAGAATGGTTAAAAACCGGAAACAAAAGTATCCAATGAACTTTAGGGTTGACCAAGTTGGGGTAATAGAGTACGCCCTAACCCAAAATATAAGGGATCTTGCCATTGCAAGACACCCTGGAACGGATGCTGATGCATTCGAAAGGAAAGAATCATTCCTTAGCAGTTTGTCAACAATAAGATCGGTTAATGAAAGTGTTTGTGCTTACTAGAGAATTTAGAGCACTATTTGATTTATAAATTAAATGAATATCTATACTTCAAGTTGAAGGCTTGAAGGGAGAGGCAGCTTCACTTACCCCCTGACCCTAACCAAGGGGGTTGTTGACCGCGCCGGGAACGTGGATCGAACCTGCCGCGAGAGGTCTATCCGTTGAGCTCTACTTGGAGTAGGAGGACACTTGGGTGCCAGGGGAGCTCTGGCCATAAATCCCTCGCCTTCCGGGTCCTGCACAAGAGGCTAACGTGACTCGGGATTGGATCTCGAGGCCCGCATACTAGTCTACGGGCAGAAGCGTGGAATAGCGATCCCTGTGGATTACTGGATAGCCTTCGGGCGGATTGTGGACAAGCTTACGGGCAGAACTCCTTGTATTTCTAAGATAAATATGATAATATGTTAATAAAGAACTTGTTTGATATTGTTTTTCTATGTCACGTGATAAGATTACGTGAAGGAACCAATGCTTAACAGTTTAATTAAAGAAGCTGGTTGTTACATGTCCAAATTAATGTGTTAGATAATTACATAACTAAAACAAATCGAGGAAAGTGCAGAGGATGGGCCAGGGGTCCGTCCTACGGTTGGGTGGTCCCGGTTAGCCGGGAACTTTTCTCAAAATCTCGAAGAATAGCAAGATGATCGTCAAAGGAAACGAATAATGAAAGCGACAACCTGGAGTTACGTCTTACCCGATTTACGTTGTTATAGGGGAACGGAATGGGACTATGCCTTATGGCACAGAGGTTGAGCTTGCATCCCTTTCGTTTCCCATTCTCCTTGACCCAAGTGCAGCGTGAATCCGCTTCAGACCTGGCATGTTTATGTAAGGTAGTTCGCTTGGGTCCGACGCTAGTTGCTGTTAGGTGATGACCAATCAGGAAAACCCTAATTTCGATCGATCCTAAGTGGGAACTGCCAGAATACTTACCCTACATGGCAGACGCGGGAAGCCCTAGATTGCAAAACCCATAACATTCCATGGGAGTGCCAGGCGGAGCTTTCTAGACACCCTTTCCGATGGACTGCTAAGACGTGTCCTGGATAATGCTAGTGGACACGTTACAGTTGGTATTAGAGCCGACCAACAACAGAATTGTTTTTATGAGATCTCAATAAAATGAAGTAAAGAAATTGTTGTTGTCCAAACATTTCCTTACCTTCAACACTGTCTTGCAGAATTACGAAGCGTGGAACAAGTTTTTGGTATTTCGGGTCATGTTTATGACTGCAATGCATTCTCCACTTTATAGACAAAGGATTGGGATGATGAACATCTTAGAGTAGATCTATAATCCATCACCTTTGTACATGGAACGGAGATAGACGGGTGATTCAGGAATCTACTATATAGCCGCCCACCGGTTTGCTTATCTACAAACCAACCTAAAGAGGATCAAGTGGTTGGAAGACTTAAAAGATATGTATATGAGGAAGTAACTCCTGTAATCCGCGCCGACAAGATTAAAGTGTTGGGCCACCATGAGAAGTATGGATTCCAACATAAAGGATATCTTGAACTTCCAATGACTTATCAATTCCTGAAGACCCATGACCCAAAACCCTACTATTACACAGTTCTTGTAGATAAATGTAATACAACGTTGTTCTCCCCAAACTAAATGTAACAATTGGTTTGTCATCACATGAAACGTTGTATTCGAAAGGGCTATGCCCATGTAAATACAAATAAAGAATTCTTTTTTTATCAATGTCTGGATGTGTATAAGAGTTTATAAAAAGTTAAGTAGCTACATTGTTTACGAGATAGCTGAATTAAAGATAAGCTAAAGTCGATTATCATATAATAACGTTAAGAAAACCTTTATTCAGGCACAACCCCAGGTACAGGTTCCAAATTCGTCTCCTACATCAAGTACTGCTATGATCGAGGAGAAGAAGTTCCTCCTCAAGCAGATTAAGCCACCCGAGTTTGACGGGAGAGGCAGATTCATCCAGGCTGATGCAGAAATTTGGATTGAATCCATGGAGGATTACTTCGAAGCGGCCGGTACTGCACCTACCAATCAGGCTATGCTCGCAAGTTAAACGTCACCTGTGAAGCCAGACTTTGGTGGAAGAAATGGTGCAGGGATCAAGGCATTGCAGAGGGATATGTTACCTAGGAGAAGCTGAAGAAAGCCGTGCAGGGAAGATACTTACCACCTGCATATCGTACGTAGAAAATGAACGAGTTCTACGAGCTAAAACAGCTAGGACTCACTCTTGACGCATACTACTCTAAATTCGTCTCACGTTTCAAGTATGCATCACAAATGCACATGACACAACAGGTGTCCAAATTTTGTGTGGGCTTAAATCCACTAGTAAATACCCGTCTCGAATCTATGCGTCCATCAGATCTTCAGGACGCACTCATTCGAGCAGCGCCTATAATTCACGAGCTACAAGCTAGACCAAGGGGTAACAAAACTTGGTCTTATAATGACCCGAACAGAGGAGCATTCAGACCTCAAATGAAGAGAGTTCAAGGTCATAATCAGGGACAAAGAAAGAAAGCAAGGATGAATAACATCAACAACTTTGATCCTACTCAAAGTAATGGCCCAAACCTCAGTTGTTTCCACTGCAACGAACCCGGTCACTTCAAGCGGCAATGTTCCAAGCTCAACGGAGGACATCGCCAAGCACCTTTCCAAGGAACAGGCCGTGGTCAAGGAGACTCTACCCGAGGGAGAGGAAGAACCGCCTGCATTGCCAATAGGCAAATGTGCGAAGGAGGGGAAGAAGAAGATCCGACCATGGAAGCAGAGTTCGAAAGAGCGACAGTCCATGCCGCTTTACATAAGAAATGGCTGAATCGCCTATTCTCGGTGATTCAGACACCGTCAGACTATCAAGGTAAAGGTTTCAAAACCTTGATTGATTGTGGCAGTACACATTCCTTTATCTCACCAGCATGTACAAAAAGATTAGGAATAGCCACAATAGAAGCACCTACCCTACTTGTGGAATTGGCAAATGGTCATGAGGTAACTTGTACCAGGCAAACTGCTAAGGTGGAATTCTTTCTGGGAAGAAAGAAGACTTCAGTTAAATTCAAAGTCATGAATTTAGGTATCCATGAGTGTCTACTCGGAATGGATTGGCTTAAGCCCAATGATGCCCACATTCATTGTGGAAAGGGTCAAGTTTCCTTTCGAAACTCTAAAAGGGAATTAGTCACAACTCAAGGTGAGGCAGGAGTGCCAAGAATCCAGTTGGCCAGAGTATCTCGGATCATAAAAGGAGTCAGAAAAGAATTACCTGTTTACTTTATCAAACTCAACAAGTTAGATCAAATGCAAGAGTCTCATGAAGGACCTTCTTGGCTAAAGGAATACGCGGACGTATTCCCTGAAGAGTTGACCAAACTTTCACCTCAAAGAGAAGTGGATCATGAGATTAGGTTACTGCCTGGAGTTGCACCAATTGCCAAGAGACCTTATAGAATCTCCATGCCAGAAGCAATTGAGCTAAAGGAACAACTCAAGCAACTCTTAGATCAAGGCTACATCCAGCCTAGCAATTCACCATGGGGAGCTCCAGTACTATTTCAGAAAAAGAAAGATGGGACACTTCGTTTATGTATTGATTACCGAGGGTTGAATCAATCAACAGTCAAGAACAAGTATCCTATTCCTAGAATAGGTGGGACACTTCGTTTATGTATTGATTACCGAGGGTTGAATCAATCAACAGTCAAGAACAAGTATCCTATTCCTAGAATAGATGAGCTTCTTGATCGTCTTCAGGGTGCAAAGATCTTTTCCAAGATTGATCTCAGGTCAGGTTACTATCAGATAAGGATCAAGGAAGAAGATATCCCAAAGAGGGTCTTCAATACAAGATATGGGCACTTTGAGTTCCTGATTATGTCATTCGGGCTTACGAATGCACCTGTCACCTTCAATAGATAATGCAGGATATCTTTAGGCCATATCTTGATGATTTCATGCTTGTCTTCTTCGATGACACTTTAGTCTTTTCTAAACAGGAACAAGATCATGAACCTCAACTGCGGATTGTCCTTGAGACAATGAGATCACATAAGCTGTATGCAAAAATGAAAAAGTGTGCATTCTTCAAGCGTCAGATTGAATATCTGGGATTCATAGTATCATCAGAAGAAATATCAATAGACCCAGCCAAGGTCAGAGATGTGCTTGAGTGGCCAATACCAGTATCCGTCAAAGAGATACGTAGCTTTCTTGGATTGACTGGATAGTATAGGGTCTTCATCAAAAACTATGCTTTGATTGCAGCACCTCTGACGGATTTAGTAAAGAAGCAAACTTCTATTGCATGGTCAACTCCCGAACAACATAACTTCGACAAATTGAAGCAAAGTCTGGTATCATCACCTATTTTAAAACTTCCAGACCTCAATAAGGAGTTCGAGGTAGTAATTGATGCTAGCATTCTTGCCTTGGGGTGTGTATTTATGCAGGAAGGTCATCCAGTAGCATACTCTTCAAGGAAATTGAAGAGCCATGAAAAGAATTATGCTACACAGGATCTGGAATTGCTAGCTGTCATCCATGCTCTAAAGCTTTGGAGACACTACCTATTGGGTAACAAGTTTACTCTAGTAACCGACCATAAGAGCCTCAAATGGATCTTTACCCAGAACGAGCTCAACATGAGGCAACGTCGGTGGATTGAAGTGTTGGAGGAATATGATTTTAAAATCAAGTACCGACCAGGAGAAGAGTATGTAGTTGCCGATGCACTTAGTCACAAGGCATTCCTAAATTCCCTAATCTTGCAGAATCCATCAACAACCAGATCTCTAGCTACAAAAGTATCTATGCCAAACAACCCTATACTTGAGTTAGCTAGAGAGGAAGCATGCCATGATTTGACCTACCAAACAATGCTAAAGGAGATCTCTATCAAGGATCAGAATCAAAAGTTGCAAGCTAATTATCAGGAATTTTCCATTGATAATGGACTTGCCTACTACAGAACAAGGCTGTGTATACCAGCAAGCCAACCACTTAAGTAGAAGATAATGTGGGAAGCTCATGATTCCCCTTTTGCAAGACATCCTGGCTATGCTAAATCTCTTAATGCAGTTAGGAAGAGCTGCCATTGGGAGAGGCTCAAAGGTGACGTTCTCAAATATGTCACTGAGTGTTTGTCTTGCCAACATATCAAAGCCGAACATGTCATGATGCCAAGGAAACTGCAACCGCTTGACATTCCCCAAATGAAATGGGAATTCATCAGTATGGATTTTGTGGTAGGCTTACCCCAAGTCCAGGGAGGATACAACTCCATCATGGTTGTGGTTGACATGCTTACCAAAGTTGCACACCTTACTCCAGTAAACACAAACTATAAAGCCTCCGACATTGCAAGATTGTTTATCAAGGAGATATTCAAACTACATGGTTTACCCAAAAGAATCATTAGTGATCGAGATTCTCTCTTCACATCACACTTCTGGAGAGCTATCTTTGAAGCTATTGAGACTCAACTCTATTTTAGCAGTGCCTACCATCCCCAAACGGATGGCCAAACAAAGCGTGTAAATCAAGTCATCGAGGATATGCTTAGGGCATAGTGCTGTCGAGAGCCGAAGAGGTGGATTCAATACTTTCCATTGGTTGAATTTGCCTGCAATGCTTCTTACCAGCAGAGCATTCAGATGACTCCTTTTCAAGCATGATATGGTCATGATTGCAGAAGTCCCCTAAACTTCTCAGATCCAACCTTAAGGGTTGAAGATTCAAGACAGATGTTGGAAGACATGGATGATCAAATAAAGTCAATAAGACAAGACATACAAGTAGCCAAGGATAGACAAAAGGCATACGCAGATTTGAAGCGTCAAGAAAGGATATTCAAAGAAGGAGACATTGTCTTCATTCGTGTACGCCCTAAAAAGAGTTCTCTATCCCTAGGAGATTGTAAGAAGCTAAGTCCAAGGTATTGTGGGCCGTACAAAATCCTCAAATGCCTAGGACACAATGCTTATAGATTGCAACTCCCTGAGAACCTAAAGGTTCACAATGTATTCCATATCAGCCTATTGAAAAAATATGTACCCAACCCTAACCATGTACTTGGTTACCAACAAATTGTAATGCCTAGTCAAGGAGTCCTTGAACTAAGGCCTGATAGGATCTTAGATGTAAGGGAGAGACAATTAAGATCCAAAACCTTGAGAGAATGCCTCGTCTAGTGGAAAGATTATCCCAAAGAGGATGCCACTTGGATAGAAGAAGGTACTCTCAACCATCAATATCCCCAGTTTATCTCCAGATGAGGACACCTCGATTCCTCTAAGGGGGAGAGAATGTAATATTTCAGATAAATTCTTTTTTTTTCTTTTTTTCCAACGTCGCATCAAGCTGGAAGGCTGGAAGGGGATAGAGGAGCCAGCAAGCTCCTCGTTGGAGCTTGCTCGGCTCCACAGGGCATGCAGATGGACACGTCAAGGGGGGGGAGGATTCCTTCCCCTCCCCTATATAAAGGAGGGAGTGCCGACAGTCTGAGGGAGGGAGAGGTAAGAACGACCGTCACCATATTGCCGAGCGAGTGGAGGAAGGAAGAAAGGAGGGAAGTGAGCTGGGCCTGCGGGAGGCTCGCGAGGAGCTGCAGCCAGAAGGTGGCACCCTGCGCTTGTGGGAAGAAGGACGCCATCTCGATGCCAGGCGGACTTTCACCTCCCGTCGTCGCCATCAGAAACCCCCCCCCCCCCCCCGGTCGTCGCGTCAAATTTCCCCCACGTGGCTTCTATGATTCCACAGAAGCTTCAAGAAGCTTCTTGAAGCTTCTAAGGGGGGGCTCCTCAAGCCCCCCTTCCTATACTTAAAAATCCTTTCACCCCGGGTTTTTAAACCCTCAAGCCCCCCTTCCTGTGCTTTTTCCCTTTTACCCGCCATATCCCTTTTTACACTAACCCCCCCCTCCCCCCCCCCCCCCCCCGGGGTTTTTAAAACCCTCAAGCCCCTTCCTATACTCTTCCCTTACCCTTTCACCCCCTCCCGGCTTTACCCCCTTGGAAATCCTTTCACTCTGCCCCGGTCTTAAGGCCTTAACCCCTTTCCAAGGGGCTGTTAAACCCCCACAACCCTTGGCCTCATAACCCACAAATCCTTCCCCCCGTGCCTAAATCTATAAGTCCCTTCTTGTGTTGAAACCCCGTGTTTTTACCCCCTCATATTCTTTTTTTTCTTAACACACCCCCTAAGCCCTTTCTAAACCCCGTGTCCCCTTTTTCCTTACACGCCTTTTTCCCCGTGCTATAAACCTTTGTGTTATCTTTCAAATTTTCCCCTTAGGTTTGAAAAACCCCTAAGTCCTTTCACTCCCGTGCCCAAAGATCTCCCAAGGGCCTTCATATATGTTTGTGAAGCCACACTCACACATAACCTTTTTCACCGTGATTATATCCTATAGACCCTTTTTCTCTTAGGCTTTATAAACCTTTCCCTCTCCGAAGAAGCTAAGACTTTAAAGGTCTTATTATCCCTTCTCGTGGTGGTCAATCTTTTGAACGGCTCCTTGCCTCGAAAGAGAGACTGTGGAAATCCGAAAAGGAGAGTAAAAGCTGCCTTCACGTCGAAGGATTACAACTGCGATGCCGCCTAAGAAAGTCCAAGGAGTAGCTGCAAGAGGGTCATCTCCTGGTATCCATGTGGATATCTCACCCCAAAACCAGGTTTTTCCTTCTTAGTTTTATATCGGTTTGAATTTAATCATGCATGATGAATTGTTTGGGATAAGATATATTTTGTCCTAGTTATTTACGATGAAGGAGTTTAGTTTAATTGAACATGCAAAAATGATAATATAATAAACATAGTTTCCTTCAAATAGCATCATGCTTTGAAACGAATTACGAGCAAGATTATCTACCTACTATAGTAGTATATTTCGGTTAAATCTTGAAGGTATAAAAACTGCATCTTGCACCATTAACCCCTATTCTTTTTTTGCAATGAATCATCTTAGAAGATGAAATTCATGAAAGGTTTCTTACGTTGCTTGAATTCTAGGAAGTTATCGTTGCTAACTGCATATCTTAGCAAGGAAAAGATTGTTATTTGGCATGAGTTTCGTTCGCAAGGAAAAAGGAAGATTAATTGCATTTACCCAACCTCAAAGCAATAAAGTTTAGGACTAAAAAAATTCAATTGTCACAAGGATAACAAATCCTGCAGAGGTGATCTCAATATTACCTTCTAAAATATTAACGAATTAATGTAAACTTAGAAATACCTATGCTGTGAAATATGCCTTGGAAAGTATTTAAAAACCAAGAAACATTTATACCTTAAATACTTGCCTACCTTCCCTGATTATAGGGTCAATAAATCGTAAATGTAAAAGAACTAGGGTTTGTCCCTGAGGTTCTTAAAAAGAGACCCTAGCTCTGACAAACGTCAACTTAAAGAAACTGAAACGGATTGTTTCTATGAGAAATGTGGGATCTAGAGCATGGCAAAGATGGAAGCTATGGAGGATGGAAGGAGAAGTGTGGACTCATAATGGAAAAGACACTATTTGTTACACAAGTGAATTAGGTTCCAAGGTTGAGACTTGGACTCATAAACACAATCTTGTGTATGTGGACAATGACACTGACACTTCACTAAAAAGAAAAGAGTACTATCATTGCATTTAGAAAAGGAAGCAAGTACAATGCTTTATAGGAAAGTAGGAAACTGCAGTAGGCACCATTGTGCATATGGGATAAGTTAGCCTGCATATCCTTGACCCTTAAGCTCCATACAAAGAGGCTGTTTGAGTGAGTGTGATTGCTGATTCTCAACACCCCTCCTCAATCACAACTAGAATGGCACAAAGTATGTAGAGGCTGTAATGAGAACCACCTGCAAAGTGTGGGCACACCACAAACATGGTAGACACCAGAGGCTGTTGCAGAAAAGGCTAAGTGTGGGCACCAAAACATGATGGACATCCAGAGGCTGTAACAGGGGCCTCACAAAGTGTACAGTGACTGTAATGCCAAGTTACATAAGGAGTTTTACAAAGCTTATGGCAGGAAGCATTAGGGCAAGGAAATACAAGGCTTTTTAAAACAATCTATCAGATTTATGAGAGTAGAAGGACTGATGAGTCTTGTCCTTCCGATCTTGGTGGTCTTCATCTTCATCTTCATCTTCATCTTTTGGTCCATGATCTTCTTCTTCTTTTACAGCTGCAAGATAGGCCTTTTGGGACCTCTTCCTAGCATGACAGAACTTCTTAGTATGTCCGGTCCTTTTGCAGAAGTCACAGAAGAGCGGTTCCTTTTTACCTTTGTATCTGTTGTTTACATATAACATTTGTTCATCCTTTGAAGTGATGGGCTCTTCTTTGCTTTTAAGTTTCTTTTCTTCTTCTAACAGTGATGCCTGGATATCAACAAGTTCAGGATTTGGGATGTTGATTAAAGTTGTTGATACATTATTATATTCAGGGGGCAAACTCTTAAGTAAAACACCGATGCAAACATCTTCATCCATTTTAATGTTGATTCCTGCAAGTTGGGTTAGGAGTCCTTCCATGTAATTGAGATGTGTGGCAAGTGATGTGCTGGACTTCATTTCAAGCCTGAAGAACTCAATCAGGAGACCATACTTTGATTATTTAGATTGTGCACCAAACAGGGTGTCAAGTCTTTTCCATGTATCCTTGAGGTCTCACAGTTATCCACATGGTGGATATAACTGTCGTCTAGCTCCAGTTTGATAATGGCCTGGGCTCTGTCATCATTCTTTTGCCAAGTAGTTGCAAGGTCCGCGTCCCGAGGTTTCTTCTCTTTGCCATTTGTGATGGCCCAGAGACCCTTTTTCATCAAGATGAGCTTGATGCGGGTTTGCCAGGTGTGAAACCCGACTCCTTTGAATCGAGCATTTGGAGAGTCTTTTCCCATGTTGAGGTTGCAAAATCAGCAACAAATCAACACCAAAATTGTGAGATTTTATCAGTAGAAGAGCAGAATGCAGTGTGTCAAGAGACACAGTTAGTGACAGTGTGAAAACACACTATGTCAGTGTTGATGTTGAGATTGATTCTTGATTCTTCTTGTTCGAGATTGTTCGGTCGTTCTTCAATCTTCTCAGGTCCTTCCCCTCCTTGATTTGATGCTGGGTCAATGGATTAGAGTGACAGAGACTTGGGCTGAGTGTCAGGAGAAAGAAAAAGCTTGAGAAATTTTGGCTATGGTGGAATTAGGGTTTCTGAGACAGGGGCCTGGTTTTTTCAACATTGCAGGAGCTATACTTGATCATTTTCAAAAGTTTTTACATGCCTAGGAAGCTGACTTCATGGGCTATCAAACCCCATGATAATCGTCAAGATCGCTGGCTGTATGAAGCACGCAGAGGGGGCGAACAGTTTCAGTGCAGTTCAGGACAGGTTTCCACGATTTCTATAATGCCAGGGTCAGGGCGTAGCAATGTCATCAATTTATGTGCCAGGATGAAGCACCTTGAGTAGAGGAACAACTCCCTAGAAGAAATCAAGAGCTAAAATGGCCTAATTGATAAGTTATTGAAGCTCCAAGTGAGGTAGGTCCTGTCTGGCTATGGCAGACACAGAGCAGAGATTGAGAATTTTCACAACGCTGAGCTCCAAATGGTCAAATGTCCTGGATTGATGTGATACAGGGAAGCTTTTGAGTTGGGGAATACTTTTCCAGAAGGAAGCTCCAAGAGATTTGACCTGTGGAGTGAGATATAAGCAGCTCAATCTGACACGGTGCTGCTGGCTATGGCTGCCATGGAAGCTTCAGTGAGAGTAGAGTTGGGAGATGAAGTCATGAGCTGACATTGAGCTAGATTGAGATTGAAAGGAATCGAGAGAGGCTGGAGAAGCAATGCCATGCCCAGCTGGGCTCTGATACCATGTGAGAAATGCGGGATCTAGAGCATGGCAAAGACGGAAGCTATGGAGGATGGAAGGAGAAGTGTGGACTCATAATGGAAAAGACACTGTTTGTTACACAAGTGAATTAGGTTCCAAGATTGAGACTTGGACTCATAAACACAATCTTGTGTATGTGGACAATGACACTGACACTTCATTAAAAAGAAAAGAGTACTATCATTGCATTTAGAAAAGGAAGCAAGTACAATGCTTTATAGGAAAGTAGGAAACTGCAGTAGTCACCATTGTGCATATGGGATAAGTTAGCCTGCATATCCTTGACCCCGAAGCTCCATACAAAGAGGCTGTTTGAGTGAGTGTGATTGCTGATTCTCAATAGTTTCATCGTATATTACGGTGCAGGACTTGCACAGCAAGTACGAAGTCATACGGTCTTGTGATTGATTCACAAGAAGAAAGGTTAAATACCCTCAACAAGGATGGCGGATCCTTACGCAAGTTATCTTACAAAAGGATGTATTCCTTGATATCCTTCTGGATAAGAAAGGTTAGAAACCGGAAACAAAAGTATCCAATGAACTTTAGCGTTGACCAAGTTGGGGTAATAGGGTACGTCCTAACCCAGAATATAAGGGATCTTGCCAAGTTGCAAGACACCCTGGAACGGATGCTGATGCATTCGAAAGGAAAGAATCATTCCTTAGCAGTTTGTCAAAAACAAGATCGGTTAATGAAAGTGTTTGTGCTTGCTAGAGAATTTAGAGCACTATTTGATTTATAAATTAAATGAATATCTATACTTCAAGTTGAAGGCCTGAAGGGAGAGGCAGCTTCAGTTACCCCCGACTACCTGCCTGACCCTAACCAAGGGGGTTCTTGACCGCGCCGGGAACGTGGACCGAACCTGCCGCGAGAGGTCTCTCTGTTGAGTTCTACTTGGAGCAGGATGACGCTTGGGTGCCAGGGGGAGCTCTGGCCGTAAATCCCTCGCCTTCCGGGTCCTGCACAAGAGGCTAATGTGACTCGGGATTGGATCTCGAGGCCCACATACTAGTCTATGGGCAGAAGCTTGGAATAGTGATCCCTGTGGATTACTGGATAGCCTTCGGGCGGATTATGGACAAGCCTACGGGCAAAACTCCTTGTATTTCTAAGATACATATGATAATATGTTAATAAAGAACTTGTTTGATATTGTTTTTCTATGTCACGTGATAAGATTACGTGAAGGAACCAGTGCTTAACGGTTTAATTAAAGAAGCTGGTTGTTACATGTCCAAATTAATGTGTTAGATAATTACATAACTAAAACAAATCGAGGAAAGTGCAGAGGATGGGCCATGGGTCCGTCCTACGGTTGGGTGGTCCCGGTTAGTCGGGAACTTTTCTCAAAATCTCGAAGAACAGCGGGATGATTGTCAAAGGAAACGAATAACGAAAGCGATGACCTAGAGTTACGTCTTACCCGATTTACGTTGTTTTAGGGGAACGGAATGGGACTATGCCTTATGGCAGAGAGGTTGAGCTTGCATCCCTTTCGTTTCCCATTCTCCTTGAACCAAGTGCAGCGTGAATCTGCTTCGGACCTGGCGTTTCTGCGTAAAGTAGTTCGCTTGGGTCCGATGCTAGTTACTATTAGGTAATGGCCAATCAGGGAAACCATAATTCCGATCGATCCTAAGTGGGAACGGCCAGAATACTTCCACTACGTGGCAAACACGGGAAGCCCTAGATTGCAAAACCCATAACATTCCATGGGAGTGCCGGGCGGAGCTTTCTAGACATCCTTTCCGATGGACTGCTAAGACGTGTCCTGGATAATGCTAATGGACACGTTACATTTAACTCAGGCTCCAAAAAAGCAGGAGAATCGTCCATGTCTCCAGCATTCTCAGCCATATAAGGGGGTTGAAACTTATCACCTTCTTTGAGACAGTTGGTTATCTCAGACGGCATTTGTATAAAGCGTGGACCCATCTTACTGGACGCAAGAGATCTGCGGACTGCAATGTATCGACATGGCCCTGACCCTGTAAAGGACATTAAGGAGCTAACTTCTAAGATAACCCCAAATGGTTATACTTAAATCAATTACATGTCATATAATAATGAGAGAGAACTTACCGCAATCTCATAATTCAAGAGTGCTTGGTCGATTATCTCAATTCGAAACTCTCCATACCGTTGCACAAGCTCTTTGGACAAACAATGTTTCCGACAAACGGCCAATTTGCATTGCGTGCATGGACAGGGGACACATTGATTGAGCCAAGCCTCACGATCCCCACCATGTTGGTCGTGAGTGCTAGACATCTTGACTACGATGTAATGGAATGATAATTTAATAACGATTCTATATTGTATATTGGGACCACTCCACTATATATATTTCGGGTCTTTTTTTTAAATTTTTGTACCTATCTCTTTGAGTTCGGCTCTAAACTTATCTATCTTTGAGGTCGGCTCTAAACTATGCTCACACACATACATTTTTATAACAGTTAAGAGATCTTTCACTATGTCTTGAAAGGCACAACTCCTTTTGAAGCCTTTATTGGTCAAACTCTAGTAGTGAGTTGTTTGAAAGTTTTTGGAAGCATTACTTATGCTCATAGAAAGAAATTAGACTCTAAATCTCTCAAACGTATTCTCATGAGTAATAGTAACATCACCAAAGCATTTTACTTTTATGATCCTAGAAAAAGAAGTATTTCTACATCTAGAAATATCATTGTGGATGAATATGTAGTTTAGAAAGATCTTGCAAAAGATACAATCCAAACAAAACAAGCATCTCATTTCTCTTTCTCTACATCTCTATCGCTCTCACTCTCTCTCTAAAATTATAATCAAGCAAAACAAGCATCCCCCTTCACACTCCTTTCCATTTCTCTTTCTTTCAACACTTCCTACCCTATATACATTGCAAAGATTGAAGAGAACCAACACAAGAAAAAATATAAAAACACTCTCTTCCATTTCTCTCTTTCAACACTTCCTAACCTACATTGCAAATTAAAGTAACACAAAGATTGAAGAAAAACCAACACTTTCTAACCTACATTGCAAAGAATAAAAACCAACACAAGAAAAATTTTGAAAACACTTACTTCCATTTCTCTCTCTTTCAACACTTCCTAACCTACATTGCAAAGCAACACAAAGCAACACAAAGATCGAAGAGAAACCAACACTTTCTAACCTACATTGCAAAGCAAAACAAAGATTATAAAGAAACCAAAACAGGGCATACCGTCATGCTCTCTTCTTCTTCCACGACCTCTTCGTACGGGCGGTGCTCCTATCCTCACGTGCGGCTCACGGCTTGCTTCCTTGCTCACCTCCCTTACTCATCTCCCTCTCTTGCTCACCTCCCTTTCTCTTTCTCTCCACCTTCACCTTGCTTCTATAGTTCGCATGCGCGTTTGAAAGAAACATTCGGGTTTCCGCGAAATGTTACCAGAGTAAGTCGTTGCTATTAGCGTCGCTAGTTACGTCACTATTTGCATCGCTAAATAGCGACGCTAATACCGACGCATTTTTTGACTTAAAATATTTCGAGGATTAGCGACGTAAATAGCGACGCCAAAAAAAAACGTCGCTATATGTGTGTACCCTTGTAGTGTTGATGGTCTTTTAAAACTATCTCATTGCCTTTTGGCATACACTAATAAACTAGTTTCTATTGACCGAGATTCAAAAATCGTCACTTATTAGCGGCTCTCGCAAATGCACCACCTCTCGAGACCTAAAACGAGTTTGACACTGGCTCTACGGCACTAGCAGGGCCTCTATTACACACCTCAAACCACCCCACATGGCCTCGTGGCTAGGAGCATCTAAGGCGTATGCTACCCTAACCTCCAATATAGAAATTTTACATTTGTACGGATTTGTAGTCCAATAGATAATCCTTCCCCACACTCCCTAGAGGGAGTCCCTAAACATATTGGTGTAATATACCACATAAGCACATACAAAGGGAGCACCCCTCAACTGATTACTGCGGCTCTACTATCGCTCTCCTACACCTTAGGGATTGGCCCCAAGATGCACCATGAACACATACATTCGAAATAAGCTCCACTCTTTTTATGAATCCATCCAGGTGATAATAGATAGTCCTCACTGAGTATTCCCCAAAGAACCGAACCACTACCGCTACAGTTTAGGGTACCTCACACTCTCAACGTAGGTCATCGTGCATGAACAGTACAATTGCTATGTATCCAAGATGATACCATATGGTGCATGCAATGCAATTGTGTATGACTACCATGCTCAAACAAGTTTATTCATCAATAATCAACATTGTGAAAGTATAAAAATAGTACTTTTCATGTCTTTCTTCTAAACCACGATTGTTGTGTTGCTTAGGGCTAGTACCGAGCATTCTCGTGCTACTATTGAACCCTCTTAATTTTAGAAAACAATGTACCATATATGTTGTGCATCATAAAATATCATAATTTAGCATATTTTAATCACTTAATAGCCCGCTTCTCCCTACCGCTTAAAGCGACGCTTATAGTCAACAAACTTTGTGCAGGCTTGAAGGCTTGTGCCATGAAAGCTCCATGTTTCAGGGAAAACAGAATATTTTATCTACAAGATTTTTCCATCCTCACTAGGCAATAGCTATCAAATTCTGAAAGAAATCTAAGAGAAAGAATATGGGTATGCTGGTACCTTGGAGCATGCTGGTATTCATAGAGGGGATGAATGCTATAAAAAGTTATGGAGGCTGCCACCCTATCATCAGAAGTCGGCAAACTAGCATGACAAGATCGACTTTTTGATGGTTTCACTGGCAAAGGGCTAGCTGGAGATTTTATGCATTGTTTGAGCATGATGATAATTAGAGTAATCATGGAAAGGAGGACTATAATCATAGAGGACTAGAGCAGGGTGGCAATATTCTACTCAAGAATAGTGACAATTGCCTTTGTGTGGAAGCCAGAGACATGCGTGCGTCAAGGTGGTCGCCTAGGATTGCGACGTGGTTGTGAGAGGAGCTAAGCTTGATCAATATGGTCAGTACAATGGATGATGTGAGAATAATTACAAACAGAAAACTATTAGCAATATAGTGGATGGATGTACTGGGCTGCGAGTCGAAACATCAAGCATTATTGTTGGGGACATGCAGGCAAAAGATGCAGGAAAGTAGTGGTATGGCCGAAGCAGCAATTGTTTGCGCTTTGGAAGGACAAGCTTATTATGGCGAGCCATCATCCTGTCCTCTTGGCTGCCTGCTGCAGAGCTGAGATTCGTAAGTCCTGGATTATGAAATCAGATGATGTAAGGTGGATTCCTGTGTCATCATTGTGGCCGTAGGAGACACAGCCCAATGGTATGGCAGAGCACTGTGTTCTTTTTTCGTTTTCAAGTTTAAAGCTGAAGCATGTTATGCTACGAAGAACAGCAAGACGAGTGTGAAATCGATAGGTGGCTAATGCGAAAACATAAGATTAAAGCTTTAAACACAAAAGCCCAAAGCTTTTGGGTGTGTGAGGAAAGCGAGACAACTATACGAACCCCCATGAATTAGAAGAAGGGCCCCTTCCTTTTGGATTTGTGTAGCACAAGAGTTGGAATGAGAGAAGAGGAGGGTCACATATAAGATTTTGGAGTCTTGTTTGTGTTCATCAGACTTCCACAAGCAAGCCTGATGTTTAAGGCTCGATGCATTTCCACAACCCCAAAGAGATATGGAGACTTTATGTAATTAATTTTTCGAAGCTCGCACTCTGAACATTGTTCAAGCTCATAGATGCTCTACATTGTGAGTATTTTTGGTGAAATTGAGGCTACAAGAGGCACAGTTGTTTAGTTTTGCTTATGTTTTGGTTGTCAATTTTCAAAAATTCTCATTGAGTGCAATAGATAGACAAAGCCAATCAGATAACCAACACTCCTTGTTGTCTCATTTTTGGGTTGTGTGAGAGAATTATCTTTGATCATCGCTTGTGAAACATATTTTTTTGGTGCCCTCGTTGAGTGTAATGTCCCACACCATGTGTACGGCACGACTTAAAAAAAATTTTGATAACTACATCGGATAGTACTCTAAAGTTATACATTAGTAAGTTAGTTATGTTAATAATTCCTTTATAAGTTAGTAAGTAAGTTAGAACTCTAAGGTTAGTAAATAATTTTAAAAAAATAAAGAAAACAAAAGAAAAGAAAAAGATAAAACTTACATGGTCGTCACCTTGCCACCTGCTGCAGCAACAACTCGACGTGCTTCCTCCCATATTCATCACGGACATCACGAGCATTGACACGACCATCATCATCATGCGCGTCATCATGATGCGCATCCTGTCGTCACAGTCGGATCACCAAACACTTGGCCATCATGTGGTTGCAGGCCGACCACCTGGCAGACCTGCAAAGATGACGCAAAGAGAGAGAGTGAGGGGAAGCCTATATAAGGCAATGATCCCCCTCCCCAAAACCACACTATGATCAAGGTCATCATCATGCCGGTAGAGGGAGAGAGCTAGAGAGGGAGAGTGGGAAGGTGGATGAAAGAGAGAGAAGAGAGATAATCATAGGGTGAAGTAGAGAGAGAGAGAGAGAGAGAGAGAAGGGAGAAGGTTAAAGAGAGAGATGAGATGATAGATAGATTGAGAGGGGCATAGAGAGAGAGAGATGTGATTAGTCAAAGGCCTTGTTGCATTTTGGAGAGAGAGAGAGAGAGAGAGAGGGAGGTTGAGAAAAATTGGAGCTGAAGAAGAAGAAGATCTTGGCGGAGTTCTCCACGATGGCACCAAAGCCGAGTATTGTGACGAGTCTCAATCATAAGTGGAGCCAGAGACACGAGAGATGCAAACGGAGAGGCAAGCATCAACTATGCCCCTACTTCTGCAAATCAAGTCCAGGTTCCTCAAACTCTTGTTTTCTCTAGATATTTATATCATCACACTTCAAATATATAGACTCATTAATGTTGCGCATAGCTTGCCATAGGAGTTGTACAATACCACCATTGAAGATTTTAGATCATATCAATTTCATAAAGAAAACACATGAGGGATGGGCATGCCTTAGGGGATTATTGCGATCATCTTATGCATTGAGTGTTTTACTCAAGAGTTGCATACATTACTTGGAAAGCTCGCGTAAAATGATAGAATAATGAATTTCCACTACAAGATATAGGCCTTATACCGACGTTTAAAGCGACGAAAATGCAAATAACAAAATTTTCCCCCGTCATCGCAAAAAGCGTCATTATTGGCGACGCCATAGAACAGGCGGTATTACCATCGCTATCAGCGTCGGTATTGGCATCGGTATCAGCGTCGCATTTCAATACCGACGCTGATAGTGACGGTTTGCGACGTAAATAACGACCCCAATAATGACGCGAGCAGTAAAATTTGCGACACTAATAGCGACGGTAACAAGGAAAAAAAAATTGTGGTAGGGCAGCCATACAAAATAGTTTCTGCACTACTATGTACAATGCACTTACAAACAAAAACAATGTATATTGAAATCATAAAACTGGTACATGAAATAAATACATGATCGCATAATAAGCGATTGGTATAATCATGATAGGATATCAATAATACATAGAAAATGTCTACATAGATCAGGCGACTCAAAAATAAAGGTGGTGAGCTCCAGGGATCCAAGGGTGAGCTACAAATCCTCATCCCCCGAAAGCTCGTCCCGTCGCAAAGAAGCATCGAACGGACTCTGCAGAATAAGAAACAACACATCAGTCCACCATATAATAATGCATTCAAATATCTCATGGTAACTACGAACAAGAAAGATGAGTGACTTATAGGGCCGCCGCATCTATACAATCGATCGATCAATGCAGTGAGACCATGCCTCTCTGCATATCAAGTCTCAAGGCCAGTTGGATCACGATTTGTAATGGAGTGCTGCAAAGAAAACAAAATGCTAACTGTTAGAAACATGATTGTCAGTACAAAGAATATTTTTAAAAAATAAACAAGCAAAACAAAAGAAAAACTTACAAAGTCCTCCAAATATGTCCTGTGGCCGCCACTCCCAAGATGGTGGACCACTCCGGCCTCGAGTCGTGCCCTTGCCGCCTCGCGCTGCTGACTCCAATGTCCTAGAGAATCTGTAGCCTCCTCCCTCAGTCGGCGCCAGTCATCTGTATCTAACCACTCGGGCTTTGCAACCCCACTCTTGATTGCCTTACGTGTGTTGGATCGTCTATGTGACATGTATGCACGCATGCAATCCATCATCCAGCCCGTAGAGAATCTATCTACTGAGGCTGGCACCGGAAACTCCTTGTGCAAGGATACTACTATGTAGTCCTTGCTCCCCTTCGGTATGTTCTTCCAATGATCCAAGACGTTGTGTCAAAAAACTTATTGGCACAACTCTCTCATGTGAGCCATCACCCTCCTCCCCTCATCATTCATGATGATGGCTCCTGACCTACTATCGACTAGATATCCATAACCCCCTGGAGTCTGCCTAAGATAGGTCCTCTCCCATCTGTGTCCACACTCCTGGGCATATCCAGGAGACCTCTGTGCATCTGGTGTACCGACCGGGGTAATATCTCTCAGAGTGGCACCCACAGGGGTGCCACTTGGCTGATGGCTGTGCAAAAGCTGGAGTAACTGGAGTAGACGTCCCCACAGGTGTGACAAATCCGTGAGGTGACGCCTCTCCAGCTCAACAATGAGACGGAGACACCGCGTCCGTGTCTCCACAGCATCCACCTGACCATGAGGCGTGCTCCCTGGAAGGGCCATGAGAGCGAGGAGTTGCACCTATATCCCGTGTCGACCACGGGCTCACTGCCTCTGTATCTCTGTAGCATCCCCCTGATTCCGATGCACTCTCTCTCTCTGGCCCAAGTCGTGAGCGTCAAGATCATCTGCTCGAAGCCGAAGCATCCGATAGCGCTGAAGCTGATCTAGCAGAGTGCCCTGACGAAGACCGAGACAGCTCCTGGTCTACCATCTCTCTGAATCTCACGATCTGGTCTGGAGACATGCATGCGAAGATGTCATGTAACTCCTCATCGCTCATCCCTCGACTCATCTTGAAAATGTCACTTGCACAGACAAAAAATGATGTTAGAATAATCAATTTAAATCATACAAAGCACAGTAATATAAATCACTAAAAAAAAGCTCACTTAAAATGCATATCTTATGTACCCTTATAAGCGATTGGTCAACGAATTGAGTAAGTGGATGCTCCAACTATGAAGTATCCTATGGTCCCATGTTAATCTCCTGGCACAACTCTGCATACACTGGAATGTCGATAAACATGTCACCACAAAAGAATGAGTCCACCTTGTTCTCAAAGAATTCTTGGACTCCTGTATTTCCATCATTGTCAGCCGATGCTGGTTCCAAGCTTTCGACGGCCTCCACCCCTTGCAATATCGACCCCCCTATTTGCATATTATCTTCATCTATGCTCGGAACATTGCTTTGATCATATACTCTCGCACTTCAGGGAGTTGAAGATATAACATACCACCATCGAGGTTGTCGGGGGTTTGGATAGAAGATTACTTGTTCACAACACGTACAAGAGAGTTCAAACCATTGTGACATAAACCATGTCGTAATACAATTAGCAAGCAAATGAGTCCATGCACTTGTTCACAATGGGCCGGCAACACAAAGGTGTCGCGCAAAATTGGTCATGTTAATATACAGCGACTTAAATCAATGCAGACCCAAAATATTGTTGCAGGATTGCCTAAATTCAAGGTTACAGAAGTGCATGAGATATGTGAAGCCTGTCAGTTTGGAAAACAGGCAAGGAAACCATTTCTTAGACATGTTCAAGAGAGTAAGAAGCCATTGGAATTAATCCACTCTGATGTGTGGACTACTAAAGCTGCATCTCTTGGAGGCTGTCATTATTTTGTCACTTTTATTGATGACTATAGCAGAAAAGTTTGGGTGTATTTTATGAAAAAGAAAAGTGAAGTTTTTGGGCATTTCAAAACTCTTAAAGCTATGGTTGAAAAAGAAACAGGCCTGCAAATAAAATGCCTAAGGTCACATGGAGGGGGAGAGTACCTCTCAAATGAGTTTGCAAGGTTCTTGCAGGAGCATGGCATAAAGCAGCAATATTCATCTCAAAATACTCCATCTCATCCAAAACTGTGTTTGGATCCATTGCTCGTCGCCAGCTCTCTTGCTCGAACCTTGCCATGATACCACAGTCCATTGTGGAGCGCATTTTGTCAATATGCTTCACGCGAAAATGCTGTCCGCGCGACCACGCTACACTATATATTTTGTACTGTACATTGAAATACTCAAATTAGATGTCACACATAAAATTTAGATACGACATATTCTAAACCCCGCATTACCTTTGGACTACATCCCCTCGAGAATTCCCACTCCTCCATTGAGACCTCTGTCCCTTCACGAGACGCTGCGGTCAAAGCTCCATGCAACCATCGCGTTGACACAAAACCGCGGCATCTCCTCCATGCCTTCGGGATATCGAATCGGTCGATAACGTGTACTATGTTGGAATTCAACTCGCGCTTCCTCTCGATCTTGCCTAGCGATCTGGTACTTGGCGAGCCACGTCTCCATAGAGACATGGTGTAACATACAAAAGCGATTCACCGTCTCTTCCATTGAGGCATCCATTCTTTTTTCTACCCCATTTTCAACCACCACATCTCCAGTCAGTCTATCATCGTCCTTCAGTGACCATAGCATTTCATTGTCTGGTTCCACCGTTGGTAGCCATTGTAAAATATGTACTAGCACCTTAAACACCAACCAACCTTTGGCCATGCTACCTTCTGGCCGAGCTCGTTGTCGTACAAAGCCTTTCAGAGTTTTCATGAAGTGCTCCAAGAAGAACATCCATCGTGTATGGACAGGTCTAGCAATCTCCACTTCATCCACAAGATGCACAAGAATGTGGATTTGTATCGTGAGCATGCTAGTGGGCAGGTATTTCTCCAAGAGAGAGACCGTCTCCATTGCTCCCTACCTCGCGGATTCAATAGAGGACGTCTTAATCTTCTTCTGTGAGATCCATTGCACCAAAGTCGACAACGTGTAAATGGCCTCGCATATTTCTGGAGTAAGACATCCTGTGATCGCGATCGGTAGTACAAACTGCCACAAATGAGAAAGCATTATGAATAATGGCTACATTCCAAATAGCAAAATGCCCACGCTAATTACAATCCATTCATAGTACAAACCTGACATATCTTATGCCAGTCATGGGATTTTGGCCCTGATAATTGTTCGTCTTTAGAAAATGCGGACCCGAGAGGACGCACCATACCCGTCGAAGTGCGGATAGACTTGATTACTTGCTTCACAATGCGCTCTTCTTTAGTGGAAAAAACCCAAAGAGTGCGAGGAAGCTATATGCAACCATCAGCACTCAACTGTGGCCAAAGTGCCTCCATCTTACCTACCTCCTTCAAATCCATTCATGCCCCTATAGTGTCTCTCTTTCCTGTGATGTGGTCCCATAACAAGCTGCCCACATTCTTGAAAATATGCATGGGATCCAACAAGTGGTTGACCTGTAAGTGGGTTTAATATGGCAACTCGTAGAAAACTGAGAACCGCCGCATTCCATTTGGATGTGATTCCGCATGGACCATTTTCAACTCACACAACTTGCGGCGTTCATACGTGTTGGAGGTCGTCCAAGGAAACCTTCCCTGAGTTCATGATCCTTCGGCAAGAAAGCAGTGTGTCCTTGATATACCATCTTCTTCATGGTTCGTGACCTTCGGGAGTCTAACTGTGGCCTGCACAATGGACATGCATGATAACCTGAGGTAACCAAACCTGTTCAAACACCACGACCTAGTGAATACTTGCTTAAATGAGATAAAATATAGATATTACTAGTGAGAACGGAGGCCTGCTCACCTGAGCACTCTTCCAATCTCGGAAAGTCATGCATCGTCCACATGAGAATGGCTCGAATATTGGCTGACCGCCAACCATCGCGCCTGCTCATATCTTGCACGATAACCCCCTCCTCCCACAAAATCTTAAGCTCATCAACTAATGGACGAAGATACACGTCCATATTTTTTACTTTGTAGCGGTCGGGGACGAGCAAGCTAAGGATGAGATGTCCTTTCTTCGTAGAAAGCCATGGAGGGATATTGTAGTTGACAAGGACTATAGGCCACACACTGTAAGAAGTTGAGCGCAAACCGAATGGGTTCACGCCATCCATTACAAGACCGAGCTGAAGATTCCTTGGCTCTTGGGCAAAGCCTGGGAAGGTAGAGTCAATGTGGCTCCATGCGTGTGAATCCACTGATATTCGTCAAACTCCATCCATGGACCTATTCTGTGCATGCCATGTTGTCAATCTCGCCATGCTGAACGTACAAAATATGTGGTTTATGCGGGGGATAAGCGGAAAGTGTCTAAGAACTTTTTGAGGGATAGTTTGCCCTTGCAAGTCCTGTCGATACCTGTGAGCACCACACTTTGGACATGTCTCCATAGTCTCGTATTCTCCTCAAAACAGTATGCAATCGTTGATACATGCATGGATGTTATTGTAGTCCATACCAAGCTTCCGTAAAATATGTCATGCATCATCACGAGACTCAGGCATGGTATTTGCAAGTGGAAATATATGATATTTCAATAACGTGAAAAAAATCATAAAATACCTTGAAAAAGCACAAATGTTTGTAATAATAGTGCCGAAAAAAAAATCAATGAAGCATATGTACAAGGTAACTGAACAACTCGGTCACGCTCATATCGCTCCACCCATATTTTGCTTGCACACTTAAAAGTGCAAGCAGCGTCTTCAGCCGAGATACTTGGCACCCATCATATAATGGTATGGATGCTTCCTCTCTAAGCGGATCAGAAGTCTCGACATCCATGGGAATCAATGCATCGATCATTGCCTCCATCTCAAGCTCCAAGATTGTAGGTAGGTCTGGAAGGTTGCCTGTCTCCTCTGGCATTGACGGTATAGATTGGCCTTGCGAGTGGTGGATTGGCTCCTACACTCCATCCATCGCACGCCCACGTACTCTTCTAATTGGCCGCAAAGGGTGCACTCCCCCTTGGGACGAGACATCACCTCCTTGGATAGAAAATTTGCCAGCAAGACCTAATCTTATTGTATATGGTATTCAATTAGCTTGCGAGTACAATGCATGATTGATATTAACTTCAAATTACCATTTGCTGAAAATCTACAATCACCTGATCAATGATCTCAGATTGAAACTCTCCAAATCGTTGTACGTGTTCTATAGACAATCGGTGTTTTCGTCTAATTGCCAACTTGCATTGAGAGCAAGGACCTTCTTCGTTTTCCATTTTGTCTACATTACAACAAACAATTTGTTTTTGTTATCATTCTTTTCTTTTCTTAGATTGTTATCCTCTCCTTCCATCTCTCTCTTTTTCTATGACCTAGCATATAGTATCATAGAACACTAGTATTTAGTACCTAGTACTCAGTACCTAGCACATAATATTTCGTTTTCTCTCGTCCTCTCCCTCTCTCATTTCCTCTCCCTCCCTCGCCCTCACCCTCTCTTTCTCTCTTTCCCTATTAGGTCTAATGATATATCTCTTTTTATCTCTCCTCTCTCTCTCATTCCTTTTTTTCTCTCCTCTCTCTCTCATTTCCTTTTTCTCTCTCCTCTCCCTCCCTCCCCCTCACCCTCTCTTTCCCTATTAGGTTTAATGATATTTCTATTTTTCTCTCTCCTCTCTCTCTCATTTCCTTTTCTCTCTCCTCTCTCTCTCATTCCTCTCCCTCCCTTGCCCTCTCTCATTCCTTTTTCTCTCTCCTCTCCCTCTCTCATTTCTTTTTTCTCTCTCCTCTCCCTCCCTCCCCCTCACCCTCTCTTTCTCTCTCTCCCTATTAGGTTTAATGGTTTTTCTATCTTTTTCTCTCTCCTCTCTCTCTCTCATTTTTTTCTCTCTCATCTCCCTCTCTCATTTCGTTTTCTCTCTTCCTCTCCCTCTCTCATTTCCTCTCCCTCTCTCGCCCTCACCCTCTCTTTCTATCTCTCTTTCCCTATTAGGTTTAATGATTTTTCTCTCTTTTTCTATCTCCTCTCTCTCTCTCATTTTTTTTCTTTGTCCTCTCCCTCTCTCATTTACCTTTCTCTCCTTCTCTCCCTCTCTCATTTCATGTCCCTTCCTCACCTTGACCCTCTCTTTTTCTCTTTCTCTATTATTTTTAATAATTTTTTCTCTTTTTCTCTCTCCTCTCCCTCTCTCATTTTTTTCTCTCTTCCTCTCCCTCTCTCATTTCCTCTCCCTCCCTCACCCTCACCCTCACCCACACCCTCTCTTGCTCTATTTTCCTATTATGTTTAACATATTATCTCTTTTTCTCTCTCCTCTCATTCTCTCTTTTTTCTCTCTCCTCTCCCTCTCTCATTTCCTTTTGCTCTCTTCCTCTCCTTCTCTCATTTCTTCTCCCTCCCTCTCCCTCTCTCATTTCCCTATTATGTTTTTGTCTCTCCCCCCTCTCCCTCTCCCTCTCCCTCTCTCATTTCCTCTTCCCCTCCCTCTCCCTCTCTTTGATTTCTCTCTCTTTCTCCCTCTCCGTCTCTCTCATTTCTTCTCCCTCTCTCATTACATACAAATTATACAAAAAATAAATAAATAAGAGAGAGAATACACTCTCCCTCTCTCTCTTCCTCTCTTTCTCTCTCTCATTTCCTCCCTCTCCCTCTCCCATTTTCTCCCTCTCTTTAATTTCACTCTTTTTCTCCCTCTCCCTCTCCCTCATTTCTTCTCCCTCTCTCATTATATACAAATTATACAAAAATTAATTAAATAAGAGAGAGAATACACTCTCCCTCTCTCTTGTTCTCTCATTTCATCCCCCTCCCTCTTCCATTTCCTCCCTCTCCCTCTCCCTCCCTCCCCCATTTCCTCCCTCTCCCTCTCTTTCTCTCTCATTTCCTCTCCCTCTCTCAATATATATACACAAATTATAAAAGAAAAAGGGAGAGGAAGAGAGAGAATGCACTCTCCCTCCCTCTCCCTCTCTCATTTCCTCCCCCCTCCCTCTCCCTCTCTTTCTCTTTCTCTTTCTCTCCCTCTCTCTTTCTCTCTCCCTCCCTCTCCCTCTCTCTCGTTCTCTCATTTCATCCCCCTCCCTCTTCCATTTCCTCCCTCTCCCTCCCTCTCCCTCTCTCATTTCCTCCCCATCCCTCTCCCTCTCCCTTTCCCTCTCTTTCTCCCCCTCCCCCTCCCCCTCCCTCTCCCTCTCTTTCTCTTTCTCTTTCTCTTTCTCTCTTTTTCTCTCCCTCCCTCTCCCTCTCCCTCTCTTTCTCTCTCATTTCCTCTCCTAAACAAGCAAAAGAAGGAGAGAATGGACTCACAGATGAGATATGGCCAGGGTTTGGCGGCTCCTCTTTGCGATGAAGGCTTCTCCTCTCCTTCGCGAACGGTGGGCGACGGCGGCGGCAACAGCAACGGCAAGCCTTCTTCCTCTCCCTCTCTCACGACGGTCGCTCTCTCGCTCTCCCTCTCGAAACGATCGACAAAAATGTGAGAAATGAACCCACACTCGGGTTTTAGCCCTTTTTTTTTCCCGCTACCTGCGTCGCTATCTGCCATTGCTATACGTTTAAATCCTTGTAGTGTTCGCCTACGTTTATGCCACATGAAATGATAAGGTTTCCATAATAATTTACATAAAATGATGGACTTTCATCTAGTTTAGTGTGTGGTTAGTTGGTAAGACTCATGGTTTGCATCCGTGATTAAACTAAACACATGAAATGATAGTTTCTATTCACAGGATGCATTTGCACTGATGCAAGAAAACTTAGGCCATACAAGTACTTGCATATTAGGGTTAATTAATCATTGACTAAATGTGAAAAGAGTTAAAGATCGTGGATTGTATTAATGCATTAAGAATCCCAAGTGCGAGTAAGATGAGTCTTATTGGAAAATTCTGCATAGTATCGCACTAGGAAAAGTGTAAAGATCACATACATCTAGAACTTAGGTTGTTTGTATCTTGAAGCTCTACTTGTAGGAAAAATAAGGATGACCAGTAAGATTACTAAGTGTGTTAAGAGGTTGACGTGACTCGAGATGGGATCTCAAGGCCCGTGTACTAGTTTATGGGCAGAACTCGGAGCAGCAATCCTATAGATTGCTGGGATAGCCTTCAGAAATGATATTGGATGTATTCCCGAACTATGATAAATAAAGATAAGATATTTGAAAAATGAACTTGCTTGATATTGTTTTTGTGTCAGTGCCTAAGTTATGTGAAGGAACCTGTGTTTAAATTGACTAATTAAGAAATCTGTTTTTGCATGTCAAACATAAGGTGGTAGGTAATTAGATAACTAAGCAAACCAATGAAAGTGCGGTAGACGTGACTTGGGCCCGTCCTATGGAAGGGTGATCCCAGTTAGCTGGGAACTTTTCTCAAAAGATGTGATAACGAGACTATGAAGACCTAGCGTTAGTAGACTTAGGATCCCGATTTATGCTGTTTTAGGGGAACTGAATGGGACTATGCCTTATGGGCAGAGAGGTTGAGCTTCGCATCCCTCTCATTTTCCATTCTCCATGAACCAAGTGCAGCATAAATCCTTGGACTCTGTTGTTCCTACGCAAAGTGGTTCATCTAGAGCTCGATGCTAGCTACTCCCTAGAGACTCTCTGATAGGAAGGAAACCCTGATTTCAGGTCGGTCCTAAGTGGGAATTGCCAGATACTTCCACTTGGGGTAGACTCGGGAGGACCTAGATCGCAAACCCAGTGACATTCCTTGGAAGTGCCAGGTGGCGCTTTCTAGACTCTCTTCCCGATGGGGGCTGCTAAGACGTGTCCCACAAGCGGACGAGCGAACACATTACAGTTGGTATCAGAGTGAAAACATTAAAGGATTGAGTGTTGCATGATTAGAGTTGCGCAACAGAAGCATGATGGGTCCTAACCCGCAGTTGCTAGTGTGCTCGAGATGAGGACATCTCGATTTCTCCAAGGGGAAGAGGATGTAATGTCCCACACCATGTATGTGACACACTTTTTTTTTTATAACTACACCAGATAGTACTCTAAAGTTATACGTTAGTAAGTTAGTTATGTTAGTAATTCCTTTATAAGTTAGTAAGTAAGTTAGAACTCTAAGGTTAGTAAATATTTTTAAAAAATAAAGAAAACAAAAGAAAAGATAAAGATAAAACTTACCTGGTCGTCGCCTCGCCACCTGCTGCAATGACAACTCGACCTGCTTCCTCCCATCATCACGGACATCACGAGCATCGACACGACCATCATCGTCATCATCATATGCGCATCCTCTCGTCACAGTCGGCTCACCAAACACTTGGCCATCATGTGGTTGTGGGCCGACCACTTGGGCAGACCTGCAAAGATGATGCAAAGAGAGAGAGTGAGGGGATTATACCCCCCCCCCCCCCCCCCGCCCAAAGCCTATATAAGGCAATGATCCTCCTCCCCAAAACCACACTATGATCAAGGTCATCATCATGGCGGCAAAGGGAGAGAGAGGGAGAGGGAGAGTGGAAAGGTGGATGAAAGAGAGAGAAGAGGGATAATCATAGGGAGAAGTAGAGGAAGAGAGAGAGAGAGAGAGAAGGGAGAAGGTTAAAGAGAGAGGTGAGATGATAGATGGATTGAGAGGGACATAGAGAGAGAGATGTGATTAGTCAAAGGCCTTGCTGCATTTTGGAGAGAGAGAGAGAGAGGGGGGGGGAGGTTGAGAAAGGGTGCAGCTGAAGAAGAAGAAGATCTTGGCAGAGTTCTCCACGATGGAACCAAAGCCAAGTATTGCGACGAGTCTTGATCATAAGTGGAGCCAGAGGCACGAGAGATGCAAACGAAGAGGCAAGCATCAACTATGCCCCTACTCCTGCGAATCAAGTCCAGGTTCCTCAAACTCTTGTTTTCTCTAGATGTTTATATCATCACACTTAAAATATGTAGACTCATTAATGTTGCGCATAGCTTGCCATAGGAGTTGTACAATACCACCATTGAAGATTTTGGATCATATCAATTTCATAAAGAAAACACGAGGGATGGGCATGCCTTAAGGGATTATTGCGATCATCTTATGCATTGAGTGTTGTACTCAAGAGTTGCAAACATTACTCGGAAAGCTCGTGTGAAATGATAGAATAATGAATTTTGCCTAGGTTTATGCCACATGAAATAATAAGGTTTCCATAATAATTTACATAAATGATGGACTTTCATCTTGTTTAGTGTGTGGTTAGTTGGTAAGACTCATGGTTTGCATCCGTAATTAAACTAAACACATGAAATGATAGTTTCTATTCACATGATGCATTTGCACTGATGCAAGGAAACTTAGGCCATACAAGTACCTGCATATTAGGGTTAATTACTCATTGACTAAATGTGAAAAGAGTTAAAGATCGCGGATTGTATTAATGCATTAAGAATCCCAAGTGCGAGTACGATGAGTTTGATTGGAAAATTCTGCATAGTATTGCACTAAGAAAAGTGTAAAGACCACATACATCTAGAACTTAGGTGGTTTGTATCTTGAAGCTCTACTTGTAGGAAAAATAAGGATGACCAGTAAGATTACTAAGTGTGTTAGCTTTACTGGTTAGAGAAAGAGGTGTAAGGGATTGGGGGGGGGGGGGGGGGGGGGGGGGGTAAAACCCAAGGGAAATAGCAAGTCAAAATAAGTTAACTTACCAAGAACATTTGCTTACATGATCTTGTTTGAGATTATTGGGATCTCGCCAAGTCACAAATGATCTAGGATCAGATGCTGGGAGCATCCAAAAAAAGGAATCACACCTTAGCAATTGGTCATACAAATGGCCTCCGAAATGATCGTGATTGTACACTTAGGTACATTGTTTGAACTTCTTTGCTCAAGGAACTAATTCCAGGCAAAACACTTAATGCTTCAGGTTAAAAGTCTGGAGGGAGAGGCAGGTTCAGTTACCTCCGATTGTCTGTCTGGCCCTATCCAAGGGGGTTGTTAGCCGCGTCGGGTATATGGACCTAACCCACCACGAGAGGTCTCTACGTGGGTGTTTCTTGGAGCGGGAGGACGCTTGGGTGCCAGGGAGGCTCTGGTTGTAAATTCCTTGCCTTCGAATCCTGCACAAGAGGCCGACATGACTCAAGATGGGATCTCGAGGCCCATGTACTAGTCTATGGGCGGAACTTGGAGCAGCAATCCTGTAGATTGCTGGGATAGCCTTCGGGCATGATGTTGGATGTATTCAGAGATTATGATAAATAAAGATCAGATATTTGAAAAAGGAACTTGCTTGACATTGTTTTTGTGTCAGTGCCTAAGTTACGTGAGGGAACCTGTGTTTAAATTGACTAATTAAGAAAGCTACTTTTGCATGTCAAACATAAGGTGGTAGGTAATTAGATAACTATGCAAACCGAGGAAAGTGCAATGGACGTGACTTGGGTCCGTCCTATGGAAGGGTGGTCCCAGTTAGCTGGGAACTTTTCTCAAAAAATGTGATAACGAGACTATGAAGACCTAGCGTCAATAGAGTTAGGATCCCGATTTATGCTGTTTTAGGGGAACGGAATGGGACTATGCCTTATGGGCAGAGAGGTTGAGCTTCACATCCCTCTCGTTTCCCATTCTCCATGAACCAAGTGCAGCATAAATCCACTTTGACTCTATTGTTCCTACGCAAAGTGGCTCATCTAGAGCTCGACACTAGCTACTGCCTAGAGACTCTGCTGATAGGAAGGAAACCCTGATTTTAGGTCGGTCCTAAGTGGGAACGGCTAAACACTTCCGGTCAGGGCAGACTCGGAAGGGAGGACCTAGATCGCAAACCCTGTGACATTCCTTGGGAGTACCAAGCGGCACTTTCTAGACTCTCTTCCCGATGGGCTGCTAAGACGTGTCCCACAAGCGGACGAGCGGACACATTACAAGGAGTGCCAAAAAATTTGACTTTGTTTGTGATTTGTGATAAAAGATAAAGAGAAGCACAAGGACGAGTATAATGGTAATGGTGATGTTGAATATGAAGAACACAAAGTAGAGGGATGAGAAGAAGGACTTCAGCAAGGTTTGGTTGATAAACATTGTTGGGTGGGACCTTGAGTTGGTTGATGAAGAAGACGTAAGATGCTTCTATCTACTGACAAGAAGGCTTTGAGAATTGCAGGTGAAGATCTCCTTGCACTTTTTGAGAGGCATGGAACTGCATCGATCATGGAACTGAAAGGCAAAATAAATTTTATAGCTCGAAAAGAAATCTTTCAATACTTGGCACCACAAGTAGCAAATGCAGCTCTTTCTATAGTTAGGTGATGAGTAGCCAACATTGCTTTTAGAAAGAAAATTTACATTGCTCGTGAACATGACGGAGGTATGTAACAATACCATCAACTTCATCTGAAACTACAATGAAGTCGAGAGTTCAGTTTCAGTGATTGCAACAAATTGAAGGTGGCAACCTGCAAAAAAGAACAAAAAACGTAAGGGTAAACAACATTACCTTAAACAAAGTAATGAAAAGCGAAAAGATTTTTAAGTGTTTTTAAATGTGGAAAAGGAAATCTATAAAACGGAGGAGGTTGGAAGGACTAAGGACCATTCTCTTGACTTTTTTCTTACTTCTTATGAGAGATGAGAGGAGGGTCACTTATAAGCCTTCGGCGTTAAGTGTGTGTTCGTGAAGCTTCCACAAGCTTGATGCTTAAGGCTCGATATATTACCACAACCCCAAAGAGATATGGAGATTTTATGCATTAATTTTTTCGAGCGCACAATCTTAATATTGTTCAAGATTGCATATGCCCTACAATGTGTGTGTGTTTGGTGAGATTGAGGTTATAAGAGGCAAAGTTGTTCGTTTTTGCTGATGTTCTGGTTGTCAATTTTCAAAATTTCTTGCTTAGTGTAGTATTTGGAAAAAGTCAATAAAACGGCAGGTACTCCTTATCATCTCGTTTTCAGGTTGTGTTAGACGTTTGTTTTGAATACCGCTTATGAAACAGGATACACTCAAGCATTCTCATATAGCTCTTGACGTCTCACATTCAAATTATGCAGCTAATATTGACCACCTCTCTCAGGGGCAAACTCTCTTCAAAAGACTGCAAAAAATAAGTCAATTGTGATTATGGTCTCAGCTTCTAAGCCATGATACCACATTGCAGCTTTTCCTTTCAGAGTCGTGTTAAAAAACATCATGAGATATCCTTCATTCTATATTCGGCAATTGAACATTAATTTTTGGAACTCATTGATGTGGAGCTCTGCATCTTCCTCTTTTAACCCATGAAAGATGAGTAGAGGGAAAACTAGGGCTGGCAAATCTGGTGTCCATGTAGGGATTGCAATAGGTTGCACCATAATGATGATCATATTTGCTATAGGGGTTTGTATCAGAGAGGTTACAATTTCACTCAAGGTAGATTGACTTTTCAGGAAAAGGGGAATGCTAGAGCTTCCTTCTTCCCTTAAGGAGCTGGCTAGGATAATATGATTAACAAGACCTCTCTTTCTCAAGGATATTCAACTACTATGCTTAGGAGAATATCTCATAAGGATCTTGGCTCACCATCTAGCCCTTTCATCTCTTTCTTGATATTGAACTTCGGCTTGATGGTACCTATCATGAAATAATAGATCTCTTTCAATGCTCTTTGGCATACACTAAACAACTGGTCCCTATTAACCAAGTTTCACAAACCATCACTTATTAGCATCTCCTGATAAATGCACCACCTTTTGGGACAAAAAATGGGCATTCCTGTGGCTTCTATGTCTCTCTTACACCTTGGGGATTAAGCTTAGGATATGGCTCTCAAACATAAAACACAATCGCAATATTTTTCACTCTTTTTTTAAGTTACACGTTTAAGAAGATATTTTTGTTTCCTCACTTAATCACTCCCCCAAAGAGAATTGTACTATCCTACATTTTAGGAATCCTCACACTCTCATCATTGGTCAACAGTTTTAACAACCAATTACAATGCATCTAGGAGACTTCATCTTTCTTGATACCATATGTATAAGAATTACTACAAGATACGGGCCTCATATCGACATTCAAAGTGATACAAATGTTCATCAAAAAAATCACCCCGTTGCCGCTAAAAGTATCGGTACAAGCATCTCTATAAAATCGTCGCAAAAATCGTTGCTATTTGTGTCACTGTTTGAGTCGCATTTGCAATGCAAATAACGATGCAAATAGCGATGCATATAGCGACAGTTTGCAACGTGCATAGCGACGACAATAGCAACATGTGCAGAGAAATTAGCGGTGCTAATAGCGACAGTTATAGAGATTTTTTTTTTGTGGCAGGGGAGTAAGCTGCCTTGCCACATATAGCACCATGTGTTGTATAATATTCTACAAATAAATTATATGTTGGATACGCAATGGTTGTTAAGACGAGCGTAAAATCTACTTGAACCCACAAGACTGATAATTCATAGAATAAGTACAAGACCACTGATGAAAACTCATGACATTACATGGAACCATGGAGAGAGAGAGAGAGGAAAGCCAAAACTAATATGAAATTATATTTGTAATTATCACAAGATATGATTTTATACAAAGGATGATAAGTATATCTAAGGGATAGTACATGAAAGATGCCTGCATAGATCACAAGACCAAAAAAGAAGAGGGTGTGCGCTCCACGAATCCAAGCACGAGCTACAGATCCTCGCCATCAGAAAGCTCATCCTGATGCAAAGGAGCATCGAACAGAGTCTGCAAAATGAACAACTACACATTAGTCCACTATACATAATGCATTTAAAAAAAATAGTAACTACAAGCAAGAAAGATGATTGACTTACTAGGATGTTGTGTGCGTGTAGTCTATTGATGAGTGCAGTGAGATCATGTCTCTCTGCATATCAGGTCTTCAAGCCGGTGGGATCGCGTTTTGTGATGGAGTTCTACAAAGAAAACAGAATACAACTAGCAGAAATACGATTGTTAGTATAGGTGATATTGCAAATAAGAAACCGAGAAGAAAAAAGAAAAACTTACAAAGTCCTCTAGATAAGTCTTGTGGCTGCCACTCTCCCCAGATGATGCACAACCCCTACCTCCAATCATACCCTCGTTGCCTCTCATTGCTGTGTCGCCAACATCTTGAAGAATCTATAGCCTCCTCCTTGAGTCTTCGCCAATCACTTGTGTGTCTAGCCACTTGGGCTTTGAGGTGCCACTCTTGAGTACCTTGCGAGCATTGATCACCTATGTGATATGTATGCATGCATACACTCCATCATCTATCCACCAGTGGAAAACCTCTCTACCGTGCTAGGTACGAGAAACTCCTCATGCAAGGGTGCCACTATATAGTCTTTTTTTCCTTGGGTATATTCTTCCAGTGGTCCAAGATCTTGTGCCTAAAAACTTGTTGGCACAACTCTCTCATGTGAGACATCACCCTCCTCCCCTCATCGTTCATGATCACAATGCATGCCATGTCATCTACGAGGTATTCATACCCCTCTAGGGTACGTCTAAGGTGTGTCCTCTCCCACCTATGACCGCACTCTTGGGCATAACTGGGAGACCCCTATACATCTAGTGTACCCACGGGGATAGTATCTCTCGGAGTAGCATCCATAGGGGTGTCGCTTACTATGACGATTGAGTCGCTGGAATAGATATGCCCATAGGTGTGACAAATCCTAGAGGTGACACGTGATGGGACCTAAAATGGGCCAGCACTGGCTATGGCACTAGCCGAACCTCATGCATATGACAGACAACCCCACCACACGGCCTCGCAAGCCAGAAGTGTCTAAAACTCACTTTGCACTAAATGCTTATGACGATTTTGCGTTTGTATCCAATATATAGTCCAACGTTCACATTCCCTTCTCCTCAGAGGGAGATCCCATAACATATAGGCATAATGCCTTGTAATACACACATAGGGAAGCACCTCTCGGCTGATTACCGTGGTTCCACTGCAACTCTCCTACACCTTGGGGATTGGCCCCAAGATGCGTCGCTCTAACATATAAAACATAACGCACAAACTCCACTCTTTCATAATTCAGTGTTCCATGAGATTTTGATTTGCCTCACAAAACTTTCCCCAACGGAAGCACCCATCTAAACCTATAGCTTGGGTTTCCTGTCCTCTCAGCGTTGGTTAAAGTTTATCAATCAATTGCAATGCGTTCCAGGAGATACCACGTGGCATGCTTGATGCAAGGTGTATGAAGATTGTACAACCATTTTATGATTAAAAAAACAGCCATGTGAGGTGCGGAAAAGAGCCCTTTCATGAATTTTAACTAAGCGTTACGTGCTACGCTGCTTTAAGGACTAGCACCGGAACTTCTGTGCTACTAGTCGCCTATATTTAATTATGGAACAATGCCTAAATGCTATGCACAAAGAGGGAAATCTGAATTTTTATCTTTTCAGCTATTAGATTGTCGCTCAAACTTCCTCCCCCCCTCACCGTTTAGGTATTGTTACAGTGCATAGGTGTAAATGGTTGTTTTGTGTCATTTTTGTATTAAATAATAATAAACACGTACTATAACACAAAGAATGATGTCAAACTGTGGCTTAACCTCATGCTTTAACCTCACCAAACATTCACGCACATAAATCTTATTTTTCCATATTTTTTGAACACAAAAATTCCAATTTCTTCTATTTTTTACTATTTTTTCATATTTATTATTCATAGAAAATAAGTATTTTTTATTTTATTTGTGTTGGCTTATTATTTTGACTGAAACTTAACATTTTCTCTCAGTTTATTCCATTTCCACTCCTTTTTCCCAACTCAAAATCGAAAAAACCACTAATTTCTATTAAAAATGACATTTTACGGATTTTAAAGAATTAACAACGGCTCTAAATCATTACGAGTTCTATATTTCTATAATCACAGCCCTCAAACATGATGCAAACAAGGTTCAAACCAAAATTCATCGCATATGAACAATATTTGGACCATGAAACAACAAAAACAAGCAAATTTCTTCATAAAATTGGAGCATACCGCGTGTCTTGCGTGTTGCAGGTTTTTTAATAATTATTTTGGGCAGCCCACAGTCTGACTAACAACCATTCTTTAGTGCTGAACCTCTTTCCTCAGCTTCCTCTTCTTCTTGATTTCTTGCATATCAATTGCCTCTATGCAAGAGAAAGAGGGAGGAGAGAGAAAGACTTGTTTTTTATCTCCACAACCAGGTAGCCATTGGAGGAGCGGATTGGAGCGAAGGATAGAAGCATCTCAGGGCCAAGATCAATTGGGGGGATTGTTTTCTGGCCCTATCTTCCATCTCTCCCCCATTTCGTAGCATGGCGCCTTCTTCTTCTCCTGTGTGAGAAAAAAACGCAATCCCCCCCACCCCCCTCCCCCCCATTCTCACTTGGCACTTTGGCCTTTGGCCTTCCGGGCACTCCCTCTTCCATGTCTGGTGTGTCTGATTCTTGGTCTGGAAAATCATTGGCGTCTGTCTTGAAGTCTTCCACTGCCAGGCATCTCCCAAGGTCTCATTTGTGATGCCACAAATTATGAAATTTCTTCGACCGCCATCCATTGGCTCTTTGTAATGGACCATAGGAACCCTCCCATGAATTTTAAAAGGAAAATTTTTAATTATTTTAGTCGAAAATTTTTTTGTTTCCCCTCTCTTCCTGCCGATAGCAGTAGTTGGGGGAGGAGAGAGGGAGTGGGGGTGGTAGATTTGGTAGGGGAGGCATCCACCCTCCAGGTAGAGGGTGGTCATGCCAACTATCCCCTCCCTTCCCCTATATAAGGGGAGGCTTCTTCCCTCCCCTGGAAAGAAGAAGGAGGCTACGTTGATACTGCGTTGTCCCACCCCTCCCTCCCTGGCTATCTGAGTAAGGTCCTTCCCCCCCCTCGTTCAGTTAAGGGGCTTCCTCCTTCCCTCGCTGGCGGTGCAGTGGAGCCCTCTGGCTGGCCTTCCCCCCCCCCCCCCCGTCTGCAGAACGGCCCCAAGCCTACAACTGTAGTTAGTTTTCCCCCCTCATTGACTATTTTGTTGCGGAACCCTCCTCGGGACCTCCAAACCAATCGTCTCCCTCGTGAGCGCCACCCTAAGGGTCGTGAAGAGAAAACAAGAAGGAGAGGCGGCCCCTCTCAAAAACACCGCCTCCCTCCCTGGTTGATACTTTCAGGCCCCATACACATCACCACCCTCCCTGGATTCCACCCTGACCAGTCGTGAGGAAAAGGGAGAAGGAGAGGATAAGACATGGAAGAAGGAGGGTGTGTGAAGAGAAAGAAGGAGTAAGAGAAGGGAGGGGAGAGAGAGAGGGAGAAGGAGAGGATAAGACGTAGAAGAAGGAGGGTGTGGGAAGAGAAAGAAGGAGGGAGAGAGAGAGAAGGGAAGGGAAGAGGGAGAGAGAAGGAGGAGTGAAAAGAAAAGGAGGAGGTGAAAGAAGGGAGGAGAGAGAGAGAAGGAGAAAGAGGAGGTGAAAAGGAGTAAGAGAAGGGAGGAGAGAGAGAGAAGGAGAAGGAGGAGGTGAAAAGGAGTAAGAGAAGGGAGGAGAGAGAGAGAAGGAGAAGGAGAGGATAAGAAGAGGACGGTGGAAGAAGAGAAAGAAGGTGAGAGAGAGAGAGAGAGAAGGAGAAGGAGAGGATAAGAAGAGGAGGGTGGAAGAAGAGAAAGAAGGTGAGAGAGAGAGAGAGAAGAGGAGGAAGAGGATAAAGAGAAGAAGGTGAAAGGAAGGAGTGGAAGAAAGAGTGAGAAAAGAATGAGGAGGTGGAAGAGCAAGAAGGAGGGAGAGGAAGAAGAGAAGGAGAAGGAGTGAAGGAGTAGGAGCGAAGGAGAAGTAAAGAGAGAGAAGAAGGAGGAGAGGGTAAGAAGTAGAGGAAGGAGAGGATAAGAGGTAGAAGGAGGAGAGAAGTAGAAGGAGGGAGAGAAGAGGAAAAAAAAAGTGGGTAGAGAAGGCGAAGGAGGTAGAAGAGCAAGAAGGAGGAGAGGAGAAGAAGAAGGGAAAGGAGAGAGAAAGAGGAACAAGAAGGAGAGGGAGAGGAACAAGAAGAAGAGGTAGAGTAAGAGAGCTGAGAAGTGGTAGAGGAAGGAGTAGAAGGAGCCACCTGAACCACTCTCTCGACAACGAACCCCACTCAGTGGGTTTTCCCCAACTAAACATATCTACCTGATTGCCCAACCTCCGTGAGGCGAATGGCTCCCAAGAAGAAATTCCTGGGAAGCATAGGCGCCTAAGCCATCTGTAATGCTGGAGGGACGAGCGGAACGACCAACGCAGCACACACGAATCAAGCCCAGGTTTCAAACATTTTAAAAAAAGTTAGTTTAGGACTTAGCTCTCGTGGAAGGATTAACGTCGTGCATGAGGTTTTATTTATACTAAGAATGAAGTTGCATGTAACGGTAGGGTTGAACTTGCATAAGTTTTTACTCACCTAAAATGATAAGGATCACCTTAGCTCACATGAAATGATAACTTCTACACACATAAAATGATAGGGTTATCGCCTTATTTTGCATAAAATAATAGCTTTTTAACCAGTTCAGTGCATGAATAGACATTTAGAATTCACGTTTCGCGATCATGGTTAAAAGAAAAACATGAAATGTTAATTTATGTTCATAAGATACACTTGCATCATTGGAAAATAAAACCCTAGACTTCCATAGACGCAAGTCACATGTGATTCGGTGCATTAGAAATAAGTACTCATTGCCAAGAATAAAGGGAGATAAAAAGCTATTTAGGGGACAACTATACTAAACGCACAATGTGCATGATAGTTGGGAACTCCTACATAGAACTGCACTAAGAGAATTGGAAGGATCGCATGCATCTAAACCGCATCTTGAAATTTTAAATGAGGAATCATGTGTTGCTATGTGTGTTAACTGAGCTGGCTGGAATTAGAGATTATTAGACCCCATTGTTAGGTTGCGACTAAGGCATGTCCATGGCCTTGAGTGACCAGCTAGTGCGTCAGTTAGGGACTAAGATACCCTAAGAAAGTATAAGTCAACTTACGAAGATCATTTGCTCATGTTGAAATTATTGGGATTTCGCCAAGTCACGGAAAGACCTAAGATTGGGTGCTGGGCATCCGGGAAAAAGGAGTCACACCTTAGCAGTCGGTCGCACAAACGACCTCCAAAATGTTTGTGCTTATACTTAGATATAGTATTTGATTTCTTTGCTCAAGGAACTAATTCTAGGAAAACACTTAAATTCTTTAGGTTGAAAGCCTAGAGGGAGAGGAAGGAACAGTTACCTCTGACTATCTGCCTGGCCATATCCAAGGGGGTTGTTAGCCGCGCCATGTATTTGGACTTAACCTACCACGAGAGGTCTCTCCATGGGTATTGCTTGGAGCGGGAGGATGTTTGGGTGCCAGGGGAGGCTCTGGCTATAAATCCCTTGCCTTCGGATCCCGTACAAGAGGCCAACGTGACTCGAGATGGGATCTCGAGGCCCGCGTAGTAGTCTATGGGCGAAACTTGGAACAACAACTTGTACATTGCTGGGATGGCCTTCGGGCATGATGTTGGATGTAATCCGGAATTTTGATAAATAAAGAACAAATGCTTGAGAATAAGGAACTTGCTTGACATTGTTTTTGTGTCAGTTCCTAAGTTACGTGAAGGAACCCATGATTAAAATTATTTAATTAAGGGAGCTGATTTTGCATGTCAAAACGTAATGTGTTAGGTAATTAGATAACTAAAGCAAATTGAGGAAAGTGCGGTGGACATGACTCAAGTCTATGGAAGTTTTCTCAAATGATGAGATGATAAGACAATGAGGACCTAGAGACTTGCCGATAGGAAAGGAACCCTAACCTCAGGTCGATCCCAAGTGGGAACGGCTGGACTTTTCCACTCGGGAAAGACTCGGGAAGACCTAGATTTCATACCCTATGTCATTCCCTACAAGTGCCAGGCGGAGCCTTCTAGACCCTCCTCCCAATGGGCTATTAAGATGTGTCTCGCAATCGGACAAACGGGCACGATACAATTGGTATAAGAGCGAACCAACGGAATCTAATATTTACAAAGGAACTTAATGGAGGAAGGAAAATAGAGCAATGTTTGCTGTTGAGAACATCTCCTTACTTACTTATGGATGTTGGACTGCAGAGTCACGAAGCGTGGAAAAAATTCTTGGTGTTCCAGGTTATGTTTATGACTGCAATGCCTGCAATTATCGACGGAGGCTAGGCATGATGAATATCCTAGACCACATCTACAATCCTTCACCCCGGTACGCGGAACGGAGATGGACGGGAGAGTCAAGAATATATTACATAGCCGCCCACCGACTTGCGTACCTTCAGACCAACCTGAAGAGAATCAAGTGGTTGGAGGATTTAAAAATCGTGAAGGTGTTCATCTTTGTCGAAGCTCACACAAACGTAACCTTGTATGTTGGCGGCCGGCAAGTCAAGCAGAACAAGTATGTGTATGAAGAAGTGACTCGGGTGATCCCTGCCAACAGAATCAAAGTACTAGGATGCTATGAGAAGAATGGGCATCAAAGGAAGGGATACCCCAAGCTTCCTATGACTTATCGATTCCTGAAAATCCATGACCCCTCTCCATATTATTACTCAGTGCCTATAGCCGAATGTAACACAATCCTATTTTCCCTAAATTAATGTGCCAATCAGCTTGTTCTACTTTCCCAAAGTAAATGTACTCAAAAGGGCTATGCGCTCATGAATGAATAAGATTTTTAGTGTCTATCTTGGCTGTAAATGTTGGCAAAGGAGTTCAGTGATTAGGTCACTTGGCTAAAAGCTGTATTGGTCATATTAATGTAATGTGAGAAATGTTTGGTAAGTTTTTAACATAAAGAATCTTTTTGCCCATGCGCAACCCCAAGTGCAAGTTCCAAGTCGGACCCCTACACTAAGTACAGCTGTGATTCAAGAGAAGAAGTTCCTTCTCAAAGAAATAAAGCCACCTGAATTCGATGGTAAGGGAAAGACTGTTCAAACTGATGCCGAGATCTGGATCGAGTCCATGGAGGATTATTTTGAGGCAGCAGGAACTGCACCTACTAAAACCAAGCTATGCTCACCAAACTTAAGCTTACAAGCGAAGTAAGACTTTGGTGGAAACAGTGATGCAAAGACCAAGGGATCTCCGAAGGGACAGTCACTTGGGAGAAGCTTAAGGAAGCTGTGCGAGGGAGGTACCTACCCTTGCCTACCGCACACAGAACATGAACGAATTCTATGAATTGAAGCAGCTTGGACAATCCCTTGATGCATATTATTCAAAGTTCGTCTCTCTCTTAAAGTACGCGCCACAAATGGATATGACACAGCAGGTGTCAAAGTTTTGTGCTGGGTTAAATCCACCCATAAACACCCGTTTGGAATCAATGTGCCTAACGGACTTACAAGACGCACTCATTCGAGCTACACCAATAATACAGGCGGTGCAGACCAAGCCAAGAAACAACAGGACTTGGCCTTACAGGGATCAGAACAAGGGGATGTATAGGGCTCAGTCTAAGAGAGTGCAAGGCCATAATCAAGGACAAATGAAGAAAGCTAGGACCAACATTGTCAACAACTTTGTTCTTACACAAGGTAATGGCCTCAATCTCCGTTGCTTCCATTGCAACAAGCCTGGACACTTCAAGAGGCAGTGTCCCAAGTTTAGCAGAGGACATCACCAAGGGCCATTCAAAGGAGCTGCCCATGGCGAAGGAACTACCGTCATGGCCAGAGGGAGAACCTCCAGTGTTGCCAACAAGGAGTTGGGCGATGAAGAAGATCCATCCATGGATGCTGACATTGAGAGGGCATTGGTTCACGCCGCTCTTCACAAGAAGGGTCCGAATCGCCAATTCTTCGTGATCCAAACTCCATCGGACTATGAAGGTAAAAGCTTCAAAACCTTAATCGATTGTGGCAGTACACATTCCTTCATTTCATCGATCTGTGCAAAAAGACTAGGGATAGCCACAATAGTCGCACCTACTTTATTGGTGGAATTGGCAAATGGTTGTGAGGTCTCTTGTGCTAGGCAAACTGCTAAGGTGAAATTCATATTGGGTGGGAAGCTGACTTCGGTGAGATTCAAGGTAATGAACCTAGGTGTTTACTAATGTTTGCTCAAAATGGATTGGCTAATACCCAATGATGCCCACATCTGCTGTGGAAAGGGCCAAGTCTCCTTTTGAAATTCTGAAGGGGAACTAATTACAACTCAAGAAGAGGCTGTTAAGCCAAAAATTTAGTTCAAAAGCAACACGGATAATAAAAGGAGTTAGAAAGGGTCTACCTCTCTATCTGATTAAACTAAATAAGCTAGATCAGAATCAGGAATCTAGGGAAGAACCTTCATGGTTAAGGGAATATGCAGATGTATTTCATGAAGAGTTGACAGAACTTCCTCCTCAAAGGGAAGTCGATCACGAAATCAAGCTGGCGCCAGGAGCTGCACCAGTCGTCGTAAAGAGACCATATAGGATGTCCATCCCAGAAGCGATTGAACTGAAGGAGCAACTCAAGAAACTGTTAGACCAAGGCTACATCCGTCCTAGTAGTTCACCATGGGGAGCTCCAGTGTTGTTCCAGAAGAAGAAAGATGGAACACTTTGGCTATGCATTGACTACAAAGGGTTGAATCAATCAACCATTAAAAACAAATATCCCGTTCCAAGAATAGATGAACTTCTTGACCATCTTCAAGGCGCGAAGATCTTCTCTAAGATAGATCTCAGGTCTGGATATTATCAGATAAGGATCAAGGAAGAAGATATCCCGAAGACTGCATTTAGCACAAGGTATGGACACTTTGAATTCCTAGTGATGCCATTTGGGCTGACAAATGCTTTCTGCTACCTTCAACAGGTTAATGCATAATATCTTTAGGCCCTATCTTGATGACTTCATACTCGTCTTCTTTGACGATACCCTAGTCTACTCTAAGCAGGAAAAAGATCATGAACCCCAGCTTCGCATTGTTCTTGAAACAATGAGAGCACACAAGCTTTATGCCAAGAAGAAGAAGTGTGCATTTTTCAAGCGACAGATTGAATATCTGGGATTCATTGTATCAGCAGAAGGAATTTCAGTGGATCCAGAGTCGTTCTGGAATGGCCAACACCAACTTCTGTCAAAGAAATACATAGTTTTCTTGGATTGGAAGGATGGTACAGGATCTTTATCAAAAACTATGCTTCGATTGCAGCGCCTCTGACTGATCTACTAAAGAAGCAAGTAGCAATTATATGGTCACCTACTGAACATACCAACTTTGACAAACTAAAGCAAAGCTTGGTATCAGCACCCATCCTGAAACTTCCTGATCTTGGTAAGGAGTTTGAAGTGGTAACTGATGCTAGCGCACTTGCCTTAGGATGTGTGCTTATGCAATAAGGTCATCCTGTAGCATACTCTTCAAGGAAACTGAAGAGCCATGAAAGGAATTATGCTACCCACGATCTGGAGCTGTTGGCTATAATCCATGCACTCAAACTTTGGAGACACTACTTGTTGGGTAACAAATTTGCCTTAGTGACAGACCACAAGAGTCTTAAATGGATTTTCACCCAGAATGAGCTCAAAATGAGGCAACGTCGATGGATTGGTGCTGGAAGAATATGATTTTGAAATCAAATACCGGCCTGGAAAAGAGACCGTAGTTGCCGATGCACTCAGTCGCAAGGCATTTTTGAATTCTCCGATTTTGCAAGATCCATCAACAGCAAGATCTCTAGCCACAAAGGTATCAATGCCAAATAACCCAATTCTTGAGTTGGCTAGAGAGGAGGCATGCCATGACCCAGTCTATCAGAAATTGCTAAGGGAGGTCCCCATCAAAGATCAAGACCCAAAGCTAAAAACGAAGTATCAAGAATCCTCTGTCATCAGTAGTGGACTTGTCTACTTTAGGACGAGATTATGTATCCTTGCAAGCCAATCTCTCAAGTGGAAGATACTTTGGGAAGCCCATGACTTCCCTTTCTTTGGACATCCTAGCTATGCCAAGACCCTTAATGCGGTCAGGAAGAGCTATTATTGGGATAGGATCAAAGGTGACGTTCTCAAATATGTCACGGAATGTTTGCCTTGTCAACACATTAAGGCAGAACATGTCAAAATGCCAGGGAAATTGCAACCACTTGACATTCCCCAAATGAAATGAGAATTCATTAGCATGGACTTTGTTGTTGGCCTACCCCAAGTTCAAGGAGGATACAACTCTATTATGGTTGTAGTAGATATGCTCACCAAGGTTGCACATCTTATCCCTGTCAAGACAAACTATAAAGCCTCAGACATCGTAAGATTATTCATCAAGGAGATATTCAAACTACATGGGTTACCCATAAGGATCATTAGTGATCGTGACTCTCTCTTCACATCACACTTCTAGAGGGCTATCTTTGAGGCCATTGGGACTCAACTTTGTTTCAGTACAGCTTACCATCCCCAAACCGATGGTCAAACAGAACGAGTCAACCAAGTCATTGAGGATATGCTTAGGGCACACTGATGTCGCTAACCCAAAAAGTGGATTCAATATTTGCCACTGGTTGAGTTTGCCTGCAATGCTTCTTACCAACAAAGTATTCAGATGACCCCTTTCCAAGTATTGTATGGGCACAATTGTCGTACTCCTTTGAGGTTCTCAGATCCAACCTTGAGGGTTGAAGCTTTGAAGCAGATGCTAGATGACATGGATGACCAAATCAAATCAATAAGACAAGACATCCAAGCCGCCAAGGATAGACAAAAGGCTTACGCGGACTTGAAACGGCAAGACAGATCCTTCGTTGAAGGTGACATGGTCTTCATCCGCGTACGCCCTAAAAAGAGTTCACTATCCTTGGGTGAGTACAAGAAGCTAAGTCTAAGGTATTGCGGACCTTATAAGATCACTAAGTGCCTAGGACCTAATGCTTACAGACTAAAGCTACCCGCAACCCTAAAAGTTCATAATATATTTCACGTTAGCCTATTGAAAAAGTATCTACCTAATCCAAATCATGTACTTGATGATCAACAAGTTGTAATGCCTAGCCAAGGAGTCCTTGAGCTACGGCCTGATAGAGTCCTAGATGTCAGGGAAAGGCATTTGAGGTCAAGGACCTTGAGAGAATATTTTGTCCAGTGGAAAGATTATCCCGAAGAGGATGCCACTTGGATGGACGGAAGATACTCTCAACCAACAACACCCCCAGGTCCTCTCGAGATGAGGACATCTCGATTCCTCTAAGGGGGAGAGGATGTAATGGGCCATAGGAACCCTCCCAAGTATTTTAAAAGGAAATTTTTTAATGATTTTAGTTTGAATTTTTTTATTTCCCCTCTCTCCCCGCCGACAGCAGTCGGGGGAGGAGAGAGGGAATGGGGGTGGTAGATTTGGCAGGGGAGGCATGCACCCTCCAGGTGGAGGGTGGCCATGCCAACTATCTCCTCCCCTCCCCTATATAAGGGGAGGCTTCTTCCCTCCCCTGGAAAGAAGGAGGCTACGTCTATAATGTGTTGTACCACCCCTTCCTCCCTGGCTGTTTGAGTAAGGTCCTTCCCCCCGGTTTAGTTAAGGGGCTTCCTGCTTCCTTCGCTGGCGGTGCAGCGGAACCCTCCGACTGGCATTTCTTCCCCCCTCATCTGCAGAATGGCCACAGGCCTACGACTACAATTAGTTCCCCCCCCCCCCCCCCGATTGACTATTTTGTTGCAGAACCCTCCCTGGGACCTCGAAACCAATCGTCTCCCCCCATGAGCGCCACCTTGAGGGTCGTGAAGAGAAAAGAAGAAGGAGAGGCGACCCCTCTCAAAAATGCCGCCTCCCTCCTTGGTTGATACTTTCGGGCCCCATGCACATCACCGCCCTCCCTAGATTCCACCCTGACCAATGAGGGAAAGCGAGAAGGAGAGGATAAGACGTGGAAGAAGAAGGGTGTGTGAATAGAAAGAAGGAGTAAGAGAAGGGAGGAGAGAGGGAGGGAGAAGGAGAGGATAAGACGTAGAAGAAGGAGGGTGTGGGAAGCTAAAGGAGGGAGAGAGAAGGAGGAGTGAAAAGAAAAGAAGGAGGAGGTGGAAGAAGGGAGGAGAGAGAGAGAGAAGAAGGAGGAGGAGGTGAAAAGGAGTAAGAGAAGGGAGGAGAGAGAGAGAAGGAGAAGGAGAGGATAAGAAGAGGACGGTGAAAGAAGAGAAACAAGGTGAGAGAGAGAGAGAAAGAGAAGAGAAGGGAGAAGAGAGAGAGAAGGAGAAGGAGATGATAAGAAGAGGAGGGTGGAAGAAGAGAAAGAAGGTGAGAGAGAGAGAGAGAAGAGAAGGGAGGAGAGAGAGAGAAGAGAAGGGAGGAGAGAGAGAGAGAGAAGGAGAAGGAGAGGATAAGAAGAGGAGGGTGGAAGAAGAGAAAGAAGGTGAGAGAGAGAGAGAGAGAGAGAAGAGGAGGAAGAGGATAAAGAGAAGAAGGTGAGAGGAAGGAGTGGAAGAAAGAGTGAGAAAAGAATGAGGAGGTGGAAGAGCAAGAAGGAGGGAGAGGAAGAAGAGAAAGAGAAGGAGTGAAGGAGAAGAAGTAAAGAGAGAGAAGAAGGAGGAGAGGGTAAGAAGTAGAGGAAGGAGAGGATAAGAGGTAGAAGGAGGAGAGAAGTAGAAGGGCGGAGAGAAAAAGAAGGAGGGAGAGAAGAGGAAAGAAGAAGTGGGTAGAGAAGGCGAAGGAGGTAGAAGAGCAAGAAGGAGGAGAGGAGAAGAAGAAGGGAAAGGAGAGAGAAAGAGGAAGAAGAAGGAGAGGGAGAGGAACAAAAAGAAGAGGTAGAGGAAGAGAGCTGAGAAGTGGTAGAGGAAGGAAAAGAGGAAGGAGCAGAATGAGCCACCTGAACCACTCTCTCGACAATGAACCCCACACAGTGGGTTTTTCCCCAACCAAACATATCTACCCAAAACCCGTGGACTACCCAATCTCCGTGAGGTGAATGGCTCCCAAGAAGAAATTCATGGGAAGCATAGGCGCCCAGGCCACCGGTAATGCTGGAGGGACGAGCGGAACGACCAACGCAGCACACACAATTCAAGCCCAGGTTTCAAGCATTAAAAAAAAGGTTAGTTTAGGACTTAGTCCTCATGGAAGGATTAATGTCGTGCATGAGGTTTTATTTATACTAAGAACAAAGTTGCATGTAACGGTAGGGTTGAACTTGCATAAGTTTTTACTCACCTAAAATGATAAGGATCACCTTAGCTCACATGAAATGATAACTTCTACACACATAAAATGATAGGGTTATCGCCTTATTTTGCATAAAATGATAGCTTTTTAACCAGTTCAGTGCATGAATAGACATTTAGAATTCACGTTTCGCGATCATGGTTAAAAGAAACACATGAAATGTTAATTTATGTTCATAAGATACACTTGCATCATTGGAAAATAAAACCCTAGACTTCCATAGACGCAAGTCACATGTGATCCAGTGCATTAGAAATAAGTACTCATTGCCAAGAATAAAGGGAGATAAAAAGCTGTTTAGGGGACAACTATACTGAACGCACAACGTGCATGATGGTTGGGAACTCCTGCATAGAACTGCACTAAGAGAATTGGAAGGATCGCATGCATCTAAACCGCATCTTGAAAATTTAAATGAGGAATCATGTGTTGCCATGTGTGTTAACTAAGCTTGGCTAGAATTAGAGATTATAAGACCCCTGGTTAGGTTGTGATTAAGGCATGTCCATGGCCTTAAGTGACCAGCTAGTGCGTCAGTTAGGGACTAAGATACCCTAAGAAAGTATAAGTCAACTTACGAATATCATTTGCTCATGTTGAAATTATTGGGATTTCGCCAAGTCACGGAAAGACCCAAGATTGGGTGCTGGGTATCCGGGAAAAAGGAGTCACACCTTAGCAGTCGATCGCACAAATGACCTCCGAAATGTTCATGCTTGTACTTAGATATAGTATTTGATTTCTTTGCTCAAGGAACTAATTCAAGGAAAACAATTAAATGCTTCAAGTTGAAAGCCTGGAGGGAGAGGCAAGAACAGTTACCTCTGACTGTCTACCTGGCCCTATCCAAGGGGGTTGTTAGCCGCGCCGGGTATATAGACCTAACCCGCTGCAAGAGATCTCTCTGTGGGTACTGCTTGGAGCAGGAGGACGCTTGGGTGCCAGGGGAGGCTTTGGCTGTAAATCCCTTGCCTCTGAATCCTGTACAAGAGGCTAATGTGACTCGAGATGGGATCTCGAGGCCCATGTACAAGTCTACGAGCGGAACTTGGAACAGCGATCTTGTAGATTGCTGGGATGGCCTTCGGGCATGATGTTGGATGTAATCCAAAATTTTGATAAATAAAGAACTGATGCGTGAGAAGAAGAAACTTGCTTGACATTGTTTTTGTGTCAGTGCCTAAGTTACGTGAAGGAACCCGTGATTAAAATTGTTTAATTAAGGGAGCTGATTTTGCATGTCAAAACGTAATGTGTTAGGTAATTAGATAACTAAACCAAACTGAGGAAAGTGCGGTGGATGTGACTCAGGTCTATCCTACAGAAGGTTGTTCCCGATTAGCTGGGAACTTTTCTCAAATGATGAGATGATAAGACAATGAGGACCTAGAGACTTGCCGGTAGGAAAGGAACCCTAACCTCAAGTCGATCTCAAGTGGGAACGGCTGGACTCTTTCGCGGGGTGTGAAGAATCACGTGGTAGGGACTTGCTCAAGATGCGTGGGGGACTTGCTCAAGATGTTGCGCCGAACACACATAGAATGCACAAGAAGAAGCTCACTCAAGAGACAAGAAGAGAGATGGAGGCCAAAACGTTTCTTGCTTGTTTCTTCTTCTTCTTCCACACACTTTACAATGTACACAAAGTATAGATAAGATACAACATAAAGGAAAGTGGCCTACTAAGTCAAACAATGCATAACTGACTACACTAGTCGACTGGCACTATAACTATGCCAGTTGTAAATAGGTGTAACAACCTGAATATAATAAGTAATGAGTCAGTGGCCATGTGAGAGTCATAATGACCAATGACGTACTAAGTGTAGACGTGTGGACCCATCTAACCAGGCGGTCCATCATTAATGTCTGCATGTGTTGAGCTTGTCATCTCAACACTCCCCCTCAAGCTCAACTGCATCTCTCCAACTCCAAGTAAGCTTCCAAACTTTTGAAGCTTCTCTATACCCAATGCCTTCGTAAAGATGTAAGCTATCTGATCCTGTGTGCTGACATACACCAAGTCAATCTCACCTGCTAGTACCTTCTCTCTCACAAAGTGGTAGTGTACCTCAATATGTTTTGTCCTAGCATGGAACACAGGGTTCCTAGCCAACTGTATACTACTCATGTTGTCACAATAAATGACAACTAGACCTTCCACCTGCACATCTAAATCAGCCAATAACTTTTGCATCCATACTACCTCACATGCTACAATAGCAGCACCTCTATATTCAGCCTCTGTACTCGGCAAAGCAACTGTAGATTGCTTTTTGCTGCTCCAAGTAACTGTTGCACTACCAAGAAAGAACATGTATTTGCCGGTAGATCTTCTATCAGACATACTACCAGCCCAATCTGCATCTGTGTATCCAGACACTTGTACATCTGTTCCTGCCTCATAGAAAAGTCCATAATGTAATGTGGACTTCACATATCTCAAAATGCGTCTGACTACATCCAAATGTGGACTTCACATATCTCAATATGCGTCTGACTGCATCCAAATGTGGCTTTCTAGGTACTTGCATAAACTGACTCACAAGACCAACAGCATAGCTCAAGTCTGGCCTTGTAATGGTCATATAGATCAAACTCCCCACTATCCTCCTGAACATAGTAGGGTCTTCTATCTCATCCCCAACATCAGCAATTAACTTTACATTCTGCTCCAAAGGAACTGAAAGTGATTTGTATGTTGTCATACCCTACTTGGACAACATATCCAAGCCATACTGTCTTTGGGACAGCCATATACCATCATCACATCTGATCACCTCAATGCCAAGGAAGTACCTTAGCTCACCTAAATCCTTCATCTCAAACTTCTTCTTCCAAAAGTCCTTGAGTTCAACAATCCCACTATCACTATCACCTGCAATAATCAAGTCATCCACATAGATGACTATGATGACCAAACCTGCATCTCCCTTTCTCACATAAAGTGAGTGATCAGCATCAGAAACATAAAAGCCAATATTGACAAGATACTCTCTAATCTTGTCAGACCATGCTCTAGGTGCTTACTTGAGTCTATAGAGCGTCTTCTTCAACTTGCACACATATGTGAGATGCTCTAAATCTTCATAATCTGCTGGCTGACCCATATACACTTCTTCCTGCAAATCACCATGCAAGAAGGCATTCTTCACATCCATTTGCTGCAACCTCCAACCTTTAGTTGTTGCCAAAGCAATCACACATTTGACAGTTGCCATCCTAGCAACTGGACTGAAGGCTTCTTCATAATCTATGCCATATGTCTGGGCATAGCCTTTTCCAACTAGCCGAGCTTTGTACCTACTAATAGAACCATCTGCATTGTACTTAATCTTATAAACCCACTTACATCTAATAGCTTTCTTGCCCTTCGGCAATGATAATAGATCCCAAGTCTTATTGGCCTCTAATGCAGCCATCTCCTCATCCATTGCTACATCCCAATGAGCATGACCAACAGCCTCCTCAAAACATATGGGCTTAACATCCTCAATCACTTTCACTATATAAGCATAATGGTGAGCTGCATAACCTTCAAAACCAAATCTGTTAATGAGATATCTCACCTTGCTAGACCTGCGTACCACTGGATCACTCAATGGAGTCCTTGCATTGGCACACGCTCTCTGCACACCTGGAGTCCTCACTGAAGGAATGCCAAGCTCATCATCCAAGCTCTCTGAGCCACTGGAGTCTCCATCAAGAACTACATCAATGCCATCTGACACTTTATTCTTTCCTTTGTCTTTATGTGTAGTGCTACTAGATGCACCTGAAGATGTACAGCTACTCCTTAGTCTAGGAGGACTAAGGACTACCAGATGATGTCTCTGGTCCATTGAGAGTCCGTGATTCTTGCTTTTCAGCCTGCACATGAGTGTCATGATCATCATCATCATCCAATGCATCACCACTAGATGCTTACCAACTGCTCATTTCATCAAAGATGACATCCCCGCTCACTCTGAACTTACATGTGACAGGGTTATAACAACGATAACCTTTTTGCTCTAAAGAGTATCCAACAAAGACACACTTTTCAGCCTTTGGATCCAGTTTCTTCTGCAACTCATCTGGCACATGAACATATGCAATACATCCAAACACTTTCAAGTGTGAGACATCAGGCTTCTTACCTGTAAAACATTCTTCAGGGGTCATACCATGAACTGCAGTTGTGGGAGTTCTGTTCATAATATAAACAGTAGTATGAACAGCCTCAAACCAAAAATGCTTAGGCATATTCTTTTCAGCCATCAAGGCGCATGCAACTTCTGCAATATGTATGTTTTTCCTTTCTACAACCCCATTTTGCTGCGAGGTATACTACCTGCATGTGAACTGTCTCTTTATACCATGAGACCTCAGAAAATCACTGAACTCATTCGAGAGGTACTGTCCCCCTCCATCTGACCTTAAGCACTTTACTTTCAAGCATGTTTCTCTTTCAATTGTAGTCTTGAAAGTTCTAAAGTGCTCAAACACTTCACTCTTTTCCTTCATAAAATATACCCACAGCTTTCTAGAACAATCATCAATGAATGTGACAAAGTATGAATTGCCTCCAAGAGATACATTTTGTGTAGGCCCCCAAATATCTGTATGCACAACATCAAGGATATTTTTGCTTACATCTCTGTCATGTGAAAAGGGTTGTCTTGCCTGCTTACCAAACTGACATGCTTCGCATACCTTATGAAATTCTACAACTCTAAATGTAGGCAAACAACCCTTTGGACTGAATTAATTTCAGCCTTTGTACATTTACATGTCCAATGCGTTTGTGCCAAATTTCAATATCTGCAACAACACCTTTTCCTTTAGCATACATAGTAGCATTCATAGTAGGAATTCCAACATCCAGAGTAAACATACGTCCAACTCTACTTCCCTTTACAACTAACCTACACTTGTCATTGAAGTCTTCTACAAAGTAGCCCTTTGCATTAAATTTGACTTGCAGCCCTTGCTCTACCATCTGACCGACTGACACCAAGTTCTTTGTAATAGATGGCACATGTAATACATCTGAAAGACTCTTTGTCTTACCATCATGCAAGGACAAGGGAACTTTTCCAATGTGTGAAATTGGGTGGCATGAATCATCACCCGTCTGCACATAACCTGTATTTTGCAAATCATGCATCTCTCCAAACCATTCTGCATGGCTGTCATATGATTGAATGCACCTGAATCAACATACCAAGCATCATCATGTGTTCCCTTTCATGTAACAACATTCAGCATATGCTGTATAACAAACAGATATTCATTTTTGTCTTCATTCTGTCGTGAAGACGATGTAAAATATTACACGGTGCAGCGAACAGAATCTGAGAAAGAGATAGAGAGTACACAACAGATAAGAGGAGAATCAGTAAAATTCTTTAACTCCAAACAACTGATACAAAGATGGCTCTGTCCACCCGTGCGCTTCCAATGAATGAAGCTTAGATGGCGATCTAGACAGAAGATAGGTGAAGAGCTTAAGGCTAGCTGGAACAACAACTCTGACTGGGTGAAAGATGAGTGTAAGATGGCTGCGAAGGGGTTTAGCTTTTATAGCCCGCGAAGGTCGTTAGGTCGGCCTGCTGACCGACCTACCATATGAGCCTCCACTAGTCGGCCAGGGAATATTCCAGGGAATATTCCCTTTACCATCGGGCCGGGGGCGCTGCCCCCGGACCCCCGCCAGGGGGGCCGCTGGCCCCCCTGGGACCCCCCAGCCAGGGGCCGCTTCCGCGGCCCCCGGACCCCACAATAGGGGCCCCTTTTAACTCCCTTACCACGCAACTCAATGCAATGTGCCTCGAGTTGCTACCAGCTTAACCACTCCGTCTAACCCAAAGATTAAACCCACAACAGTCACCTTTTTGCCATCCGGTCACATAGACCTCATCTGATATACAAGTCAGGACTCAACCAATGTCCGGGCTCACATTTGGCTTCTCCTCATAATGGGGGCCTTACAACTTTGAGCACCATGGATCATTGGTAGCACCTAATGAGGGTGGGGCATTGATCATATCTAACACCCCCCCTCAATGTCCACCCATAGGTGAACTATCTCCTCGGCCCAATGCCGAGTCTCTGAAGATGAACTTGAAGCAGATCCTTCGTAAGTGCTTTGGTGAAGATATCTGCTCCATTCTCCTCTGTTGGACAGTAGACCAATTCCACTATCCCATCCTCCATCAAATCACGCACATAGTGATACTGGATCTCTATATGTTTGGTGCGTGCATGAAACACTGGATTTTTGGCAATGGCGATGCAACTCTGATTGTCACATCTCAGCACAGTTGGTTCTTCATCCTGCACTCCCATATGCCATAGAATCCTTCTCAACCATACGGCCTCACATGCAGCAAAACAAGCTGCCTTGTACTCTGCTTCGGTAGAAGACAATGCCACTGTTGGTTGCTTCTTACTAATCCAAGAGAAAATTCCTGAACCCAAAGAGAAACAATAACCAGAAACTGACTTCCTGGAATCAATGTCTCCTGCCCAATCTGAGTCACAGTTCCCCACAAGAGAAGTTCCGAAACTGTATGTGATACCATAGTCAAGAGTTTTCTTCAAGTATCTGAGCACCCGCATCCCAGCCTTCCAATGACTCTCATGAGGTTTGTTTGAGAACCTGCTCAAAACACCAACAGCAAAACTGATATCTGGTCTGGTGTTACACAAGTAGATTAGACTGCCGACCAACCTCCTATACCTCCCAATGTCTGCAAGTGCTGATGTATCCTCAACGGATAACTTTACATTCACCTCCATAGGTGTAGCTATCTCCTTGCACTCGGTCATGCCAAATGCCTTCAAGATCTCCCATGCATACTTCTTCTGAGAGATGAAGATCTTTCCTGGCTCTTGCCAGACTTCAATCCCCAAACAATAGTGCAGCAAGCCCAAGTCTGTCATTTCAAACTCAAAACTCAAAGCCTTTCGAGTTTGGTTGATCATATCTTCATAGTCACCTGTAATAAGAAGGTCGTCCACATATAGGACAATCACTACAGACTTTTTACCATCCCTGTAAACATACAAGTTAGCATCTGAGGCACATCTTTTGAAGTTTAGGTTTAAAAAGAACCTATCTATCCGCTGGTACCATGCTCTGGGGGCTTGTTTCAGCCCATACAATGCCTTCTTCAGTTTACACACTTTGTTCTCAGAATGGGGGGCCTCAAACCCTGGTGGCTGAGCCACGTACACCTCCTCCTTGAGGTCACCATTTAAGAACGCTGACTTAACATCCATTTGGTACACTGGCCACTTCTTGTGGGCAGCCACTGCAAGTACCGTGCGAATAGTGGTCATTCTGGCAGTTGGGGCAAATGACTCTTGAAAATCAAACCCTTCAACTTGTGAAAATCCTTGGGCAACCAGTCTAGCTTTGTACTTTTCTAAGGTACCATCAGCCTTATACTTTACCTTCCAGATCCACTTGGTGCCAATAATCTTCCGCTTTGCTGGCCGATCCACTAGCTCCCAAGTGTCATTCTTCATTATGCTGTCATACTCCGCCTGCATAGCAGCCTTCCATGATGGATCTGCAAGTGCTTCTTCTAAGTCAGTTGGCTCCTTTACTTCTCTCATAATCTCAACCATCAAGGCCATGTTGACTATGTGAGCAGAAGCCCTCCTTTGCTCCTCTATTCTCTGAGACCTCCTTGGTCCGTCTGCCTTCTCCTCAACAGATGCAGGCCTAGGATTATTGTGGTCATAGAGCTGCTTCACCCAGCGCGGCAATGGCTTTTCCGGTGGGGTGATGTCAGGTTGGTGAACTTTTTCCTCATCATCTGAAGATGATGCTTCCTCCTCCTTAAGGATAGGGATAGCTCTCGGGACAGGTTCATAGTGGACTACTTCTTCGCTTGATGATAAAGTGGAAGACCTTGCCTTCTCCTCCTCCACTGTATGCGGCTCCTCCTTGAACACCACATCACGGCTCGCGATGATCTTCTTTGCCTCTTGGTCATATAACTTGTAAGCCTTCTGCTCATCACTATAACCCAAGAAGATACATTTTCTGCTTTTTGGTTGTAACTTGTTTCTCTTCTCATCTGGAACATGTGCATAACATTCACATCCAAAAATTCTGAAATGTGAAACAGATGGTTTCTTACCAGTGTAAGCCTCATGAGGTGTTTTTCCCTTGAGAGCCTTTGTGTAGCTCCGATTTAGAATGTAGACTGCAGTATTAACAGCTTCAGCCCAAAAATGGTTAGGCAATCCCTTGCCCTTTAGCATGCATCTTGCCATCTCCACAATGGTACGATTCCTGCGTTCCACAACACCATTCTGCTGAGGTGTGTGAGGCATCGTCAATTGACGCTTGATCCCTTTGCTCTTGCAAAAGCCTTCAAACTCCTTTGAGTTGAACTCACCACCACCATCTGTTCTAAATTTCTTCACACTTTTCCCTGTTTCATTCTCAACAAGTATTAGCCATTCTTTAAACTTACCAAAAGCTTGAGCCTTATCACGAAGGAAGTACACCCACATCTTCCTACTGTAGTCATCGACAATCAACATAAAATAAGAAGATCCCCCCAAGGCCTGTGTAGGCATCTTACCACACAAGTCAGCATGCACCAACTCTAGAGGAGCATGTGCTCTATTCTTGCTTTCTTGTGGAAATGCCTTTCTCTGTTGCTTGCCCATTATACAAGCTTCACATGGTTCCTTCAATTCAGTTATTGTAGGTAGGTGAGCAACCATACCTTGCTTTTGCATCTCCTTCAATACTGCAAATCCGATGTGTCCAAACCTTTCATGCCAAAGCTTACTTGTGCCCACTCCAGCGGTGGCTGTAAGAGCACTTAGCTCATACAGGTTGTTCCTTCTTTCTCCTTTGCCAACAATTGTGCCAGCACTATCAATAATTTCTGCACCTGTCTTCTTGAACCTCACTTCATGACCAAGATCAGTTATGGCAGCAACTGATAAGAGATTTCTCCTGATTTCGGGAACATACAACACATTTGAAAGTTTTTTGACTTCACCATTTGCAGCAACAAAAGAAATAGTACCTGTGCCCGCAGCAGGGCATTTAGCATCATTTCCAACCGTCACAGTGATGGATTCTTGTAGAGGCTGCATAGAACTGTATAGACCTTTCTTGTTGGTCATGTGACGGGAGGCCCCACTATCCAACACCCAAGAGTCAGTGGTAGATTCTTCTTGCGCCGAGGAGCACACTTCCTCAATGGTCGCCATGAATAATTCCAACTCTGCTTCAGCCGTATTGGCTGTCTCTTTCCCTTTAGTTTTAAGGGTACCATTATTTTCATCTGCCTTCTTGACACGACAATCTGCAATTGCATGTCCTTTCTTCTTACAGTAGAAGCACTCTCCTTGAAACTTCTTCTTGCCGCCCTTTTTCTTTTTGTCACCATCATTTTTTTGTGGAGGAAACACCTTTGCCTTTTGCATTGGCAGAGAATGCAGCATCTCCATTGTTGCTTCCTTCTCGGGCTTTCAGCCTCAACTCCTCCTCCATTAATAATGCACAAAACTCCTCAAAAGTCAAAGCTTGAGGTCTCACCTGAGTATTAAGGGCAGTTACTAGTCCATCAAACTTTTGTGGACAAATCCGAAGACACCTCCGAGCTAGCTCTTCGCTAGTCTTTTGTATCCCAGCGCCAGCCATCTGGTCGCGCAGATTCTTAATCCGAGTGATGAATGCTTCAACCGTCTCTCCTTCAGCAAACTTCTCCGCTGCTAGTTGATTCTCCAAGTTTTGAATCCTTGTTTGGTTTCGTGTTTCATACTGACTCCTTAGTACATTCCAAGCCTCTGACGCTTTGGTTGTATGCTGAATCAGAGTCAAAACAGTGTCAGAACAGCTTGTAACTAAGGCACACAATGCATCTGCATTCCTTCGTTTCCAAGCTCGTAGAAGATCTGCATTCGGAGGAATCATCACACTAGGATTTGATGGGTCGGGGGTAGGCTGTGGTTCTGCGTCAGTCCCCAGCACAGTCTCCAGAAGCTCATAAGAATCAAGGATAGTTGTAATTTTGAACTTCCACAAGGTGTAGTTTGTACCATCTAACTTGCCTTCGCTGAAGGTTGGTGGACGAATCCTCAGTGTTTGAATAGCCGGTACAGCAGCACCACCTCCTGCACCGCTTCCTGATGCGCCAGAACTGCTTCCCGGAGTCGACATCGTTTCTCTTTGCTGTTGAAGCCTTTGCCTCTTGCACGCTCTCCGATCTCTAGAGCCCCCTGGGCTCTGATACCATGTAAAATATTACACGGCGCAGCGAACAGAATCTGAGAAAGAGATAGAGAGTACACAACAGATAAGAGGAGAATCAGTAAAATTCTTTAACTCCAAACAACTGATACAAAGATGGCTCTGTCCACCCGTGCGCTTCCAATGAATGAAGCTTAGATGGCGATCTAGACAGAAGATAGGTGAAGAGCTTAAGGCTAGCTGGAACAACAACTCTGACTGGGTGAAAGATGAGTGTAAGATGGCTGCGAAGGGGTTTAGCTTTTATAGCCCGCGAAGGTCGTTAGGTCGGCCTGCTGACCGACCTACCATATGAGCCTCCACTAGTCGGCCAGGGAATATTCCAGGGAATATTCCCTTTACCATCGGGCCGGGGGCGCTGCCCCCGGACCCCCGCCAGGGGGGCCGCTGGCCCCCCTGGGACCCCCCAGCCAAGGGCCGCTTCCGCGGCCCCCGGACCCCACAATAGGGGCCCCTTTTAACTCCCTTACCACGCAACTCAATGCAATGTGCCTCGAGTTGCTACCAGCTTAACCACTCCGTCTAACCCAAAGATTAGACCCACAACAGTCACCTTTTTGCCATCCGGTCACATAGACCTCATCTGATATACAAGTCAGGACTCAACCAATGTCCGGGCTCACATTTGGCTTCTCCTCATAATGGGGGCCTTACAACTTTGAGCACCATGGATCATTGGTAGCACCTAATGAGGGTGGGGCATTGATCATATCTAACAGACGATGCATAGTTTCCTTACTGCGAATATCATCTTTCTTAGCATAACATTGGGCTGCAATATGACTTGTTTTGCCACAATAGTGACACACAATACCAGAGTTGTTAGAACCTTTGTTCTACCATCCATTTCTTCTTCTAGAGCTCCCCCTACCTCTAAAGTTTCCTTTGCCTCTAGAAACCTGCATTTCACCAAATTGTTGATTGAACCTGTTTGGCTAGTTATCGCCAGTACGTCCCATACCACGGCCTCTCGAAGAGGATCTTCCACGTCCCCTTCTTGAACTCGAGTAAAATACTTGGACATGTTCACCATTTCTTTCAGACGAATCACCCTGCATATTGATCTCTTTAGTAATCATGAGAGAGATCAACTCATCAAAATCTGGAAATGGCTTCTGTGCATATACTGAAGTAACAAATGATTTCCATGCCTTCTCATTGTTAAGGCCACTCAGAGTGGATGAAACCAAATCATCATCATCTGACATTGTATCAATCACTGCTAAGGCATCTGTAATGGTCCTCACCTTCAAAATATACTCATTGACAGACATTTTCCCATTCTTCAAGGCATTCAACTCTTGCTTGAGTTGAATCTTTCGTGCCTTTGTATTTACTGAAAACATGCTCTCAAAATTTATCCAAGCTACATGTGAAGTTTCTACATTCTTGATATGTCCCAGCATACTGCAGATAGCCAATACATCACCTTTTTTTCTTTCGCATTCCACTCTTTCCATGCTTTTAACTCATCTACAGTCGGAGGGATACCCAGCTCCGGCTCATTTTCTTCACCTGAAACAAATTCATAAAGGCCCTTTTCAATAAGGAAGTTCGTCACACGGAACTTCCCTGAAGGGTAGTTGTTCTTGTCAAGCTTCTCAATAATGAGATTTCTACTTTTCTCTACCATTATCACAAAACTAATACCAAACAGCAAGAAAATCTTCTACAACCCTCGACATGTAGTGCACAACAATACCCCAGACAGCCTTTTTCACCGTCTGCTCAACAATACATGCAATCTGCAACCAATTTGCAGATAAACCTTGTGTTCATTTGCTGGTAAACACCTTTGAACTTACAGATCTGAAATCTATAACCTGTGCACCTATATACGACAGACATAGCTGAAATTGCAAGATACCTCGAACTGTTGTCCGCAACCTTGCAAGTCTAAAACGGGACCTAAAATGACCTCGGATGGCCAAAATAGCAACAAAAAAGCCCTAAAGGGCCTACTTGTAGAATACACAGCGCTCTTCGCACACACCAAATCTCACTGCAATCTGCGATTTCTGCTCTGCCCTACTTTCGGTGCCTCCACAGGCACTATCCAAGAGAGAGAGTGGAAGAATGGGAGAGCTTCTTACCCGTTGCTTGCTTACTCAAATCTTGCTTCTTCTCCTTCACTTCAGCCTTCGAAATCAGCCTCTTTCAGTGGCGGGCTCTGATACCATGTCAAGAATCGCGTGATAGGGGGACTTGCTCAAGATGCTACGCCGAACACATACAGAATGCACAAGGAGAAGCTCACTCAAGAGACAAGAAGAGAGATGGAGGCCAAAACGTTTTCTTGCTGGTTTCTTCTTCTTCTTCCACACACTTTACAATGTACACAAAGTATAGATAAGATACAACATAAAGGAAAGTGGCCTACTAAGTTAAACAATGCATAACCGACTACATTAGTCGACTGGCGCTATAACTATGCCAGCTGTAAATAGGTGTAACAACCTAAATATAATAAGTAATGAGTCAGTGGCCATGTGAGAGTCATAATGACCACCGACGTGCTAAGTATAGACATGTGGACCCATCTAACCAGGCAGTCCATCATTAATGTCCGCATGTGTTGAGCTTGTCATCTCAACACGGGGCAAACTCGGGAAGACCTAGATCTCAAACCCTGTGTCATTCCCTGCGAGTGCCAGGCGGAGCCTTCTAGACCCTCCTCTTGATGGGCTGCTAAGACGTGTCCCGCAATCAGACAAACAGTCACGTTACACTCTTTTAAGCACTTTTTGAGCATTGCCGCTTAAAATCGTATTGATTACCACCACCGCCTTCGACAAAGTCCATTTTTCCCATGATATTCGCAATTTTTGGCTATTTTTAAGCACTTCTTGGCATAAAAAATCATGTGTCATTGGCGACCACGGGATAGGGCGACGCAACCCATCGAATCCCACGAATAGATCTGCACATAAACAACAAAAAGAAGCATCAAGCTGATATAAAAAATACACAAGACAACACGTCACAGCTCATACCCTACCCCCTGACAAAACCAAGGCATGAAATCCACGAGGAGTAGGCCTAGCATAATCTGACAAAAAGTTTGAAGCCAGTCACTAACCAACTACTCCAACACAGCCAAGCTAAAAAGAACGATCAAATAGGTCATCCTAAGTGGTGGTCTGAACTACCTACCTAACTAAGGACAACTCAACTAGGAGCTTCTACTAGGCGAGGACTCATATAGCCTGATCAAAAGGTATTATTTTTTTTAAAGCACAGTTTTTCTCTTTTAGCGTCTGATTGTCTATACTCGAGCGTGTAAAAAGGAGGGAGCTGAGCGTAGTGACCCAAGGAGAACAGGGCATCGGCCTCAGGTCCTGTCTCGGTATCCAAAAACCTAGCAAGCCCTCATGAGGCAACACTTAATCATTTTCTAACGCTCACTTTTATTTTCGCTCCAACCTTCCTTTCTTTTCTCCTTTTATGGCAAGATGTCACCCCAAGGAAGGGCAAGGCATCGGCCCTGGATCTTGTCTCACCCCTAGGAACCTACCAGGCCTTCGCAAGGTGATAAACAACAGCTCAAGGATTTTTCTTTCTTTCATTTTCTATTTTTATAGGGGTTAAAACTCCTTTTTACACACCTCCGTATATTCATATATTGTCTTCCAGATTTTTAGAGTTTTGTCTCTTTCTATCATTATGTTAGTAGGCTTCTCTAACTGCCTCACAACTAGTAGGAACTCCTAGAACAGCCACCTAGCAGGTCAGCAGAACAAGGTCACTAGAACTCCCATCTAAAACAGGTCTTTCAATGCCTAACAATGCCTTGCAGGAGGCAATGACTACTCAGACCTCCCCCAGACATATCTAACCTAAACCTAGGACTTCATGCCTTGATTGCTGGTCCCCAACAAGAAAGAAAACCCTCACCCGCATATATATCATTAATTGCTTAAGGGAAAAACTCGAAAAGGGGATGAAACCACCTAGAATGGCCAAAAGAAGCTTCTTCGCAGCAAAGCCTCCCTCCAGCAACTTCGTCAACTTGTATGGTGCAATCACTAAAACAACAAAGCATTAAATGTACCTGCACCAAACAGAGATAGGGCCCTCTTGGCCTAAAGAAATAGCACATTTCACTGCAAACTAATTGGCCCTCTTGGCCTAAACAAATGGATTATTAAAACTTGAAAACAACTGGCCCTCTTGGCCTAAAGAAATCAGACATTAACTACTTAAAGCAACTGGCCCTCTTGGCCTAATGAAACAAACAACTAGCTCCTAGAGATCCCTCCTTGGAAAAAGGCAGATATACGTAAATATGCTCCATCCCAAGGGAAAAAATAGGGCTCACAGCCCTAAGCTAAATGCATCAAATTATGGCCCATACCTCCTGCATATATAGCAAGAGGCGTAAGCATAACATGTCATCTGATCAACCTATGGGTCCAAGATAACAACGGTAGATGGGTCTCAGCTACTCTTTGCATCACCCATATCAACCATTGCCTGCCATATAACACGTGGTCTGATAACATCCCCCACATCGACCAGGTCCTGTCTCAGTATCAATAGCAACATCCGGACTAGGACCACAGTTGAAAAAGAGGTCCTCTTCATAAGAAAAATTAGCTAAGGAATCCACAAACTGATTCCAATAAGGTGGAATGAGCTGAAGAGATATGCTCTCAAATCATCAAGTAGGGTTATAGCAGTTCGATGATACATACAAAGAAGAGGATTCCGGACTGTATATGTCCCATTGAGTTGATTTAAGATCAACTGGGAATCCCCTTTTATTAACAACTGCCTAATACCACCTTTCTTAGCAATATTCAATCCCATAATCAGAGCTTTATACTCCGCCATGTTATTAGTAAATCCTAACCCAAGATAAGCAGCTAATTTCATTGTAACTCTACGTCGGAAATCTCGGATAACTACTCCAACACTTCCTTTTCTATTAGGGCCCCTGGACGCTCTATCAAAGTATAATGTATGTGTCCATAATGGGTTTACACCGCCAGCCATCAAGAACTCCCCTATTCGTAATTATGATAGTCAAAGTTCAACATATTTAGAGGATGAACTGACGGCTCCATCGCAATTTCTTCATTAAACTCAATAGGGATGCTTGTCAAGATTTGTAAGTAGTGATGGCAGAAAACTTTAATTTTCCACACAAAGGTACCATTTTCTTGCTCAATCACTTTATATCCCTTGCTCCACCAGATAAGCCTCCCCTGATGATATCTTTGCTCGAGATATGGGTGCTCCAAATAAGGGATTAACCGCCCCATCAACAACCAATTTAAGCTCTCCTATAGGTCTCAAATCAACCCCAGCATGGACCTATAATGCATTTTTTTGTATTAGAATACTTAGAAATAATAAGGTTTTATCTTATTAAGATTAACCTTATTCTTAAATTCCACCCCTTGTAGATCAGCTAATAAAACTGTGGACTTATTTTTACCTATCCAAACTATCTTGTAAGGGCCATCCCATCGAGGTTCCAACTTTCTTAGAAATAGCTCCCTACGCGCATCGTAGTATAGAACTTATTGCCTCTTTTTAAAAGTATATTTCTTCACTTTCAGATCATGCAACTATTTCATCTGACGTTTAGCTACCTCCTAGTGCAACAAACTCTGCAATTTGAGCTCGTCCAAGTGGGCTATAGTCGTAAACTGCTCAAATAGGGCATCTTCATCACCCAAAGAATGATTGATTGTGAATCTAATGGTCGGAAAATCAATTTCTAAGGGCAAGACGCACTCCTCCTCATAAACTAATTTGAATGGGGTGTGGCCAGTGGCTCGTTTAAATGTTGTATTATACGCCCAAACTGCCACGTATAATTTTGTATCCCAGTCTCGCTTCTTTTCAAAGACTATCTTGGATAGGATATCCACAAGCTGCTTATTGGTGCTTTTGACTTGTCCATTTGCTTGCGGATTATAGGGGGTTGTCTTGTTATGCTTAATTTTCCATGCTTCAGTCAAAATTTTAATCACTTTATTTAAAAAGTGAGTTCCACGATTCGACACTATTTCCTTTGGCAGACCAAAACGATAAATAATTTGCTCAAGTAGGAAACTAGCAGTCTCTTTTGCATTGTCTTGCCTCATCGCCCATGCTTCTGACCATTTTGTAAAGTAATCAATTGCTACTATAATATACATTTTCTGAGTAGTAGATGACGGGGTGATAGGACCCACAAAGTCAATGCCCCACTTCTCAAATGGAAGGATAGCCATGATAGGCATAAGTAGGCGTTTCCTATTCTCTCTGATGTTGTGCCTTTGACAGGTATCACATCTCTTAACGTACTCAAAGGAATCTTGGAAAATGGACAGCCACCAATATCCAGCTCTTAAAGCTTTTTGTGCTGTTAACTGCCCAACAAAGTGCGCTCCACAAGCAGAGTCATGGCACTCTTTTAAAATAAAGGGAACCTCGTCAAGCATCAAACATCGGCGATAAATATCATCAACAACTTGCCGATACAATGTTTCTGCGATCAATGAAAATTTTAATGCATGTTGTTTAATCTTCCTCTTCTCCGATTTTGATAAAGCAGCTCTAGTCTCTCCCGTAGAAAGATAGTGCGTTATAGCAGCATACCAGGAGGGAATAGATGCCTTATCAATCTTAAACAAAGTTTCCATGTCACTTCCTTCAATCACGACCTATTTTGGCTCTCCGAAATCCACAGGACACTCTACAATGCCTTGAAGCTTTGGCGGCTTGCTCTTAATCTCATAATCAAATTCTTGCAAAGTGATTAACCACATTGCTAAATGGTCAGGTGGTTGTAACTTATTCAACAACAATCGAAGCCCTTCCACCTTCGTATAAAAAACCACCCTCTCATAAAGAATGTAGTGCTTGAACTTTTTGGTCGCAAATATCATCGCAAGGCACAACTTCTCCATATAGGTGTAGTTAATTTTCGATATGCCCAACTTTCGACTAGCAAAAGCTATTGGATGGTACCACTTTTTCTCCCAAATTTGGGCCAAACAATAGCTGATACTATACATGGTTGCTGCTGAAAATATATAGAACCTTTTGCCCCTTTTTGGTGCTTTTAAAACATGTGCTTTGGCAAGCTCCTGCTTCACATAGTCAAAAGACACTTTGCAAGCATCACTCCATGAAAACTGACAGTTAAAGGACAATAGGTTTGTCAGTGACAATGTTCTTTCTGCCAAGGCATTGATAAACCTCCAATAATACCCTACTGATGACAAAAAGCTATGTACTTCCTTTGGAGTATGTGGTGGGCTCATGGCGACTATGACCTTGATCTTTTCAAGATGAGTCGCAATCCCTACGGAACTAACCACATGGCCTAACAAGAGCCCATAAGAGACTCTGAAGATGCACTTCCTTGGGTTAAGAGCTATGCAAAATTGTCTGCATCAAAACACTTGCGCAAAATGATCAACTGTCTATCCCTTACGGTGGCTGCCCCCAGATCATCAATGAATACTTTCAGCTCCTCTAGGGAGATGTCACCAAAGGTCTTGTCGGCTGTTCTTTGCCACAAACCAGGTGCATTACACAACCCAAATGCCATCACATGGTATCGAAAGGTACCGAAGACTCTAATAAACGTTGTTTTTAGCTTGACTTGCTCAGCAATCGTCATTTGGTTATACCCCGCAAAGCAGTCCATAAACGAAAAGATTTCCCTACCCGCTAATTGATCCAAAATTTGGTTAATAAATAGCAACGGGTAGTAATCTTTCACAGTCTACTTATTCAGCTCTCTAAAGTCTACACAAAGACAGATTTGATTATTCTTCTTCTTCCTGATCACAACTGGTGAGCACCATTTAGTATGCTGAAAAGGGAAGATCAAACCCGCTTTACGCAACTTCTATAGTTCCTCATACAACCCGTCCCTTAATTCAAAACGCATACGCCTTACTTTCTGACGTATAGGGAGGGTACTTTCCTTTACAAGAATAGTATGCACAGCTAGATTGGAGGAATACCCCAAAGTTTGTCATAGCTCCAAGCAAAAATGTCGCGAAACTCTCGAATTAAGGACACATAATCCTCTCTTTCTTCTGAACTGAGCATGGAACCTAATTTAATTGGTCGCGAATCATTTAGTGTGCCAAGATTCAGCTCAATAACGTCTGCATCTCTTATTCGATCATGAGGCTCTATCGGCTCATTCAAGGTTATCTGATAAATATCCTCTGTAGTGGACCCTTCCTTATATCCATTGCTTGATGATGTCTCACTACCAGATGGATCATCTACTGTTTCTAGTTCAGTGGAGGATAGTGGAGCTCTCTCACTCTGAGGAGACTCAAGGTAAGCATCCACTATTATACAATGGGCACCTCAACCTAGAATCACTCGACCAGGGGGTATATCGACTTGACAGTCTATATGTAGAATCTATGCCTGCCTAGCAGAACTCGATAGCTAGGATGTCCTGCAAACCTTATCACCCTCCTAAAGTCCAGATAGCATTCCACGCTTGCAATTGTAACGTGAACCTTAGTAATGCAACCTTCTCATTGTCTTATGTTGAGATGACAAGCTCAACACATGCGAACATTGATGATGGACCACCTGGTTAGATGGGTCCACACGTCTACACTTAGCACGTCGGTGATCATTATGACTCTCACATGACCACTGACTCATTACTTATTATATTCAGGTTGTTACACCTATTTACAGCTGGCATAGTCATAGCACCAGTCGACTAGTGTAGTCGGTTATGCATTGTTTGACTTAGTAGGCCACTTTCCTTTATGTTGTATCTTATCTATACTTTATGTACATTATAAAGTGTGTGGAAGAAGAAGAAGAAACCAGCAAGAAAATGTTTTGGCCTCCATCTCTCTTCTTGTCTCTTGAGTGAGCTTCTCCTTGTGCATTCTATGTGTGTTCGGTGCAGCAACTTGAGCAAGTCCCCCCACCACGCGATTCTTGACATGGTATCAGAGCCGTGCCACTGAGAGAGGCTAATTTCAAAGGCTGAAGTGAAGGAGAAGAAGCAAGGTTTGAACAAGCAAGTCACGTGTAAGAAGCTCTCCCACCCTTCCACTCTCTCTTGGATAGTACCTGTGGAGGCACCGAAAGCAGGGCAGAGCAAAAATCTTAGATTACAGTGAGATTTGGTGTGCGCGAAGAGCACTGTATATTCTGCAAATTAGCCCTTTAGGGCTTTTTTCGCAATTATTTTGGGCATCTGAGGCCGTTTCAGGCCCCGTTTTAGAGTCGCAAGGTTGCGGACATCAGTTCGAGATACCCTGCAATTTCAGTTGTATCTACCGTATACAGGTGCACAGGTTATAGATTTTAGATATGTAAGTTCAAAGGTGTTTACCAGTAAATAAACACAAGGTTTATCTACAAACTGGTTGCAGATTGCATGTATTATTGAGCAGATAGTGAAAAAGGCTGTCCGGTGTATTGCTGTGCACTACAGGTCGAGGGTTGTAGAATATTTGCTTGCTGTTTGGTATTGGTTTTGTGATAATGGCAGAGAACAGTGGTTGGAAACCCCATCATTGAGAAGCTCAACAAGAACAACTACCCTTCATGGAAGTTCTGTGTCACGAACTTTCTTATTGGAAAAGGCCTCTACGAGTTTGTGTCAAGTGAAGAAAAGGATCCGGAGGTGAGTGATCCTCCAACTACAGAAGAGACAAAGGCACGGAAGGAATGGAATAAAAAAAACAAAAAGGTCATGTATTGGCTATCTGCAGTAATTGACAATAATATGCTGGCATATCAAAAATGTAGAGAATTCATATGCAGCTTGGATCATACTTGAAAGTATGTTTTCTATAAATACAAAGACACGAAAGTTTCAACTCAAGCAAGAGTTGAATACATTGAAGAAATGGAAGATGTCTATCAATGAGTATGCACTGAAGGTAAGGAGCATTGCAGATGCCTTGGCAGCGATTGATGCAATGCCCGATGATGATGATTTGGTGTCGTCTACCTTGGGTGGACTTAACAATGAAAAGGCCTGGAAGTGTTTTGTAACTTCCATATATGTCAAAAAGCCATTTCCAGATTTCGATGAGTTGGTCTCCTATGATCACTGAAGAGATCAACATGCAGAGTGAGACATCTGAAAGAAGTGGTGAACATGTCCAAGCTTTCTACTCCAGTTCAGGAAAGGGACGTGGCAAGTTCTCTTCAAGAGGTCGTGGTACAGGACGTGCTAGTGACAACCAGCAAAATAGATTGAATTAGCAATTTGGCGATATGCAGGTTTCAGGAGGTCGTGGTAACTTTAGAGGCAGGGGGAGTTTTAGAGGAAGAGGTGGATGGTAGAACAGAGGTTCTAACAACTTTGGTATTGTGTGTCACTACTATGGCAAAACAAGTCATATTGCAGCCCAATGTTATGCTAAGAAAGATGATATTCGCAGTGGTAAGTTGCAGCAAGGAAACTTTGCATCATCTTCACGACAGAATGAAGACAAAAATGAACGTCTGTTTGTTATACAGCATATGTTGAATGTTGTTACAAGAAAGGGAACACATGATGATGTTTGGTATGTTGATTCAGGTGCATCCAATCATATGACCAGCCATGCAGAATGGTTTGGAGAGATGCAAGATTTGCAAAATGCAGGTTATGTGCAGACGGGTGATGATTCATGCCACCCAATTTCACACATTGGAAAAGTTCCCTTGTCCTTGCATGATGGTAAGACAAAGAGTCTTTCAGATGTATTACATGTACCATCTATTACAAAGAACTTGGTGTCAGTCGGTCAGATGGTAGAGCAAGGGCTGCAAGTCAAATTTAATGCAAAGGGCTACTTTGTAGAAGACTTCAATGACAAGTGTAGGTTAGTTGTAAAGGGAAGTAGAGTTGGACGTATGTTTACTCTGGATGCTGGAATTCCTACTATGAATGCTACTATGTATGCTAAAGGAAAAGGTGTTGTTGCAGATATTGAAATTTGGCACAAACGCATTGGACATGTAAATATACAAAGGCTGAAATTAATTCAGTCCAAAGGGTTGTTTGCCTACATTTAGAGTTGTAGAATTTCATAAGGTATGCGAAGCATGTCAGTTTGGTAAGCAGGCAAGACAACCCTTTTCACATGACAGAGATGTAAGCAAAAATATCCTTGATGTTGTGCATACAGATATTTGGGGGCCTACACAAAATGTATCTCTTGGAGGCAATTCATACTTTGTCACATTCATTGATGATTGTTCTAGAAAGCTGTGGGTATATTTTATGAAGGAAAAGAGTGAAGCGTTTGAGCACTTTAGAACTTTCAAGGCTGCAGTTGAAAGAGAAACATGCTTGAAAGTAAAGTGATTGAGGTCTGATGGAGGGGGAGAGTACCTCTCGAATGAGTTCAGTGATTTTCTGAGGTCTCATGGGATAAAGAGACAGTTCACATGCAGGTATACCCCACAGCAAAATGGGGTTGCAGAAAGGAAAAACATGCATATTGCAAAAGTTGCACGCGCCTTGATGGCTAAAAAGAATATGCCTAAGTATTTTTGGTGTGAGGCCGTTCATAGTGCTGTTTATATTATGAACAGAAATCCCACAGCTGTAGTTCATGGGATGACTCCTGAAGAAGGCTTTACTGGCAAGAAGCCTGATGTATCGCACTTGAGGGTATTTGGCTGTGTTGCATATGTTCATGTGCCAGATGAGCTACAGAAGAAGCTTGATCCAAAGGCAGAAAAATGTGTCTTTATTTGATACTCTTTAGAGCAGAAAGGGTATTGCTGTTATAACCCTATCACATGTAAGTTCAGAGTGAGCAGGGATGTCATCTTTGACAAAATGAGCAGTTGGTATGCCTCTTTTATGCCAAATGTCACTTCAATATCATGGGATTTAGACCATTCAGACACATAACTGCCACAACCTGATTCTCTTGTCCCGCTTGAAAGAATTACATAAACATTTGAATAAGATGGTTGTATTAGCCTCTTCAACCTAAATCCATTCACTGCAGAGTGTCAAAGTTTTCCCTGCAAGTCTTGTAATAAAAATGTGCCCTAACCCATATCCTTGAAAATCACAAAGGGACCTGCATACCCGAGTTTTAATTTACCATGAAATTGGCCAAGTCGAGAGTTATAAACTACAACCCAATCTCCTTCCTTAAAAATTTTCTTTTTGATATGCCTATTAACCCAAGCATGTTGTGTGACCCCTGAAATGTAAGCAGCCAATACCCTATCCTCCCCCTATTTCAGGAGTTGTTATAGTCTATGTTGCACTGACTTTTTAGGATCCACCTTATGTATAATAGCAATTCTCAAACTTGATACCACAAATTCCATGGGAACCATAGCTTTTAAACCATAGACAAGTCTAAAGGGTGTAAGCCGTATTGCAACTTTGTATGCTGTCCGGAAAGCCCACAATGTTGAATCAAGTTTAGTATCCCAATCTTCCCTATTATCCTCAACAATTTTCTTCAAGATGCTGAGTAAAATCTTATTGGAACTTTCAGCTTGACCATTAGCTTGAGGGTGATATGGAGTAGATTTATTGTGTAGAATCATATGCCTGATAGTCAATTCTCTGATCACTTGATTCAAGAAATGCTTTCCCCGATCACTAATCAGCTCAATAGGACAACCAAATCTGATCATAATGTTAGAGTATAAAAACTTGTCCATATTTGTTGCTTTATTATCTTTTAATGTCTGAGCTTCTACCCACTTTGTAGCATAGTCAGTGCAAACCAAAATGCATCTATTACTTGTCTGTTTAGCTGCTAGTTTGATGGACTTGACAAAGTCAATTCCCCATTTCTGAAATGGCTCAAGTGGTAATATAGGATGATCTTGCATCCTATCCCTATCAAGTGGTTGACCTTCCTTCAGACATTGCAAACACTCTTTGGCATATTTATGAGCATATTTCAACACAATAGGCCACCAAAGATCTACCTACAATATTTTTCTGCCTATAATATCTCCTAAAAAATGACCTCCTGATAATCCAGAATGAGCTTCATGCAACACTGCACTGCTGGTTGCTCGAATTCCAGAACACACCTTCTCAATACATTATCAACTCCCCTTATATATAGTGTGTTCAAAATGACCTGAAATAATCTACTCTTTCATGCCAACCTTGTTCTCTGATTTGTTGAAAGGTGTGCATGCATAATTCCTGACTTCAAGAAATGTAGCATCTAGTCATAATATGAATTAGGGTCAAGCACCTAAGCCTCAAAAATTTCAACATCAGGTAACTGATCATAAATTCCTACTTCAAACTCATCAGCTTGCAATCTACTTAGAAAATCAACAATGGCATGCTCTTTCCCAGGGGTGTGAATAAGCTTAAAATTAGACTCTTGCAACAGCAGCATCCATCTAGCCAATCTACCTGTCAATTGGGGCTTGTTAATAAAAAACAGCAATGCTTGATGATCTACATGGAAACTTGATTTCCCAATAAATAATGTCTGAATTTCTGCACTGAGAAGACCATTCCAAGTGCTTCTCTTTTAGTACAGAATAGTTCCTTTCAGCAGCACTCAATCTCTTGCCTGCATAATAAATTGGTATGTACCAACTGGCACTTTATCCTACATAAGAACAGCTCCCATAGCCAAATCAGATGCATCAAGAAGGTAAATCCCATGCTAGAGGTTGCAAAATTGGAGCCACCACCAACATCTTTTTCAAAACACTAAAAGTTCTCTCCTGATCTTCCCTCCACACAAATTGCATCCCTTTCTTTGTGAGAGTTATAAGAGGAGAACAGATATGTGATAGGTACCTTAAGTATTTGCTGTGCCACTTAATCTGTCCCACAAACCTCATAATTTCTTGCACATTACTTGGAGCCTTAGCCTTCTGAACAATTGCAATCTTCCTGGGGTCTATACTCATATCCTCTTCAAACATGATATGACCTAACAACACACCCCTTTTGGCTACAAACACTGACTTGAAAGGATTTAATGACATGCCAAACATTATGCATCTCTGAAAGCATAATTTGAGGTGTTTTAAGTGTTCGCTTTTGCTGCCAAAAACACAAAAATCATCAATGAATACTCTCATAAAAGTTATTAAATACGGTTCAATTTTTTTGTGAGCAGCTCCTTGAAACTCACGCAATCCGTTTTTCAACCCAAAGTTCATAACTGTGCTAACATAAGCTCCCCACTCTGTAATGAAAGTTGTCCTATCCATATCTTCCAAATGCATCCTAATTTGATTATATCCTAAAAAACCATCCAAGAAATTGTACATCTCATGATGTTCTACATCATCTAGAAGAGAATCAGTAAAAGGAATGGGGAAGGGATCAGTGATAGTAGCTACATTTAATTTCCTGTAATCCACACAAACGTTGATCTTCCCATTCTTCTTTGGCACTACAACAATAAGAGATAACCAAGTAACCTCATTAATCGGTTTGATAAACCCAACTCTCAAAAGCTTGTCAAGTTCTTCCTTGACATATTTGGCATAATTAGGATTCATTCTATACCTCTTTTGAACAATATGCTTAGCATTCTTTTTCAAGTTTATCATGTGATGACACACAGCTGGATCAAATCCTTTCATATTTGTATAATCCCAAGAAAAAATATATTGAAACTCTCTGCACAACTAAATTAGATCCTACTTGAAATTATCTTCCACAAAAATACTGACCTTAATGGGTTTAGGCTCTCTTCTATATTTAGGTTAATCTCCTGAACCTCATCTTCAACCACTCTTGCTAATCTTCTCATTGTATGCTCATATCTTAGTTTAGCTTGAACAATAGCTTTCTGTCCTTCTTCATCCAATATACCAGAACTGTCCATACTAGTTTGCTGTTTGTCAGGTATTTCTTGCTGAGAAACTTCAGGATAAGTTGTACTGTGGTCTTGAATTAATTTATTTTGCCCATTTCCAAACTTGTCATGAAATATAAGCTGCTCCTGATCTTCAGGAAGACCTTCCAAATTCTACCCTTACTAATTTTGTACTACATTTGAACAATTTGGAGTTGCTAGACTGCATTTCCAACCATATTGAGTTGCTCCTGATACTCTTGTATAATACCATCAACATCTATTTCAAAAACTGGAACCACAAAAGGATTTGTTTGAAGAAATGATTTCTCCTCATCATCTTCCACTTCGTCTGCAAGGTTAATAGTTTGGGCTACTACAAGTCTAGAGAAACTCTTCAAAATAACCTTATTCACTGTGGATAACTTGATTTCCTTAAGTCCTCTTGGGATGCACACATAGTCATTTCCCAAATCATGCTTTCAGTCTGAACCGCGGTGTCAAAGTGTTTATTGTTCATAATAAAAATCATGGGATTCTTATGAACACAGAAGAACTTTACTAGGATTTATATGAAGAACTTGCATACATAACTCAGTCATTATTACCCAACAACTAACTTAGATATCACTTAGTTACATAAGTTCTTTTGTATTTGGCATACAATTTTCAGTTGTACCATGTATATTGATTTAAAAAAATAAGTCTATGGGAACTTACAACTTGATCAGCTGGAAGTAATTTACAGTCTGCAGGCTAAACCACATTGATTCAAGTGGAAAGAAACTCAAGAAAAGTGCCAAAAGTCCACTAGGTTCATGGGGAACCTGAAATAATGAACTTAAGTGACCTGTAAGTGACCTAAGTGGTCAAAAAGATAAGTGGGAGCTGAGCAAGATGCATCCCACATTTTTCGGCGCAAAAAGCGGGCCTGCATATGTGAAGCAACTGGAGAAGAGCTGTGAGCTATGGTGCATGCTCCAAAGCATGCAAACTGGAGCTGAAGAAGGAGATACAAACAAGAAAGGTGAGAGCTCCTCTTACCCGTCCATTTGGTATGACGAAAATGAATGGTATGACAGTCTATAAAAGGGAGAAACCTGAGAGAAAAGTATTCAACCTGCTCTTATGTACGTCTTCTCTCATCTTTTTACATTATTCATGGTCCAATGAAGCCCGTCTTGTACCCAAGTACTTGAGTGACTTTGGGGCAAGCAAAGGGGGAGGATTTTGAAGGTTTATGGGCTATTATGGACTGAAAAAACCAGTCATAAAGAGGGCAGCCCACTGTTCTTGTTCATTTTGATGAGCAAACAAGTGATCGATGTGGTTGAAATAGAAGAAATTGACCTCTTAACATCAGGGCTTTACTCATAAATGATTAGAGGAGCTTATTCTTGAGTTTATGTACACTTTTTGAGCTTGCTTATGGGCTGGAAATTACTGTTTTAAAACAGGGCTGAAGTTAAATTTATGCTTAATCAATGCATTTCATGAGCTTTTGAACTATGCCTTGAATGTACTTGAGTCTACCATCAAAATACTTGTTTCCTGGAGTTGTTATCCATCCATGTACATGAAATAAAAACCATTTGAACTTGCATTTGGAATATGCATTTGGTTTAAATCTGAGATTATCCCTTATGTAATGGCTTATTATTCCCAAATGCATTTGATGTGATCAAGACAAAGTCTTTCATTCCATACATGTATGCTAAATAAACAGAAAAAGCTTGATATCTTCTTCTTCAATTAAGTCATTTCTAAAACCCGAATCTTGTCAAACCCGAATCTTTCCCCCTTCTCCAAACCTTGAATCCCATACTCTTCTTTTGCTCTAAACCCCGGTGGTAGACCTTCAACCCCCCAACACGACGACAACGGTCTTCCCAAAAGCATCGTATAGGAATCCCCAATTTCTAACATTCTCAAGACCACAAAATTGACTCTAAACTTTAGGCCAGCTGCTCGAATTTGTTGATTTCGAAGAATACCCAAAGGCTGTAACCTCCTTTGGTCTACCATTTGGACCTGAAATGGGGTTGATAATAGCTCATCTTGCTTAGTTGCCAAATATGTATGTTCAGGAAGTATGTTAACTCCTAAACCTCCATCCAACAGAACATCATCATACTTACTACCTACATACTCAACTTTAAATGGTAGGTACTTGATAATCCACCACTTCTTGGTGGATTGGAATCATTGCTTAACAGTCAGGAACTATTTGATCTTAAACTGCTATACTTTCAAGAACTTCTTGTTGCTTTTGTCTGATCTTCAGGAGTAACTTCTCCTTAAATCTCGGTATTAGATCCAAAATTTGCTCCAATGTTAAATGCAAAGGACACATTTGCTAAAGCCCAGAATAACTCTTCTGACCCTCCTTACTGTAATTTTTTCGCAACTGTGCTATCAAGAAATTGCTCCTAATCATCGAGAGACTGATTCTGTTGTTTAGGAACATACTCCTAACACTCTAGAAACTGCTCCTGTAGTTCAGGTTTATGTATATCTGAATCCCCTACATCATCAACTTGATCAGCTTCACATTTTTCAACAAGTTTTTGCATCTTTCACACCTACTTTGTTGCCTTTTTCCTTATCTTCTCTTGTTCCTGCCAATCAAGCTTCATACCATCTTGACTTCTAGTTAATGCTAAGACCATTGGTTCCTCTTGGCATTCCTCTATTTCAAGACAATTAGAACAATCACAATGAACATGCATACTTGTAGCATTAATGTTACCTGACACCTCCTTTGCCTCTTCTTGAACCTTCTATTGTTGAATTTTCCTACAGCCAATAGTTCCTATATCAGGTAATATTGATCAGGTAACTCTATAAGGACTACTGCAACCAAGGCAAGTGGATGATGTTGATGAGATCCTCATGTGGGTCTTCTGTCATTGCGAGACCTTGCTACTAGCATTCTTCTCTCGATCAGATGCCTTGCCCAAAGTTCACAGTTTGGTCCAACAAAGTGTCCTTAACCTCCAATAGTGGCATGCTCCCGTTTGGATAGTTTGCTGCTCTGCCTGAAAATTTCCCCAAGGCTATCTAGCCTACATTCTTCTAGTCCTCTGAAGGATCTCTATGGTACGATATCAAGAATAATTTGATTTACTATAGCTGGTTGAATAGGTCTCGATCTAGTCTACATCACTGGCATCTATTGTGCCATCCCAACATTAGGATTATACCAGCAAGTCCTAGTTTCATGGCCCTTTCTCTGACATATCTAATAATTCTTTTGCTTCTTCTTACTTTCAGAAATACCCAAATCTTTTAGCTTTTGTTTTATCATTTTATCTAACTTGTTGTCCTCTGACTTCTTCTTATCTTTATCCTTTGCTTTCTTCTTTTTGGTCTTGATTGATCCTAATTTCTTCTTTTTCTTATTATGTTCCTCCTACTAAAGTTATCCTCATCAAAGTCACTTGAATCATCATCTAAATCTGAGCTATAATCACTATCCTCATCATCACTATCTGTGTTTGAATCTAATTCTGAATTTGCATTAGAATCTGAGTCCAAAGCGTCCACACTTTATTGTTCTTAGATCTAGAGGTACCAAGTCTTTTTCCCACTCTCATAGCTGCCCTAATCAATGTATCCAATGTGTCATTCTGACCCATCTCAACATTGGCAATGGGATTCTGAATCTTACCTCTCAAGCCCTTCATAAAGTAGGTGATTTGCATTTCCACTGAAGGTGTATCATCAGTATCCAGCCTGTTCAACAGGTTCCTGGATTTCTGGGCATAGTCCTCCACTAACATAGTCTTTTGTTTGATCTTCTTGATCTTCCTTATAATATCTCTCAGAGTTTTGTCCTTAACGAACTTGCCTAAAACTGTTATTTTTAAAGCATCATATGAATTGAAGGCTGGCATGCCATAACTGGCAAACCGGTCCATAGCCTTTCCCTGGAAGGCGGTAGCAAACTATTGCTTTTTGACCTAATCCCCATATACTTGGTTAAATCCACTTGCTTTCCACCTCATCTCAAATTGGGCCGCATGACAATTAGGGTCTTCTTTTTTCTTTCCTGAAAACTTAGAGGCTCTAACCTTTGGGTTAACAATTTGATTTGGATTCATTATGTTCAACTTATGAGGCCTCCACAATGGCGGTAGAGGATTAAATTTTAAAGACTTCTTAGATTGAAGGGTTGTACCTCTCATTAAAACTGATCTCCCAAGCACTATATGTTGCAGTCTTTCAAGTGCCTGCTTAGGAGAAGTTTCTTGATCTTTAGGTGGTAATGATGGTTCCTCATCTTTAGAAACATTAGGTGAAACTTCAGGAGTTGAAGGAATTGGAAAAGATTCTTCAGAACTAGCAAGAGAATTATAAACGGTTGTTATACCCCCAGAGGGACCCAAATCCTGATCACCCTGACTATCAAGCACATCCCAACTTACCTAATGCTGCAACAACCTCTACATCATTAAGAAAAACTTCATGTTGTTGCTACCTTGCTAATGCCTCCCTTAGTTCTCGTGATCTACTCCTGGTAAGAATAGGGTTGGAATGATAAGGGTAATTGCTTGATATAATGTTGCCCATAAAAGGCGCCTGATACATCGTCAATGCCATCAGCATTCCTATTGCCTAATCTCTCAGGAATTGATTCCAAATCTGCACCTAAATCAATAAATTATTTTCTTGAGAATAGCAAGAATCGCCAAAGTGTTATGGCTTCTTAGAATGCCATAACAATCAAGACACATTATTCTACCTGAAAACACCATAGTATTGCAAAATACTTCCTGAATAAATTTGCAGCTATTGATACCATATAACATTCAGGAAATGTATCCAAACATGAAGTACATATCATATTCAGCAACATAGAACTGTTGTCCATCAAATATTACATTGTTTACTATCACCATAGCCATCATTAGTTGAATAACTTGAAAGAGAACAACATTAATACTCAGGGAACAAACAAAGAACAATAGGATCAAACATCAACAGCCATTTCAGGGCGTTGTACCCCATCATATTTCATTCTTAATCATACAAAAACTGTTCAAATACAACTGCCTAACGTTTTAGACCTACGCCCTGACTTTCAAGTGAAACATCATACAAAAGATAAAGGCTGCTTCATACATGCTACTCCAAAAGGCTACATGCACACTAATTCTAAGGTATAAAATAGTGCTAAATATACAGTGGAATTCAAGTCCTAACATGTACAACAATGATTTACTGTGTAAAATTGAGTATTTCAGGCCACTAAATCAGCTCCAAATGATGGCCAATCAATAGGCATACATTCCCCTAACATTCGGGGACCATTCGGAACTAACCGGGCATCAAATGTCAATGCCAACCAAGCACAAACATAAAGTGGTGATGTAAGACTGTTTGTGGTTGCTTGTGGACTGAGGTAAATCAGTCCACAAATCAATGCCAATGATAACCACCAATGTCGAGCATCAAGGGGGTGTTCCCAAGTGCCAAATGAAGTGTTTTCAAGCTGCCAATGAGTACCAAGGGAGGACTGAAGTAAAAAACGAATTTTTGCAAGTCTTCAAGCTGGCCCAAATAGGGCTAATGTTGCTAGGTATACTGCTGGTCCACATGACATTAATGGGGTGGAAGGGGGGCTCAAGTAGGGCCTAAAGAAGGCCTACACAAAGCCTTGTCAAGCGTAATCAGGTAGGAGCCAAGATATGAAATGGGGGAGCTCCAATGGTTGGCTGCCCCTTCCTGTTGTACCTTGGAAATTGAAATAAACACTCAAAAGAATGCTTCAATACCTCTGAAGGAATGCCTTGAGGGTGCCCAAATGGGCTGGGTAGGTGCTTAGGAAGCTAGGGAGTGATCGGAGCTTGAAGGAGTCGGATATGGTTGCCAAGAGTGAGAACCAATGGTGCAGGGATTCCAATGAATGTTGAAGGAGTCATGGACCAAGCTCGAATGCTCAAGCAACCATGCTCTGATATCAGTTGAAAGGTGAGAAGGATCGAAGCTTGCATGGGAGAGCTATGGCGGGAGAGCAAGAGCAAGAGAGAGAGAGAGAGAGAGAGAGAGAGAGAGAGAGAGAGAGAGAGAGAGAGAGAGAGAGAGAGAGAGAGAGAGAGAGAGAGAGAGACTCACAATGTGGGAACTCCAATAGTCACAATGTGTGAGCGGCCTTCCCTTTATTCATCTGTCACTAAAAGAATAAAGAATAAAGTGACGGTGAGACGGGCGCCCACCACTTGCAGTGTGCAGGCGCGGATATTATCAATGTAGTAATACACGGGCGGCTAGGCGGAGGTGCCTTTACCCCCAATAGGCTGCACATCTATACTTAGCATGTCGGTGGTCATTTTGACCCTCACATGGCCATTGACTCATCACTTGATATATTTGGTTAGTGACATCACCCTACAACTAGCATAGTTATAGTGCTAGTTGATCAGTATAGTCGGCTATGCATCATTGAGTTTAGAAGGCCACATTTATTGTGTGTGCTTGGTGTAGTCACTCAAGCAAGTCCCCCCCCACCACAGAAGAAGAGCCAAGGCTACCTTGAGCCTTGTATAGAAAGGGTATCTATTTGCTAGAAGAACCTATGGAATAATAATAAAGATTTGAATTGGCTATCGTTAGAAGACATGGAAAGGCATTTTGACCTAATTGACAAGGAGTCTCACCAATTAAGAAGAGTTCTACCTAATCACGAAGAATGTTGGCCAACTTTCCACATCCCTAAATAAGTTAGCCTCCTAAAATGCTTCCAAACTGGTAAAGGAATAACTCTAGAGGATGGGAAAAATATGAGAGGAGATTTCATGAAAAGAGATGGGAGACTAACATTCAAGGTTTATGAGCAATTGAAAAAAATCTATCTCAAAATTAAAATTCGAACTTTAAGAGGAGGATGAGAAGAGTTTGGGGTAGTACTCCCTCAAACAGACTCAACCTAGTGCTATGAAAGACCATAATGAATAAGTTGCATGTCAGAGAATGGTTAGCTAAATCCAATAGGAGCTCCCCCTATTGCATCATGTCCAAACAATCCTTTCAATCACTACAACATCTGTTTTGAGAGTGTCCAAACACAAGAAGCTTATGGCACATGATCATGAAATGGGCGGAGAGTGTTGGTTTCTAGAGAAAGATCAACTATAAAGGTACACTTTTTAGGGACTATGGTGAACTCAATGAATTTGTAGCTGAATTATGGGGTGTCTTGAGGGTGATTATGATACCTAGCATTTGGAAATTTAGAAACTCCGAGCTCTTTGATAAAGTAATAACCAAGAGTATTGTGGTTTTTGAGTTGTAAAGAAGAAGTACTAATACTGATGAAAAGTCTCAGAAAGAAGAAGGTTTAGGGTCTACTTCAAGTTTTTGAAAAGTTTGTAACTATTCTTTTCAATTGGACCATCATAACATCATGGTAGATGTAAATATATTCTCATTGATATGATTTCCTGCATTGAAAAAAAAAAGCAGGTATATCCCACACATCCTCAATAGTCTTGCATGAATGAATACACATAATGGAAAGTCTAAGAGAAAAAGTAATCAAAGCATGTGCATGTGCATCCTTATGACCCAATCTTCTTAATACTTGTGCAAGTGATACAACAAGCTTATGGAGGTGTAGATTTAATAGTGTTTAGACAGGCCTCATGTTTCATTGTATTTGTAAACATGTCAAATGAGGTTGCTTACTAGTAATGCATGCCATAACTCAATAGATGTAGTGAGATTCCAAAGTCCCTTTACAACCTACACTTGGTACATCATATATGCCCATAATGGGTCGTTAGTTCCATCAATCTTATTATTGACTTTGGGAATACCTCATTAATCAACCATCAAAAGCTACAACTATTGTAATAGAGGCATGTAGAGATGCAATTGTGCAAATGCAATGTATGCAATAATTGATGACACAAAATTACACATACTTGTGAAAATGGTGGTTTCAATAAAAAAGAACAATGACTCACTACATTTCAAGAAGTTGAAGAAGATACAACAATCTTGCAACACAAAAATCGCCCACAAATTCATTAGTAACTACAACTTGACCTTAAAAGTTTGCTCTCAATATTAATATCATACAAAGATCTTGCCTCTCCTGAGAGGGTCCTAAAGCTAAGAAGATGAACTTTATCTCATAACTTGTAGGTGCCATTAATCCTGATACAAAAGCTTGCATGATACCAAGTGTTGAAGCAAAGATTAGGATTGCCAGAATGCACACATACACATACAATAGAACTAGATGCTCAAGAGCACAAAACTAAGGAGATGAATTCTACAAAGTGTGCCAAGTAAAGTATCCCTAATTAGGCATATATACATGGAGAGGAGAATAATTTCCCTTTGGTCCTAAGTTTGTTCACTCATATCACCACCGTAATATGGTAACTACATCAACTTGGCAGTTATGTTAGTATCATTCATAATTTTCATAAAAAGGATCACAATATATCAAAGCATTATAAAAAGTTAAGGAAGCCCCAACACAAGCTTCGATCAACCACATGTTATGGTAGCCATGAGAAATGTGAATACATATGCATATTACAAGAGGGTTTACCCCAATTGAAATCTTTTTCAACTCCAATCTATGTGCTTGGTTCATATCTCGTGGATGCTACCTATTACATAAATAAGAGAAGGCCTAGTACATGGTATGGGAATGCAATGGAATTGGACCAAAATGTCTATAAAATAGTTTAATCGTCCTCATCCACTATCTTCATCATATTTCTTTCTCGATTTCTTAGTGTTTCAATTATTGAATTTCATGAACTAAAAAACATGTCATAATTTGCTGAATTTATCCACCAATGTGGCTAGTGGAAGAGCAAGATTGGTAAATATATAATTTTGGAGTTGTATTTCATGTGAAGAACTGACATGCACAAAATCTAGAAGGAACCACTAGTGTACTTGTTTCATTTGCTTGTACCACAACACAAAGTGTTTCCTCTCAATGCAGGATAGAGGTCATGATTGTTGTGATGCTCAAGCTCACTATTTGTTTTTTCTCAAACCATAGTTTCCAACAACAAAGCTTCTTCCTCTCCAAAAATCCTTAAGGCTATGTTGCACTCCTTCTTTGTGAATTTCCATAATTATGCCCATCTTGCTTAACTATAAAGTCCCTTACTTGCTACCAATCTAGAATCGTATTGCAAGCAACTAACCCCTTGTTCCATAACTCAATTAGCATTGGTACCTACATTATTGGTTTAAGTACGTCGCTCCTTATTCTTCATCTTGATTCCCCATCATAACCTGCAAGGTGGGTCAATTTGGGAATTTGGACAAGATGGCATCACTTGCTCTAACATATGGCCTAAGCTAGCATGGCAACATCCTTTCCTTAAAGGGAGAATAATCTTCACCATGATGATACCACCTTAGCTCTTACAGTGTTCCAACAATTGGGGGGCTTACATTAAATTTTCAAAAGATAACACACTAATTCTTACTAAAAGCCAAACTTTGAGATAAGCTTTCTATATATTATTCAAAGCTTTGCTTAGAGATCTGGAACCAACTAGAAGGTTCCAAGCCTATGTGGCACATGGAGGAGAAGTTCGGTATTCAAGAAATAAAGAGGGAGTTGTTTTTAAAGGGAAAAATAATAATGAAAGTGGGCAAGTACATAGTGAGGGTCGGAAGGTCCCCAAGAACAAAGAACTCTACTTTTTGCTCAAAATCCAAGAGAAAGGTTTGCACGACATTAAGCAAAAAGACCAATTGGGTACAATCTCCCCCCATGCCTTGTATGAGCGCTCCACAAAGCATGTATTTAATAGTTTATTCATCTCTAAGCTCAAATTAGCATGCTTTAGCTTTTGTGTTTGCTTTTGTCCAAATAAAGAATAAAGTAGTTGGGCGCCCCAAGAGTCGAGCTATGCCCAAATACAATGACCAATAATGAATATTTAAATCGTGCACCCATGCACATACAAAATAATAAATATATGTCAAGCACTTCAATAAATAAGTGCATCAAAATAAATATTGACGCCACTCCTAAAACACACATCCATAAAAAATAATAATTTCTTCTAAATAACTTGAATACACGTTATCGCCCAGTACTTCCCAGCACCACTGCCGTCTGCTCTACGCATCAATTGAAGCATTCACAATTGTTAGAAAATAATAGAATTAAATGAACAAAAGTGAGTACATAGCAGACTTCAACTACAAAATAAATAAATAGATTGAAACTCTGTCCTAACCTTAATTTAATACGAGTGCGCACTCTAAACTCATAAACGTCCATTAATTTAAATATATATTTTGCGAAATCACCTGCTATGGAATCACCCACATACACATTAAATTAACGTGGCGTCCGAAAAGGACATGCGTCTCCATCAACTTTTCGCATAAGGAATCCACCTTGTGTACAAGCCCCGGCAAATAAATATAATTTTACGGAATCCACCACAAAACCTTACAGAATCCACCGTGGAATATGCCTCCTGGCATCAACTTTTTTCTCTCTCTCCTTTTATTCTCCCCCTCTCTCCTCTCTTTTCCTTCTCTCTCTCTCTCTCCTCTTTTTTCCTTTTTTTATTCTTCTCTCTCTCTCTCTCTCTCTCTTTTCTTTCACTTTCTTCCCTCTCTCTCAATCCCTCTTAAAGTATGTAAATTTTATATTTTCCCTATATATAATTTTCTCTTTATGTTTATATTCTCTCTCTTTCTCTCTCTCTCTCTCTCTCCTTTTCTTCTCCTCCCCTTTCTCCTAATTTTCATTTTTTTCTTCTCTCCCCCTCTCTCTTTTAAATTTTATCTACTCTCTCTCTCTCTCACTCAAAAAATATATATTTAAATTTAAAAAATATTTTTCTATTTTTTTCATCTCTTTCTTCTTCTCTCTCTCTCTCTCTCTCTCCCCCCTCTCCTCTCTTTTCCTTCTCTCTCCTCTTGTTTCCTTTTTTTTCTTATTCTCTTTAATTTTTTTTCTTTTCTCTTTCTTTTAATTTTATATTCTCTCTCTCTAAAATTCTATCTCTGTGTTCAAATTTCGCTCTCTTCTTCTTATTCTTATTTTCTCTCTCCTTTTCTTCTCTCTGTCTCTCTCTCCCCTCTCTTTTCCTTCTCTCTCTCTCTCTCTCTCTCTCTCTCTCTCTCTCTCTCTCTCTCTCTCTTGCTCTTTGTATTTCTGTCTGTGTGTGTGTGTGTGTGTTAGATTAAGCTTTTTAATTTAAATTTTCTTTTTAATTTAAAGAATGAGAGATCTAACTGAGAGAGAGAGAGAGAGAAAACCTGGGCCCTACACATGAGAGAGAGGGGGGAGGGAGAGAAAAAAATATTTAATTAAAAAAGGCTATTCTCTTTCCTCTTTCCCTCCCTCCTCTCTTCTTCTTCTTCTTCTTCTTCTTCTTCTCTCTCTCTCTCTCTCTCTCTCTCTCTCTCTCAAAGTGTGTAAAAAACTATGTTCGAAAAACTTTAAATTAAAAAAAAGTTTTTAAATATGTTTAATTAAAAGAAAAGTTTAAATTAAAAGTTTAATTTGAGAGAGAGAGACAGGGAGGAATTTAATTGAAAAGGGGAGGGGAAAAGAAAGAGAGATTATAAGTGTGAGAGAGAGGAGGGGATTTTAATTTTAAAAAGGGAGGTGAGGGGGGAGGGGGGGAGGCTTTAGTAAAAAAAAGGGAGAGAGAAGAGAAAATGAGAGACTACACGTGAGAAAGAGGGGAGGGGAGGGGGTTTTGATTGAAAAAGGGAGGTTTGGGAAAGGGGGTAAGTTCAGAAAGCCCTTTGGAGGTTCGGGGCTTTCAGAACCTATAGCAAAAATAATATAGTAGTAAGATTATTAATATGGATTCAAAAATAAGTATTATTATATTATTAACATACTATTATATATGTTTTACATGTGTTTCATACAGGCAGTTCTTGTGGAACGGAGAGAGAGAGAGAGAGAGAGAGAGAGAGAGAGAGAGAGAGAGAGAGAGAGAGAGAGAGAGAGTGTGTGTGTGTGTGTGTGTGTGCCACATAAAGCACACCTTAGAATGTGAAGTGCCTTAGTTGTTACCAAAACCAATGTAAAGTAGTGGCCATTCTCCCAGTTCTTCGCATGTAGAAGGGGAAATGAGAGAATAAGAGTATGATTGGAAGAAAGAATAAATGAAATATCAATTAAGTGTTTATGAATGTGTGTCACACATACACGTTACACAACAAGTATGATAAAATGAAATTATTGTAGAAGCGCTATATTACATTACACATATAGTTTCTTTAAATAGCCTTTGTATGATTTAGAGTATGAGCCATAAAACCAATTTAGTGTGCAAGCTACAATACCAAATTTCAATGCTTATGTGAGAAACCTCTAGCTACATGAAGTCCATCTTGGAATGCCAAGCATCTTAAACACATTTGTAGGAAGCACTTGGAGTGCATAGTTGTCATTAAGAACAAGAATGTTGGACAAGGACTCTTGTCCTACATTCTTGTTAAACTTAGCATGTAGTTCTATGTTAGATACAATATAGGCCATTGCCATTTGACTTCCCCTCATCTTTGTATGAACAAAATGATCACAAATTTTGATCAAATAGATGCATCTATATAATAATAAAATTGGCATTGAAAGGCATATTGACACACCCCTATCCCCCCAAAAAAAGCAAGTGTATAAATCTCTTCGTGAGCCTATAAACATGTGGTTAATTAGGTCTCCTCACCAATATCATCTATAAACAATATATACATAAAGATTAATATGTCTCAGCTCACTAAGACTCAAAATTCGGGGTGCCAAATCAATGTATCCTCTATTACATGCATCTCATAAACAAACAAGTTAAACCATCCTTTGCTTAGAGGAGGTTGAATAAGGAATAAGCTACCACATTAGTAATAATAATTTCATTAATAGGTCAAATTGTTTTCTTAATACAAGGGATATAACATCTCTATAAATGAACTCGGGTGCCATGGTTTGTTTCTAATCTTTACTACTTCATCACTACATAATCTATCACATTACACTTTTTCCCAAAAAAATTGCGAGCAATCTAGTCCCCACATCCTTTAACTATCATCTACATATCAGGATATTGCATTTTTGCATACCTCTTTGTATGGGATAGTTTATTACTCCCTTTCAAATGGAGTGTTCGATGGACCTAACCTCTTCTTTTGCCAATTTGTGTATATAGCTTCCCTTTTGTGTACCTTATTGAACACAAGACGACATGTACTTTGGAAAGAAGTCACCTCTTAAGAGACTAATATTATCCACACTAGATGATGCTCTTTTCATGTTCAATCTTATGAGCAACATATAAAGTGGTAAAGGAGTTATCTTTATGGATGTAAAGTGTACTTAGGTTATAAGTACATTACAAAAGATTCTAGCAAACTTTATCAAAGTAGTTTAGAGAAGGTTATCAGTACATTGCTAATGGTTGTAGCAAACTTTTGTTACACTAAACTAGAACAATTATTTTTTATAAAATTACATTCCAAACATTGTCCAAAAGGATGGATTTCTTTGGATTACTACACTTCAATTGTGGTGTATTTAGCTTGATGCTTTGGAGGTTGCTCATAAAGCCATGCTTAAATCTTGACAATAATATATTTCAACAAGATCAAGAACGATGTTGCACAACTATACTTTGATGTTATAATGATAGATTGAGACAGGAAGAATAGGTTATCATGAAATTTGCTTGCTAATGGCAATGCAATTTGGCAATGATTAAACTACAACAAAACACCATTTACACGCTAAATAGTAGGAGCTAACAAAACCGAACAATCTAGAAATTTCAAAATCTAGCTTAGTTATTGTAAGTTGCCATCTTCTTCCATCGTACTTTCATTGTCCTAGTTGTTTTTTGTGCAATAGTGTGTCTTTGACCCTTTGAGTTGCACCACTTATCCGCTCTCCTTGCTAAAAGTAAATGGAGCCTTTATGAATGTATTGAGGGCATAAGAGGAGAGAAGTTTCAACCAACACACTTAGGTTGCATAATAGTGCTACAATTGCATGGTGTTGTTCAATGTGCACACATTAGATAGAATCGCATTCATGATGTTGAGTTGGATGATTGACTTGTTTTTTTAATTTGAAGTTGACGTAGATGATGGACATACCAAAATTCTATCATGAAAGTTAGTACCTCTCTTTATGCTCACTCTTCTCCCTTAATAAACTTGCTTTTTGCCTACTAATCAACCACTTTTTCTAAAGGGATGACTTTTATGAAAAGGAGGGATATCCCTCTTCACATCTTTATGTTTTGAAGGAATGATACTCTCACAAGGTACACAATACCACAAATTTATGTGTGTACAAAGAAACCCATGGATTCTTCAAGTTTTGAGGGAAATAGAGCCATTGTTCTCTTTCCTACATAGAAAAAAGTTTTGTGATAAAGAAGATGGGTTTGAATTCTCTTATGTGTCTTGACATTCTTGTATTTGCACTTTCTTTGACAAGGAGTCTTGTTGCTTGCCATGTGCACTACTTGGTGGAGCCATGGACAATAATTACTTTTCCATTTGAAAAAGGTGGTGGCCTTCCCTAAGGAAGGAAGCTCTTTCAAAATGCACAAGCAAAGTAACAAGCATGGAGTAGTTATGGTGGGTGATGTTACCCTTTACCTCTTCTAACCAATTGTAGACATCGAGGGGTTGGTCTATGTGTTTCTCAAGTGTCTAATCAAGGGTTGGTAGTATTTCTCTTCGAGGACAAACTTGTGGATTTTGAAACGGGATGTTGATAAGGTTTTAAATAAGTCAACAAAATGGTTGAAATAAGTTTGGGGAAACTTATGCCTAAAGATGTTATTTAAACTTTTATGAAATGGATGGACAAATGTTATGGGGAGAAATCACTTTTGTATTTGTGCTCCTATGCTTAAAGAGAAAATCATTAATCATTAAGAATACCAAACCATGACAATGAATATCAACACTTAAAGGGAGGGGTTTTAATTTTCTTTGCACAAAAAATCAAACAATGTTGAATCTTCTTACAAATTGGATATTGGATTCATTCATTAATGTTAAAGGGCACAAAACTCATTTGATCAAAATCTCATACTTTGGCTAATTGGAACCTATGCCTAAGGATGTAACTTAAACAAAATAGTCTTTCCCATGACTGACTCTAGAGCCTATTTATGCATGCTCTAGTACTACATGTGCCTTGTATAATTAGTTAACCTTGATGCTTGAGTTTTTTTTAAGAAACACAATAATCGTTTGTTTAGGGTTACCAAATATATTGCGTGTAGGAAGATTATTGTGGGTGAATGAGTACTTGTGTAGTTATATGGGTTCAAATTGACTCAACATTTGTGCTTGTGTGTCAGAAAACAACTTTAGCTCGAAGGGCACATTTAAATCGATGACTTGCCCTTGAAGATAGTTAGTTAACCTTAATGCTTGAGTTTTTTTAAAGAAACACAATAATCATTTGTGTTACCAAATATATTGCCCTTGAAGATTATTGTGGGTGAATGAGTACTTGTGTAGCTATATGAGTTCAAATTGACTCAACATTTGTGTTTGTGTGTCAGAAAACAACTTTAGCTTGAAGGGCGCATTTAAATTGATGACTTGTCAGAAAACCAATCTACTTACTTCTCTTGCAACAAACACACTTCAATTTTAGCTTTGAGAATATATAGAAGTCAATGCATGAAGAATAATTAGAAGAAACCTATTTGGCATCATTGCCTTATATGACAAGAAACTTTGCCTCCTTTGGCATAGTTGCTTGGCATCTACAATATTCCTATGCTTTTCTCAACCTACACCAAAGCAAGTTTGAACCCCTTAGTCTACCTTGATTCCATTTATCTCTGTGTCTTGTAGTTGTTGTATTGTGCTATTTGCAATCTTGGCATTCAATCAAGTTGCTTTAGGTAATGGTTATTGTAAGGGCTCAAAGAGAGTGCATGCTTAGATCTTGTGCAATTCTTATGTGCGTTGGAAATGGTATTGAAGTTGTGTATGTCAAGTCCTCCATTCTTGTGATAAATTTTTTGATTTTTACGTGTACTTTAACAAGCTAATTTTCTTAAGAATGAAGTTGTAGTGGCTATTTGACTCAAAAGGAAACTATTATATTATTGACCTAAACACGACTTACCTTTTAACCCTTGCAAAATTTTAAATATAAGTTATTTTGCTCATTTGAAATTCTTGCGACCACCCAAAAAAAGGTTGGAGGAAAAACAAATGGTTTCCAAAGTGTTCATCTCTTTAAAATGCAAGGCTCTATAGTATTAGCTTGCTTAGCCTATCCAATGGGAGGGTAGCTCATGCTTTACTCCTTGCTCTCTCCTATCTCTCAACCATAGATTAAAAGATGTCACCATGTTGTCAAAGACATTTTATGTTTTCTTAATGTGTCTACATTAGGTGTTGGATTGGTAGGCTTCATCCGACCTTTTCATCCTTAGTTGTCTAGCCAAGGTCTTTGAACCTTTGACATCCACACACAGATAGGAGTTGTTCACATGGGGTTTTTGGAGGCGGGGTTTACTAGTGGGTTTTTGGGAAAACTAGGAACCCCTCAAGGCCACATGAGGGGGTTCCTGTTTTTACAAAAAAACTATTGGTTTTCCCTAAAAACACCTGAGGGGTAGTGTTTCTCTAAAAAACCCTTTTTAAAAAAACACTTGAGGGGTAGTGTTTCTCTAAAAAACCATTTTCTATAATTGTGCGAGACACATGGACTCATCCCCAACTTACCCACAATAGTGTAATGCTACACCCGAATCGAGACATGGAGCCCACTAGCATGAGTTTTCAAAAAATTATAAGGGGGTTTTCGGAAAACACCCCATGTGGCCTCCTTCGTAAACGAGAAACCGGTATTGGCCAGAAATCTCTTGGAAAATCATTCCCATGGGAAAACCCTCACAAGAATCGCTCCATAGTAACCCTACTAGTCTGGTTTTCACTTATTTTAAAAAAATGCGATTGTTACTATTTTTGGGATTGCCTTGGAACAAGGGTGTTTTCAATCGATCTTGCACATTGGCGAAGAGCTCCCCAAGCGGCTTAGTTAGGACTAGAACTCAAGGCTTCACTTGCAAACAAAGGCATCCGCTTAGATTAGCCTAAATGTTCTTCCACATGGGAGAGAGGATGCAAGCCACAAAGGAAAGAGATATTTGAGGAGGTACATATATTTACAATTATTAATACAATTTCATTGTAATGTTAGCTAGGCATGATATTAGATTGATTAGTCAAAAAAGACATTAGGTTAGTCTAAACGTAGTGATGCATCCGAAGGAATGGATTATGGAAGGGCAAAAAAGAAATAAGCCGTAACCTTACGAGAACCCATACGTGTGGGCCCGAGCGATCACCCTCTCTCTCTCTTCCGACACCGCGCCGCGTTCGTTTGAATCCAGACGCGCCGCGTCACCACAGACGAGATATGCTCCCAATGACGTGGCCATACGTGGCAGCCGCATCGGCTGCCACGTAGGCCGGGGCTGTCCTGCGTGCCGGGGCGAGGGCGCGATGTGCCAGGCTCCCTGCATCGTCAGCTTGCCACGTCATCGGATTCACTGAGCTCTCTCCTGGAAGGGAGCGGCCGTGACATGGAGGGTCGCTCGCCCCCGCCACTATGCCACGTCATTGTCCTCCTCCCTTGTCTTATAAGGGAGCGGTAGACTCGAGAGGGCTGGTTGCCCCGTCACTATGCCACGTCATTGATTTCCAAGCTTTGGTTCGTAAAGGGCCCCGGCAGAGGCTGCCTGCCGTGTCACTAGGCCAAGTCATTGTCTTCCTTGTTTGGACTGTTGTTTTCTTGATTATTCTCTCTCTCTGTCTCTCACTCCTCTCTCCGTCCAAGCAGCTCTTCCCATAGCCGGAACGCTTGCTTTCATCTCTCTCTCCCTCTGTGTCCGTTTTCAATTTGTTAAAACACGAGCAGAAAGAGCTTGCCGGTGACCTCTTTGTTTGTGTTTCCCCTCCTCTTTGTCTCTCTCTGTCCTCCATTTTTCATCTTTCCTCTCTTTTCTTCTTGTTTCCACCGCTAGCCTCCCGGCCTGCCCTGTGAGAGTCCTCATCTTTTCTTCATTTTCCGAGATTGGTAACCAATACTAACGCCGTCTGATATAATACACTTATTTTTTTGTCTCCACTTTCTCCGCCTCGGGTTTTTAGTTTGCAGCTTTACCTCTGTCGGCGGACCTCCAGCACCAGAGCTGCATTCGTAGCAGCATACACAGGCATTCTTACAGAAAGGGCACTGTTTCGGCTGCGTGGATGAAAAACCAGAAGCTCCACATGAGCCAGATTCACCTCACTATTGTGCACTGAAGAAGAAAGGAGGGGGAGACAGAAGGAGAAGGGAGAGAGGGAAGCAAAGTGCGGAAGTTTTTGGAGTACAGTTGCGATCTTTTGGCCTGTTTTCTCTCATCCTGCCATGGCAAGAAGCACACTAGAATTACTCCTGGATTCTATCAAAGAGAAAGACGAAGCTCCGCCTGATAAGCTCCCCGTCCTGCCGCAGAGGCCGCCGTCCAGAGCTCGCTTGCCTTCCGCTGTGCGAATGAGGAAAATGCCCGACGCCGACACGCTCCTTCCTGCCGTTACCAAATCCAACGGTCACGTGCGACCCTCAGCGCATCGAGCAGAGACTCAAAATACGCGTGCAAGCTTCAATATTCAGCATCAGAACGACGCTCCAACGAGTAGGCTAGGGACAGGAATGGAGGTTCCACCCCAGGCGGCAGCAGAGGAAGACGCAATGTTGAAGCGCAGAAGATTGGAGGAAGCAGAGGAGAAAAGAATGGTGGATGGCGGAGCTGAAGCAATCAAGGAAGAGGATTTGCCGATGTTTAATACAGGAAACAGCCACATCGATCAGGTTTCAGTGCAGCTGCATGACCTAGCATCCAGCACACAGGATGATTTGACGACCAACAAGAGAAAGAGGAGAAGAGAGGGCATAATTCACAAGATGAGAAAGGTAGCTTAAAATTAAGAGCATCTCGCAAATTCACTTTTAAAAACAAATTTCCAACAGTATAATCACCGATGAACAGCTTCAGATAATCGCAACATGTGTTGCTCAATCAGCTTCTGAGTGTTCTAGCAGGTGGAGAGGTTTCTGGAAAAGCTCCGCTTTACTGTTTCCAGGATTGGACTTTGACAATGTGACCGGGTGCCTCACTCGGAGTAAAATCATAAGGCATCTAAAGAATCTTAGTAATGCAGAAGTTTCGACCCTTTAGAGGTTGGGCATATAATATATACGGGAAGCTAATAATGCCACAGTAATATGCCGGGGGGAGATTATGTACAAACGTTGAATCTGTGAATTTGTTTCATGGAGAGTTATAAATTCCACACTGGATACTTAGTAAAATTTGAAAGATCACATATTTAGAAAGGCAAGCCATACTTTTAGTATTGCATATATGGTGGCCAAGTATTTTGCATTGAAGCTGATTTAATGAAACAGGATTCTCGCGTGTGGTTTTTGCATGAAGCCAATAAGTGGGCCCTAGGTGTTATCAAGTCGCATTCTGATGATCTATCACTTGTTAGTACCCTGGATGGTCAGGTAACCTCATCACTTTCAGCTTTATCTTGTCAGGCAAAAGCTAATTTGGTTTTGTGGAATAGATCTGCTTCTTTAGATGACATGTTTATGTTTCTTTGTGCAGCTCCTAAATATCCCCTACAGCAAGCTGCTTCCTGCGAACCCAAAGATCCTTGATGGTGTGGATGATTTGGTACAGTTAAGTTACGTGAACGAGCCTGCAACTTCACACAACCTAAAGCTCAGATATGATCAGGATAAGATATATGTACGCACTACATTATATTTATAGTGGATTCTGTAGCACTGATCCACCTCTTATGTGGATTTACTTACAATACTGCTTGCATTTGAATGTTCAAAGGCATAGTTAATAATTCTATCATCACAAATAGTGAAGATGAATGTCAAGGCTCTGCTATTGACCTTGTCACACAAATCATCCTGGTCATGTGAATCTTCATTAGCATGGTAGGTGTCTTGGGCTGGGAGATGAAATGCTCCTCTGCTGCTTATGGTGATGATACCATGTTAGAGTTGCAGTGGAAGAGGAAAAGCAAACAGGAGACATGACCATTGAAGTCTGAAGAGCAGGTTGAAGGCGATGAAGATTTTAAGTGATAAAGAAGAAGGCTGACACATGAACAATCTCTACATTTGCTACAGGTTGTAGCTGGCTGCTGGAGTGAGGAGTGATGGGAGTGAGAAGGCAGGAGAGAGAAGTTGTTTGATTGACGAGTTGTTACCTAACTGACAAGATGTGCCTATATGTAGATAACTTAATTGATCTAAAGTGGCTCAACAAACATCCAAGGGCCAAAATAACATTTAGCCCAAAAATAAGGACGTTTGTGGTTGCTGAACCAAAAACCATAGTAACATGGGATGGGGGATAGGGATAGGAAACAGCAAAAGTAGGAGACGGGGATCAGGGAATATATATATACATGCACGTGTGCGTGTATATAAATGGTATATTTATCATGTGATGTTTTCCACTAGAAAAAACTGTCTATAATGTGGGCTGATTTGTTATGACTCCTTTGAGAGTATCTTGATTTTGTATGTGTGTATATGTGTAAGAAAGGGGAAGAAATAAAGATAACTAACATTATAACCTTTCTAAGGAAAAAAGGTCAATAATGCTAAAAATAACATTATAAACTTTCTAAGGAAAAAAGGTCCATAATGCTAAAAATAAGTCCCTTGCTTGAAATGTCCACTACTAGCTTTCCTTAACAAGGAGATGACCAAGATAGGGGGATGGTTGTTTGGGACATCCCCCATCCCCTTTTGGTGTCTCTTTTTGTAAATCCATTCAAGATGGTGCCCTTGCATCTTCGGGGATTGAGATGGCCATCCATTGATTTGGTCAACAATGTCCCTTGCATCTTGGGGGGTTGGGATGGTCATCCCATGTTAACCATGCCAAAAAAGATCAAATTGACTAAAGTGAACAATGGATAGAGCTCATAATGTCCCTAACCAACTTGGTGTAGGGCCTACATCTAGGACATGACTATGATTGCTTATTACAGCTAGAGGGAGACATTTATTTTGCCAAGGTGGTTGGGTGACTTGGAGTGGTGCCTTGCCCTGCTAGAGTTGGTATGAGGATCTGCCCATGATGCCCAACCCATGGAGATTTGTAGATTTGGAGATTCAAGAGCTTTTCGGTGCTATACTTGAGGGGATTCCTTTCTTCAATTCTCTCTTGCTCCCGTGTTATTATTCACATGTGGAGGTAGTGTGTGTTATGTAGTGCTTGATGGGCTTATTTCTCATATGGATGGTGGAGTTTGTAAAGAAATACCCTAACGTAGAAAATAAATGAAAGCGTATGACAAAATATAAACTCAACAAAACACAGTTTGGGTTAGGGTAACTCGGAGACAATGAACACAGTGAAGATCATAAATGAATGAATCTGAATAATCCAATACTTATGTAGCGAACACACTATGTGGTAAATAAATATTGTATCTTTAACCCTCGTGTCTCGATGATAGAGGCAAAGAGAATGATCTAGAGAGTGTGTCATACTTGTGATGGATCTTGAAACGTAGCAAAGGTAGCTTCCAAGATGTTGGACAGCAGCAAACACCACAGATGATGATGATGTTGGATCAGTGTTGGATAGGCAAAAGAGAGAGAAAACTACCCAATGTAGCTAGTTGAGGATGTAGGATTGCCAGGCGGCGATTGCAGTAGCCGCCTCTTGATGAGTGTGCAGGGGCTGGTGGCACCATGTCAGTACCAAGTGCAGCAGCAGTCCATATGGCCGCAGCAGCAGGAAATGCAGCCTATAGATTGGTCGCTAGGCTGAGACGCAGCCTCTGGAGGTGTGGGTGGCAGCTGGCAGCAGCAACCATGATGTAGGCAATGTTGGAAGGTTAGAAACAGGTGCCGAAAGGATATAGATGATGTCAGGCAGCCTTGGTTGAGATGTCCTTCGCAAATGGGGTGTGGGCAGCAAAGCTAGAGCGCTTGAAACTTGCAAAAAAGAGATTGATTGAATGGGAGGGCACATTGTCTATTTATAGAAAGTTTGAGGCCTTCCAAATTAGGGTTTTACATGCGGGAAAAGTGAAACTCTCTCGAACCTCTCCTAGCTCAAAAGATTGGTTAAAATTCATTAAAAACTTGAGCTTTGGGGTTGTTTAATTAAAGCTAATGGTAATTTAGCTCAACATCTCCCCCTCATGCCCAAAATTGAAATGAGAAACGGATTGCAAACAAGCCCAAGCCCTTTTTCTTTTCTTTCCCTTTTCCCAAGGCGTTCCATCCCAAATCAATTAGGGCATCAGGCAAAGGGTGCACATTGGCTGCCTAGTGACCTTGAAGACTATAGAGGTGATGGTTATCTTACCAAGGGAGCCTAAGTGTTTACTCAAGAGAGGATAGAGCATCAAGACAAAGAGTGCTCGTCTTGGTTGCCCAGTGGCCTACTAGTGGCCTACTAAGTCTTACAAAGGTGGATGAAAACACAATGGACTATCTTTTACTTTGTTTTTCAAACAATTTATCATCAAGTGAGTTTCAATTAAGTTTTCAATCAATTGAGAATGATGGTCAGCCCTAAGACCTTCACAAAATGAATAGGTCTATCTCAACTACTACTTGGTGTCGATAGTAAAGAAAAGAGGTTAAGTATAGGAAGAATCTATGGTGAGTATATGGAGAGTCAATAAATGTGTGGATAGCAAGCTAGATAAGCTAAGCAAGCAAGGGAGATTGTCTTGGAGACTATCATGTGCAAGTAAGGGAGATTGTCTCAAAGACGATCATGTGCAATGCCATGAATATGGTGGATCTAGAGTTGACCACTTCAAGGACGGAAAAGAAATAAATGTGTATAGATGCATGTTTATAGAAAAAAATGCCAATGTATTGGAGTTATGCAAGAGGCAATGCAAGTGTGATTATGCTCATGCCAAATGAGATACAATAGTGACACTTGGATAGTGTCCTCGTAGGGGAATTGTTGACTTACCCAAGCACCGCTTTACAATCATGGTCACCAATTGAAGAGCATACTTTTGTTGTGACACAAAAATACATCCCCTAGATCGAACTACCTCCATCCCCAAAAAGTAAGATAATAAACCAAGGGTGGTCATCTTAAAAGTAGCACAAAGCTTGGCCTTATTTTTTGCTATGGCAACCAAATTTGAGCTAGTGATAAGTAAATCATTTACCCAAAGTAGGATGTAGCTGACCCCCTTTGAAGTGATACATACATATTAGTTTAGGTCAGAAGGGGTAGAATGGTATCCGTGAGTTCGAAGGAACTCATCCATCCTTTGGAACCAAGACCATGGTGCTTACTTCAGCCCATAAAGAGCTTTTCGCAAGCAAAAGACCTTATCTTTTCGGTCAACAGAAGAAAACCCAGGTGGCTGCTCCACATATGCTTCTTTCTCTAGATAGCCGTTCAAAAAGGCACTTTTGATGTCTATCTAATAGATTGGCCAACCGTGGTGAGCGGCTAGCACAACCAACAAATGGAATGATGTCAACCACGTAGTAGAAGTAAAGGTATCTTCATAATCAATGCCTTGCTTTTGTCGAAACCCTTGCATTATAGGGCGAGCCTTGTTCTTGTTTAAATTCCCATTAGCTTTTATCTTGATTCTAAAAATTCACTTTGTCTTGATGACTTTCTTGTAACTCGGATTGTCCATAGGGTCAGTCTCATTTCGATTAATACTCTCTAGCTGCGATCCCTTGGCCTCTCACCATTGGGGGTATTAAAGAGTATAAGTTGGGTAGATCTTCTAGGGTCCTTCAGAGTAGTCTTGCGGAAGGATCCTCGAATTGTGCATGGTCTGTGGTACTAGTGAGGTAATGGGTCTTGCGGGAAGGGGGGGGAAGGGCTTGAGAGTTGAAGAATTTGCAGGAAGGTGAGGAGCGAGTAGTAGATTTGGCATAGAAGGCACTATCTCTGATGGAATAATCTTAGGAAACGGGGTAGAGTCTAGTATAGAAGACTGCTTAATATCCCTCTCATAAAAAAATACCTCTCTCCTAACGATCACCTTGTAGGCCTTCGTTTTGGTTGAGCAACTTATAAAAATTAGGAGATCAACTTGGAGAGTGAGCTTTTCTGTCTTATCATTATGTGTGTGTGCATGTATGCATGACTCCTAAAGACTCTCAAGTGGGAAATGGCAGGTTGAGAGCCAAAAAATGCCTTATATAGAGTCCTTTTAGAGACAATGGCCACAATCGGGCATTGGTTGAGGATGTACATTGAAGTATTAACAACCTTGACCCAAAGGCGCTTAGGGAGCTTTGTTGTGAACAACATAGAGCGTGCCATGCTTATGGTGGTTTGGTCCCTATGCTGGTAGACTCGCCACCATTAGCACTCCTCATGCACCCTACACGACGATCAGTTTGGTTATGACCTAGCATCATCCAAGTAGAGAAATAGTTAAATGTGTGGGACTTGTGCTCGAGAAAGTTCATCCACATTTATCTGGAATGATCATCCACTATAAAAAAAAAGTACAAAGTGGTATTCAAGGTAGCATTGGATGTTGGCCCACAAAGATTAACATGAATCAATCTAAGATGTACCTTAGCTTTGTGTGGATTGATGAGGGAATGGGGTATGACGGTGTTTCCCGAGTTGACGGGCTTTACAAATATCTCAAGATAGCTTTAGGTGTGCAAGGCGCTCAACCATTTGACGATGCAACAACTCATAAAAGAGAGTTGTATTTGAGATGTCCTAAACGAATATGCCATAGACATTCAGTGTCCCTAGGCTCCCTTGTAGTAGCTAAAGCTTGAAAGCGATGGAACTAAGAGCCCTCCGTTGTTGGCTTGGAAAGAAATTGTCATGTGGTATAAGCCACTAGGTTGTGCCGTACTACGAGCAATCACTAAACTTGTCTGAGAGTCAAGGATCTTGAGTATGGTCATTGTGAAGGAGATTGCTCATTTCGATCAACAAAGTTGTTGAGCGGATAACATTCACCCTAAGCTAGGGGATATTGTATACATCATCCAACATAGTGAGATTTGGGCCTCGATCAATGGCAAAACTGATGCGAACATGAGCTTGAATCTTGATCGAGAACTCAAGAGTTGTTTTCAACACGGACTATCTTGGTTGCAGGGGCTCGGGAGATGAAAATGTTTGAGATAGGGGCCATATGATGAGTAGTTCCATTGTCCACAATCCAAGTAGTTAAAGTACTTGGTTGTTATGAGTGGGCCTTTGCAATCACCTCGTTAGGAGGCAACTCGTAGATGTGGATGAGACTTGCATCCTCAAATGGCTCTATGAAGATGATGTGTTCCTCTGCCGACCAATTTGACATGCTCTCTAGCGTTAAGAACAATATAGATTGTGATGGTTGATTGGTGGCAATGTGGGTTTGGTCTTGCCACTGTCCTTGTTGAGGGTTGCCACCACCTTGCCTTCCTTGTTGGCCGGGGGGGGGGGGGGGGGGTTGATTCTTAGATTTAGGTGCTATGCCTTTTGCCTTTGATCGACATTCATTGTCAAAGTGGCCAGCCTTTTGACAATGTTGACAACACCTATTCTTTTTAGGTACATTTTGCCACCCAGGATTAAGAGAAGACTGGCTGCTTCCTTGGGTCTTACTAGCTTGGTTTTGATTTGATTTTGTGTTTGCTTTTGATTTGAGTTTTGGTTTTGTTTACCTTTCCCTTACTGCCCTTTCTCAAAAGAAGCAATGAGCCCCCTAGAGGTGAAACTAATTGAACAACTGAGCGTAATGCAGCAATTGATACTCAAATTCATAGAATGCGGGCATGGTGGGTTATGAAATCACTTGCTAGAAAAAATGGAAGTATTTTTGCAGCAGCTTATTAAGGACTAATGTGATTTGATCATTTGAGGACCTAGGAGCCCTCGTGGTAGAGAACTCGGGGAGAAGTCATTGATACTCAGCTATCTTGACTCTCAAGTCTTCTTGGTCAGCGATTTTCAAGTTATGTCCAGATTTATGTGACGGGTCTTGTCTTGAGCCACATAGTGGTCAATCAAGTGTGCCCAATGCCCGGATGCTAATATGAAATGTTGAAGTTGAGAATGAAACTTAGGCAATAAGCTGTGCATTAGTTTGGCAATAGCGGAGGCATTCCTAACCTTCCATGGGTGGATGACCTTGTATGCAACAAGTGGGAGATCAGGTTGGTGTTCCAACCCTTGCACAATATCCTATAGGTTTTACAAGTCGAGGACATGTCTCATCAGATCAGGCCAAGTAGTGAAGTTTGACTTGTTAAAATGAGTTTTGTCATTAAAGGCATGTTTGGTTGATGAGGACGAAGAAGCACAAGGTTTTTGATAGGTGGAACAAGATGGATGCAGCCTTTGGAGGTGTGGGCAGCAGTTGGCAGCAGCAACTGTGAGTGTAGGCAGCGTTAGAAGGCTGGAAATAGGTGCTGGGAGGAGGTAGACAGTGTTGGGCAGCCTTGGCTGAGATGTCCTCAACAAATGGGGTGTGGTCAGTGAAGCTAGAGTGCTTGAAATTGCAACAAGGAGATTGATTGAATGGGAGTGCAGGTTGTCTATTTACAGAAATTTTGGGGACTCCCAAATTAGGGTTTTACATATAGGACACTAAAAATCTTGTCAATTGCTCCTGATTTAAAAGATTGGTTAAATTCATTAATTAACTTGAGTTTTGGGGCTGCTTAATTAAAGCTAGTGGTAATTTAGCTCAACGGAGTTGTGGGTTGGAGTTGGGTGAGCATGGAGTCTTCATGCACAAGGTCTACATGTGAAAGCTATGGGTGATGTATGCCACAATTACATCTATTGAGTGAGTACCACTCTTTCACACGATTGCGGTGAAATTAATGATCATGGCGATTGTTGCATATGGGTCCTTATAGAATTTCCACGATTTGTTCAACTTGTTGGTTGTACAATGTAAGTATGGAATAGCAGTAGTACATGCATGCTAGAGGAATAGCTTTGTCGATTGAGGTCTTGTAGCTGTGCCTTGCTTTCCTAGGGTTGGCACATGGATCTACCGTGATATCCAAGCTGTAGGGTTTATAGGTTTGGACTTTGGAGATTTGGGAGGTTGTAAGTGGTCTTCTTGAGGGGATTTTCCCCTTGAATTGTCTCTTTGTGTTTATGCAGTTGTGATATGGTAGACTGTTGATCTTTGCACATATTGTGAGGTTAGAAGCCTCACATGCAGGATTTAGAGGCCCAAAAGGTACAATGGCTTTTTGAAATTGCTGCTTTGGGATGCTCAAGATTGTGATCATCAAATTCGCATTCATTGACAGGTACAAGGTCATCTCATTCCATATCTCTTATGTTTGGCATGGGAGTGAGGGTCCTTGGAAGTATGCCTAATGGTTTGACTGCTGTCTCAGCTGATATAATGGTTTGATATCCTTTGTGTTACAAACAAGAAGATTTATGCATAGCTAAGTGGAAATGCAACATTAATAGCTTTGAATAAGTCTTCAGCATGCAAATGCAGGTGTCAATGGACTACAGCTTGCTGCCAAAAGATGGGCGATTGGTTGCAATGAAGAAGAGCAGTCAAAGCACAGGATATATCTGGTGGACCAGGCCTGCAGGCAGCAAATGCAAGTGGTGTCAGGTGTGGTTACTGCTGGAGGAGAGAAGATAACTGCTGGGTGGCAGCCTGTGATTGAAAACGCAAGCTAAAACAATGTCATGAGGTCGCCGTTATCCTGCTAGGTGGTTGCCAGACTCCAAAAAGAGGGGTGCCAGGCTGTGGCCGCAAGTGGAGAGGCTGCTCTGATAATGAATGAATGGGGGTGGGGGGTTGAGAATGTGCACACATACCTTATTTATTGGGAATTTTGGAGCTTTTGTTCTACCATGTATAATAATTGCCAATAAATACAAATAAGGCCTTTTTGGGGCTGTTAATGGAGACCAAAATTAGAATCTTGTGCACTACAATTAAATGTTAATGCACCTTGACTTTGGTTGCTCAATAGATGGAATGGTTAACAGGTCTCCCTATGCCACCCAAACTCTTATGGACACTAGTTAGAATGACGGTGTTCTTTATGAAACTCCATTGACCAAGGGATGCTACTCCATGAGCAGTCTAGGGAATAATAGACTCAATAGCGAGTAGAAACTGGGTTTTCTTGTGGACTTGTCCAAATACTTCTCATCAAACACTAGGTTCTAGGGATCATGTACACATTCTATTTGGCTAGGACAACAGACAAGCTATTCAATGTCTAAAAAGTTGCCTTTAGTGAGGACATATGAGCCATTAAGATACTATCTCATGATGGCAGTTTCCTCTATGTGACCACCTGTAGGACACTTGTAACTTAGCTCTTCTAGGCTGTCCCTAACAACGTTAGAATGCATTCTGTTTTAGTGGTTGGTTTTGCCTTGACCCATTTTGGTTCACAACAATGACAGCTAGGAGAAGCTCTAACTTCTTTGGGATGGACATCATTTTAGCTCTTCTAGGCTGTCCCTAACAATGTTAGAATGCATTCTGTTTTAGTGGTTGGTTTTGCCTTGATCCATTTTGGTTGATGAGGATGATGCACAACAATGACAGCTAGGAGAAGCTCTAATTTCTTTGGGATGGACATCATTTTGCATGCGTGTTTTGGTAGTCACAAACTCAAAACTTTTGAAGCTTTCTGACCATGGAAGATCAAGCCCATCCCTTTTCTTTGCAGAAATGCCCATGATTGGTCTGATCTACCTACCTTGCAGGCATTACACATCATTTATTCAGTTTGAGTTTTTGTTATCCTTCATGGGCTATCTTTGCACAGTAATAAGCACAACTCAAACCTTTTAAAGCTTCCTGCTATAGATGATTGTGTTCCTTGTTTTTTGAGACAACCCATTTATTGGTCTGATCTAGCAGTAGTAACCACAAGTTCAAACCTTTTAAAGCCTCCTGCTGTGGATGACCATGCCCCTTGTTTTTTTGAGAGAAAATTTTTGTTATTCTGATCTAGCCGTGTCTTGGTGGCAGTAAACATTGTGTACTCAGCTTGGATTTTCCACGTTGTGATGAGAAAAGGATATATTTTCCTTCTCAAATGATCTAAATCTCTTGTGTGCAAAAGTGCAGGCAATTTCTTATGATGTGATGTCATTTTATACATTTTGTAACGATGTATGTGAACTTTGGGTACAGACAAGAGCTGGACCTGTGTTGTTAGCAGTCAATCCTTTCACAGAGGTCAACAACAATAAGTTTTTGGAGGATTACAGTTCAGTCAATGGACCTTCCAGTGCTCCACACATTTTTTCCACTGTAGAGACTGCGGTCAGAGCCTTGGTGAGAGGTACTTTTCTGACAGAAGTTTCTTTTTGACAAACTTTCATGTGATGAAAGGCTTTCTTTGAGTATAGTTACTGACGAAGCAAAAATGATTGTTTCTTACTGTCAGATGGTGTCAATCAAAGTCTTATCACTAGGTATATTATCTATCTAGCAGACCTGATTTGTTGTTGAACTAGCTTGAGGTACTTTGGCAAAACAAAAGCATCTGATTGAGAAAGACGGGTCAATCGCCAATTTCTATGGTTGATGATGTGATGGCATCTGTGTTGGCATCCAGTGGTGAAAGTGGTGCAGGAAAGACAGAGTCAGCCAAATTAATATTGCAATATTTGGTGGCTTCAAGAGGAACTGATGCAGAAGGAAGCAACATATTGCAAAGTGAGATTATACTGGAAGCTTTTGGAAATGCAAAAACAGCCAACAATGCCAATGCTAATCGCTTTGTAAGTGTATAACATTGTATTCTTATGGTCAAGTTGCACTAATGGATATCTTTATGAATGCCTTACGGATACTCAAATCGCTTCATTTCTGCAAAATTGTTGTGACCTCTCATTATCACTGACTTTCACTGCGATGTTTTTGATATTTTGTGTTTATAAGTCTAACGCAGTAAGCATTATAAATACATTTGGCATATCATTTCAAGGATAAGCATATTCAGCAGTTTGCAACCAGCAGATCTGTCATACAGCCGAATTTCCCACCATTTGTAGTCCTGTTATCGTCTGGAAATTTCAGTTAGTAGGTAGGGCAGTGTTGACATTCTCAGCTAGTCAAGTCCGTCACGAGTGCAGGGGTAGAATGGTTGCCTTCCATTGTATCTGAAGTGTTTTTAGCCATTTTTCCACAAAAGTGTTAGGACAATTGTAGTTGTACACTGTGCTGTTTTTGAGAATGTAGAGAAGACATTATTTTTTCTATATATGCTGAAAGTTTCAATCTTGCAATTTTGTTGGTGTTCAGGGAAAATTGGTCAATGTCTACTTCGGAGACAATGGGAAAATTAGTGGGGTGAACTTTCAAACTGGTGAGCAATGTTACTTTTTAAGATGGCTGTTTTATGAAGCTTAATTTGTGGCTGCCAAATAGTGACATGTTTTTTGTTGGTTCACATGTTGGCACCATCAATTACCTCTGGAAGTCTTCTTTGATAAGGTAATTCTGATTCAAGGCCTCGAACTTGCCTTATAAGCTTGTTTGAAAGCAATGTTTTGGAAAAGCTCTAATTCTTACGAGAGAAAACCTGCACTTTGTCACGATGATTCTCTAATTTTTGCTGCTTGGCTGTCATGCTGAAAGCAAAGCTGTAGATTTTATTGGTACACTATGCTGCACATAGCAGATGTAGTTTGCTGGTATGGTTAACTCAGTCAGGAAGAGAAGTAAATGCCTCATTTATGGGTTTGACAGTCGCGTGTTGTACATCGGGCTGAAGGAGAGCAATCATACCATGTCTTTTACCAGCTTTGTGAAGGTGCAGATTCGTCCTTGAAAGGTAAAGTGGGTAGATTTAGATTGTTTCTTCTGGAATATAGGCAGTTTATTGTCCAAGGTGATGCTAGGTCAAACAATGCCAATTTGCCCTATAGAATTTTTGTTTTGTGCAGAAGAATTGCATCTGAGATCATCAGAAGAGTTCAAATATCTCAAATGGAGCAGACCTTCTGAGAGGGACTGCACAGATTACCATGGCCGATTTCAGTCTTTACTTGTGAGAAGGCTATCCATGAAGAAGTGTCATCACAGATTTATTGCTGATAGACTTTTGCGTACATGAGATGCTTATTTGTGAGTCATTATCTTGTGTGCAGAATGCATTTACTTGCATGGGAATTACAGAAACAGAGCAGAAAACCATTTTGTCCATGCTGGCAGCTATTCTCTGGATAGGAAATATCAACTTCAGTCTCCTCAAAAAAGATGATAAGCAATCTTTCCTGGCAAATAATGAAGGTAATATTTTTGTGAATCTCCTTCATTTTCATTTTGTTTCCTTTTTGTTTATAAGTTGATAATGGCCTACTTATTAGGCAGATGGTATATTCAAATAAGATTTTTAGGATAATACATGATGACTATTACCATCTGGTACACAATCAGGAAGTTGCATTCTAATGGGTATAGCATGAAAGTGGTTCAACTTTTTCTTGGAAATGGCTTTCGGGCCCTAGATGATTTCTTGTCTCAATGCAACTATGCTCATTTTACTCTGCATGGGTTGTAGTAGACTTGTACGAGTGGACATATAGAGACACATGAATAGATGGATTGTACACAAGTATGATAAAAGGCAAGCTTATGGTCCAAAATGTAAAGCTATTTTAGCATACTTGTGTTAGCTGATATTGTCAGTTCATGTGTGAATTTGTTAAATGTAAAGATATTTTAACATGTTTGTGTTAGCGGATATTGTCAGTTCATGTGTGTATCTGGACATGCCATAGTGGGCTGGGCACATCTACCAATTGTGATGTGGTTTGCCTATCTTAGGCATTTGATCACTTTATTTATTTTCAGATGGGTGACCTGTTCATGATTGAGACCTATATATAGACCAAGCGCTCCCTCCTCAGTTATTAGTTCTGTGTGCTCCTACAGCAGGTTCTGTTGGAGAGAGGGAGCTGGGTGCTAGTGTCCACACAGCTAGCTCACTGTTGTTTTTGTACTATCTCTTCTTGGTATACGAATTCCATTTCCTGCATTCTCCTTTTGAGTTCTCTTTGCAATATTCTTCTTTCTTCATAGCGTTTCTCCTTTCTTTTCTCTCTTTTGTTGTGCAGTCTATTATAGCACATTTATATGCTTCCATCACTGCACCCACTTCTGACATGGTATCAAATGTCCATGTTAGGTCTTGTGGTGCTAATATTCTTCTGCTGCATATCTGTATTTTACACTGCCTACTGCTGATTGGACCCGTCTTGAATTGTTGTGACTGATCTACAGCCTGGGTGACCTGATTTTGTGCTGAAATGGCTGTTTCTGTCCTGCTCCAACCTGTGTTTTGACTACAGCAATCTGTGTTTTCAGTGTGTCCTTTTGCTGCTTCCGTGGGCAACCCTTGGACTGGTAGGCAGTGGCTGGTTTATCATCAGCAAACCTGTGTTTTCCGGTTGTGACCCCTGCCTGTGTAGGGCTAGGCAATGATCTTTTGTGTTGCACAATTGGTTTTTTGTGCTGTGAACTGTGTTTCTGCTTCTATTAGCTGCACGTGGTTTACTTTTTCTTGTTTTCTCTCTCTGTGCAGCCATCATTGTTCTTTGGTCAGCTTTTGTGGTTCACTGCTCGGCTTTTGAGAGGGTTCTCTTGAAACTGTTGTGAGTGTGTACTCTTGGCACACATTGATCCCTCTAGATTCCTTACCTTAGTTCATCTTCTTTGTATCTATCTTCAAACTCTTCTACTAATGACTAGTATGCCAATATTGTTTACTCATCCAGGATTGTTCTATTGGAGACTTGTTCAGATTTAGGTTTCGGTGAGGATGTTGTCTCTAGATACTCCAAATGTTCGAGCTTCAGAGAGGGGTGACATATGGAAGTTGAAGTGCTATCATTGTGGCAAGAAGGGACATCTCTAGAAGAACTAGAGGACATTAGCAACTTTGTAGGAGCAGGAGCGGACAAAGTAGAAGAGTGATGACTCTATTGATGAGTTTTATCGTCTATAGGTCCAAGTTCAGGCTTCAACCAAGCAGCTCAATGCTAGTTGCGCGGGCTTCCTTTCCAACTTACTAATATAGATATTCATCCCTTGCAACTCTACAATGCTAGAGAGGAAGTGTGAGAGGGTGGTGATGGTGGGGCAGACAGGCCTTGTTTGTACTTTTATACAAGTGCATAGTATCCAACGAGGGCATCAAGGTACATAGGATCCAAAGAGGGCATCAATCGAAGTCTAGTAGTTTGTAATCTTGGATCAGGGATTGACATCCAAGTTTATGATGAGTTGTTTGACAGAGAGCAGGATTGGCTCTTAGTGTGAGTTCATATGAGGGGGACACTTTGATGGCCTTGCTAAAGGAGGGGAATCCATGGCCATTTATGCATCGTGGCATTGGTGAGAGGCTAGTCATGTGTTCTACTTTAGAGGCATTGATAGACCTAGAGAGCTCTTATGATTCTCTCCTCTATTTAGGGGCTGGTATGATCGACATCGACATCAGGTTTGTTCTGAGGCACCTTGGTGGTGGCTTGTACACTCATCACTTGAGTACTTGTGGTCTTATTTGAGTGTTATTGTTGTATGTACTATGTTGAGCCATTGTGATTGTATATTGTATTGTACCTGATCGCCCATGATCTAAGAGAGGGAGTTAGTGGATATTGTTAGTCCATGTGCGAGTTTGTGCATGTCCTAATGGGTTGGGCACATCTATCAGTCATGATGTGGTTTGCGTAACTTAAGCACCTGATTATTTTATTTATTTTCAGCTGGCCGACCTAGTGGATTGGAGACATCTTCTAGTTGTGATGTGGTTTGCCTATCTTTGGTGCTTGATTATTTGTTTGTTGTTAGCTTGTGGACAACATTTATGGCTGGTGGACCTGTATTTTTGGGCCCAGCAGATGTTGGCGGAGTTGTTCATGATTGAGGCCTATATATAGGCCAAACGCTCCTCCTTAGTCATTACTTCTGCATACTTCTATAGTAGGTTCCATTGGAGAGAGGGATTAGTGCCAATGCCCACACAATTTTGACTCTTTGTTGTTTTTGTACTGTCTCTTGTCTTGGTATATGGATTCCATTTCCTGAGCATTTTTCTTTGGAGTTCTCTTTGCAGTGTTCTTCTTTCTTCACAATGTTTCTTTTTTCTTTTCTCTTGCATTGTGCAGTCTATTACAATAGATTCATTCACTTCCATCATTGCACCCACTTTTGACAATTTGTGCCCTCTAGAAATGGTGTGAAATCAAATACATTGTGCAAGCCCAAAAGCAAGGGTGTAAAAGGTGCTTTATGAACCTTTCAGCCATCTCTCCAATTCTTCATCCTTAGGTTGGCATTGCTAATCCACACATCTTGTGTAGGAACTCACTTTTATACTCAAATCCTTCAGCTTTGTATAATGATTTTTTTCAATGCCTTCTCCATCATTTTGTTGTTTTCTTTTTCTGCACTTGTTTTTTCATTTTTTTTTCCTGTTTAAGAGAATAGTGATATGTACTCTTGTATGCATTCTAATAGAAGCCATTCATTGTACAAGCAGAATCTTGATATCCGTGAGCATATCGAGTTTGTACGCCTTTCAATGAGGACCCGATGAGTTAGAATGTTTTTTTGCTACTCAATGTCAAGTTGGAAAGACTGGATAAATAAGCTTATAAAAAGAATTTCTTGAGCCTCAAATTGAAGCTTCCTTATTTGTTTACTTTCTTTTCTTATAATTTCATCTTCTCCTTTGGAGATGAATATTTTATACTTTGATGGTGTCCAATCAGCTTCACATCCATGAATATGATGCAGGAAATGGCTAATGAGACCAATAACAATGTTGGCCAAAGCTTTTGGTCTTCCCATTTTCATGCCAAGCTTGCCTCCTTTTTGTCATATAGGTCTCTCTCTTGAACAATCAATGATAGTTTGAAGCACTTTTCTGATGGAGACCTTAAGCTCCCATGTTGTGCAATAATCATGTGACATATTACATTTGTACATGTCACTATGGCTATGCTTGTTTTTTGGGGGGGAGGGGGTGAAAGGAAGCAAGAATGCAGCTTCCTAATGAAGGTAGAGGGAAGCTGCTCACTCTCCATGACTCTCATCATTATTATCCAAATGATGAATGTTGGGTGGGGCTAGGTTGAAGGACCTTTCCAAAACCATGAGCAAAAACAATATGGTGGGTGGAGCTGGGCTTATGAAGAAGAATGTTTTAAAGACCCACAACTGGGTTGGTTATGCTGGGTTGCCTATTTTCAAGCAAGCTCAGTTGCCTACGTGAGACACAACATGCATGTAATTTAAGAATGAAGATTGTCGATTTTTAGATAGTGATATGAAGAGAACAGAGGCATTTCAAAGCTAGAGGGAGTAACAAGCTTAACCTATTTATTGTACTGCAGTTGACACTTGGCAATTTCTTCTGACTGATGCTCTTTTCAGCTATAAAAAAAGCAGCCCAATTGTTGCAGTGCTCTGGAGAGCAGTTATTAGAAGTGATCTGTGGAGGGTCGGCTGATCAAGATGATTTGACGTATTCTTCATCCCAGGTTCCTACGTTTTTGTTTACTACCCAAATCAAAGCTTTTTTATCTTTGTTTGTTTGATAGTGCTACAATTATGTTGTGTCTTCCTTGTGACATAGTGTCCCCTTTCTTGGAGATGCAGATCATTGCTGCAAGGGATTTTCTTGCAGAATATTTATATGAAAAGGCATTCACGTGGCTGGTGGCTCGAATAAATGGTTTTTTGAAGAAAGACAATGATGGTGATTGTAGATGTATCAGCATTTTGGATTTTCCTGGATTTGGATCTTCTGAGGTTAATCAAACTCCTTGACAATGTTCTAGAATCTAGTGGCCGACTTTTATAGTTAGCAAAGGTGTTAATATCTCACATATTCTGTTTTTTATGCTTACTTTTCAGAAGAATGGCTTGGAACAGTTGTTTATAAATTATTCACATGAAATTCTGCAAGATTACATTTATCATCCACTCCTTCAGCAGGAGCAACAGGTAAAGCCTTTGCTTGCCAGACTACTTTTGTATAATCTATTTCAACCTGAAAAAGTGCAAAGGCCTAAATCCAAGCTTTTCTTAAAAAATTGCAACATTTGAGAGCTAAAAGTCATGTTTACAGAAATTTAAGGTTTAACACTGTCTTCTGGTAATCAGTCTGCGATATGTTGTGCACTTATGCTTGTGCTTGTGCCATGTGTGTGGGGTCTTTTAGTTGGGGGGCAGAGGGATGGTGCCCATCTGATGTGCGCATGCCTGAGAGCGAATATCTGATGGGAGTATTCGTCCTACTGGTGCAAGTCCCAGCTGACTTCAGCAATTAAGGAGAAACGGTAAAAATGGTCTTTTTGTGGGGGCCCCCAGAGGGATGGTGCCCATGTAATGTGTGTGCCTGAGAGTGAGGCGGTTACACACTGGGCTATGGACGGACAGGAGGTGCAAGTTGTCCATTACTTTGTTTACACACTAAACTGCGCCCATGAAGATTGGCCCATTGGTAATGAATAAGAGGTGTGAGGGGATTGGTGGGGTTTCAATTCCTGTCAGTCCCTCAGGTCACTTTTTGGAGAAAGGTGCTGTCGTCTTGTTCATCGGGCGCGCCCGAATTTCGGCACGGGGAAGATCCCCTGCCTAGAAGTGTCCGCCACTCGCAAAAATCGGGCCCAATGGCCTTTTGACACGTAGGGCAGCGGACGCTTCTTTTTCCACCCTGCGTCCGTCCACCCTGTATCCGGCCTGAATATCTGATGGGTGTGTTCATCCTACTGGTGCAAGCTGGTGCAAGTCCCAGTTGACATCAGCATCCAGTTTGCAATTAAGGAGAGATGAAAAAAATATGTGTGGGTGGGTGCTCTGTGGCCAGATGTGGGGATAAAGCATCATGCACACAGGTGATAAGAGTCCAAATGAACATCATCTGTGCATTACTAGGCTCAAGTCATCCAATTGACCTGAAGGATGGACAGCTAAGCTGCATCAGTGAAGTTTAAAGCATTGGGCAAAGGGTTGAGTCCCATCTCCAATTGCTAACATCTCTGCTCCTCTCCTATGCTTTCACAAGTTGTGGAACCAGTATAGGAACTCAATGTAGTTTATAATTAAAACTGGATTGATTACATGCTATGTTCAATGTGGCAAATACCTAAATGTCATCTGTATGCTTCCATGTAGGCATACATATGTGACGGAACAGAATTTTCTCAGGCAGATTTGAGGACTGAAGATTCCTTGTCCTTTTGTGAGAAGGTAACTGCTGTTTTTATAAAGCATTTTTTCCCAAAAATGGACATAAAATTTCTCCATGAATGGTGTGGTCAAAACCTTTACTTTTTAATGGCATTTTTCAGTTAGACTTTCACAAATAAGTTATGCAATATTACAATTAGGATCAAAAGTTAAAACTAAAACATCTCATGTTACCTTGAAATTAGTATCAAAAGGTAAAAACCTAGATGTGCAACTATTATATAAACTTGTATAGCTGTTTTTTTTTTTTGTTTTTTTCATTGGGGGTTTTAGATGAGCTTACAGGAGAGGATTGTAGTTACTGTTCACACGGGTGCTACTCTGATCTCAAAGAATGCATTAAGGGCTCTGGTTTGAAAGGAAAGCCAATTGTTCATCAAGTTTTTAAATAATTTAAATTGTCGCCCTAGCTGGATAACTATAGACCAGAATAAATTTAGGGTATGTAGCTTAATGCAGGAGCAAGACCGCTTTGTATATTGGACTTGACCTGGTATGGAGAGATGCACGGTGGTCTTATAAAGCAAATTTTGTGAAATGGTCGGATCTTTTACTGAGGAAATTTGCAGAACCATGTTGCTCAGGAGATAAAATGCTTAGCTACAGGATTAAAAAGGCTATCAGCCACTGCTCGTAAATAAAACATTGGATACATTTATCCATGCATTATCTTCTTGATGCTTCATTGGTGCATAATTTGATTGTGTGACCATAGAATCGATATATAGGTCTATGTCCAAAGTTTGTCTTCAGCATTTGATTCCAGTGGATTCATGTTTGACTTGAAGAACAATTAAGATATTGAAGGGAACATTCTTGATTTCACTAGGTATTCACTCAAGTGCATACATATTGGAATGCTTGATCTTTTTCTCTGTGTGCTGTCTTTGATACGGACATTGCTTAACTTTCTTTCCTGTGCAAAGAGTTTAGGATTTTTGGTGACCTCCTAGCAATTCCATAATCATGGATAAAACATAAACCTAGACTTGGACTAAGTTACTCTGTGTTGGGTTCATAGTTGCTGAAAACCTGCTGTATTTGGATAATATTAGTTTTATAGGTCAGCTTTCCTTAAAAAGTTTCAAAAAGTACGATTCTCAACCTGGTTGGAAAAGGAATTATTGGATCCCAGGTATGTGGTGTTTTGAGCAAAGGTTCAGTTGGGTTGTGCGCGGAGAATGGCAAGTCAAATTTTATAGTTAGCTGGAAAACTACAAATTGTGAGTAAAGATGCCAGGCTAAACACAAAGCTGGAAGCTAGAACAATGGACTTCTAATCACTCACTACTTAAGGGCATCAAACGTGTGACTTGATTCATTGCAAGATCAGCTGACATATTGCCACCTAACAAGAGCTATCTACAGCCATCCTCTTTGTTAGATATCACTGTTAAGAGTTTTCCCTGGCCAAGTAGGTCTCTTGCTATGGGCTTTATATCAAAGCCATTGTTTGGAAGATTTTTGCACTCTCATTAGGTGAGGCTGATGCTGCTTTAATTAAGAGGCTTGACTTTGCATCCAGAACCTGTCCATAGTCTAAACATTAGTTATCAAGCTATCTAGAAAATCCAATTTCTGGATCTACGCGATTGAGGTATCTTTTGACAAGGGCATAATTCTATTGGAGGTAGAGTCAACTAGAGGACGATTTCCATGTCAGAATTTTCTGTTTTCATTGTTAAGAATGTTTTTAGAGAGCTTCTGGTATAATTGAGCGACCTAAAGGGAAGATGGTTGTAATCTTTCTTGTGAGAGGAGTGGGCCCTTTCCACCTTAGTGTTCTGTTCCTGTGTCGCAGGTAAAGAAACAGCATCATATCAAACAATCAAAGACAATGTAGAGTCCCTTGATCTGCAAGGTGGCTGCCCACTATCCACCAAGCCGCAACAAAGTAGTGGTCCACACATGCAACACCATCAATGTGATCCTATGCCAACCTAGAGAGCACAAGTTGGATTACCGGATGAGCTTTGCAAGTAGGCAATTTCCCGCTATCTAATTGTAGGCAATTCATTGAGCTAGATAACAACTATAACACCATGGATTGAGAGAGCTAGGTTAGCAATGGTCTATGCAATTAAGAAATATTTTTATATTCATTGTTGCTTTTGTCGTGTCTTCTTTGTGGATCATCAGGCCTTTGCTTGAGCTTGTAAATAAGCCTTGCAACATTGACCATATCACACGCTGCTGGCGGTTATGGTTAGAATTTGATTTTCAGACTGTAGCTAGGAGATGGAAACAACAGTTCATGTTTGATAATGTTGTTCAATGTATTGAGAAGCCCCTATCGGGAAAGCAGATGATCTTGATGTGTATTTGTTTATCATGGATCACGTGAAGAGTAGCCATTACGTTTCTTTTGACTTGTAGGAAGTAAGAAAGTTCAAGAATTTTCAAACGTAAAATTGCTTAAAGCTTAAAAGAAAAAAATAAAGGATAATCTCTATATTTGCCAAAGGACCCTAGATTTCAACTTCACAGTATGGGACAATATGAGGTGGCAGACTTTTGCCACTATGGAAATTTGTTGCAAGTATAGAGCATGATCGACAAGCTTCACTGTCAATATTCTGCACATCCTTTTTTTGGGGGTTAAAAATAAATGCCACAATAAAAAGTTGATTAAATTTGTAAATATTGATATGCAGTTCACCAAATTCTTAATAATGAAAGCCTAAGGGACCAAACCAAGTCTAAAACCAATAAAAAATGCAAAATAGTAAACTCTTATGGGCCTAAAGATTTATTGGTTCATTAATCTCCTCCTTTTCATGTTGTCCACCTTTCTAGCTTGAGATAGACCTTGCACTTCCACACTCAGGTATGAGTCTCCCACCACATTGGGCTTTTACCGAGTTTACCATTACTTGGGGGCTTATACAAAGTTTACCACTAGTTAGGTCATAGACAGAGTTTGCCACAGCGCAGGGCTTGGACTTAAATCCATGTCTGCTGCCTCTTCCAAGGTTTAGACTCTTGCACCATGTGTAAAGCTCTAGACTTTCCACCACAATGGCTAAGGCAGCTATGCTGCACTTGAAAAGGTCAGCAATAAAATATAGAATAAAGTAGAGATTGATGTTTCCAAAGTCTTTCAATACTAATATCCTAGGCAGTAGTTAGGGCTAGGGTTTAGCAGCAACCCTTTGTAAGTAATTTTATTGTTGTAACACCTTTTGGATCAGGGTTAACCTGAACCCCAGGTAGTGATAGTTGCCTCTCGAAAGACCAAAGTATCAGACAAATAATTTGTTCCCAGTGACTTCTCTCTGAATGAACCTTTGTATATTGTTGGCCAAATCCAACATAAAGATATTATGAAATACGCCAACAAACTTTTGAAAAATAGATTTCTTCTTACCCTACTTGTTCTCTAATCCCTCTAATATATTAGAAAAATGGTTCCTTCCACATGTGGAGATTATAGTGTCTTGTTAAGACAATAATTAAGTAAAAGGTGCCAATGCATAAGGTTGATGATATTTTGGATTGGCTTTAGGGAGTTTGTATCTTCAGTTAATTGACTTGAAGAGTGAAATTTGCTTTGGCGCTTCTGAAAATATTCATAAGACAGCCTTCAGGATTACTTTTGGATTATGTTAGTCCTTCCATGATGCATTGCACAACTACAAATGCTTCAACTACTTTCAATGGAATGAGGAGATCTAGCAAGATCTATTGATGTTTGCGAAGGCAAATCTGTTTTGAGTTGACCAAATGGCATGTTTGTGGATCAGTCTGCTTCAAAATGAACAAATAATGTGTTCTTTGTGTAGACAAATCACCTTGTACTGGCTTATACTGGAAGCGTTTAAGTGTGCACAGTTGCTTTTACCAGGCATGATTTCAACTTTTCAAGCTGCAGTTTGGAGGAGTGCACACCTCTCTTTTTACATAGATTGCATGTAGCAAACTTGGAAATGTCTTAGTTTATTGTGGACACTGGAATGCTGAATGAGGAATGATCATGAAGATGTTTGAGCTTTCAAGTTATGACGTTTCACTGCAAAAATTTGCACTAATGTAATCTCTATGCTGTCATAGTGCATTAAACCAAAGTAAGCTCTATGCTGTCATTATACATTTAATGCACTCTCTTTAAAGGAAAAAACAATGCATGATTCAGCCCAGGGTATTTGTTTCGTACGTTGCATGCCTCTATGGGTAGACACGTGAAAGAAATGTGTTCCTGACTAAAGTCAAAAGACAAGTTACCTAATAGATAGTATAAGAGTTTCAACTTGACATGTTGCACAAAAAGAGTTTAATGTGTCCTGTTCCAAGTGATCCAGATTGTGGTACTCACTAATAACGTCACAATTTGAAATGTTGATTGTAGAGTCATAATCATATCTTTGAAAGGTTAACATGCATGCTTATAATGAGCTTTTTTGAAGTGTTGCTCACATCTGTTCTATCCATGCAGCACTTGTTTCCTGTACTGGAAGAAGAAAGTGCAAAGCTGGATGGAACCGATTGTAGTTTTATTAAAAGTATGGAAGTTCGAACCACAGACTTCAGAAAGAAGTCCAACTTGCTTTTTGACATCAATCATGCAAGTGGAAAGGTTGAAATCTCTTTAACTTGATACTTACTGGTAACCTGTTCTTTGTTATGGGTAGGTGTAGATTGTTTACTGGCATAATGCTTACAGGTTACATACAAAGCAACTGGTTTTGTGGAGAGAAACAGAGGTAGTGTACCGTTTGAGGTGATCGAATTTGTATCCATATGCATGGGTCTCTTGCCAACTCTTTCCTGTGTCAAGGATGATCAATTGTCTGGAAAAGTCCTTTCTGCAGAGTGTGTTTCAAATTCCAGATGTAAGGTAGAAATATTTTCTCCCTGCTTGTATAAAGAGGCAAATGTGGTGGCGGTTGATAGTCCTGATGCAAAAAGCCTGCATTGTGCCTTTGTTTCCAGGCATTTCAGACACAGTTTCTGGAAATAAAGAGACAGATAGATAATACCACACCACACGTCATACTCTGCATCAAGCCAAATAGATCCCAGACAGCAAGCAGCTATGTCGAGGAGCTAGTACTGAAGCAGCTGCGTTCCTGTGGATTGTTGGATGTCATAAGGGTAGCAAAGTGTGGTTATCCTGTTGAAATTTCTCAGGAGCACTTTGCAAGCAGGTACTGCAGGTTTGAAGTAAGGTCATGTTTGTTTGTTTACTCAAAACTCATACTTGATTTCTCTTTTGCACGGCAGATTTAGTCTCCTTCTGACTCAGAATGATTTGAAGAACCCAAATATTCTTGAGGTTTGTGTTGCTGTACTGCAGAATTACAATGTCTCTCCACAGATGTACCAAGTCGGATTGTCGAAGATCTTCTTTCGTTCAGGGCAAGTAAGAAATCCTCTCTTGTGGTGGATGTCTGCTATGTGACTGTTGGCAATTCAATGAAAAAACAAACCCTATTAATCTGATTGCGCTTAAAAACCTCTACATACCTGCCCTGTCACGTGCTACAAACAACTTCTGGGACATGTGCTTTATGAGAAGCTGAGCTTTGTGGATGAAGACTGCATCTAAACAGACTTAAGAGTGTGCACTGGATCTATGAGATCTATGGTCAGTGCCAAAATCATTGTTCATCATGAATGCTTTTATCTAATAACTTCATTCTAATGAGAAATGAGGTCCTGATTGAGTTGTGCAAGCAAATGCTAGAGACATGATCTCTGAGAAGCTGAGGTCTATAGAACATCACTAGTGTTACTGTGAGCACTGGACCTATAACATGTGCCAGAAATTGCTCTCCACTTATCAACAGACAAGCCTCCTTGCAACACTAGCCAATAAAGCAAGAGATTCTTCAGAATGCCAGAATCTGTGGCAAAAGGACTTTTTGAACGTGTATGAACTGTGACTCAAGACTCTCATGAGCCTTAAGCATGGTAGATAAGGATAGGAAACATAAAGCTACATGGTGTTAACGACACAAGTAAAGGACATTCTTCGAGAACTGTGAATGCATGAAATGTGCAGGAAGGCAATGAATGAGTGAGATGTGAAGGAGGATTACAAAGCTAGTTCAATCTACTTCTTATGGAGGAATATCTTCAGGCATAAGTTTCCACTCTCAAAAATGTTGTCAGTGTGGGCACTTACATCTGTAGGAGTTTTACCTTCTAAAGTAGGCCACTGAATATTTGGCCTGAAAAGTTCATGTCCCAAGAAGTAAGCTACTTGTTCAATAGGTCACCTAAGTAAACCATTTTAAACGAGTTATTTGGTAATGTAAACTACAGGTGAATGTCAGTGATGGTGCAAAATTTCTGAAATCTGATACGGTTTGGGATGGCTTAGATAATTAGTTCATCACTGTGACATAATGGATGTGCAGTCATACATGTTAGATGCTAACATATCTGTGCCTATTTTCTGAATTTTGACACTATTTGGAGAAGATTTGTAGTTGTGGCTGGAGTGAATGAATGACAAAACATTTGGTCATTTGGCCTCGTGTTTTGCAATACACCTTATGCAATATCACCTGTACTGACCGGAGCTTCACAAAATTTGACATGATAGTTTTTGTTGTAGCTATTGTTAGCATCTTGTGAACAGAGTTCTGCAACGTGAATGATGGTTTGACCCAATATTTGGAGAGGTCAAGTTGGCTCAGATTCATGCCTTCAGGAATGAAGGGTTGATGGTTTGGGCCATTAGGTACACCAAAACTTTGATAAACTTTCTTCCAATACGTGATTCTGGTTTTTTTTCCCTCAAGACAGTTGCACTAACTTTCCCAGCTGAAACCCTGTATGTGAAATCCACCAGGCCCTGTAGATGGATTTGTTCAAATGCCCTTTAATCCAAGCCAGTGGCACTCCCAGATACTTGGGCCATAGTGAGTTTAGCCATTCATCCGATGAGCATTATATCTCTCTGATTAATACCAACATGTTAAGATCCATGCCTCTGAACGGAGGAGCACCATCTTGCATATCTTTCAAACTGTTGGGACTGCTGGTTCTGCCAATCTCTGAGTATTATTGCTTCAAAGTTTTGTTCATCCTTCTAGCTTATCAACAAAGGCAAAGAAGCCCATAGCATGGAAATACATTTTGCTTTTGGTGTGTGCTTGGCTTCCAACAGGGGTTCTGGAAAAGACAGGTCTATTTCGCTCTAGAGGCCGTTCAAACTTTTCCAAAATGCTTTCTCAAAATCATTGGAAGAGGAAAAGGTCTTCAGATAATTTTGGTTTTGGATTAAAAACTCATTTCATTCACGAGAACTTTCATAGAAGCAATTTCGAATTGAGCCCAATCCCATGAAATTTATTTGCCTCTTTATGTGTTCTCCACTCCTTACATGCTTTTGGACCCAAAGACAAACTATCCTCAAGGACTTGATATTCTAGTGGCATATGTTTCATTCTATGAAGATCCTGTTATTAGCAAGTGACTTGACCAACACAGGTCTCCACATTTGTTTGGGTAGGATGTGCCAGTTCGTGGTAGATGCAAAGTTTAGTGATACTAACAATGGGGCCTGAGAATCACAGCCTTCAGGGGAGGGAGTCTATGTCGCATGGTTTTGTGATAAACATCAGGACTGAACAACCCTTTCTAGCCTACTGAGCTCATGACTCCATAAATGTGAGACTTTCCTGTAGACCAAACAAGTGGTCAATTTCGAACTGTCCCAATTTTATAGCATACATCTTCCAAATGTCTAAGTTACTTATACCCCTTTATCGGTTTTCTGCAGATTGATCAATTGGAACAAGCTCGGGAAAAGCTTCTAGAGAAGGTTATCTGTCTGCAAAGGTGCTACAGAGGATACAAAGTCCGATTGCAATTAAGGAGGAATAACAGGGCAGTGACACTCTTGCAAGCATGTGAGTGTAATAGGTGCAGTAACTATTAGCGTTCACCCTGACATACTTTTCCTCCTTGTAATGTTGTGAAGTAGCTTTTTTTTTGTTCAGTTTTATCAATGAAACATGTTTTGTCTCAGTGGTGAGGGGATGGCTGACAAGAAAGGTCCTCCGACAAGTTGAATCAGGCACAGATGGTAACATACTAATGAAAGGATTTGGTGATGTGGTGATGGAATCCAATATAGAAGTCATGGCAGACGAGTGCGCACAAAAGAAAGAAACAAAAATACCAGCTCCTGAAGAGCTGAAAATCATGCAAGTTGAGAAAGAAAAGCAGGTATGTTCGAGGATTTGTAGTAGGGAAGTGTATTCATTGAACATGCAAATTTGTTTCAAGGATAAATTGGTCACTCATTGATCTTGTTGCGTTTGAAATGGCTTTCGCTGTACTTCATCTGGTTCTTGGCTGAGTAACAATTCATGGCTGTGTAACGATTGATATGTTTTCATCAGGAAAGAGCTCTGGGATTTGAAGAAATGCACGCACGGGTGCAGGCTGCAGAAGCTGCTCTGGGTAAAAAAGAGCAAGAAACTGCTTTGTTGCAGGAACAACTGAAAGAGTATGGAAGAAGATGGTCGGAATATGAAAGCAAGATGAAGTCAATGGAAGAAATGTGGCAGAAGCAACTGCATGGGCTTCAGAGCAGCCTTGCTAGTGGGGGGGCTAAAGACAAAGTGGAGTCGAGAGAACTTGTGAACCAGATGAGCAAGCAAAGTAATGATCCGCAGGTGAGTTTGCTGGAACCAGGGAGCAAGCAGGAGGCTTCCAAGTCCAGCCCTCAGAAGCCTCTGCTGCAAGATGCCCCTGCAGCTCCTGATAGGAGCGAAGTAGATTCTAGTCGATCTGTCCTTGACCATCTGACGAAGGAGTTCGAGCATCGCACTCAGGTCTTCAATGATGATGCAGATTTTCTCGTAGAAGTCAAGTCTGGGCAGATTGAAGCTAACTTCAAGCCGGATGAGGAGCTTCATAAATTGAAGAAGCGGTTTGAAGTGTGGAAGAAAGATTTCAAAGCCCGCTTGCGGGAGACGAAGGGACTGCTGAAAAAACTAGGGAAATCAGAAACTGCAGAGAAAAGCAAAAAGAGGTGGTGGGCAAAGAAGTAGGAGCACAAGCTGTGGTTTCTACCAATTTTTGGGCATGTTGTACTGCTATTCCATTGAAGGAGCTACATCGCCAAGACATGACAAACTTGGGTTTTTTGAAAGCTGCAGTATCATCTTGCTGCTAAGAATAATTGGAATTCCAAGCAGGTAACCATTTGATAGGCATTGGCTTCGTATGATGGTGAGAATGAGACAGGCATCTTGCGTGTGATGGCTTGTTGCCTTGCCTCTTACAGGTGAGAATGAGACAGGCATCTTGCATGTGATGGCTTGTTGCCTTGCCTCTAACAGGATGGTCCTTGGCTTCATATGATGATGAGATTGAATTGATACAGGCATCTTTACATGTGATGGGTGGCTCCTTGCCTCGCCTTTAATAGGAGTGTTGGACTATGGCCATGGTTGCAGCATACCAATTTCTTGCTTGAGGTAGTGACACAGCTAAAATCAGAAAAGATGCTGTAGGTGCTGTAGATCCTGCCGAGCTGTTTGGACCCTAACCCCGACACCCTTGGATGAGTGTGCCCACATTCAGTGTAGAGGAACACAACACTTACATATTTGTTTACCCAGTTGCTACACCCAGAGTCTTGGGCATCTCATCATTCGGGTTGTTCTGCCATCTCAGAGATTCCTTTCATCGTTACCTGATTTTGAAAAGAATAAACTGTCAGATCCATGTATCTGCCCCATATCTTTGTACAGAGCATAGCCTTAGCTATGAGATCCACTGTAATGTGTCATATGTTTGGAAAGTAGCAATCAATTAAATTTTTCTTCTGTATTGCCGCGCTGCCAGTACAGGTGCCGCATGTAATGCCGATGTCATGAAATATGGGTAGTAGGCTACATTGGTTATTTGAATGAAAAACTGACGTTGGTCAATTCGATGTAAACGTTGCGACAGAATGGGGCTTGTTCCGATGGTCCAAGTATCGAGCAGCGTCCTTCGATTCTCGGCCGATACGTAAACCAACCCACCTGATTACACGTGAACCTTGAAGACATGAAATGGGCGAGCCGGAATGTTTCGTGGAATGTTGAGATCAGCGTCAAATAAGGGATATATCACATGACAATAACCTACTACGCTTTCTGAAGTGGGCAAACGTAGCAGACGATGATCTCCGAGGAAAAGCTCGAGAGCGGGGACAGTGCATCTCGCAGTTCGATGGATTCCCCCATCGAATTCCATGGCATGACAAGCTGAGCTTGCTTCATTTTGCGAGCATCCTGGGAAAGAATATCCCTTGAATCTGTTTAGGTCTGCCGTGTTGGGGTGCATTACCCACGTCGAGCGGCGCAAGCACAAAAGCCACCATCTTGCCAAAGCAGGTCACATATCCATATCCAATCCCGCACCGACAAGGCGGCCGGCTGTCTGTTCACACGTCTGTGGGAAACTTTTAAGACCTTACGATTTGTCTTACCAAGCACTGAAACATCAAATACGTGCATTTTAAATTCAGAAAGAACAATCGTTAACGCTTAACGGAATATTCCTATTCCATATTAGGAGATGGATGTGGTTCGCCAACCAATTTAGAGACCTTAGCCTTTCTCTTGAACTTAACCCACCACAATTCTTCTTCATAGGGGCAAATTAGTGCTAATCCTGTTTGCTAAATCAAGAGGATTCCTTTATTAAAAGCCTACTGGACAGTGGCCTTCCAAGAGAGACCATAAACCATAGATGCCGTTTTGGCTCTTCATGTGGTCAACACACTTGACCTAACTAGACACTCCAACCTAGATTTGACAAAACAACAAGACAAACTTAGACAAGCTTTTGAGACCATAACTAAGATACAATAATTGACCAACAAGTTCTTTTTAAAAAAGCAAGAAAATGAAATACAAAGTGTGAAAAGATAAATGACCCAACTTTTGAATGCCAAACACTTCCAAAGACTCCATATAGATCCCCTTCAGAAATAGATGTTGATAACTTACCAATTAAAGCTAGTGTAAGATGGACAACAAGCCTAGCTGTTAATATATTTGATGCTCAGAGTATGAGAACTATAATTGGAAAGAGTGGATAGATGCAGATATCCAAGTGGGTGGACAAGTAGATAGATGAGTTGGCATGAAAAAGAGGCCACATTGTATTTGATGTAATCATTTATGATATAAAGAGGTACAAGTAATGTAGTAGTTATCTTATCCATGATAAATGGCCCTCTCAGTCCTCCTTCGTAATCTCCTCATGTGGTATCAAAGCCACACACACCATCTCTTCTCTTGCATCCTCTCCATTTCGAAGCACATATTCATTCCACTTGTGCTTGGGTTAAAGGCCACCCTCCCATCTTCGAATAGTGCACAAAGATCCTAGGCCATCTTAGGAATAAGGCCATTGCATTCACTTCTCCTAGTTTAGACTAGAGTGTGATAGTTATAGCTAGCAATATGCACTTGTCAAGATTGTGGGAGAGAAGGAAGGAGTCTCACTTGAAGCTTTCTTGCTTGCACAATGGGGAAATACACACAAGGGTGGAGGCTGAAAACAGTTTTTCTCTTCTTAGTTGTGTAAGCCAAAAGAACTCAAGTACAAAGAAACAGAAGAACCCTATATATGGGTCTCAAACCAAACTCAACTAACTAAGGTGGCATACTAACTGAGCCACGAACTAGAGTAGATAAGGATAGCTATCATGTAGCTATTATTCATGGGCGGTGTACCAACCGCGTCTGCAACTGACAAGTCAGTGACATAAATACACAACGGTCACCCTGGCGTATCACGAGTGGAGCTCGATATCTCAACAACACTTCTGATAAACTTACGATCTATACAACATTATTCATGATCCTTCTTATTCAAAAGAAAGGAGGATACATAGGCTTCATTTTCCCTCTAACATAGTGTGGTGTTTTCCAATAATGAGGTCAATATAGTGTGGCATTTTCCAAAAGAAAGAAGGATATAAGGGCTTTATTTTCTCTCTAACACAGTGTGGTGTTTTCCAATAATAAGGCCGACATTGGAAAGAGAGGAGTCGCTATCCAAACAACACATTTTTTGCAGAACAACATTGCACCACAACTTCAACTATCGAAATCAACCATTGACAACGTGGGAAGATGTGGCTCAAAGTCTCTACAAGGTTGTAGAAGAAGCCATGACTTGAAAAGTCCTACATCAGCTACAACCTATTTTATGGTGGTATGCCTACTTGGATAGCCATTAATGCTTGGGAAGCTCATGTGCATCTCCTTGAATATGATCTAATAACTATTATTAATATTTAAGTGTTGCAAACATCAAGTGTTTGAAGTCCTAAAAATTCAATTTACTTCTTGGACAAGATTAGAATTGAGCCTTATTGTTTTTAATTTCAAAGCTTACGTACGTATATGTTGAGAGTACCAAGTCTATGCTCCAAAGCTCATTTGCTTGTTTCAAGGTGTCTTGAATGTATTTGTAATTGATATTGATTGCTAATATATGCAACATTGAGGTCATGTTGGGGATAAAGGTGCCTTAGGCGCCAGCCATGTATTACTACACTGGCAATACCTGCCAGTGCACACTGCAGGTGGAGGATGGCATTCACCATCACTTTATTCTTTATTCTTTTAGTGACAATTTGAATAATGGAAGGCTCGGTCACACATTGTGACTGTTGGAGTTCCCATTTGGTCTCTCTCTTTTTCTTGCTCTTGCTCTCCCACTATAGCTCTTCCAAGCAAGCTTTGATCCTTCTCACATTTCAACTGGTATCAGAACATGGATTCATGATTACTCGAGCTTGGGTTGTGGAGTCCTCAGCTTCCTATTAAATCCCTACATTCATTGGGTCTCCTTGGGTGGCCATGGCTTCTTTCACACCTAGGTATGCTCGAATGCTTCCACTTCTTAGCTTGCACTAGCCTCGAATAGGCTTGGTGTGCCACTTGAGTGGGGTTCTTTGAGCATCATTGGTGCCCCCCATATGCCCCATAACCCTCAACACATGCATCGACAAACCCAATAGCAGCTAGCATGTTTGCGCCTATTTGGGCTGCTGCCTCTCCTGTTAGATTTCCTCACTTCTAGGCTCCTCTATAGTTTGGCAATGGTCTTTGGCACCTTGACAATGATTGCTATCCACCTTGGCATTCATCCTTTGGATTTGAGCTCAGTTTTGACATGTTGAGCTTTAGCCCTTAACCGTGGAAACATGGCAGATTGTTGTTATACTTCTAAGACATCATGTTTTGTTATGCCTATGGCTTGTATTATGCTACACAGATGCTATCATTGTGCATGGACTTTATGTTGATGCTTTGGAGCACTTGTGGGATGCTTTGAGCCATTGACAGCTCATTTTTCATAGGATTTATGGCTATATACAGTTCTGTATAGGAAGTATTTACAGGGGAGTTTATGCCTAATGCCTACAGATATGGTTTGGGAGCTTTATGATGTACCCATGTATGTAGAGTATGCCACATGTTGCCTTTGCCTTGGATATTGATTTGAGCTTGGATTGAGCACTGTTTAGCTCAGTTTTGGACAATGGTTTCAAGCTGTTTACAGCAAGGTTGATCATACTTCTCAGTGGATATTTAATGCCTAATGCCTACGAATATGGTTTGGGAGCTTTATGATGTACCCATGTATGTGGAGTATGCCACATGTTGCCTTTGCCTTGGATATTGATTTGAGCTTGGATTGAGCACTATTTAGCTCAGTTTTGGACAATGATTTCAAGCTGTTTACAATAGGGCTAATCGTACTTCTCAATGGATATTTAATGCCTATTGGATTCAGGCTATGTCTTGATTGTTTACATTGATGTAGTGACTCTTGGGGATCGATGCATAGCTTGGATTTGCTGTTGGATCATTGGTTGAGCTTGAGCTTGCTTCACATAGCATTTGGATCTCCATCTTTGATGTACTTATGGTATGTACTTTACTTATGTCTGACCGGCCTTGACATGCTTGGCCTATGCCACTACTACATGCTCGTTACATTGTTTGGAGTTGGATGCTATTGAGCCTTGCTTTGGTTTGACATTTAATCGCCCAGAGCTTACTTTGGCTATTTCTTGGCTTGATAGAGTTACAGTTTGGATGTACTTGATGTCTATGGATACTATGTACGGATGCTATATGGCCTACATGCTCATGAGGTCTTATTGATGATTGATCTTGGATCTTTTGGCACTGGTGCTATCATATGCCCTTGTTGAGCTTCTTTGCTTGATATTTATGGCTTTTGTGCTAGTGGGAGCATCTTGATACGCTTGACAGATATTGAGCAGGCGGTTTATGCTACTTGAGCATTCAGATACTTGAGACTTGGATCCTCACTTGGATGTTGCATGGTTGATATGCTGTGGTCCTCACAGATATACTTGGACCGATTTGGGCTTTTCACTCCCTGAGCATACACCTCTTTGTGTCAAGTCTTGCCAGTGTTGTGTACATTGTGCCCTATTACACACAGGGGGTGTGCTGGCTTACTGATGGATTCTTTTGACATGCTTGGGTGTTTGCTTGATGTCCGTATGATTGTCACTTGTTGTTGATTTATGCCCGCTTGATGCTGGTTATGCTTTGGCAGTCAGTGGTTGACTTGGTGCATTCATTTTGCCTACAGTTTGCTCTCATTGTACATGGCTGTAATTTATTACAGCAAATAGTTATGTATGGAATGACATGGAATTTTCATGCTGAATCATCATGATTATATGTACTTTTGATGGTACTTAGTGGGCAACATCATTAGCTATCAGTTCATGGTCATTTTGCCTTGGTTTTTGGTGGTATTTTGGCAGTTTACAGTAGAAAACAACGAGTAATTTTGAACTGCTTGCACCATTTTGGACTGCAGTATGGCATCTTCTTCCACTAATAGTGCTATCTTCAACATCATTAAGTTTGATGGACGAATTATGCTTACTGGAAGAGCTAAGTTTGGCAGGTATTGGTGCAAAAATCGCAAATAAAGCCACTAAGGATGCATGGCGAGTAGCCTGAAACTATGACTGATGACAAATGGGATGAGCTTGATGAGTTATACAAGTCCGCCCTCATCCTATCTCTCACTGAACAGGTGCATTACAATGTGGTTGAAAAAGCACAGAGAACTTGGCAGCTTTGGGATAAGATCAAGAACCTCTATGACAAGAAAAGTCCGGTAAGTCAGATGTATTTGGCTGAAGCAACTTATGGACCTGTGCATGAAGGAGAATATGACAATGTTTACTCATTTGAGCTAGTTCCATGCTATTCTCAAGACCTTGACTTCATAGGGCATTACCTTCGATGATGAGGTTACTCCATTGTTTTTGCTTGGAACTCTGAGTGAGTCATGAGATGTATTCTGCACTGCCTTATGTGCTCTTGCTACTATTTTAAACTTGCCTAATATAGAGAGTGCTCTTCTGCAGGAAAAGATTAACCCTAAGAACTTGGATGCCTCTCATGGGTGGCATGCTTTGACTGTTAGAGGTAGAGATGGTAATGGAAAGAATGACCGTGGGCATGGACATGGTGGAGACTCGCAGAAGTCTAGGTCTAAGTCGTGTGGGTAAGTCGCGCAACAAGTCTCATGGGAGAAATGCTAATGTGACATGCCATCATTACGGCAAGAAGGGTCATATACGCTCACAGTGTCATGAGTTGCGTAATGAGAAGCACAAAGAGAAGGGAAAAGAAAAAGTACACGAAAAGTCCTCAGATCGCAGCATTATGCTAGTGAAATCCAATGTGAAAATGGAGGAGATAAATGTCATGCAGACTGATGACTCCAATGGGGAGTACATACTTGCAGCTAGTTCCTATGATGCTACACTATTGATCGAGGTTCACTCTATGTATGTGTAGTACTGGCTTTTGGATTTTGGTACTTCATTTCATGTTACACCATGCCGTGAGTGGTTCCATTCCTACTGCACTGTCTCTAGTTCAGTTTGCTTGGGTGATGACATGCCACTTGCTATTGTTGGCATTGAAAATATACGGATGCAGTTCTCTACTAGTAGTACTTTTCTGTTACAAGATGTACATTATGTACATGTGCTTACACATAGTCTTATTTATGTCTTCAAGGCAGCTTGATGATGTTGGATTTCATGTTTCATTTAGGGATTCCACCTGGAAGATCTAGAGGTGCCCAGGCTAGCAGCTTCTATCCTCTTGTAGTTGATGGGTCCTGTGTTGACCATGTTTTGTCAGTCAATTCCATCCCACATGTATCTCTTTGGCATGTCCGTTTTTGGCCCATATGTCTTGGAAGGGAATGAAAATGCTTTCTAGTTTGCAGTACTTACTGCCCCTTGACTATGCATGTTTTCATGTGAGCATTGCCTTTATGACAGACAGACTAGGAATACACACAAGAAGTTTGGTAGAACATGCATGAGTGAGCCCCTGGCGTTGGTATGTTCGGATGTCTATTGGACCATGCCATGTTAGTCTATGGGTGGTGCAAAGTATTTTGTGATGTTCATTGATAATTTTTCGCGTAAAGTTTAGGCTTACTCCATTAAGCTTAAGTCAGATGTCTTCATTGTGTTTCAGAGATGGCTTGCATTTATTGAGAACCAGACTGGGTATACGTTGAAATGCCTTATGACTGACAATGGGGGAGAATATGTGTTACGTGCCTTTGAGCAGCTATATGACGAGAGGGGTATTAAGCGTCAATTGACCGTCCCCTATACCCCACCCCAGAATGGTTTGGCTGACCAGATGAATAGAACCATTCAAGAGCATATGCACAGTATGCTTAGCCATGCAGGCCTACCACATAGCTTTTGGGTTGAGGCAGTCAGTACAGCTGTGCATGTCATCAATAGATCACCTTCCAGTGGTTTGGATTTCCCAATTGCAGAGGAGGTATGGATTGGAAAATCTTCGTCTTATGTGCATCTACGTGTCTTTCGATGTGAGGCATTCTGCCATGTGCCCAAGGACAAGCGGACTAAGTTGGATCCTAAGAATGTCAAATGCATTTTCCTTGGTTATGGAGATGCATGCGAGATGGGTTACTACCTCTGGGATCCGTAGGCATGGAAAGTCATCCTCAGCCATGATGTAGTCTTTCATGAAGACAAGATGCATAGGAAACCTGAGAAGGTGGTTGAGATACGTAGGGTTATATTCCATGAGGAGCCATGTGCTCCTGCACAGGCAATTGGACAGCCTGCAACAACAGTTGGTACACATGGCCAAGGTGTTGGACAGGATGCTAGCCATATAGTAGAGCATGTAGTGAGACGGTCTACTAGAGCTAGACGTCCACTTGGTATATTTGAGCCCTCGAATCATTATGTCTTGGTTACAGATGTAGGAGAGCCTCTCACCTATGATGAGGCTATGCGTAGGGGTGATAGTGACTCCTGGGAGAGGGCTATGTAGTCTGAGATGGACTCCCTACGTAAGAATATGACTTGGGATCTGGTTTCCTTACGTGCTAGAAAGAAGGCTTTGCCATGCAAGTGGGTGTACAAGCTGAAAAGTACTCCTGGACATCCCAAGCCAGCTTATAAGGCAAGACTTGTTGCTAAGGGTTTTAAGCAGGAGCATGGAGTTGACTTTGGTGAAGTATTTTCTCTTGTGGTGAAGATGACCACCCTACGCTTGGTTTTGATCTTAGTCGTGCAACATACTTGGATATGTATTAGATGGATGTCAAGACTTCGTTCTTGCATGGGGATTTGCATGATGAAATACATGGAGCAACCTAAGGGCTTTGTAGAACCTGGCAGGGAGCACCTAGTGTGCAAGTTGAAGAAAAGTCATTATGGCTTGAAGTAGGAACCTAGGGAGTGGTATCATAAGTTTGATGCCTTTATACAGTCACAAGGCTATAGCAAGAGTGCTATGGATCCGTATCTTTACATGAAGAAAGGCCGTGATGGCTCATTGCTTATTTTGGTACTTTATATGGATGATATGCTGATATCATGGAAAGCTCATGATGAGTTGGATACTCTTAAATCTTAGCTAAAAAAGAGATTTGAGATGAAGGATTTGGGATATGCCTCTCATATTCTTGGTATGCGCATTAAGCATAACAAGCATAAGGGACTACTCTACCTCTCTCACAGAGAGAGTATATTTATAAAGTCCTTGAGTGTTTTCGCATGTAGGATGTGAAGCCTATTGGCTATCCATTACCTTCTTATGTGAAGGTCTCACATGCCAATCGTTCACAGACATATGAGCTGAGGGCCGAGATGGCCAATATCCCTTATACATCAACCGTGGACAATTTGATGTATGCCATGATAGTCACTCGCATAGATATTGCATTTGCATTTGGTGTTGTGGCATGCTATATGGCTACACCTGGCAAGAAACATTGGGATGCCGTGAAGGGTATCATGAGATACCTGAAGGGCACAACAGATATATGTATTTTCTATGGTAGCTAGGCTACAGGAGTTGTGGGCCATACAAACTCCGATTATGTAGGACATGTAGATAGTAGAAAGTGCACTTCTGGCTATGTATTCACCTATACTAGAGGTGCTATCCATTACCTTCTTATGTGAAGGTCTCACATGCCAATTGTTCACAGACATATGAGCTGAGGGCCGAGATGGCCAAGATCCCTTATACATCAACCGTGGACAATTTGATGTATGCCATGATAGTCACTCGCATAGATATTGCATTTGCATTTGGTGTTGTGGCATGCTATATGGCTACACCTGGCAAGAAACATTGGGATGCCGTGAAGGGTATCATAAGATACCTGAAGGGCACAACATATATATGTATTTTCTATGGTAGCCAGGCTACAGGAGTTGTGGGCCATACAAACTCCGATTATGTAGGACATGTAGATAGTAGAAAGTGCACTTCTCGCTATGTATTCACCTATACTAGAGGTGCTATCTCTTGGATATCCAGGGTTTAGAACTGTACAACTCTCTCTACCACTGAGGCTGAGTATGTTACAGCCACTGAGGCTTGCAAGGAGGCCATATGGTTGGGTCGTTTGGTTCATGACCTTGGGATTGATACTATGCCTACGATGCATTCGGATTCTATGAGTGTTATTTGGCTAGCCAAGAATCCGGTCTTCCATGCGAAGACGAAAAACATTGAGGTGAGGTATCACTTCATACCTGGGCTCATGGAGGAAAAGTCTGTTGACCTTGTCAAGATCTCCACTGACACAAAAATCTTGCAAATTTGCTCACGAAAAGCCTCACTATTGAGTGCTTTGCCTTCCTCAGGAGATTGATGGATGTTGGATGAGATGATGTTTTTCCTCATCCTGTTGTATATGTGTACATTATACTGTCTTTTCATTTTCTTTTCACTCCTCTCACTGGGGCAGATTTTCCTTTAAGTTGGAGGTTGTTGGGGGTAAAGGCACCTCTGCCTAGTTGCCCATGTATTACTACACTGACAGTACCCGCCACTGCACACTAGAGGTGGTGGGCACCTGTTGCCATCACTTTATTCTTTATTCTTTTAGTGACAGTTTGAATAAACGAAGGCTCGGTCACACATTGTGACTGTTGGAGTTCCCATTTGGTCTCTCTCTCTTTCTTACTCTTGCTCTCCCGCCATAGCTCTTCCAAGCAAGCTTCGATCCTTCTCACCTTTTAGGTCCCTCTCATTGAAAGTTCTCATTAGCTCTTTGTAAGGAGAGATGCAGCCACACATTCATTTAAGCCAAAAATGCTATGGAAATCGTTGGAACTTATTATGAAAATAGGTTGATAGTAGATTCCTATTTTTATAGTATATTCCAACAATTTCCATAATAGATAAGGCCTCTCCATTGAGTAATGTGACCACACATTAAGGAATTGGATTTTATACATGGAAATACAAGATGATGTATCTTCTCATGAACATAGTTCTATGTGGAATCCTAATTGGAAGAGACACAATAGCAAGGTTGGGAGATAACTATGAAGAAAACAACTAGAAGCATTGGGATACATTGCCACATGCTTGGAACATGAGTGCATACATCATATTGACAGAATTTTAGGTGCAAGGGACACATGGGAGGAGCTCAACAAGGTTATTGGAATTGACTTTAAGTAGTTTAAGTGGAAATTACTCATGCAAATCTATAGCTTGAAGTACAACCCAAAGAATGATCTTATTAGTTGCTAAACCAATATTAAGAATGGACACTTAATGAAGATGAGGGCAATGCTATCCTCTTTGCAAGCTATGATGTACAAGGATATGACACCCTAGTTGAAACATTTTCTAACATAAACGATTTAAAGCTACATGACATTGTTTACTGCAAAGCGAAGGAGAGAGGCGAAAAATTAGGCATCAACACGAAAAGCACAAGGTAGAAAAAAGAAAAAGGCACCCTATAAGAGAGTGGGCTCGGAAGAAATCTAAAAGCATGGGAACAACCATCAGGAGTACAAGACGCAACCATGGAAGCCATAAAGCAAGAAGACACACCTTTAAATATAAAGGCGCAGCCAAAACCTCTATAAAAGAGCGTCGGGCTCTCACCCATGCAAATTGTAAAGATAGATGGGCGGTAGGAAAGAAGCTAGGAAGATAGGAGAATATGGAAAAAAGGGCCTAGCAGCCATGCAAAAAGGGGATGATCGCCCAAGGGAAAGAGGGTTTTGTATATAAGGTTCAAAAAGTGAATGGGAGCTCATTCTTTGGTGCGTGGAAAAGTGGAATCTTCTTCTTCTTCACTTCCCTTCTTCTCTTCTCTTGCTTGCTTGTGAGTGCTTTGAGGGAGGGAGTGTGAGTGAGTGAGGGAGTGAATATGTGAGAGTGAGGGATCTTGGAGGTGAAGCTCTCTACCATCTCTTCTATTCTTATTCTCTTCTCTTCTCTCGTCTCGCGCATGGCTATGGAGGATGGAGCTTAGAGAAGAGGCTTGAGGATGCTTGAGCTTGCATCATGAATCGTGGAGCTATCGGAGTGCTTGAGGGAGGAAGCAACTCAATTAGGCATCAAGGTAAGTTCACTACACTTGTAGAGAGAGGGATAGCACATCGACTATGTGAGAGGTAGCTATTAGTGCTTGCTTGAAATGCTTGAACAACAAGCGGTCCGTGGGTTTTGGTGGCTGAGCTTGGGCTCACCTTCACATTTTGGTTTCGTTGCCAAGACCAACAGATTCAAGCTTGAGTGCTTGCGCGCTTCAAATCAAGTGTTGAAGTAAGGGTTTCATCCTCGAACCGGAGTTTGAGGTAGATAGGAGATTTAGGCATTTCAATCATTGATGCAAGTAAGTATTTTGGGTTTCTAATGTGTAGATGAGTATGCTAAAGAAGTAGGAATATTGTCTTATAATTTTTGTTTGCATTTAGGCAAGATAGGGGCAAAAGAGGGTGAGCACACAGTAGGGTTTTTGTTAATGTACAACATGCTAAAACAGGGAAAAAGATAGGCTTCCATGCCTAATGACTAAGAAGGGGGAGTTGGGAGGTAAGGAATGAGTAAGGCATGACCCTAAAACCCCAAGGTTGGGGGGAAGGAGCTCAATTCTGTACACTGAGAGTGAATGAGAGAGCTTGTGAGAGAGAGAGACGTAATGATCACAAAGGAGATCACGTGCTTTGACCCTGGTATTTTTGACTGATCTAGGTACATAAGGATCTTCTTTATGTGCCATTGATGTGATCTGGAAGGTATAACAGGGGCCAAGCCGAGCACTAGGAGAAATCAGCCAAAAAGCATCACGATGTGCCGTCGGGTTTGTAGTCGGGGACCACCGTGTCCTGGTTTGATTCCTAGAGTTGGGTAGTCAAACTGTCTGACTGACAGAATCGGACCATCCAACCTTAGGAGTCGGACCACCAAACCGTCCAGTCAGACACACTTTGATAGTTGTACCAACCCCTTTGGTCCGATCAAACCAACAATTCGATCGGACACCCACTTGTTCAATAGGACGACCTTCCCCAGTCAGACACCTCATTTGTCCAGTTACACTACCACTCAATCGGACATCCAATTAACACTCGGACCAAATTCTGAGTCAGACTAGTCCGATCTGATCGGACCATCCGACATCCACAGTCACGCATCACCAAAATCAGACCAATTGGGTAGAAGATAGGAGAACTAGGAATATGACCACCCCCCATGTTAGGACCTATTTTGACACATTCCCAAACACCCCTAGAGACCTGACTCAACTTGCCGAAGCCAAGAACTAGAGAAAAGTGCAATTATATAGTCTAGAAGTAGCCCCAACAATGTGGCCAAGGGACCGACTTGACTTAGAGCTAGAAATCGACCTTTATGTGGTAACCCAGCCTTGATAGAGCATAGAGGGAGCAACATAGACCCCAGAGAATCCTTAGGAGCGACCAAAGACCGCGCTCAGAGCCATACTAGGTCGTAGACAAGCTAAGGGGTAGCTATACCTGTAAGATTGTTTTGTTTCATTTGTGCACCCCACAATGATTTCTTTTACATAAGTGCACCAAAAAGATAAAAAGCCTTAATTTGCACAGTGTACAATAGAACACCCAGCACTGAGTGTACACAAGCCGAGGATTGTTTTCAATAATAAGGAACACACTCAGACATTTTAACTCAAAGGAACCCACCAGTAGGAGGAGACCCCAAAGACATAAATAGGTGATTGAATCCCCAAAGGTAGGCCCAAGGAAAGAACATAGCCAAAAAGTCGGACGCAACAAGGATAGGCACTATCGTGGAAGTCAATCTACCCTGCCTTATCAACTTGATCGACCACTTGGCAGAGCACGAAGCTTTGGACATGGAAGAGGGCAGCTTAGTCCGTAGAAGCAACAAAGAGTTGGACCTAGGTGATTTTTCGGAGGTCGTCCAATAGTTAGTGCACAAGTACGATGTTCAAACTTGGCTAGAATACTGCGGTAGACCTATAGAGGATGTCATAGCAGACCTTGAGGAAGAGAGGAAGTGTCAACATTGTGGGAGAGAAGGAAGGAGTCTCACTTGTAGCTTTCTTGCTTGCACAATGGGGGAATACACACAAAGGTGGAGGCTGAAAACAGTTTTCCTCTTCTTAGTTATGTAAGCCAAAAAGAACTCTAGTACAAGGAAATAGAAGAACCCTATATATGGGTCTCAAACCAAACTCAACTAACTAAGGTGGCATACTAACTGAGCCATGAACTAGAGTAGATAAGGATAGCTATCATGTAGCTATTATTCATGGGCGGTGTACCAACCGCATCTGCAATTGACAAGTCGGTGACATAAATGCACAACGGTCACCCTGGCATATCGCAAGTGGAGCTCGATATCTCAACACTCCCCCTCGAGCTAAATCCCAATTCCTGCACACCAAGCAGGTCTCTGAACTTGCGTAGCTTCTTTGCGCCCAATGCCTTCGTAAATATGTCAGCTACCTGATCCTCTGTGTTGACATAAACTAGATCAATAAGACCTAGTAAAACCCTCTCCCACACATAGTGATAATGCACCTCAATGTGCTTTGTTCTAGCATGATAGACTGGGTTATGTCCCAAGTGTATACTGCTCATTTTGTCACAATAAATGACAACTGGCCCATCTGTAGGTTGATGCATATCATAAAGTAGCTTATGCAACCAAGCTACCTCACATGCAACCATTGCTGCACCCTTGTACTCGGCCTCTGTGCTCGACAAGGCAACTGTAGGTTGTTTCTTGCTGCTCCAAGTGACTGCAGCACTCCCAAAAGAGAACACATATCCACTGGTAGATTGTCTATCAGAAATACTACCAGCCCAATCAGCATCAGTGTATCCATGCAGCTGTATCTGAACCCCAGTCTCATAAAATAGTCCATACTGCAATGTGGACTTCACATACCTGAGTATGTGTCTAGCCGGATCCAAATGCGGTTTCCTTGGAGCCTGCATAAACTGACTTACCAATCCAACAGCATAGCTCAAATCTGGCCTGGTAATAGTCATATAAATCAAACTTCCTACTATGCGTCTGTATATAGTAGGGTCTTCCAAAAGCTCACCTGCATCTGCGCTTAGCTTCACATTCTGCTCCAAAGGAACTGAAATAGGCTTACAGCCTGTCATCCCATATTTGGACAGCATGTCCAATCCATACTGTCTCTTCAAGAGCTGTATCCCACTTGGTGATCTAATCACCTCAATGCCCAAGAAATAACGCAGCTCTCCCAAATCCTTCATCTCAAACTTCTGCTTCAATAGCATTTTCACACGAAGGATATCTTCATCACTGTCACCTGTCATAATCAAATCATCAACATAAATGACAAGTAGCATAATACCTTTCTTTGTTTTTCTCACATAAAGTGAGAAATCTGCCTTGGAAATCTGAAAGCCATTAGTGACAAGATACTATCCTATCTTGTCAGACCATGCTCTAGGTGCTTGCTTCAAGCCATAGAAGGCTTTCTTCAACCTGCAAACAAACTCAGGATGAACAGCATGTACATAATCTGGTGGCTACTCCATATAGACCTCTTCTTGTAAATCACAATGCAAGAATGCATTCTTTACATCCATCTGATGTAAAGACCATCCCTTTGATGCAGCCATAGCAATGACTGCTCTTACGGTTGCCATCCTTGCACTGGACTGAATGTTTCTTCATAGTCCATGCCATATGTTTGTGCATACCCCTTGACTACTAATCTTGCCTTGTATCTGTTCACAGAACCATTTGCATTGTGCTTCACCTTATAAACCCACTTACAACCAATTGCATTTTTACCTTTAGGCAAATATACCAACTCCCATGTAGCATTTGCTTCCAAGGCATCCATTTCTTCATCCATGGCTTTCTCCCATTTTTCTTTTCCCATGGCTTGCTCAAAAGAAGTGGCTTCTGGCTCCTGTATCACTTTGACCATATATGCATAGTGAATGGCTGTGAATCCAACATATTTCAGCCTATCCACATGATACCTAACTCTGGTAGACCTGTGCAAAGTAGGTTCACTCCCAGGTGCTCTCAAAACATCCCTGGTCTTCCTTACTCCAAGTGTAACAATAGAAGGAATACCCAACTCATCATCAATGCTCTGTTATGAGCCACTGGATTCACCATCCACATAAGAGTGACCTGCATTCACATCAAACATGGGCTGATCTACCTTCTCTTTTCCTTTTTGTGATACCTGAATACAACTATTTGCATTGCTTTGAGAATATTCTCCTGATCTCAATCTGCCTGTCTATGGCGAAGAATGTGAACCATTGCTAGAGGACGCTCCAGGTCCACTAATATTTTGTGAATGCTGCTGTGAATTCTGTGCAGCATTACCGTTTTGTGCATCTACATCATCAATCACATTTACTGGTTTATACCAGCTACTCATCTCATCAAAAACAACATCTCTGCTCACTGTAAACTTACGAGTAGAAGGGTTATAGCATCTATACCCTTTTTGCTGTAGAGAGTAACCAATAAAGATGCAATTCTCAGCTTTTGGATCCAATTTGAATCTCAACTCATCTGGCACATGTACATAGGCAATGCAACCAAAATTTTTCAAATGAAAAATATCTGGTTTTCTACCAGTATACCTCTCTTCTGGAGTCATCCCATGTATTGTTGTAGTGGGAGTCCTGTTCATTATGTAGACTGCTGTAGCAACTGCCTCAGCCCAATAAAAATCTGGCAGGTCTTTTTCATTGAGCATGGCACGAGATACCTCTCCAATATGCCTGTTTTTCCTTTCTGCAATTCCATTTTGTTGTGGGGTATGACTGCATGAATATTGCTGCTTTATGCCATGCTCTTGCAAGAACCTTGCAAACTCATTTGAGAGGTACTCTCCCTCTCCATCTGACCTTAGGCATTTTATTTACAGGCCTGTTTCTTTTTCAACCATAGCTTTAAGAGTTTTGAAATGCCCAAAAACTTCACTTTTCTTTTTCATAAAATACACCCAAACTTTTCTGCTATAGTCATCAATAAAAGTGACAAAATAATGACAGCCTCGAAGAGATGCAGCTTTAGTAGTCCACACATCAGAGTGGATTAATTCCAATGGCTTCTCACTCTCTTGAACATATTTAGGAAATGGTTTCCTTGCCTGTTTTCCAAATTGGTAGGTTTCACATACCTTATGCATTTCTGCAACCTTGAATTTAGGCAATCCTGCAACAATATTTTGGGCCTGCATTGATTTAAGTCGCTGTACATTAACATGACCAATGTGTTTATGCCAGATATCAATATCTGCAACTACACCAGTCCCATGTGCAAACATTGCTGCACTCAATTCAGACATGTTTGCATCCAACGTAAACATTCTACCCTTCTTCTTTCCTTTTGCTATCAAGCGACCTTTATTTTTCATATCCTCAACAAAGCATCCATGAGGATTAAATATGATCTTCAAGCCCTGCTCAACCTTTTGACCAACAGAAACCAGATTCTTGGTGATATTCGGGACATGAAATACATCGGACATGTATTTCTTTTTCCCATCTTGCATAGACAAAGGAATTTTTCCAAGCTGCACAATAGGATGTGCAGTATCATCACCAGTCTCCACAAATCCTGGTTTTTCCATTTTCCTTGCATCCTCCATCCATTCTGCATGACCTGTCATGTGGTTTGATGCACCTGAGTCAACATACCATACATCATTGCTTTCTTCTGCACTTGTCACAGAATTGTTCATGTGCTGCACCATAAACAAATGCTCATTTCTGTCATCAACCTGTCTACTAGAAGATGCATAATTTCCTTGTTGCAGTTTTCCAATCATGATGTCATTCTGCTTTTTATAGCAGTCTTTGGCCATATGACCCATTTTACCGTAGTAGTAGCATTCAACATTACTGTTTACATTTTGGCCTCTTTGCCATCCACCACGACCTCTTTGGCTCCCCCTGCCTCTAGAGTTACCACGTCCTCCTCCATAGGACTGGTTTTCTTGAGTTTGCTGCATATTCTAATTTCTACCATGGCCTCCAAATCGGCCTCCTCTACCTCTGCCTCTACCTCTTCCAGCATTTGAGTAGAAGACAGCTTCTTTTGAAGTTCATCCTGAAGAAGATGCACCACCATTTCTTTGCTCCTCAGAAATTAGAAGAGCAATCAACTCCTCAAAATCAGGAAATCTTTCACGAACTGAAATGGATGTCCGAAACTGTGCATAATCCTTTCCTAGACCATTCAAGGTCACAGAAACTAAATCATCATCTTCCAGTGGCGACCCAATGGAAGCAAGTGCATCTGCAATCTTCTTCACCTTCATGTGGTAGTCATTGATGCTCATACTTTCTCTTTGCACATTATGCAACTCTTGCTTGAGCTGCATTTTTCTGGCTTACGTATTTGTACTATACATTTTTGACAAAGTATCCCATGCCTCCTTTGGCGTACTTGCATCCTGAATATGCACAATCATAGAGTCTGAAATACTGATAGACAGCCAGTATATAACTTTCCTGGCTCTCTCATGCCATGCTTTAAATGCCTGCATTTGCTATTGATTGGGAATATCAGGAAGAACTGGTTCTTCTTCATTTCATGCAACAAATTCCCAATATCCTTTTCCCATAAGGAAATTCGTCATTCTAAACTTCCATGCTTGGAAGTTGTTATTGTCAAACTTTTCAGTGACAATCTGTGAGAGAGAATCAGACGCCATTACAGAATACTGCAAAAAATTATGTCACTGCAAAAAACACAGCTTCAGCCTCACAAAGGCAAATCTGCAAAACTGACGAAAGTGGTATTTGACCACACAGTCACTTCCTAGTGACGATTTTGCATCAACAGGCAACAGGGATGATTCTGTAACTCCCAATGTCTCTGCGCACAAGCATACGATGCAATTTCTACAGTAACTTTTCACCGACCTGTAGAACAGTGGCTGCACAGCATAAAACTGGGCCTTTTCCTGAGTGCGTGCAGAAAACTTCTGCCTCCAAAACAGGCTCCGACATGGCCTCAAATCATAAAAATAGGGTCGCCAAGGGCTAAAGGCCTTTCCCGCAACATATATTGTCCTTTTGCTTCACCGCGAAGGGCGTCTCAACCTGAGACAATGCACTCCTGCACTTTCCGGCTATGCTGCTGCAGAGACTTGCTCCCAAAATAGAAAATGAAAGCAACACTGCTCCTCTTACTAGAACACCGCGAGCTTGGCTTGCTTTCTTGAGCTCCTTACCATGAACAAGGCTCTGATACCATGTCAAGATTGTGGGAGAGAAGGAAGGAGTCTCACTTGTAGCTTTCTTGCTTGCACAATGGGGGAATACACACAAAGGTGGAGGCTGAAAACAGTTTTCCTCTTCTTAGTTGTGTAAGCCAAAAAGAACTCTAGTGCAAGGAAATAGAACAACCCTATATATGGGTCTCAAACCAAACTCAACTAACTAAGGTGGCATACTAACAGAGCCACGAACTAGAGTAGATAAGGATAGCTATCATGTAGCTATTATTCATGGGCGGTGTACCAACCGCATCTGCAACTGACAAGTCGGTGACATAAATGCACAACGGTCACCCTGGCATATCACGAGTGGAGCTCGATATCTCAACAGGAAGCTGGCTTGCAGGGCTCTGCGAGGCCTAGCTGTGTACAACCAGGACTAGAAAACTAGGAGCTTGTGCTAGAGTATGGAAATGTGAGAGATCCAGAGAGTGCTAGCCCTAGCAGGCAGAAATCGATCAGATAGTGAGAGAGCACTAGAGGAAAACCTCACACTGAGTGAGCTTTTGACAAAGTGACTGCTAGATAACACGGCAGTAGAGCAAAGCGCGGCAATATTAGCAACATCACTACCAGCAAGGTTAGGGGTTATCCAAGGCTCTAAGAGCCAATAAAAATCCCTATGGTGGTGAAGCAACTAGACAAATACCAAGAAAACGACGATCCATACAACTTTGTGGAACAATTCGAGCAGGTTTGCGAGACCAATGACCTTATTGATCCTGCTCAATGCTCCCAAGATTTCGGACTGTGCTTAGGTGACAAAGGCGGGACTTGGTACATGAGTTTGGATGCTGCAGAGCATGCCAATTTCAATAGCTTGAAAAATCTCTTCATCAAGAGATTTTCGGAACATGGGTACTATGACAACCTATTAATGGGACTCATGAACATCAAACAGAGAGAGAAAGAAGATATTCCAGATTACGTGACCCAATTGAGGAGCCTCTTTAAGAGAATCCCAATGGGCGAGAGACCAACTGAAAGAGTAGTATCCACGGTATTCATCAATGGAATACAAAAAAGTAAAGAGCTCTACAAAGCCTTGGCCAACAACTCGAGCTTACAGTGAGATGCACTGGTAAGGGTCTTTGAGGAAGCTATTAGAATGGATGACTAGCTCAAGGAAAGAAGCTCCAGGTGCTCGAATTGAGAAGAGTCCACTACCAGGAGTTCTGAGAGGGCCTCAACGTCGAGTGAGAGAGCAAGCCCAAGCACGTAGGACAAAGGGAAGGGCATTAACTCAGGATAGGAGCTAGCGAAGATTAGGATGGACATAACCAAACTACAGGAGATGATGAGACAACGAATGCATCCACATGTCCACTGTGTGCATTGTGACATGAACTACTTGCCAGGCAAGTGCGAGGACCCTATGATATGACCTTGTGCTAATTGTGGTAGGTTTGGCCATGACGCCATGCATTGTAGACTACCTCAGAGACTCTCGTACCCACAACCTTATGGTCAACCCTACCTTGCGAACAGGCCACAGAACTTCTTTGGGGAGGGGAGCCCCATTGACTCTCCTGGCACCTAATGATGCTAAGCCACCTATCCTTAGGATGGAAATAAATTCTACAGGTATCCCTAGGCCACCTAGACCCTATCTAACTCACCCAGTGAGTGATAACCCAGTCCACTATGTGGACGAGCCTAGTAGTAACAAGCCTTATGTAAACCCATATGTGTCGTATGATGAGGAAGGCAACGCAGTCCTTATGGACTATCGACTAGTACTGGTGATGGCATTAGGTAGAGGGAGAGGCACATGCAATCGTGTATTGGACTTGTGGTCACCCAATACATATTTCTTCGCGTTGCCCTAAGAGGGAGTAAACAAATAGAGATAAAGCAGACTGAGATGCACCGAGTGTGGAATCACTCACCTCTTTGTCGATTTCCCTAGGTTGAGACCATCCTCTAGTTTGTCAAATGAGCCATCGGTTCCATTGGGGTTGTTTAGTGTTGAGACACTCGATGGGGAGGCCACACCTATCCCATTGCATGCCATGACCCGTGCACAGACAAAGCAGGATGGAATATCATTGCTAGGGCCTAGCAACCTTGACACAACCTCAATTGTTGAAAAGAAGAGCTGAAGACGAAGGAAGAAAAGACCAGACACTAAGGTCGCTCTCAAAATTGAAAGTGCCACAACACTTTCAGTTGAAGGGAAAGTCATTGACGTAGAGGAAGAAACGTCAGCCCCACGGATAATTGAAAAAGGAAGTGCTAAGGTCGGGGAGTACCCCAACCCAAAGTGCCAGCTCGAAGCCATCAAGAAGGTAAAAGAGTGGGCTCTTGCATGTGACTGTGATTCGTAGATACGCCGGTGCCACTGCTTCTTCGTCCTGATTTGTAAGGTCGGTTATAGTAGCCATGCAAATGTTCATTGGGGGTTCTAGCATGGGTGGCTCATGTAATGGATGGGAAGGAGGATAGTACTTCTTTATGCGGCTGCCATTAAAAAAGCCTATTCCTTCGCCTTCAAGTGTCTCTAACTCAACATTCCCTGTTCTACCAATCATGCGTACTCTGAAAGGCCCTAGTCCCTGAAACTTCATCTTCTGTTTATGTCCTTTTATAGAGTATAGCAGAACAAGGTCCCCTTGTTCAAAGTCTCACTGTTTGACATGCTTGTCAAACCACATCTTTCGTTGAGCCTTCTCACAATTCAAAGAGTGAGTGGCAAGGAGTCGGGTCTCCGTTAGGCGCTCTAACTCCACTAAGCGATTGGTCCAAGCCTCTCTTCCCTCCCAATGTTCCTGGACTGCTATCCTTAAGCTAGGGATGAAGAATTCTAAGGGTAAAATGGCTTTAGTTATGCACGTCAGCCTAAAAGGCATCTGTCCTATAGCCGTTTTATAAGCTGTGCGATAGGCCCACAAGGCCGCCATTAGCTTGTTGTCCCAGTCACTTCTTGAAGTAGACACTACCTTTGTAAGCACGTTGACTAAGATTTTATTTGTGGATTCGGCTTGGCCATTAGCTTGAGGGTAATAGGGAGAGGACTTCCGATGAATTATTAGGAAGGTAGAGAGTAGGTGGAAAATCACCTCATTAATGAAGTGCGTGCCTTGGTCGCTTACAAGTTCGATTGGACAGCCAAATCGTAAAATGACATGCTCCCACAAGAACTTTGCAGTGGTTCTAGCATCATTCTTCCTCGTGGCTCATGCCTCTGCCCACTTTATTAGATAATCGGTTACCACTATGATGTAGCGAGCTTGGGAATATTGTGCCGCAGGACTGATAGGTCCAATAAAATCGATGCCCCATTTTTCAAGGGGTTGTCGGGCTATGACAGGGGTCAACTCCATCTTGTCTTTCCGCACAGGCACTTTGGTCCTTTGGCACTCATCGCAATGCTTTACGAATTTAGCTGCATCGCGGAAAAGGGTGGGCCACCATAGTTGGGATTGTAGCACCTTTCAGGCTGTTGTGTCCCCGCTAAAGTGTCCTCCAGCGATTCCGCCATGTGCTTCTTTCAATGCATTGTGCACCTAGTGCTCACATACGTATATGCACAATAAACCATCTTGTCCCAACTTGTAGAGTTGACCGGCTATCAGTTGGTATGGCTGAATTTTCAGGGTAAGTCTTCTCAGCCTAGCCTTCTCAATGGGTTTCTCAGATAGTCTGCTCTCTAGCACTTGCATGATGTCATCGGCCCAATACAACGTCAGATCAGCTTCAAACAATTCTCTCTCGCTAGACAGGTTAAAGAGATGAGCATCCGGTAAATCGTCAGGTATGCCTTGTCTAGCGGCTTCTCTTGTGGGTATGCGGGACATGTGGTCAGCCATGTAATGCTGCTTTCCTTTGCGTATAACCACAGAGAAGTCAAACTCTAGTAGGAGGAGTAACCATCTAGCTATGCGTCTCGTAGCGCAAGGCTTGTTCACAAGATATAACAAGGCTTGATGATCAATAAAGAAGACAAAGGGAGTGGCCAACAGGTAATGCCTAAATTTCTTTACCGCAAATACCATGGCCAACCCCTCCCTTTCTGTCGTGGAATAGTTCATCTTGGTCTCTGTGAGCTGCCTGTTGGCAAAACTCACCGGGTAATCTAAGTTATGTTCACCAGGCTGGCATAGCATAGCTCCAATAGCGAACTTAGAGGCGTCTATGTGTACATGAAACGTTATGTTCTAGTCTAGGGCTCCTAAGATTGGTGCAGTAGTAAGAGCCTTTTTCAACTCCTCATATGCGCGCTGGCATTTCTCAGTCCACTCGAACACTATCAACAGCTTGTACAATGGTCTAGCAATTAGTGCGTAATTTAGTACAAAGCGTCGATAATATCTAGTGTGTCCTAAGAAGCACTGAACTCCCTTGTAGTTATCGGGTGGCGATAAGTCAACAATGACTCTAACTTTAGAAAAGTCAGTGGCAATGCCATTCCTTGACACTACGTGCCCTAAGATGCATCCGTGTTTCACCCAGAACTGGCACTTTAAGGGGTTCAACGAGAGGTGGTACAACCAACACCTTTCAAAGACAGCTCTCAATTTCTCTAAGTGTTCGGCCCAACTAGAGTGTATGCATAAGTCATCTACAAACACTTCCAGTTCGTGCCTAAGCATGTCCTTAAAGATAGTGCACATTAGGCGTTGAAAAGTCGTAGGTGCGTTCATTAGCCCAAAAGGCATGACAATGTAGGCGAATACACCCCATTTCGTGGCAAAGGCAGTCTTGTGCCTGTCGTCGGGGTGCACTTGCACTTGATTATAGCCCGAGAAACCATCCAAAAAACTGTAGGCTTCTTTACCTGCTACCCTCTCAAGCATGTGCTTGGTGTAAGGTAAAGGATAGTTATCCCTCTTTGTAGCGGCATTCACTTTCTTGTAGTTCACGCACACTCGGATTTTTCCATTTTTCTTCATGACAATCACGATAGGTGATACCCAGTTCGTGTGCTCGATCTCATATATGAATCCTGCCCTCATGAGTTTATCAATCTCCTCTTTTACTGCATGGGCATGTTTGGGATTCATGGGATAAGGTCGTTGTTTCATTGGCACTGCATCAGGGACCATTGGGATATTATGAGTCACAACCCTAGGGTCAACTCCCTTAAGTTCATCCAATGTCCAGGAAAATATGTCAATGTACTCTTGCAAGAGTCCAACAAGTTTGGTCTCCTCATCCTCCGTCAAGTCATTTGCAATGAATACAGGTCTTGGCTTTTCAGCTTCCCCAGCCAAGTTAACTTCCTTGACTTTGGCGGGTCCCTCGATCGGTTCACTAGTTTGGCCTTGTCTTTTTGCACCTAGCAGAATCACCACTCTGTCACCCTTTTTAAATTTTGTAAACCATTTGGGTAGATCCTGCGGTTTCTTTTGCCTTTCTACTTCTGAGTCCTTTGCTTGGTTCATGGCCTCCTCCTTTAGCCTCCTGCACCTTAGGTGGACTGGCAAGTCTCCCTTGGTGTGTTTGACTTTAGAAGGTTGTGGTATCTCGGGATCACTCTCAGTGCTGACTTCCGAATCTGAGTTAAACTCGCATCCCTCACTTGAGGAAGGTGTTTCCTGAGGGGGTCATAGTTCAGTAGGTGCATTCGTCTTGAGCACTGGGATTACCCATGGTTGTGCCACTCCGGCTTGCTCGTAATCCATGGCTCCTATGTGTTCTAGCCAGGATCTGTCACACTCCATTCGCATAACTTCTTTTTCGTTTTGACTGGTCCTTCCTCTCCTAGGCTTTGAGTCTGCCCTGATTTGTTCTATCGCTTTTCCTTCCGTGTCGTACTCTATTGTATCTATCTCTTCTTCACTCTCCTCTCCCGTAGAGCGACAGTCCTCATACTCCTCGTCATCAGAGTGCTGTCCTTCTGACTGCTCATCATCACCTAAGCTTTCCTCTCTAGTCTCCTTGTCATCAGTAACTAAAGCCTAGTTATATAACAAATTTAGGTCGTGGACCTTGGTCCATTTCCATTCTGGCTTAGCTAATAGATCACGTAGAGGTTTTAAGTCAGCAGCCAAGTTGCCTTTCAGTTTATTGGTAAGATACTCTATGATTTCTTGAAGTTCTAGATTGTTGTCGGGGATATGGAACGAGGCTGATTTGCCTGGGTTGAGTGAGCTTCCTGCCATCATGCAGAGTGGCACAATTGGCTCCTCAATTGGCATGGTTGCGACTTTAGCAGCCTGCCGATATAGTTCTTCCTCATCCGAGAATGGTAGGTCAATGGTTGCCAAAATGTGCATCCAATCCCTCTCATCCTCAGGGCAAGGAATATATTTAGTGAGTGATCCATAGGGTTTGGTCGTTTGAGTATCGCCTTTCAGCATAGCTGAGATGGCATCTAGGTCAACGGGGGTCGTCTTCCAAGCGTCCATCTCTACCCTTACTGCACTAGTTCTGTTCCCTAGGAAAATCAAACCATTGCCCCAGTCCTCAATGACACGCACATTCCTTAACACGCGCATTCCTCATCCAAGGTTGGCCTAATAGTATATCGTAATCCACTCCCTTCATGACAATGAAGTTTATGGAAAACTGCACACCGGCAATTTTTACTGGCCAATTCTTTAAGATCCCAAATGGTCTTACCTTTATTCCATTTGCTAACGTGAAGTTGAACCTGGCAGTCTCTACAGGAGGGTTTCCCCATGCCTCTAAGACTGCATGGCTTAATACACTAACACCTGTGCCTGTGTTTACAATTCCTTTTTGCGTCATATCTCCTAAGGCTAGGACGGGTAAAATTGCATGCATTTTAGTGCCTTCCCAAAAAGCATTGATGTGCAAAGACTTAGGCATTGTGTGTCGAGTTAGACTTGGGATCTGTGTAACCGCATCATGATCTTGCGGATCAGCACCCGCAAGTCATGTGTGTCCCTCCATCAAGTCTTTTAGCTCTTGCCATAAGGAATGATTCTGTCTAAGCAGGTCTTCCAAGCTTAGAGTTACTGGAGTAGATAACAAGGTTGTGAGGAGGCCTTTGGGCTCTTGTCTTCCCATGAGGCTAGCATTTCTAGGCCATGCGTTCTGTCTGCCGTGGCAAGTTTCACCTTGGCCTTGCTGCTGAGTTGCCCCCAGTGGTGCAGGTATGCTCACAGCTTGTGGTTTCGAAGGTGAGACTGGTGTGCTCACGCTGGAGAAATCTTCAATAGGATCTTCTAATATGGGTTCAGCATCCTTGAGGTGCTTTTGGGGGTCCTTGACCCACTCCTTGACCTTAGCTATAGTCTCGAGCTGCCGTTTGGGATGGGGATATTCCCCTACCTTGGCACTCCCTAGCTTGGCTATCTTAGGAGCTGAGGTCTCCGCTTCTGCGTCTGTGACCCTCTTTCCCGTTACTAACGTAGTCGCTTCCTCGGTTTTAAGAGTTCTCTTTGCATCGGTTCTCTTTTTTCGTCTCCTCCGGCTTTTCTTTCCTATTGAGGTTGCATCAAGGTTACTTGGCCCAGGCAAAGAGATGCCTGCCTATTTTGTTTGAGCTCGCGTCATAACATGTAGTGGGATGGGTGTATCCTCACTGTCAAAGGTTTCCACTCCAAAAATCCCCAAAGGCACCGATGGCATGTTGGCAAAGCTGTTGACATATCGAGCTCCACTCGTGATACGCCAGGGTGACCGTTGTGCATTTATGTCACCGACGTGTTAGTTGCAGACGCGGTTGGTACACCGCCCCTGAATAATAGCTACACGATAGCTATCCTTATCTACTCTAGTTTGTGGCTCAGTTAGTATGCCACCTTAGTTAGTTGAGTTTGGTTTGAGACCCATATATACAGGGTTCTTCTATTTCTTTGTAAGAGAGTTCTTTTTGGCTTACACAACTAAGAAGAGGAAAACTGTTTTTCAGCCTCCACCCTTGTGTGTCTTCCCCCATTGTGCAAGCAAGAAAGCTTCAAGCGAGACTCCTTCCTTCTCTCCCACAATCTTGACAAAAGCTGGTTGATGGCTTCTGCCTAGGACAGTCAGGAAATAGATGTGTGATTTTACACTCTGTGCATCGGAGATCCGCTTTGTCCTTGCTAGCTTGTTCTCGTTCTGGGCAGCGTGATGAAATGTGGCCTCGGTGGCCACAAGTCCAGCATGTGACTGGATCTTGGCTTGGCCCTCCAAAGCCTTTGCCTCTTCCTCTTCCTAAAGCCATCATCGGCACCGGTCGATAGTCCATCAGGACTAGGTTGCCCTCCTCGTCTGTACGGGTTGACATATGTTTCTTCCTCATTAGGCTCCTCCACAAAGTGAACAGGAGAATCACTAGATGGGTGGGTTACAAAAGGCCCTGGTGGTCTGGGTATACCAGTTGGGTTCATCTCCAGCCTAGGTACGGCAGGTCTTGAGTCAGTCGGTGCTGGGAGAGTTAACTGGGCTCCCCTCCCGAAGAAATTGGGTGGCCTATTACCTAAGTATGGAGGGTTGTACTACTGTGCGTATGGGAATCTCCTCGGCATTTTGCAATGCACTGCATCATGCCCGAATCTACCTCAATTTGAGCACGACCGAGATCTAGGATCTTGGCACTCAACTGGGAGGTGATTGCCACCGCAGTATATACATTGTACATGCGATCTCACAGGCTTCCTTACCAGTTCTTGCAACTATGCAATCTCCATTCTCATTTCTACCATCTCTTGGTCATGGTCTACACTCTTTCCCTTATCCTGCACACTAGCAGTTGCTTTTTCCCCCGAAGTAGTTGATCTCTTAGGGTCCCTCTGGCTTGCACTCTCTCGGTTGGTAGTCCTCATGCTGCGTTCCCTGAGTTGATCATCTACGCGTATTGCCTCCTCGAAAACTCTAGCTAGCATGTCTCGTTGCAAGGTGGAGGTACTGGCCAAAGCCCTATAGAGCTCCGCACTCCGAATCCCGTTCATGAACACTGTAGATATTGCCCTCTCGGTAGGTCGCTCATTGATAGGGATTCTCTTGTAGAGGCTACGCACCTGAGTGACATAATCCCTAACATCTTCCTTCTCCCTTTGACTGATATTCATCAACCAAACGATGAGGTTATCCGAATACCCTGCCTTTGAAAACCTCTTAATGAAGAGGCCCTTAAGGCGAACAAAGTTTGTATGTTCTGCGTCATCTAGACAAGAATACTAGGTCCTCCCCTTATCGCCTAAGCACATGCCGAAAGCTTGAGCTCGCTGTGCAGGGTCTATAAGACCGTTTGCCTCACATACTCGCTCGAACTGCTCCATGAAGCTGTATGGGTCACTGCTAGGTTCGTATCTAGCTAGTTGTTTTGCTACGATGGGGATTCTAGCCTGCCCTTTAGCCCCTTGCGTGACTCTCAATCCTGATAGTAGCGCGGTGGCTAGGGCAGTAGCGCTTTGTTCAATGGACGTATTGTCCAAGAGTCGCTTTGCTACCAGTTCGCTCAATGTCATGTCAGCCTCTGCTGCCCATTCCCTCTCTACATTCAGTCCAGATTTGGCCACTCCAGCTAGGTCTAGCACTTGTCTAGCCTCGTACATATCTACGTCTTGCTGGAGCCTTCTAGCCCTTTGCTCATGGTTGTAGGCAATTATGCCTTCTAGTGTTCTCTTGATTGCTCTTCTCTCTTCTTCCAAGTTTGCTACCACTTCCTCTACAGGTCTGCCCTGGATCACGGTCCTAGTGAGTAGATCGTAGTTGTGGACCAGTTCCTGGACTGAGGTTGGAAATTCTCCTAAGTCTAATTGGTCCTCTCCTCATTCGCCTCTTGATCCCAACATTGTTTCCGCTTCCAGCTCCATGAGCTTGTCAATAAATCCAAGTAGCTCCGGCAGCGTCCAATCCTCTATATTGTTGCTTTCCGTGTCTTCGTGTCTTCTCTAGGTCCTACTAGTAGGGCACTTAGGCACCTGTCTAAGTCTTGGGGTCTTCTCCTACTAGTGGGTTCCTTAATGTTATTAGATATCCTGATGTGTTCCTTGTTATTTGAAAGCAGCTGCAATCCTTATTCACACGTTATGCTTAGTGCTTTCGTGGTGGTTGGTGCGAAAACAGTCTTTTCTCTTTTCTTGCAGTGCAAACTTAGTGGGACACAAGAGTGAAGTGCTGATGCAAAAAGCGTTTAATACAAACTCCACTCTGTTTCTCTCCACATTCTTAGCCTGATTTGAGTTCTAAGCTTGGTTTCCGGCTATTCTATGGTCTTTCTGAAGGTCTGTGCTACGTTTTCTATTCTGCTCTAAGTTCGATTGGTCTATGAGGTTCTAATGGTCAAACTGGGTCTTGGGGGTGTTCAGGGTTGTGTCCTGGGGGTCAGGTCTGTGGCAGGGTCAACTAAAGATCCTTATTTTTCCTTCTGGCAGGATGGTCCAATTCTGGGAATCGAACAGGGCTGGTCCCACTCTAGTAGTTGGACGGTCCGATTCTTGCAGTCGGACAGAGTGGTCCGAGTCCAACAGTAGGATAGGTCGGGTCCGATTCCTAAAGTCTGATGGTCCGACTATGATGAGCGGTCCGAGTGCCACATGGCACGTTCGATCGAACTGTCCGATCTGGTAGTGGGGTCCGATTCTAAAATTGTTTGGTCTGATCCGAATGTTGGATGGTCCGACTAGCACGCAGTCCGACTCCCTCAGTTGGACGGTCCAATTCTTGGAATCGGACGATCCAACTCCAGGACTCGGGTGGTCCGATTCTGGGAATCGGACCACTGAGACCTGGTCCGATTGCGTTTGGCGGCAGGCACGATTTTGACGCGTTTCGATCCCACTTGACGCCTACTACACACAATCATAAGAGACTTTCCAGATATGATTAGGGCACTACTAAGAAGCACTAGACTCACCTGGAGTAGCACAAATCGATGGCACCCAGAATCGTTGAATCTGGTCCCCTGTTTCCCTATTTCCAGTAGTAGCCAAAACCTTCTATTTTCTCTTTTCCTAATCTAGTCTTAATCTAGTGCAGCCAAAATGCAAAACATAGATGTAGAATGGTAGTCCTACACTAATGCTTCTAACAAACCAAAACACTTACTTGTTTCACAGATTAAAACCTCCTAAATCTCCTAGCTATCTTGAGCACCGGTTCGGGCTGCAAACCCTACTTCTATGCTTGACTTGATGCGCGCAACGCTCAAGGATCGATTTCGTCTGTCCTGACAAAACCAAAATGAAGGGGAGCTACAAGCTCTACCTCGAGACCTATGGACCACTTATTGCTCAAGAGTTTCGAACCAAGTGGCCATGGCTACCTCTCACATAGTCGACGCGCAATGCCTACCTTACGGGTGTAGTGAGCTTACCTTGATGCTCGATCGAGTACCCTCCTCTTTCTTGCACACCGATAGCTCCACAATCCTTGAGGCAAGCTCAAGCAACCTCAATCCCTCTCCCATGAGCTTCATCCTCCATAGCCATGCTCGAGACAAGAGAAGAGAAGAGAGGAGGGGAAGATGAAGAGAGAAGATGGAGAGCTTCTTCTCCAAGATCCCTCACTCTCATACAATCACTCCCTCACTCCCTCACACTCTCTCAATCCCTCTCTCAAGCACAAGCAAGAAGGCAAGAAATAAGAGAAGAAGAAGAAGAAGCTTTGGCCACACACAAGAATGATCTTCTTATTCACTTTTTGAACTTTATATACATGCCCTACTTTTCATGGGCGGTCATCCCCTTTTTTACATGGCCGGCCAATAGTCTAGGCCCATTTCTCATTTCCCACCGTTCTAATCTATCCTATTCCCAACTAATGCATACAATTTGCACAGGAGTGAGCCTGGCGCTCTTTTACAAGGATTCGAGAGTGCTTTCACACTTAATGGTGCTCTTTTTACTCTTTTACTTTCCTTGGGTGACTCTAAGACTTCCTGAGGGTTGTGCTCGTGCTTTTAATTTTTTCAGGGTCTGGTACCCGGTTAAGGCACCTTTTTCTTCCTTTTGTCCTGCGCCTTTTACTATTTCCTTTTTTCCATTTCCCGCTCCTCTGTGCTGCGGTAAACAAAAACAGTCAAGACTATTGGCCAAGAACCGCAGACTTAAGAGAGAGGCAAGTGGCTAGCAATCTCCTCAATACACTGGTGACCACCTCGGTAACTCTAAGCTTAGGCGACCTGCATAGGCAGCATCCAACGCTATGGCTAGAGTTGAAGCAGTGGGTTGAAGAACTAAATGAGCCAATTACCAAGACTTGCCTGAGCATGACGTAGAAACTCAAATATTGAGTCTGACGCTGCACTCCATGCCTAGATCCTTGCACGTCAATGCTTTTTGGGAAGGCGCAGAAAAGCATGTAGTCCTGCCAGTCCTAGCTTTGGGGGATGTCACAAGAAAGGGAATTGTAGACATAGGGGCAGGAGTGAGTGTACTAAGCCATGTAGTTCTCGAAACTTGGGGTTACCCACAGGTAGAGACTGTTACAAGAAAGGGAATTGTAGACACAGGGGCAGAAGTGAGTGTACTAAGCCATGCAGTACTCCAAACTTGGGGTAACCCACAGGTAGAGACTGTCACAAGAAAGGAAATTGTAGACACAGGGGCAGGAGTGAGTGTACTAAGCCATGTAGTACTCTAAACTTGGGGTAACCCATAAGTAGAGACTGCTAGGTTCAATGTAACGGAATGAAGGTGAAACCATGTGGAGTATTGAAAAATTGGCCAGTGAAGATTGTAGGAATCCAATTCTCGGTTGACTTTATAGTCATGAAGAGAGTGGACTACGATATCTTGCTAGGCCACCGACCCTGGATGCGTAACACGAGAGTCATAGAAGATTGGGGCAATGGTCTTATTTTCTTAGACAATCAAACAACATAGGTTGTAATAGTAGAGATGGACACTTGAAAGACTACACTGGTCGACCTAGATGCCATCTCTACCATGTTGAAGGGCAACAGATAGACTAGGGGATTCTATGGGGCCCTCACCAAGTATATCACATGCCCTAAGGATGAGCGAGACTAGATGCATGTTCTTGCTACCATTGACCTACTGTTCTCAGACACTGAGGAGTACAAACAAGCCATCAAGGCAACTAGCAAGCTCAAGGACACACCTTCAGTGCCAGTCTGCATGATGATTGGGAGCCTATGTGGAAGACCCAACCCTTTTGTATTCCAAGTCCTAAAAGCATTGTGATGAGTGCCAAAGGACTAAATTTTCGATTTGTAAGGATCACATGGAGCTAACCCCAATTATCGCACAACAACCCTTGAGAAATGGGGGATTGACTTCATCGGACCCATTAGTCCTATAACACAGTATTCACAAGACAAATACATCATTGTGGCTATCAATTATCTAACAAAATGGGCAAAAGCACGAGCTATGAGAAAGAATAACACTCGGTCCACTGCTGAGTTCCTATGGGAGCACGTGATCTCACAATTTGGCTGTCCCATGAAATAGTTAGCGAAAAAGGCACACACTTTATCAACGAAGTCATAGCTCACCTCCTATCCTCCTTCCTAATCATCCATTTGAAATCCTCACCTTATTACCCCCAGGAAAATGGTCAAGTCGAATCCACAAATAAAATCTTAGTAAATGTCTTGACCAAAGTCATCTTTGCTTCACGTAGTGATTGGGATAACAAGCTAATGGCAGCCTTGTGGGCCTACCGCACGGCTTACAAGATGACTGTAGGATAGACCCCCTTTAGTTTGACATATGGTACAAAGGCAATCCTTCCCTTGGAATTCTTCATACCAAGCCTTAGGATAGCCCTTCAAGAAAGATGGGATGGGAAGGATCATGGATAGAACACTTGATTGAACACGAATGCTTATAAGAAACTCGACTTCTAGCCACCCATGTGCTAATATGTGAGAAGGCAAGATGTAAAGGATGGTTTGACAAGCATGTCAAGCAGTGCAACTTCGAATAGGGTGACTTAGTATTGTTGTACTCAGTCAAAGGACATAAGCAAAAATTGAAGTTTCGGGGGCTACGACCTATTAAGGTTCGAACTATTAGCCAAATTAGCAACATAGAACTTGAAACCCTAGAGGGTGAGGGCATATGCTTCTTCAATTGAAGCCACATAAATAAGTATTTCCCTCCCAGCACCCATTGCATGAGCCCCCAATGCTAGCACTCCTTGTCCACATATGAGTAGCCACTATCACTGAGATGGACAGTGAGGATGAAGAAGCAATAGCATCGGCTTACCTAAGCATGATGGTCACTGCCAAGCACACATGCACCATCAATGCATTGATCGATGAGGGAGTTGATTTTAATGTCTTAACCCATGACCATTGGACCCAACTTGGCAAACCGCAGTTGCAGCCCACTAATGCTAAGCTCACCCTTTGTGAAGGCCAACCCTACACACTTTTGGAAACATGCAAGATTGCAGTTTCTATCGAGTCGGAGAGCCTATCAGTCATCTTCTATGTATTGCCAAATACAAAGGATACAGGTCAAGAATCATTGTTAGGACGCACTTTCAAGAAGCAAGGACAATGCAACGTAGATTATGATCTGCAGTGTATTCACCTTGCCATTGGCAACGTTTGAATCGTGACAACTTTCAATAAGGGCAACAAGGCTCTACCCAAGCCTGCCATGCCATCGATAGAGCTACCTAGGACCGAGCCTAGGGAGGGGGGTCATGAGTCATCACAACCCACACAGACTACAAAACCACCGCCAACTAAGGCCATCCCCACAGCCACAGAGCCTAGGCTTAAATGGGTGCCAGAACACCAAAAACGACCTACTCGTAGCCAACAAACACAGCTCCGCAAGGCTAACAACTGTCATTCAAAACCTAAGCGACTGATCCAATGCTATCGACATAGACGCATGATAAAGCCACAATGGATCCCCAAAGATTTATTACTAGCCCAAGGATAATACGAAGGCAACACCTGGATATGGGTGCCCAAGAAGAGAGATCCTAGAAGCATAGCCCAACCACAGCCATCGCTTCCTACCCCATCTCCAGGAAGCCCTACTCCTGTTAAGGCAGGGAACACCCAAGAAATGCGAGCTGCAAAGCCCACAGAACCTGTAACGGTTGTGGTTAAAAAAACCCAAAAACCAATAAATTGACCAAAACAACAGCTTGATACCCCGGAATCATCTAAGTCTGGAGATCTTGGCACCCCAGTGGGGTGCACAAGAAGGGGGAAATGCACCATTTGTGCCATTGGAGCCACCCTCACCCCAAAGAAGCACTGGACACGCGGATCAGAATACAGAGTTACCCTTAGATACATCACTGTCTAGTCCGCCGCCCCTCAAACCATTACTATCTAGCCCAATTCCACCATAAACACTAGCAGGTCTTAAACCTTCCTATGAGCGATGTTTGTTCCTAATGGCTTCCAAAAAGGACCTTGCTAAGAATACGGGAGATGACTTGGTGACTTGCATCAAGCTCTTGGATAACACCTTTACTACATTTGCTAGGAGCTACGAAAGACTTGATCTCAGCTTGCTTGATGAACCCCTTGCCTCGTTGAGGTTCGTTCCTTATCCTGCACTTGAGAAGAATACGAGTTCATGACCGTAACATCCCCCAGGGTTTGAAAGGAGTTGATCAATAATCGTGAAATCTCAAAAGAGCACACGTTCATCAGACGACTAATAACATCATACCGTAAGCCCCAAAGGCCTGCGTCACCCATTGAGCTTGAGAAACTCACTCACCTTGCTGACTCTGACTTATCTTCTTACAAAAATGGTGTAACCTACATCTCCAATGGGAGAAATGGGGTTTCCAAATAATGACTAATGTTGAGCAGCGACGTGCCATCAAAACAACCAAGTATGACCCAACTTACGTAGCACCAACCTCTTTCAGGGTCTTGGCCATCACCTGAAACAAACACCTAGACGACTAGGTCTTGGCCCAACATCCTTACATTGATCACATCCTTATGGAAGAGGAGCTACATGCAGCTAGCCACATTAACTCGGGTGATTTTCTAACCAATACCCAAGTATGCATTGGTCCTTATAATCTAAATCGTCATGCCCACTTGGAATACAACCCTGATTTCTATGATTGGATTATGCCAATGTAGATAGCACCATACTGTGCTCAAATGTCTTGTCTCTCCCATGTCTAATACTAGGAAGGATTCTTCTCATTTCCAAGGGGGGAGGGGGTAAGGAGAAGTAACGTGAAATCAAGGAAAAGTGTCATAAAATTTTGGAAATGAATAGAACTGCTCGAAGGAAAATTCCTTTTTGATGCTTAAAGCATGCTCTTCTTTCCATAAAAGCATTATCAACTCCTGTTTATCTTCTATCAAGAAAATATTTTAAGAATGTTAATGGTGAACCATGATATATGACAAGAACCTAAAATGACAGGGCAAGATAAAGGTAGCAAACTTTTGTTCACAGAGGAAGAGCAAGTTAAGTATGGCTTGACGATAGAAACGAGGGGCTACAACCAGTTCACATTCAAGCACACCATAAACCTAGAAGATGCCATCATGGAAGAGCCACTCATAAAACAACTCGTGGACCAGTGTAGCCTACAGAAGTACGTAGAGAAGGTTGATGGACAGGCGGTCAACTATGAAAGGTGCGCAGAATTTCTAGGGAGCTTCAATGCCAAAAGGAATTGTGGCATGGTGATAATCAGGAAAGGGGAATAAGCCCACCAAGTAGAGGTGGAATTGAGCCTTGCAGTGGTGGAGAAGGCCCTAGGTTTGACTAGCAGGATAGAGCAATGCCCAAAGAGGGACGTGTATAGCATGCTAGGAACAAGGCTGCTGTACGCACAGTAGATGGGATAAGCTTAGCAGACATCCCAAATCCTGAGATCAAGCTGCAAGCAAAGATGGTCCATGCTCTCTTTTCCAATCAAAGGTACAAATGCTCTTATGAATAGAATCAGAGTGTCGTTGTTGGAGAGCATTGCAGCTGGATCCCCAAATGAAATAGATTGGAACGCCTTCGTGCAAAAAACTATTGAAAGCTCAGTGAAAGCTTTGACCATTGGTAGAGCAGGCAAGGCCCAAAGTGGCAAAGGTTGGAAGCATCCACCACCACAGCATGGCCAACGATGCCCTCGACTAGGGACTATGATGCTGATATAGCTAAACTCCTAGCCCAACTAGAGAAGGCGAAGGAAGAGAGAAAGGCCGCGACTGTGGAACTAGAGGCCGAAAGAGAAGTTGCCGTGGCTCTATAGCTAGAGATGACATGGCAAGCCACGGAGCATCAGAAAGAAATTAGAAACCTAAAAGAGTAACTTAGTGCCAAAGAAAAGGAGGCATAAGAAATTCGAAACCTGAAAGAGCAACTTAGTGCCAAAGAAAAGGAGGCATAAGAGAAGGAAGATCGCCTAAGGCAAAGGCTAGAGGATGAAGCCCAGGACCTAGTGGTGGAGCAATGAGACCACAAATTGCTCATCCAACAATACGCTGAGCTCCAACAACAACAACGAATGGCACGGGTAGAAGCTATGCATGCAGAACTATGGGATAGCCCGCAAGAAGGAGACCATGCATCAGAAGAACGACGCCAAGAACGAGAGGATGCCCTAGTATTCCAACTATGGTTGACAATGGAGGAGGAAGGAAGGCTAAAGAGAGAGATAGGAGTTGTATTGAAGGAAAAGAAAGAGGCCATAGAAGAAGTGACCAGGAGCCGACAGGACAACTTGCAAAACGCCCAACAGAAAGTGGAGAGACTAATAGCCATGCCCATGACCGAAAGAAAATTGCACTTGGTGGAGCTAGAAAGCCACGTGCAAACTACTGAAGATCTATAAAAAAGGCTCACACATGCCCACCAACACTTCTCCGTGACTGATCAAGGTAGATGAATAGCCAAAGACTAGCTGATGAACCATCGTGATAAAGAGAAGACCCAAATGTTGTAAGTATGGGATGAGTAGCAATAGCAACAGGTGGTAATGATGCTATCTCAGGAGATGGAAAGGGGCAAGGAAGATCTAGAAGAGAAGGCACAGTAGTGGGAGAGACACAACTTTGAAAGAGTGCGAGGGTTGACAGAGCACTTGGAAGTGGCAGAATGTGAGAGGGTGCTTGCAGAATCTAGAGCTGAGGCCACTAAAGCATGCTCCAATATGCAGAGGCAAGCCTTTTTGAGCACTGTGCTACATGTCACACAAGTTGAAGGTGAGGATTCGGTGGAGAGAATGAAAAGGAAGTTGGAATTGACAACCATAGCTTTAAGATATGGCATGCAAGAATGCATACTCCCAACCGGCCCATGCATAACCAAGGAGCAACAACGCAGCTACCTGTGACAAGCTAGCCTCTCCATCGATGAGCTCAGGGAACTTGGATTCGAGGAACAAGAGTAGCCCCATCCACCCTCAATCCAACCCACTATGAAACAAGACACAGAGGAAGGACTAGACTTCGAGCATGCATTCAAAGAAGAACCACAAATTAGAGAGCCCAATCCACCCTTGCCTGATCTACCCCCAGAAGTGCCAGAAGGTGCTTAGGTTCCCAAGCGCGTTATTGCTGCAAGAAGAAGAAGACGAGAACTTGTGGAGCAGGCCCAACAGCTTCTTGACGAGCCCATGCCACCACGCGAGGATCACCATCCCGTCGAGTGGTCACAGGAGCTGACTATCTGGCAACAGTGGGAGCTCCAATCTTGACCTTTTGAGTTCTCCTTCCTCTACCCACAAGTCTTGGACCAAGTCTTACCCCTGGAGGTAGTGGAAAGGATCATTCATTTGGGCAATACTCTAGTGAACCGATGGGTTGAGGAGCGGAGCATTGTAATTACGCAATGGAGGCAGGAACCCATGGACTATTGGTGGGATAAGGTCTATCAGGTTCCCAAAGTCGTCCAAGGTTATGAGGTGTAGCCAAAGTGGTGGAGGAGGATTTGGGACACCAATTTTGATGCATGGATGGCCTTCTACAGCACGCTACAAGAACGGAATGATCCCATCTACATGCCCTACCCTTGCAAACACGGAGTGGATTACGATAGGGGGATGCATGGCAGGTATGACTTTCCAAAGATCTACAATGTCAATGCATCAACTCTCGAGGAATGCATGACCTTTAGAGTAGGGGACTTGCACCCATCCATCAACTGCTTCCTCAAGGATTTTTCTTCTTGCCCAGACCTAGCCTTCATAACTACTTGCAATTACCTTAGGATCATTAGGTTCTTGCTTAAACAAAAGCCACCAGTTGAGGGAGCGCACCCTCCCCCACTCTTTTTTGACATTAACCTAGGAATAGATAGCTACGCCATGGGTAAGCTCATGATGAGGGCAACCCTGCTTCCATCGTTTTGTATGAGGATCCTTGAAGACATGAGCGATAGCCACTTTATGAGGTGTAATCATCCTTTCTTGTCAACCACACCTCTTAATGTAAAGGCTAACATTAAGGAATACATACAAAGCTGCGCCTTTTTGACTAAGTCCCTAAGACCACCTCCTGAATTGTCTGAGGAAGATTAGGGTGGAGTCTAAGAGTATCCCTTACATCCAAATGCCGGCTATAATAATCTATGTCCAAAAAAAAGAAGAGAAAGAAAGAAAGAAAAAGTGGAAACGCTGAATCTCCCAAAAAGCACATTGAGCGCCACAATCACTGCACCTAGGGCCATATCTAGCCCCATCCCCCAAGACACATGCTTAGGGCACACCAAGGGCAAGAAATACCTAGCAAGGTAATTCTTTCCTATGGTAGACCTATGTACATGCACTAGAGGTGATTAATTTGCATATAGCATTTATAAAATTCAACCCTCAACAACAATAAATTTTGGACTTGGCTTAACTTTTCCATAGTGATTATCTAACACAAAGATATGACCTACTTGCATATGGAAAGAAAATGGATATTCACTAATTGGTGTCTTGCATTTTCCTTTTTAGATTCAACCCTCAACAACGGTAGATTTCAAACTTGCCTTAACTTTTCCATAGCAATTATCTAAAACAGAGATATGATCTACTTGCATATGGGATATTCACTAATTCCTATCTCACATTTTCTTTCATTTCTTAATATTTTCTACCCTTCTCTATGATTTTATTCAATGATACAAATTTCATAATCTAACTACTTATGAGTTAATGTACAACCACTAGGATCCAACCCATCATAGAGAATTATGCTCCTATAAATGCCCCTTGAGGAAGACACTTCATAATTGTAAGGAACCAAGTTAATTTGATTTTCAAGAAGGGGCTATGATCTAAAAAGGGGATTTGATAGATTAAAACCCAATTGTTCAGATCAAAGGGACCAAAGGTCCTTAACCAAGGAAATTAGATTTGTTAAAAGATCATTGAATTTTATGACCCTAGAACTATTAACTTTGGCTACAATTGAGAGATTAATTTTCACTTTCAAGGGTTGGGATAACCCTTTTTTAACCGCAAATTGCTGACACTCGATAATAAATTGAACTTGATATTGGGAGATTACCAACTCTAGAACAACTCCCAACTATTTTGATGTGCATCCAAATGATTGTTTGATGTAAAGGGTTGATGCATTAGCAAGATTGTTTGTGCTTGATATTGTATTTAAAAATTAGGATAAATCCAAAGATGCACTAGAGGTCTCTTTGTAAGGAGTATACTTGATAATACAAGATAGCAAGGGTGTCAATGATTTTTTTTTGAAAGATTACTTTCAACTTGTGGAATTGCTAAGTGCAACTGTGAGGCTAGTTAAAGGATGTTTTCTTGAATTCACTTGAAATTGGATGTGTAATGCTAGCCTTTTCTTTAACCAAAGGAGAAAAGATGACTATTAACTTGAGAGGGAACCTAAAAGGTCTTCAAATGGCATGATGATAAGCCCTTGATCCTTCTCCCTAAGCTCTCTACTTGTATTCTAGCAAGCTTAACAAAAGCTAGCACCTAAATTGGAGCTACAATCAACATGCCTAAAATTGATGACAAGAATTAAGTCCAAAGCTATTCAATATTATATCTATTGTTCAATATGGCTAATATTTGTATAGGGCCCTTGTGGACTAAAATAAAGGTCCATTCACTACCAGTGGAAAGTTATCACAAAAATGAACATGAAACACCTTTTCTTCATATCTATACAACATGCCATTAAGTTTACAATACACTTTTGCATTTGCTTTAAATTTTCCAGAACTATGGCCTTACCCCTTTGCCGGGATTCGCACACAAACGATGCCTTTATTAATTGCTAAACTTTATACACCTTCCCGCAGCAAACCGAGCCACCATTTCCAAACTTCTCCTATTTTGGCGTAGTCACAAAGTGCATGGCAGTATTCTACATTCCCGGTAAACCACCAAACTGTGTTGTGTGTGAAGCCTAAAAGATTGTGTACGTGTGAACCAGACAAGGGAAACAAAATCAGGCCCATTACCGCATTTGGGAGAGCTTCAAAATGGAGCTTTTTACAGATTTAATGGTAGCGGCAATACACCTTGTTTGACTGCGTGAAGAGAACAAGGGAAGGGCTTGGGCGAGGCAGAAAGATAAGCACGCAGACCCAAGAATCTTCATGCGAGTCTTAGGAAAACTGAAGAGCAGGAACGTCAGAGTCAGAGAGCCGGGAGCAGCCAATAGGCTGGCTGGTGACCCGCAAAGAAGCCATGTGGAGGACAGATGGCGTGCCCACGTGGGCCGGGAGAGGAGAGGCAGCTGGAGGGATGGTGCAATCGGGTATACCGATGAGAAGGCGCCACGTAAGAGCGTGGCGGGGAGAGCGAGGTGGAGGGATGGCGTGATCGGGTTCACGAATAAGAAGGCGCCACGTAAGAGCGCGACAGTGTGCTCACAGTGTGAGGTCGCTGGAGCAACGCCGCGGTGGCACGTGGCGGCGAGGGGAGCGGGGAGGGGAGGGAGAGGGGGAGGTAACGTCGCTGGAGGTGCGCCGGAGGAGGAGCTGCCGCATGGCCTGGGCCACGGAGGCGGCGGGGCTGCTGTCGCGGGGGCCGCGGCACAGGCGGAAGTGGGCCTGCAGGGCCTCCTCGAGGCTGCCGCCTCCGCCGCTTCCGCCGCCCAGGCGCTGCAGCTCCTCGGCCACCGCCTCCGCGCACAGCCCGCACACCCACTTCCCGCAGAAGCGCTCCCTCACGCGCGCCGCGTACGCTGCCGTGCCCTCCTCCACCAGCCCGCAGCACTCGCACGTCAGCAGGCCCACGTTGCACGCCTCCTCCTCTTCATCTCCACCGTCCACGTGGCCCGTGCTCTTGTCGTCCAATTCGTCGTCGTCGTCGTCCTCGTCCGCAGCTGCCACTGGATCGTTGCGCCGTCTCATCATGCTGGAGCTCATCCTTTCACACAAGAAGTGTCGAACCACGATAATCTACAGTAGCTATACCAGCTGTAGCAGCAGCAGTGGGCCAGAGAGGAAGGCCACCATCATCAATATCAGCTCTAGTCTTGACTGCATGACGGCCTGGCCCCTCCTTAGTCCTTCTCGATAGAAGGCGGCTGGGGAGACTCTCTCTCTCTGTGTCTCTCTCGCTCTCGTATTGCACACCTCACTCAGTTTCTCTCTCTCTCTCTCTCTCTGTCTGTCTGTTTCGAGCATCTATCTCCCTCTGTCAACGCGACCGAAGCTCGCTGCTATAGGGTGGTAAGATCACCTTATCAGTGGGCCTGCTCGGCGCACTACTCGACCTCCCGCTCCCGCTGGACCCCACTCATGGTCCACCGGCAATGGGACCCACTCCCTGAAATCAGGCTTCGTGGGCTCGTGTATTTTAAAAACCGGGGCAAGGGGGTTTTGACTGCCGTGATGTACTCCAAAAGGGTGGGCACGTCACATGCTCCCGCAGGAGGTGCGAGTTAATGCCCACATGGGACCGACACCAACGCCTGTGCTGTGGCAGGTATAATTCAGCAGAGACGAAGGAAGAGCTAGCTAGCCGCAAGCGGGCTGCGCCGTGCGGCCCGCGGGTAGCGCCCACTGCCTACCCTCCCTCGGAAGTTGGTACTGGACAAGAAAGGCATCTCTTTACTTGCAGTAGTTTACATTTCACATACATCGAACAATCTGGGTTGTCCAATCGGAGAGAGAGAGAGAGAGAGAGAGAGAGAGAGCGCACTAACACTAGCACTAGCACTAGCACTAACACTAGCACTGAGCAGGTGCTTGTTGGCCAACATGTAGGCGAACGGCTTTAAGGAAGAGATTGGGAAGGTTATCCTGTCATCGCTTATTCCGAAGGGCCAAATCCCTCTACCCTTCTTAATCAAAGAAGAGCATTCCAAACCATACGCATAGGTGACATCATGCGTCTGGTAGCCACTTTCTCTAGTAAATATAGTTAAATCTATGAGAAGTCAAAATAGCGACTTAATAATGTGTTTTTACGTCAAACTATTAGTTAGTCTATCCATCATCCAACCATGCAGTCGACCTATCCAAAATCCAACCTTGAGCGACAGCAATTGTGTGACATAGGTCTTTAAGACAAACTTATTAGCCATTCTCAAATAATGTGTGGGTTGACTATGCTTTGATAGTGTGAGATAAGTCTACATATGAGCCTTAGACTTTGATAGTGTGGGTTGACTATGCTTTCATAGTGTGAGATAAGTCTACATATGTGTGGGTTGACTATGCTTTGATGTTGTAATCGTTAAGACTATGGGATGGAGATCAAATGGATGAGGCTCCCATAAAGACTTGAACTTTGTATTGTTGTAATCCTTAAAAATTTATTAAAAGTTACCTCACACAATAAAAATATTAACACTACATAAAATGTATATCTATGTAAAGAATATGTTGGACATAAATTGAAATTTGTATAATCCACTATGCTTGTCAAAACCATTCAATTAAGCTGCTTTGGCTTTCAAGGCTCCCTTTTCAATGCCTTTTTCTTTCACAAATGAGACACCTACAAATTATTAATAAGAAAAATATAATAAAACACTTGAAGTACAAAAGCTCATAAATTTTAACAGTACAATTAAGAACCAAAATGCAATAAAACGAAGAGTGTTCTTCTATACCTTCAAGTCCAATACAAACTATAGCCTTGGGCTACAGTTCTTTGAGAACTTTGTATACTCCATGCTACAATCCTCAAAACTATGGAATGGAGATTGCATGGATGAGAGGCTCTATATTCTCTAATGTCTAATCTCTCTAGTGCTCTTTTCCTCTCTCTATTGTACTATATTCTCTCTCTTCTCTCTCTCTCTCTCTCTCTCTCTCTCTCTCTCTCTATATATATATATATATATATATATATATATATATATATATATATATATATATATATATATATATATATATATATATAGCTACTTTATATAAAGAAGCAAAGTGACAATCTGTCTACTTTGTTTCTCTCTCTTTCTCTACACTTTCTTTCTCTAACTTAAGCACTTGAATAAGGAGGCTCATACATGTTTGGAAGGTTGCTCTCTTACAAAAAAAAAAGTATTAGGTGGTGCAAACCAGCAACCTTACCACCTCTAAGCACACTCAATGCATTTCACAAATGGTGTTAAATGGAATGTTTAAGTACACATTCTCAGCTACACTATAGATAGGCATCAAATTCAAAAGGGTATTCAACTAGGTCTTAAATATAATGTTTAAACACATGTTCATGTGTATGTAATAGAAAGTGTTTTAACATGCATAAAGAAACCCTGAGTAGAGTTTGCACCACATTTTACTGTGTTTATTCACAAGTTTAGAAGATCAATCTTCATAAGTGTATTTAAGCAAGCGTTAATCATCTTGAAACTCCATATTCGGGAATTTGGGAATTTTCCATCAATATGGGAATTCCAAATGAAAATGGATTTCATGAATTTTGGGAATTTCATTAATTTGGAACTTGGTGCAATGGAACATATTATTGCTTATGGTTGTTTCCAAGAGATTGAAAAAAACTCAAAAAGGTGGTGTTAATAAACACCTTGGTTTTAATATCCTTGAAAATATTCAAGGAAAATCTTCAATTGATGGATTCTTGTAGACTTTCTTTGGCCTTCAATACAACGTTTGGGGAATTTTAAAATTTTTGGGAGATTTTGTACATTTCTTCATCCAAGAGAAGACAATGCTATCTATTGTTTCCCATCGTTCAGGACCTTTTTTGTTGCACATCTAATTTTTATCCCAACAATTAAAATACACCTCTGCATCTGTAGCATTTTGACGACTACAAATTGTTGCCCAATATTGTATACGCACCTTGTTGAAGTTTTTGGAATTTCTATTTGTATCGACCTCACTTTGTGCAACACTAAGCCATATTGGATATATTGGATCTGAAGGTCTAACAAGCACAAAGTCATCTTTCTTCACATCAAGCATTGGTTCAAATGCATGTTTCGGTCGTTTGCTGAGAGGACCACAATAGTGATTATTCAACTCTTCCAATCCAATAAAGTCATCTGCATTATCTACATCTATATTGGTTACATCACTTTGTGTTCTTGGCCAAAAATCTATGAAAAATAAATCTTCTTGGACATTTGGAGTTTGAAGAGCATAGATCATATGTTTCCAATAATTAATCACTAGTGTTATAAACTTTGTGAACTCTACTTTAGGTCATGTACATTTGACCATCTTTCCCAGTACTTCAAATAATCTTTAACTCCACTTACTACTTCTTGATGATCCTTAATGTACTCAAACATGAGCAGCAACATTGGAACACCCTGAAGAGTAGGCTTTCTTGCAAGGTCTCTCTTCCATAATTCAATGCCACCTTCTCTTGGTAGCCAGTCTGGGGACTTTGGATGCATCTTGTATTGCATGACAGGTGTATCTCCTTGCATATAAAAGTGAAATTGAAGAGGTTTTGAGTGACCAACAAGTGTATCATTGGAATCACACAAGTATCCCTCAACGTAGCTCTTAAAGTCAGGCACATGTGTTAATGTTGCATGACAGGTGTATCTCTTAAAGTGACCAACAAGAAAGGTGTAGGACTTGTCATCTGGCATGATTGAAAATGTTGCATAAGATGAGGAAAAGTGAAGGTCATGCTCATCCGCATCAATGTCTTCATGTGTATGACCCACCATGAGAAACCCAAGCTAGATCATCTTGAATGTTCCATAGCGTTTTTTATTTTCTGATCCACAATTATCAAGTTGAAGTAGTAAGTTCTCTGGCAATCGTTTGAAATAATGATTGCCATCCTGTGGTGTATTATCTTCCATGCATGATTTATTTTGTGCAACACCTTGATGGTGGTCTAGTGCTTTTTTCGAGTTGAGGTCATTTAGTAGCACAGAGGTTGATCTCGGCATTCCATCTACTTGCAGATCACCATTTGCATGCCTGTGTAGTCACTCCAAGTTCCTAAAGCACAACGACAATGAGGCAATTGTGAAGTTAGGATCATGAGGCCATAGATCGAGTGAGAAATGTCCATATCTACCTTCTCCATGTCCATGTGTAATCATGCCTGTTAAAGAAATTGGTAGTTGAGTACATATTTCAGTCTCTTTTGATCAAAGCCTTAACCTAGGGATACTTGTCTTTTGCTGGTCCATTTTATCATGTATGATGTACATGTTTTTATTTGGATCTAATGCTGAGGTCAAGCGCCAACTGTAGTATATGTTTCGATAACTTTGTTGTTGTAGCATGTGACATTGAGCACATTTCACTCTTGAAGACACTTTGTTGATGCAAGTTGCTCTTTGATCTCTGAGCAAATACTACATTTGGAGAACTCACTTGTCTTTGCTAAGGTTACATGCTTGAACTCTGTGTTCCAAATACGATTGAAGGTGGACAAGGACATTTTCTTACATCCAATACCACTCAATGTTGTATTTACTTCTGCCCATATATCTACCTGCTTGTAAACATCTGGGATGACCAATTGTCTCCCTTGATCCATCTTGCATTGTTCTACTCTTGGCATTTGCTCTACATTCTTCTTAACAAATTCTCTAAGGATGGCTCTTCCCATCTCTTTGTGATCCCAAGCTGCTCTTATTATCCCCTTGTTTCCATGCATTTCTCTCCTCACACCATGCTCAAATTGTGTTTTGTATCTGTAAAAATATGTCTTTGGGATTCCATGAATCTCATACCATGCCCTTCCACATACCACTTGTCCATTGAAGATGAAGCTATACTTCCTTGTTTCCAAGTAATCAATCCTGCATGATGATTCAAACTTGTCATAAACATAGTTTGTGCGGTCTTCAAATTGCAATCGCCAAAAGTATTTATGTAATTGTTGCATTTTTCTCTATCAGCAAATTGACAATACTTTTCTTGGCAACAATCAATCATGGAAACATGTGAAATGGAGTCCATAGAAGTCCTCAAGTTTGCACCTTTAGGGGCAATAATTCGAGGCTTTCTATTGACCATACAATATGATCTCTTTTGAACAAAAATTGATTTTTTTGCAGAAACAAAATCTTCATTGGTATCTTCCATGCTTTTGGCACAAGCATTTTTAGAGATAAATTGCATGTATGATTGTTGTTGTAGCAGCGATGTTCCATCATCAAAGGTGGCATGTTTAATAGGCCATCTTTCCAAAGTCACACAGTGGAGGTTGTCATCTATGTATGTTTCTGTGGTTTGATCAAGGGCTTTATCTACCACCATACCAACATCCTCTTCTCCTAGCAATTCAAAGTTAATGGAAAAGCCAATAATATAACCCCTGTCCCAACACACATTGTGTTGCCTTCTGTCTATAGCATCACTCTATGTTCTCTCCAACTTTCATGAATGCTAAGCACATCAATATCCTCAGAAGGTAGGACATGGTTTGATTCGATCAACTCCTTCACCATCATGAAGTGTTATTGAATTTGAAACAACCACCACATCTTTCATTACGTCAATTACGTCAATTGTTGGGAATGGAAAATATGCTACTGCATTTAGACATTTATCAATAGCCACTGAAATATATCCATCTTCAAGTGTTTCTCCATGGCATGTCTCATTTGGATGCATTGCATGCACTCTCCCAAGTGCAACAATCTCATGATCAACTAGCAAATTCACAGTTTCTCCAAAATAAAATTCATTATTCATGATACCTATACAAGTGAGAAAATGGAGATTTTATAATTTATATGTTGACACCTCTCAGAAAGAAGAAAATAGTAATGAAATTGCTAAATACAATGAAGTATCAAATTTCATTGAAACAGAAAAAACACTTAAACATTAGATAGAACGAGTTCAATATCCATAATAGAAAGTATTAATGTAAATATAGTACAGAAAGGGGATAGATTTGACTATATGGCCAAAAACAAACTTTCTCATGAACTATGCCCTAAAGAAAAGAATAAAAGTTTCTTCTATTATTTTTAGTTGCCCTTGATTTTACTTTATTTTATTAGCTAATCTTTGAGTAAGAAAAAACTTCCTTGTGTGTTCTGATTGGGAAAAGATATAACATATGTTCAAATCTTGTACTATATCTATTCAACATGAGAACAATGATTAAAAATCTTTATAATGTGTATAGAAAAAGATTTAGCCAATTGGTCAAAAATCTATTGATGTATTCCATACCATAGCAAATATAAAAAATCTTTGTGATCCCCATAGGAGAAAACATAGTCAAATGATTGAAACCCTTTTTTATGTATTTCACATGACAAAAAGGATAAAAGTTCATTGTGGTCTCCATAGAAAAATATTTAGCCAGATGGTCAAAACTTCAAGAAAAATACACACAACAAGGATAAAAGTTCATTGTGTGTGATGTTTATGGAAAAAGATTTAGCCAGATGGTCAAAACCTTCATTGCAACTATTTTACACAAGACTTAGGATTAAAATTCTTTGTAATGTCCAAAAGAAAAGATTTAGCCATATGGTCAAAACATGTATTGTATGTAACCTAGATGATAGCAAGGATAATAATTGTTTGTGATGTCCATAGAACAAGATTTAGCCAAATGGTCAAAGCCTTTATTGTATGTCAACAAGGATAAATAATCTCTGTGGTCTCCATTAGAAAATATTTAATCAAATGATCAAAACCTTTATTTCATATATTTCACATGACAACAAGGATAAAGATATTTTATGAGAAACTTTGTCCTTGTGTTTAAATGTTGAAACCACAAGGACCTCTAAAGAATAGGAGATTCCATTCCCTATGACATGAAGCTATAAAGATTGGGGAAATTTCAGCATCAATTAGAAGCTATTTGAGAAGGAAATATAATTTTTATCATGGTTAAATATTTATAAATCTTATACTACCTACTTGTTAATAGTAAAATCTATCATATTACATTTTATTTTTAAGCTATACTATTTTAGTCCAAATCATGTTATATTAGCCTTTCATAGAGTTGATTAAAAAACATTGCTTATCCACACAGTCTATTGCAATCAAGCTCCAATGAGAACTGAAAGCAATCATATCTCAACAAATTAGTAGGATAAAATCTCAAAAACTCTAATAGAATATTGAATCACTTACTTTTCATTATATGGAATTATAAGGAGCTCCAAAGTATCGAAGTCAATCAGATTGAACCATTGCTCAACAAAACTTGTATCAAGCTCGTTCCTCATAAAGAATAAGATAGATAGATCAAGAACATCAATTTTTGGTTGCATATCCAAAGTGTAATGTTCCAAAAACTCTCTTGGATGTGAATATGGAATAAATGGTTTATGTAATGCTTTCATCAATGAGTGCTTTCAAAATACTAACCTTTCTTTCTATTCTGTGATGCTATATACCTTAAGGTTTCGCCTCAAGGCTAAATCTGGCCTTATATTTAATTTATCCTTCAGTAATATTAAAGCATTTTATCAAGTTCTTATACTGTTAGATATGCTCAATGCCCCACCCTCATAAGGTGCCACCAATGATCCATGGTGCTCAAAGTTGTAAGACCCCCATTATGAGGAGAAGCCATATGTGAGCCCGTACATTGGTTGATTCCTGACTTGTATGTCAGATGAGGTCTATGTGATTGGATGGCAAAAAGGTGGCCGTTGTGGGTCTAATCTTTGGGTTAGACAGAGTAGTTAAGCTGGTAGCAACTCGAGGCACATTGCATGGAGTTGCGGGGTAAGAGAGTTATGAGGGGCCCTAGCCAATGGTAAAGGGAATATTCCCTGTCCAACTAGTGGAGGTGCACATGGAAGGTCAACAGACACATGTGCATATGGAATGTCAATCGTTGAAGGCGACAGCTACAATCAGTATGATTTTAAGAGACAAGGCCCCAGAAGTGCTTTAAAGACCCACCGGTGACGATTGGGGAATTTTCATAATTTTTCCAATTGTTGCATTGGATCCTGGGAGATGCCCGGCAGTGGGGGACTTTGAGCTGAATGCACAAAATTTTTAGACGTCAAATTTGATACCGGATAGTCGAATGGGTGTGCCCAAGGTGGAGGGACAAAAGGAAGTCAAGTCTAAAGAGACTTTAGGCCAAGGGGGGTGACCCTCGGGGTCATCCCCCAAAAATTTCACAAAATGGGGGGGGGGGACTGTTTTTCTTGCGTGAAGAAGAAGAAGATGGCGATGTTGCAGGGCACCGATTTTTTGAGGATAGAGGGGCTATGGGGGTTGAATAACAACCCCTCCAACTGATTGCGTCCCTGATCTACATCTTGTCTACGCTCCCTATCGCTGGCTTCGACCTTTGAAATGGCTGCCTAGACATGGAGATAAAAAACCAGTATTTCTCTCTCCCCTCTCTCTCCCTTAAGGGGCAGTTCATGCCCATGAAGAAGAAGGAAGACCGATTGAAGGATGCTTGCCCGGCATGAACTAGAGTGCTCCAAGATCAGGAAGAGGTTGAGGAGATGTTTAACATTGAATATTTGTTGCTGGTCGGTCCATTGGAAACTTGGAGAAATTAAGTACAAAACCCACAACATGCAAATAAGCGATATGTCTCATTTTTACAAAGGAAATTTGCTTCTTGTTGATGTTCGATGGTCTAAATGAAATTCATATGCAACAAATTTTTTTTTGGATATTGTTTTCATTATGATTGAGGGTTGTGCATAAAAAAATTACAGACCTCTAATGATAAATAGTTTTAATAATTAAATTATGACCCAAAAAGCATATTTTTAGTGTAAAAATGAAGGTTTTATTGGTTTTGTGTGGGAAAAGAGATGCACATGGGATAAAATTCTAAGACAAAACATCTTTCAATTGTCACAATCACTCACTAATCATAAATAAAAAAATAATCTATTTTTATGCACAAATAAATAGAGAAAAATAGCTTTAAAAAAAGGATTTTCGTGTTATAAAAATCTAGCAAATTATGATTCATGGTTGTGGTTGCATAACAAAATTGAGGCATGAATTTTGGCTTCAGTTTGGCTTTGTTTATGAATTATAATTTATGTTTTTTTTTTGTTTTATGCGAAAAGTACATACAAAATAATACCCTACACCTATGAATGCAGCATAACCTAAACGTTAGAGGGAAAGGGTGAGGTTACGAGATTAAAAGGGTTGAGAGGTTTTGAATTTCTGAAACATTTGATTGTGCATTCCATGTAGAATTGCGATAATTTAGTTTAAGGGGCTAGTAGCACGAGAAATTGGTGCTAGTCTCCATACATTGAAGCATACGTTTAGTGAAAATCATGAAAGGGCTGTTTTTCCCACATCACAAAATGCTGATTTGATAAATATTATTTGTGCATAGGATCATATGCACTATGCATGATGCATGGCATGGTATCAGTCCTGGATTGCATAGCAATTGTCTTCCTAGGACATGACTTATACTTTGAGTGAAAAGGAGCCTTTGCTGTAGGTCAGTTGTACGCTTTCCTTGGGACTGTTTGGGACTGTAGGTCAAAACATGTATTGTACATAACCTAGATGATAGCAAGGATAATAATTGTTTGTGATGTCCATAGAACAAGATTTAGCCAAATGGTCAAAGCCTTTATTGTATGTCAACAAGGATAAATAATCTCTGTGGTCTCCATTAGAAAATATTTGATCAAATGATGAAAATCTTTATTTCATATATTTCACATGACAACAAGGATAAAGATATTTTATGAGAAACTTTGCCCTTGTGTTTAAATGTTGAAACCACAAGGACCTCTAAAGAATAGGAGATTCCATTCCCTATGACATGAAGCTATAAAGATTGGGAAAATTTCAGAATCAATTAGACGCTATTTGAGAAGGAAAGATAATTTTTATCAGTGTTAAATTTTTATAAATCTTATACTACCTACTTGTTGATAATAGTAAAATATATCATATTACATTTTATTTTTAAGTTATACTATTTTATACTATTTTAGTCCAAATCATGTTATATTAGTATATCGTACTATGTGCATAAATTTATGGAATATAGTATCAAAATATGTTATATATATATATATATAATTTAGTAATAATTATTAATAAATATATTTAAAATATATTAAATCATATTTTCTAAGATTATGTATATTTAATGTATCTAACATGTAATGTGTAATATCATTGAGGATTTGAAGCCACCTTAGTGATAGTTTGAGAGCAGAATTTCTAGGAAGGTAGGATAGAGAGTATGTAGGCAAAATCTTTAGATGTGGAAATAGGGGCAATATCCCAATGGCAGATTCTCAAGGAGGGGCGAGGGGGAAGGAGCAGGTGTGGGAGAAATGCCCCTAGTGAGAGTTTGAGGGCAACGTTCTCCTTGGTGGAGGTTTGGGAGCAATGTCCCTAGTCGGGGTTTGGGGATAGCGCCCCTTGTAGGGACCTGGGGGCAATGCTCCCAATAGGGCGTTCGAGGGGTAGCGCCCCCTCGTGGTGGTCTAGGGGAAACACCCCTAGTGGGGGTTTGGGGGTAGTGCCCCTGATGGGGGTTTGGGGCAACGCCCCCAATGAGGGGTCTTGGGAGGCAGTACCCCTTGGTGGGGGTCTGGGGATTGCGTCCCTGATGGGGGTTTCGTTGCCCCCAACGGGGTTCGGGGGCAACGCCCCTAGTGGGGGTTTGGGAGCAACACCCCCAACGGCGCGCGTCCAAGGGCTGTTGGTAGACCCCAGCGGGTGACAGTATAGCCATTACGTGATTTTCGAAAAAATCACGACTTGAAATCTTTAATAAAATTGAAAAATAGTTTCAGAAATAAGATCTACATCTACTCATATTTCGTAACAAGTTATGGTAATTCGAATAGCATGATACATTAAATGGTCCCTTTCATGAGGTCGGTGTTTACAACTAATCATGATGTTTTTCAAAACGAGTTTCTCTTCCCCTCCCTCTCTTTTCCACGCAACTCTCTAACCTGAGTGTTTTCTTTGTTGTGTTTTTACAGTTGCAGGTTTTGCGTGTTTGATCCCTTGCGTTTTTATCTCTACTCCTGTCGCCCCTCTCTTACTGCAGGTTTTGCGGCCTTAATCTTCGGCGATTCTGTCTCCCTGCTCTTCTCTCATGACTACTCTCCACTGTTTCATTTTCTCAAACTGAAACAGATTGTGCAGTGCAAATTTTACTTCGAATTAGGGTATTATAACCAAAACTACATGCATCTTCAAATAAGAAATCTTGCTCCAAGGGTTCAGCAATTCAACAAGGTTGTGAATGATCGCCACTCCACCACGTGTTTGCTCTACTTCACGGGTGATTTTTATTACGTTGGCAGATATTGCTGACCTCTAGTACACAACAGGTTTTCAACTCCTCCTTACTTCATTTCTGATTTTGAGTTAAACTACATTGATTTTGATCATTTCAATCCATACAATTACTACAAGTCACACTACTACTCTTTTATATGATTAGTATTGAATAATATTAAGATCAAACACCACAAGCATTTTCTAAATAAGAATCATGTATGAAAATTAAATACAATATTTATTTCTGTAGCAATGAGATTAGGCACTCACTCTTGAGAATTCAATGTCTTCTTCTTCTTCTTCTCGATTGCTTGATTGATCTCCTGGAATGCTTGTGTTTTTTGCTGCCCACTACCTTGCAAATGATAGCTTCTTTGCTATGAATATGAAAAAGATGTTTTCTTGCACTGTTGAAAATACTCTCTTTGATGTGAATATGAAATATATGATTTTTGTAATGTTCCAAAAACTCTCTTGGATGTGAATATGGAATAAATGGTTTATGTAATGCTTTCATCAATGAGTGCTTTCAAAATACTAACCTTTCTTTCTATTCTGTGATGCTATATACCTTAAGGTTTCGCCTCAAGGCTAAATCTGGCCTTATATTTAATTTATCCTTTAGTAATATTAAAGCATTTTATCAAGTTCTTATACTGTTAGATATGCTCAATGCCCCACCCTCATAAGGTGCCACCAATGACCCATGGTGCTCAAAGTTGTAAGACCCCCATTATGAGGAGAAGCCATATGTGAGCCCGTACATTGGTTGATTCCTGACTTGTATGTCAGATGAGGTCTATGTGATCGGATGGCAAAAAGGTGACCGTTGTGGGTCTAATCTTTGGGTTAGACAGAGTAGTTAAGCTGGTAGCAACTCGAGGCACATTGCATGGAGTTACGGGGTAAGAGAGTTATGAGGGGCCCTAGCCAATGGTAAAGGGAATATTCCCTGGACAACTAGTGGAGGTGCACATGGAAGGTCAACATACACATGTGCATATGGAAGGTCAACAGACACATTGGCACATGGAAGGTCAACATACACATGTGCATATGGAAGGTCAATAGACACATGGGCACATGGAAGGTCAACATACACAGGTGCATATGGAAGCTCATCTATCATGACCCCCCTTCACAAGTTATAAAAGCTAAACCCCTTCATAGCCATCTATTATCTATCTTTCACCGAGTCAAAGTTGTTCCAGCTAGCCTTAAGCTCTTCACTTATCTTCTGTCTAGATCGCCATCTAAGCTTCACAGTGGAAGTGCACGGGTGGACAGAGCCATCTTCGTATCAGTTGTTTGGAGATAAAGAAATTTTGTGATTCTCCTCTTATCTGTTGTGTACTCTCTATCTCTTTCTCAGATTTTGTTTGCTGCGCCATCTAATTTTTTTTACATGGTATTAGAGCCCAGGGGGCTCTAGGGATCGAAGAGTGCGCAAGAGGCAAAGGCTTCAATAGCAAAGAGGAATGATGTCGTCTTCCGAAAGCACTTCTGGTGCATCAAGAAGTAGTGCAGGAGGTGGTGTTGCTATACCAGCTATTCAAACACTGAGGATTCGTCCACCAACCTTAATCGAAGGCAAGTTAGATGGTACAAACTACACCTTGTGGAAGCTCAAATTTACAACTATCCTTGATTCTTATGAGCTTTTGGAGACTGTGCTGGGGACTGACACAAAACCACAGCCTACAGCCGACCCATCAAATTCTAGCATGATGATTCCTTCGAATGCAGGAGCGTGGAAACGAAGGAATGCAGATGCATTGTGTGCCTTAGTTACAAGCTGTTCTGACGTTGATTCAACATACAACCAAAGTATCAGGGGCTTGGAATGTAGTGAGGAGTTAGTATGAAACACGAAACCAAACAAGGATTCAAAACTTGGAGAATCAACTAGTAGCGGAGAAGTTTGTTGAAGGAGAGACGATTGAAGCATTCATCACTCAAATTAAGAATTTGTGCCACCAGATAACTGGCATTGGGATACAAAAGACAAGTGAAGAGCTAGCTCGAAGGTGTCTTTGGATTTGTCTACAAAAATTGATGGATTAGTAATTGCCCTTAATACTCAGGTGAGACCTCAAGCTTTGACTTTTGAGGAGTTTGGTGCATTATTGATGGAGGAGGAGGTGAGGCTGAAAGCCCGAGAAGGAAGCAACAATGGAGATGCTCCATTCTCTGCCAATGCAAAAGGCAAAGGTGGTTCCTCCACCAAAAATGATGGGGACAAAAAGAAGAAGGGCGGTAAGAAGAAGTTTCAAGGAGAGTGCTTCTACTACATGCAATCGCAGATTGTCGTGTCAAGAAGGCAGATGAAAAGAATGGTACCCTTAAAAGTAAAGGAAAAGAGACAACCAATACGGCTGAAGCAGAGTTGGAGTTATTCATGGCGACCCATTGAGGAAGTGTGCTTCTCGGCGCAAGAAGAATCTACCACTGACTCATAGGTGTTGGATAGTGGGGCCTCCCGTCACATTGCCAACAAGAAAGGTCTATATAGTTCTATGTAGCCTCTACAAGAATCCATCAGGGTTTGAAATGATGAAAAATGCCCTGTTACGGGCACAAGTACTATTTCTTTTGTTGCTGCAAATGGTGAAGTCAAAAAGCTTTCAGATGTGTTGTATGTTCTTAACATTAGGAGAAATCTATTATTAGTTGCTGCCATTAAAGAATGGCTAAAACTTGTTAAGAATGAAACGTGAAAAAGTGTGAAGAAATTTAGAACAGATGGTGGTGGTGAGTTCAACTCAAAGGAGTTTGAAGGCTTTTGTAAGAGCAAAGGGATCAAGCATCAATTGACGATGCCTCACACACCTTAGCAAAACGGTGTTGTGGAACACAGGAATCGCACCATTGTGGAGATGGCAATATGCATGCTAAAGGGCAAGGGATTGCCTAATCATTTTTGGGCTGAAGCTGTTAGTACTGTAGTCTACATTCTAAATCAGAGCTACACAAAGGCTCTCAAGGAAAACACACCTCATGAGGCTTACACTGGTAAGAAACCATCTGTCTCACATTTTAGAATTTTTGGATGTGAATGTTATGCACATAATCCAGATGAGAAGAGAAACAAGTTTAAACCAAAAAGCAAAAAATGTATCTTCTTGGGTTATAGTGATGAGCAGAAGGCTTACAAATTATATGACCAAGAGTCAAAGAAGATCATCACGAGCCGTGATGTGGTATTCAAGGAGGAGCCGCATACAATGGAGGAGGAGACGGCTAGTTCCTCCACTTTATCATCAAGCGTAGAAGTAGTCCACTATGAACTTGTCTCGAGAGCTATCCCTATCCTTAAGGAGGAGGAAGCATCATCTTCAGATGATGAGGAAAAAGTTCACCAAGGAGGGCTTCTGCTCACATAGTCAATATCGCCTGGATGGCTGAGATTATGAGAGAAGTAAAGAAGCCAACTAACTTGGAAGAAGCACTTGTATGTCCAGCATGAAAGGCAGCCATGCAAGCCGAGTATGACAGCATAATGAAGAATGACACTTGGAAGCTAGTGGATCGGCCAGCAAAGCGGAAGGTTATTGGCACCAAGTGGATTTGGAAGGTAAAGTACAAGGTTAATGGTACCTTAGAAAATTACAAAGCCAGACTGGTTGCCTACGGATTTTCACAAGTTGAATGGTTTGATTTTTAAGAGTCATTTGCCCCAACTGCCAGAATGACCACTATTCGCACAGTACTTGCAGTGGCCGCCCACAAGCAGTGGCCAGTTTACCAAATGGATGTTAAATCAGCATTCTTAAATGGCGACCTCAAGGAGGAGGTGTACATGGCTCAGCCACTAGTGTTTGAGGCCCCCCATTCTGAGAACAAAGTGTGTAAGTTAAAGAAGGCCTTGTATGGGCTAAAACAAGCCCCTAGAGCATGGTACCAGCGGATAGATAAGTTCCTTTTAAGCTTAACCTTCAAAAGATGTGCCTCAGATGCTAACTTGTATGTTTACAGGGATAGTAAAAAGTTTGTAGTGATTATCCTATATGTGGACGACCTTCTTATCATAGGTGACTATGAAGATATGATCAACCAAACTCGAAAGGCTTTGAGTTCTGAGCTTGAAATGACAGACTTAGGCTTGCTGCACTATTGTTTGGGGATTGAAGTTTGGCAAGAGCTAGGAAGGATCTTCATCTCTTAGAAGAAGTGTGCATGGGAGATCTTGAAGGCGTTTGGCATGACTGAGTGCAAGGAGATAGCTACACCTATGGAGGTGAATACAAAGTTATCTATTGAGGATACATCATCAGTAGTAGAGATTGGGAGGTACAGGAGGTTGGCTGATCTACTTGCATAACACCATAACAGTTTTTTTTTTTGCTGTTGGTGTTTTAAGTAGGTTCTCAAACAAACTTCATGAGAGTCATTGGACCAAGTGCCATGAACCACCCTAGGTCCGCCTTGGGGTAGGGTGAGACCCACCCTGAAGAGCTCGCGTCAAGGGGAATCACCCACCTATTGGCGTGCCCACAAGCATGCGGAAGAGTATCTCAACATGTCACAAGGAAAGAACAAGTAGCGCGGGGCTAAAAAACAAAGGGCCACCTTGAGGGCCCGAGTATATTGCGAAGGCCGCACGAAGGCTCGCGAAGGTAACACGGCGCAAAACGCGCAAGGCACAAGGTTCGCGGGCATGGGATGGCACAATATCAACCTGCTCTCCACCACGACGCACTTCTCTTGTGGGGAATTGTGACTCAGATTGGGTAGGAGACAATGATTCTAGGAAGCCTATTTCTGGTTATTGTTTCTCTTTAGGTTCAGGAATTTTCTCTTGGATTAGTAAGAAGCAGCCAACAGTGGCATTGTCTTCTATCGAAGCAGAGTACAAGGCAGCTTGTTTTGCTGCATGTGAAGCAGTATGGTTGAGAAGGATCCTATGGCATACGGGAGTGCAGGATGAAGAACCAACTTTGCTAGGATGTGACAATCACAGTTTCATCGCCATTGCCAAAAATCCAATGTTTCATGCGCACACCAAACATATAGAGATCTAGTATCACTATGTGTGTGATTTGATCGAGGATGGGATAGTGGAACTGGTCTACTATCCAATAGAGGAGAATGGAGTGGATATCTTCACCAAAGCACTTACGAGGGATCTGCTTCAAGTTCATCTTCAGAGACTTGGCATTGGACCGAGGATATAGTTCACCTATGGGTGGACATTGAGGGGGGGTGTTAGATAATCTCAATGCCCCACCCTCATAAGGTGCCACCAATGATCCATGGTGCTCCAAGTTGTAAGGCCCCCATTATGAGGAGAATCCATATGTGAGCCCGGACATTGGTTGATTCCTGACTTGTATGTCAGATGAGGTCTATGTGACCAGATGGCAAAAAGGTGACCGTTGTGGGTCTAATCTTTGGGTTAGACAAAGTAGTTAAGTTGGTAGCAACTCGAGGCACATTGCATGGAGTTGCGGGGTAAGAGAGTTATCAGGGGCCCTAGCCAATGGTAAAGGAAATATTCCCTGTCCAACTAGTGGAGGTGCACATGGAAGGTCAATAGACACATGTGCATATGGAATGTCAATAGACACATGGGCACATGGAAGGTCAATAGACACAGGTGCATATGGAAGCTCATCTATCATGAACCCCCTTCACAAGTTATAAAAGCTAAACCCCTTCACAGCCATCTATTATCTATCTTTCACCAAGTCAGAGTTGTTCCAGCTAGCCTTAAGCTCTTCACCTATCTTTTGTCTAGATCGCCATCTAAGCTTCACAGTGAAAGTGCATGGGTGGACAGAGCCATCTTTGTATCACTTGTTTGGATATAAAGAAATTTTGTGATTCTCCTCTTATCTGTTGTGCTCTATCTCTTTCTTAGATTCTGTTCGCTTCGCCGTGTAATTTTTTTGTACATACACATCATATTATACTTTACTATATAGAACTTTCTATTATATTATATTTTCATAGTAAAAGCATTTCCATCAGATTTTATGGTTACATTCTTTATAATTTTGCAATAAGCACATGGCTATACAATACTTACCAACACTCAATATGATTTTTCCATAGGATGTAATTTGATCTTTTAACAACACATATCATGATCTTTCATCAATCTATAGATTAGACCATACGGTCAAAAATTTTCTTACAATATAAGAAGTACTTTTTGTTATTTTATTCAATACAATTTGAGATTTGGCCATGAGGTCAAATATTTTCTTATAATATGAGATGTAATGTTGGTTATTTTTTTCAATATATTGTGACTCCTTAAGCTATCTCTTGGCTGAAATAAGGACTCTTGTAGTATCACAATATCTTGCCACAAATCAACCACTTTGTTCATTTTACTACAAGAATGACGTATCTCCATTTGGTTAAATGATTTCTTATACTATCAACCCTTACTTCCAAAAGGAAAGACTAGTTTCTACTTAGAATTCCTTATTTTCTACTTAGACACATGTGCATATGGAAGGTCAACAGACACATTGGCACATCGAAGGTCAACATACACATGTGCATATGGAAGGTCAATAGACACATGGGCACACGGAAGGTCAACAGACACAGGTGCATATGGAAGCTCATCTATCATGACCCCCCTTCACAAGTTATAAAAGCTAAACCCCTTCACAGCCATCTATTATCTATCTTTCACCGAGTCAAAGTTGTTCCAGCTAGCCTTAAGCTCTTCACCTATCTTCTGTCTAGATCGCCATCTAAGCTTCACAGTGGAAGTGCACGGGTGGACAGAGCCATCTTCGTATTAGTTGTTTGGAGATAAAGAAATTTTGTGATTCTCCTCTTATCTGTTGTGTACTCTCTATCTCTTTCTCAGATTTTGTTTGTTGCGCCATCTAAATTTTTTTACATGGTATCAGAGCCCAGGGGGCTCTAGGGATCAAAGAGTGCACAAGAGGCAAAGGCTTCAATAGTAAAGAGGAATGATGTTGTCTTCCGAAAGCAGTTCTGGTGCATCAAGAAGTAGTGCAGGAGGTGGTGTTGCTATACCAGTTATTCAAACACTGAGGATTCGTCTACCAACCTTCATCGAAGGCAAGTTAGATGGTACAAACTACACCTTGTGGAAGCTCAAATTTACAACTATCCTTGATTCTTATGAGCTTTTGGAGACTGTGCTGGGGATTGACGCAAAACCACAGCCCCTACAGCCGACCCATCAAATTCTAGCATGATGATTAATTCGAATGCACGAGCTTGGAAATGAAGGAATGCAAATGCATTGTGTGCCTTAGTTACAAGCTATTCTGACTTTGATTCAACATACAACCAAAGCATCAGAGGCTTGGAATGTAGTGAGGAGCTAGTATGAAACACGAAACCAAACAAGGATTCAAAACTTGGAGAATCAACTAGCAGCGGAGAAGTTTGTTGAAGGAGAGATGATTGAAGCATTCATATTTCAAATTAAGAATCTATGCCACCAGATGACTGGCGTTGGGATACAAAAGACTAGTGAAGAGCTAGCTCAAAGGTGACTTTGGATTTGTCTACAAAAGTTTGATGGATTAGTAATTGCCCTTAATACTCAGGTGAGACCTCAAGCTTTGACTTTTGAGGAGTCTTGTGCATTATTGATCGAGGAGGAGGTGAGGCTGAAAGCCCGAGAAGGAAGCAACAATGGAGATGCTGCATTCTCTGCCAATGCAAAAGGCAAGGGTGATTCCTCCACCAAAAATGATGGGGACAAAAAGAAGAAGGGCAGTAAGAAGAAGTTTCAAGGAGAGTGCTTCTACTGCAAGAAGAAAGGACATGCAATCGCAGATTGTCGTGTCAAGAAGGCAGATGAAAAGAATGGTACCCTTAAAAGTAAAGGAAAAGAGACAGCCAATACGGCTGAAGCAGAGTTGGAGTTATTCATGGCGACCCATTGAGGAAGTGTGCTTCTCGGCGCAAGAAGAATCTACCACTGACTCATGGGTGTTAGATAGTGGGGCCTCCCGTCACATTACCAACAAGAAAGGTCTATATAGTTCTATGTAGCCTCTACAAGAATCCATCACTGTGACGGTTGGAAATGATGCAAAATGCCCTGTTGTGGGCACAAGTACTATTTCTTTTGTTGCTGCAAATGGTGAAGTCAAAAAGCTTTCAGATGTGTTGTATGTTCCTAAAATTAGGAGAAATCTATTATTAGTTGTTGCCATTAAAGAATGGCTAAAACTTGTTGAGAATGAAACATGGAAAAGTGTGAAGAAATTTAGAGCAAATGGTGGTGGTGAGTTCAACTGAAAGGAGTTTGAAGACTTTTGCAAGAGAAAAGGGATCAAGCGTCAATTGACGATGCCTCACACACCTTAGCAAAACGGTGTTGTGGAACACAGGAATCGCACCATTGTGGAGATGGCAATATGCATGCTAAAGGGCAAGGGATTGCCTAATCATTTTTGGGCTGAAGCTGTTAATACTGCAGCCTACATTCTAAATCAGAGCTACACAAAGGCTCTCAAGGAAAAAACACCTCATGAGGCTTAACTGGTAAGAAACCATCTGTCTCACATTTCAGAATTTTTGGATGTCAATGTTATGCACATGTTCCAGATGAGAAGAGAAACAAGTTAAAACCAAAAAGCAAAAAATGTATCTTCTTGGGTTATAGTGATGAGCAGAAGGCTTACAAATTATATGATCAAGAGGCAAAGAAGATCATCACGAGCCGTGATGTGGTGTTCAAGGAGGAGCATCATACAGTGGAGGAGGAGGCGGCAAGTTCTTCCACTTTATCATCAAGCGAAGAAGTAGTCCACTATGAACCTGTCCCGAGAGCTGTCCCTATCCTTAAGGAGGAGGAAGCATCATCTTCAGATGATGAGGAAAAAGTTCACCAACCTGACATCACCCCATCGGAAAAGCCATTTCCGCGTTGGGTGAAGCAGCTCTATTGCCACAATAATCCTATGCTTGCATCTGTTGAGGAGAAGGCAGATGGACTAAGGAGGTCTTAGAGAATAGAGGAGCAAAGGAGGGCTTCTGCTCACATAGTCAATATGGCCTTGATGGCTGAGATTGTTTGGGACTGTAGGTCAAAACATGTATTGTACGTAACCTAGATGATAGCAAGGATAATAATTGTTTGTGATGTCCATAGAACAAGATTTAGCCAAATGGTCAAAGCCTTTATTGTATGTCAACAAGGATAAATAATCTCTGTGGTCTCCATTAGAAAATATTTGATCAAATGATGAAAATCTTTATTTCATATATTTCACATGACAACAAGGATAAAGATATTTTATGAGAAACTTTGCCCTTGTGTTTAAATGTTGAAACCACAAGGACCTCTAAAGAATAGGAGATTCCATTTCCTATGACATGAAGCTATAAAGATTGGGGAAATTTCAGCATCAATTAGAGGCTATTTGAGAAGGAAAGATAATTTTTATCATGGTTAAATATTTATAAATCTTATACTACCTACTTGTTGATAATAGTAAAATATATCATATTATATTTAATTTTTAAGTTATACTATTTTAGTCCAAATCATTTTATATTAGTATATCGTACTATGTGCATAAATTTATGGAATATAGTATCAAACTATATTTTAAAAAATATATATTAATTTAATTTAGTAATAATTATTAATAAATATATTTAAAATATAGTAAATTATTTTTTGTAAGATTATGTATGTTTAATGTATCTAACATGTAATGTGTAATATCAGTGAGGCTGAAAGCCCGAGAAGGAAGCAACAATGGAGATGCTGCATTCTTTGCCAATGCAAAAGGCAAAGGTGGTTCCTCCACCAAAAATGATGGGGACAAAAAGAAGAAGGGCGGTAAGAAGAAGTTTCAAGGAGAGTGCTTCTACTGCAAGAAGAAAGGACATGCAATCGCAAATTGTCGTGTGAAGAAGGCAGATGAAAAGAATGGTACCCTTAAAAGTAAAGGAAAAGAGACAGCCAATACGGTTGAAGCAGAGTTGGAGTTATTCATGGCGACCCATGGAGGAAGTGTGCTTCTCGGCGCAAGAAGAATCTACCACTGAGTCATGGGTGTTGGATAGTGGGGCCTCCCATCACATGACCAACAAGAAAGGTCTATATAGTTCTATGTAGCCTCTACAAGCATCCATCACGGTTGGAAATGATGCAAAATGCCCTGTTACGGGCACAAGTACTATTTCTTTTGTTGCTGCAAATGGTGAAGTCAAAAAGCTTTTAGATGTGTTGTATGTTCCTAAAATTAGGAGAAATCTATTATTAGTTGCTGCCATTAAAGAATGGCTAAAACTTGTTGAGAATGAAACATGGAAAAGTGTGAAGAAATTTAGAACAGATGGTGGTGGTGAGTTCAACTCAAAGGAGTTTGAAGACTTTTTTGGAAGAGCAAATGGATCAAGCGTCAATTGACGATGCCTCACACACCTTAGCAAAACGGTGTTGTGGAACACAGGAATCGCACCATTGTGGAGATGGCAAGATGCATGCTAAAGGGCAAGGGATTGCCTAATCATTTTTGGACTGAAGCTGTTAATACTGCAGTCTACATTCTAAATCAGAGCTACACAAAGGCTCTCAAGGAAGAAACACCTCATGAGGCTTACACTGGTAAGAAACCATCTGTCTCACATTTCAGAATTTTTGGATGTGAATGTTATGCACATGTTCTAGATGAGAAGAGAAACAAGTTAAAACCAAAAAACAAAAAATGTATCTTCTTGGATTATAGTGATGAGCAGAAGGCTTACAAATTATATGACCAAGAGGCAAAGAAGATCATCACGAGCCGTGATGTGGTGTTCAAGGAGGAGCCGCATACAGTGGAGGAGGAGGTGCCAAGTTCTTCCACTTTATCATTGAGCGAAGAAGTAGTCCACTATGAACTTGTCTCGAGAGCTGTCCCTATCCTTAAGGAGGAGGAAGTATCATCTTCAGATGATGAGGAAAAAGTTCACCAACCTAACATCACCCCATCAGAAAAGCCATTTCCGCGTTGGGTGGTGAAGCAGCTCTATGACCACAATAATCCTATGCCTGCATCTCTTGAGGAGAAGGCAGATGGACGAAGGAGGTCTTAGTGAATAGAGGAGCAAAGGAGGGCTTCTGCTCACATAGTCAATATGGCCTTGATGGCTGAGATTATGAGAGAAGTAAAGAAGCCAACTAACTTGGAAGAAGCACTTGTATATCCAGCATGGAAGGCAGCCACGCAAGCCGAGTATGACAGCATAATGAAGAATGACACTTGGGAGCTAGTGGATCGGCCAGCAAAGCGGAAGGTTATTGGCACCAAGTGGATCTGGAAGGTAAAGTACAAGGTTAATGGTACCTTAGAAAATTACAAAGCCAGACTGGTTGCCTAGGGATTTTCACAAGTTGAAGGGTTTGATTTTCAAGAGTCATTTGCCCCAACTGCCAGAATGACCACTATTCGCACAGTATTTACAGTGGCCGCCCACAAGCAGTGGCCAGTTTACCAAATGGATGTTAAATCAACATTCTTAAATGGCGACCTCAAGGAGGAGGTGTACGTGGCTTAGCCACCGGAGTTTGAGGCCCCCCATTCTGAGAAGAAAGTGTGTAAGCTAAAGAAGGCCTTGTATGGGCTAAAACAAGCCCCCAGAGCATGGTACCAGCGGATAGATAAGTTCTTTTTAAGCTTAACCATCAAAAGATGTGCCTCAGATGCTAACTTGTATGTTTACAGGGATAGTAAAAAGTTTGTAGTGATTGTCCTATATGTGGATGACCTTCTTATTATAGGTGACTATGAAGATATGATCAACCAAACTCGAAAGGCTTTGAGTTCTGAGCTTGAAATGAAAGACTTAGGCTTGCTGCACTATTGTTTGGGGATTGAAGTTTGGCAAGAGCCAGGAAGGATCTTCATCTCTTAGAAGAAGTGTGCATGGGAGATCTTGAAGGCGTTTGGCATGACCGAGTGCAAGGAGATAGCTACACCTATGGAGGTGAATGCAAAGTTATCTATTGAGGATACATCATCAGTAGTAGACATTGGGAGGTACAGGAGGTTGGCTAATCTACTTGTATAACACCAGATCGGATATTTTTTTTGCTGTTGGTGTTTTAAGCAGGTTCTCAAACAAACCTCATGAGAGTCATTGCACCAAGTGCCATGAACCACCCCGGGTCCACCTTGGGGTAGGGAGAGACCCACCCCGAAGAGCCCGCGTCAAGGGGAATCACCCACCTATCGGCGTGCCCACAAGCATGCGGAAGCGTATCTCAACATGTCACAAGGAAACAACAAGTAGCGCGGGGCTAAAAAATGAAGGGCCCCTCTTGAGGGCCCGAGTATATTGCGAAGGCGGCACGAAGGCTCATGAAGGTAACGCGGCGCAAAATGCGCAAGGCACAAGGTTTGCGGGCACGGGATGGCGTAATATCAACCTGCTCTCCACCACAACACACTTCTCTTGTGGGGAATTGTGACTCAGATTGGGCAGGAGACAATGATTCCAGGAAGTCTGTTTCTGGTTATTGTTTCTCTTTAGGTTCAAGAATTTTCTCTTGGATTAGTAAGAAGCAGCCAACAGTGGCATTGTCTTCTACCAAAGCAGAGTACAAGGCAGCTTGTTTTGCTGCATGTGAAGCAGTATGGTTAAGAAGGATCCTATGGCATATGGAGTACAGGATGAAGAACCAACTGTGCTAAGATGTCCTAGTAGGTTAGTAGCCAATTCCTAATCAAGTGGTTAGGCCGATGGGACGGCAAACAGATGATCACGGCTATGAGTCGAGTGCCTCTAATGTCCTTGACAAAGTTGACATGATGGAGCACTACACCAATATGATTTCTGAACAATATAGACAAATAGCTGTGGATGTCAATTTTCTTAAGCAGTAGAATTTGATAGGGAGCCCTGAAGAGGATGCCCCCTAGAAATTTTCTGAATGTCAAATGCAATAATTGTGAAAAGTCTAGCTACTTAGCTGCTACCTGTTGGAGTAAGATTAGTTCTCTCCAACAAGGGAATAAATTGCCAGGTCCAGTTAACCATCGTGCACAAGAAAATAATCTCCAGCAAGATGACAGACCAAGACAAATATTGCAATGAGAAAAGGCTATTGTAGAGGAGTTGCCTCATGGCAGTGGAGTTAGCCTTATTGAGGCTATATGTGTCAAGGACGCTGAAACTTCTAATCTACGAGCTGTAATAAGATGTCAAAAGATTAAAGAGGGTGACAAAGGAACTGTAAAACCTGTCGAGGGAAACCCTAAGCAAGATGCTAGGGGAAAGTAAGTTTTGAATCTTGATATGGAAGGTGGATCTTTAAGGCCTATTGATATTAAAGTTGATCCCGAGAAAGATAAGGGATTGCTGAGAAAGAAGGCAAAAGTTAAAAAAGAGGCACTAAATCCGATCCAAAGACCAAAGGAGAGAATGGTTTGGCGCGAGACGAGAACTTTGGCTAACTACCATGACTTTGATCTAGCAAGTTCCCTTTGCGAAGTTAAACAAGACGTGAACCTCTTGCAGTTGATTAAAATTTTCTAGGAGTATGCAAGGAATTCAAGAAAATCCTGTGTAATGGGTATATCATCGAACCTTGGGCATAGCACAAGTGGGAGAAGATTGGTTTGATCATGTTGAAAAGCATTGCCCTAGGGTTCCAGCATATGTGGATGGAATATTAGTGGAGCACGCTATCGTGGACACTGGGTCCTCCATCAATATCATGAGTTCAGACTTGATGGAGAGGTTAGGTCTCGAAATTCAAAAAGACAGCTCTACAGTTCTTAGGATATGGCGGATGCCAGTCTAAGACAACCAGAAGGTTGCATCACTAAAGTCCATGTTACAGTTGCGAGCGTGGAATGCTATATCTAGACTTTAGTGTGATAAGGTTTGCAGGACATCCTAACTATCGAGTTTTGCTAGGTAGGCCATGGATCTTATGAACAGACTGCCAAGTCGATATACCTGCTGGTCGAGTGATTCTAGGTAGAGGTGCCAATCATGTAATAGTGGATGCTTACCCTGAGTCTCCTCAGAGTGAGAGAGCTCCTTGATCCTCTATCGAACTAAAAATAGTAGATGATCCATCTAGTAGTGAGACGTCATCGAGGGATGGATCTAAAGAATGGTCCACTACAAAGGACATTTATCAGATAACATTGAATGAGCCGATAGAGCCTGAAGATCGAATAAGAGACACAGACGTAATTGAGTTGGACCTTGGTAAGCCTAATGATTCGCGGCCAATTAAATTAGGTTCCATGCTCAGTTCCGAAGAGAGAGAGGACTATGTGTACCTGATTCAGGAGTTTTGCAACATCTTTGCTTGGAGCTATGACGAACTTAGGGGCATTCCCCCCAGTCTGGCTGTGCATACTATTCCTATAAAGGAAAGAACCCGCCCTCCTGTACGTCAGAAAGTAAGACGTATGCCTTTTGAACTAAGGGACGGGTTGTTTGAGGAGCTGCAGAAGTTGCGAAAAATGGGTTTGATCTTCCCTGTTCAGTATACTAAATGGTGTTTGCTAGTTATGATTAGAAAGAATAAGAACAATAAAATCCGACTTTGTTTAGATTTTAGAGAGCTAAATAAGAAAACCATCAAGGACTACTACTCGTAGCCTTTTATTGACCAAATTTTGGATCAATTAGCGGGTAGGGCAATATATTTGTTCATGGATTGCTTTGCGGAGTACAATCAAATGGCAATTGCTGAGCAAGACAAGCTTAAAACGACATTTATTACGGTCTTTGCTACCTTTGCGTACCATGTGATGGCATTTGGTTTATGTAATGCACTTGGTTTGTGGCAAAGAAGAGACGACAAGACCTTTGGTGACATCTCTCCAGAGGATTTGAAAGTATTCATTGATGATTTGGGGATAGCCACCATAAGAGAAAGGCAGTTGATCATTTTTCGGAAGTGTTTCAAGCATTGAGACAATTTTGCATAGCTCTCAGCCCACATAAGTGTGTCTTTGGAGTGCCTTATGGGCTATTGTTAGGTCATGTAGTCAATTCAGTAGAGATTGTGACTAACCCTGAAAAATTCAAGGTCATAGTTGCCATGAGTCCGCAGCATACTCCAAAGGAGATGCATAGCCTTCTATCATTGGTAGGTATTACCGGAGGTTTATCAATGCCTTAGCAAAAAGAGCATTGCCACTGATGAACCTATTGTCCTTCAATTGTCAGTTTACATGGAGTGATGCTTGCAAAGTATCTTTTGATGATGTGAAGCAGGAGCTTGCCAAAGAACATGTTTTAAAAGCACCTAAAAGGGGCAAAATGTTCTATATATTTTCAGTAGCCATGATGCATAGTATCAATTGTTGCTTATCCCAAATTTAGGAGGAAAAGTGGTACCATCCGATAGCTTTTGCTAGTCGGAAGTTAAGCATATCAGAAATTAACTATACTTATATGGAGAAGTTATGCCTTGCAATGGTATTTGCAACCAACAAGTTCAGGCATTACATTCTTTATGAGAGGGTGGTTTTTTATACGAAGGCGGAAGGACTTTTATACAAAGTGGTTAGAAGCACAAGCATCGAGGTAGGACAATGCAAAAGAGACTGCCAGTTTCCTACTTGAGCAGATCATCTACCGTTTTGGTCCGCCAAAGGAAATAGTATCAGACCATGGAACTCACTTTTTGAATAAGGTGATTAAAAGCTTGACTAAAACTTGAAAATTAAGCATAATAAGATGACTCCCTATAATCCACAAGCCAATGGAAAAGTTGAAAGTACCAATAAGCAGCTTGTGGGTATCCTATCCAAGATAGTCTTCGAAAAGAAATGGGACTAGGATACAAAATTATATGTGTCGGTTTGGGTGTATAATACAATGTTTAAACAAGCCACTGGCCACACCCCCTTCAAATTAGTTTATGGGAAGGAGCGTGTCTTGCCCTTGGAAATTGATTTGCCGACCATAAGATTCAGAATCGATCATTCTTTGGGTGATGAAGATGCCCTATTCAAGTGGTTTACGACTATAGCCCACTTGGATGAGCTCAAATTGCAGATTTTGTTGCACCAGGAAGTGGCTAAGCGTCGGATGAAGCGATTGCATGATCTAAAAGCAAAGAAATATACTTTTAAGAAATGACAATTAGTTCTATACTACGATGCGCATAGGGAGCTATTTCCAAGGAAGTTGGAACCTAGATGGGATGGCCCTTCCAAGATAGTTAGGATAGGTAAAAATAAGTCCATGGCTTTATTAACTGATCTACAGGGAGTGAAATTTAAAAATAAGGTTTATCTTAATAAGATTAAACCTTATTATTTTTGAGTATGCTAAGGCGCTAAATACATTGCAGGTCCATGCTGGGTTTGATTTGAGACCTACAGGAGATCTTAAACTGGTTGATGGGGCGGTTAATTCCTTATCTGGAGCACCCATATCTAGAGCAAAGATATCATTAAGGGAAGCTTATTTGGTGGAGAAAAGGGTATAAAGTGATTGAGCAAGAAGACGGTACCTTTGTGTGGGAGATTAAAGTTTTCTGCCATCACTATTTACAAATCCTGACAAGCATCCCTATTGAGTTTAATCCTCTAAATATGTTGAATTTTGATTATCATAATTACGAATAGGGGGAGTTTTCGATGGCTAGCTGTGTAAACCCATTGTGGATGTACACATTATACTTTGATGGAGCATCCCAGGGCCCTCATAAAAAAGGGAGTGTTGGGGTAGCTATCCGAGATCCCCGACGCAGAGTTACAATGAAACTAGCTATTTATCTTGGGGTAGGATTCACTAACAACATGGCAAAGTATAGAGCCTTGATTATGGGACTAAATATTGCTAAGAAAGGTGGTATTCGGTAGTTATTAGTCAGAGGGGATTCCCAGTTGATCGTAAATCAACTAAATGGGACATACATGGTTCGGAATCCCATCCTTTGTATGTATCATCGAATTGCTATAACCCTACTTGATGAATTTGAGAGCGTCTCTCTTCAGCTGATTCCACATTATTGGAATCAGTTTGCAGATTCATTAGCCAATTTTGCTTATGAGGAGGACCTCTTCTTCAACTGTGGTCCTAGTTCGGATATTGTTATTGATGATGAGACAGGACCTGGTCGCTTGTGGGGAGTTTTATCAGATCACATGTTATATGGCAAGCGATGGTTGATATGGGTAATGCAAAGAGTAGCCGAGACCCATCTACCACTACTATCTTGGACCCATAGGTTGATCAGATGACATGTTATGCGTATGCCTCTTGCTATATATGTAGGAGGGATGGGTCACAACTTGATGCATTTAGTCTAGGGTAGAAAGCCCTAATTTTTTTCCTTGGAATAGAGCGTATTTTGGTATATTTGCCTTCTTCCAAGGAGGGATCTATATGAGCTGGCATGTTTGATTTCTTTAGGCCAAGAGGGCCACTTTATTTTAGGTTTTAATGTTTGATTTCTTTAGGCCAAGAGGGCCAGTTAGTTTGCAGTGAAATGTACTATTTCTTTAGGCCAAGAGGGCCCTATGTCTTCATAAGGCTATAGGAGTCCTCGCATCATAGGAGTTCCTAGTTGAGTTGTCCTTAGTTAGATAGGCAGTTTAGACCACCGCTTAGGATGACCTCTTTGATTGTTCTTTTTAGCTTGGTTGTGTTGGAGCAGTTGGTTAGTGACTAGCTTTGGGATTTCTGTCAGATTATGCTAGGCCTACTTCTCGTGAATTTTATGCCTTGGTTTTGTCAGGGGTTAGGGTGCAAGTTGTGATGTGTTTTGTTGTGTATCTATTTTGTATCAACTTGATGCTCTTTGTGGTTATGTTTATGTGCAAATCTGTTCATGGGATTCCAAGGATGAGTTGCCCTATCTCGTGGGTCACCAATGACATAATGATTTTTGACGCCTAGAAGCGCTTGAAAATAGCCAAAAAATTTGAATTTCAGGGGAAAAATAGAAATCGTCGAAAGGCGGCAACTGCAATTAGTACGATTTTAAGTGACAAGGCCCAAAAAATGCTTTAAAGACCCACCGAGGGAATTTTCATAAGTTTTCCAATTTCTGGATTGGATCTTGGGAGATGCCCAACAGTGGGGGACTTTGAGCCAAATGTACAGAAATTTTCAAACGTCAAATCTGATGCCGGATAGTTGAATGGGAGTGCCCGAGGTGGAGGGACAAAAGGAAGTCAAGTCTAAAGAGACTTTAGGCCAAGGGGGGTGACCCTTGGGGTCTCACCCCCCAAAAATTTCACATAATTGGGGGGGGGGGAACCCTTTTTCTTGCGTGAAGGAGAAGAAGATGGCGATGTTGCAGGGCACCGATTTTTTGGGGATGGAGGGACTATGGGGGCTGAAGAACAACCCCCCCAACTGATTGCATCCCTGATCTACATCTTGTCTAGACTCCCTATCGCTGCCTTTGGCCATTGAAATGGCTGCCTAGACATGGAGATAAAAAACCAATCTTTCTCTCTCCTCCCTCTCTCTCCCTTAAGGGGCAGTTCATGCCCATGAAGAAGAAGGAAGACCGATTGAAGGATGCTTTCCCGCCGGCATGAACCAGATTGCTCCAAGATCAGGAGGAGGCTGAGAGGAGATGTTTAGCATTGAAGATTTTCCGCTGGTCGGTCCATTGGCAACCTAGAAAAATTAATTACAAAATCTGCAACACACAAATAAGCCGTATGTCTCATTTTTACAAAGGAAATTTGCTTCTTGTTATTGTTTGATAGTCTAAATGAAATTCATATTGAACAAAAATTTGTTTGGATCTTGTTTTCATTATGATTGAGGGCTGTGCATTAAAAAATTACAGACATGTAATGATAAATAGTCGTAATAATTAAATTATGACCCGAAAAGCGCATTTTTAGTGTAAAAATGAAGGCTTTATTGGTTTTGGGTGGGAAAAAGAGATGCACATGGGATAAAATTCTAAGACAAAACATCTTTCAGCTGTCACAATCAATCACTAGTCATAAATTAGAAAATAATCTATTTTTATGCACAAATAAATAGAGAAAAATAGCTAAAAATGGAAAAAAAGGATTTTCATGTTATAAAAATCTAGCAAATTATGATTCATGGTTGTGGCTGTATAAAAAAGATAAGGCATGATTTTTGGCTTCAGTCTGGATTTGTTTATGTATTATAGTTCATGTTTTTTTTGTTTTATGCAAAAAATAAATACAAAAATAATACCCTATGCCTATGCAATGCAACATAACCTAAGCGTTAGAGGGAAAGGGTGAGGTTAGGAGATTAAAAGGGCTGAGAGGGTTTGAATTTTTGAAATATTTGATTGTGCATTCCATGTAGAATTGTGATAATTTAGTTTAAGGGGCTAGTAGCACGAGAAATCGGTGCTAGTCTCCATACATCGAAGCATACGTTTAGTGAAAATCATGAAAGGATTGTTTTTTCCACATCACAAAATGCTGATTTGATAAATATTGTTTGTGCACTAGGACCATATGCACTATGCATGATGCATGGCATGGTATCAGTCCTGGATTGCATAGCAATTGTCTTCCTAGGACATGACTTATACGTTGAGTGGAAAGGAGCATTTGTTGTAGGTTAGTTGTAAGCTTTCCTTGGGACTGTTTGTTGAGGATTTATATATTCTTGGATCGTACAAAAAAAGAAAAGAGTGGAGTTTGTGCGTTATGTCTTATATGTTGGAGCGACTTATCTTGGGGCCAATCTCGGAGGTGTAGGAGAGTCGCAGTGGAGCCGCGACAATCAGCCGAGGGGAGCTTCTTGATGTTTGTGTGATGAGGCACTATGCCTACATGTTATGGGATCTCCCTCTGAGGAGAAGGGAAGGTAAACGCTAGACTACATATTAGCTACAAAAGCATAATTAGGTCTATCTAGTGTTCATCAGTGTATTACAAATGCTCTTGGCCTATGAGGCCGTGTGGTGGGGTTGTCTGTTGTGTGCATGAGGTTCGGCTAGTGGCATAGCCAGTGCCGGCCCATTTTAGGTCCCATCATCAACATAGAAATCTTATACATTTATTTGGGTTTTGTGAATTTTGACTATTTTTAAATCCACTTTTCTTTGACAAATTTTTCTCTTTGTAGAACTACTCAGTGGCAAAGAAAGATAGCACATCCAAAAAGGAGACCCAAACCATTGATGGAGTTAGTGGTGATTTTGTATATCCATGGTATGTGGATGTTTATGATAGGCAAGAAAAAATGGCGGACAATGTTTTCTTATTTACTTTAAAGAGTGATATTGCATTTTTTCAACAAGATGGTGTCATAGAGAAGATAACAGATGGATGTGCTCGGAAAGAGGGAATACCATGTAATCTTGTTAAGATCAAGGAGAAAAATGTAGTATACAAACTTGATCCTTTGTCATTTAACTTTGCACCTATTAACGAGGAGGGAGAATACTCTTTGAAGACAATGGGATGGAACCTTATTTGAGGAGGTAAAGGGCACATAAGACATTATATCAACATTCTAAGCTATCCAAAATAGTGAGCTACTTTCCCTATCAAGAAAATGTGATCACCCCAACAAAAGAATGAAGCTCCAAGATAAACAAATAGACTTGAGATCTTCACCTGCTCCTCAAGAAGTAAATAATCCACTGAATCCCACAAGGTCAAAGTCAAAATCACCTCAACAAAGTTCATTGTCCCAAGCTATTGTTGCTAGTATGACTGCTAACACTATTGAGAATGATGCCACTTTACCTTCCATGCTAGAAGTTACACCTGCAAAGCCAATAATTTCTCTTAAGGTCAAGGGAGTAGAAAGAACATTCGATTTTCTAGAGCTAGTTAAGAAGAAGGGAAAGAAGGAAGAATCAAGATTTCACATGTTTGAAAAATTCTTTCCATTTGGTCCAACAACACAATTTCCTATTCTTGTTGATAGGTGCTATGAGGCACCTCCTTTGTATGCTTATAGGTCATTGTGTTGGGATTATGTAGAGAAGCTAACCACGTCTTTCATAAAGAATCCCATGAATCTAGCAACAACAACATATCTTATGCCTTTTCGACAAGACAACAATGAGAAGAGACCCATGCATCGTGATGAGGTGGATGCTAATAAATTGGATACTTATAGTTATTGGATTATATCAGGGCTTCACTCAATTCATGTAGCAAAGATATATATTTAGAGTAATACTACACGTTGTCTAGCAACCAAGCATTTATACACCACGAGAAATGCTAGAATATTAGTTGATTGTCCTACGAAAATGTGCATTGAGCTTTCACGAATGAAAAATATGGAATCACATAATGTTATGAAGAATGCCCCTTATGTTGATCAACTTCAACAATTAAGAGATCAGTGGCTAGCATTTGGTTCTCCACCAAAACAACAACAAGGGATTTCTAAGACAAGCTCTCAAAGAGTACCATGGCAGGTAATCACATATAAGCTTACCTTTTCTTTTTGTGAAGATTGGTGTGATGCTATTTCTTTTGTTCTATGCTCACTATTTTGATCATTTTGGCAGAGGTTTGTGGCATACATTGAAGAAAATTGTGCATCTAGAGATTTCCATATGATTGTTGGCTCCCAATAAATATTTGATAGTGGGATCAAAATCATGAAAAGATACTCTAGAGGTGAGCTTATATCCCAAGAGGAGAGTTTGAGAAAAAAGGGAATGCCGCATTTTGTTGCCTTATGGGTTTAAAGGATGGACACATCCTTACACTACAAGAGGAGATCAATGAAGGTCATATCATTTTTCTTAGAAACAAATGGGATAAGGGAGATATGATTGACATGGAAATAAGGGCTAAGAAAATCAAGCAAGATAGGGTCCTAAAGGAGGAATTTGTCACTCTTTTCAATGCCTTAGTTCCAGAAAGTAGCGCTATGATGAAGACTTGGGAAGAGCTTGTTGATGATTATGATATCAATGATGAAATCTACACAAAGATTTTAGGCATTTGCAATGATTGGGTATCAAAGAAGCTCACACGTGGAGCTGATGCAGGGTCCCTACCAAATGGAGCAAAAGATATTGTAAACTTTCTAATAGGAAAAAAGAAAAATCCTATTCAATCCTCCACTACTTCCCCTTGGCATGTATATGTTGTCGGATGCAATCTAGAAACATTTGACCTTATACATAATGTTTACAGAGATCCAATTACCATCGAGGTTGTTGTTCTAGATGCAACACATGGGGTTGAGGGAATGGAATGGGACTTTATAAAGTTTGGAAAGGTTGTATCTCCTCTACTACAAATGACATGTGAACCTAAAAAATTCATGTTGTTATCATTTCTTGATCGAAAGAAAATGGCAGCTTTGGAAAATGCTCTTGAAAGCATTTCTTGCAAGTATCACACGCTAGTTGGTAGTGTTGACTTCCTACCAATGGATAGAACCTTTGCTTTTGGATCTATAGATTCTTTTGTGGTTTTGACATTAGTGACTATGGAGAAATTCTTCATCAATTTTGAGCGATATATAAACAATGTCAACAAGCCTTCCATTTTGGACTTTGAAGGCTTGGACAAGGAGTGCAATAATGAAGATCTTGAAGAAGAACAGAGGATTGCAAATGCCATTTTGAGAAAGAAAATTAAAGTTATGGAAACTACAGTCAAAGCATTCAATGATGCTCATGAGGTTGTATTTGATGTATATGCAAGTGGACTTGCATCTAAGGTGGCATTGGTAAATCATATGAAGACTATTGCAGTGGTTTGCAACACTCAAGAGCAAAGAGAGGTTGAAGCACAATTGTGGAGGGTCCATGAGAGTGCTAAATAAAATTCAAACTCCCAAGAGGTTCCTCCTACTGAAGTTCAAGTTCTTGAAGTACCACCCAAGGGCATAGAAGAATCAAGCCAAGATATAGCAAGTCTAATTATGAAAGAGAAATTAAAGGTTACTTCAGGTGTTTAAACTCCGTTCCTTCTCCTTTCATCAAGGAAGACACATTGATGTAATTTTGATTTTTTTCTTGAGAAGTTACTTCCAGTAGCATTTGCAATATTTTCTTTCTTTGGTGATATTACTTAAAGAAACTATATTTTTAGTTTTTAAATTTTTTACAAAAGGTACCAAGCATGTTTTGTTTAAAAAATCTATTTAAGTAAATCTTTTGCTAAAATAGTATTAAAGAGCTCATTAAAATTTATCATCCTTTGTAAGGATAATTGTTTAATTGTAATCTAGTGTGTAAGAATACTTATCATAATGAAAAGTTTGAGCTAGCTATGCTAAATTTACTTAAGTCTATTCTAGATCTTATTTCATTTAAACTTTTATATGTTTTGTGTAATGAACTTGTCATGTTAGTTTTGGTTAGATTTGTCCACATGGTCAAATCTCTTATCTCTTATAACCTCTTTTACTACATCACTAGTGTATGTCTATGCATGTACCTTAGGATAAGAGAGCCAATAACATATTGCACACCCCAAAAAAGATTCATTGCAGCTCCCAAAGGAGTTTTACATTAGTAGCAAATATTGCAACAAAGATTTTACCTCCAATGTATCTTTTGAGGTGTGTATATGGAATATTAATGTAAAATCATTTTTACAATTCATGAGTTTAAATATCTATGGGATATAACTAGTTCAAAAATAGAATGGTTAGTCTTGAAGAAGAAACTATGAAAACTTATCCAAATAGAGTATAACTTATCTCAATTAAATTGTCATGTGTCACTTATATGTGACATAGTTTTGGCCACATGGTCAAAAGTATCATGTTTAAATTTTCTTTTAATAATTAGGACTAATAAATACCTTCTTTGTACATGCCATTTTAAAGGCCTTTTTAGAAATTGAGTATGTTTAATATTATATTGATAATATAATTTTTGCAACTAATTACAAGAATCTATTGTTAGTATCTTAAGTATACTTATAATTAGCAATAAAAAGTAGGTATGGAGAAATGACTTTATTAGAATAGATTTTACTTCAAAGAAATCATCATATTTATTTTTTTCACCTCATGATATTACTCTTGGTTAGATTTGTCCACATGGTCATGGAGATCCATGCAAAAAGGAAGTATCCTTTATTCATGATTTGGGGCCAAGAATAATGTCATAGACATCGACTTAAAATCATATATAGGCTAGATAAGATGGGAGCAGAAGCAATGTGCAAGCCTTCAAAGTATGTATGGGATCAATACGGAGATGTTTGTCAGCATACCAAGACTATCTCATAGATGATAGTCCTTACAAAGGATGTCCAAATCCTCTTGAGAATTACATTTATCCAAAAACATTTGATATTGATCCTGGACACTCTATCTTGATCAAAGAACTTCTACCATACTTGACTCGCTTAAGCAAATACGATGATGCACGTGAAGTCATCAAGTTTGATTGATATGGACAAGAGCCAGTTCAATATGGACATGAATTGTATGCTCAATTCAATATTGTCATTGATGAATGGACTAGAGTAGAGAATGATAGTATTTCATCATCATCATCAGTACCGCACGAGACCATGATAGATAAAGATGGTATATATGTTCAGCCTTCAATTAATTCTTGCTTCAAGAGACCATCTATTATACAAACATCCTCAACAAATGCCTCACATCATCCATCTCTTACATTGAACAACTCACAATTATCCAAGTTGAAGCAGACTCCTTTAGTCTCTACTTTGAAAGATATGGAAGCAATGCAACTTGCTCATGAGTTAGGATATCACAAACATTTCATAAATGGTAGTGCTGCTAAACATTTTATACAAAATCTATAAAAGTTATATTTTCCCAATATACATGATGTAATAAGGTGGTGACTCTATATGGACTAATTTTGACTTTCAAAATAAATAAATCTCTTACATTAAGGGCTTTTGTATGGCTATGAAATATATGATTGTTAGAAATTTAAAGTGTTTGATGTAGTTACCTTGGTATTTCTAAACACTACCAATATCAATGAGAGAATCTACTTAAAGTTTTTTATTCTTTCAATAACATTAATTAATTGTGTTGAAATTTCTTATAAAGTGGTTTAAGTCCTATTTTGTACTTTGATAGTCTATTATACAAACATACTCAACAAATGCCTCACGTTGTCTGTCACTTACAATGAACAACTCACAATTATCCAAGTTGAAGCAAAATCCTTTAGTCTCTACTTTGAAAGATATGGAAGCAATGCAACTTGCTCATGAGTTAGAATATAACAAACATTTCATAAATGGTAGTGTAGCTAAATGTTTTATACAAAATCTAGAAAAGTTATATTTTTCTAATATACATGATGCAACAAGGCAGTGACTCTATATGGATTAATTTTGACTTCCAAAATAAATATATCCCTTATATTAAGGGCTTTGGCATGGCTATGAAATATATGCTTGTTAGAAATTTAAAGTGTTTGATGTAGTTACCTTGGTGTTTTTAAACACCAGCAATATCAATGAGAGAATCTACTTAATGTTTTTTATTTTTTCAATAACATTAGTTAATTGTGTTGAAATTTCTTATAAAGTGGTTTAAGTCCAATTTTTGTACTTTATGTCTTAGCTAACAAATAAGTCTTAATTAATAATAAAATTTATGTCTATTTCTTTGGAAACACAAACCATTGGTCAAAGGTTAAATCTTCGGTCTTTAAAAAATCATAAACTTCTAGCTTGGTATATAAATCTTCATTTTATGATATGAAAGTTCATTTAGCTAGTCAAATTGTGAAGCTAGTTGATTTTGGCTAAAGCCAATATCCATCTTGTCCATCTATTGTCAAGATAGATAGAAATTTTGAACAAAAGACATAATTTTATATGTCATGCATATACATACAAAAAATACGAATGGGATGAGCAATTATTTAACATACTTGTGTCTATTGGTTTACACAAAAAATGAACCAGCACATCATAGGTTATCCAAACTTATTACTATATGGTATTAGATCAAGTTATTAAACCACACCTAGTTAGTCGTGACTCTTTTAAGGTCCTAGTTCATGAAACTTATACATGTCACTTTAAATGATGCTATATCTAAAAGAAAAAACTCTTATTATAATATCTTCAAATCCATAACATTATAAAATTTGGCCATGATAACATATTTTCATATAATGTTTAAGGCTCTTGTATTCTAAATTCTCTCTGCACTCCTTCAAACCTTTGTATTCTTACATTAAGCTTGGAAATTTCCTAGGTATATACTAGCTAAGCCTCCTTGATGTTTCCACCACCATACAACATCATATTTTGTTAGTATACTAGAAAAGATAGAGGTGAAATCCAAATCTCCTAATAGCCACATAGCTTACATTCGTCACTTAAGCTCTCAAGATGTGTGATCACATATTTGTAATATACAAAGTGCCCTTTAAAGATAAACATAAACATAGTGCTCTATTTTATTCACAAAAGTAAGACATTCATTAAAAGTGGGACTTGGGAAACTCCCAAAATCTCTAATATGGTGTTTTGATACAAAAGACATTAATCTAAGCAGTTAAAAAAGCATTAAAAAATGCATTTATGTAATGGTTCAATAAAAAAATTGAGATCATTCAACAACAAATAATAAAGGAGCCCTATATAAGTATAAGAAATTGATAGAAACCATAAATTCTTATGATCTTGAAAGTAAGCCTAACCTTGTATCTTTTGAGAAGAGGGTTCTCTCCACCTTAGGAAAGCTCCCACTCCTTGGATATGAGCCCTAGTACCACACACCTCTCTCTTCCCACCTCGCCTATTTGCTTTATATTTGCCCCAAATGTTACCCATTTTTTAGAAGGGGTTTCAATAAGTTTGGCACAGTGAAGATTTTATTAAAGGACCTGCTAAATTTGGCATAAAAGGTGACACTTTGTTTTCGCATGTTTATGCATTTAAAAGTGGATCTTCTGGTTCAATATCCATGCGAACTTAAACATGTAACATACAGAGTTATTAAGTGCACTTGGTTGTTTGTGACTTCACTTAGCATCTCAACTTCCATCTTGTTATAGTTGATATTTAACTGATGATGATGATGTGTAGAGGCCATCGATGTTGAGGGATCTTCAATGGATTTTTCACAATCTTGTAAGCCAACTCATACTCTTCCTAAGAGGTGTGTCTACCTCACTTGTGTAGTGAATAATGCATGTGCAAGTATAACAGGGAGATGGGTTGAATTCTAGTAAACATGCAATGTTTTTCCATACTTGATGTAACGTGTCCACTAGTATCATCCAGGACACGTCTTAGCAGTCCATCGGAAAGGATGTCTAGAAAGCTCTGCCCGGCACTCCCACGGAATGAAACGGGACTTGCGATCTAGGTCTTTCCGCGTCTGCCACGTAGCGGAAGTATCCTGGCCGTTCCCACTTAGGATCGCCCGGAATTAGGGTTTTCTTGATTGGTCATTACCTAACAGCAACTAGCGTCGGACCCAAGCGAACTACTTTACGCAGAAACGCCAGGTCGGAAGCAGATTCACACTGCACTTGGTTCAAGGAGAATGGGAAACGAGAGGGATGCAAAGCTCAACCTCTCTGCCATAAGGCATAGTCCCATTGCGTTCCCCTAAAACAACATAAATCAGTTAAGACATAACTCTAGGTCATTGCTTTCGTTATTCGTTTTCTTTGACGATCATCCCGTTGTTCTTCGAGATATTGAGAAAAGTTCCCGGCCAACCAGGACCACTCAACCGTAGGACGGACCCATGGCCCATCCTCCGCACTTTCCTCGGTTTGTTTTAGTTATGTAATTATCTAACACATTAATTTAACATATAACAATCAGCTTCTTTAATTAATTCGTTAAGCACTGGTTCCTTCACGTAATCTTATCACGTGACATAGAAAAACAATATCAAACAAGTTCTTTATTAACATTTCATCATTTTATCTTTGAAATACAAGGAGTTCCGCCCGTAGGCTTGTCCATAATCTACCCGAAGGCTATCCAGTAATCCACAGGGATCACTATTCCAAGCTTCCGCCCGTAGACTAGTATGCGGGCCTCGAGATCCAATCCCGAGTCACGTTAGCCTCTTGTGTAGGACCCGGAAGGCGAGGGATTTACGGCAAGAGCCCCCCCTGGCACCCAAGCGTCCTCCTGCTCCAAGTAGAGCTTAACGGAGAGACCTCTCGCGGCGGGTTCGGTCCACGTTCCCGACGCGGTCAACAACCCCCTTGGTTAGGGTCAGGCAGGCAGTCGGGGGTAACTGAAACTGCCTCTTCCTTCAGGCCTTCAACCTGAAGTATAGATATTCATTTAATTTGTAATTCATAAACCAAACAGTGCTCTAAAATCTCTAGCAAGCATAAAGATTTCTATTAATCGACCTTGTTGTTTGGCAAACTGCTAAGGAATGATTCTTTCCTTTCGAATGTATCAGCACTCGATCCAAGGTGCAACTTGGCAAGATCCTTTATATTCCGGGTTAGGGCGTACCTTATTAACCCAACTTGGTCAACCCTAAAGTTCATTGGATACTTTAGTTTCCGGTTTATAACTTTCCTTATTTAGAAGGAGATCCCAGAATATATCCTTTTGCAAGATAACTTGCGTAAGGATCTGCCATCCTTGTTGAGGGTATTTACCCTTTCTTCTTGTGAATCACAAGACTATATGACTTCGTACTTGCTGCGCAAGTCCTACGATGAAATAATCCGTTTTAGTTTCTTTAAGCTGACGTTTGTCGGACCTAGGGTCTCTTTTTAAGAACCTCAGAGGCAAACCCTAGTTCTTTTACATTTTCAAATTTATTGACCCTACAATCAGGGAAGGTAGTCAAGTGCTTAAGGTATAAACGTTTCTTTGGTCTTTAAATCATTTCCAAGGCATATTTTTGCAGCATGGTATTTCTAAGTTTAGATTGGTTTGGTTATCTTTTGGAAGGTAATATTGATCACCTCGTCACGATTTGTTATCCCTTGTGACAATTGATTTTTTAGTCGGTAAATTCAATTTAATCTTCCTTTTTCCTTGCAAACGAAACTCATGCCAAATAACAATCTTTTCCTTGCTAAGATATGCAATTAGCAATGATAACTTCCTAGTAATTTGAGCAACGTAAAAAAAACCTTTCATGAGTTTCATGATGATTTGTTGCAAAAAGAATAAGGTTAATGGTGCAAGATGCAATTTTTATACCTTCATGATTTATCTGAAATATACTACTATAGTAAGTAGATGATCTTGTTCGTAATTCGTTATAACGCATGATACTATTCGAAGGAAACTATGTTCTATACATTATCATTTGTTCAATTAAACTAAACTCCTTCATCGTAAATAAACTCAAAAAAATATATCTTATCCTTAACAATTCATCTTTGCATGATTGACTTAAAACCGTATAAAACCAAGAAGGAAAAACTTGGTTTTGGGGTGAGATATCCACATGGATACCGGGAGATGACCCTCCCGCAGCTACTCCTTGGACTTTCTTAGGCGGCATCGCAGTTCGAACGTGAAGGCAACTTTTACTCTTTCTTCCAGATTTCCACCGTCTCTCTTTCGAGGCAAGGAGCCATTTAAATGGTTGATCACGAGAAGGAATAATAAGACCTTTAGGTTCTTAGCTTCTTTGGAGAGAGGAAATATTTATAAAACCTAAGAAGGCCCTATAGGGTATATACTTGGCAAAAAGGTTATGGGTGAGTGTGGCTTTGCAACCACATGAACCTTTGGAGAACTTTGGGCTTGGGGCAAAAGGTATAGAAGGGAATTATTCTCTTTTCTTGCACTTCCTCTACCTTTTTCCTTCTTCTTCCCTACTCTTCCTCCTTCACCCCTCTTCTTCCCTCCTTTTTACTCTTCTACCTTCTTCTATTCCTTCTCTCTTACCTTCTTTATCTTCTCCCACCCTATTCCTTCTTTCACTCTACTCTTCCTCCTTCACTCCTCTCTTTCTCTTCTTTATCTTCTCCCACCCTATTTCTTCTTTCACTCTACTCTTTCTCCACTCCTCTCTTTCTCTTCTTTATCTTCTCCCACCCTATTTCACTCTACTCTTCCTCCTTCACTCCTCTCTTTCTCTTCTTTATCTTCTCCCACCCTATTTCACTCTACTCTTCCTCCTTCACTCCTCTCTTTCCCTCCTTCTTACTCTTCTTTATATTCTCCCACCCTATTCCTTCTTACTCCTCACGGAACAACATCCGGGGTCCATGATGGTGGTTTGAATTGGGGCCCAGGGGGGGTCCTTGACGCCTGGGATAGGGAAAACAAGTTGACCAGGGTCAAAGCCCTACGTGGCCTACGTCGAGATGATGGGGGGAAGGAAAATATCACGGGCTGGGTGGCGGAGCGGCCCGCAGAACTGCCACCGCAGACTGACCCAGGGGGGAAAACACGTGGGCTAGGTGGTGGCGTGCCGACAGGCTGCTGTCAATGCAAATAGTCCGTTGGGGGGGGGGGGAAGAAAGACCCGTACGAAGCTGCAGGGAGGTGGAGACGTTGGAGACCTGGTGAGGGAACAAAATGGAGTGCAAGGGGAGGCCCAGGATTTTTGACGGCTGCCTACCACAAGCGAAAGGCGCAGGCGATGGAGGTTAGAACACCCCTGCAACGGGGGAGAAGGATTACTACATAGTCGGGGGGGGGGGGGGGGGATGGGGTTGCTTTCCTCATGCTCCCGACGAGTGGCATGAGTACACAGGTTTGGAGTCGTGTCCTCTCGCATGGACGGCTAGCTCGAGATGATGACGAGGGTGAGAATGACATTGGCACTGACGACGATGATGATGATGTGGATATCAGCTTCAGTTGTTGCAGAGGTGGCGGGAGATGGTGGGTTCACCCGTCTTAGAAGCTTTATATACTATACTATAGTATATTACTAATGTATAGTATATTACTAATGTTAACCTATACTAACATATTCTATATTTCTAACGTTTTAATTTACCCTTAGTAACTGACTAACCTTACTTAATTCAACTAACTCCTTCGATCTCACCCTACTAACACGCCAACTAATTTTTGACTACCACTACTAGATCCGATCCTCGGAGGTGAGCGCCAATGTAAAAAAAAAAGCGTGTTTCCTTGGAATGTGTGAGGGCGGAATGAGGGCGAGACATTACATCCTCTCCCCCTTAGAAGAATCGAGATGTCCTCATCTCGAGATAAACTGGAGATATTGATGGTTGAGAGTGTCTTCATCTACCCAAGTGGCATCCTCTTTGGGATAATCTTTCCACTGGATGAGGCATTCTCTCAAGGTTCTGGATCTTAACTGTCTCTCCCTAATATCTAAGATCTTATCAGGCCTTAACTCAAGGACTCCTTGGCTACGCATTACAATTTGTTGGTCGTCAAGTACATGGTTAGGGTTGGGTATATATTTTTTCAATAGGCTGATATGGAATACATTGTGAACTTTTAGGTTCTCAGGGAGTTGCAATCTATAAGCATTGGGTCCTAGGCATTTGAGGACTTTGCACGGCCCACAATACCTTGGACATAGCTTCTTGCAATCTCCTAGGGATAGAGAACTCTTTTTAGGGCGTACGCGAATGAAGACCATGTCTCCTTCTTCGAAGACTCCTTCTTGACGTTTCAGATCCGCGTATGCCTTCTGTCTATCCTTGGCCTCCTGTATGTCTTGTCTTATTGACTTTATTTGATCATCCATCTCTTCCAACATCTGCCTTGACGCTTCAACCCTTAGGGTTGGATCATAAAAGTTTAGAGAACTTCGACAATCATGACCATATAATGCCTGGAAAGGGGTCATCTGAATGCTTTGCTGGTAAGAAGCATTGTAGGCAAATTCTACCAAAGGCAAGTATTGAATCCACTTCTTGGGTTCTCGAGAGCAGTATGCCCTAAGCATATCCTCGATGACTTGATTTACTCGCTCTGTTTGGCCATTCGTTTGGGGATGGTAGGCGGTGCTAAAACAGAGTTGAGTCCCAATAGCTTCAAAGATAGCTCTCCAGAAGTGTGATGTGAAGAGAGAATCTCGATCACTAATGATTCTTCTGGGTAAACCATGTAGCTTGAATATCTCCTTGATAAAAAATCTTGCAATGTCGGAGGCTTTATAGTTTGTCTTTACTGGAATAAGGTGTGCAACCTTAGTAAGCATGTCAACTACAACCATGATGGAGTTGTATCCTCCCTGGACTTGGGGTAAGCCTATAACAAAATCCGTACTGATGAATTCCCATTTCATTTGAGGGATGTCAAGCGATTGCAGTTTCCCTGGCATCAAGACATGTTCGGCTTTGATACGTTGGCAAGACAAACACTCAATGACATATTTGAGAACGTCACCTTTAAGCCTCTCCCATTGGTAGCTCTTCCTAACTGCATTAAGAGTCTTAGCATAGCCAGGATGTCCTGCGAAAGGGAAATCATGAGTTTCCCACATTATCTTCTGCTTAAGTGACTGGCTTGCTGGTATACACAGCCTTGTTCTGTGGTAGACAAGTCCATTATCAATGGAAAATTCCTGATACTTAGCTTGCAACTTTTGATTATGCTCCTTGGTAGATATTTCCTTTAGCATTGTTTGGTAGGCCAAATCATGGCATGCTTCCTCTAGCTAATTCAAGTATTGGATTGTTTGGCATAGATACTTTTGTAGCTAGAGATCTGGCCGTTGATGGATTCTGCAAGATTAGGGAATTTAGAAATGCCTTGCGACTAAGTGCATCGGCAACTACATTCTCTTTCCCTGGTCGGTACTTGATTTCAAAATCATATTCCTCCAACACTTCAATCCACCGACGTTGCCTCATGTTGAGCTCGTTCTGGGTAAAGATCCATTTGAGGCTCTTATGGTCGGTTACTAGAGTAAACTTATTACCCAACAGGTAGTGTCTCCAAAGTTTTAGAGCATGGATGACAGCTAGTAATTCCAGATCATGCGTAGCATAATTCTTTTCATGGCTCTTCAATTTCCTTGAAGAGTATGTTACTGGATGACCTTTCTGCATAAGTACACACCCCAAGGCAAGAATGCTAGCATCAGTTACTACCTCGAACTCCTTATTGAGGTCAGGAAGTTTTAGAATAGGTGCTGATACCAAAAATTGCTTTAATCTGTCGAAGCTATTTTGTTCGAAAGTTGACCATGTAATGGAAGTCTGCTTCTTTAGTAAGTCTGTAAGAGGTGCTGCAATCAAAGCATAGTTTTTGATGAAGACCCTATACCATCCTGTCAATCCAAGAAAGCTACGTATCTCTTTGACAGATACTGGTATTGGCCATTCAAACACATCTCTGACCTTGGCTGGGTCTACTAATATTCCTTTTGATGATACTATGAATCCCAGATATTCAATCTGATGCTTGAAGAATGCACACTTCTTCATTTTTGCATACAGCTTATGTGACCTCATTGTCTACAGGACAATCCACAGTTGAGGTTCATGATCTTCTTCCTGTTTAGAATAGACTAAAGTGTCATCGAAGAAGACAAGCAGGAAATCATCAAGATATGGCCTAAAGATAACTTGCATTAATCTATTGAAGGTAGCAGGTGCATTCGTAAGCTCGAATGACATAACCAGGAACTCAAAGTGCCCATATCTTGTATTGAAGGCCATCTTTGGGATATCTTCTTCCTTGATCCTTATCTGATAGTAACCTGACCTGAGATCAATCTTGGAAAAGATCTTTGCACCCTGAAGACGATCAAGAAGCTCATCTATTCTGGGAATAGGATACTTTTTCTTGACTGTTGATTGATTCAACCCTCGATAATCAATACATAGACGAAGTGTCCCATCTTTCTTTTTCTGAAATAGTACTGGAGCTCCCCACAGTGAATTGCTAGGCTGGATGTAGCCCTGATCTAATAGTTGCTTGAGTTGTTCCTTCAGCTCAATTGATTTTGGTATGGAAATTCTATAAGGTCTCTTTGCAATTGGTGTAGCTCCAGGCACTAACCTAATCTCATGATCCACTTCTCTTTGAGGCGGAAGTTCGGTCAACTCATCAGGGAATATGTCCGCGTATTCCTTTAGCCAAGAAGGCCCTTCATGAGACTCTTGCTTTTGATCTAACTTGTTGAGTTTGATCAAGTAAACGGGTAATCCTTTTCTGACTCCTTTTATGATCCGAGATACTTTGGCCAATTGGATTCTTGGCATTCCTGCCTCACCTTGAGTTGTGACAAATTCCCTTTCAATGTTTCGAAAGGAAACTTGACCCTTTCCACAATCCATTTCGAGTAAACACTCATGGATACCTAAATTCATAACTTTGAATTTAACTGAAGTCTTCTTTTCTCCCAGAAAGAATTCCACCTTAGCAGTTTGCCTGGTAGAAGTTACCCCACGACCATTTGCCAATTCCACAAGCAGGGTAGGTGCTTCTACTATGGCTATTCCTAATCTTTTTGCACATGCTGGTGAGATAAAGGAATGTGTACTGCCACAATCAATCAAGGTTTTGAAACCTTTACCTTGATAGTCCGACGGTGTCTGAATCATCGAGAACTGGCGATTCGGCCCTTTCTTGTGTAAAGCGGCATGGACTGTCGCTCTTTCGAATTCTGCTTCCATGGTCGGATCTTCCTCTTCCCCTCCTTCGCTCAATTGCCTATTGGCAATGCAGGCGATTCTTCCTCTTCCACGGGTAGCGGCTCCTTGACCACGGCCTGCTCCTTGGAAAGGCTCTTGGCGATGTCCTCCATTGAGCTTGGGACATTGCCTCTTGAAGTGACCGGGTTCGTTGCAGTGGAAACAACGGAGGTTTCGGCCATTACTTTGAGTAGAAACAAAGTTGTTGACGTTATTCGGGTCATTATAAGACCAAGTTTTGTTACCCCTTGGTCTAGCTTGCACCTCCTGAATTATAGGCGCCGCTCGAATGAGTGCATCCTGAAGATCTGATGGACGCATAGATTCGAGACGGGCATTTACTGGTGGATTTAAGCTCGCACAAAATTTGGACACCTGCTGCGTCATATCCATCTGTGGTGCATACTTTAAAAGTGAGACGAATTTAGAGTAGTATGCGTCAAGAGTGAGTCCTAGTTGTTTTAGCTTGTAGAACTCGTTCATTTTCTGCATGCGATATGCAGGTGGTAAGTAACTTCCCTGCACGGCTTTCTTTAGCTTCTCCCAGGTAACGGATTCCTCTGCGATCCCTTGATCCCTGCACCATTGCTTCCACCAAAGTCTGGCTTCGCCAGTGAGCTTTAACTTGGCGAGCATAGCCTGATTGGTGGGTGCAGTAATGGCTGCTTCGAAGTAATCCTCGATGGATTCAATCCAAATTTCAGCATCAGCCTGGACGAATCTGCCTCTCCCGTCAAACTCGGGTGGCTTTATCTGCTTGAGGAGGAACTTCTCCTGGATCACATCAGTACTTGATGTAGGAGGCGAATTTGGAACTTGTACCTAGGGTTGTGCCTGAATAAAGGTTTTCTTAACGTTATTATATGATAATCGATGTTAGCTTATCTTTTATTTTTAGTTCAGCTATCTCGTAAAGAATGTAGCTACTTATCTTTTTATCAAGTCTTATATGCACAGCCAGATATTGATAAAAATAAGCCCTTATTTGTATTTACATGGGCATAGCCCTTTCGAATACAACGTTTCATGTGATGATAAGCCAATCGTTACATTCAGTTTGGGGAGAACAACGTTGTATTGCATTTGTCTACAGGAACTGTGTAATAGTAGGGTTTTGGGTCATGGATCTTTAGGAATCGATAAGTCATTGGAAGTTCAGGATATCCTTTCCATTGAAATCCATACTTTTCGTGGCGGCCCAACACTTTAATCCTATCGGTGGGGATTACACGAGTTACTTCCTCATATACATATGAGTTTATCTCAACCCTCCGACCACGAATATGTAAAGTCAAATTTACGTGAGCTTCCACAAAAATGAACAGCTTCACGACTTTCAAGTCTTCCAACCACTTGATCCTCTTTAGGTTGGTCTGTAGATAAGCAAACCGATGAGTGGCTATATAGTAGATTCCTGAAGACCCCGTCCATCTTCGTTCTATGTATAAAGGTGATGGATTATAAATCTGCTCCAGGATGTTCATCATCCCAATTCTTTGTCTATAAAGCGGAGAATGCATTGCAGTCATAAACATGACCCGAAATACCAAAAAATTATTCAACGCTTCGTAATTCTGCAAGATAGCATTGAAGGTAAGGAAATGTTTGGATAGCAATAATTTCTTTACTTCATTTTATTGAGATTTTATAAAAGCAATTCCGTTATTGATCGGCTCTGATACCAACTGTAACGTGTCCACTAGTATCATCCAGGACACGTCTTAGAAGTCCATCGGAAAGGATGTCTAGAAAGCTCTGCCTGGCACTCCCACGGAATGAAACGGGTCTTGCGATCTAGGTCTTTCTGTGTCTGCCACGTAGCGGAAGTATCCTAGCCGTTCCCACTTAGGATTGCCCGGAATTAGGGTTTTCTTGATTGGTCATTACCTAACAGTAACTAGCGTCGGACCCAAGTGAACTACTTTACGCAGAAACGCCAGGTCCGAAGCGGATTCACACTGCACTTGGTTCAAGGAGAATGGGAAACGAGAGGGATGCAAAGCTCAAACTCTCTGCCATAAGGCATAGTCCAATTCCGTTCCCCTAAAACAACATAAATCGGTTAAGACATAACTCTAGGTCATCTCTTTCGTTATTCGTTTTCTTTGACAATCATCCCACTGTTCTTTGAGATATTGAGAAAAGTTCCCGGCCAACCGGGACCACCCAACCGTAGGACGGCGGACCCATGGCCCATCCTCCACACTTTCCTCGGTTTGTTTTAGTTATGTAATTATCTAACACATTAATTTGATATATAACAATAAGCTTCTTTAATTAATTTGTTAAGCACTGGTTCCTTCACGTAATCTTATCACGTGAAATAGAAAAACAATATCAAACAAGTTCTTTATTAACATTTCATCATTTTATCTTTGAAATACAAGGATTTCCACCCGTAGGCTTGTCCATAATCTACCCGAAGGCTATCCAGTAATCCACAGGGATCACTATTCCAAGCTTCCGCCCGTAGACTAGTATGTGGGCCTCGAGATCCAATCCCGAGTCACGTTAGCCTCTTGTGCAGGACCCGGAAGGTGAGGGATTTACGGCCAGAGCCCCCTGGCACCCAAGCGTCCTCCTGATCTAAGTAGAGCTTAACGGAGAGACTCTCACGGCGGGTTCGGTCCACGTTCCTGGTGCGGTCAACAACCCCCTTGGTTAGGGTCAGGCAGGCAGTCGGGGGTAACTGAAACTGCCTCTTCCTTCAGGCCTTCAACCTGAAGTATAGATATTCATTTAATTTGTAATTCATAAACCAAATAGTGCTCTAAAATCTCTAGCAAGCACAAAGATTTCTATTAATCGACCTTGTTGTTTGGCAAATTGCTAGGAATGATTCTTTCCTTTCGAATGTATCAGCACTCGATCTAAGGTGTCTTGCAACTTGGCAAGATCCTTTATATTTCGGGTTAGGGCGTACCTTATTAACCCAACTTGGTCAACCCTAAAGTTCATTGGATACTTTAGTTTCCGGTTTATAACTTTCCTTATTTAGAAGGAGATCCTAGAATACATCCTTTTGCAAGATAACTTGCGTAAGGATCTGACATCCTTGTTGAGGGTATTTACCCTTTCTTCTTGTGAATCAATCACAAGACTATATGACTTCGTACTTGCTGCGCAAGTCCTGCGATGAAATAATCCGTTTTAGTTTCTTTAAACCTAGGGTCTCTTTTTAAGAACCTCAGGGGCAAACCCTAGTTCTTTTACATTTTCGAATTTATTGACCCTAGAATCAGGGATGGTAGTCAAGTGCTTAAGGTATAAACGTTTCTTTGGTCTTTAAATCATTTCCAAGGCATATTTTTGCAGCATGGTATTTCTAAGTTTAGATTGGTTTGGTTATCTTTTGGAAGGTAATATTGATCACCTCGTCACGATTTGTTATCCCTTGTGACAATTGATTTTTTAGTCGGTAAATTCAATTTAATCTTCCTTTTTCCTTGCAAACAAAACTCAAGCCAAATAACAATCTTTTCCTTGCTAAGATATGCAATTAGCAATGATAACTTCCTAGTAATTTGAGCAACGTAAAAAAAACCTTTCATGAGTTTCATGATGATTTGTTGCAAAAAGAATAAGGTTAATGATGCAAGATGTAATTTTTATACCTTCAGGATTTATCTGAAATATACTACTATAGTAAGTAGATGGTCTTGTTCGTAATTCGTTATAACGCATGACACTATTCGAAGGAAACTATGTTCTATACATTATCATTTGTTCAATTAAACTAAACTCCTTCATTGTAAATAAACTCGGAAATATATATCTTATCCTTAACAATTCATCTTTGCATGATTGACTTAAAACCGATATAAAACCAAGAAGGAAAAACTTGGTTTTGGGGTGAGATATCCACATGGATACCGGGAGATGACCCTCCCGCAGCTACTCCTTGGACTTTCTTAGGCGGCATCGCAGTTCGAACGTGAAGGCAGCTTTTACTCTTTCTTTCAGATTTCCACCGTCTCTCTTTCGAGGCAAGGAGCTGTTTAAATGGTTGATCACGAGAAGGAATAATAAGACCTTTAGGTTCTTAGCTTCTTCGGAGAGAGGAAAGATTTATAAAACATAAGAAGGCCCTATAGGGTATATACTTGGCAAAAAGGTTATGGGTGAGTGTGGCTTTGCAACCACATGAACCTTTGGAGAACTTTGGGCTTGGGGCAAAAGGTATAGAAAGGGAATTATTCTCTTTTCTTGCACTTCCTCTACCTTTTTCCTTCTTCTTCCCTACTCTTCCTCCTTCACCCCTCTTCTTCCCTCCTTTTTACTCTTCTACCTCCTTCTATTCCTTCTCTCTTACCTTCTTTATCTTCTCCCACCCTATTCCTTCTTTCACTCTACTCTTCCTCCTTCACTCCTCTCTTTCTCTTCTTTATCTTCTCCCACCCTATTTCTTCTTTCACTCTACTCTTCCTCCACTCCTCTCTTTCTCTTCTTTATCTTCTCCCACCCTATTTCACTCTACTCTTCCTCCTTCACTCCTCTCTTTCTCTTCTTTATCTTCTCCCACCCTATTTCCCTCTACTCTTCCTCCTTCACTCCTCTCTATCCCTCCTTCTTACTCTTCTTTATCTTCTCCCATCCTATTCCTTCTTACTCCTCACGGAACAACATACGGGGTCCATGATGGTGGTTTGAATTGGGGCCGGGGGGGGGGGGGGGGGGGTTTCGTGATGCCCGGGATAGGGGAAAAAGGTTGACCAGGGTCAGAGCCCTACGTGGCCTACGTCGAGATGATGGGGGGAAGGAAAATATCACGGGCTGGGTGGCGGAGCGGCCCGCAGAACTGTTGCCGCAGACTGACCCAGGGGGGAAAACACGTGGGCTAGGTGGCGGCGTCCCTCAGGCTGCTGTCAATGCAGATAGTCCACGGGGGGGGGGGGGGGGAAGAAAGACCCGTACGAAGCTGCAGGGTGGTGGCGACGCTAGAGACCTGGCGAGGGAACAAAATGGAGTGCAAGGGGAGGCCCAGGATTGTTGACGGTTGCCTACCACAAGCGAAAGGCGCAGGCGATGGAAGTTAGAACACCCCTGCAACGGGGGGAGAAGGATTATTATATAGTTGGGGGGGGGGGAGGGGTTGCTTTCCTCATGCTCCCGACGGGTGGCACGAGTACACAGGTTTGGAGTCGTGTCCTCTCGCATGGACGGCCAGCTCAGGACGATGACGAGGGTGAGAATGACGTTGGCACTAACGACGATGATGATGATGTGGACGTCAGCTTCAGTCGTTGCGGAGGTGGCGGGAGATGGTGGGTTCACCCGTCTTAGAAGCTTTATATACTATACTATAGTATATTACTAATGTATAGTATATTACTAATGTATAGTATATTACTAATGTTAACCTATACTAACATATTCTATATTTCTAACGTTTTAATTTACCCTTAGTAACTGACTAACCTTACTTAATTCAACTAACTCCTTCGATCTCACCCTACTAACATGCCTACTAATTTTTGACTACCACTACTAGATCCGATCCTCGGAGGTGAGCGCCAATGTAAAAAAAAAAAGCGTGTTTCCTTGGAATGTGTGAGGGCGGAATGAGGGCGAGACATTACATCCTCTCCCCCTTAGAAGAATCGAGATGTCCTCATCTCGAGATAAACTGGGGATATTGATGGTTGAGAGTGTCTTCATCTACCCAAGTGGCATCCTCTTTGGGATAATCTTTCCACTGGATGAGGCATTCTCTCAAGGTTCTGGATCTTAACTGTCTCTCCCTAACATCTAAGATCTTATCAGGCCTTAACTCAAGGACTCCTTGGCTAGGCATTACAATTTGTTGGTCGTCAAGTACATGGTTAGGGTTGGGTACATATTTTTTCAATAGGCTGATATGGAATACATTGTGAACTTTTAGGTTCTCAGGGAGTTGCAATCTATAAGCATTGGGTCCTAGGCATTTGAGGACTTTGCACGGCCCACAATACCTTGGACATAGCTTCTTGCAATCTCCTAGGGATAGAGAACTCTTTTTAGGGCGTACGCGAATGAAGACCATGTCTCCTTCTTCGAAGACTCCTTCTTGACGTTTCAGATCCGCGTATGCCTTCTGTCTATCCTTGGCCGCCTGTATGTCTTGTCTTATTGACTTTATTTGATCATCCATCTCTTCCAACATCTGCCTTGACGCTTCAACCCTTAGGGTTGGATCATAAAAGTTTAGAGGACTTCGACAATCATGACCATATAATGCCTGGAAAGGGGTCATCTGAATGCTTTGCTGGTAAGAAGCATTGTAGGCAAATTCTACCAAAGGCAAGTATTGAATCCACTTCTTGGGTTCTCGAGAGCAGTATGCCCTAAGCATATCCTCGATGACTTGATTTACTCGCTCTGTTTGGCCATTCGTTTGGGGATGGTAGGCGGTGCTAAAACAGAGTTGAGTCCCAATAGCTTCAAAGATAGCTCTCCAGAAGTGTGATGTGAAGAGAGAATCTCGATCACTAATGATTCTTCTGGGTAAACCATGTAGCTTGAATATCTCCTTGATAAACAATCTTGCAATGTCGGAGGCTTTATAGTTTGTCTTTACTGGAATAAGATGTGCAACCTTAGTAAGCATGTCAACTACAACCATGATGGAGTTGTATCCTCCCTGGACTTGGGGTAAGCCTATAACAAAATCCGTACTGATGAATTCCCATTTCATTTGAGGGATGTCAAGCGGTTGCAGTTTCCCTGGCATCAAGACATGTTCGGCTTTGATACGTTGGCAAGACAAACACTCAGTGACATATTTGAGAACGTCACCTTTAAGCCTCTCCCATTGGTAGCTCTTCCTAACTGCATTAAGAGTCTTAGCATAGCCAGGATGTCCTGCGAAAGGGAAATCATGAGTTTCCCACATTATCTTCTGCTTAAGTGACTGGCTTGCTGGTATACACAACCTTGTTCTGTAGTAGACAAGTCCATTATCAATGGAAAATTCCTGATACTTAGCTTGCAACTTTTGATTATGCTCCTTGGTAGATATTTCCTTTAGCATTGTTTGGTAGGCCAAATCATGGCATGCTTCCTCTCTAGCTAATTCAAGTATTGGATTGTTTGACATAGATACTTTTGTAGCTAGAGATCTGGCCGTTGATGAATTCTACAAGATTAGGGAATTTAGAAATGCCTTGCGACTAAGTGCATCGGCAACTACATTCTCTTTCCCTGGTCGGTACTTGATTTCAAAATCATATTCCTCCAACACTTCAATCCACCGACGTTGCCTCATGTTGAGCTCGTTCTGGGTAAAGATCCATTTGAGGCTCTTATGGTCGGTTACTAGAGTAAACTTATTACCCAACAGGTAGTGTCTCCAAAGTTTTAGAGCATGGATGAGAGCTAGTAATTCCAGATCATGCGTAGCATAATTCTTTTCATGGCTCTTCAATTTCCTTGAAGAGTATGTTACTGGATGACCTTCCTGCATAAGTACACACCCCAAGGCAAGAATGCTAGCATCAGTTACTACCTCGAACTCCTTATTGAGGTCAGGAAGTTTTAGAATAGGTGCTGATACCAAAAATTGCTTTAATCTGTCGAAGCTATTTTGTTCGAAAGTTGACCATGTAATGGAAGTTTGCTTCTTTAGTAAGTCTGTAAGAGGTGCTGCAATCAAAGCATAGTTTTTGATGGAAGACCCTATACCATCCTTCAATCCAAGAAAGCTACGTATCTCTTTGACAGATACTGGTATTGGCCATTCAAACACATCTCTGACCTTGGTTGGGTCTACTGATATTCCTTCTGATGATACTATGAATCCAAGATATTCAATCTGACGCTTGAAGAATGCACACTTCTTTGTTTTTGCATACAGCTTATTTGACCTCATTATCTCAAGGACAATCCACAGTTGAGGTTCATGATCTTCTTCCTGTTTAGAATAGACTAAAGTGTCATCAAAGAAGACAAGCACGAAATCACCAAGATATGGCCTAAAGATAACTTGCATTAATCTATTGAAGGTGGCAGGTGCATTCGTAAGCCCGAATGACATAACCAGGAACTCAAAGTGCCTATATCTTGTATTGAAGGCCGTCTTTGGGATATCTTCTTCCTTGATCCTTATCTGATAGTAACCTGACTTGAGATCAATCTTGGAAAATATCTTTGCACCCTGAAGACGATCAAGAAGCTCATCTATTCTGGGAATAGGATACTTTTTCTTGACTGTTGATTGATTCAACCCTCGGTAATCAATACATAGACGAAGTGTCCCATCTTTCTTTTTCTGAAATAGTACTGGAGCTCCCCACGGTGAATTGCTAGACCACGGATGTAGCCTTGATCTAACAGTTGCTTGAGTTGTTCCTTCAGCTCAATTGCTTCTGGTATGGACATTCTATAAGGTCTCTTTGCAATTGGTGTAGCTCCAGGCACTAACCTGATCTCATGATCCACTTCTCTTTGAGGTGGAAGTTCGGTCAACTCATCAGGGAATACATCCGCGTATTCCTTTAGCCAAGAAGGCCCTTCATGAGACTCTTGCTTTTGATCTAACTTGTTGAGTTTGATCAAGTAAACGGGTAATCCTTTTCTGACTCCTTTTATAATCCGAGATACTTTGGCCAATTGGATTCTTGGCATTCCTGCCTCACCTTGAGTTGTGTCAAATTCCCTTTCAGTGTTTCGAAAGGAAACTTGACCCTTTCCACAGTGAATGTGGGCATCGTTGGGCTTAAGCCAATCCATTCCGAGTAAACACTCATGGATACCTAAATTCATAACTCTGAATTTAATTGAAGTCTTCTTTTCTCCCAGAAAGAATTCCACCTTAGCAGTTTGCCTGGTACAAGTTACCCCACGGCCATTTGCCAATTCCACAAGCAGGGTAGGTGCTTCTACTATGGCTATTCCTAATCTTTTTGCACATGCTGGTGAGATAAAGGAATGTGTACTACCACAATCAATCAAGGTTTTGAAACCTTTACCTTGATAGTCCGACGGTGTCCGAATCACCGAGAACTGGCGATTCGGCCCTTTCTTGTGTAAAGCGGCATGGACTGTCGCTCTTTCGAATTCTGCTTCCATGGTTGGATCTTCCTCTTCCCCTCCTTCACACAACTGCCTATTGGCAATGCAGGCGGTTCTTTCTCTTCCACGGGTAGCGGCTCCTTGACCACGGCATGCTCCTTGGAAAGGTGCTTGGGGATGTCCTCCGCTGAGCTTGGGACATTGCCTCTTGAAGTGACCGGGTTCGTTGCAGTGGAAACAACGCAGGTTTCGGCCATTACTTTGAGTAGAAACAAAGTTGTTGACGTTATTCGGATCATTATAAGACCAAGTTTTGTTACCCCTTGGTCTAGCTTGCACCTCCTGAATTATAGGCGCCGCTCGAATGAGTGCATCCTGAAGATCTGATGGACGCATAGATTCGAGACGGGTATTTACTGGTGGATTTAAGCCCGCACAAAATTTGGACACCTGCTGCGTCATATCCATCTGTGGCGCATACTTTAAAAGTGAGACGAATTTAGAGTAGTATGCGTCAAGAGTGAGTCCTAGGTGACTTAGCTCGTAGAACTCGTTCATTTTCTGCGTGCGATATGCAGGTGGTAAGTATCTTCCCTGCACGGCTTTCTTCAGCTTCTCCCAGGTAATGGATCCCTCTGCGATCCCTTGATCCCTGCACCATTGCTTCCACCAAAGTCTGGCTTCGCCGGTGAGCTTTAACTTGGCGAGCATAGCCTGATTGGTGGGTGCAGTACCGGCTGCTTCGAAGTAATCCTCCATGGATTCAATCCAAATTTCAGCATCAGCCTGGACGAATCTGCCTCTCCCGTCAAACTCGGGTGGCTTTATCTGCTTGAGGAGGAACTTCTTCTCCTGGATCATAGCAGTACTTGATGTAGGAGGCGAATTTGGAACCTGTACCTTGGATTGTGCCTGAATAAAGGTTTTCTTAACGTTATTATACGATAATCGATGTTAGCTTATCTTTTGTTTTTAGTTCAGCTATCTCGTAAACAATGTAGCTACTTATCTTTTTATCAACTCTTATGCACAGCCAGATATTGATAAAAAGAAGCCCTTATTTGTATTTACATGGGCATAGCCCTTTTGAATACAACGTTTAATGTGATGATAAGCCAATCGTTACATTCAGTTTGGGGAGAACAATGTTGTATTGCATTTGTCTATAGGAATTGTGTAACACTATATTAGGAAATTTAGGAATTTTCATATAGTTTGGGAATTCCCAATATAGTTAATATTTGGCCACATGGTCAAATCTTGTCCCCTTACTTGAAAGTGGAGTCTACCCTAATTACTATATAGGTTGTCTTTCCAAGTCCCACTTTGAAGCATGGGTTAAGATTTAGCCACATGGCCAAATTGTTACCCCTCATTTGAAAGTGGGACTTGGGAGATTCCCAAATTCTCTAATATGATGTTTGTGTAATAGTAGGGTTTTGGGTCATGGATCTTTAGGAAATCGGTAAGTCATTGGAAGTTCAGGATATCCTTTCCGTTGAAATCCATACTTCTCATGGCGGCCCAACACTTTAATCCTGTCGGTGGGGATAACACGAGTTACTTCCTCATATACATATGAGTTCATCTCAACCCTCCGACCACGAATATGTAAAGTCAAATTTACGTGAGCTTCCACAAAAACGAACAGCTTCATGACTTTCAAGTCTTCCAACCACTTGATCCTCTTTAGGTTGGTCTGTAGATAAGCAAACCGGTGAGCGGATATATAGTAGATTCCTGAAGACCCCATCCATCTTCGTTCTATGTATAAAGGTGATGGATTATAAATCTGCTCCAGGATGTTCATCATCCCAATTCTTTGTCTATAAAGCGGAGAATGCATTGCAGTCATAAACATGACCCGAAATACCAAAAAATTATTCCACGCTTCGTAATTCTGCAAGACAGCATTGAAGGTAAGGAAATGTTTGGACAACAACAATTTCTTTACTTCATTTTATTGAGATTTTATAAAAGCAATTCCGTTATTGTTCGGCTCTGATACCAACTGTAACATGTCCTTTAGTACCATCCAGGACACGTCTTAGAAGTCCATCGGAAAGGATGTCTAGAAAGCTCTGCTCGGCACTCCCACGGAATGAAACAGGACTTGCGATCTAGGTCTTTCCGTGTCTGCCACGTAGCGGAAGTATCCTGGCCATTCCCACTTAGGATCGCCCGAAATTAGGGTTTTCTTGATTGGTCATTACCTAACAACAACTAGCGCAGACCCAAGCGAACTACTTTATGCAGAAACGCCAGGTCCAAAGCGGATTCACACTGCACTTGGTTCAAGGAGAATGGGAAACGAGAGGGATGCAAAGCTCAACCTCTCTACCATAAGGCATAGTTCCATTCCGTTTCCCTAAAACATCATAAATCGGTTAAGACATAACTCTAGGTCATCGCTTTCGTTATTCGTTTTCTTTGACGATCATCTCGCTGTTCTTCGAGATATTGAGAAAAGTTCCCGACCAACCGGGACCACCCAACTGTAGGACGGACCTATGGCCCATCCTCCGCACTTTCCTCGGTTTGTTTTAGTTATGTAATTATCTAACACATTAATTTGACATATAACAATCAACTTCTTTAATTAATTCGTTAAGCACTGGTTCCTTCACGTATCTTTATCACGTGACATAGAAAAACAATATCAAACAAGTTCTTTATTAACATTTCGTCATTTTATCTTTGAAATACAAGGATTTCTGCCCGTAGGCTTGTCCATAATCTGCCCGAAGGCTATCCAGTAATCCACAAAGATCACTATTCTAAGCTTCCGCCCGTAGACTAGTATGTGGGCCTCGAGATCCAATCCCGAGTCACGTTAGCCTCTTGTGCAGGACCCGGAAGGCGAGGGATTTAGGGCCAGAGCCCCCCTCGCACCCAAGCGTCCTCCTGCTCCAAGTAGAGCTTAACGGAGAGACCTCTCGCGGTGGGTTCAGTCCAGTTCCCAGTGCGGTCAACAACCCCCTTGGTTAGGGTCAGGCAGGCAGTCGAGGGTAACTGAAAGTGCCTCTTCCTTCAGGCCTTCAACCTGAAGTATAGATATTCATTTAATTTGTAATTCATAAACCAAACAGTGCTCTAAAATCTCTAGCAAGCACAAAGATTTCTATTAATCGACCTTGTTGTTTGGCAAATTGCTAGGAATGATTCTTTCCTTTCGAATGTATCAGCACTCGATCCAAGGTGTCTTGCAACTTGGCAAGATCCTTTATATTCCGTGTTAGGGCGTACCTTATTAACCCAACTTGGTCAACCCTAAAGTTCATTGGATACTTTAGTTTCCGGTTTATAACTTTCCTTATTTAGAAGGAGATCCCAGAATACATCCTTTTGCAAGATAACTTGCGTAAGGATCTGCCATCCTTGTTGAGGGTTACCCTTTCTTCTTGTGAATCAATCACAAGACTATATGACTTCGTACTTGCTGCGTAAGTCCTGCGACGAAATAATCCGTTTTAGTTTCTTTAAGCTGACGTTTGTCGGACCTAGGGTCTCTTTTTAAGAACCTCAGGGGAAAACCCTAGTTCTTTTACATTTTCAAATTTATTGACCCTACAATCAAGGAAGGTAGTCAAGTGCTTAAGGTATAAACGTTTCTTTGGTCTTTAAATCATTTCCAAGGCATATTTTTGCAGCATGGTATTTCTAAGTTTAGATTGGTTTGGTTATCTTTTGGAAGGTAATATTGATCACCTCGTCACGATTTGTTATCCCTTGTGACAATTGATTTTTTAGTCGGTAAATTCAATTTAATCTTCCTTTTTCCTTGCAAACGAAACTCATGCCAAATAACAATCTTTTCCTTGCTAAGATATGCAATTAGCAATGATAAATTCCTAGTAATTTGAGCAACATAAAAAAAACCTTTCATGAGTTTCATGATGATTTGTTGCAAAAAGAATAAGGTTAATGGTGCAAGATGCAATTTTTATACCTTCAGGATTTATCTGAAATATACTACTATAGTAAGTAGATGGTCTTGTTCGTAATTCGTTATAACGCATGATACTGTTCGAAGGAAACTATGTTCTATACATTATCATTTGTTCAATTAAACTAAACTCCTTCATCGTAAATAAACTCGAAAAAATATATCTTATCCTTAACAATTCATCTTTGCATGATTGACTTAAAACCGATATAAAACCAAGAAGGAAAAACCTGGTTTTGGGGTGAGATATCCACATGGATACCGGGAGATGACCCTCCCGCAGCTACTCCTTGGACTTTCTTAGGCGGCATCGCAGTTCGAACGTGAAGGTAGCTTTTACTCTTTCTTCCAGATTTCCACCGTCTCTCTTTCGAGGCAAGGAGCCATTTAAATGGTTGATCACGAGAAGGAATAATAAGATCTTTAGGTTCTTAGCTTCTTCGGAGAGAAGAAAGATTTATAAAACCTAAGAAGGCCCTATAGGGTATATACTTGGCAAAAAGGTTATGGATGAGTGTGGCTTTGCAACCACATGAACCTTTGGAGAACTTTGGGCTTGGGGCAAAAGGTATAGAAAGGGAATTATTCTCTTTTCTTGCACTTCCTCTACCTTTTTTCTTCTTCTTCCCTACTCTTCCTCCTTCACCCCTCTTCTTCCCTCCTTTTTACTCTTCTACCTCCTTCTATTCCTTCTCTCTTACCTTCTTTATCTTCTCCCACCCTATTCCTTCTTTCACTCTACTCTTCCTCCTTCACTCCTCTCCTTCTCTTCTTTATCTTCTCCCACCCTATTTCTTCTTTCACTCTACTCTTCCTCCTTCACTCCTCTCTTTCTCTTCTTTATCTTCTCCCACCCTATTTCACTCTACTCTTCCTCCTTCACTCCTCTCTTTCTCTTCTTTATCTTCTCCCACCCTATTTCACTCTACTCTTCCTCCTTCACTCCATCTTTCTCTCCTTCTTACTCTTCTTGATCTTCTCCCACCCTATTCCTTCTTACTCCTCACGGAACAACATCCGGGGTCCATGATGGTGGTTTGAATTGGGTTCCGGGGGGGGGGGGGGGTCCGTGATGCCGGGATAGGGGAAAAAAGTTGACCAGAGCCCTACGTGGCCTACGTCGAGATGATGGGGGGAAGGAAAATATCACGGGCTGGGTGGCGGAGCGGCCCGCAGAACTGCCGCCGCCACAGACTGACCCAGGGGGGAAAACACATGGGCTAGGTGGCGGCATCCCAACAGGCTGCCGTCAATGCAGATAGTCCACGGGGGGGGCGGGGGGGCGGGGGGGGGGAAAAAAAGACCCGTACGAAGCTGCACGGAGGTGGTGATGCTGGAGACCTGGCGAGGGAACAAAATGGAGTGCAAGATGAGGCCCAGGATTGTTGACGATTGCCTACCACAAGCGAAAGGCGCAGGCGATGGAGGTCAGAACACCCTTGCAATGAGGGGAGAAGGATTATTATATAGTTGGGGGGGGGAAGGGGTTGCTTTCCTCATGCTCCCGATGGGTGGCATGAGTACACAGGTTTGCAGTTGTGTCCTCTTGCATGGACGGCCAGCTCAAGACGATGACGAGGGTGAGAATGTTTTTGGCACTGACGACGATGATGATGATGTGGACGTCAGCTTCAGTGGTTGCGGAGGTGGCGGGAGATGGTGGGTTCACCCATCTTAGAAGCTTTATATACTATACTATAGTTTATTACTAATGTATAGTATATTACTAATGTTAACCTATACTTACATATTCTATATTTCTAACGTTTTAATTTACCCTTACTAATTGACTAACGTTACTTAATTCAACTAACTCCTTCGATCTCACCCTACTAACACGCCTACTAATTTTTGACTACCACTACTAGAACCAATCCTCGGAGGTGAGCGCCAATATCAAAAAAAAAAAGTGTTTCCTTGGAATGTGTGAGGGCGAGACATTACACTTGAGGACCTAGTTGGTATAAGGTTCTATTGTGTGATGTAGGTCTCAAGGTGACACAAGCAAGCCCAGGATGTCCTACCCTTAAGGTACCCTGAGATTGTGTTGTGGAGATGAGGGCTAGGGTTTTAGAAATGAAGTTGTTTGATTGATGCCACTAGACAATTCTAACTTGAGAACCCCTAGGTGTAGTGGATATGTGGTAAACCTTTCTAAGGTGGAGTTTGTGCTTTTTTCCTTTTTAAAATAAAACTAAATACAAATAAATAAGTAAAGAGATATCCCTTGCAGAGGAGTTATTCCTTAATTGACTCTCATAGTTGCAATAAAGACTCAAAGAATCAAGATGACTAGAAATCCTGAAAATTTAATTGACATGAAATACAACCTGTATTGGAATAGACTTTACTCTTGTAACTACAATTAACCCGATTAATATGAGTTGCATCAATTTTGAGCTTAGAACTTACAAGTGAGTAGAGATACTTTAGCATGTATGAGAGTTATAACTTACAATGAATTTCTCTTAATTCATTTCTTCTCAACTAATATAGATTGGGTCTTACCAGAATGTCAAAGCTTGGAAGTATTCTTTAGTATTACAAGCAAAGACAATTCTCCATGGAGCTCAATCCCAAACTAAGAAGAGGACAATCTGGGAATGGAGTTTTTGAGATAAAGGACCACTTGGATCCACTAAAAGGATCCTAGGGCAAATTTTTCTAAAGAAGAAACTCGTGCCAAGGACAACCAAGAATCTTGTGACCCCAGTGATAAAGCTCCGTGCTTTTTTTATTACAAGGAGTTAGGTCATTTCGAAAGGGAATGTCCAAAGCACCCTAAACACCGATGCTCGAAGTGCCACAACATTGGGCATAACTACGTCAATTGTCCTAACAGAACTCAAAGAGAACTTGAACTTACAAGGAATGAAATTGTACAAGCTCTAGTGATATAGAATATACCAAATACTTAGGAAAAACCTAGAAGATATTCATGAGATGTAACTACAATAAATTTCCTCTTGTAATCCAAACTCGGATATATCTAATACAATAAGTGGTTATTTTAAAAGACCTTATTCTTATGAGTAATTAGAGTGTTGTAGTGAATGTGTGATGGGTCCTACCCCACAGGTTCCATAATGAAATCCCTAGTCCTTTCGAGATGAGGACATCTCGAGTTCTCTAAGGGGGAGAGGACGTAACATTTCAGTCATTATAAACCCCCTCTCTTTTTATTGAAAATAACACATTTTGTTTTCTTTCCCCCCATGCCACTGCCAAATAGGTGGCAAGGGCAAGGGGGACGTTGATGATGCCGAGGCAAGGATGAAGGTTGCATTGATGATGATGATGGAGGAGGGAGGCCACTGGCCTACTACCTCCCCCCCTCTTGACCAGTCCGCCATGACAAGTGGTGGGTGGGGAAAGACCACCACCACTCCACTTCACACCCCCCCATTATTTACCCCCAACACCTATATAAACTCCCCCTCCTTAAGCAAATGGGGATACCACCTCTTGCCCCCCCTCTTTGCTGTTGAGAGAGAGAGAGAGAGAGAGAGAGAGAGAGAGAGAGAGAGGAAGAAGGAGAGAGGATAAGAAGAAGAAGAAGAAGGAAGAGAGGTGAGAAGAAGAAGAAGAAGAAGAAGAGAGAGAGAGAGAGAGAGAGAGAGAGGAAGAGACAGGGTGAGAGAGAGAAAGAGAGAGAGGGAGTGATAGAGAGCAAGTGAGATAACCTCCGAAGAAGGTTCTCCTTCTCTTTCCCTCCTTAAAGGGTGTCCACATGTGTCCTTTCTTCTACCATTGCACGCGAACCCATACCCCAAGATTATCCTTCAATTGCAAGCTCATTTCGCTCCCCAATTGGCCCTCACTAATTGAGTACAAGGTGTGGAAGTCTTGTGCAAAGTGCATCTAAAAGAGAAGAAGATCGTAAATGTCACCCAAGCAAAAATTGTCGCACACAGATGGCAATCCCTCAATGAGCAACATAGCCTCAGGCAAGGGCATCACTACCAATCCAACTGCGATATCGGCAGTAAGTAATGTATTTCCAAATTAATAGATGCTTGTTTTGATTCTCGCATGAAGTACATTAGATGACGCATGCAAATAGGTCATGGAAATGGATAGGTTTCATCTCATACATTTGAAAGATAGAGTTGCAAAGCACAAGTATCAAGAAAAGTTAACTATATCTAGATGCCATGCGACAAACTCGCACATAGCATAATAGCATTCCAAGGTATTGTCAACTCTCCTTTTTGTGAAAATAATAGATGGGTACTTCCCCACACTGAAAGTATGTTGTAGCTTGCACGCTTGACATATTTCATGATAAGTAATTGAGCCTCCTAGGGGAAATTCAATCTTGCATCTATTAGTTCATTGGGATCTTGATGATGTGCATAGTTAACACAAACAACCACCATAAGGACTAAGACTAAGATTCCTTGAGATCCGTCTGATAGCAACTATGTTATCAATCCTATTCGGGGTTGGGCTAGATGCAACAACAACTCTAGAGTAACGATGAGCTCAAGGAATTAGGAAACCCTAAGTCAAAGGAAAGACCAATGCTTTTGTACTTATTGAAGAAGGCTAGGTTATTGATCAATGTAAGAGATTAATAAAACTTAGGTCTTGTACAATGTTTGAAACCTCAACATATGCCTTGGCCAAAGGAAGGGTGTGTTAAGTAAATCTTACGTAGAAACACTCCTAATCCCAAGGGGGAGAGCGAATATGAGATGGAAGGTTATCATGACTATTCCTGCAATGTTGGAAAAGGATATCATTGTTTTGTTGACTGATCTAATATATTCTTAAATGCTTTTTACATTAAATTGATTGTTGGAATGTGATTTGGATAATTATTACAAGTGCTTATGCTTGATGGTAAATGCATGGCAGGGGTCTGTGATGACAAGTTGCCATGAGAAAAAATGAAAGTTTTCTTGGAAAATGATATTAGGGCTGAATACCTTATTCATGCTTGATTCTTAAATGGATTAATTAAGTAAGGATATTTTGCATAGGTGGATCGTCTCCAAGATCGCAACGTAGATTACCCCAAGAGGGCACAGCTCGATTCATGGGCCAAGGGTCGAGTGGTGAAAAGACCAACCGTGGAAATTGTGTTTCACTTCTAGGTTGCTTGGGGTTAGATGGAGCTCTAGAGACCCCTTATCTAGTCCGGAACGGAGGTGAAGACTTCCCCTAGCCCAACATCTATAGCATTGGAAGATCCTATTCTAGATAATGGATGGAAATTATGGTGCTATGTGAATTGGACTGGGTACTTTTGTTGGATAGAAGGGAATATATAATTTCTCCTGTATGGGTAGGAGACAAAGATTAACTTCAAGATAACTTAAGGAACTTGTTTGTCAAAAGGACTGCTTGCTCTATATTTGTGTATGTGGCATAGATTATGCAAACAAACCCCGTTCCCTAAAAGGTGTAATTAAGGAAGCTGATTTTGAATGTCAAATATAAATGTGATAGGACCTAATTAGAAAACTAAAGCTATCAAGGGAAGTGGGTGGGTTGAACTCTCGACAAGTCCTCGTCCTATAGCAGCAGAGTGGTCCTAGAGAATTGAGAGGCTTCTCACAAGGTTTAACCAACATTCAACCTTTAGGTGTTGTTAAGTTAGGACTCGATTCATATCGTTTTAGGGGACCAGAATGGAACTATGCCCTACGGGCAGAGAGGTTGAGCAATGCATTCCTCTTGTTTTCCATTCTCTTTGAACCAAGTGTTGCATGGGTCTACTTTGACTTGGGTATTATTGTGTAAAGTAGAATGTCCAAGATCTGACGCTAGAATGCTGTTAGGAGACCTTGACCACTAGAAACCCAAATTTCAGGTCGATCCTAGTGAGTTCAGCCACGAACGTTCCATTGCAAGGCGGACTCGGGAAACCCTAGGCGAAAAACCCGGGAACATTCCATGGGAGTGCCAGGCAGGCAGCAATGCTTAGATTTGTTTCTCAATGGACCGCTAAAATGTGCTTGGATAGCCGATGGGCACATTACAAGGAGCTCTCCCATGTTGAGAAGACTCAGGATATGCATCTACTACCACACGACTCGCACCTATGCCAAAAATAAAATGACCAGTAGATATATCCACTTGATGGTTGGATCACAAGATCCATGACCTTCCTAGTAATACTTGATAGCTTGGCCATCCTTCAAACCAAATAACCATAAAGTCTACTGTGCGTTGCACACTCGCAATAGTCACATGGACTTTGGTAATGCAACCTTCAAGTTTTCTTAAGCTATCATCATACATTCAAAGAATTGTGGAGGCATCCTTTCGGATTTCTAATCCCAGCCTTCCCATCAATTCCAAAATCATGATGTTAGTTTGTTTTTCTTTGTATTTCATACGTATTGTGCCTGCATTGTTTTATTGAAATTGAAGGTAGACTATGTGATTTGTATTTGTTTGCTACTAAGTGATTGTAGATAACATTATATCAGAGATTTAGAGATTTGTCCAAATTTGGTTGTATTATTTGTTTTCTTGGATGTTTTAGACGTCTAGAACTAAAGCCACTACAAGGAAGTAGAATTTTGATCCTGGAGATCTTGCTTCAAAGATCCATTAGTCCTCCAAGCCTTCCAAGCTTACAAGGAAATCAAAGCCAAGGAGAAGGTTCTCATAGCATGCTAGATGCCTAAAGGATATTAGAAGTGCAATGAAGGCTCTAAAGAATGCAATTCCAAAATTGTCTTTTCAAAGGCTTGTCAGAGAAATTTGTGACAAGCATAGCCTTGATAATTTTAGATGGACTAGGGTAGCTCTCAACTGTATTCAAGAGGCTACATTCTATTTTTTTATTAAGTTTTTTCAAGATTCTTATTTCTATGCTACTCATGCACATAGGCTTACACTTATGGATAAAGACATGATAATTCTCAAGAGATTGAGATATAGGTTTTCAAAGGTCCTTGAGCCCATCCCCCTTTCTAATGTGAAGGCTTTCAATATTTTAAATGTGCCTCCATATAGAAAGAATAAAATTTATCCAAGTCTTAAGGTTGAAGATGTCATGCATGAAAAGGACACAAGACAACATGAGAAAGAGAAAAAGGCTACACAGAAGAGCAGGCAGATAAATGGAGGGAGTATAAAAGAAAGAAGGAAGAAGAAAAGGAAGAAAAATAACTCCTGGCATCTTTTGAAGAGGAGGTATCTACCCTTCTTGAAAGGGTTGACCCTAAGGGCTTCAATGTTTGTTGCTTTTTATTGTTGGGGGTAAAGGTGCCTCCGACTAGTCGACCGTGTATTACTACACTCATAGTACCCGCACCTGCATACTGCAAGCGGCTAGCACCCATCACTATCACTTCATTATTTATTCTTTCACTGACATTTGAATAAAGGGAAGGCCGATCACACATTGTTACTTTTGGAGTTCCCACATTTGGAGTCTCTCTCTTTCTTGCTCTTGCTCCATCTGCCCTAGCTCTCACCTTCGTGCTCTCTTGCTCGATCCTTCACACCTTTCAACTAATATTAGATCTTGGCTCTTCAAGGTCTTGAACATGTTCGAGCACTCCTTCAATATTCATTCAAATACCTAAACTCTTGTCTTCACTCTTGGGAGCCATATCCATACCTTTCGAGCTTCTGATCGGTTTTATCCTTCTCAAGCAAGCATTGAGAATTCTTAGCCAACCTCAAGGCATTCATCTACAGGTATTGGAGCTCTCATTTCACTCTTTATTTCAGTCCATAGGGTTTGAAGAATAGGGCAGCCATGGCTTAGCCCATGAAGGTTTGGAATTGAGCCCTCTCTCTCTTCTGTGCCTATTGAGGCCTCTTGGGAAGCTTCTTTGGGAGCCATAGAAGATCCCTAACCATCAAGTAGTGCCCAAATCCCTCAACAACATTAAAAATGTGATTTTAGTAGGTTGCCCCATTTTCTCAGCTTGTCAAAAACGTGGCCTTCATCTCCAGCACCTCTTCAGGCCATTGGCACTACATAAAGGTCTCATTTAAGGCATAGGAGCATGCTTCAACCATGGCATTGAAGGCTTGAGCTTGACATTGACATTTGGGTCTAATACACTTCAGTCCAGGACTATCATAATAGTCCATAGGCAGCCCCAAATAGTGCTACATTAGCATTTGATGTTTATGCTTGCTTGATACTAGCTATTGATGCCATTTGGTGCCCGAATCATACCTGGATGTTATGGGAAGCTATGCATATGATATGACATTTATTTGGTGTTTATTTTGGCCATTTTTATGCTCAATTTGATAGTGAATTTACTGTTGTAATAGAGCAGTGCTGAAGCTATTCAACTTGAGTTATGTTATGCCTATTGGTCGGGTGCCTCCTAGATGCTTGTTATGACTATTTGGAAGCAAATGGAGGTGGGAAAATGTCTTGGATGGTTTCAGAATGTATTTTGAGCCTCATTTGATTTTTGTATTGGTTGGCACTTACTTGACATTGGTCTACATTGGTATGCTTTGTGAGAGAGGTTATACATATGGTTTATGCATGACTCATTGGCACATGCTTTGAAGCATATGTCAATGATGCATGCTAGCTACATTGTTTGAGCTTCTTTGCCACTTAGAGCTTCAATTGGGCTTGTATTTGGATGTTTTGGAACCTCTTTTGGATGTTTCTTAGCTTGTCAGAGATGGTACATGATGTACTTGGATGATATCATATGCTTGACTGCTTACATGCTCTTGGTTCTCTCATGATGTATGGTCTTGGCTATGAGATGTCTTATGAATTTACATGCTATCTCTGAGCTTGGTTGCTCATTTTCCATCAAATTTTGTGCCAATGGGAGCTTTATTCTTATGGTCTTGGATTTACCCAGTGCTTGGGGGTTATGCAATTTGAGATTTAGAGTAGCCGTATCTTTGAGCTTTATGCTACTCTAAATCTCAAATATGGCAGGTTTTGGTATAGAAATTGTAGATTAAGCCACTAAGAAACAAAGGTGTTAAACCCAATAATATGGATGATGATGATTAGGTTGATTTAGTTAGACTATGCAAGTCCACTATCATTTTATTACTCTTTGAAGAGGTCTATAATAATGTTGTTGAAGATGAAGATTAGAGTGCATGGAATCTATGGGAAAATATTCAGGAACTTTATGCAAAGCAGAGCCTTCCTTCACAAATGTATTGGCTTAAACAATTGATGGATCTCCGCATGAAGGAGGGGACCCCATTTCCTGCTCACTTTAGCCAGTTTCATTCTATCATGAAGAATCTACTTCAACAAGGTATTGAGTTTTAGGATAATCTGCATCCTTTGTTTTTGCTTGGCATTTTACTTGAATCTTGGGATGTATTTCGCACTATGATCTGTGTATGTCTTCTTTTAAATAGACTATGATCTGCATGTCGCATCTAAAACCCAAGTTGTTGTACATGTGTACTAATGCGAGTATTCCATGCTCTCTGTGCCTGCTTTAATCCATACATGGACTTTTTCAACCTACACTCATGATTCGAGTAATCAGGGTATATGTAAACTTTAGGATGTTCCATATAAATTTCTCAATCAAATCTCCATTTAGAAATGCAGTCTTAATGTCCATCTACCAAAGCTTCCATCCCTTAGATGCTACTAAAGCAATGACAATTCTCAAGGTTACCATCTTTGCAACCAGGCCGAAAGTCTCCTCATAATCCAAACCATATTTCTTTGTATCTTTCCAATGATCCATCTACCTTGCATTTCACCTTGTAAACCCATTTACGTCCATGGGTATGTTGCCTTCAAGTAGACTAACCAAATCACATGTGTCATCTTCAGCCAATAGTACATATTCCTCATCCATGGAAACACACTGATTTTCATCTCCAATTGCCTCACTAAACTTCATAAGTTCTTATGACTCATTACTTTAATCATGTAAACAAAATTTCTAGTTGAATACCCACTGTAAGTTATCCTATCAACATGCTTTCTTACCTTTCTTACCTTCTTAACTGCGGTTCACTATGCAATAACCTCTCATGAGGAGGTACATACCTACTTTGTCTTACTCCTTCATACACCATAACAGATGGTATACCCAATTCATTATCAAGACTCTCATTGCCAATAGGTGACTTATATCCATATGTAAGCAAGACAATAATATCATCAAACATCTTGCATTTACCTTTATCTAATCCCCCCCTCATTGACACATTCGTATCAATGGATGCATAACCATGACTATGCAACCATCCTATCCAAGGACTGGCAATAGAAGACACATCACATGTAGGTCCACACCTTGTAGTACTAGTGGAAGGATAATTTTCAGCATGAGTATGACTATCTAGTCCATCAGAAACCACTACATTTTGACCACCATACCATATCAAATGCTACATCCCTATTGATCCAATGTCTCATGAGTAGATGCATTCTAGTACTTATAGGATTTTTTGTCCTTTACATAACCAAGAAAGACACTCTCAAAAACTTTCGAATCTAACTTCTTCCTCTTCTCATCAAGTACATGTATTTAAGCAATAAAACCAAAGACTTTAAGGTGGCTAATATCTGGTTTATAGCCATACAAGTAAAAATTGATCAAGTGGGAATGGTGAAACTTCATCTTCAAGCTTTAGTATTGCTCACCTATTGTGTAAAATTATTGGAACATATGATGGATCGTAGTTTACCAAATGTACCTACCCATTCTTCTCTGAGGCTTCATTGCAACTGTGAGAGTCTATTATTGGAACATATGGTGAATCGTAGTTACCAAATGTACTTGCCTATTTCTTCGTTCCATGTACAAGGGTGATGGATTGTAGATGCGGTCTAGGATATTCATCATATTGATCCTCCGTCTGTAATCTGAAGCATGCATCACAGTCATAAACATGATCTGGGACACCAAGAATCTGTTCCATGCTTCATGACTCTGCAAGACAGTATCGATAAGTAAGGAAATGTTCTTAACAGCAACATTTTCTTTACTTCTTCTTATTAAGTTTTCTTATAAAGATAGATCCTTTGTTGGTTTGCTCTGATACCAAGGGTAACGTGTCCGCATGTTCGCTTGCAAGACACATCCTAGCAACCCATCGGAAAGAGGGTCTAGAAGGCTCCGCTCAGCACTCCCATGGAATGTTACGGGTTTGCGATCTAGGTCTTTCCGAGTCTGCCACATAGCGGAAGTATTCGGGATGTTCCCACTTAGGACCGACCTGAATCAAGGTTTCCTCTTGTGGTCAAATTCTTGGAGAGTAACTAACGTCGAACCCCAGGAAAACTACTTTATGCAGAAACGTCAGGGTTGAAGTGGATTCATGCTACACTTGGTTCAAGGAGAATGGGAAACGAGAGGGATGCAAAGCTTGACCTCTCTGCCCATAAGGCATAGTCCCATTCTGTTCCCCTATAACAACATAAATCGGCCACATCCACTGCATTTTCCTTAGGGTTTCTTTAGTTGTCTAATTACCTACCACATTTAGTTGGACACGCATCAAGCAGCTTCCTTAATTAGCTAGTTAGACACCGGTTCCTTCACGTGATCTTAGCACTTGACATAGAAAAACAATGTCAGACAAGTTCCTTTTCAATAGATTATCTTATTTATCTTTGGAATACATCCATATAATCCAGCTTGTAGGCAATCCATAATCCACCTAAAGGCAATCCATAATCTGCCCGAAGGCTATGCAACAATCCACAGGGATTACTAATCCAAGATTGCACCCGTAGACTAGTATGCAGGCCTTGAGATCCAATCCCGAGTCACGTTGGCCTCTTGTGCAAGGAAGGCAAGGGATTTACGGCCAGAGCCCCCCCTGGCACCCAAGCATCCTCCTGCTCCAAGTAGTGCCCAATGGAGAGACCTCTCGTGGCGGGTTTAGTCCACGTTCCCAGCGCGGCTAACAACCCCCTTGGTTAGGGTCAGGCAGACAGTCGGGGGTAGCTGATGTTGCCTCTCCCTTTAGGCCTTCAACGTGAACCATTAATTATCTTTCGATCTTTAGTTCCTTGAGCAAAGAATGCAAACAGTGCTCCTAAATTGTTACAAGCACAATCAATCCAGTGGTCGTTTATTTGGCCAACTGCTAAGGAGTGAATCCTTCTCTCCAAATGCATCCAACATTCAATCTAGGATCAATTGCAACTTGGCAAGATCCCCAAGGGTCAGTTTGTTCACCCTTTTGTCCTTGGGTTAGGGCCATACCCTGTTAACCCACTTAACCAACACCTTAGGTTTCATAAATTAATAGTAAATCCTGGCAACCATGTCGCTCTACATTGATTGATCCTTTGCTTACCAAGCAATACATAACTTCCCTTATTTTGGCAAATTACCCCAAGAAGGTGATGTAACAGGATGACTACTCATCCTCTTGCAAGTTATACTTGCGCTAGAACCCAACCATAATCCAAGGAATGGCAAATCTATCTTGTGATTAAACCACAAAGCCGCGCGACATTGCAACTTGTTGCACAAGTATCACACCTAACTCATGGGATCCTTTCACCCATTGAATGGCATTTCCTGGTCAAGGAATTATGTTTAGACAAGATGCAGGGTTTGGGGTGTCTTCTTACCAACCCAACCCTAATTGTATTAGGCCGACAACGTTCGGTCTTAGGGTTCCCAAACTCAATCCGAGTTTTAGCATTAGGTCGAACGATTCTTAAGGTAGAAACCCTAAATCGTTGTTTGCATGAGTGTCCAATTGACCCAACATTCTGTGAATGTGGGTAGGACCTTTGGGTTTGAGGGTTTCGACTTGGCGTCCAAGTATGATACTAGGCTGTATTCCTAATGTGCCAAGCCCTAGCTAGTACTTGAGGTATTTAGCTTGTCAACTAGTTATGCCTATACGAAACCCTAATAGCTATAATATCACAAGTGATTTGGGTAAATTGACCTACTTGTCTTGTGACTCCGAATTTTCCTCCGCTTTGGCAAAACAGCCTCCAAGCCTGCGTGCTTCTTCCCTTGCATAGAAATTGGGGCTTTACGAACCCGATTTTAAAATCGGGGGAGGGCGCGTAGGAACAAGGCCTAAGGGCCTTATCCTTTAGAAAGCTTCTTAAAGAAGCTTCTGATTTTCTCAAAAAACGTGGGATTAAAGTAATGATTGAGGGGAGGGGAAATTATCGACGATAGGAGGGGGTTGATGATGGAACGGCGGCAGCCTGGCGGACTGGGAGTGGCAGCAGCTGCATCGGCAGCCTGGCGATGGATTCGTGATAGCAACGGTGTCTTCCCAACAGCACGGCGACGTTCGTCAACGCGGCAGCTTCTTTCCTCCTTATCCCCCTTGTGCCACACTAAGGGGTGTTTTAATAGCCTTGGGGGGGGGGGGAAGGAAAGCCACCACGTGGATTATGCATGGCTCCCCCCTCATGCAACCCACACCACTCTGCCTAGGCCATTCCTCCCTACACTCCCTCTCCTCCAGCCATGCATCGGCTAGGGAAAGGGATAATTATAAAAAAATTTGACTTAAATTTCATCATTATCCCTATTGCCCCTTCAAAAAGGGTGTTCTCCCATGGGTTTTTTACGGTCTACAACCCCGGCCTCGATTTCACAATGCGGAGGTCTCATTTTTGCGTGTGTGGGGTACGGATTAATCTACCGATAATTATGGTGTGGGAGATAACCTTGCAAAGGTTTTACGTGGCGTGCGGGGAGTCAAGTTCACCAATATTTTTGAGTGGAAATATTACACATGATTGCATCATACAAGTTGACGAAGTCACTAGAGGGAGCTTTTGCTGCGGAGGAGCTTTTTGTGGCCATTCGAGGTGGTTTCATCCCCTTCTCGAGTCTTTTCCCTTAAGCAATTAATGATATATGTGTCTGTGAGGGTTACTTTCTTTTGTTTGTTGGGGACGGGCGCTTAAGGCATGAAGTCCCAGGTTTAGGTTTTGTATGTTTGGGGGAGGTCTGAGTAGCCATTGCCTCATGTCAAAGGCATTATCAGGCAGCATTGAAAGACCTATTTTAGAAGGGAGTTCTAGTGACTCTATTCTACTGACCTGCTAGGAGACCGTCCTACGAGTTTCTGTTAGTTGTGAAGCAGTTAGAGCATCTTGCTAAAGAAAACCACAAGAAGAAAAAACTCTGAATATCTGAAAGAAAGAAAAACTACATACATAGAGGTGTGTAAAAAGGGGTTCTAACCCCTCTAAAAATAGAAAAGGAAAGAACAAACAATCCTTGAGCAGTTGTTCATCACCTTGCAAAGGCCTAGTAGGTTCTTGGGGATGAGACAAGACTCGGGGTTGATGCCTTGTCTTCCTAGGGGTGGCATCTAGCCGACAAAATACAAATAAGCGAAGGTTGAAGCAAAAATAAAAGTGAGTGTTAGAAAAGGATTCAGTGTCACCTTGCGAGGGCTTGGTAGGTTCTTGGGTACTGAGACATGACCTGAGGCCGATGCCTTGTTCTCCTTGGGTCACTATGCTTAGCTCCCACCTTTTTACATGCATGAGTATGGAAGATATAGGCCTAAAAAAACAATGTGCTACAAGATAATATTTCTTGATTAGGATGTTATAGGAGTCCTCGCCTAGTGGGAGCTCCTAGTCGATTTGTCCTTAGTTGGATAGGTAGTCTAGACCCCCACTTAGGACGATCTCTTTGATAGTTCTTTTTAGCTTGGCTGTGTTGGAACAATTGGTTAGTGACTAGCTTTAGGCTTTTTTGTCAGATTATGCTAGGCCTACCCCTCGTGGACTTCATGCTTTGGTTTTGATAGGGGTAGGGTGAGAGCTATGATGTGTTTTGTTGTGTATTTTTTGTATCCTCTTGATGCTCTTTGTGGTTGTGTTTATGTGCAGATCTGTTTATGGGATTCGACGGGCTGAGTTGCCCTATTCTGTGGCCGCCAATGAGTGGTCATTTTTTACTTCGAGAAGTGCTTCAAAATAGCTCAAAAATCCATATTTCAAGGAAAAAATAGACATTGTCGAAGGTGGCATAGGCAATCAAGTTGATTTTAAGCAGCAAGCAGCCGACGGGCTCCAAAAGTGCTTTAAAGATCCACCTAGCGATGGTTCGAAAATTTTCATAATTTCTCGAGATGTTGCAATGGACTTTGAAAAGTGCTAGGAAATGGGGGACCTCGAGACGGATGCCAATATTTTTCAGAAGCTGATTTAGAGGTCGAATGCGAGACGGGGAGTGCTCGAGGTGGAGGGACAAGAGAGAAGCACGAGGAAAATGACTTTAGGAAAAAGGGTGTGACCCTTGGGGGCTCCCCTTGGGACCCCCTAAAAAAAACTAATTTTGAGGGGGAGGGGGGGAGGGAAAAAAAACATGGCGATGTCCTCTTCGATGACGATTTTGGAGAGAAGGGGGGGCTATGGTGGCTGAGAACAAGCCCCCCCAACAATCGATTACATCCCTCATCTACATCCTTCCTACACTCTCCATCGCCATTTTCCACCTGCCATCCAATGGCTGCCTAGAAGGGAAGAACAAAAATCGGTCTTTCTCTCTTCTCCCTCTCTCCCCTCTATGGGTTGTTCATGCGCACTATCTTGAAGGAAGAATCAGGAAGGAGATTGAAGCAAATGATGATGGAGATTAATGGAGATGTTGAAACTTGATGTGCAACTTGGAATTGAGAGCAATGGAGGCTCCATCCGCTAGTCACGTAGTCATTTAATGTGTCTTGAGTTCTGTAGAAACACGATATGACTATTTCTTATGAAGGAAATGAAGTTTTTTTGACATTTTATGATGGAAATGATGCTTGCATGTGATGAAAATTTGTTTGAGTGCTCGTTGTATTATGTTTAATTCTGTCTATAAGAAAATTTTGATTTCATAATGATGTACATGTGATATTTAAATCTCGCAAAACCCGAAATGCGGTTTTTAAGGATAAAATGATGATTTTGTCGTTTCGGGTGGGTGAAATGTGTTCCTATGGAAAAAAATGAAAAATAAAATTAGATTTTGATATGTTGAAATGGTTGGTGTGAGAAAAATCAAAAAATAATAGTGATTATTGACAAATAAATGCATAAAAATAAGAGAAATTAGAGAAAAATAGAAATACGCTTCATAAAAAATATAAAAAAATATAATGAGTGTTTGTGAATGTATGGTAGTGGCGGAACATGAGGTTTAGCCTCAATTTTCCCTATCTCTTTGTCAAATTTTGTAATTTATTGCTTTTCCTACATCAAAACATGACAAAATGAACCCCTACACCCCTATGCAACGGAAGCACTACCTAAATGTAGGGGGTGGGGGTTTGAATGATGCAATTTGAGTGCTGTTTATTGCTAATTTTTCTGATGCATAGCATGATATAGGGTTTGTTGTATTATAATTAAGAGGATAGTAGTATAAGCATTGTCTCGGTGGTACTATCCTTACATCGCCACAACGAGTTAGTAAATGAGCATTGGAAAGCCTGGTTGTGCACGACACGTTTCTGATTGAAAATTATGTTTGAGCACATTAGGATCGTCCACTTCTACATGTGTATATCAATCATGGTATCAGAAAATGAAGAACTGGATGCATAGCACCTGTTTTCTGTTATGATGACCTACGCTTGAGTGTCTGAGATAATCTAATATGTAGGCTAGTCGATCGGTTTTTTGGGAATTATTTGGTAAGGACACATGGTATCTTGTCGAATACGTTGAAAATGAAAGAGTGGAGCTTGTCTCGTGTGTACTTTATGTTGGAGCAACGCATCTTGGGGCCAATCCTCGAGGTGTAAGAGAGTCGCACTAGAGCCGCCACAATCAGCTAAGAGGTGCTTCCTTATGTTTGTGCTATGAGGCACTATGCTATATGTTATGGGATCTCCCTCTGAGGAGAAGGGATGGTAAATGTTGAACTATGACCTAATATAAACGCAGAATCGACATTAGCATTTATTGTAGAGTAAATCTCAGACGCTCTTGGTCTATGAGGCTGTGTGGTAGGGTTGTCTATTGTGTGCATGAGGTCCGACTAGTGCCATAGCCAGTATCGGCCCATTTTAGGTCCCATCATATTGATTTGTATTGCTGATTTTGTTTCGGTCTCTTCTTCAACCGAATTCAAGTGAAAGAGATTCTTTGAAAGCATCTCAATTTTATTATCATATTCTTTCTTCAGTAGTTTCAAAAGTTATTTTGGAGAAAAAGAAATTTAAAAAGGCAAAGAAATGATGCTTGGAGTCATTTATAAAGGATCTCTCTTGGATACTGAGTTAGTGTAGAAGACATTAGATAATATTTGTATCAATCAAGATGCTTATATACAAATTTTCCATCTTTTACAGTCAAATATAAAGCAAGGACAAGTATGTAATTGCATACTTCCAAGGCCATATGTGAATAGAACTATTAGACAGAGAGTGAATTACAAAGTAATGGAGATTTTGGGTGAGCCTTTCCATATCAAGGCTAGCTTCAAGAGCAAGAAAAATGAAGTTGTATTCAATGAATTTAACAATATTTTCCTTGTCTTGCCCACCCTACAATGCTTAATGATTAGATTTTATGACTTGTCACTAGAAGAGGCACAAGGATGGCTAGATTTGTGGTTAAACTTGGTGAAAGTGAGATTCTAAAATATACAAAACTAGAGAGTCTCTATTACCTTGATGAATAGAGCACTTTCATCAGATTATTACAATCACTCAATGTCATTTAGTATTCGATTGGAACACAACATCTAGTGGCTAGGAGCATTCAAAGTAGATACAAAGGATTTTGATATATTGTATTGGGTTTTTCATCGAACACCAATACCTAATGTTATTAAGAGACAACAAGCAAAAGAAGAGATATTTGTTGAAGGATTTGGGAACTATAAGATTGAGTGCCAGATAGCTGGTGACATAAAGTCACTTAAATGTATGTACAAGGTATCAAAGGGAGCCAACTCTAGATCTCCTTGCCTATACTGCATGTCCCCAGCCATAGAGTTGAACTCAAGCAATTGGAATAGAGCACCCTCTAGGCACAACAAGGATCCACAGTTTAAGCTAGCCCTAAATATTCATTTAGTGAATGCCCATATATGTACACTTCATGTGCTTCATAGGATAATTGAAAAATTTGTTCATCTTTATATAGGATTTGCATAGAAGCTGAAGCCATTATCAACTAGAATAGATGCTATAACAAAGATTGAACAAGTCTTATCTGCAATTGGTTTGCGTGGTGGTAATGTTTTTATTGAAATGGATCTTCAAAAGTCTAAGGATAGCAATTGTGTCCCCAAAAAGCCATCTATTGGTGGAGTGAAGGCTAGAAGGTTCCTAAACTTTTATGGGAGACTTGGTAAGGTAAACTCACGGGGGGTTCACTCATAGTAAAGAAGACATGTCACCTGCATGCAAGGACTTCTAAAAAAACCCCTATTTATGAATCTTTTAATACTAATACATCCCCCTATTTAAACTTATAAGATATATACATGTATGACTTTTTCTGTATCCCCTTTCTTAAATGTAAGTCTTCATAGAACATATACTAACTTTCTTTTTAAAACTTGGAATTATCCTAAGCAATTAAAAGTATCAAAATGGTCATATCACAAAGTGATTTATGTAGTAGCACTTGGATAACATCGAAGTATGTGTTGCAATGTTTTTGAGTACCCGTGCCCCCTTACCACATGAGGAGAGAGAGTAGGGGAATCAAACCCCTTTATACTTAAAGTAACTACACCAAGCGGACACCAGGCTCTCTTTGGAAGAAGGGGAGTTGAATCTCTCTACCAAAACCATAAGAGAGTGCCAACTCCCCCCACCCACACTATGATGAATTCAATAGCCCTACTATGTGAGGGTTTAGGGTTTTAACCTTACTTATCAAGGTCTCTTGTATGCCATGGAGAAACTAATCTATGGAGAGAGGTGATCAAATGCATCCCCCCTTTCTTTTTCCCTCTATCCCCTCCTTAAATTTTAGTTTAATACAGGAAATTAAGAGGGGTCTACCTCTAATTTCTACGCTTAAGTGTCCCCTTCCAAAGCCCCCCTCCCTTACACTCACGTGACACCATACAACATCTCTAGTGAACCCCCCGGGGGTAAACTCTAGGAATGGTGGCTCAACTATTAGATACAATCAATGGAAGTGCCTACATAATGCAGTTAAGGATCATGCTGATAATAGACAAGCTCGGATTAGAAAAGCCAATGTTTGGGAAACACTAGACAAAATATTCTTTTATTGTAATGAAACAGAGTGGAATGATGATGATCTCAAAGACTTCAAAAACCATTTGAACCTTTTTAAAAAAGCAATGAAAGAAGCTTAGGGTAATCAACACTTCACTCACTATATGGTAAGAAGTTTGCATATGTATGTCTCTTTATTATGTGACTCATATAGGGTTTTCTAATTGAATTTCTTTATTTGTTATCTATGTAGCATATTTTATACAACCATGCTTCATATTTTATCAAGAAATATGGATCTCTATCTATTTGGTCAACCCAAGGTATGGAAAAATCACATTATCAAGCAAGAATAAAATACTTTAGACACACAAGACATGGAGGTGGAAGATACAAAGCAAACAATTTATTGGAGGTCTTTCAATGGTTCTATAGAAAAATTTGGCACAAATTCAAGCTCAAAGACACAATCGCATCATGCAATACATCATCTTTGGCAAGGACTATATCCACTGTTACCCAAAGAAGAAAATAGGGATATTTAAACTCTTGTGCAAAGCAAAGATATTTTGAATGGTTACAAACTAGACAAAGAGATGGAAAAAGATGTGTTTCAAGAAACCCTTAACATCTTTTAGTCTATTGACTTTGTTGTAGAAGAGTCTTTAGTTTCAGGGAATTCGCTAGGTCCTCTAAAAGAATCTTTTGTTTCATCTCACTTGATGAAACCTCTACATTTCAGGAACTCTCGTTTCCTATAGCCTAGAAGGAGCTTCAAATTCTTGGCAACTCCTACATGGGAGAGAAAATAACAGGCAAGAACTCCAAAGTATCCTGCCCTAGATCCATTATATCGAGGCACGAAGCCAAAAACTCTTACAACCTCTTCCTACTCCACCAAAATTATCTTGAATGAACCTCTATTGAAAGCTTGGGATCCAATCACCTTGGAGATAGCTTTCAAAGCCATTATTGGTAAGCTTGGAGAGCTTGACAATGTGCTATGATAAATTGCAATTTTTTTATTATTTAAGCTTCCAATATAATGACCAAGGCCTTGGCTTTTGCCAAGCTTTAATGGCCTTGAGCCCTTGGCTCTTCCAAAAAAGTTGTTTGCATCTTCAATTTCTATCTACACAATAAACCACAATAGTATAAGATGTCAATAGATATGCATAACATACTCTAATATAAATCACATTGGATATCTTAGAATTATCTTTTATACCTTAGGGTTTTCATCTTCTTCAAGAAGACTCTCGTTATATAGGCTTATTGAACTTTTGGGTTTCTCCTCTAATGGAGACTTCAGTTTCTCTTCATACCCCATGTTATCAATACCAAGTCTCTGTTGAATTTGTAAGTACTCTTCCTATGTAGGTATCCCCCCCTTTTCATATTCCATGATCTCATTAATATAAGAATGCAAGGCTACATAATTGTCTTGAAAATTCTCTCCCTCAACATCAATAGTTGCTTACAATTCCTCTTCATAACCTATAAAATTCTTATAATTTTGATCCCATGTAGCAAGGATTGCCAAGCAGTAATCTTCTCTAAGATCAAAAAGGTGTTGAATATCATTCAGCAATACATATCTCTTTTTGCTGATGACATAACTGGGAAATGTTGGGACACATTCAAGAGGATCTGTTTCAATCTGTGCACTCAACTCTATCTCCTTTTCTTCCACTTTTGTAATGTTCTCACTTTTAAATAAAGCAACATCAAATCCCTGCACTAACTAGTTCTCAATATCCTCCTGAAACATTTTACCCTTCTCTTCAACTTCTTTGTCTTTGCATGAAATATCCTCTATCTTCTTCTCTCGTATTGTATCTGAAGAACAACTATCCATATATTGAAGATATACAAGAAATCCAACATCCTTCTGTACAAGAAGACATTGTTGTTGATTCTGATGAAAATGGCAATCTGCTTTCCACTTCTTGAATTCCTCATTAATAAGGCTAAACCTTGTCTGCAAAGTTGTTCTAGTAGCATTGAAAGCTTCTATTACATCCCTATAATGGACAAATCCCTCAATCTCTAGGCCTTCCACATGTCTATTTATAAAAGAGTGGGGATAGACGGGTAGGACACGGGTTAGCATGGGAATACCCAATTATACTGATGGGGTATATAAGGTGTTGAGAGACCCAATTAGGACATCAGTTATACATAATCAAGTCTCTTTTACCCTTCCTTCCACCTTTCATGGCTTCCCTCCTCTTTCTCTCTCTTTTCCTATCTTTCTCTCTCCTCTACTAGTCTTTCTCTCTCTTATTCTCTCATCTTCTTCCTCTTTCTCCTTCTCTCTATAGTCTCTCCCTTCTTTCCTACGTCTCCTTCATTACAGTTGGTATCAGAGCTTAGGTATTTGGTCCCTTAGTCTTTCTTTTTTCTCATATGCAGTTATATTTTACAAAAAAACCTAGTCTCATAGGTACAACACCAAGGACAAGAGCTGTAAGAAGCAGTGATGGAGTACCACATGGTGCTGTCAGCCTTTCTTGGAGATCTCACAAAGCTATGGCCAAGTTGAAGGCACTCAAGTGAACAACACCCTACCACGGCACAATATGAACCTCAAACCGGCTAGGTAGAGGCTGCAAATACATTTACTAGTAACAAAAACCTACAAGAAACCTTCTTCTTCACCAAGAAACCATATCCTCAAAACACACAAGAGAGAGGCGCATAAGAAATTAGGAAATTCTTCCATCCTCACCCTCTTCCTCTTCCTCACTCTCCATTAGATTTGGCAATGAAGCACAAGAGAAAGAAGAAAGAACATTAAGGATGAGAGTTGTGCCAAAATGGGGGAGAGGAAAATGAAGTGTGAGAGGAGAAGATAAAGGAAGAGAGAGGGTGTAACCACCTCAACCTCCCACCTCCTCAAATCACACGACAAGCTTCTTACTTTTCCTTTCTTAATATTATAAAATTGGGTTGCATATATTTTGGCTAAGGTCTAAAGACCCTTTATTTTTGGAATGGGAAAAAAGTTTGACCTTGCTTTTCCTTTCCATATTTTAAGATGTGAGCCTAAGGACCCAGATTGTTACATTGCTTCATATTTGAATTTTTTTACAAAAGAGTACATTTGCAATGAGTCATTTTACAAAAAATTGTTTCCATGTGAGCACATTTTTGTGCCTTTATTTGCACTAATTTGCTAGTCATCATTCCTCCCATGCTTAAGTGTGAAGCGTCGTCACGAACAAATTGGAGAAGAACTCCCATCAGCACTTGAACAAATCTTCATCTTCAATCTTAAATCTTCATTTATTTTCTTCATTGTCTTTGAATTGACATTGGATAGGGAAGAGAAAATAATCACACAAAAATACACATACAACTAGGACATTGAAGCCTAGGTCACAAACACACCAAATAAAACCACAAACGAAACCCAAAAGATAGGGCTCTTCAATAAATTGAACACAAGAGCAATATCACACTCAATATAGAATGAAAGATAACCACTAGTGAGCCACAAATAGAAACCCACAAAAGATATGGAATCAAAGTACAGCCTTACTAAGGATAAAACATTGAAGTTCTTCCACCCGAGTCATTCGAAAAGGAAAATATAGGCAAATTTTATTACAAACACATAAATGACAAGAACTAACATTTATTAAAAGCCAAAGATAATGGAAAATTGTGTGTATATTGAAAAGGGTAATCTTGGTAAGAGAAGAATAAACTCAAGATGAAATGAGATGTGCGCATGAACAACAATAAAGAATGATAAATATTCATAAAATTAAAGGGTTGTTAAGGTCAAAGGTTAATTTTTTTTTAAAAATAAAAATAATTGCAATAGTCTCGATAAATTCACGAAATGCCACGTAATGGATAAGAAGAGGTGAAGATGAGGATTCCTGATTGATTGCTACAACCGTCATGTCAAACATAATGGATTTGAGATGGTGATCTTGCCGCCACGAAGGATCCATCATTGGAGATTGTCGGCACCAAGAGTTCGTGGAGGCACCAGGAGTGATGAAGCTTTTGTGACATATAGGTAATTTGCGTCTGAGTTATAGTTGTGAAGTCAATACCTTGGAGACCTGACGCGCAGCACGTACACACGGGAAGTTTCCAGAGAGTTGAGATTGCAGCAGCAGCAAGTTTGTTTCCCAATTTTGTGTTGATCATATCATCAATTGATCTACTCTTGCACTTGCCTAGGATCATGTGACTCTGAGGTTACCTAAAGATTAAAGATTCCATTTCCTATCATTTCTCTTCTGTTGTGGTCAGAACCTCCTTTGAGATGTCTTAGTTTCTTTGAGGGACAAGTTCGAACCAAATGCTATGCTGCTGACACCTCCTGCAAGATGATTCGTGCGAAAGGTAAAGGGATTAGGTGGAGACTTCTCAGGAGGCTGTCTCCCTAGATGCATTGACAAAGGCATTGCTATCGATTGTGGCAGAAACCCTTGGAGGAACCAAATCAAGCCCATGACTTGATAGATGCATTGATGAAGGCACTGCTATCATTTGTTGTCAAGACTTAGATAGGAGGCGCATTCTCAGAGGATAAGGTGTCTGACCAGTAGAGAAGGTCCAGGCTAGAAGCAAGCTGAGTGCTGGCGCGGGCAGTAGAACCCATGGCAATGGTGATACCCTTGAAACGGGGCATTGGAGACCTATTAGCAATGTATCTCCTGATGCTACATCTTCTTCAATGGCTAAACCCTAAAATGCATGCAAGTTTCCCGTCATTCCTCTCCCTCTCTCATCCTCCCTTCCTTGTTAGCTTGTTCCATGGCCCAAAATATAGTTGCAAATACTTTTCTTGCAAGCTCCACGATCACCTCTTTCCCGGCTAGTGCACCAAAATGAACAACACCTTGCCACAACACAATATGAACCTCGAACCGGCTAGGTACAGGCTACAAATACAGTTGTTGGCTACAAAAACCTGCAATAAACCTCTTCTTCACCAAGAAACCATATCCTCAAAACACACAAGAGAGAGGCACACAAGAAATTAGGAAATTCTTCCATCCTCACCCTCTTCCTCTTCCTCACTTTCCATTAGATTTGGCAATGAAACACATGAGAAAGAAGCAAGAACAAGAAGGATGAGAGTTGTGCCAAAATGGGAGAGATGGAAATGAAGTGTGAGAGGAGAAGATAAAGAAAGAGAGAGGGCGTAACCACCTCAACCTCCCACCTCCTCAAATCATGCAACAAGCTTCTTCCTTTTCCTTTCTTGATATTATAAAATTGGGTTGCATATATTTTGGCTAAGGTCTAAAGACCCTTTATTTTTGGAATGGGAAAAAAGTATTTGACCTTGCTTTTCCTTTCCATATTTTAAGATGTGAACCTAAGGACCCAGATTGTTACATTGCTTTATATTTGAATTTTTTTACAAGAGAGTACATTTACAATTAGTCATTTTACAAAAAGTTGTTTCCATGTGAGCACATTTTTGTGCCTTTATTTGCACTGATTTGTCGGTCATCATCAAGTCAAATTTATTAGCTCATCACAAATTTTGAGGTAAAATTTTAGGGATTCCTCGTGGAGTTAGAGAAGAGTAAAACTACTGCTAATTTTCAAGAAAGACCTTCTTCCTCTTCTACCATCAAGCTTGCTTCAGGCTAGCATGGTAGTTCTTTGCTCTATCATTCAAGCACCCTCTTGAGGTGGATCTGTTCAACTATGTTGTAGACATCTTCAGGGAGATTTGTGTTGGCTCTAGGCAGATATAATGGCTATTTTGTGAGAGTCCCATGGTGAAAAGAGAGGCAGGTTTGGTAAGGGTTTGTTGTTGTTTTCTGTAAGTAGCCACTTGTGGCCATCTTAGGACTCGGCTCTTCGTCCGAAGGAGGCACATATTTGCTTTTTGTTGTAGCTGTTGAGGGTCTTGTCGATCCAGTGGGTTAATGATTGTAAGACCATGCCTACTCTGCCAGATAAATATTGTGCATTTTTGGAAAAACTCAAGACTATTTGAGCTATAGCTCATGTCATTCCCATCAACTGCAAGGAAGAAGCGGCAAGGTTTGCTAGGCCTTTTTGCTTTGAAAGGTGAATCTCCAAAACATCAACATCAAGACTTTGAAAAGATGAGTTACTAGAAATGACAGCAGCCAGCCGGTGTGAATGCAGCCGTGCTAGAATCTCCAAAGTAATCACTGACATTGCTTGTCATGTTTGATATAGCAGGTGGAGCTGGCAAAGCCTTCATACCATTCACAGTGTCCACCAGACCAAAAAAATCCTCAGTTGGAAAATTTGCCAGAACTGCAACTGTTGGAGCAGCAGGCACTAGAGTTGTGGAAGCACAATGATCAAATTCATCAAAACCAATTGAATGTACATTTGCTAGTGAAGCTTTAGCCACATTTATACTTTCTCCATTTGTAGCTTGTGCAGTGTTGGATTTTGAAGCTCGAGCAATAGCTGCATCAAGACCCGCTCCATCTCTTTGTTCTTCTACTGATACATATCCATAATCAAAACTTCCCAATGCCGTTCTTTTGATCCAGTCTGTTGGCAGACCCTTGACGGGTTAATGACATGATGTTTTTGACTGGCAATGCTCCCCAGATATGAGAGTCAATGATACAATTGTGATTGCCCCCTTAAACACAAACGCAACCTTTAGGGACACATGTTGGGGCTGCATATCATAAAGGATCGTGGTCTGCCTCCAAAAGCTAAATTATCAAGTACGCTGGCCTAGATAAGCAGCCTATGGTATTTGGAAAGTACTTGAGGATATAGATATTTTCAAGAAAATCAAGTCACAAGAAATAGATCACATGGACAGACCCAATAAAAAGTGGTGATAGCTGATTCCGATGTCCTTCCATAAGGTGCTGGTATTTGTAGGTGACCTTGCCTCTTGCTCTCAAGGCCTTTTTGGGAAATTTTTGCAAGCCTTTCTTCTTGTGCCCAAAAGTGTAGTTGAGCAAATCCAGGAGTATCCTGTGTGTCAGCATAAAGCCCCTTATTGATTTTTGTTTGATAAATGCAACAGGGTTATTTTTGGGAAAAGTAGGCAAGTATCAGCCCAACTAAAGGGTGGGTGCTGCTAGAATTTTGATGCTTGGGAAGGAAGTGGCAAGCTGCTCTAGGACAACATAGCATTGGCTAGGGATGCTAGGATTTGGAGGGGTCCAAGTTGGAAGAAAGAAATTCCACTGATGCTTAGGCACGGCTTTGCTATCTTGTTCCCTAGCTGCATGCATTGCAGCACCAATGCCTGTATTGTTCACCATAGACCTCACATTCTAAGTGTTGATAGTCGGAGGTACTCCCAAGGTCAGAGGGATCAATGGCGAATGACACATTGATAGGGTTGATGTATTCCATGAGACATGGAGAGTCAACATGTGTCAAGAATCGCGTGGTGGGGGGAGTTGCTCAAGATGCTGCACCGAACACACACAGAATGCACAAGGAGAAGTCACTCAAGAGACAAGAAGAGAGATGGAGGCCAAAAACGTTTTCTTGCTGGTTTCTTCTTCTTCTTCCACACTCTTTACAATGTACACAAAGTATAGATAAGATGCAACATAAAGGAAAGTGGCCTACTAAGTCAAACAATGCATAACCGACTACACTAGTCGACTGGCACTATAACTATGCCAGCTGTAAATAGGTGTAACAACCTGAATATAATAAGTAATGAGTCAGTGGCCATGTGTGAGTCATAATGACCACTGATATGCTAAGTGTAGACGTGTGGATCCATCTAACCAGGCGGTCCATCATCAATGTCCGCATGTGTTGAACTTGTCATCTCAACACTCCCCCTCAAGCTCAATTGCATCTTTGCAACTCCAAGTAAGCTTCGAAACTTTTGAAGCTTCTCTGCACTCAATGCCTTCATGAAGATGTCAGCTATCTGATCCTGTGTGCTGACATACACCAAGTCAATCTCACCTGCTAATACCTTCTCTCTCACAAAGTGGTAGTGTACCTCAATATGTTTTGTCCTGGCATGGAACACAGGGTTTCTAGCTAACTGTATACTGCTCATGTTGTCGCAATAAATGACAACTGGACCTTCCACCTGCACATTCAAATCAGCCAATAACTTTTGCAGCCATACTATCTCACATGCTGCAACAGCAGCACCTCTATACTCAGCCTCTGTACTCGACAGAGAAACTGTAGATTGCTTTTTGCTGCTCCAAGCAACTGCTGCACTACCAAGAGAGAACATGTATCCGCTGGTAGATCTTCTATCAGACATACTACCAGCCCAATCTGCATCTGTGTATCCAAACACCTGTACATCTGTACCTGCCTCATAGAAAAGTCCATAATGTAATGTGGACTTCACATATCTCAATATGCGTCTGACTACATCCAAATGTGGCTTTCTAGGTACTTGCATAAACTGACTCACAAGACCAACAACGTAGCTCAAGTCTGGCCTTGTAATGGTCGTGTATATCAAACTCCCCATTATCCTTCTGAACATAGTAGGGTCTTCTATCTCATCCCCAACATCAGTACTCAACTTTACATTCTGCTCCAATGGGACTGAAAGTGGTTTGCATGCTATCATACCATACTTGGACAACATATCCAAGCCATACTGTCTTTGGGACAGCCATATACCATCATCACATCTGATCACCTCAATGCCAAGGAAGTGTCTTAGCTCACCTAAATCCTTCATCTCAAACTTCTTCTTCAAAGAATCCTTGACTTCAGCAATCCCACTATCACTATCACCTGTAATAATCAAGTCATCCACATAGATGACTATGATGACCAAACCTGCATCTCCCTTTCTCACATAAAGTGAGTGATCAGCATCAGAAACATAAAAGACAATATTGACAAGATACTCTCTGATCTTGTTAGACCATGCTCTAGGTGCTTGCTTGAGCCCATAGAGCGCCTTCTTCAACTTGCACACATACGTGGGATGCTCTAAATCTTCATAACCTGCTGGCTGATCCATGTACACTTCTTCCTGCAAATCACCATGCAAGAAGGCATTCTTCACATCCATTTGCTGCAACCTCCAACCTTTGGCTGCTGCCAAAGCAATCATACATCTGACAGTTGCCATCCTAGCAACTAGACTGAAGGTTTCATCATAATCTATGCCATATGTCTGGGCATAGCCTTTTGCAACCAGCCTAGCTTTATACCTGCTAATAGAACCATCTGCATTGTGCTTAATCTTATAAACCCATTTACATCCAATGGCTTTCTTGCCCTTCGGCAATGATACTAGATCCCAAGTCTTATTGGCTTCTAATGCAGCCATCTCCTCATCCATTGCTGCATCCCAATGAGCATGACCAAAAGCCTCCTCAAAACATGTGGGCTCAACATCCTCAACTAGTTTCACCCTATAAGCATAATGGTGAGCTGCATAACCTTCAAAACCAAATCTTTTAACAGGGTATCTGACCATACTAGATCTTCGTGTCACTAGATCACTCAATGGAGTCTTTGCATTAACGCATGCTCTCTGCACACCTAGAGTCCTCACTGAAGGAATGCCAAGCTCATCATCCAAGCTCTCTGAGCCACTGGAATCTCCATCAAGAACTGCATCAATGCCTTCTGACACTTTATTCTTTCCTTTGTCTTTACCTGTAGTGCTACTAGATGCACCCGAAGATGTAGAGGTACTCCTTAGTCTCCCAGACCAAGGACTACTAGATGATGTCTCTAGTCCACTAAGAGTCCGTGATTCTTGCTTTTCAGCCTGCACATGAGTCTCATGATCATCATCATCATCCAGTGCATCACCACTAGATGCATACCAACTGCTCATTTAATCAAAGATGACACCCTGCTCACTCTGAACTTACATGTGGCAGGGTTATAACAACGATACCCTTTCTGCTCTAAAGAGTATCCAATAAAGACACTTTTCAGCCTTTGGATCCAGTTTCTTTCGCAACTCATCTGGCACATGAACATACACAATGCAGCCAAACACTTTCAAGTGTGAAACATCAGGCTTCTTACCTATAAAATATTCTTCGGGGGTCATACCATGAACTGCAGCTGTGGGAGTTCTGTTCATAATATAAACAACAGTATGAACAGCCTCAGACCAAAAATGCTTAGGCATATTCTTTTCAGCCATCAAGCATGTGCAACTTCTGCAATATGCCTGTTTTTCCTTTCTACAACCCCATTTTACTGTGGGTATACCTGCATGTGAACTATCTCTTTATCCCATGAGACCTCAAAAAATCACTGAACTCATTTGAGAGGTACTCTCCCCCTCCATCTGACCTCAAGCACTTTACTTTCAAGCCTGTTTCTCTTTCAACTGCAGCCTTGAAGGTTCTAAAGTGCTCAAACGCTTCACTCTTTTCCTTCATAAAATATACCCACATCTTTCTAGAACAATCATCAATGAATGTGACAAAGTATGAACTGCCTCCAAGAGATACATTTTGTGTAGGCCCCCAAATGTCCGTTGTCGTAGAGTTCACGCAAGGGCTGCAGAACACGGGGTTCAAGATACAACAAGAGAAGAGGCTAACAAGAAGAACTCAAATATTTGATGCCAAAGTTCACTATATTCCTTGTCAAGTGAGTTACATGAAATTCATGTTCAGAAAAATCTGAAGTATCTCATAAACTGTTTACATTCAGGTGTATGATGACATTTACAATAGGAAGAAAAACGTTCTTCACATCAGCATGTTCATTCTGTAACTTGGCAGTTGCCTGATCAGCATAGGATTTCAGAAGATCCAGAAGTGAGAGAGATTTTCATGAAAAGCAACAGACCTCTTTCCTGATTTTTCTTCATCACAGTGGTGGAAGGAACATCTCAATGGTGAGGCCAAGATCACCATTCTTCACCGAATAGATATCAGCAAGACTTTACAAGTAGGTTGATGGGGTCAATTTCTGCATTCTCTTCCAGCATTAACTGCAGGAACTCTAATCTGTCATCTACTATCTCAGATAGATACTCAAATTCTGGTGTCAAATCATTAGGAAGTTGATCTGGTTACTGAAGAAGCCTTCCCATCTAAAAGCTTCAATCCCTTAGGAACAAACTCTGCCGCATGTGGATTAAGTGTTGTACGAGGCATTGGTTTGGATGACGAATCCTTGTCTTGGGGCCACAACCTTGCATTAGTAAAGCAGCTGCTACTCGAGATGTCTTCTGACAAATTTTAGATTCAGTAGGCAATTGCACCTTTCAGATTTGGTTAAGGTAAGATCTCTCTTTGCTTGACCAGGACATTTCAACTTAATGCTTCACAATCATTCTATCACTGTCCATAGACTGGTTTATCTCACTTTACAACTCAGCGTTGTGTGAGGCTCTTTGTATGTCTCGAATGGAGAGTTTTCATGGTAGGTTCAGGGGCTGCTCCTGTTTCGTTTTCTGTTGGATCCAACTGCACCATCTGTTGCTTCACCAATTACATACGCGTCTGTCTTGAAGCCAGGATGATGGCTCCACGAATGGCAATCGCAACCTCCTTACTGCACTTCACACCCAAGCCAACATGGCCATTGTTGTCTCCTACGACAATGAAGACCTTGAAGCGGTACGCTGGCTGGCTCGGGTCTGCTTTTGGGCGGCCATGATTTTCATTACTTCATCTTTGAGCGCAGAACCGAGGAAGAATTCAATGATCTGGTGTTCCTTGATATTGACGGTCTCTCCTGAGAGGCTTAGCAGCCGGCAGCTGAGTCGGCCTGTGAGTTCCACAGAGACTGTTTGCGACGTGTTCCGCAGAATGCGTGTCAGGCCATGATTTTCATTACATCGTCTTTTCTTCCTTTCTTGAAACTGCAGATTCGTTGATCTTCATCAGTCTTCATCGCCTTCCTTCAGTTCACACCATCTTCTCATCAGATTTTCGACGTCTCTCCATTTGATTTGTCGCCTCCTTCTAGTCTTCACATCTTAGATAACAGTTCTTCCCAACACTCCTTCGAGCTCTCTCCTTCTGTTCACTAGCAGCCTATTCCACGGCGAGAGTTCGTCCCAGATCCCTTGTCACACCCGTGATCACTATGGTTTTGTTACCTGAGCTCCTCTGTCGATTGCTCATTATTAACTCAGAACGATTCGATTTGCGTTTTTCTGTTTCCTCTAGGAAAGCCCATTGAAGCCAAGACCCGTTGGTAACAAGGCAACGATTCCTCCCTTGACGTTATGCACGAGCACCTCTCTCCTCTCTTTTTCCAGCAGCCTTTCCCCCAAAAACAGTTCAGACCCCCCAAAATTAGTCTTTCCTTCTCCTCTTTTAACTGAGCTCAAAAAACACTCCTCTTTGACAATATAGTTTCTTTACACCCTTATGAGATCTATGCACCAACATTGATTTTGACCTTGAAGATTATCTTTGGAGTCATGCATTGCCCCATTGACAGTCAGCTTTACGATGAGTGATCTGCGCATAAACTTCGATTTCGGCCTTGAGAATTGGGTGACAAAATGCTCCCTCGGTGCTTCACTAGTGCTTTACTCACTTAAGCAGCTTTTGAGAAACTTCCTTCAACTCTATTTCATTAGATGATCGGCTTCCACAAAACTTCCTTTGATTCCACAATTCCTTGCACTTTTCTTAGAGATCATCATTGAAATTATCAGCTTGATAATGTCCTTTGGCATCAATTTTTTTCATATTTTTCTAACACACACACATCTTGCATCCAAACAAAATCATACACACACACTAACGGAATATATACATTGGATGCGGATTATCGTAATGCATCTCACACACAATGAATCACACGTAGAAAATAACACAAATGCACAACAAAAGAAATGGAGGTGTATACGGCTCGGATGCGCAGCAGCACGACACCATATGCACAACGTCAAGGATATTTCTGCTTACATCTCTGTCATGTGAAAAGGGTTGTCTTGCCTGCTTACCAAACTGACATGTTTCACATATCTTATGAAATTCTGCAACTTTAAATGTAGGCCCAACCCTTTGGACTGCATTAATTTCAGCCTTTGTACATTTGCATCTCCAATGCGTTTGTGCCAAATTTCAATGTCTGCAACAACACCTTTTCCTTTGGCATACATAGCAGCATTCATAGTAGGAATTCCAGCATCCAGAGTAAACATATGTCCAACTCTACTTCCCTTTGCTACCAACCTATACTTTTCATTGAAGTCTTCTACAAAGCAGCCCTTTGCATTAAATCTGACTTGCAGCCCTTGCTCTACCATTTGATCGACTGACACCAAGTTCTTTGTAATAGATGGCACATGTAATACATCTGAAAGACTCTTTGTCTTACCATCATGCAAGGACAAGGAAACTTTTTCAATGTGTGAAATTGGGTGGCATGAGTCATCACCCGTCTGCACATAACCTGCATTCTGCAAATCCTGCTTCTCTCCAAACCCTTCTGCATGGCTGGTCATATGATTGGATGCACCTGAATCAACATACCAAACATCTTCATGTGTTCCCTTTCCTATAACTGCATTCAGCATATGTTGCATAACGAACAAACGTTCATTTTTTTCTTCATTCTGTTGTGAAGACGATGCATAGTTTCCTTGCTGCAACTTACCACTGCGGATATCATCTTTCTTAGCATAACATTGGGCTGCAATATGACCTTTTTTTCCACAGTAGTGGCACACAATACCAGAGTTGTTAGAACCTCTGTTCTGCCATCCACCTCTTCCTCTAAAGCTCCCCCTGCCTCTAAAGTTACCACGACCTCCTAAAACCTACATATCACCAAATTGTTGATTCAATCTGTTTTGCTAGTTGTCACTACCACGTCCTGTACCACGGCCTCTTGAAGAGAACCTGCCACGTCCCCTTCTTGAACTGGAGTAGAAAGCCTGGACCTGTTCACCACTTCTTTCAGATGTCTCACTCTGCATGTTGGTTTCTTCAGTGATCATTAGAGAGACCAATTCATCGAAATCTGGGAATGGCTTTCTAACATATACTGAAGTTACAAAAGACTTCCAAGCCTTTTCATTGTTAAGTCCACCCAAGGTTGACGACACCAAATCATCATCATCGGGCATTGCATCAATCGCTGCCAATGCATCTGCAATGCTCCTTACCTTCAATGCATACTCATTGATAGACATCTTCCCTTTCTTCAATGTATTCAACTCTTGCTTGAGTTGAATCTTTCGTGCCTTTGTATTTACAGAAAACATACTTTCAAGTATGGTCCAAGCTGCATATGCATTCTCTGCATTTCTAATGTGTCCTAGCATATTATTGTCAATTACTGCAGACAACCAATACATGACCTTCTTGTCTTTTGCATTCCATTCCTTTCGTGCCTTTGTCTCTTCTGCAGTTGGAGGATCACTCACCTCCGGCTCCTTTTCTTCACTTGAAACAAACTCATAGAGGCATTTTCCAATAAGGAAGTTCGTGACACGAAACTTCCATGATGGGTAGTTGTTCTTGTCGAGCTTCTCAATGATGGGGCTTCCACTGTTCTCTGCCATTATCACAAAATTAATACCAACAGCAAGCAAATCTTCTGCAACCCTCGACCTGTAGTGCATAGCAATACACCAGACAACCTTTTTCACTGTCTGCTCAACAATACATGCAATCTACAACCTGTTTGCAGATAAACCTTGTGTTTACTCACTGTAAACACCTTTGAACTTACAGATCTGAAATCTGTAACTTGCGCATCCACATTCGGTCAATACAGTCGAAGTCATAGTGTATCCTGAAACTGCTGTTCGCAACCTTGCGGCTCTAAAACGAGCCCTGAAACGGCCTCAGATGCCCAAAATAACTGTGGGAAAGTCCTAAAGGGTTAATTTGCAGAATACACAGCGCTCTTTGCACACACCAAATCTCACTGCAATCTGAGATTTTTACTCTGCCCTGCTTCCAGTGCCTCCACAGGCACTATCCAAGAGAAGGAGTGGAAGAATGGGAGAGATTCTTACCCGTGGCTTGCTTGCTCGAACCTTGCTTCTTCTCCTTTACTTCAGCCTTCAAAATCAGCCTCTCTCAGTGGCGCGTCTCTGATACCATGTCAAGAATCGCGTGGTGGGGGGAGTTGCTTAAGATGCTGCACCGAACACACACAGAATGCACAAGGAGAAGCTCACTCAAGAGACAAGAAGAGAGATGGAGGCCAAAAACGTTTTCTTGCTGGTTTCTTCTTCTTCTTCCACACTCTTTACAATGTACACAAAGTATAGATAAGATGCAACATAAAGGAAAGTGGCCTACTAAGTCAAACAATGCATAACCGACTACACTAGTTGACTGGCGCTATAACTATGTCAGCTGTAAATAGGTGTAACAACCTAAATATAATAAGTAATGAGTCAGTGGCCATGTGTGAGTCATAATGGCCACCGACATGCTAAGTGTAGACGTGTGGACCCATCTAACCAGGCAATCCATCATCAATGTCCGCATGTGTTGAGCTTGTCATCTCAACAACATGCTCATTATATCGCAAGTTACAAAAGGCATTATATCCTTGCAATTCTTATTTCACTACTACTTGGGATAGCATGCGGGTTAGCAATAACAATAGCAATCATACTTGTGCTATGGTCATGCATTCATGAGAGATGTGCTATTCCACACATGATGATGATGCACCGCAAATCCTATAGACCTGATGCAATCTCTTCTTCATCTTCACCCAAATTATTATCTATTGTACTTTAGTATCATGTTGTTTTGCTGGTACTACACCATCATTTCCTAGGGCATACTTGAGTGTCCTTTGAGCTGCCTCATGCTCATCTGTACCAGCCACAACATGAGTTATGATGGAACACCATGTTTTGGAAATTGAAGCACTAGTGAGTCTTGTAAAAACAACAGGTTGCTTCTTTGTTTTAGAGTCAAAGGACGATCTATCCAAACCACATTTAGATGTAAGATCAAATGGCCATTTTTGAGAATGTCTTCTTTAGCAGCACTGCTGTATCCTTGTGAATGCAATCTGGATGAGGAATTCACTGATAAGGCTCTAAATCAATGACTATTGGTGCAAATTTTTCCATCCAATGAAATTGGCAATTGGAATTTCGATTCACAAATAGTCTTGAAGTTGGAAAGGGAAAGTTTGTGACAACAACCACATGATGCAGAGAAGATTTCAAACAGAGCTGCTTTACTACCGTTAGTTCTAATATTGCGTTCCTTTTCCTTTCAAAGCAAGCCAGGTGAAATGGAGTATTGAAGCATGCAAAGAAAGTACTACACCAATCACCTAATCTCTTGAAGAGAATATTACTATAGCATCCCGAGCAACAGCACTCGCACATAGTGCAACAACTATCACAATCGCTACTAGAGGAGCAAAAGGAGAGATCATAATGACCAACTCAGGGAAATAGTGAGCCATGGGTGCTCCTTCCAGCATTGGAAAAATTCCAACTTGAAGAGTAGATGTGAAAAGACCATTTACATCAACAACAACATATTGCATTGATTGCCAAAGCGAATGCTATCTATACACTAGCTAGTTGATCATTACCCTTTTGAGTATTAACATCCCTTCATACACCTCTTAGTAGACCGACCTTCGATTAGGCAATTGTATTTCCTAGAGTTTCTATTTATCACATTGAATGAGAAGGGCAGGTTTTCACATAGGTACAATAGGTTGACTTGCAAGAAGGGTTGATTTTTCTTTTGGCACTGTTTGACCATACAACAATACTTTTGAGGTCGATCTTTGATTATTAGAGTTTGAACTCCATCACGCCAACAAAGGGGCAACAATAGCTGCAAAAAAAAATCAGTCATGGCTCCTAGTTCTAGTTCCTTTTCTCACTCTTGGCATCCCCAAATGAATGCATGGAATGCTACTTTATAGTGACAAGAAGTTCTCCGAGGTGTGAGCCACAACCAACTAATTGAGCAATAGAGTCAACTCATGTCTAAGTTGGATGGAGTGATCTCAACCATCTCAGTCACCAACATGCAAACCATGGCAATCAATGACAAACTTACAACCCTTACGACTCAAGTTGCTCAAATGGCTACAATTAAAAGGACGGATCAACATGATTATGAGCAGTAGCATGGGCATTCTCATGGAGATTATGGGTGCCATGACCATTGGCATGGTTTGGATGTGCAAATGCAACATCATGTGCCTACTTATGGTCATCATGTATATGATGATTGTGCATATTTTGAGCAACAGCATGCATCTAATGGCTATGTATGTTCTTATGAGCTACATACATGGACAACCATCTAGACAGCCTTATGTATATGGGCAACATCATGCAAATGTATACAAATATGTACATGGGGAGCAACATCATTATCAGTAATGGAGTATTTGATATCATCAGCCACTTGATCATTACTATGAGCAACATGCACATCCTTATGAGAAACATGATGCTTCTCACGAGTGATGCCATGATGAGAGTATCTCACTGCTGCAGCTTCATGAGCAAGTGCCCCATCAGCCCAAGGCCCTTAACTTTGAATGCCCAGTAGTAGCCATGAATGTGGGGCTCATGAACATGCAATGCCTAGGGGTTGATGCAGTGAATGGAGTAGTGATTGCTGCTTCATCTGCTCTAGTTTTACATGGCACAGTGGTTCCCAATGAGTTTACGGACAAGTCAATACATGCTACCATATGGGTTAGTAAGGATCTCGTGCCACCATCAGTGCTTGAAGATGACACCATGAATTACTTCTATAATACAACGGATGCATTGGATCACAATTATCCTTTTAACCCTAGTGGTAGTATGACGACCCATGCTTGTATGGATGACCCTTATGCTCTTAATGCTTATCATATAGGTTATCCATTTGATACCGAGGAAGGAATGGTTTAGAAAAGGCCTACCTAAATCATCATTTCACCATTGTAGCCCTCCCCCTACAAGGGTGCAATTTTGACTGAGGATTAGCTAACTTTGCCCTAGTCTGCACTGCTGACAACTTGTAGACAACACACTATTCTAGAACAGTTTTTTACCTGCATTAATGGCAATCAAATGTCACCTATATGGGCTAAAAATAAGCTTCATGAGCCTCATTTTGACATGTCTCACGCCTCAATTAGGGCTGCCCATAAGAAGTTATGATCAGTTTTCTCCAGTAGGCTTGTTCTGGACAGCATGCTGTCCATTGTTTGTCAACCTCTAATTGTCAAGAATTGGTGGCCAACCTCATACGCTATCAACTTATACATGTTTTATGCATCATACACACATCTTTATTCCCCAATTCCACATGAGATTTTACTTTCATATACTGATAATCTCCTTTGTAATGTTGAACATAGTAGTACTTTATGACCCCCCTTCCCTTGTGAGCCACATCAATAAGTCCTCTTTTTTGTTTTTGAGGGCAAAACCTTCAGGGTTGGGATAGAATGTTAAAGATTGGGGATAGGCGGTTTTAGCATGGGAATACCCAGTTATACTAACGGGGTACATAAGGTGTCAAGAGACCCAATCAAGGCATCAGTTTTATCAATAATCAAGTCTCTTTTACCCTTCCTTCTAGCTTTCATGGCTTCCCTTCTCTTTCTCTCTCTTTTCATGTGTTTCTCTCTCCTCTACTAGTATTTCTCTCTCTTCTTCTCTCATCTTCTTCCTCTTTCTCTCTCCTCTCTATAGTCTCTCTCTTCTCTCTTCTCTCTCCTACGTCTCCTTCATTACACTATCATAAAACTCCTTGAAATCCTTCAGTTTATCTTCAAGATTCTTCAAATTCTCTCACAAATCAAATAGAACATTGAGCATATCTCTAATGTAAATAAATCTAGATGAATTTTCAGTTGCATGAAGAAAATCAAACAGCTTTTCATCACAGGTATCCTCCAGATCCTCCTCCTCCATTCCCTCTAAACACGACTTCCTTTAGTCATCTTGATTACTCACAAAATAAATTCCAGAAAACAAAAAATTGAATTTGGGGGATAATTTACAAATAAACATTTGCTTATATCCACTAGATTAACGAAAGATTGCTAAATTTTTTTGGCATGGATTGAAACTTTCTACAGCCTTACAAAACCTATAATATACAAGATGAAATGAAATGAATGAATAAAATGAAAATTATGTTGAGATAATAAGCTCAACACATGCGGACATTAATGATGGACTGCCTGGTTAGATGGGTCCACACGTCTACACTTAGCACGTCGGTGGTCATTATGACTCTCACATGGCCACTGACTCATTACTTATTATATTCAGGTTATTACACCTATTTACAGATGGCATAATTATAGCGCCAGTCGACTAATGTAGTCGGTTATGCATTGTTTGACTTAGTAGGCCACTTTCCTTTATGTTATATCTTATCTATACTTTGTGTCCATTGTAAAGTGTGTGGAAGAAGAAGAAGAAACCAGCTAGAAAATGTTTTGGTCTCCATCTCTCTTCTTGTCTCTTGAGTGAGCTTCTCCTTGTGCATTCCGTGTGTGTTCGATGCAGCATCTTGAGCAAGTCCCCCCCACCACGTGATTCGTGAAATGGTATCAGAGCAGCAATGGGTAAGAATCTCTTCCATTCTCTACTTCTTCTCTTGGATAGTGCCTGTGGAGGCATCGGAAGCAGGGCAGAGCAAAAATGTCAAATTTCAGTGAGATTTGGTGTGCGCAAAGAGCATTGTGTATTTTGCAGATGAGCCCCTTAGGGCATTTCCGCTGCTATTTTGGCCATCCGAGGTCATTTCAGGCCCCGTTTTAGACTCGTAAGGTTGCGGACATCAGTTCAAGATATCCTGCAATTTCAGCTGTGTCTGCCGTATACAGGAGCACAGGTTTTCAGATTTTAGATCTGTAAGTTCAAATGTGTTTATCAATGAATAAACACAAGGTTTATCTGTAAACTGGTTTGCAGATTGCATGTATTGTTGAGCAGACAATGAGAAAGGCTGTCTAGTGTATTGTTGTGCACTACAGGTCAAGGGTTGCAGAAGATTTGCTTGCTGTTTGGTATTAGTTTTGTGATAATGGTAAAGAACAGTGGAAACCCCATCATTGAGAAGCTAAAAAAGAACAACTACCCTTCATGGAAGTTCCGTGTCACGAACTTCCTTATTGGAAAAGGCCTCTACGAGTTTGTTTCAGGTGAAGAAAAGGAGCCGGAGGTGAGTGAACCTCCAACTGCAAAAGAGACAAAAGCACGGAAGGAATGGAATGCAAAAGACAAAAAGGTCATGTATTGGCTGTCTGCAGTAATTGACAATAATATGCTGGGACATATTAGAAATGCAGAGAGTTCATATGCAGCTTGGACCATACTTGAAAGTATGTTTTCCGTAAATACAAAGGCACGAAAGATTTAACTCAAGAAAGAGTTGAATACATTCAAGAAAGGGAAGATGTCTATCAATGAGTATGCACTGAAGGTAAGGAGCATTGCAGATGCCTTGGCAGAGATTGATGCAATGCATGATGATGGTGATCTGGTGTCGTCTACCTTGGGTGGACTTAACAATGAAAAGGCTTGGAAGTCTTTTGTAACTTTCATATATGTCAAAAAGCCATTTCCAGATTTCGATGAGTTGGTCTCCCTTATGATCACTGAAGAGATCAATATGCAAAGTGAGATATCTGGAAAAAGTGGTGAACAGGTCCAAGCTTTCTACTCCAGTTCAGGAAGGGGACGTGACAGGTCCTCTTCAAGAGGCCATGGTACAGGACATAGTAGTGACAACCAGCAAAACAGATTGAATCAGCAATTTGGTGATATGCAGGTTTCAGGAGGTCGTGGTAACTTTAGAGATAGGGGGAGCTTTAGAGGAAGAGGTGGATGGCATAACAGAGGTTCTAACAACTGTGGTATTTTGTGTCACTACTGTGGCAAAACAGGTCATATTGCAGCCCAATGTTATGATAAGAAAGATGATATTCGCACTAGTAAGTTGCAGCAAGGAAACTATGCATCGTCTTCACGACAGAATGAAGGCAAAAATGAACGTCTGTTTGTTATGCAACATATGTTGAATGCTGTTACAGGAAAGGGAACACATGATGATGTTTGGTATGTTGATTCAAGTGCATCCAATCATATGACTAGCCATGCAGAATGGTTTGGAGAGATGCAGGATTTGCAAAATACAGGTTATGTGCAGATGGGTGATGATTCATGCCACCCAATTTCACACATTGGAAAAGTTTCCTTGTCCTTGCATGATGGTAAGACAAAGAGTCTTTCAGATATATTACATGTGCCATCTATTACAAAGAACTTGGTGTTAGTCGGTCAGATGGTAGAGCAAGGGATGCAATTCAAATTTAATGCAAAGGGTTGCTTTGTAGAAGACTTCAATGAGAAGTGCAAGTTGGTTGCAAAGGGAAGTAGAGTTGGACGTATGTTTACTCTGGATGCTGGAATTCCTACTATGAATGCTACTATGTATGCTAAAGGAAAAGATGTCGTTGCACATATTGAAATTTGGCACAAACGCATTGGACATGCAAATGTACAAAGACTGAAATTAATGCAGTCCAAAGGGTTGGTTACAGATTTTCCTACATTTAGAATTGCAGAATTTCATAAGGTATGCAAAGCATGTCAGTTTGGTAAGCAGACAAGACAATCCTTTTCACATGACAGAGACGTAAGCAGAAATATCCTTGATGTTGTGCGTACAGATATTTGGGGGCCTACACAAAATGTATCTCTTGGAGGCAGTTCATACTTTGTCACATTCATTGATGATTGTTCTAGAAAGCTGTGGATATATTTTATGAAGGAAAAGAGTGAAGCGTTTGAGCACTTTAGAACTTTCAAGGCTGCAGTTGAAAGAGAAACATGCTTGAAAGTAAAGTGCTTGAGGTCAGATGGAGATCGCGGTAAAGTCATAAGTAACATATTTCCAGTTTGATAAGTGCTTTCTTTGAGTCCCGCATGAGATGCATTAGATCCGTACGAGAATAGGACATTAAGAAGAATAAACTGCATCGCAAGTATTTGACAGACTGAATTCCCCAAATATGCATATCAAGAGAAGACCATTGTATTTAAATGCTATATGATGAATTCATAATTGTCTTCATCGGAGTTTGATACTCTAGATGCTCCATCTACTAGTGAGACGACATCAAGTGAAAAATCCAACAAAGGATCTATTACAAAGGATATCTACCAAGTGACTTTGAATGAGCCAATAGAGGCTCAAGAGAGGATAAGGGATGCGGATGTAATCGAGCTCAACCTTGATATGATGAATGATTTACGGCCAATCAAATTAGGGTCCTTGCTCAGTTTGGAAGAAAGAAAGGACTATGTTGTTGAGATATCAAGCTCCACTCGCGATACGCCAGGGTGACCGTTGTGTATTTATGTCACCGACTTGTCAGTTGCAGATGCGGTTGCTACACCGCCCATGAATAATAGCTACATGACAGCTATCCTTATCTACTCTAGTTTGTGGCTCAGTTAGTATGCCACCTTAGTTAGTTGAGTTTGGTTTGAGACCCATATATAGGGTTCTTCTATTTCTATGTACTAGAGTTCCTTTTGGCTTACACAACTAAGAAGAGGAAAACTGTTTTCAGCCTCCACCTCTATGTGTATTCCCCCATTGTGAAAGCAAGAAAGCTACAAGTGAGACTCCTTCCTTCTCTCCCACAAACTTGACATGGTATCAACGCCTTGTTCTTGGTAAGGAGCTCAAGAAAGCAAGCCAAGCTCGCGGTGTTCTGGTAAGAGGAGCATTGTTGCTTTCATTTTCTGTTTTGGGAGCAGATCTCTGCAGGTAGCACAGCTGGAAATTGCAAGAGTGCATTGTCTCAGGTTGAGACGCCCTTTGCAATGAAGCAAGAGGGCAGTATATGCTACGAGAAAGGGCTTTAGCCCTTGGCGACCCTGTTTTTTTTATTTGAGGCCATTTCAGGGCCTTCCATTGGATCGCCAGTGGAAGATGATGATTTAGTTTCTGTGACCTTGAATGGTCTAGGAAAGGATTATGCACATTTCGGACATCCATTTCAGTTCGTGAAAGATTTCCTGATTTTGAGGAGTTAATTGCTCTTCTAATTTCTGAGGAGCAGAGAAATGGTGGTGCATCTTCTTCAGGAGGAACTTCAAAAGAAGCAGCCTTCTACTCAAATGCTGGAAGAGGTAGAGGCAGAGGTAGAGGAGGTCGATCTGGAGGCCGTGGTAGAAATTAGAATATGCAGCAAACTCAAGAAAACCAGTCCTATGGAGGAGGACGTGGTAACTCTAGAGGCAGGGGGAGCCAAAGAGGTCGTGGTGGATGGCAAAGAGGCCAAAATGCAAACAGTAATGTTGAATGCTACTACTGTGGTAAAATGGGTCATATGGCTAAAGACTGCTATAAAAAGCAGAATGACATCATGAATGGAAAATTACAACAAGGGAATTATGCATCTTCTAGTAGACAGGGTGATGATAGAAATGAACATTTGTTCATGGTGCAGCACATGAACAATTCTATGACAAGTGCAGAAGAAAGCAACGATGTGTGGTATGTTGACTCAGGTGCATCAAACCACATGATAGGTCATGCAGAATGGATGGAGGATGCAAGAACAATGGAAAAACCAGGATTTGTGGAGACTGGCGATAATACTGCACATCCTATTGTGCATATTGGAAAAATTCCTTTGTCTATGCAGGATGGGAAAAAGAAATACCTGTCCGATGTATTCAATGTCCCGAATATCACCAAGAATCTGGTTTCTGTTGGTCAAATGGTTGAGTAGGGCTTGCAGGTCAGATTTAATCCTCATAGATGCTTTGTTGAGGATATGAAAAATAAAGGTCACTTGATAGCAAAAGGAAAGAAGAAAGGCAGAATGTTTACGTTGGATGCAGACATGTCTGAATTGAGTGCAGCAATGTTTGCACATGGGACCTGTGTAGTTGCAGATATTGATATCTGGCATAAACGTATTGGTCATGTTAATGTACAGCGACTTAAATCAATGCAGGCCCAAAATATTGTTGTAGGATTGCCAAAATTCAAGGTTGCAAAAATGCATAAGATATGTGAAGCCTGTCAATTTGGAAAACAGGCAAGAAAACCATTTCCTAGACATGTTCAAGAGAGTAAGAAGCCATTGGAATTAATCCACTCTGATGTGTGGACTACTAAAGCTGCATCTCTTGGAGGCTGTCATTATTTTGTCACTTTTATTGATGACTATAGCAGAAAAGTTTGGGTGTATTTTATGAAAAAGAAAAGTGAAGTTTTTGGGCATTTCAAAACTCTTAAAGCTATGGTTGAAAAAGAAACACGTCTGCAAATAAAATGCCTAAGGTCAGATGGAGGGGGAGAGTACCTCTCAAATGAGTTTGCAAGGTTCCTGCAGGAGCATGGCATAAAGCAACAATATTCATGCACTCATATCCCACAACAAAATGGAATTGCAGAAAGGAAAAACAGGCATATTGGAGAGGTATCTCATGCCATGCTCAATGAAAAAGACCTACCAGATTTTTATTGGGCTGAAGCAGTTGCTACAGCAGTCTATATAATGAACATGACTCCCACTGCAGCAATACATGGGATGACTCCAGAGGAGAGGTATACTGGTAGGAAACCATATATTTCTCATTTGAAAATTTTTGGTTGTATTGCCTATGTACATGTGCCAGATGAGGTGAGATCCAAGTTGGATCCAAAAGCTAAGAAGTGCATCTTTATTGGTTACTCTCTGCAGCAAAAAGGGTATAGATGCTATAACCCTTCTACTCGTAAGTTTACAGTGAGCAGAGATGTTGTTTTTGATGAGATGAGTAGCTGGTATAAACCAGTAAATGTGATTGATGATGTAGATGCAAAAAATGGTAATGCTGCACAGAATTCACAGCAGCAGTCACAAAATATTAGTGGACCTGGAGCGTCCTCTAGCAGTGGTTCACATTCTTCGCCATGGACAGGCAGATTGAGATCAGGAGAATCTTCTCAAAGCAATGCAGATAGTGGTATGCAGGTATCACGAAAAGCAAAAGAGAAGGTTGATCAGCCCATGTTTGATGTGAATGCAGGTCATTCTTATGTGGATGTTGAATCCAGTGGCTCAGAACAGAGCATTCATGATAAGTTGGGTATTCCTTCTATTGTTACAGTTGGAGTAAGGAAGACCAGGGATGTTTTGAGAGCACCTGGGAGTGAACCTATTTTGTGCAGGTCTACGAGAGCTAGGTATCCTGTGGATAGGCTGAAATATGATGGATTTACAGCCATTCACTATGCATATATGGTCAAAGTGATACAGGAACCAGAACCCACTTCTTTTGAGCAAGCCATGGGAAAAGAAAAATGGGAGAAAGCCATGGATGAAGAAATGGATGCCTTGGAAGCAAATGCTACATGGGAGTTAGTACTTTTGCCTAAAGGTAAGAATGCAATTGGCTGTAAGTGGGTTTATAAGGTGAAGTACAATGCAGATGGTTCTGTGAACAGATACAAGGCAAGATTAGTAGTCAAGGGGTATGCACAAACATATGGCATTGATTATGAAGAAACATTCAGTCCGGTTGCAAGGATGGCAACCATAAGAGCAGTCATTTCTATGGCTGCATCAAAGGAATGGTCTTTACATCAGATGGATGTAAAGAATGCCTTCTTGCATGGTGATTTGCAAGAAGAGGTATATATGGAGCAGCCACCAGGTTATGTACATACTGTTCATCCTGAGTTTGTTTGCAGGTTGAAGAAAGCCTTGTATGGCTTGAAGCAAGCACCTAGAGCATGGTCTGATAAGATAGGACAGTATCTTGTCACTATTGGCTTTCAGATTTCCAAGGCAGATTTCTCACTTTATGTGAGAAAAACAGAGAAAGGTATTATGCTACTTGTCATTTATGTTGATGATTTGATTATGACAGGTGACAGTGATAAAGATATCCTTCATGTGAAAATGCTATTAAAGCAGAAGTTTGAGATGAAGGATTTGGGAGAGCTGCGTTATTTCTTGGGCATTGAGGTGATTAGATCACCAAGTGGGATACAGCTCTTCCAGAGGCAGTATGGATTGGACATGCTGTCCAAATATGGGATGACAGGTTGTAAGCCTATTTCAGTTCCTTTGGAGCAGAATGTGAAGCTGAGCGCAGATGCAGGTGAGCTTCTGGAAGACCCTACTATGTACAGACGCATAGTAGGAAACTTGATTTATATGACTATTACCAGGCCAGATTTGAGCTTTGTTGTTGGATTGGTAAGTCAGTTTATGCAGGCTCCAAGAAAACCGCATTTGGATGCGGCTAGACGCATACTCAGGTATGTGAAGTCCACATTGCAGTATGGACTATTTTATGAGATTGGGGTTCAGATACAACTGGATGGATACACTGATGCTGATTGGGCTGGTAGTATTTCTGATAGACGATCTACCAGTGGATATGTGTTCTCTTTTGGGAGTGCTGCAGTCACTTAGAGCAGCAAGAAACAGCCTACAGTTGCCTTGTCGAGCACAAAGGCTGAGTACAGGGGTGCAGCAATGGCTGCATGTGAGGTAGCTTGGTTGCATAAGCTACTTTATGATATGCATCAGCCTACAGATGGGCCAGTTGTCATTTATTGTGACAACATGAGTAGTATACACTTGGCAAATAATCCAGTCTATCATGTTAGAACAAAGCACATTGAGGTGCACTATCACTATGTGTGGGAGAGGGTTTTACTAGGTCTTATTGATCTAGTTTATGTCAGCACAGAGGATCAAGTAGCTGACATATTCACGAAGGCATTGGGCGCAGAGAAGCTGCGCAAGTTCAGAGACCTGCTTGGTGTGCAGGAATTGGGATTGAGCTCGAGGGGGAGTGTTGAGATATCGAGCTCCACTCGTGATACGCCAGGGTGACCGTTGTGTATTTATGTCACCGACTTGTCAATTGCAGATGCGGTTGCTACACCGCCCATGAATAATAGCTACATGACAGCTATCCTTATCTACTCTAGTTTGTGGCTCAGTTAGTATGCCACCTTAGTTAGTTGAGTTTGGTTTGAGACCCATATATAGGGTTCTTCTATTTCTATGTACTAGAGTTCCTTTTGGCTTACACAACTAAGAAGAGGAAAACTGTTTTCAGCCTCCACCTCTGTGTGTATTCCCCCATTGTGAAAGCAAGAAAGCTACAAGTGAGACTCCTTCCTTCTCTCCCACAATCTTGACATATGTGTCCTTGATTCAAGAATTCCACTATATTTTTGCTTGGAGTTATGACGAGTTGAGAGGCATTCCTCCCAGCCTAGCTGTTCATACCATTCCTCTAAAGGAAGGTAGCCATCTTGTGTGTTAGAAAGTAAGGCATATGCCTTTCAAACTGAGGGACGAGTTGTTTGAGGAGTTATACAAATTGCAAAAAGTTGGTTTAACCTTCCCTATTCAGCACATTGAATGGTGTTTAGCAGTTGTTATCGGGAATAAGAAAATTAATCAAATCCAACTTTGCATAGAATTTAGAGAGCTTAATAAGCAAACCGTTAAGGATTACTACCCATTGCCATTCATTGATCAAATTTTGGATTAGTTAGCGGCTAGGAAAATCTATTTATTTATGGATTGCTTTGCTAGATATAACCAGATGGCTATTGCGAAGGAAAAAAAATTAAAATTGGCATTTATCATTGTCTTCGATACCTTTGAATACAATACTAGTGAGTTTGGGAATTCCCAATTCCCATTTTTTGAATACTAAAAAGGTGGCACCCAGATAACATACCCATAAGTTTCTCAAAACCATATGATGTGAATATCATTGGTAAGTGCTTGAAAAATGGAATCTATTGAGCTATAGAGCACTTGATTTCGAGTTATATTGTTCAAGTTATGACAAAACCAAAGATTTAACCATATGTCTCAAACTTATGGGAAATTCCCATATTTTCCAATATGGTGTTTTTGTGTATCATGTAATGCCCTTTGGTTTATACAATGCACTTGGTTCATGGCAATGAATAGCCAATAAGACCTTTGGTGATATTTTCCCAAAGGAGTTAAAAGTCTTTATTGACGATTTAGGGTAGCCACCATAAGGGAGTGATGATTGACTATTCTTAGGAAATGCTTTGAGCATTGCAGACAATTCTGCATTGCTTTTAACCCTAGAAAGTGTGTATTTGGAGTGCCCTATGGGTTGTTACTCAGCCATGTGATTAGTTCAATTGGTATTGTGGGATTGACCTTGAAAAGATAAAGGTCATAGTCTCTATGAGCCTGTTGCATACTCCAAAAGAGGTGCACAGTTTTCTGTCATCAGTGGGATATTATTGAAAAATTAATCAATGCACTGGCAGAAAGAGTGTTGCCATTGATGAACCTTCTATCTTTTAACTGTCTATTTGAGTGGAATGAAGCTTGTCAAGTATCCTTTGAGGATGTGAATCAGAAATTAGCAAAAGCTCCAATCTTAAAAGCACCCAAAAGAGGTGAAATTTTCTACATATTTTCAATAGCCACAATGCATAGTATTACGTGCTATTTAGCTCAAATTTAGTAGGAAATTGGGGATATCTGAAGTTAACTACATGTACATGGAGAAATTGTGCCTTGGAATGGTCTTTGTGACGATGAAGAAATTTTGGCATTATATTCTCTATGAGAAGGTAGTATTCTTTACGAAGGCGGAAGGACTTAGATTGTTGCTAAATAAGTTGTAGCCGCCTGATCATTTAGCAAAGTGGTTAATCACTTTGCAGGAGTTTGATTATGAGATTAGGAGCAAGCCACCAAAGCTGCAAGATATTGTAGAATGCCTTGTGGGTTTCGAGGAGCCAAAGGAAATTTTGGTTAAGGGAATTGATATTGAGGGTCATCGATACAACTTCCATCCCTTCCTGATCTACGACAATAACACATTATTTATCTATAGGAGGATTTGGGGCTGCGTTATTGAAGTTTGAAAAGAGAAGAAGCAAGCAACAAGCATTACACTTTTTGATTATAGCAGGTGACTTGTATCGGAGAGGATTAGATAATATCTATCGTCGTTGTGTAGTAGTATCCGATGAGGTACGGTTTATTCTTGAGGAGTGCTATGATTTAGCATGTGGGGGACATTTTGCTGGCTAGCTCACCGCCCAAAAAGCTTTCTGTGATAGATAGGTTAAGAATTGTTTCCATATATATATTTCTTCATAATGTAAGTAATAAATACGCACTAAAACATACAAATGGAGGTAAGCTGAGGAAAATCCTCATGTCTTACCTCCATTATACTTGCACAAACATAGCTCTAATCTTTCATAAATTTCCACGCACAACATTTACTTTTATCTTAGGGGGTTCACTATATATATATTCTCTATATAATGTGCATTCATGGCCTATTCATAAATATCCTAACCTGTGAATTTTTCTTAAATAGAACACAATCCTTTTTTATTCAATCTATAAGTAACCCCTTTATATGACACCCTTTTGTATGTAAAAAATGTATAAAAATGGTGTTTTAAAAACTCCTTATTTTGAACTCACGTTATATATGCATATATTCATGAGTGACCCCCTCGATAATTCTCTTTCAATTAAAACTTATTTTTCTCTTTTTTTCATAATTATTGGTGAATAAATTTATTGTTTTTTTACATTTTCTAATGTTAAACACTTAAGAATAATGAGATTAATTATTACTCCCCATTTCTCTCCGTGGGAAAACATTTTGCTATGATCGAACTCATAAAATTGATGATTTAGTATAAAACCATACATTTGTGTGTTTTGAATAAAAAGTATAAACGATTAAGAATTGTTGTTCATGTTTATATTTCTGATAGAATGAACCATTTTCAATCACTAGAAACCAATTTCAACAATAGGAAACCAATAGAATTATAAAACCGAGAGAAAGCCCACTTACTCTCATAAAATCACATATTCATGGTTCGTAATTTGAAAATGGGAAGCCACTAACACTTGTTTACAGCTGTTGATGCTTCCTTGGAACTTTCTTGATCTATCCCTTGCATCACAAATTGGCACCCACTCCCTCTCATTCTCTCAGCCCATATGAACCATGTTTATGGTAGCAAGAGAAATAGGAGAGAGAAAGATCAAATTTTGACCTTTTCATTCCCTTCATCAAATCCACGTGGTCTAGAGAAAAATAGAGCAAAGAATTGTAGGATCTCATCCCTCAGAGGATAGGGCCTGATGCCAACAGTTGAAAATCTCCATTTTTAAAGGACTTGAGAGGTTTCCAAAAAAAGTGCACCCCCTCCCCCCATTCACCGTGTATCTTGTTAATTGCATGCTTCTTTAAACCATGGTTAATCATAAAGTAAAAAAGAACTAGCTCCATGCATTGGATTCTGGATGTCAAAATGCATCTAGGAAAACTCCAGCTCCTTGAGCCGCAATCGCTTCATTTTTCATGAAAATTTTCTCTTTTACGCCTCCCAAGGTCTTTTATGCTTTAAAATCAGATCTAAAAATCCACTCTCAATAAATGACACATAATACTTGGCACCACCAAAAGAGGTATTATGGATTGGACCCCATACATCCAAATGTATCAACTGCAAAGGTCAAGAACTATTTCTGACATGCCTCATAAACAAAAACCTTGCTTGTTTTCCAAACTAACAGGTAGAAGAGACATGTCCTAGATTAGTGTATTTAAACTTTGGCAAGTCAAGTACGATGTGCTTTTGTTGCATATTTTTTCAACCTCTAGATATTTACACAATCAATGCATTTGTATCAGTTTTCTATGTCCCTAACTGTTCCATTATCATGGGCAAACATGGTAGCTTTCAACTTAGGGATAGATGCATCCAAAGTGAATATCTTATCATGTCTCTTGCCTCTAGCAATCAATTTGTAACCATTTCCATACTCCTCAATAAAACAGATATCCTTCTTGAATCTGACTTGCAGATTCTATTGTGCCATTTATCCAATAATAGACAATAGATTCTTAGGTTGTATTCTTAGTGATCGATGGTACATGTAACACATCATACAAGCTATCATGCACGACTGCTGGAATCACATCTATATGCTAGATATCATGATGTGTGTCATCACTAGTGCATACATAACCATGAGACCTTGCTCTCAACTCAACAAACCACTCTCCTTGTGGAGTCATGTGATTAGATGCTCCTAAGTCTATATACCACTTTTCACCCTTTCCTTGCTTAGACATATCCCTAAAAACATGTTGTATAGCAATTTTGATCATCATGAGTACCACTGGAAGATCCATAATTGCCATGTTGTCTAACTTTTGCTTTCATGCATGCTTTCTTTTTGTGGCAATCCTTTTCTATGTGTCCATATTTACCACAATAATGATAGTCTTTATTCATGTTAGACTGATCATGTGATTGCCAAGAGCCACCTTTGCCTCTAGGTGATCTCCCCCTACATCTAAAGGCTCCAAATCCATGCTAGCCTTATAGATGAGAAACTTGCCATGCATTCTATTATTGTTGTCCATAGGCATTCTGAGTATCCCCATGACCTTGAAAAGCTCCACAAGCTCTGCCACCTCTAGCTTGCTAACTAGAGTAAAACATAGTATCTCTACCCTGAGAGGTATTCGAACTAGAGTTCAAACCAAGTTTGACATCCTCGTGTAGAAATAGGGCAAGTATCTCATCTCAATTGGGGGCATTTGCTCTCATCAAGATCGATGTATCAAAGGCCTTGTACTCCTTTTCTAAGCCATTCATTGTGACTGTGATCAAGTTGTAAAATATTACACGGCGCAGCGAACAGAATCTGAGAAAGAGATAGAGGGTACACAACAGATAAGAGGAGAATCAGTAACTTCTTTAACTTCAAACAACTGATACAAAGATGGCTCTGTCCACCCGTGCGCTTCCACTATGTGAAGCTTAGATGGCGATCTAGACAGAAGATAGGTGAAGAGCTTAAGGCTAGTTGGAACAACAACTCTGACTGGGTGAAAGATGAGTGAATGATGGCTGCGAAGGGGTTTAGCTTTTATAGCCCGCGAAGGTCGTTAGGTCGGCTTGCTGACCGACCTACCATATGAGCCTCCACTAGTCGGCCAGGGAATATTCCAGGGAATATTCCCTTTACCATCGGGCCGGGGGCGTTGCCCCCGGACCCCCGCCAGGGGGGCTGCTGGCCCCCTTGGGACCCCCCAGCCAGGGGCCACTTCCGTGGCCCCCGGACCCCACAATAGGGGCCCCTTTTAACTCCCTTACCACGCAACTCAATGCAATGTGCATCGAGTTGCTACCAGCTTAACCACTCCGTCTAACCCAAAGATTAGACCCACAATAGTCACCTTTTTGCCATCCGGTCACATAGACCTCATCTGATATACAAGTCAGGACTCAACCAATGTCCAGGCTCACATTTGGCTTCTCCTCATAATGGGGGCCTTACAACTTTGAGCACCATGGATCATTGGTAGCACCTAATGAGGGTGGGGCATTGATCATATCTAACACCCCCCCTCAATGTCCACCCATAGGTGAACTATCTCCTCGGCCCAATGCCGAGTCTCTGAAGATGAACTTGAAGCAGATCCTTCGTAAGTGCTTTGGTGAAGATATCTGCTCCATTCTCCTCTGTTGGACAGTAGACCAATTCCACTATCCCATCCTCCATCAAATCACGCACATAGTGATACTGGATCTCTATATGTTTGGTGCATGCATGAAACACTGGATTTTTGGCAATGGCGATGCAACTCTGATTGTCACATCTCAACACAGTTGGTTCTTCATCCTGCACTTCCATATGCCATAGAATCCTTCTCAACCATACGGCCTCACATGTAGCAAAACAAGCTGCCTTGTACTCTGCTTCGGTAGAAGACAATGCCACTGTTGGTTGCTTCTTAGTAATCCAAGAGAAAATTCCTGAACCCAAAGAGAAACAATAACCAGAAACTGACTTCCTGGAATCAATGTCTCCTGCCCAATCTGAGTCACAGTTCCCCACAAGAGAAGTTCCGAAACTGTATGTGATACCATAATCAAGAGTTTTCTTCAAGTATCTGAGCACCCGCATCCCAGCCTTCCAATGACTCTCATGAGGCTTGTTTGAGAACCTGCTCAAAACACCAACAGCAAAACTGATATCTGGTCTGGTGTTACACAAGTAGATCAGACTGCTGACCAACCTCCTATACCTCCCAATGTCTGCTAATGCTGATGTATCCTCGACGGATAACTTTGCATTCACCTCCATAGGTGTAGCTATCTCCTTGCACTCGGTCATGCCAAATGCCTTCAAGATCTCCCATGCATACTTCTTCTGAGAGATGAAGATCTTTCCTGGCTCTTGCCAGACTTCAATCCCCAAACAATAGTGCAGCAAGCCTAAGTCTGTCATTTCAAACTCAGAGCTCAAAGCCTTTCGAGTTTGGTTGATCATATCTTCATAGTCACCTGTAATAAGAAGGTCGTCCACATATAGGACAATCACTACAGACTTTTTACCATCCCTGTAAACATACAAGTTAGCATCTGAGGCACATCTTTTGAAGTTTAGGTTTAAAAAGAACCTATCTATCCGCTGGTACCATGCTCTGGGGGCTTGTTTCAGCCCATACAATGCCTTCTTCAGTTTACACACTTTGTTCTCAGAATGGGGGGCCTCAAACCCTGGTGGCTGAGCCACGTACACCTCCTCCTTGAGGTCACCATTTAAGAACGCTGACTTAACATCCATTTGGTACACTGGCCACTTCTTATGGGCAGCCACTGCAAGTACCGTGCGAATAGTGGTCATTCTGGCAGTTGGGGCAAATGACTCTTGAAATTGAAACCCTTCAACTTGTGAAAATCCTTGGGCAACCAGTCTAGCTTTGTACTTTTCTAAGGTACCATCAGCCTTGTACTTTACCTTCCAGATCCACTTGGTGCCAATAACCTTCCGCTTTGCTGGTCGATCCACTAGCTCCCAAGTGTCATTCTTCATTATGCTGTCATACTCCGCCTGCATAGCAGCCTTCCATGATGGATCTGCAAGTGCTTCTTCTAAGTCAGTTGGCTCCTTTACTTCTCTCATAATCTCAACCATCAAGGCCATATTGACTATGTGAGCAGAAGCCCTCCTTTGCTCCTCTATTCTCTGAGACCTCCTTGGTCCGTCTGCCTTCTCCTCAACAGATGCAGGCATAGGATTATTGTGGTCATAGAGCTGCTTCACCCAGCGCGGCAATGGCTTTTCCGGTGGGGTGATGTCAGGTTGGTGAACTTTTTCCTCATCATCTGAAGATGATGCTTCCTCCTCCTTAAGGATAGGGATAGCTCTCGGGACACGTTCATAGTGGACTACTTCTTCGCTTGATGATAAAGTGGAAGAACTTGCCTTCTCCTCCTCCACTGTATGCGGCTCCTCCTTGAACACCACATCACGGCTCGCGATGATCTTCTTTGCCTCTTGGTCATATAATTTGTAAGCCTTCTGCTCATCACTATAACCCAAGAAGATACATTTTCTGCTTTTTGGTTGTAACTTGTTTCTCTTCTCATCTGGAACATGTGCATAACATTCACATCCAAAAATTCTGAAATGTGAGACAGATGGTTTCTTACCAGTGTAAGCCTCATGAGGTGTTTTTCCCTTGAGAGCCTTTGTATAGCTCCGATTTAGAATGTAGACTGCAGTATTAACAGCTTCAGCCCAAAAATGGTTAGGCAATCCCTTGCCCTTTAGCATGCATCTTGCCATCTCCACAATGGTGCGATTCCTGCGTTCCACAACACCGTTCTGCTGAGGTGTGTGAGGCGTCGTCAATTGATGCTTGATCCCTTTGCTCTTGCAAAAGCCTTCAAACTCCTTTGAGTTGAACTCACCACCATCATCTGTTCTAAATTTCTTCACACTTTTCCCTGTTTCATTCTCAACAAGTATTAGCCATTCTTTAAACTTACCAAAAGCTTGAGCCTTATCACGAAGGAAGTACACCCACATCTTCCTACTGTAGTCGTCGACAATCAACATAAAATAAGAAGATCCCCCCAAGGCCTGTGTAGGCATCTTACCACACAAGTCAGCATGCACCAACTCTAGAGGACCCTGTGCTCTATTCTTGCTTTCTTGTGGAAATGCCTTTCTCTGTTGCTTGCCCATCATACAAGCTTCACATGGTTCCTTCAATTCAGTTATTGTAGGTAGGTGAGCAACCATACCTTGCTTTTGCATCTCCTTCAATACTGCAAATTCGATGTGTCCAAACCTTTCATGCCAAAGCTTACTTGTGCCCACTCCAGCGGTGGCTGTAAGAGCACTTAGCTCATACAGGTTGTTCCTTCTTTCTCCTTTGCCAACAATTGTGCTAGCACTATCAATAATTTCTGCACCTGTCTTCTTGAACCTCACTTCATGACCAAGATTAGTTATGGCAGCAACTGATAAGAGATTTCTCCTGATTTCGGGAACATACAACACATTTGAAAGCTTTTTGACTTCACCATTTGCAGCAACAAAAGAAATAGTACCTGTGCCCGCAGCAGGGCATTTAGCATCATTTCCAACCGTCACAGTGATGGATTCTTGTAGAGGCTGCATAGAACTGTATAGACCTTTCTTGTTGGTCATGTGACAGGAGGCCCCACTATCCAACACCCATGAGTTAGTGGTAAATTCTTCTTGCGCCGAGGAGCACACTTCCTCAATGGTCGCCATGAATAATTCCAACTCTGCTTCAGCCGTATTGGCTGTCTCTTTCCCTTTACTTTTAAGGGTACCATTCTTTTCATCTGCCTTCTTGACACGACAATCTGCAATTGCATGTCCTTTCTTCTTGCAGTAGAAACACTCTCCTTGAAACTTCTTCTTGCCGCCCTTCTTCTTTTTGTCACCATCATTTTTGGTGGAGGAGACTCCTTTGCCTTTTGCATTGGCAGAGAATGCAGCATCTCCATTGTTGCTTCCTTCTCGGGCTTTCAGCCTCAACTCCTCCTCCATTAATAATGCACAAAACTCCTCAAAAGTCAAAGCTTGAGGTCTCACCTGAGTATTAAGGGCAGTTACTAGTCCATCAAACTTTTGTGGACAAATCCGAAGACACCTCCGAGCTAGCTCTTCGCTAGTCTTTTGTATCCCAGCGCCAGCCATCTGGTCGCGCAGATTCTTAATCCGAGTGATGAATGCTTCAACCGTCTCTCCTTCAGCAAACTTCTCCGCTGCTAGTTGATTCTCCAAGTTTTGAATCCTTGTTTGGTTTCGTGTTTCATACTGACTCCTCAGTACATTCCAAGCCTCTGACGCTTTGGTTGTATGCTGAATCAGAGTCAAAACACTGTCAGAACAGCTTGTAACTAAGGCACACAATGCATCTGCATTCCTTCGTTTCCAAGCTAGTAGAAGATCTGCATTCGGAGGAATCATCACACTAGGATTTGATGGGTCGGGGGTAGGCTGTGGTTCTGCGTCAGTCCCCAGCACAGTCTCCAGAAGTTCATAAGAATCAAGGATAGTTGTAATTTTGAACTTCCACAAGGTGTAGTTTGTACCATCTAACTTGCCTTCGCTGAAGGTTGGTGGACGAATCCTCAGTGTTTGAATAGCCGGTACAGCAGCACCACCTCCTGCACCGCTTCCTGATGCGCCAGAACCGCTTCCTGGAGTCGACATTGTTTCTCTTTGCTGTTGAAGCCTTTGCCTCTTGCACACTCTCCGATCTCTAGAGCCCCCTGGGCTCTGATACCATGTAAAATATTACACGGCGCAGCGAACAGAATCTGAGAAAGAGATAGAGAGTACACAACAGATAAGAGGAGAATCAGTAACTTCTTTAACTTCAAACAACTGATACAAAGATGGCTCTGTCCACCCGTGCGCTTCCACTATGTGAAGCTTAGATGGCGATCTAGACAGAAGATAGGTGAAGAGCTTAAGGCTAGCTGGAACAACAACTCTGACTGGGTGAAAGATGAGTGAATGATGGCTGCGAAGGGGTTTAGCTTTTATAACCCACGAAGGTCGTTAGGTCGGCCTGCTGACCGACCTACCATATGAGCCTCCACTAGTCGGCCAAGGAATATTCCCTTTACCATCGGGCCGGGGGCGCTGCCCCCGGACCCCCGCCAGGGGGGCCGCTGGCCCCCTTGGGACCCCCCAGCCAGGGGCCGCTTCCGTGGCCCCCGGACCCCACAATAGGGGCCCCTTTTAACTCCCTTACCACGCAACTCAATGCAATGTGCCTCGAGTTGCTACCAGCTTAACCACTCCGTCTAACCCAAAGATTAGACCCACAACAGTCACCTTTTTGCCATCCGGTCACATAGACCTCATCTGATATACAAGTCAGGACTCAACCAATGTCCGGGCTCACATTTGGCTTCTCCTCATAATGGGGGCCTTACAACTTTGAGCACCATGGATCATTGGTAGCACCTAATGAGGGTGGGGCATTGATCATATCTAACACAAGTCATCATCTTCAATCTTAGAGCCAATGGATGCAAGTTGATCTGCAATAGTTTTGATATCTGGAGTGTATGCTTGAATAATTTTGTCATTTTATTAAACTTTTTTTTCAAATAAATCTTCCAAGCATGAGTGACATTTCCATAGTTATTCATTAAAATATCCCATGCATCTTTTGGAGTGCAACAACTAGTAATTTGTATGGTCATGGCATTTGAAATACATAAATAGAACCAATGCAAGATGTTAATAGCTCTTTCTATCCACTACTTGCGCAATCTTAGTTGCTTTGCAATCAAATTCCATTCGGGAAGGTTAGGTTTTAGCCTCATTTCCCATGCAGAGATCCCAGTATCCCCTACCAATACAATAATTTTGCATCTTGAACTTCCATAAAGTGCAATTCTTATTGCGAAGCTTCTCACCAAAAATATGTGTTATACTGTCATGCCATGTAGCATTTGTAATATCTGCAATAGAAGGTATTCACCGCAGTATACAACTTGTAGATTCTTGACTCCCTACAAAACCAATCAGTTGTGTACAAGACATTTGGTTCAAGAACCTATGATAGTCAATATCTACAATAACTAGTGTATTTTAGCTCAGAGACATGTCAAAAATGTTGCCAAACATGTGGCAAAACAACTAGACATGATAGCATGTTTATGTAGACTTCACCATTGCATACCCTATATCCAACCAAGCTAACTAATAGTAGATAGATAATCAATCTATAAACAATAATCAATAGTATATTCTCTATTAAAAAATGAGTATTCACATCATGAAACAACCGTAATACATCTTTGACATGTGTCATAACCCTTAGGGGTCAATGCAAAGATATAGAGGGATCAACAATTGTTCGTACAACTAGTGGAAGTATCGGACAAGCTTCTTACAGACTATAACCAACCAATCAACTATATAACTAGTATCAAAATTTTCCAGAATTGAGCATTCAATTCTCATAACCAACTACAAGTCAACTCACAACTATGTAGCACTACCCAAGCATTGGTAGTTGCAAATACATACTTCAGTGCTACATCAAGAGTGCTTTTAGAGTCATTACCAATGTAGGACATCCATGAGGGACAATTTGAGCTATTGTCCACTCAGATTTTAGACAATTTTTAGATATGAAAATTCTCTTTTATGCACACACCACAATTCTTGAGAGGCTCCAAGAAATAGGCACTAGGAGTCCCAAGATATCATTCATATACTAAGCATATGTTATGCTATCCATATAACCTATTATCTTGCCAAATAAGGATCAATAACCAACCAAAATCATGCTAAATCACATCCAAACTTTCTACTACAAATGGCATAATGTGGTGCTTAATATCAAGTCAATGATAAGCACTCAATAGTGCTAGACATGCCCCATACATTAACCCAAAACAATCATCATGTATATTAGTTGATGCTGCCCATTTCCCATGATATAAGCCAAGTGCACATCTGCTACAACCATATTGAATCATTTGACAAATATGATATTGTACGTGAGGGCCTTGATGCTCATGTTCATGTGCTCCACAATGTAGATATAGCACCTAATAGCATAGACTCGTGATAGGTAAGTGGTCAAGTATGAACTAATGCCTTTAGTTAGGTCATGCTACTTAAAAACAAGCATCATTATGCTAAAATTATGTAGACTTCTTGCTTTCATTCATGATCTCAATGCTCATAGTCAAGAGCTCCATTATATGCTAACACATGGACTTGCATAGTTGATCCAATTAATCCCAATCCTTAGGCACAATGTTTTCAAGTTTGGCACTCCTATTTTTGAGTGGTCAAACCTACAATTTTTTGCACTAAAACTTGCCATATTTAGGTCTTCCAATAGCTATAATTGGTCCCATCCAATTTCTCAATATTGAAGATAGAACTCTCGTGAGAACCACTAGCCATAGTGAGACCAAGCAAGTAGAAATGAGGGCAAGATGTGTTGTTGTAATACCTTGCGAATCAGCCCCAAAACACTACTAAATTAAGTAGGAAATAGGAGACACTACCAAAGTAATGAGTTGTCCATAAATTCTAGACAAAATACTATGAAGTCTAGGTATCTACCCTCAAATAGAATGCATAAAATTGAAATGACAAGTTGATGTAGTAAACTGTAGCAATATGCCAACAACCAACTGTGAGCAACCAAGAAGAAAGAAGCTAGGAACAACTGGCACTAGAGACTATCATAATTGCAGTGTGTCGATAACTATACATGCAATAGGTATAGACATCATGCATAGAGTAGGTCTCAAGGTTAAATGAAGAGAATCATATACATAACCCACTGAGCAAAAGATCAATACATGAGCCAGAAGTATATAAATACCACTTACAAAACCTTGACTGACATAAGTACCAAGTCTAAGCCAAGATATCAAATCAACCCACGATAGGGTAAGTATATCCAATAAATATCAAGAGAGTAGGCACAAGTCACAATGAGTTTGACTCTCTCACTGTGATAAGCTCAAGCTCAACTACATAAACCAGTAAATATCCAATAACTACATCCAATAAATATCAAGAGAGCAGGTACATGTCACAATGAGTTTCACTGTCTCACTGTGATAAACTCAAGCTCAACTACATAAACCAAATGTTTTGTAGTACATCCAAGTGCCAATGTGGCTCAATACACAAAGCCGAGTAGCTCCCACACTAACACAAAATTTGAATGGAAAAGGAGCAAGAAAAGCTCAAAACATCATGTGAATGACATCTAAGATCCATAGAGCATACATTTGGAAGGATAAAACTCAATATATTCTTCAAGCCACTAAAGGAGGCAAGGCATGTAATTAGAGCCGATATCAATATAACGGAGCTTGAATCTCACCTCAAAAGCATGCCATAGCATATTGGAAAGTATACATAACAATCAAAGTAGCACTACATCCACCACTGAGTATCTTGTAAAGAATCAATGAGCATATCAGGCATAAGCTTCTCACTGATAAATGCTTGTTGTCATGTTATTATAGCACAAAAATAACATTAAAATTTGAGCTATTTCAAGCTCAAATCAGTCCCAAAAGCATAGCCATACCATTTGAGCACCAAAATAGCATCCCAAAAAGCATCAAACATGCATTATGGAATTTATTGTTTGCTACGCAAACCAAAACCATTTCATTCTATGTGAAATAGAGAATATAAATTTGCACAAATTGAACTCTATGAATGCCCAAATTTATAGCTCTTATCACATTCTTTGTTTCTAGCTATAGAACACCTAGATTTGATATCGTATGCAAAAGTTATTCCCACCAAGATTTTACCCTTAACTAGTAATAGGGATCTCATGAAGTCCACTGTAAGTCATGCAGGGACTAGGTAGTTCCTAAGAGCCTAAGGGGTTTACTAGCCAGAGCCCCCTGACACTCTCACCTCCTCTTGGTGATTGGGAATTTCCTCAGGATGATCACAGTGAGAGAGGGTGAGAAAGATATCCCACCATAGCAATGTCAATGATTATAAGGCTTATTAAAGCCTTATAGCTAAGGCTTAATAAATCTCATTTTTCTATGTGCCAATTCTTGACACACCGAGAGAGAGAGAGAGAGAGAGAGAGAGAGAGAGAGAGAGAGAGAGAGAGAGAGAGAGAGAGAGAGAGAGAGAGAGAGAGAGAGAGAGAGAGAGAGAGAGAGAGAGAGAGAGATATATATATATATATATATATATATATATATATATATATATATATATATATATATAAGGAGTGATAATGAGGAAGAAGAGCAGGAGGAAAAGGGAATAAGAGTAGAAGAACAAAAGAGGAGAAGAGGAGAGAGGAGTAAAAGAAGAGAAGAAAAGAGGAGAGGAGGAGTAGAAGAAGGGAAGAGAAGAAGAGGAGGGAGGAGGAATAGAAGAAGATAAGGTAAGAAGAAGATAAAGAAGGATTAGAGGAAGGAGACAAGTAATAGAAGAAGGAGAAGGAAATAACAAAGCTAAGAAGAGGGTAGAGAAGAGAAGGAGAGAAGAACCGTAAGGAAAAAGAAGGGAAAGAAAAGAGTCATCATTGGCTATCAACACTATCATGCAAAGGAGTTTCTCCTCCATCATGTGGAAACTCTGTCTACACACCCCCTAGCCTCTAGCACATGTGATAGACTCCATTTTTCCTTATAAAGGTTCCCATCTCACAAAGGGCCCTACCTAGCTACTTGAGACTCTCAATTGTATCCTTCAAGTCCGATGAAGTTCATATTAGGTATCCTAATAAGTAATGGGGAGATAGGGAAAGAATGACCAATCTAGCTAGAAGTAATTCATAATTTTGTAACTAAATTAAGTCAATTTAATAGAAAAATATTTTCCTTGATATAATAAGTTAGCCATGTTGTTCAATGTCATTAGTTAAGATAAAATCCTTGATATGCATACTTAGGCCATTGCAAAGCCCTAGGATAATTTGAAATAACTCACATAAACCCACAAAAAGAGGGAAGTATGATCCTTACTCAAAAAGGCAAATATAAGAGCCTAGTGGTCCTCTCCCAAAATATTAAAGCCCAAAAACTTTTACAGATTCTCATTCTCCAAAATTTTTATTGAAATTTATTAACCTAAGATAAAGACATAACCATCACATTGACACATAAAAAGCCAACCTCTCAACCAAGGCTCTCAATCAGATTGATTTTCCAATCTCCAACAAGGGACCTGGGCTAAAGGAGATTGTAATCAAAGACCTAAACAAATAGGGTAACGTGATTTTAGACAAGGAAATATCCAAGAAGGAAAAAGCTATTAGCTCAAGGTTTTAAAAATCTTAGGAAATTTGAAGGACAAGAAAAATCAAGTTTAAGGTTGTGTGTTAGGTTGAATCTTACTTTGATTGCCATCCTATTTGTGATTGCAATAGCGCTTGCAAAAGATTGCTTGATGTAATTGGAAAGATATGATTGTATAGTTTAGGATCCTAATTGAATCTAATTTACACAATTGGATAAAAAAAGTCTCAGTAGACCTCCCCCAAGTCTAGCTATGGAACTCTACACCAACAAGATTGGTTTTTTTTTACTATCTCGGAATGCTCGAATCAGCTTGAATGGCAAGAGATTGCTTTGTAGAGAACCATTTTTCCCCTATCCATCTTTAGTGGGTTAGTGGAGGAAGATGCAGAGCTCCACATTAGGGAGTTTCAAAAGTTGATGTTTAACTATCCTATCCAAGATGAAGGATATTTAATGATTTTTTAAAGCATGGCTCTCAAGGGAAGAGCTCTAGTATGATATCACAACCTAAAGGCCAAAACCATAACCACTATTGATTTATTTTACACAACCTTTCGAAGGAAATTTACCCCTGAAAGGGGTAGTCAATATTGGCTATGTGTACTAAATGTGACACGTCAAGAGCCACATGAGGATATCCAAGCATATGCCAAGAAGCTAAAAGAGGTCTTTTGCAAATTGCAAGCCTCTATCTCTATCCTAGCATTTTTCCAACTGCAATATTTTTTGCATGATTTGGACTTCAATATTCATGTGCATTTGAGTAGTGTCACCTTGCCAGATATAAACACTGCTATTAGGCAAGCAAAGAGGAAGTAGAATCTCGACACAAGCGGCCTATGCCTCTAGAGCCAATCTTAATGCGGATCCAGTTCTTGGAAATAATTTGACATTGACCAATTGAAGTCAAGGGATAACTATGACTAGCCCGAATGGGAGAGAAAGCATAATAGAAAATGTGCCCTTGCTACTAGCTCCTCTCAATGTGACCATGCCAATGGCTAGTCAGATAGTTCCACTAAATAATGGAAGTCAAATGATAAACCCGAATGTGGTTCCAATTAATTAGCAGAGCAACCAACCCCTAATTAGGTGGTTAGGCTGATGGAACAGCAAGTAGATGATCATGGCTATGAGTCTAGTGCATCAAATGTCATTAGTAAAGTTAGGGATATGATGAAGCACTATACTGACATGATCACCGTACAATATAGGAAAATAGTTGTTGATGTCAAATTTTTTAAAAAATAGCAGAATTTGATAGGGAGTCGATGCCCCTAAAGAGGGTGCCCCCTCAAGATTTAGCTATAAGTAGTGTGGTAGCCAACATTTCCCTAGGAATTGTCGTACTATTAAATGTGACATGTGGGAAGTTCAACCATCTAGCTAGTACTTGTTGGATTAAGATTATTTCTGTCCAGCAAGGGAGTAGGCAACTAGGTCCAGTCAATCATTGAGCGCAAGGAAATAATCTAGCTAGTACTTGTGGGAAGTTCGGCCATCTAGCTAGTACTTGTTGGAGTAAGATTAGTTCTCTCCAGTAAGGGAGTAGGCAACCAGGTCCAATCAATCATCGAGCACAAGGGAATAATCTCCATTAATATGATGGACCAAAGAAAATATTGCAAAGAGGGAAAGCTACTGTAGAAGAGCTACCTAGTGGTAGTGGTGTCAGCCTTATTGAAGCTATGAGTGTCAATAACATTAAAGCTTCTAATTTTCAATCCATTACAAGAGGGAAAAAGGCTAAAGAAGGCAATAGTAGGGATATTATAAAACCTGTTGTGATAAACCCTAACTAGGATGATAAAGGGATGCAAGTCCTTAATCCTAATGTAGAAGCTGGTCCTCTAAAAGCTATTGATGGAAAAGCTGACCCTCAAAAAGAGTTTCTAAAGAAGAAGGTAAAAGCCAAGGAGACACCAAATCCAATTCAAAGGCCACATGATTTTGATTTAGCGAGTTCTCTTTGCAATGCAAAGCCTAATGTGAACCTTGTGTAATTGATCAAGTTATCTCTAGGAGTTCATAAAGAATTTAAAAAGATTCTTCAAACTGGGTATATCATTGAGCCCTTGGCAATAGCTCATGTGGGAGAGGATTGAAAGATTTGGGAAGCTGAAATATTTTCTTGGGATTGAGGTTATGTCTACACCTCAAGAAATCTAGCTACTACAAAAATAATATGCTCAAGACATGTTACTGAAATATGGGATGATGGACTGTAAGCCCATAAAAACACCATTGGATCGGAATGTTAAATGCAGTTGATGTTGGAAGTGAGAGAGAGAATATCACTATGTATAGGCAGATGGTGGGTAGCTTGATTTATCTTAATATCACCTATCATCCTGACCTGAGGTATTCAGTGGGCTCATTAGTTAGTTTATGTAGAAGCCACATAAACCTCACTTGGATGTAGAGGATTATGTGGTATATGAAGGGTATTGCTAATTATGGGCTATTTTATGAGTTTGGAAAGCCACTTGAGTCTAGACAGTAGTATGATCAGCTCGACTAGTAAAAAGCAGCCTACCATCGCACTTTCTAGCACAAAAGTAGAGTATAGAGGTGCAGCCTTAGTTGCATGTGAAGTGATTTGACTTGTGAAATTATTACATGACTTGGGTATGCAGTTGGAGAGAGGAAGGTCACATTGCATTGTGACAATATGACTCGTATGCTATTGGCTACCAATCTAGTCTATCATGCTAGATCACAACATATAGAAGTTCATTATCATTTCAGTAGGGAAATGGTACTATCAAATTCAAATCAAAGAGTATGGCATCCTAAATACAACCTTCAACATTAGGTATGTATACTACAAGTTTTTGGTCATATTGTTCAGATTGACCAATGCTTTAGCAACATTAAATCAAATGAAGCAATATAAATTTTGGCCATACCTAGACAAATTTGTGCTAGTATTCTTTGATAATGTGTTGCTATTCCAGATATTGAAAGAATCATGACATTCAAGCCGCCAATACCAAATCAAAATTACTATCACCTTGAGGGACCTATTGGAATCACTTTTACAAAAATTTCCTCACCATCATGTAACTATTGTAGGTCAAGAAAGTTAGGCCATAAACTAATTTAAAGTAAAGTATTGATAATACCAATTTTAGTAATGAAAAATAAATTGATATACAAATGGATGTGTAAGAGGAAACTAGGACTTTGGATATAATAATTGAATGTAATCATGCAAAGTTGATTCATGCTATGGCATCATGTATGAATGATGGGATGCAGAGTTGTTTATGATTCATGACAGCATATTGTACTTATTTTCTTGCTTGCTCTTACAATCAAGAAAACAAGCTTAATTTGAGTTAGAACTTTTGAGATAATATTCTTGTGATCTTTGCTAAGAACATGCAGTTGGAAGCTGTATCAACATCTTCAAGAACTTGGCTTGAAAACTTCAACTCTTCTCTTATCTCTATCATTTCCAGAGTCAAAGCTCTTGAACCCCCATACATTCTTTTCTCTCAAAACCTTATGATTGACCATGAAGTACCTCTTGAACCTTTAAACATTCACTGTAATCTACTTATCTCTTGAACACACATCTCCATCTATCTTGTCCAGTTTGCTTGCCAAACCCCTGTGGTGACGTTCAACCCTATGCGCTGTGATATTGGTGAACTCGACGTGAAGGTTGGTGTAAGAGAACTCCAAGATGGGGGATTCTTTAGGAGATACTCTACAAAAATTGGTGCGCAAACTGCAGCATACTCAGCAACAACAAATCCAAATGTTACAACAACAACAATAAAGGCGAGATGAAGAGAAGATTGATTCCATAGCTATCAAGGCCCTAGAGGAAGTTGGACGGGAATTACAACAATTTAATTGTCAAAATGTCTCTATTTTCATTCGCTTATATGTTGACAAAACGCTCTTCTTTGGTGTATCGCAACATGCATGGAGTCGCTATTTTTCTAGACTAGCCAAGCATGGTCTTGAAGAAAGAATCCATGGTCTTTTTCAGTGAGATGCGGATTGGGCTGCATTCAAAAAAGCCCTACGCAAAGAATTTTTCTTAGAAGACTCCCGCCTAATGACAAAGAAAAGTTTCACTGATTGGGTTGAGAAACCCAACAAAGGTTTGGCTGCAACAGCTTTATACCATGAGTATTAAAGTAAATTTGGACAAGTTGATGCTGAAGACCAAGAAAGTATGGAAGGTCAAAAGATTGAATTATTTCTTAAGGCTGCAGATCCCATTCTGCAAGAGAAGCTTGTTGATTGCCTAGAAGATGCTACCTTCAAATCAGGAGTCAAGATTGCATGGACAAATGTTACTGATGCAGTTAACATGATTGCTCAAAGAGAGTGTATGCGACTAAGATTGGGATCTACTTCAACTTCAACAATTCCATTGATGGATCTTGTTCCATCTTCAAAATTCCCTATTCCTTTGACTAATCAACCAACTCTTTCTTATTTTCTTCCTTCTAAAAATGATGTCATGGATGAACTCATTAAAAGCATGCGTGACCTTCATCTGAATCTTACAGAAATTAGTTCCAAGGTGGAGAAGCTAGATGTCAAAGTTGAAGAACGAGGACGATCATCAACTCAAAGACCCATGAGAGAAGGCTATAAGAGGCGATGTATCTGGTGTGACAACCAACAACATGACAAGAGGGGGTGTTCAGCCTTCCATGAGGCTGAAGCACAAAAGCTCATCGTTTGGAAAGACAGAAAAATTCACGCTGCTGAAAATGGTCTTCTATTGGAGCCAAATTTTGGCAATGGTGAAATGAAGAAAAGATTAGAGGATTTAGCTGTAAAGAATGCCTTCACAGTAATTGATGCAGCTATCTATGGGCTGCAAATTGAACCAACTAAATCAAATTTGAAAGCATGTAAAGATAATGTGCAATCTAAAGTATGGATGCATGCACTAGATCAAATGGAACGTGGTAAAGCAGCCAAAGAAGATTTGGCTAACGCAAGTCAGTGCATTCAAGGAATAACTGGTTGGAAAGAATCGGTAGATTCTTTTTCCACCTTTGCACGTTTGGCTGACGCCAATCATAAAGAATTCCTGATTGAAGAAAACTGAATTTTCCCCTTGTTTGCAGTCTCCATAGCATAAGTCCATAGCGCTGACTGAGTCTCTGATTCCTTCTCAATCTGTACTCCATATGCAGAAGCATCACCTCTAGCTTTCACATAAGAAGTACGCGCAGCCATGTCCTCCACTAACTTCTTCATTCCACCTTTACCAAAGTTGGTAGCAAGTGGAGCTCCTGTCTCAGTCAACCAAATCTTACCATCTTGCCCCCAATATACCAAATTCTGCCTCCTTGCATCCTGGAAAGAGTCACAATCCCTGCAATGCTGATGCTCCGTACTATCACACCAAATACATCTCCGATCTCTCCTAGGTGCACTAGGAGCACTCCTAGGTGCAGTAGGAGCACTAGAAGAAGTAGTAGGCACAGTTGAAGCAAACTGCTCCTTCAACTTTCCCACTAACTCTGCTTTGACTGACTCAAGTGTCAAATCTGTGATGCCTTTGATTATGTCATCAATAGAGGTAGGCACCGATGGAGCGGATGGTTTTGGAGCAGAAGGTGTAGGCATCGGTCGTGGAACAGGAGGAATAGGTGGAGTAGAAACAGTAGGCACTGGCATAGGCCAAGAAACTGGCTGAGGAGGAGAAGAAATAACAGGGATAGAAGTAGGCATAGGAGCAGATGATGGTGTAGGTGTCATGGAACCATTCTGTAGGCGAGTCTTCCATATCCTCCTCTTGGTCAAAGTCGAGACTGCATCCTGAGCATCCTGCCAATCAGTTTTAAGACCCATAGGCTTCGTGCGATCTTCAAGAAGCTCACCCAATTCTTCTTGAAGAGCAGGATCTGCAGCTTGCAAGAAAAGCTCAACTTTTTCAACATCCAATGCTTTTTGTTCAATAGCATCAAGCTGACTATACCTCTCTTCGAATTCTCGAATCAACTCTGAAGCAGCAAGACCTTTGTTTGGCATGTAGACCCACTCTTGGAATGACCGCTGAGTAGCCATACCAAAGTCCTCAAGGAAGTATTCTTCTTTCAAGGCCTTCTTAAAATCTTGCCAATGTGTATTTTGAATAAAAAGATCAGTCACTTTTGTCCTCAAAGCAGGTGTGACAAGACGAAGGAAGTACTTACTCATAAGTCCAGCAGGAACTCCAAAAAACCCCATCTTGATCTCATATGTCTTCAAATATGCCGAAACATTACGCCCATCAAATAGCTTCTTCTCACTCTCAACTGCTTCAATAGCCTTAGTCGCGCTGTTTGCATTCTCCTGCTCCGAATAGAGTTGCCTTTGCTGAGACAACTGTTGTTGATGCAATTGTTGTTGCTGCTGCATATACAATTGTGTTTGCTGATTTTGGAGCTGCATATACATGGACATATTCTGCAAAATCTGTTTTAGATCCTCCGTCGAAGTACTTGACGCAGCAGTCATTGATGGAGCTGAAGTAGACGCAGCTGGAGTTGCAGAGGAAGCTGAAATAGAGGCTCCCATCCTGAAATTTCTGCGACGCTTTCACGTCGGGTTCACCAAAGATGTCGAAGGGTTTCGAAAGCAATGTCGCAACTTCAGAAGTCCTTGTTAAATTTCAGGACAGAAGATCAATCATACAAATCTTCAAACAGCTAAATATTTCGACAATCTCTGAAACTCTTGACCAATATATATCACTCCTCAACTCTTTCAGTTGACTGATATCAGCCCTCAATAACTTTGTAAACCATAAAATCATAGCCTATGTCTCATTATGCTAACATACAATAGCAAACTTTGTCTCTTGCTGAGTGATCTTAGCTATCTACTCATCTCTCATAGAAACTGTAGTCTCTGGATGCATAACAAGGAAAGAATCCTGCACTGAACTTTAACTCTCTGCATATTCTATGTCTGAAGGTGGCTTTGTTGGGTAAAACTCTCTCTTGCAGCATCATAGCATACAAACAAAGGCATTCGTCATCCTTACCATACTCTGTGTAAGCAGAAATCATGGCATTCCATGAGATGACATCTCGCACCAGTAAAGTTTTGGAATTCCAGATGAGCTTCAATGATTCAACTAGTACCACATGGTGGAAACATTGTGAACTTTCAATCAGTTCAGATAGTGAATCTCAAAAAGCCTCTTGCCCTGACATGAAGCAAAAAAAAACTGAAGAGTTGAAATAAGCCATATTCTTTATGTGCCATTTACTGCATCCATATTCTGACGTGCACCACCATAGGTACATTCAGGTGAGCTCTTGTGCTGAATCCCTGTATTATATTTGACTCACAGTCTTGAAAACTTTGAGTAGGTGTCCAAATAAACCTGTGTGCCCATAATCTCCAAAGGAGAGCTGAATCCTTCCTTATTGTTGTGATTTAGCAACCTGTGAACTTTAAATCATTGTGCAGAGCAGAATTTGATTTGGAGTAAGTAGTTGGTGGTACTTTTGCATCATGCTTCTCGAGGTAGTTCTGGAAGAAGCGAAGAGAAGAATCCTAAAGAACCGAAGGATTGCTTTTGTAGAGCTGGATGATAAAGCCTTGAGCAGAAGTTTCTCAGGCTTGACATTCCCCTGTATGACATTCTTCTTGTGAAGGAACATGAATCCTTCCACAAAATCTCTTTGTCTGATTACTTTACTGTCAGTGATCAAGCGTACTACATTTGTGCCATATACAGCAGGCCGTTACTTTGTGAAGCGCTTTCAAAAAAAAATCCAATATCCTCTTTGTGGGAAAGCTCTCCCTTTTTCTTCTCAATTCCATTTTCCCTAGTTGTTCTCCAAAGATGCACAGAAAATTCAGTTCACGCAATTCTTCCTTTTTCCGTGTGCAGCATCCGATTCTGAAAATAATAATCATCTATTCCTGTTGAATTCATGTAGTTAGAGCTCCCCTCCCCTTCTTTCTCCTTTCGTTCCTCTCCCTACGATCAGCTTCTTATTTGGCTTCCACCCTTGTATAACTTTTGTTGAGCTACGTTAGTAGCCTCCTTCCTCTGCGCCAGTTTTATTCGATGGCCACCTCCTCTAGACGGTGAGTGCATGACAGTTCGTTGAATTAGGAAATCTTGCGAAAGGAAAGCTTCCCAGGAGTGCCACCCCCAAAAGAATTTTTATCCCCCACATCACAAGATCAGTTTTTTTTCCCCCCCCCAGAAAACCAGTGGCCTCCTAAATTCGCCTTCCGCTCAGAAAAGCAACCTCTATTTTTTTAACCAGAAAAGCAGCCCTTTCCTTCTACCAGAAAAGCGGCCCTTCTCACAATAGCCCCATTTCATTACATCACAGTCCAGCCATTGATTAAACATGCAATGCTTTTCATTAATGCATCCAAACTTTGCATACAACTCAATGATAGAATTACCAATTATTCTCTGTGTACTAATCGCCCAAGCTCCACAATGCATAGAAGGCTACAAGCACCATGCGAATAATCCATGGTGAGTCAAAATCACGTAATGCCAGCTGCTACTGTCTGCCTGCTCGCCTGTATAGTATAATAACTATGGCTCTCTCAGTCATCTCTACGTTTCTCTCTCTCTGTGTGGCTGTCTGCTCACCTTGAAGTGGAAGTACAGAACAAGGCCCAAGCACATTATTCCAACCAATGAACAGAAAATTATCAGCATGATGTCCATTATGTCTTCAGCATTTATCTAACTTGGATCTTCCTGACTGAGTGACTGGTCATATAGAGCAGGCAATTCCAGAGATAGAGCACTTGTCTCCTTACAAATCACACGAAGTTCATTTACACAAATGTCCAAGTAAAGCTTTCTGGTCTTCTGAATATCAGTATCAAACTTGATAAATGCATATGGTCTTGCAACTGTGTCAACAATGGTCCCCTGTTTGATCTCCCAAACATTCCTGTAAACTGCTTTCAAATCATCACGAATCTGCTGAACTTTCTGTATAGAGCCATCTTCAACTCTAAGTTCCAAAGTCCCATGTCAGTCAGATCATTCAGAAGATGCTTGTTCACAACCACAAATTCACCACTGAGTACTCTTCGGTTGTATATATTTGAGGTATATGATTCAAAACACTCATTATTGTCAAGTATTTGACTTGAAAACACATCCCAGAAATCATCACAACTAATAATCATAAACTTGTCTTCTTCAGTCATCAACAAAGCTTGTCTCAATTTTGGCTCTGCACTGAGAAGACAGTTCATGCTCTCCTTTAATCCCTTGATATGCCAGTTTCTATTGGCTCTTGCAAAATTGATCTGTCCATTCAGATATCCATCTTCCACAAAGCCTCCAAGGAACTCTATTCACCATCTTTCAAGTGAATATGAGGCCGTATGATCCCTTGTTATATCAATGGCCTTGCCCTTCCTGCAGAGGACAGCGCTACAATCTCCTGCATTGGCCACAAACAACTCTCTTCTGAGCACTAAGACAGTTAAATCTATTGTGCCAGATGACAAGCCAAGATTAATTGAACAAGCTTCTGCAAATGCTTTCTCAGTCTGCAGAAAGGTATGATAGACAGCCTTTTCTATTGCAATTGGAAATGCCACATCTTCAACAATGTAATTGAGTAACTTGTCTTTGACAAACTCTGCTACTATGGTCATCCTCCAGGATGCCTTTCTCTATTAAACATGCTCCTTCGAGAGAACTTGCAGCTTTGAATGTCAACAAGTAGGTGACTTTGTTTGGTTTAATGCCTGCATCAAGCATTTTGTCATACTCGGATACGCAGCAGCACGACAACGGTCTGCCAATATTCGAGCCATTCTCATGTGGACCATGCATGACTTTCCGAGATTCAGAGAGTGCTCAAGTAAGTAGGCTTCCATTCTCATTGGTAATATCTATCATAGCTCGTTCAAGTTTGTATTCACTGGATAGAGATGTTGGGACAGGTCTGGTTATCTCAGGTTATCATGCATGTCCATTGTGTGGGCCATAGTTGGACTCCCAAAGGTTATGGACCATGAAGAAGATGGTATATGAAGGACACGCCGCTTTCTTGCCAGATGGTCATGAACTCAGGGAAGGCTTTCTTGGACGATCTCCAGCACCTATGAATGCCCAAAGCTGGTACGAGCTAAAAATGGTTAACACGGAGTCACATCCAAATGGAATGCGACGGTTCTTAGTTTTCTACGAGTTGCCCTATTGGACCTACTTATAGATCAACGACTTCTTGGATCCCATGCATATTTTTAAGAACGTGGGCAACTTGCTATGGGACCACATTACAGGAAAGAGAGACACTATAGGGGCACGAATGGATTTGAAGGAGGTAGGCAAGATGGAGGTGCTTTGGCCGCAATCGAGTATTGATGGTCACTTGCGGCTACCTCGCACTCCTTGGGTTTTGTCCACTAAAGAAGAGTGCATTGTGAAGCAAATAGTCAAGTCTATCCGCACTCCGACGGGTATGATGTATTCTCTTAGGTCTGCGTTTTCTAAAGACGACCAATTATCAAGGCTAAAATCCCATGATTGGCATAAGCTATGTCAGGTTTGTACTAAGAATGGATTGTAAATGGCCCTGCGTATTTTGCTATTTGGAGTGTAGTCGTTGTTCATAATGCTTCCTTGTTTGTGGCAGTTTGTACTACCGATCGCGATCGCAAGATGCCTTACTCCAGAAAATATGCGGGGCGATTTATAGGTTGTCGACTTTAGTGCAATGGATCTCACAGAAGAAGATTAAGACGTCCTCTATTGAATCCGCAAGGTGGGGAGCAGTGGAGACGGTCTGACTCTTTAAGAAATACTTGCCTACCAGCATGCTCACGATACAAATCCACCTTCTTGTGCATCTTGTAGATGAAGTGGAGATTGTTGGACTTGTCCATACGTGATGGATGTTCTTCTTGGAGCGCTTTATGAAAACCCTGAAAGGCTTTGTGTGATAACGAGCTCGGCCAGAAGGTAGCATGGTTGAAGGTTGGTTGGTGTCTGAGCCATTAGTGCATATTTTACAATGGCTATCAATGGTGGATTCAGACAACAGTATGCTATGGTTGATGAAGGACGATGATAGACTGACCGGAGATGTGGTGGTTGGAAATGGGGTGGAAAAAAGAATGGATGCTGCAATGGAGGAGAAGGTGAATTGCTTTTGTATGTTGCACCATGCCTCTATGGAGACGTGGCTCACTAGGTACCAGCAAGCTAGGAAAGTTTGAGAGGAAGCACGATCTGAATTTAGACTTAGTATGAGCCATTGATCAATTCGATATCTCGAGGGCATGGAGGAGATGCCATGGTTTATGTCAACGCGATGGTTACATGGAGCTTTGACCGCAGCGTCTCGCGAAGGGGCGGAGGTCTCAATCGAGGAGTGGGAATTCTCGAGGGAATGTAGTCCAAAGGTGATGACGTGTTTAGGGTTTGTCATATCTATATTTTATATGCAACAACTAATTGAGTGTTCCAATGTACATTACAAAATATATAGTGCGGCCTGGTCACGCGAACGGCATTTCTGCGTGGAGTGTATTGACAAAACGTGCTCCACAATAGATTATGGTATCATGGCAAGGTTCGAGCAAGAGAGCCGACGACGAGCAATGGATCCAAACATGGTTATAGATGAGATTGAGTATTTTGGGAACTTGCAAAGTATTGTCACGGTGGATTACCATAGCGTCTCCATGATTCTATTCGATGTGAAGTGGTTCAAGTGGTACTTGAAGGAGCAGGAGCAACAGCTCGACGAGGTCCATCTGGATTTCTCAAAATCGATTCTGAAAAAACATGGACAGATTTGCGCGACACGTTTGTATTGCCGGTGTCGTGATGTTATGAGGACACAGTGTGAAAAAATATGGAATGCATCATCATCTGACTTCTTTATTGATCTAGAGAGTCAATGTGATCTGAGCCATTAGTACTAGTGTGAGTTGCATGGATTATCCAAAAATACTAGATTTTTGGATAATTTTAGCCTATTTTTTATATTATTATTGTAAAAATCCAAAAAAGTTAGAAAAATCTTCTAGATTAGGATGGCATGCAAAAAGCTAGTTGCTTTTTCAGCCAATTATGGGATTTTCACAAGAGGGACAGATTGACGAAATCGTGCGCGTCGCGATCACTGTAAACAAGCTGAAAACTGCAGATTGAACTGAAAGAAGAAGAAGGAATGATCTGGGAGATCCGTGACCAAGCGTCCTAGGGTTTGATCCCCTTTCAGAGCCAACGGAGCCATCAAAGTTGGGTTCCGAGCAGCAGAGAAGGAACTGTAATTTTGATGCACGTTTTGTTCTATGAAGAAACTCCACGAGATCTAATGCCTAGAGATTGCTTCTGAGTAGTGCAAAGATTCCAGGTTCTTTCAATACATATTGATTCAATTCATTGTGCTTTGTCTTTGTAGTGTTTACCACTTGTGTATTCTCTATCTTCTCTTCCATCTCCTATCTCTACTTCCTTCTACTTATGATTCCCATTGGATTCAACCTTTCGACAAAAACCCCTCCGACATTGGTGAACCCGACGTGAAAGGTCGTCAGAAGAAGGAAAGACAAGATGGGAGAATCTTCGAATACATTCTTTAGTGATGTTTTGCAATAGTTGGTGTTGAGATATCGAGCTCCACTCATGATACGCCAGGGTGACCGTTGTGTATTTATGTCACCGACTTGTCAGTTGCAGATGCGGTTGGTACACCGCCCATGAATAATAGCTAGACGACAGCTATTCTTATCTACTCTAGTTTGTGGCTCAGCTAGTATGCCACCTTAGTTAGTTGTTTTTGGTTTGAGACCCATATATAGGGTTCTTCTATTTCTTTGTAAGAGACTTCTTTTTGGCTTACACAACTAAGAAGAGGAAAACAGTTTTCAGCCTCCATCTTTGTGTGTATTCCCCCATTGTGCAATCAAGAAAGCTACAAGTGAGACTCCTTCCTTCTCTCCCACAATCTTGACATGGTATCAGAGCCTTGTTCGTGGTAAGGAGCTCAAGAAAGCAAGCCAAGCTCGCGGTGTTCTGGTAAGAGTAGTGTTGCTTTCATTTTCTGTTTTGGGAGCAGATCTCTGCAGGTAGCACAGCCGGAAATTGCAAGAGTGCATTGTCTCAGGTTGAGACGCCCTTCGCGGTGAAGCAAGAGGGCAGTATATGCTGCGGGCAAGGGATTTAGCCCTCGGCGACCCTGTTTTTTTTATTTAAGGCCATTTTGGGGCCTGTTTTGGAGGCGGAAGTTTTCTACACGCACTCAGGAAAAGGCCCAGTGTTATGCTGTGCAGGCACTATTCTACAGGTCTGTGAAAAGTTACTATAGAAATTGCATCGTATACCTGTGCGCAGAGACATTGGGAGTTACAAAATCATCCCCGTTGCCTGTTAATGCAAAATCGTCACTAGGAAGTGACTGTGTGGTCAAATACCACTTTCGTCAGTTTTACAGATTAGCCCTTGTGAGGCTGAAGTTGTGTTCTTTGCAGTGACAAAATTTTTTGCAGTGTTCTGTAATGGCGTCTGATTCTCTTTCACAGATTGTCACTGAAAAGCTTGACAAGAACAACTTCCAAGCATGAAAGTTTAGAATGACGAATTTTCTTATGGGCAAAGGATATTGGGAATTTGTTGCAGGAAATGAAGATGACTATTACCAGACCAGATTTGAGCTATGCTGTTGGATTGGTAAGTCAGTTTATGCAGGCTCCAAGGAAATTGCATTTGGATGCGGCTAGACGCATACTCAGGTATGTGAAGTCCACATTGCAGTATGGACTATTTTATGAGACTGGGGTTCAGATACAGTTGCATGGATACACTGATGCTGATTGGGCTGGTAGTATTTCTGATAGACGATCTACCAGTGGGTATGTGTTCTCTTTTGGGAGTGCTGCAGTCACTTGGAGCAGCAAGAAACAGCCTACAGTTGCCTTGTCGAGCACAGAGGCTGAGTACAGGGGTGCAGCAATGGCTGCATGTGAGGTAGCTTGGTTGCATAAGCTACTTTATGATATGCATCAGTCTACAGATGGGCCAGTTGTCATTTATTGTGACAACATGAGTAGTATACACTTGGAAAATAACCCAGTCTATCATGCTAGAACAAAGCACATTGAGGTGCATTATCATTATGTGCGCGAGAGGGTTTTACTAGGTCTTATTGATCTAGTTTATGTCAGCATAGAGGATCAGGTAGCTGACATATTCACGAAGGCATTGGGCGCAGAGAAGCTGCACAAGTTCAGAGACCTGCTTGGTGTGCAGGAATTGGGATTGAGCTCGAGGGGGAGTGTTGAGATATCGAGCTCCACTCGTGATACGCCAGGGTGACCGTTGTGTATTTATGTCACCGACTTGTCAGTTGCAGATGCGGTTGGTACACCGCCCATGAATAATAACGGGCCACTAAGAGAGGCTGATTTTGAAGGTTGAAGTGAAGGAGAAGAAGCAAGGTTCGAGCAAGCAAGCCACGGGTAAGAAGCTCTCTCCCATTCTTCCACTCTCTCTCTTGGATAGTGCCTGTGGAGGCATCGGAAGCAGGGTCGAGCAAAAATCTCAGATTGCAGTGAGATTTGGTGTGCGTGAACACATGATGATATTTGGTATGTTGATTCAGGTGCATCCAATCATATGACCAGCCATGCAGAATCGTTTGGAGAGATGCAAGATTTGCAAAATGCAGGTTATATGCAGACGAGTGATGATTCATGCCACCTAATTTCACACATTGAAAAAGTTCCCTTGTCCTTGCATGATGGTAAGACAAAGATTTCAGATGTATTACATGTGCCATCTATTACAAAGAACTTGGTGTCAGTTAGAGCAAGGGTTGCAAGTCAGATTTAATACAAAGGGCTGCTTTGTAGAAGACTTCAATGATAAGTGCAGGTTGGTAGCAAAGGGAAGTAGAGTTGGATGTATGTTTACTCTGGATGCTGGAATTCCTACTATGAATGCTGCTATGTATGCTAAAGGAAAAGGTGTTGTTGCAGATATTGAAAATTGGCACAAATGCATTGGACATGCAAATGTACAAAGGCTGAAATTAATGCAGTCCAAAGGGTTGGTTATAGGTTTGCCTACAGAGGAGGTTGTTGGTCATACTCATTGGGATGCAGCAATGGATGAAGAGATGGCTGCATTAGAGGCCAATAAGACTTGGGATCTAGTATCATTGCCGAAGGGCAAGAAAGCTATTGGATGTAAGTGGGTTTATAAGATTAAGCACAATGTAGATGGTTCTATTAGTAGATACAAAGCTAGGCTGGTTGCAAAAGGCTATGCCCAGACATATGGCATAGATTATGAAGAAACCTTCAGTCGAGTTGCTAGGATGGCAATTGTCAGATGTGTGATTGCTTTGGCAGCAGCCAAAGGTTGGAGGTTGCAGAAAATGGATGTGAAGAATGGCTTCTTGCATGATGATTTTCAGGAAGAGGTGTATATGGATCAACCAGCAGGTTATGAAGATTTAGAGCATCCCACTTATGTGTGCAGGTTGAAGAAGGCGCTCTATGGGCTCAAGCAAGCACCTAGAGCATGGTCTAACAAGATCAGAGAGTATCTTGTCAATATTGGCTTTTATGTTTTTGATGCTGATCACTCACTTTATGTGAGAAAGGGAAATGCATGTTTGGTCGTCATAGTCATCTATGTGGATGACTTGATTATTACCGGTGATAGTGATAGTGGGATTGCTGAAGTCAAGGACTTTTTGAAGAAGAAGTTTGAGATGAAGGATTTAGGTGAGCTAAGATACTTCTTTGGCATTGAGGTGATAAGATGTGATGATGGTATATGACTGTCCCAAAGACAGTATGGCTTGGATATGTTGTCCACGTATGGTATGATAGCATACAAACCACTTTCAGTCCCGTTGGAGCAGAATGTAAAGTTGAGTGCTGATGTTGGGGATGAGATAGAAGACCCTACTATGTTGAGGAGGATAGTGGGGAGTTTGATCTACATGACCATTACAAGGCGAGACTTGAGCTACGCTGTTGGTCTTGTGAGTCAGTTTATGCAAGTACCTAGAAAGCCACATTTGGACGCAGTCAGACGCATATTGAGATATGTGAAGTCCACGTTACATTATGGACTTTTCTATGAGGTAGGTATAGATGTACAGGTGTTTGGATACATAGATGTAGATTGGGCTGGTAGTATGTCTGATAGAAGATCTACCAATGGATACATGTTCTCTCTTGGTAGTGCAGCAGTTGCTTGGAGCAGCAAAAAGAAATCTACAGTTGCTTTGTTGAGTACAGAGGTTGTGTATAGAGGTGTTGCTGTTGCAGCATGTGAGGTAGTATGGCTACAAAAGTTTATGGCTGATTTGGATGTGCAGGTGGAAGATCCAAATGTCATTTATTGTGACAACATGAGCAGTATACAGTTGGCTAGGAACCCTGTGCTCCATGCCATGACAAAACATATTGAGGTACACTACCACGAGAGAAGGTACTAGCAGGTGAGATTGACTTGGTGTATGTCAGCACACAGGATCAGATAGCTGACATCTTCACGAAGGCATTGGGTACAGAGAAGCTTCAAAAGTTTCAAAGCTTACTTGGAGTTGCAGAGATGCAGTTGAAATTGAGGGGGAGTGTTGAGATGACAAGCTCAACACATGCGGACATTGATGATGGACTACCTGGTTAGATGGGTCCACACGTCTACACTTAGCACGTCGATGGTCATTATGACTCTTACATGGCCATTGACTCATTACTTATTATATTCATGTTGTTACACCTATTTACAGTTGGCATAGTTATAGCACCAATCGACTGGTGTAGTCGATTATGTATTATTTGACTTAGTAGGCAACTTTCCTTTATGTTGTATCTTATCTATACTTTGTGTACATTATAAAGACTGTGGAAGAAGAAGAAGAAACCAGCAAGAAAACGTTTTGGCCTCCATCTCTCTTCTTGTCTCTTGAGTGAGCTTCTCCTTGTGCATTCTGTGTGTGTTCGGCGCAGCATCTTGAGCAAGTCCCCCCACCATGCGATTCTTGACAGGGAAGTACTAGAACTTCCACCTCATGACAGATTTTGATTCAGGCTAAGGTTACTAAGACCCCACCCTTGAATAGGTTCAGGACTACTCCTTTAAGGAGAGTAATGCTTATTGATTTTGGCCCTCCATCTAGCCCTCTCAGGTCTCTCCTATTTTTGGAGTTCGGCTTGACGGATCTCTTCAAAGGACATCAGCCTAACAAGTAGGTCCCAAGAGAGCCTAGATTCAGAAACCACCACTTTGAGGCAGCTCCCAAAAAATGCACCACTGATGGGAAAAATGGGCCGGCATTGGCTATGGCACTAGTTAGCCGCGGACCCTCATGCATACAATAGACACCTCCACCACCACACAGCCTTGCAGTCAAGGAGTGCCTGTAATAACTAAATGCACACTAGATACTTCTAATATTGCATTTGTAGCTAGATAAGAGTCCAACGGCACCTTCCCCAAAACCCCTCAAAGGGGGTATCCCACACATATTGGCAATAAATACTACGTATCACAAACACAGGAGGCACCCCACTACCAGGCATCTCTAGAAGTCCCGTCTCACATGCCAAAAAATTATGCAAATTCATCAACCATTGTCCCGTAGGTCTTTAAAGAACTTTTGGGCATTGCCGCTTAAAATCATACTGATTGCAGCTGCCGCCTTTGATGAAGTCTATTTTTTTCCTAAAATTCTGAATTTTTAGCTATTTTTAAGCACTTCTCGATGTCAAAAATCATCTGTCATGCCTACTAAGGAAGCCTCCTTTCTTGCCTACAAATCAGATATTAAGAGCTTATTGCAGTGCTCTACTACTTGTGCACATACCTTTTAAAGGTGTTGAAGGCATCTAATTAGCAAATGCTTTATGTTGAGCTCATCAATGGGCTGTGTGAACAATTTTGTAGAGTTAGAATGAGGTCTGAACTATTGTACATTGATTGGACAGCATGTACTCAGTCATGCTTGACACACTAAAGCTCTCTGACATGTACTCTGGCATCATTGGAGCATAGATACATGCAAGAACGACATATGCACTTGTTCTTGTGCCTTGGGCTGGAATTATTTTTGTTAAAATACTCAGATCTGGAAATTTTTCACAAGCTAAAAACTATCATTTACTGTGGATGGCAAGCATTGGAAGCATTACATGACATTAGAAGGCTCTGTTATTTTGTATAACCTGGCATATGTCTACTTAATGCCTAGTGGATTAAGAAGGGTATTGGAAGCTATTGATTACTGAAGATTGAAGTTGGAAATAAATGTATTAACATGGCTTTGGCTGTTTATAAATAGTAAATGCATTGTATGACATTAGCTCTTGAAGACATGACCGTTTTGGATGATGAAATGATCATGTATTGATCTCCAGTTCTGATGCATATGTATATGACACTGTGAGCAAGTTTTTGGGCTGAGGCTGTTATGACAGCCATGTATATCTTGAATAGGGCTCCCACTATAGGTATTCATGAGATGACACCATTTGAGAAATTGTATGGCTACAAGCCTGATGTCAGTCACATGAAAGTATTTGGTTGTCTTGCTTGTGTGCATATCCCTGATGAGAAGAGGAAGAAGCTAGAAACGAAAGCTCATAAGTGTGTCTTTATTTGTTATTTGCAAGAGAAGAAGGCATGTAAATGCTATGATTCCTTTTACTCGGGAGACACGAGTGAGCAGAGACGTTATCTTGGATGCGATGGCATCTTGGTATGCATCACTGGCTGCAATGCCGTCAGATATGCCTTGTACACATGTTTCTATAGTTGATTCACAGTAGAGTACTACAGTCTTAGGCCCTAGTGGTATGACAATATCTCCATGGACATGGAGATTGAGGAGCTCTGGCTGATCATCCACTGACACCACTATGTCAGTGAGGGGGAGATATGTGGACAACAAAGGAAAAGAAAAAGTCATTGAGGATGCATCTGGTAGGATGACACTTGGTAGGATGACTTCAGCCTATGGCTCAGCTGTTGACATTCTAGACAGTGAGCTTGGTATTCTGATGGTGTATACGCCTATGACTAAGCAGAACAAGTACATTCCACCTCATAAGAGAGGGGAATCGAGCAGTGCACCACATCTTAGATGATCGCAGAGAGTCAGGTACCCTATGGATAGGCTGACTTACAATGGTTGCTTTGCAAAGCATTTTTCTTATATGGCAAAGGTGATAGAGGTCAAAGAGCGTGCTACATTCGCTAAAGCAGTGATGGACAAAAATTGGTGCACAACTATGGATGAGAAGATAGATGCTTTTGATAAAAATAGTACTTGGGATCTTGTGCCACTACCAAAAGGAAAGAAGACCATTGGCTGCAAATGGGTCTACAAGATTAAATGCAAGTCGGATGGCAGTGTTGAAATGTACAAAGCCCAAGCTAGTTACTAAAGGCTATGCTCAACAGTACGGACTTGATTATGAGGAAACATTCAGTCCTATTTCCAAGATGGCAACCATACGCACATTGATTGCATTGGCTACTGCTAAAGGCTAGAAATTGCAGTAGATGGACGTTAAGAATCCCTTTCTCAATGGTGACTTGGTAGAGGATGTCTACATGGATCCACTCGAAGGGTATGTTCACCCTGATTTTTAGCATTATGTGTGCAAGTTGGAAAAAGCATTGTACGAGCTGAAGCAAACTCCGAGAGCGTGGCATGCAAGGATCAGTAGTTACTTGTAGAGTTTGGGATTTACCGTTTGAAGGGCTGATCACAATATATTTACGAAAAAGACCAACAAAGGATTGGTAGTGCTGGTCATATATGTTGATGATTTGATCACAATATATTTACGAAAAAGACCAACAAAGGATTGGTAGTGCTGGTCATATATGTTGATGATTTGATCATTATTGGGGATGATGACTTGGGCATACATCATGTTATGGAAATGCTGAAATCAGAATTTGACATGAAAGACTTAGCTGATTTGAAGTATTTCTTGGACATTGAGGTGGTCAAAGCTGAAAATGGTTTATGGCTGATACAGAAGCACTATGCCATGGAAATGCTAAAAAAGTATGGCATGGTTGAATGCAAACCATTGGATACACCTCTTGAGCAGAATGTCAAGCTAGACATGAGCACTGGAGCTGAAATTGAGGATGTGACTATGTACAAGTAGATGGTCGGAAGTCTAATATATTTGACCATCACTAGGCCTCACTTGAGCTATGTTGTAGGGCTCATAATCCAGTTCATGCAAAAGCCTAGGAAGTCACATTTGGATGTTGTTAGACATATTATGAGATATGTTAAATCCACTATAGATTATGGGTTGTTTTATGTGAGCAATAAGCCCTTGAAACGGGTTGGATACACAAATGCAGATTGGGCAGGATGCTCATATGACCATAGATCTACAAGTGGCTATGCTTTTGGCTTGGGAAGTGGAATGATTAGCTGGAGCAGCAAGAAGTATCCTACAGTTGCTTTGTCGAGTACTGAGGTTGAGTATAGGGATGTTGCATTGGCACCATGTGAGATTGCATGGCTACTCAAGCTTATGGTTGATTTGGGCATACAGGAGGATGCTCTAGTGACTCTGCTATGTGACAATCTTAGTGTAGTGTACTCTTGGCTACGAATCCAGTATACCATTCCAGGACAGAACACATTGAGGTACACTACCACTTCATCAGAGAGATGGTTCTTGAAGGGAGATTTGATCTTATGCATGTGAAGACTGATGAACAGGTAGATCCATTGTATTTACCTACAACACTTGTATTTACCTACAACACTTGTAGATCCATTTGAAGATTTGGGGCTACTCCTTAGTCTCGAAGACCAAGTGCTAATTGTAGGTATAGTACCAGATGATGTTTTTGGTCAACTAAGGCTCCGTGAGTCTTGATTTTCTTTCTACACCACATAGCTACCATGATCATTATCATCATCTAAAACATCACTAGTAGATGCATACCAACTTCTCATCTCATAAAAAATAATGTCCCTACTCACAAGCTCACCTATGACAGGGTTATAGTAATGATACCCTTTCTGCTCTAAAGACTAATCCAATAAAAATACATTTTTCAGCCTTTGGATCAAGCTTCTTTTGCAGCTCATCTCGCACATGAACATATGTAATATAGCCGAACACTTTCAAGTGTGACACACCGGGCTTATTGCCTATAAAGCATTCTCCGAGGGTCATTCCATGAACTGTAGGTGTGGGAGTTCTATTCGTAATATAGGCAGCAATATGAACAGCTTCAAACCAAAAATGTATTGGCATATTCTTTTTAGCCACCATCAATGCATGTGTAACTTTTGTAGTATGCCTAATTTTTTCTTTCTATAACCCATTTTGCTGTGGGGTATACATATGCAAGTAAAATGTCTCTTTATCCCATGAGACCTCAAGAAGCCACTCAACTCATTAGAGAGAGACTCTCCCCCTCCATCTGATCTCAAGTGCTTAACTTTCAAGCCTGTTTTTGTTTCAATAACCACCTTGAAAGATTTGAAGTGCTCAAATACATCACTCTTTTTCTTCATGAAATATACCCATAGCTTCCTTGAAAAAGTATCAATAAATGCGATAAAGTATTTGCTGCCACCAAGAGATACATTATTTATATGTCCCAAACATCTATATGCAAAACATCAAGTATATTTTTACTCACATCTCTCTCATACGAAAAAGTTTGTCTTGCCTACTTACCAAACTAGCATGCTTCATACACTTTATGAAATTCTACAACTCTAAGAGCTGTCAACCCTATAACCAATCCTTTGGACTACATTAATTTCAACCTTTTCACATTTTCATGTTTAATATGTTTATGCTATATTTCAATGTCTACAACCACTGCTTTTTCTTTAGCATATATAGCAACATTCGTTGCAGGAATTCCAGCATCTAAAGTGAACATGTAGCCAACTCTACTTCCTTTTGCTTGACCTACTTGTACTTATCATAAAGTCTTCTACGAAATAACCTTTTGGATTGAATCAAGCTTGCAATCCTTGCTCCATCGTTTGGCCAACAGACACTAAATTCTTTGTGATTGATGGCACATGTAATACATTTGACAGACTCTTTGTCTGGTCGAGATCTGTCATCATGCAAGGACAAGGGAATCTTTTCAATATGTAAAATTGGGTGGCATAAATCATCACATGTCTACACATAACCTTGATTTTGTAAGTCTTGCATCTCTCCAAACCATTCAACATGACTAGTTATATAATTAGATGCACCTAAATCGACATATCATATATCATCATGTGTCCCTTTTCTTGTAACAACATTCATCATATGCTGCATAACAAACAAATGCTTATTTTTGTTTTCATTCTATCGTGAAGAGGATACATATTTTCCTTGCTACAATTTACCACTGCAGATATCCTCTGCTATTCTCTCTGCTTAGTCATGACTAGTTAGTGTAGTAAGAAGCAACCTACAGTTGCACTCTCTAGTACTGAGGCAGAGTATAGAGGTGCTGCACTAGCTGCATGTGAGGCAGCATGGCTCATGAAGCTTCTTGATGATTTGGGCATGCAGGAAGTCAGGCCTGTCACACTCTATTGTGACAACATGAGTAGTGTGCTCCTAGCCAGTAATCCTGTCTATCATGCTAGGACTAAGCACATTGAGATACACTATCACTTCATCAGGGAAAAAGTGATTGCAGGTGACATTGATTTGGTCCATGTGAGGACAGAAGACCAAGTTGCAGATATCTTTACCAAGTCATTGGGTAAAGATAAGTTTGTGCATTTCAGAGAGTTACTTGGAGTGAAGTATCCTACTTGAGCTTGAGGGGGAGTGTTGAGACTCAAGCTCATTAGTCTCCTGTCAGTTGTTTACCTTAGTGAATAAGGTTAAGTCACACTGACTTAACCATGATTAGATCTAGGTCAGTTGATCTTTGTATGTGTGTTGTACATACAGTTGATTTTGTCAGTTGATCTTTGTATATGTGTTGTACATACATTTGATTTTTGTGTGACTGTGTGATGATGGAATGGAATGAAGTGAAGGGAGCATGTTTGCTTCCCTTACTGGCTCTGTCTTGGTCCACCTCTCTCTCTACATTCTAATATATTTTACTGTAGTAAACCCTAAACTTTTCCAACTGATTTTCTAACCTTAACCTACCCTAAATGCAACAAGAATCTAAAGCAAAGTATTGAACTAATTGCTCCTACTAAACTAACCATCAAAGACCATGGATCACTTATTATTCAAGCATTTCAAGCGAGCACTAATGGTTGCCTCTCACATAGCTGATGTGCTATCCTTCTCTACAAGTGTAGTGAGCTTACCTTGATGCCCAATCGAGTTGCTTTCTCTCTCAAGCACTTTGATAGCTCCACAATTCTTGATGCAAGCTCAAGTATCCTCAAGCCTCTACCTCCAAGCTCCATCCTCCATATCCGCACGTGAGACAAGAGAAGAGAAGAGAAGAAGAGAGAAGAAGAGGAGAGGAGATTATGGAGAGATTCAACTCCTTCATCCCTCACCCTCACACACTCACTCTCTCACACTCCCTCCCTTAAGCACACACAAGCAAACAAAGAGAAGAGAAGAATGTGAGTTTCTTGTTTCCACACACCAAAAGAATGAGCTCTCATTCACTTTTTGAACTTTATATACAAAACCATAAATCGCTTTTGGGCGGTCATCCCCTTATCCCCTTTTTTGCATGGCCATAGGCCCTTTTTCCTATTGTTCTCTTGTCTTCCTAGCTTCCTTCCTACTGCCCATCTACCTTTACAATTTGCACGGGTCAAAGCCCAATGCTCTTAAAATAAATCATGGTGCACCTTGCGCTCTTTTACAAAAGTTTTGACTTGTGCTTTTTCTTGTGCGCCCCTTCTTAATTTAGGGATTTTTCACACTTCTTGTATTTCCCGAATTTTCTTGGCATGCTTTCATCCTTTATTTTGCTTTTGTGTTGGCCTTATCTTCTATTTAGATTTTCTAGATTTTTCACCTTGTTCATTTGAGGGTTAACATGCTTAATCTGCCATGCTTCAGTCAGGCTCTTAATCACCTTATTTAGAAAATGGTTCCATGGTCTGACACTAATTCCTTTGGCGGACCAAATCGACAGATAATCTTCTCATGCAGGAAGCTAGCAGTCTCCTTTGTATTGTTCTTCTGCGTCGCTCATGCTTCTGACCACTTCATAAAATAGTCAGTTTTGCCACAATGATATCTCTTCTATGTAGAAGATGACGGGATAATAGGACCCATAAAATCAATGCTCCACTTCTGAAATGGTAGTATAGCCATAATAGGAGTCAGTGGGTACTTCCTATTCTCCCTACTATCATGCCTTTGACATATATCACATCTCTTGACGTACTCAAATGAATCCTAGAAAATTGACGACTACCAATATCCAGCTCGTAAAGCTTTTTGTGCGGTCAACCGCTCAACAAGGTGCCCTCTACAAGTAGATTCATGGCCCTCTTCCAAGATAAACAAAACCTCATCTCAGGCATAGCACATAAGTGATAAACATCATCAACCCCCTACCGATATAGTGTTCCTGCAATCAAGGCAAATTTCAAAGCATGTTGTCTAACTTTCCTCTTCTTTGATTTTGATAAAGTTACTCCACTCTTTCCTATGGATAAATAGTGTGTTATAGCAGCATACCTAGATCGAATGGAGGCTGAATCAATTTTAAATAGTCCCTCAATATCACGAATTTCAACCAAGATTTCCTTTGGTTCCCGAAAATCTACAAGACATTCAATGATACCTTGCAACTTTAGTGCCTTACTCCTAATTTCATAATGAAACTCTTGTTAAGTAATCGGCCATTTTTCTAGGAGATCAGGTGGCTAGAACCTTGTTAGCAAACAACAATCTAATTCCTTTCGCCTTCGTATAAAATACTGCCTTTTCATAGAGAATATAGTGCCTAAAATTTTTTGTCGCAAACACCATCCCAAGGTGCAATTTCTCCATGTAGGTGTAACTAAGTTCATATATCCCCAATTTATGACTAGAAAATGCTATTGGATGATATCATTTCTCCTCCAAGATCTCGACTAAACAACAACTTATGCTACGCATTGTGGCTGCTGAAAATATATTAAAAATCTCACCCCTTTTGGGTGCTTTAGGAAGTCTAGCACTTTTGCCAATTCTTGATTCACTTCCTTGGATCACTCCAAACAAACATATATTTAAAAGATATTAGATTTGTCACAACGTTCTTTTTGCCAGTGCATTATAAATCATCGATAATATCCCACTGATGAATAGAAAGCTATGCAGTTCTTTAGGAGTACGTGGTGGACTCATATGACAATAATCTTTATCTTTTCAAGATCGGTGGCAATACGTGTTGAACTAACCACATGACCCAATAGTAGTCCATAGAGCACTCCAAAGATACACTTTCTTGGGTTAAGAGCAATGCAAAATTGCTTGCACAACGCTCAAAACACTTCCTTAGAATGATCAACTGTTGTTTCCTTGTTGTGGCTGCCCCTAGATTGTCAATAAAGAATTTAATCTCCTTTGGGGAGATGTCACCAAAAGTCCTATTAGTAGCTGTTCGTTTCCAAGACCCATGCGCATTGCATAACCCAAAGGCCATCACATGATACGCAAAGATACTAACAAAGACAATGATAAATGTCATTTTCTTCTTTTCTTCCTCCACAATAGCCATTTGATTGTATCCGACAAAGCAATCCATGAACGAATAGATTTCCCTACCCGCTAATTGATCTAAAATTTGATCAATGAATGGCAGTGCATAGTAATCTTTAACTGTCTCTTTATTGGGTTCCCTAAAATCTACACAAAATCGGATTTGATTATTCTTCTTTTTCCTGATAACCACTGGAAAACATCAGTGCATGTGTTGTAAAAGAAATATCAAGCCAGCCTTACGCAATTTTTGTAACCCCTCAAATAGTCTGTCCCTTAGCTCAAAAGTCATATGCCTCACTTTTAGTCACACAAGACGGATACCTTCCTTCAAAGGAATAGTATGCATAGCCAAACTGGGAGGAATACCCCTCATCTCATCATAACACCAAGCAAAGACGGCTACACATAGTCCCTCCTCTGTTCTAGACTGAGCATAGCCCCTAATTTAATAGGTCATGGATCATTCAATGTTTTGAGATCTAGCTCAATCACATCCACATCTCTTATTCTATCTTGACCTTCAATCGACTCATTTAGAGTCACTTGGTATATATCCTATGTGTAGTGGACCCCTCTTTTGATTCATTTCTTCGATGAAGTCTCACTACCAGATGGTTCCTCTAATGCGTCTAATTTTGATGAGGATAACAAATGTAACATTCTACTCATTATAAGCCCCCCCTTTTTATTGAAAATAATGATTTTGTTTTTCATTATCCCTCCCCCTACCACCACTGAACAAGTGGCGAGGGGAAGGGAGACATCGATGATGCCGAGGTAGGGAGGAAGGACGCGTTGATGACAATGATGGAGGAGGGAGGCCACAAGCCTACTACCTCCCCCCTCTCGACCAGTTCGCCATGACAAGTGGTGGGTGGAGAAAGACCACCACCACTCCACTTCGCCCCCCCTCCCCCCAAATTATACACACCCAACACCTATATAAACCCCCCCTCCTTAAGCAAACAAGGATACCATCTCTTGCCCCCCCTTTCTGCTATCATGAGAGAGAGAGAGAGAGAGAGAGAGGGGGGGGAGGGAGGGAGGGAGAGAGGAGAAGAAGAAGAAGAAGAAGAAGAAGAAAGAAGAGAGGTGAGAAGAGAGAAGAAGAAGAAGGAGAAAGAGAGAGAGATAGAGACAGATAGAGAGAAAGAGGAAGAGATAGAGTGAGAGAGAGAAAGAGAGAGAGGGAGAGAGGGAGTGATAGAGAGCAAGAGAGAGAACCTCCCAAGAAGGGTCTCCTTCTCTTCCCCTCCTTAGAGGGTGTCCACACACGTCCTTTCTTCTCTCCTTGCCCACAAACCTATACCCCGTTTCTATGAAAATACATGGATCTAGAGCATGGCTATGGTGGTTCAAAGACGGGAAGAAGACTCATGTAGACATAGACTTAGACACTGACTGTCACACAAGTGAATTAGGTTTCAAGATTGATACTTGAACTCATAAACACAATCTTGTGTGTGGACAATGACATAGACACTTTACTAGAAAGAAAAGAGTACTATCATTACAATAAGAAAAGGAAGCAAGTACAATGCTTTATAGGAAAGTAGGAAACTACAGTACGCACCACTGTGCATATGGGATAGGTAAGCCTGCATGTCCTTGGCCCTGAAGCTCCATACAAAGTGGCTGTTAGTGAGTGTGATTGCTGAGTCTCAACACCCCTCCTCAATCACAACTAGAAAGGCACAGAGTGTGTAGAGGTTGTAATGAGAACCACCTGCAAAGTGTGGGTACACCACAAACATGGTAGACACCAGAGGCTGTCGCAAAAAAGGCTAAGTGTGGGCACCAAAACATGATGGACATCCAGAGGCTGTAACATGGGCCTCACAAAGTGTACAGGGACTGTAGTGCCAGGCTACATGAGGAGTTTACAAAGCTTATGACAAGAAGCATTAGGGCAAGGAAATATGAGGCTTTTAAAATAGTCTATCAGAGTAATGAGAGTAGAAGGACTGATGAGGCTTGTCCTTCCATTCCTGGTGGTCTTCATCTTCATCTTCATCTTCATCTGTTGGTCCATGGTATTCTTCTTCTTTCACAGCTGCAATATAGGCCTTTTGGGACCTCTTCCTAGCATGACAGAACTTCTCAGTGTGTCTGGTCCTTTTGTAGAATTCACAGAAGAGTGGTTCCTTTTTACCTTTGTATCTGTTGTTTACATATAACATTTTTTCATCCTTTGAAGTGCTAGGATATTCTTTGCTTTTAAGTTTCTTTTCTTCCTCTAGCAGAGAGGCTTTAATATCAACAAGTTGAGGATCAGGCATATTGGTTAGAGTGGTTGATACATTATCATAGGCAGGAGGCAGACTTTTTAACAAGACACCAATACAAACATCTTCATCCATTTTTAGCTTTATCCCTGCAAGTTGAGTAAGCAGGCTTTCCATGTAGTTCAGATGGGATGCCAGGGATGTATGAGGCTTCATATCAAGTCGGAAAAATTCAATCAATAGACTATACTTAGACGACTTTGACTGTGCACCAAATAAGGTATCCAATTTGTCCCAAGTGTCATGGGACGTGTCACAGGCATCCACATGATGGATGTAGCAGTCTTCCAATTCCATCTTAATGATGGCTTGTGCCTTGTCATCATTCCTCTGCCAAGTAACTGCAAGGTCCACATCTCGAGGTTTCTTTTCTTTGCCATTTGTGATGGCCCAGAGAACCTTCTTCATCAGGATGAGCTTGATGTGGGTTTGCTAGGTGTGAAACTCGACTCCTTTGAATCGAGCATTTGGAGAGTCTTTTCCCATGTTGAGGTTGCAAGATCAGCAGCAAATTAGTAGAAAATGACTAAGAGTAACCAGCAAGAGAGTTGAAATCTAATGTGTCAAAAGACACAACCAATGTTAGTGTGAAAACACACTATGTAGTATCAAAAGATACTATGGTTGAACTTGATGATGGTTCTTGATGCGTGTCCTTCAATCTTGAACTTGATCTTGAGGTCTTTTCAAAACTTCAAGAATCTTCCAAATCTTTTGAGTTTCACAATGGCTTCACTTGACTGAGATTGATTAGCAACCAAATGTGTTAAGGGACACAAGTAGTGGGATCTCACAATGCTTGTCCTTGAATGCTTCGAACCTTCCAAGTCTTCAAGATCTTCAAAGATTACTTGTTGGATGTTGAAATCTTGCTGGAGGATTCTGATCAGAGTGTCTTAGACTTGATTTAAGTGGTAGGAGAGAGAAATGAAGTGGAAGAGAAGTTTGACACAAAGTAGCTATGGAGTCTCTGTTAGGGTTTCTGACGCAACGTCTGTGTTTTCGTCTGAAGCAAGAGATAGGCGCAATCATTGGGGCTGAAACTTGGTGGTTAGATTGCCTAGATAGTAAGCTTCCTTTGCCCTATGGTCCCAGGATGAATGGCACTGCATATGACGAGATCAGATCGTACGAACAGACAGGAGTGTAGATATGGCAGCGATCACAAATCTGAGCAATGCTGGAGCCATGGTTGGTCAATGTTGGTGTTTGAAGTGGCAGGAGGCAGTGCCCTGAGCCAAGGAATGTATCTCTAGAAGAAAGCAGGTTAAGATATGTTGAGATATTGAGCTCCACTCGTGATATGCCAGGGTGACTGTTGTGCATTTATGTCACCGACTTGTCAGTTGCAGATGAGGTTGGTACACCGCCCATGAATAATAGCTACATGATAGCTATCCTTATCTACTCTAGTTCGTGGCTCAGTTAGTATGCCACCTTAGTTAGTTGAGTTTGGTTTGAGACCCATATATAGGGTTCTTCTATTTCCTTGTACGAGAGTTCTTTTTGGCTTACACAACTAAGAAGAGGAAAACTGTTTTCAGCCTCCATCTTTGTGTGTATTCCCCCATTGTGCAAGCAAGAAAGCTACAAGTGAGACTCCTTCATTCTCTCCCACAATCTTGACATGGTATCAGAGCCTTGTTCGTGGTAAGGAGCTCAAGAAAGCAAGCCAAGCTCGCGGTGTTCTGGTAAGAGGAGCAGTGTTGCTTTCATTTTCTGTTTTGGGAGCAGATCTCTGCAGGCAGCACAGCCGGAAATTGCAAGAGTGCATTGTCTCAGGTTGAGACGCCCTTCGCGGTGAAGCAAGAGGGCAGTATATGCTGCGGGATAAGGGCTTTAGCCCTTGGCGACCTTGTTTTTTTGATTTGAGGCCATTTCGGGGCCTGTTTTGGAGGTGGAAGTTTTCTGCACACACTCAGAAAAAAGCCCTGTTTTATGCTGTGCGACCACTGTTCTACAGGTCGGTGAAAAGTTACCACAGAAATTGCATCGTATGCTTGTGTGCAGAGACATTGGGAGTTACAGAATCATCCTTGGTTCTTGTATATGCAAAATCGTCACTAGGAAGTGACTGTGTGGTCAAATACCACTTTCGCCAGTTTTGCAGATTTGCCCTTGTGAGGGTGAAGCTGTGTTTTTTGCAGTGACATAATTTTTTGCAGTGTTCTGTAATGGCGTCTGATTCTCTTTCACAGATTGTAACTGAAAATCTTGACAATAACAACTTCCAAGCATGGAAGTTTAGAATGACGAATTTCCTTATGGGAAAAGGATATTGGGAATTTGTTGCAGGAAATGAAGAAGAACCAGTTTTTCCTGATGTTCCCAATCAACAGCAAATGCAGGCATTTAAAGCATGGCATGAGAGAGCCATGAAAGTTATGTACTGGCTGTCTATCAACATTTCAGACTCTATGATTGTGCATATTCAAGATGCAAGTACGCCAAAGGAGGCATGGGATACTTTGTCAAAAATGTATAGCACAAATACGCAAGCCAGGAAAATGCAGCTCAAGCAAGAGTTGCACAATGTGCAAAGAGAAAGTATGAGCATCAATGACTACCACATGAAGGTGAAGAAGATTGCAGATGCACTTGCTTCCATTGGGTCGCCAGTGGAAGATGATGATTTAGTTTCTGTGACCTTGAATGGTTTAGGAAAGGATTATGCACAGTTCCGAACATCCATTTCCGTCTGTGAAAGATTTCCTGATTTTGAGGAGTTGATTGCTCTTCTAATTTCTGAGGAGCAGAGAAATGGTGGTGCATCTTCTTCAGGAGGAACTTCAAAAGAAGCTGTCTTCTACTCAAATGCTGGAAGAGGTAGAGGCAGAGGTAGAGGAGGCCGATTTGGAGGCGGTGGTAGAAATCAGAATATGCAGCAAACTCAAGAAAACCAGTCCTATGGAGGAGGACGTGGTAACTCTAGAGGCAGGGGGAGCCAAAGAGGTCGTGGTGGATGGCAAAGAGGCCAAAATGCAAACAGTAATGTTGAATGCTACTACTGTGGTAAAATGGGTCATATGGCTAAAGACTGCTATAAAAAGCAGAATGACATCATGAATGGAAAACTGCAACAAGGGAATTATGCATCTTCTAGTAGACAGGGTGATGACAGAAATGAGCATTTATTTATGGTGCAGCACATGAACAATTCTCTGACAAGTGCAGAAGAAAGCAATGATGTATGGTATGTTGACTCAGGTGCATCAAACCACATGACAGGTCATGCAGAATGGATGGAGGATGCAAGGAAAATGGAAAAACCAGGATTTGTGGAGACTGGTGATGATATTGCACATCCTATTGTGCAGATTGGAAAAATTCATTTGTCTATGCAGGATGGGAAAAAGAAATACCTGTCCGATGTATTTCATGTCCCGAATATCACCAAGAATCTGGTTTCTGTTGGTCAAATGGTTGAGCAGGGCTTGCAGGTCAGATTTAATCCTCATGGATGCTTTGTTGAGGATATGAAAAATAAAGGTCGCTTGATAGCAAAAGGAAAGAAGAAGGGCAGAATGTTTACGTTGGATGCAGACATGTCTGAATTGAGTGCAGCAATGTTTGCACATGGGACCGGTGTAGTTGCAGATATTGATATCTAGCATAAACGCATTGGTCATGTTAATGTACAACGACTTAAATCAATGCAAGCCCAAAATATTATTGCAGGATTGCCTAAATTCAAGGTTGCAGAAATGCATAAGGTATGTGAAGCCTGCCAATTTGGAAAACAGGTAAGAAAACCATTTCCTAGACATGTTCAAGAGAGTGAGAAGCCATTGGAATTAATCCACTCTGATGTGTGGATTACTAAAGCTGCATCTCTTGGAGGCTGTCATTATTTTGTCACTTTTATTGATGACTATAGCAGAAAAATTTGGGTGTATTTTATGAAAAAGAAAGGTGAAGTTTTTGGGCATTTCAAAACTCTTAAAGCTATGGTTGAAAAAGAAACAGGCCTGCAAATAAAATGCCTAAGGTCAAATGGAGGGGGAGAGTACCTCTCAAATGAGTTTGCAAGGTTCTTGCAGGAGCATGGCATAAAGCAGCAATATTCATGTAGTCATACCCCACAACAAAATGGAATTGCAGAAAGAAAAAACAGGCATATTGGAGAGGTATCTCGTACCATGCTCAATGAAAAAGACCTGCTAGATTTTTATTGGGCTAAGGCAGTTGCTACAACAGTCTACAAAATGAACAGGACTCCCACTGCAGCAATACATGGGATGACACCAGAGGAGAGGTATACTGGTAGGAAACCAGATATTTCTCATTTGAAAATTTTTGGTTGCATTGCCTATGCACATGTGCCAGATGAGTTGAGCTCCAAGTTGGATCCAAAAGCTGAGAAGTGCATCTTTATTGGTTACTCTCTGCAGCAAAAAGGGTATAGATGCTATAACCCTTCTACTCATAAGTTTACAGTGAGCAGAGATGTTGTTTTTTATGAGATGAGTAGCTGGTATAAACCAGTAAATGTGATTGATGATGTAGATGCACAAAATGGTAATGCTACACAGAATTCACAGCAGCAGTCACAAAATATTAGTGGACCTGGAGCGTCCTCTAGCAGTGGTTCACATTCTTCACCATGGACAGGCAGATTGAGATCAGGAGAATCTTCTCAAAGTAATGTAGATAGTGGTATCTAGGTATCACGAAATGGAAAAGAGAAGGTTGATCAGCCCATGTTTGATGTGAATGCAGGTCACTCTTATGTGGATGGTGAATCCAGTGGCTCAGAACAGAGCATTGATGATGAGTTGGGTATTCCTTCTATTGTTACACCTGGAGTAAGGAAGACCAGGGATGTTTTGAGAGCACCTGGGAGTGAACCTATTTTGCGCAGGTCTACGAGAGCCAGGTATCCTGTGGATAGGCTGAAATATGATGGATTTACAGCCATTCACTATGCATATATGGTCAAAGTGATACAAGAACCAGAACCCACTTCTTTTGAGCAAGCCATGGGAAAAGAAAAATGGGAGAAAGCCATGGATGAAGAAATGGATGCCTTGGAAGCAAATGCTACATGGGAATTGGTACCTTTGCCTAAAAGTAAGAATGCAATTGGCTGTAAGTGGGTTTATAAGGTGAAGCACAATGCAGATGGTTCTGTGAATAGATACAAGGCAAGATTAGTAGTCAAGGGGTATGCATAAACATATGGCATTGACTATGAAGAAACATTCAGTCCGGTTGCAAGGATGGAAACCGTAAGAGCAGTCATTGCTATGGCTGCATCAAAGGGATGGTCTTTACATCAGATGGATGTAAAGAATGCCTTCTTGCATGGTGATTTGCAAGAAGAGGTCTATATGGAGCAGCCACTAGGTTATGTGCATGCTATTCATCCTGAGTTTGTTTGCAGGTTGAAGAAAGCCTTGTATGGCTTGAAGCAAGCACCTAGAGCATGGTCTGACAAGATAGGATAGTATCTTGTCACTATTGGCTTTCAGATTTCCAAGGCAGATTTCTCACTTTATGTGAGAAAAACAGAGAAAGGTATTATGCTACTTGTCATTTATGTTGATGATCTGATTATGACAGGTGACAGTGATGAAGATATCCTTCATGTGAAAATGCTATTGAAGCAGAAGTTTGAGATGAAGGATTTGGGAGAGCTATGTTATTTCTTGGGCATCGAGGTGATTAGATAACCAAGTGGGATACAGCTCTTCCAGAGGCAGTATGGATTGGACATGCTGTCCAAATATGGGATGATAGGCTGTAAGCCTATTTCAGTTCCTTTGGAGCAGAATGTGAAGCTGAGCGCAGATGCAGGTGAGCTTCTGGAAGACCCTACTATGTACAGACGCATAGTAGGAAGCTTGATTTATATGACTATTATCAGGCCAGATTTGAGCTATGCTGTTGGATTGGTAAGTCAGTTTATGCAGGCTCCAAGGAAACCGCATTTGGATGCGGCTAGACGCATACTCAGGTATGTGAAGTCCACATTGCAGTATGGACTATTTTATGAGACTGGGTTCAGATACAGTTGCATGGGTACACTGATGCTGATTGGGCTGGTAGCATTTCTGATAGACGATCTACCAGTGGATATGTATTCTCTTTTGGGAGTGCTGTAGTCACTTGGAGCAGCAAGAAACAGCCTACAGTTGCCTTGTCCAGCACAGAGGCTGAGTACAGGGGTGCAGCAATGGCTGCATGTGAGGTAGCTTGGTTGCATAAGCTACTTTATGATATGCATCAGGCTACAGATGGGCCAATTGTCATTTATTGTGACAACATGAGTAGTATACACTTGGCAAATAACCCAGTCTATCATGCTAGAACAAAGCACATTGAGGTGCATTATCACTATGTGCGGGAGAGGGTTTTACTAGGTCTTATTGATCTAGTTTATGTCAGCACACATGATCAGGTAGCTGACATATTTATGAAGGCATTGGGCACAGAGAAGCTGCGCAAGTTCAGAGACCTGCTTGGTGTACAGGAATTGGGATTGAGCTCGAGGGGGAGTGTTGAGATATCGAGCTCCACTCGTGATATGCCAGGGTGACCGTTGTGCATTTATGTTACCGACTTGTCAGTTTTGCAGATGCGGTTGGTACACCGCCCATGAATAATAGCTACATGATAGCTATCCTTATCTACTCTAGTTCGTGGCTCAGTTAGTATGCCACCTTAGTTAGTTGAGTTTGGTTTGAGACCCATATATAGGGTTCTTCTATTTCCTTGTACGAGAGTTCTTTTTGGCTTACACAACTAAGAAGAGGAAAACTGTTTTCAGCCTCCACCTTCGTGTGTATTCCCCCATTGTGCAAGCAAGAAAGCTACAAGTGAGACTCCTTCCTTCTCTCCCACAATCTTGACAAGATATTGACTGTGAAGGGAGATCAAGAAGCTCCAAGGAGGCAGGGTGCAAGTTTTGCTATGGCTGCCACAAGGTCAAGTGGAGATAGAGTTTAGAAATGAGCTCCATACAAAGAGGCTGTTAGTGAGTGTGATTGCTGAGTCTCAAAAATTTCCACAAGATTATCCTTCAATTGCAAGCTCATTTCTCTCCCCAATTGGCCCTTGTTAATCAAGTACAAGGCACATAAGTCTTGTGCAAAGCGTGTCTAAAAGAGAAGAAGATCGCAGATGTCACCCAAATAGAAATTGTCACACACAAATGGCAATTCCTCAACGAGCAACATAGCCTCAGGCAAGGGCAACACTACCAATCCAACTGCGATAACGACAGTTAGTAATGTATTTCCAAATTAATAGATGCTTATTTTGATTCTCGCATGAAGTACCTTAGATGCCGCACGAGAATAGGTCATGGAAAGGGATACGTTTTATCTGATACATTCGAAAGATAGAGTTGCAAAGCGGAGGTATCAAGAAAAGTTAACTATATCTAGATGCTATGTGACAAACTTGCATATAGAGTAATAGCATTCCAAGGTATTGTCAACTCTCATTTTTGTTGAAATAATGGATGGGTATTTCCCCACACTGAAAGTATGTTGTAGCTTGCACGAGCCTTGGCGAATTGCATGATAAGTAATCTAGTCTAGGGAAAATAATCTCAAATTTTTTAGTTCATTGGGATCTTGATGATGTGCATAGTTAACACAAACAATGACCATAAGAACTAAGACTAAGATGCCTTGAGATCCGTCTGATAGCAACTATGCTATCAATCCTATTCAAGGTTGGGCTATATGCAATAAAAACTCCAAGGTAAATGATGAGCTCAAGGAATTAGGAGACCCTAAGTCAAATAAAAGATGGATGCTTTCTTACCTATTGAAGAAGGCTCCGTTATCGATCAATGTAAGAGATTAATAAAACTTAGGTCTTGTATAGTGTTTGAAACATTAACATATGCCTTAGCCAAAAGAAGGGTGTGTTAAGTAAATCTTATGTAGAACCGCTCCTAATCCCAAGGGGGAGAGCAAATATGCAATGGAAATTTATCGCAACTATTCCTCCAATGTTGGAAAAGGATATCATTGTTTTGTTGACTGATTTGACATCGTCTTAAATACTTTTGGCATTAAACAGATTGTTGGGATGTGATTTGGATGATTATTCCAAGTGCTTGTGCTTGATGGTAAATGCATGGCAGGGGTCTCTGATGACAAGTCACCATGGGAATAAAGGAATGCTTTCTTGGACAATGATATTAGGGTTGAATGCCTTGTTCATGCTTGATTCCTAAATGGTCCAAGATCACACCACAGATTACCCCGAGGGGGCACTGCTTGATTGACGAGCCAAAGATCGAGTGGTAAAAAGGCCAACCATGGAAATTGTGTTTCACTCCTAGGCCACTTGGGGTTAGGCGGAGATTTGGACACCCCTTGCCTAGTCTGAAACGGAGGTGAAGATTGCCGTGAGCCCAACGTCTATAGCATTGGAAGATCCTATTCTAGATAATGGATGGAAATTATGGTGCCATGTGAATTGGACCGAGTACTTCTATTGGATAGAAGGGAATATATAATTTCTCTTGTATAGGCAGGAGACAAAGATTAAGTTGAAGATAAGTCAAGTAACTTGTTTGTCAAAAGGACTGCTTGCTTTGTATTTGTGTGTGTGCCATAAATTACGCAAACGAACCCCATTCCCTAAAAGGTCTAATTAAGGAAGCTGATTTTGAATGTCACACATAAATGTGATAGGACCTAATTAGAAAACTAAATCTATCAAACAACTGTTAGATCAGGGCTACATCCATCCTAGCAGTTCACCATGGGGAGCTCCAATGTTGTTCCAGAAGAAAAAGGATGGAATGCTTCGGCTATGTATTGATTACAGAGGGTTGAATCAATCAACCATTAAGAACAAGTACCCTATTCCTAGAATAGATGAACTTCTTGACCATCTTCAAAGTGCGAAGATCTTCTCCAAGATTGATCTCAGGTCTGGATACTATCAAATAAGGATCAAGGAAGAAGATATCCCAAAGACGGCATTCAACACAAGATATGGACACTTTGAGTTCCTAGTCATGTCGTTCGGGCTGACAAATGCACCTGCCACCTTCAACAGGTTAATGCAGGATATATTTAGGTCATATCTTGATGACTTCATACTCGTCTTCTTCGATGATACCTTAGTCTACTCCAAACAGGAAGAAGATCATGAATCCCAGCTTCGCATTGTCCTTGAGACTGATGCCAGGAGGCATATTCCACGGTGGATTCCGTGCCACGGTGGATTCCGTAAACTTTGATGACCGGGGCTCATACACAAAGTGGATTATTTGTGCGAGAAGTTGATGGGGACGCCTGTCCTTTTCGGGCGTTTCATTAATTTAGTGTGTACATGGGTGATTCCATAGCGGGTGATTCCGCAAAATACATATTAAATTAATAAACATTTATGAGTTTAGAGTGTGCACTCGTAATAAATTAAGGTTAGGATTTATTTCTAACCAGTTGATTTATTTATGTAGCTGAAGACTGCTAGGTATTCACTTTTGTCGGTTTAATTGTATTATTTTACTAACGATTGTGAATGCTTCAGTTGATGTATAGAGATAGCAGCAGTGGCGAAGGAAAGCATTGGAGTCTAGTGAGTATTCGACCTATGGATTATATTTTGATATCTTCACGCCTATATTTTGTTATGTCTATTGAGGCATCGATTATTGATTATTATTTTGTATGCGCCTATGCGCACGGATATGTTATTTCTATTTGGGATATTGTGTTGGGCGTGCTAGACTCTATGGGCACCGTCCATTAGCTTTATTTCCTATTTTTGTAAAAGCAAACTCAAAAGCTAAAAGCTTGTCATATTTTTGTAAATTGGGCTATTATTGAGCATGAAGATGGAAATATACATAAAATACATGCTTTGTGAAGCGCTCACACAAGGCATGGGGGAGATTGAACCCAATTGGTCTCTTGCTCTTGTCGTTCATGCTTTTTACATTGTTTTTTGTGCAAAAAGGTAGAGTTCATTGTTCTTGGGGACCTTTCGGGATTCACTATGTGAGCATACTGCGACCGATCTGCGCACCAGTGGTATCAGAGCGGAGCTGAGATCAAGAGCTTCCAATCGCTACCCATCTCGTGCAAAGGCGGAGCTCCTGGAACGATCGGGCTCTACGGTCAATCTCATCGCGAACCGTCGATACAGGCAAACGTCTGGCGATCAAGAACCCCTGTTTCTGCTATCACATTGCGAAGGACCAGGCTGTACAGGCGGAGGACCACGCATTCATCTCCTTCACCAAAATTGTGGATAACAGACAAAAAGAGTAACTTTCTTTTTCATTAAGCTTCAAAGCTTCAAGTTAAAACTTAATCAGCTTGATTAGAAGCTTAAGAAGGCCTCTATCCATCAAATCGAATTGAACGCGGCGTGAGGTTGTTCAGGGCGGCGCGAATCCGTCAAGGACATATTTTTGTCCTAAAAATCAACGACAGATTAAGAAGCTAAAAGCTTTTTAATCCACTAAGTCATTCAAAGCTCCTAACTCTCCAAGTCAGCAACTCCGGGTCCTGCACTCCAGAAATCAAGTTCTGCAAGTCAACTGTGATCAAGTCCTGCAAGTTCACTAAGTCGGCTAAGTCTGCAACTCTGCAAGTCACCTAAGTCTGCAACTCTGCAAGTCAGACTAGTCAACTGGAGTCAGAACTGACTTGTGCTCAAAACTCCTAGAAGGGCTGTTCCTGTGCAAAAACTCCGAATTGCAAAGTTATTCGTGGGAAGGTATTCTACCCATACGCAGGTTCGCTGAAGTATTTTCAGCATACGAAGAAGGAAATATCATAGATTTTCTGAAGATTGAGAAAGAAATACCCAAAAAAAAACACATAGCCTTGTAACCCCGAACTTGAGCTACGCTCATCTCGCTAACCTGATTTTGAGTGAGAAAGGTCTTTTGAGTTTTACAAGATGACGGAACCACATATGGATGATCCTATGGCTGAAGACGACCTACCTGAGCCTACGATGGAGCAAAAGTTGGACTTAATTATGATGCAATTGGAAGAAGAACGAAGGGCTAGGCAAGCATTGCAAGCGCAATTGACAAAATTACAAAGAGCGTCTACCGACAAAGAAGAACCTCAAGATGAAGATTTGATTCGACGTACCATCGACGCCACCCTTGAAGCTCAAACCATTCGCGAATCAAAGATAAGTAAACGAAGTTTCAAATTTCGCACTTTCAATGGCATACGAGAAGGAAAGACTGTTTTATCATTCATTAGTCAGTTTGATGACTATTTCCATGAGGAAACCTATCCAGAAAAAGATAAAATCAAGTGTGTTACTAATCATTTGGTAGACAGAGCATCACTTTGGTGGACTGTAGTACGCAAGAGCATAGAATGTCCTGCTACTTGGGAAGATTTCAAGAAGAAGTTCATGCAGAATTTCCTTCCACCGCAATTTCATGAGAAGGCTATCAAGCAATGGGATCTACTTCAACAACGGGATCGTGAGCCTATACCTCAATATACATAGCGTTTTTGGAATGCACTCCTACAGCTACGCATGCTTGAAGACGTATCAGAGACTACACATAAGCGGAAGTATATGTCTGGACTTCTTAGACATTACTACGCTGAAGTGAACATGTTCAAGCCTACTACCCTTGAAGACGCCATCTCACTAACTCACGACACTGAAGATAAGCTACGCGGTAGAGACAGACGACCACAGCAATTCCAAGCCAATGGTAATTATGGATCTAAACAATTCAATTCCAATTTTAGAAGATTTAATCGAGGTCGTTTCTCTTCATCATCTTTCCGCAAGAATTGGGCTAAACCACCTGCATTACCATCCAATGTCAATCCAAATCCTAAGCCTATTTCACAAGCAAATCCAAATGTACCTAGACTTCCCGCCATTGCAAATAATGTAACCAAAGCCAAGCCAATAGTATGCTATAAATGTCACCAGCCTGGACATCTCGCAACAAATTGTCATTCAAAGAAGCCACCAGCTCATATCAATTATCTTGGAGCCATGGACGAAGACGAACATGAGGATATGCCTGATTTCACTGAAGATGAGGACGACACTACTACTACTTCCGATACTTTACCAGGTATGCCTACTCCACATTCATTATTGACTATGAAATGTTTGGTGCATGGAAAGGAAAAGACTATTTTGCATGATGACGGTAGTATTCATGATTTTATTTCAGCAAAATTGGTAAAGGAATTGAAATTACAGACTGTACCTACGCATTATCGTATAAAAACTGCATTTTTAGGTACTAGGTATAATGGTACACAGGAAGTGCAAGATTTAGAGATTCAAATTGGTTCATACACTGAAAGAAGAAATTTCTTAGTTGTTCCATTACAGTCGAGTGACATTATTTTAGGAATACCTTGGCGACACCAGCATAATCCAGATATAGATTATTCCACACACATAATGAATATTAATTTTCAAGGAAAATCTATTACATTATATGGTATGCATGCATCTAATGTTTTTCCACTGCTTTCGCATACTCAAGCTAAACGTGCATTACGCAAGAATTGTAAATCATATCTCATTTGGGTAAATGAATTGCAAGCAAAGGAAAATCATATGCACCCTAGGCATAAGGAATTTCTTGCATATTTTAAGGACTGTTTTGCAGAAGACCTACCACCAGGTTTACCTCCTTCGCGTCCAGAAGACCATTCTTTCTAGTTGTGACTGATGCTAGCGGATCAGGAATAGGAGCCGTACTAATGCAAGACAATCATCCTATAGCATATTCTAGTTGTAAGCTGAAACCCTCTGAGCTGAAATATTCCACATATGACAAAGAACTATTAGCAGTTGTACAAGCATTAAGACAATGGAAACACTATTTAATGGGTTCAGAATTTATGATCAAGACCGACCAACAAAGCATTAGACATTTACTTAGCCAACCTCAAATCTCTGACCGTCATATCAAATGGGCTTTCTTTATTCAAAGTTTTCATCCTATCATTAAATACCAACCTGGAAAAGAAAATGTAGTAGCTGATGCATTGAGTAGAAGACCTGCAATTCATAATATTTCTGTCATATCTTTTGATTATTTGATTGCTATGAAAGATACATATCACCAGGATATTACTTTTCATTCTGATTGGAATAAATTAGTTCAAAATAATTTCATTCCTGTTGATTCATTGTCATATAATGATGGATTTATGTTTTATGAAAAGAGACTGTGTGTTACTATTCCATTCCGATCTTTTGTTTTGAATGAAATTCATTGTCCCCCATATCAAGGTCATAGAGGTATCATATCTACATTACGTATGTTAATTGAAGATTTTTATTGGCCGCATATGGATGTAGATGTATCTAATTTCGTTTCTGAATTTTTGATTTGTCAAAGAGTTAAGAGACATCATGGTAAACAGTATGGATTACTTATGCCTTTGTCTATTCCATCTAAACCTTGGGAACAAATTTCTATGGATTTCATTACTGGTTTACCAAATACTAAATCTAACCATGATATGATTTGGACAGTTGTAGATAGATTTAGTAAGCAAGCATATTTCATTCCATGTAAGAAAACTTTAACAGCATCACAGGCAGCACAATTATTTTTGAAAACTATTTTTACTAACCATGGATTGCCAAAAGTTATCATTTCAGATCGTGATTCTAGATTTTGTAACAATTTTTGGATTACCCTGTTTGCTAATCTAGGCACAAAGATTGATTTCTCATCTGCATTTCATCCAGAAACTAATGGACAAACAGAAGCCACAAACAGCATCATTCCAGATCTTTTACGTGCATATACTATCTCTAAACCTCAGACATGGGACACTCATTTGCATTTATTACAGTTTGCATATAACAATACACCGCACACATCTACAAAGAAAGAACCGTTTGAAGTCATTTATGGATATAGATTATCTACACCTGTTGCATCTTTGTCTAATAGAATTCAGAGTGCTGATGATATTGCTAGTATGCATAACAGTATTTTTGATGAGGTTAAAGATATGATTGCTAAAGCCCAGCAATCATATACCAAACAAGCCAACAAGAAAAGACAAGCCATGAATTTCAAAGTTGATGATTATGTTTGGCTAAGAATAGAAAAACGTAGACTGCAAAGTGTAGATCGACATCCAATTGTCAAACTAGCTCCTAGATTCTATGGACCATTTAGAATCATTCATAAAATTAATGATAATGCATTCAAGCTAGAATTATCTCCTCATTGGAAAATTCACAATACATTTCACATTAGTCTATTGAGACCATTTAGAGGCCAATTACCTGTCCACCCTGTTTATGAACACCCACCTTTCTTAGAAGAAGAGACTGAAATACTTCAACCAGAAGCTATCATAGACACTGACTTTATGACCACTCGAACTGGCCGAAGGTATTCTAGATATCTAGTAAAATTTAAGAACCATCCTGTAGAGGAAGCACAATGGATGCACGCTAGAGACTTAAATGCTTTCCCCACTCTGTTAGCTCCACATTGAGCTAATAGCAATTGAGGTCAATTGCTATCCCACCCCGGGGGTATGATGCTAGGAGGCATATTCCACGGTGGATTCTGTGCCACAGTGGATTCCGTGAGGTTTTACGGTGGATTCCGTAAACTTTGATGACCGGGGCTCATACACAAAGTGGATTCTTTGTGCGAGAAGTTGATGGGGACGCTTGTCCTTTTCGGGCGTTTCATTAATTTAGTGTGTACATGGGTGATTCCATAGCGGGCGATTTCGCAAAATACATATTAAATTAATAAACATTTATGAGTTTAGAGTGCGCACTCGTAATAAATTAAGGTTAGGATTTATTTCTAACGAGTTGATTTATTTATGTAGATGAAGACTGCTAGGTATTCACTTTTGTCGGTTTAATTGTATTATTTTACTAACGATTATGAATGCTTCAGTTGATGTGTAGAGATAGCAGCAGTGGCGAAGGAAAGCATTGGAGTCTAGCAAGTATTCGACCTATGGATTATATTTTGATATCTTCACGCCTATATTTTGTTATGTCTATTGAGGCATCGATTATTGATTATTATTTTGTATGCGCCTATGCGCATGGATATGTTATTTCTATTTGGGACATTGTGTTGGGCGTGCCAGACTCTATGGGCACCGTCCATTAGCTTTATTTCCTATTTTTGTAAAAGCAAACTCAAAAGCTAAAAGCTTTTCATATTTTTGTAAATTGGGCTATTATTGAGTATGAAGATGGAAATATACATAAAATACATGCTTTGTGAAGCGCTCACACAAGGCATGGGGGGAGATTGAACCCAATTGGTCTCTTGCTCTTGTCGTTCATGCTTTTTACATTATTTTTTGTGCAAAAAGGTAGAGTTCATTGTTCTTGGGGACCTTTCGGGATTCACTACGTGAGCATACTGCGACCGATCTGCGCACCAGAGACAATGAGGGCACACAAGCTTTATGCCAAGATGAAGAAGTGTGCATTCTTCAAACGTCAAATTGAATATCTGGGATTCATCATGTCAGCGGAAGGAATCTCAGTGGATCAGAGATGTTCTAGAATGGCCAATACCAACAATTATCAAAGAAATACACAGTTTTCTTGTATTGACAGGATGGTATAGGGTCTTTATCAAAAACTATGCTTTGATTGCAGCACCTCTGACCGATCTACTAAAGAAGCAAACATCGATTGCATGGTCAACTTCCAAACAATCTAGCTTTGATAGACTAAAGCAAAGTTTGGTATCAACACCTATCCTGAAACTTCCCGACCTCAATAAGGAGTTCGAAGTAGTAACTGATGCTAGCACACTTGCCCTAGGATGTGTGCTTATGCAAGAAGCTCATCCTATAGCATACTCTTCAAGGAAACTAAAGAGCCATGAGAAGAATTATGCTACCCATGACCTAGAGCTATTAGCTATCATCCATGCTCTCAAGCTTTGGAGACACTACCTACTGGGTAACAAGTTTACCCTAGTGACGGATCATAAAAGTCTCAAGTGGATCTTTACCCAGAATGAACTCAACATGAGGCAACGTCGGTGGATTGAAGTGTTGGAGGAGTATGATTTTGAAATAAAATACCGGCCTGGAAAGGAGAATGTAGTTGCCGATGCACTCAGTCGCAAGGCATTCCTTAATTCTCTAATCTTGCAAAATTCATCAACATCTAGATCTCTAGCCACAAAGGTATCCATGCCAAACAATCCAATACTTGAGCTAGCTAGAGAAGAAGCATGCCATGATCCAACCTATCAAAAGATGCTAAGGGACATCCCTAGCAAGGATCAAGACCCGAAGCTATAGGCTAAGTATCAAGAATTCTCTATCAATAGTGGACTTGTCTACTATAGAACGAGATTATGTATACCAGCAAGCCAGTCACTCAAACAGAAGATACTTTGGGAAGCTCATGATTCCCCTTTCTCAGGACATCCTGGCTATGCCAAGACCCTCAATGCAGTTAGGAAGAGCTACTATTGGGAGAGGCTTAAAGGTGACGTTCTCAAATATGTCACTGAGTGTTTGTCTTGTCAACGTATTCAAGCCAAACATGTCAAAATGCTAGGAAAGTTGCAACCACTTAACATTCCCCAAATGAAATGGGAATTTATCAGTATGGACTTTGTTGTTGGCCTACCCCAAGTTCAGGGAGGATACAACTCCATTATGGTTGTGGTTGATATGCTCACTAAGGTTGCACACCTTATTCCTATTAAGACAAACTATAAAGCCTCAGACATTCCAAGGTTGTTCATCAAGGAGATATTCAAGCTACATGGGTTGCCCAGAAGAATCATTAGTGATCGTGATTCTCTCTTCACATCACACTTCTGGAGAGCTATCTTCGAAGCCATTGGGACTCAACTCTGCTTTAGTACAACTTACCATCCCCAAACTGATGGTCAAATGGAGCGAGTCAACCAAGTCATCGAGGATATGCTAAGGGCACACTGCTCCCGTGAATCAAAAAGATGGATTCAATACTTGCCACCACTGGTTGAGTTTGCCTACAATGCTTCTTACCAATAAAGCATTCAGATGACCCCTTTTCAAGCATTGTACGGGCATGACTTGTCAAGATTGTGGGAGAGAAGGAAGGAGTCTCACTTGTAGCTTTCTTGCTTGCACAATGGGGGAATACACACAAGGGTGGAGGCTGAAAACAGTTTTCCTCTTCTTAGTTGTGTAAGCCAAAAGAACTCTCTTATAAAGAAATAGAAGAACCCTATATATGGGTCTCAAACCAAACTCAACTAACTAAGGTGGCATACTAACTGAGCCACGAACTAGAGTAGATAAGGATAGCTATCATGTAGCTATTATTCATGGGCGGTGTACCAACCGCGTCTGCAACTGACAAGTCGGTGATATAAATACACAACGGTCACCCTGGCGTATCACGAGTGGAGCTCGATATCTCAACACTCCCCCTCGAGCTCAATCCCAATTCCTGCACACCAAGCAGGTCTCTGAACTTGCGCAGCTTCTCTGCGCCCAATGCCTTCGTGAATATGTCAGCTACCTGATCCTCTGTGCTGACATAAACTAGATCAATAAGACCTAGTAAAACCCTCTCTCGCACATAGTGATAATGCACCTCAATGTGCTTTGTTCTAGCATGATAGACTGGGTTATTTGCCAAGTGTATACTACTCATGTTGTCACAATAAATGACAATTGGCCCATCTGTAGGCTCATGCATATCATAAAGTAGCTTATGCAACCAAGCTACCTCACATGCAGCCATTGCTGCACCCCTGTAGTCGGCCTCTGTGCTCGACAAGGCAACTGTAGGTTGTTTCTTGCTGCTCCAAGTGACTGCAGCACTCCCAAAAGAGAACACATATCCACTGGTAGATCGTCTATCAGAAATACTACCAGCCCAATCAGCATCAGTGTATCCATGCAACTGTATCTGAACCCCAGTCTCATAAAATAGTCCATACTGCAATGTGGACTTCACATACCTGAGTATGCGTCTAGCCGCATCCAAATGTGATTTCCTTGGAGCCTGCATAAACTGACTTACCAATCCAACAACATAGCTCAAATCTGGCCTGGTAATAGTCATATAAATCAAGCTTCCTACTATGCGTCTGTACATAGTAGGGTCTTCTAGAAGCTCACCTGCATCTGCGCTCAGCTTCACATTCTGCTCCAAAGGAACTGAAATAGGCTTACAGCCTGTCATCCCATATTTGGAAAGCATGTCCAATCCATACTGCCTCTGCAAGAGCTGTATCCCACTTGGTGATCTAATCACCTCAATGCCCAAGAAATAACGCAGCTCTCCCAAATCCTTCATCTCAAACTTTTGCTTCAATAGCATTTTCACATGAAGGATATCTTCATCACTGTCACCTGTCATAATCAAATCATCAACATAAATGACAAGCAGCATAATACATTTCTCTGTCTTTCTCACATAAAGTGAGAAATCTGCCTTGGAAATCTGAAAGCCAATAGTGACAAGATACTGCCCTATCTTGTCAGACCATACTCTAGGTGCTTGCTTCAAACCATACAAGGCTTTCTTCAACCTGCAAACAAACTCAGGATGAACAGTATGCACATAACCTGGTGGCTGCTCCATATAGACCTCTTCTTGCAAATCACCATGCAAGAAGGCATTCTTTACATCCATCTGATGTAAAGACCATCCCTTTGATGCAGCCATAGCAATGACTGCTCTTACGGTTGCCATCCTTGCAACCGGACTGAATGTTTCTTCATAGTCAATGCCATATGTTTGTGCATACCCCTTGACTACTAATCTTACCTTGTATCTGTTCACAGAACCATCTGCATTGTGCTTCACCTTATAAACCCACTTACAGCCAATTGCATTCTTACCTTTAGGCAAAGGTACCGATTCCCATGTAGCATTTGCTTCCAAGGCATCCATTTCTTCATCCATGGCTTTCTCCCATTTTTCTTTTCCCATGGCTTGCTCAAAAGAAGTGGGTTCTGGTTCCTGTATCACCTTGACCATATATGCATAGTGAATGGCTGTAAATCCATCATATTTCAACCTATCCACAGGATACCTAACTCTGGTAGACCTGCGCAAAGTGGGTTCACTCCCAGGTGCTCTCAAAACATCCTTGGTCTTCCTTACTCCAGGTGTAACAATAGAAGGAATACCCAACTCATCATCAATGCTCTGTTCTGAGCCACTGGATTCACCATCCACATAAGAGTGACCTGCATTCACATCAAACATGGGCTGATCAACCTTCTCTTTTCCTTTTCGTGATACCTGCATACCACTATCTGCATTACTTTGAGAAGATTCTCCTAATCTCAATCTGCCTGTCCATGGCGAAGAATGTGAACCACTGCTAGAGGACGCTCCAGGTCCACTAATATTTTGTGACTGCTGCTGTGAATTCTGTGCAGCATTACCATTTTGTGCATCTACATCATCAATCACATTTACCGGTTTATACCAGCTACTCATCTCATCAAAAACAACATCTCTGCTCACTGTAAACTTACGAGTAGAAGGGTTATAGCACCTATACCCTTTTTGCTGCAGAGAGTAACCAATAAAGATGCACTTCTCAGCTTTTGGATCCAACTTGGATCTCAACTCATCTGGCACATGTACATAGGCAATGCAACCAAAAATTTTCAAATGAGAAATATCTGGTTTCCTACCAGTATACCTCTCCTCTGGAGTCATTCCATGTATTGCTGCAGTGGGAGTCCTGTTCATTATGTAGACTGCTGTAGCAACTGCTTCAGCCCAATAAAAATCTGGCAGGTCTTTTTCATTGAGCATGGCACGAGACACCTCTCCAATATGTCTGTTTTTTCTTTCTGCAATTCCATTTTGCTGTGGGGTATGACTGCATGAATATTGCTGCTTTATGCCATGCTCCTGCAAGAACCTTGCAAACTCATTTGAGAGGTACTCTCCCCCTCCATCTGACCTTAGGCATTTTATCTACAGGCCTGTTTCTTTTTCAACCATAGCTTTAAGAGTTTTGAAATGCCAAAAAACTTCACTTTTCTTTTTCATAAAATACACCCAAACTTTTCTGCTATAGTCATCAATAAAACTGACAAAATAATGACAGCCTCCAAGAGATGCAGCTTTAGTTGTCCACACATCAGAGTGGATTAATTCCAATGGTTTCTTACTCTCTTGAACATGTCTAGGAAATGGTTTCCTTGCCTGTTTTCCAAACTGACAGGCTTCACATACCTTATGCATTTCTGCAACCTTGAATTTTGGCAAACCTGCAACAATATTTTGGGCCTGCATTGATTTAAGTCGATGTACATTAACATGACCAATGCGTTTATGCCAGATATCAATATCTGCAACTACACCGGTCCCATGTGCAAACATTGCTGCACTCAATTCAGGCATGTCTGCATCCAACGTAAACATTCTGCCCTTCTTCTTTCCTTTTGCTATCAAGCGACCTTTATTTTTCATATCCTCAACAAAGCATCCATGAGGATTAAATCTGACCTGCAAGCCCTGCTCAACCATTTGACCAACAGAAACTAGATTCTTGGTGATATTCGGGACATGAAATACATCGGACAGGTATTTCTTTTTCCCATCCTGCATAGACAAGGGAATTTTTCCAATCTGCACAATAGGATGTGCTGTATCATCACCAGTCTCCACAAATCCTGGTTTTTCCATTTTTCTTGCATCCTCCATCCATTCTGCATGACCTGTCATGTGGTTTGATGCACCTGAGTCAACATACCATACATCATTGCTTTCTTCTGCACTTGTCACAGAATTGTTCATGTGCTGCACCATGAACAAATGCTCATTTCTGTCATCACCCTGTCTACTAGAAGATGCATAATTCCCTTGTTGCAGTTTTCCATTCATGATGTCATTCTGCTTTTTATAGCAGTCTTTAGCCATATGACCCATTTTACCACAGTAGTAGCATTCAACATTATTGTTTGCATTTTGACCTCTTTGCCATCCACCACGACCTCTTTGGCTCCCCCTGCCTCTAGAGTTACCACGTCCTCCTCCATAGGACTAGTTTTCTTGAGTTTGCTGCATATTCTGATTTCTACCACGGCCTCCAAATCGGCCTCCTCTACCTCTGCCTCTACCTCTTCCAGCATTTGAGTAGAAGACAGCTTCTTTTGAAGTTCCTCCTGAAGAAGATGCACCACCATTTCTCTGCTCCTCAGAAATTAGAAGAGCAATCAACTCCTCAAAATCAGGAAATCTTTCACGGACGGAAATGGATGTTCGAAACTGTGCATAATCCTTTCCTAGACCATTCAAGGTCACAGAAACTAAATCATCATCTTCCACTGGCGACCCAATGGAAGCAAGTGCATCTGCAATCTTCTTCACCTTCATGTGGTAGTCATTGATGCTCATATTTTCTCTTTGCACATTATGCAACTCTTGCTTGAGCTGCATTTTCCTGGCTTGAGTATTTGTACTATACATTTTTGACAAAGTATCCCATGCCTCCTTTGGCGTACTTGCATCCTGAATATGCACAATCATAGAGTCTGAAATACTGATAGACAGCCAGTACATAACTTTCCTAGCTCTCTCATGCCATGCTTTAAATGCCTGCATTTGCTGTTGATTGGGAACATCAGGAAGAACTGGTTCTTCTTCATTTCCAGCAACAAATTCCCAATATCCTTTTCCCATAAGGAAATTCGTCATTCTAAACTTCCATGCTTGGAAGTTGTTCTTGTCAAGCTTTTCAGTGACAATCTGTGAAAGAGAATCAGATGCCATCACAGAATACTGCAAAAAATTCTGTCACTGCAAAAAACACAGCTTCACCCTCACAAGGGCAAATCTGCAAAACTGGCGAAAGTGGTATTTGACCACACAGTCACTTCCTAGTGACGATTTTGCATAAACATGAACCAATGATGATTCTGAAACTCCCAATGTCTCTGCGCACAAGCATACGATGCAATTTCTACAGTAACTTTTCACCGATCTATAGAATAGTGGTCGCACAGCATAAAACAGGGCCTTTTCCTGAGTGCGTGCAGAAAACTTCTGCCTCCAAAATAGGCCCCGAAACTCCCGCAGCATATAGTGCCCTCTTGCTTCACCGCGAAGGGCGTCTCAACCTGAGACAATGCACTCCTGCACTTTCCGGCTGTGCTACCTGCAGAGATCTACTCCCAAAACAGAAAATGAAAGCAACACTGCTCCTCTTACCAGAACACTGCGAGCTTGGCTTGCTTTCTTGAGCTCCTTACCACGAACAAGGCTCTGATACCATGTCAAGATTGTGGGAGAGAAGGAAGGAGTCTCACTTGTAGCTTTCTTGCTTGCACAATGGGGGAATACACACAAGGGTGGAGGCTGAAAACAGTTTTCCTCTTCTTAGTTGTGTAAGCCAAAAGAACTCTCTTACAAAGAAATAGAAGAACCCTATATATGGGTCTCAAACCAAACTCAACTAACTAAGGTGGCATACTAACTGAGCCACGAACTAGAGTAGATAAGGATAGCTATCATGTAGCTATTATTCATGGGCGGTGTACCAACCGCGTCTGCAACTGACAAGTCGGTGACATAAATACACAACGGTCACCCTGGCGTATCACGAGTGGAGCTCGATATCTCAACATGACTATCGAAGTTCTTTAAACTTCTCAGATCCAACCTTGAGGATTGAAGCTTCAAGGCAAATGCTGGAAGATATGGATGACCAAATGAAGACAATAAGATAGGACATCCAAGCTGCCAAGGGTAGATAGAAGGCATACGCGGATTTGAAACGCCAAGATAGAACCTTCGCTGAAGGAGACATGGTCTTCATTAGCGTACGCCCAAAGAAGAGTTCCCTATCCTTAGGTGTGTTAGAAATCAAGCTCACCGTCAGTGTGTCTTCATCTATGACCGACATCTATGACAGCTAGTGTGTACAGCTGTCTACATGTGACTACATTAAATAAGTCGAGTTAGTAGTCAGTTAGTGACCTGACTAGAGTCAGTCAGTCTAGTCTACATTTACACTAGGTCACTTATCTTGTAGTGGGCGTGTGTTTTTCAGTTTAGTGTGTGGAAATGAAGGAATGAGCTTGAGAGCCTGAAGGCTCATGGATATGGAGTCTTTCCCTTTCTCTCTCTCTACTCTTTGAACATGGTATCAGAGCTTCATCCATGAGGCTGTGGGAGAATGGGCATGACAACTTGCAGTGCAAAGGAGATGGAAGTAAGGAATGAGGAAGAAGTTGGACACTTGCAAATGAAGCCATAGTCAAAGGAAGGAATCAGCGTGGACAGTCTCCTGAAAATCAGCAACCTGTATCTGAAAATCTGCGCCTGCTGATCTGAATGGACAGCAACCTGTATCTGAAAATCTGCGCCTGCTGATCTGAGTGGATAGCAACCTGTGCCTAAAAATCTACACCCCCTGGTCTGAAAATCTGCGCCTGTGGATCTGAGTGGACAGAAATCTGTCAATCTTCAGTGGGGCACCTGGACAAGGTTCATAGAGCATGTATGCTCACTATTGAAGGTATTTGAAGTGTGCAAGAAGTAAATGCTTGTGTGGGAGCTCTGTTATGAGCTGGAGTGACAGACACAGACCTGTAATCATTTTTGAACTGCTGTAAACATGAATGGATAGCATGCATTCAGTCATTACTGACACACAGGAGCCTTGTACTACACTCAGAAGGCATCTTTGGAGCACAAGAATGTGTCAAAACATGTATACATTGGATCAAATGTCTTGGAGCTGAGATCTCTTGCTCAGAATACTCAAATCTGAAAATCAATGACAGGCTGAAAACTGTCATACACAGTTGCTCAGAATACTCAGATCTGAAAATCAATGACAGGCTGAAAACTGTCATACACAGCCAATGACAGAATACTCAGATCTAAAAATCAATGACAGGTTGAAAACTGTCATACACAGTCAATGACAGAATACTCAGATCTAAAAATCAATGACAGGCTGAAAATTGTCATACACAGTCAATGACAAGTACTGTGCATTACTGAAGCAATACAGGTCATCTTGGGCGTTCCATCATCTATATGAACTGGCCTATACATGCTGAATGCATGGAGAATTGAAGCAAGCAATGAGCATCATTGAAAACTGAATTTTGAAGCTGAAATAAATGTAGGTACACTGTCCTGGTTAATTACAAACAGCTCATGAGGTTTATGCCATTGGTCAATGAAGACAGGTTGTTTATGCCTACTCAAATGCTCATGTATTGAACTTGCCACTACAAAGTAAATGTATGACATGGTCAAAAGACATTTTGGAGCTGCTTGGAGCTTGGTATGCTGAATTCTGTTTGACTGCAACCTGAAACTGAATTTGTTTACACACTCAGTTTTGGACTTGAAATTGCTATTGGTTACTCACAGTTTACAATTTTCAGACTGCATGTATGTACCCTGGCAGTGAGGTTACATAAGCTTAAGCTGAAGCAAACACATAGCTTATGTATTGACAGTTATATCTACAGTTGAGACCACTTGTTTGAGGGTTGTTTTGGGGTGTCAGTGGGCTGAAATACCCTGGTTTTTTCTGCAATTTAGTGTAGAAAACTGTCATAAACTGTTACGGACTAAACTTAGTCAGTCATACTTATTGGACTGCAGGGATTTAGGCACTTGATAGACAGTCTATTGCATCATGGCTAATGCACATGGGACTGACAATATCACTCAGATAGTTGGAGAGAAGTTGGATAATAAGAACTTTACATTATGGAAATTCAGAATGAAAAACTTTCTGGTTGGCAGAGGTTATTGGGATTTATGTACAGGAGATGAAGTTGCTCCTGAGTTGCCTGCACACAATTCAACAAATGAACAGAAAAGAGCCTACAGGCTATGGAATAAAAGAGCATGCAAGGTGCTGCATTGGTTTTCCTTATGTATATCTGATGCTATAGTAATTCAAATCACTGGATGTGAGACTCCGAAGGATGCTTGGGACATACTGATGAAAAATTATGGAACCATGACACATGCAAGAAAGATCCAGTTGAAACAGCAGTTCAACAACATGTCTAGGAATGGCAAGAGCATCCAGACGTATACCATGGAGATTAAGACCATAGCTGATCAACTTGCTACTATTGGCTCAAGTGTATCAGAAGATGATATGATTGCTGTTGCTTTGAATGGCTTAGGCAAAGAGTACAAAGCTTTTGACATTTCCATTTCTGTCAGAGAAGAGCCCCCTAGATGGGAAGAGCTAGTTGCTTTGTTGCTGCATGAGGAAGTCATTGGTTTGAATACAGGTTCTAGTGCATCTCAGAGTAGAGATACTGTGTTGTACTCTAGCTAGCGTGGCAGAGGATCTAGAGGTCCTGGTTCATTTCGAGGTCGTGGTGACACTCGTAATACTTATGGACAGCAGCAGCAGCAGAGTAATTGGCATGGTGCAAATACACAAGGCCAGTGAGGATTTGGTGGTTTTAGAGGCAGGGGGAGATCACCTCGAGGAAGAGGAGGTGGATCTGGATCTTGGCAGTCTACTGATCAGTCCAACAAGGACAAGGACTGTCATTATTGTGGTCAGTATGGGCACATACCGAAGGAATGTTACAAAAAGTAGAATGACATGAAGACAAAAGGGAAACAGCATGGGCATTATGCATCCTCTAGTGGTGGTCAAGATGATCAGGTTGATAGACTATTTGCCATGCAGCATGTGTCCAAGACTGTGTCAAGGCAGAACATAGATGACAGGTGGTACATTGACTCTGGTGCGTCAAACCACATGACCCCGCATGGAGAGTGGTTTGATGAGATGGTTGCAGGTACACATGGTCATGTATGTACTGGGGATGATACCCAACATGACATAAAGCATAAAGGGATTGTTCCATTGATGATGCCTGATGGCAAGAAGAAAGGCCTGCATGATGTCTTACATGTACCGACCATAACAAAGAATTTGTTGTCTGTGGGTCAAATGGCAGAACAGAATCTGCAAGTGAGGTTTAACAAGGATGGATGTTTCATTGAGGAGTATGGAAATGGCTGCAAGCTAATTGCCAAGGGCAAAAGGGATGGCAGGATGTTTACTTTGGAAGCGACCATTCCTGAACTTAAAGCAGCTATGTTTGTTCATGATGAGAGTGCCATCAGAGATGTAGAGATCTGGCACAAGAGAATCGGACATGTCAATGTACAAAAGCTGAAATCTATGCAGCAGAAAGAAGTAGTACTTGGATTACCTAAATTCAAGTATAATGATTTTGGTCATGTATGCCCTGCATGTCAGTTTGGGAAGCAGGCACGGTTTCCTTTCATGAGACATGTAAAAAACAGCACTAGGCCTTTACAATTGGTACACTCTGATATCTGGGGTCCTTCACATAATGCTTCCTTTGGCGGTGCACGATATTATGTCTCATTTATTGATGATTTCAGCAGGTACACTTGGCTTTATATCTTGAAACATAAGGATGATGTGTTTGATGCATTCAAAGACTTCGAGAAACATGCTGAAAATGAATTGGGCTGTTACATATCATGTTTGAGATCAGATGGAGGAGGTGAATATGTCTCAAACTACTTTGACAGGTATCTTGCTAAACATGGGATCAGAAGACAGCTCACATGCAGTTATACACCGTAGCAAAACGGTGTTGCAGAGAGGAAAAACAGGGTTTTAATGGAGTCAGCTAGAGCTATGCTGAATGAAAAATGTCTGCCAAATGGTTATTGGGCTGAAGCAGTGGTGACTGCTCTATATGTGCTGAATTGAATCCCTACAGCAGGGATTCATGATGTCACTCCGTATGAATGGCTATATGGTCATAAACCTGATATTTCACACTTGAAGGTATTTGGCAGCATTGCATATGTGCATATACCGGATGAGAAGAGGAAGAAATTGGATCCTAAGGCAGTGAAAAGTGTGTTTATTGGATATGCACAGGAACGGAAAGCTTATAAGTGTTATGTACCTTCTACGCATGAGACACTCATAAGCAGAGATGTGGTATTTGATGAGTTAGCATCTTGCTATGGGAATCCTGTTGCAGTGCCTACTGATGGCTCACCCAGTATGAGTCATGCTGAAAGTACTCCTGCAGAGAGTACTTCCATGACTGGTCAGACAGGTGATGTATCATCTACAGTGAGTCCTTAGACAGGACGATTACGGAGTCGCACTACTGCATCCACTGACATGGATATGTCAATGAGGGGGAGAACAGATAAGGGAAAAGAAAAGGTTTTTGAAGATGTAACAGGTCCACTCACTGCAGGTTATGATTCATCTAGCAGTGATAGCTTAGATAGTGAATTGGGGATTCCGTCTGTTATGACGCCAGGTGCTAGACAGAGCCGTTATGTGCCGCCTCATGAGAGGCAAGCTCACAGTGAGCCACAGCTCAGGAGATCAGAGAGGGTCAGACGACCTATTGACAGGTATACTTACACTGGATATTCAGCCCGTCATTATGCTTATATGACAAAAGTAACAGGTTTTAGAGAACTAAGTAAGTTTGATGAGGCAGTTTCAGATGAGAATTGGCGTGCTGCTATGGATGAGGAATATTTAGCTTTGGCCAAAAATTGTACATGGGATTTGGTATAGTTGCCTGAGGGCACAACACCTATTGGATGCAAGTGGGTATATAAGGTAAAATGTAAATCAGATGGATCATTGGAAAGATATAAGGCCAGGCTGGTTGCAAAAGGGTATGCGCAGCAGTATGGTCTTGATTATGAGGAGACTTTCAGCCCTGTAGCAAAGATGGCTACAGTTAGAACTGTGATTGCTTTGGCAGCAGCTAGAGGCTGGAAACTATGGCAGATGGATGTAAAGAATGCATTTCTCAATGGAGAATTACAGGAAGAGGTTTACATGGAACAGCTTGAAGGCTATGTACATCCAAAATTTCCAGCACATGTATGTCGGCTGAAAAAGGCATTATATGGGTTGAAACAGGCATCCAGAGCATGGAATGCTCGCATCAGCAGTTATTTACAGCAACATGGTTTCCGATTGGGAGATGCTGATCATAGTCTGTTTGCAAAGAAGACAGATAGTGGCTATGTTTTTCTAGTTGTCTATGTTGATGACTTAATCATTACAGGAGATGATGAAAATGGGATTGCAGAAATAAAGACATGTTTGCAGGCTGAGTTTAAGGTCAAGGATCTTGGAGAGCTGAAATATTTTTTGGGAATTGAGGTTGTCTCTACACCTCGATGCATATGGCTGCTACAGAAGCAGTATGCTCATGACATGTTACAGAAATATGGTATGGCTAATTGCAAGCCTATGGATACGCCTTTGGAGCAGAATGTAAAGCTACAGATTGATGTTGGGACAGAGATTGAGAATGTTACTATGTACAGACAGATGGTAGGCAGCTTGATCTATCTCACGATCACTAGACCTGACTTGAGTTATGCTGTGGGGCTGATCAGTCAGTTCATGCAGAAGCCTCGCAAATCACACTTGGATGTAGTCAGAAGAATTTTGAGATATGTAAAGGGTACCACAAATCATGGGTTATTTTATGCATATGGGAAAACCCTTAACTTGATGGGGTACACTGATGCTGACTGGGCTGGTTGCACATATGACAGGAGGTCAACCAGTGGCTATGCATTTGGATTGGGTAGTAGCATGATCAGTTGGCAGAGTAAGAAACAGCCTACAGTTGCATTGTCCAGTATGGAAGCAGAGTATCGTGGTGCGGCCTTAGCGGCGTGTGAAGTTAAGTGGTTACAGAAGTTAGTGAATGACTTGGGAGTACACTTGGACAACAAAGTCAAGCTGTACTGTGACAATTTGAGCAGTGTTATGTTAGTAAGCAATCCTGTTTATCATGCAAGATCAAAACACATTGAGGTTCACTACCATTTCATCAGGGAAATGGTTTTAGCAGATCAGATTGACTTGGAGCATGTGAAGACTGAAGACCAAGTAGCAGACATCTTTACCAAATCACTTGGTAAAGATAATTTCATTCACTTTAGATAGCTACTTGGAGTGATACATATGATTTAAGTTTTGTTTTTGAGCTTGAGGGGGAGTGTTAGAAATCAAGCTCACCGTCAGTGTGTCTTCATCTATGATCGACATCTATGACAGCTAGTGTGTACAGCTGTCTACATGTGATTACATTAAATAAGTCGGGTTAGTAGTCAGTCAGTGACCTGACTAGAGTTAGTCAGTCTAGTCTACATTTACACTAGGTCACTTATCTTGTAGTGGGCATGTGTTTTTCAGTTTAGTGTGTGGAAATGAAGGAATGAGCTTGAGAGCCTGAAGGCTCATGGATATGGAGTCTTTCCCTTTCTCTCTCTCTACTCTTTGAACAAGTTGAGTGCAAGAAGCTAAGTCCAAGGTATTGTGGACCCTACAAGATCCTCAAGTGCATAGGACCCAATGCTTATAGACTACAACTCCCTAAGAACCTAAAGGTTCATAATGTATTTCATATCAGTCTACTGAAAAAGTATATACCTAATCCTAGCCATGTACTTGATGACCAACAAGTTGTAATGCCTAGCCAAGGAGTCCTTGAGCTACGGCCTAACAAGATCTTAGATGTTAGGGAGAGACAATTGAGATCTAGAACCTTGAGAGAATTTCTCATCCAGTGGAAATATTATCCCGAGGAGGATGCCACTTGGATAGATGAAAGTACTCTCAACCGACAATACCCCCAGTTCTTTTCGAGATGAGGACATCTCGATTCCTCCAAGGGGGAGAGAATGTAATATTTCCACTCAAAAATATTGTTGAACTTGACTCCTCGCACGCCTCGTAAAACCTATGCAAGGTTATCTCCCACACCATAATTATCGATAGATTAATCCGTACCCCGTATGCACAAAAATGAGGCCTCCGCATTGTGAAATCGAGGCTGGGGTTGAAGATCATAAAAAAACCGCGGGAGAACACCCTTTTTGAAGGGGCAATAGGGATAATGATGAAATTTAAGTCAATTTTTTTTATAATTATCCCTTCCCCCAGCGATGCATGGCTGGAGGAGAGGGAGTGTGGGGAGGAATGGCCTAGGTAGAGTGGTGTGGGTTGCATGAGGGGGGGAGCCATGCATAATCCACGTGGTGACTTCCCTCCCCCCACCCCCCTCCAAAGCTATAAAAACACCTCTTAGTGTGGCACAATGGGGATAAGGAGGAGAGAAGTTGCCGTGTTGACGAACGCTGCCGTGTTGTTGGGAAGATGCCGCTACCGTCACGAATCCGCCGCCAGGCTACCGATGCAGTCGCTGCCACGCCCAGTCCACCCGTCAGGCCGCCTCCATTCCATCATAAACCCCCCTCCTGTCGTCGATAATTTTCCCTCCCCTCAATCATTACTTTAATCCCACGTTTTCTGAGAAAATCAGAAGCTTCTAAAGGATAAGGCCCTTAGGCCTTGTTCCTACGCGGCCTCCCTCGATTTTAAAACCTGGTTCGTCAAGCCCCAATTCCTGTGCAAGGGAAGAAGCACGCAGGCTTGGAGGCCATTTTGTCAAAGCAGAGGAAAATTCAGAGATCGAGTAAGAGATCACGGAGTTCAAGTCATCATCGATGGCTCCCAAGAAGACGCAAGGCGCACGCGTGGAAGCCTTGGACCCAAACTTTCACATGGACATCACGGCAAATCCTCATAACTAGGTTCTTGGAGTAATTTCCACGTTGGGCATGTTTAAAAATTCATAGGAAAGCTAAGAATATAAATTGCTTATTCATCTTGCGTGTGTAGTTGCATGTTGCTATTTTGGTGCATTTCCAAAGTAATGAGTCTAAACGCCGATTGCTTAGGGCAAAGGATGAAATTGTTAAGTGCATTTTTGACTGGCCATGGAAAGAATAAGCGTATGTCGCATTTTAGGCAATATCTTCCTTGTAATGATTCGCATGAGGAAAAGTCATTAACACCTATAGGATGTTATCAGGAAAGAAATTGTAGAGCACGAAAATGAATCAATGGACTTGCATGTTGCATATGCTTGTAAAATGGAATAAGTTAACACTAGTCCTATAATATTCACTTGCATGAACTTCATTAGCTATGTTGTAGTTGGGAAAGGGTTGCATGTTGCATATTTGTCATGCGAAAAAATTCATTCATCAGGAGTTGCATTTAAGGAAAGGTTGCATGGTTTATCAAAGCATGAAACTCAAATGCTTAGACAAAAGGTTATAAGCATTATTCCTTGATGTAAATCCTACTAGGTCCTAGGTAAGTTATTCTTCAAATTATCATGCGTAATGACTTTAGCAAGAAAAGTTAGGGTTAGTGCAAACCTTTTGGTGTGTAGAAGTAATGATTCGCATGTTTACATGTATTGTGACGTCTTGCAAACTAGCTTAGCATCTCTAGGAAAGAATCGTCCTTGTCGCAAGACAAATAGGTCAATTTACCCAAATCACTTGTGATATTATAACTGTTAGGGTTTCGTATAGGCATAACCAGTCGACACGATAAACACCTCAAGTACTAGCTAGGGCTTGGCACGTTAGGAATATAGCCTAGTATCATACTTGGACACCAAGTCGAAACCCTCAAACCCAAAGGTCCTACCCACATTCACGAAATGTTGGGTCAATTGGACGCTCATGCAAACAATGATCTAGGGTTTCTACCTTAAGGATTGTTCGACCTAATGCTAAAACTCAGATTGAGTTTGGGAACCCTAGGACTGAACATTGTCGGCCTAGTACAATTAGGGTTGGTGTTGAGAAATAGACAAATGATGTATGCTACAGGATGAGGTGTTGTATCCCATAAGCAGAGTGAGGAGAGTGGAGAAGTTGGAAAGTTATAAAGACATGTACTTGGTTCACTTTTCAAGTAATGCTATTGTCCTTTCAATCAAATGTCAGTGTCATTGTCCTTACACACAAGAATGTCTTTATGAGTCCAAGTCTCAATCTTGGAACCTAATTCACTTGTGTGACAATTGGTCTTGTCAGTCTATGTCTTCATGAGTTTGTACTTTGAGTTCCAACCTCCATAGCTGCCATGCTCTAGATTTGTGTTTTTCAACATGGTATCAAAGCTCAGTTGAGCATGGTTTAGCTCTTCTCTACTCTTTCTCAATCCATCTTCAGCTCTAGTCAGCTCAGTTCTAGTCCATGACTTCATCTCTCAACTCTACCTTCACTTGAGCTTACATGTCAGCCATAGCCAGCAGCACCCTGTCATCTTGAAGCTCCTGTATCTCACTCCACATATCAAATCTCTCTGAGCTTCCTTCTAGAGAGGTGTTCTCCACCTCATAAATCTTCCCTCTATCACTTCAATCCATGAGATTTGGCTATCTGGACCTCAGCATTGTCACTGTTGTCAGTTGCTACCATAGCCCTAGTTTGTGGCCTGTAGGACATACCTCACTTTGAGCTCTCATATCTCTCAAATCAGGCAATATTTTAGTGTGCTTTCGTCTAGAGGATTGTTCTTCTACTCAAGTAGCTTCTTCCTATCACATCTAAGCTTGGGCACTTACAAGCCTAGCATTGCTGAAATTCGACATCGCTACTATAACTCCGCCTGTTTATGATTCGCTAATTTGCGTGCATACTGTTGTACCCGATCCTGACGATTTTCATGGGGTTCTTGTAGAGCATGGAGTAAGCTACATTTTCATAATTTTTTTTTCAAAATGATCAATACTAGCTCTAGATATTTGGAAAAAACCAGGCCTGGGCCAAAACCCTAATCCAGGAAACCATAGCCATCAAGGCCCAAGCTCATTTTTTTTCAATTTCTCATTCCCTTCAACTTAGGGCACACATTGCCACTCTTATCTGAGTCTAAACTCAGTTCCCAACAAGATTAACACTTCAAATCAACAAGCAAGAAGAAGATCAAGCATTGACATTCAATACTAAGCTCAAGAATAGTATCTATTGATACTCAACTAGTGTCAGTTGACACTAACCTCCTTGTGGCACTTCACAAATTTCCCTTGCTGGTCTTTTCTCAGTTAATTGGAGCTACTCAACATGGCAGAGCTTGAGAAAATAGCAAAGTTCAATGGAGAAGGCTTCCATGCCTGGAAGGAGAAAACCATGTACCACCTCATGCGGAAGGATTTGTGGGACCTATTTGAAGATGAGGAAGAAGATACAGATGACAAGGAGGAAGATGCAGAAATCGGGATACTTGCAGTAGCTCCATCAAGAACCAAAGAATGGAAGAAGATGAACAACAAAGCTCTACGCATCATTGCATGGGGACTATCTGATGATGTCCTGCATCATATCTTTGACATCAGAGATGCTACAAAGGCTTGGGAAGAGCTTGACAAGATCTTTGGTACTCAAGCAAAGAATTCAAAGGTAAAATTGCTCATGCAATTTTATAAGCTAGATATAAAGGATAGTGCTTCCATGTCCATACACATTAATAAGTTTAAGAGTTTAAAAACCCATCTTGCAACTCTTAAAAAGAATATTGATGAAGATGAAGCAATAGCCGTACTACCTGCAAGTGTAAACAAGGATCCATATGAGAAACTTGTGTCCACTCTAAGTAATGTTCCGAGTCTCTCACTCAAAGATATTGAGCACTCATTGCTTAATGAAGAAAGAAAATTTAAAAGCAAAGATGTAAAAGAGACCAACTCAAGGAAAAACCTCTTATACACTAGAGGAGATACTGGACCCAAAGGAAGAGGTCGAGGATTCAACACCGACAATAGAAGTCAGTGTAAACAATCATGTGACTGCAACCTATTCATCAATGGTCTAAGTCCCTCTGCCCTAGTAAAAATTACCACATTTTCACAAGGCATAATTTCTCCATGTACGTATAGTTAACTTCAAATATCCCCAATTTTTGACTAGTAAAGGCTATTGGATGATACCATTTCTCTTCCCAAATTTGGGCTAGACAGCAGAGCTAATACTATGCATTGTTATTACTAAAAATATAAAGAAAACTCTACCTCTTCTAGGTGCTTTTAGAATTGGCGCTTTTTCTAATTTTTACTTCACATCCTCAAAGTATATTTGACGAAAGGTTTCATTCCAACTGGAAAGGTCCCAATCCTCAGAATTTCATTTTCTGATTGTGGCCCTTTACCAAGTAGAGCAAAACAAGGTCTCCTTGCTCAAAGTTGCATTGTTTGACATGCTTGTCAAACCACATCTTCCGTCGTGCTTTCTCACAAATTAGGGTGTGGGTGGCTAGAAGCCAAGTCTCAGTGAGTTGTTCCAATTCCATGAGACGGTCAGTCCAAGCTTCTTTCCCTTCCCATCTCTCCTGTACTGCTATCCTAAAGCTAAGGATAAAGAAATCTAATGGAAATATTGCCTCAATCCCATAGGTCATCCTAAAGGGTATCTGTCCCCCATAGCCATTTTATAGGCCGTTTGATAAGCCCGTAATGCTGCCATAAGTTTTTTGTCCTAGTCACTTCGTGAGGTAGAAACTATCTTCGTAAGGATGTTGACTAAGATCTTGTTTATGGATTCTACTTGGCCATTAGCCTGAGGATAGTAGGGTGAGGATTTCCTATGGATGACTAAGAAGGTTGAGAGCAGGTGGAAAATCATCTCATTGATTAAGTGAGTTCCTTGGTCACTTACTAATTCAATAGGACAACCAAATTGTGATATAACTTGCTCCCACAAGAACTTTGATGTGGTCCTAGCATCTTTCTTCCTGGTGGCTTGTGCCTCGGCCCATTCCATGAGATAGTCAATTGCTATGATGATGATCTAGCCTATGAGTATTGTGCTATAGGACTGATAGCCCAATGAAGTCGATTTCCCATTTCTCAAAGGGTTGTTGTGCAATGATAGGGGTCAACTCCATCTTGTCCTTTTGTGTAGGAACTTTAGTCCTTGGGCACTCGTCACAATGCTTTACGAACTTAGTAGCGTCACGAAATAGGGTGGTCCACCACAACTGAGATTGCAGTACCTTCTTGCGAGCTCTCGTATCCCTGCTAAAGTGCCCTCCAGCAATCCCTCCATGTGCTTCACTCAACACGTCATACATTTTGTGCTTGCACACACATCGTCGTAGCAACCTGTCTTGCCCTAGCCTATAAAGTTGACCGACTATCAATCGGTAAGGTTGATCAACTATCAATTGGTAAGGTTGGATTTAGATTAAAGTCTTGCCCTAGCCTATAAAGTTGACCGACTATCAATTGGTAAGGTTGGATTTTTAGAATAAGTCTCCTAAGCTTGGCTCAGAAAACACTACTCTAGCACTTGGACTATGTCATCCACTGAGTACGGTGCTAGATCAGCTCTTAACAAGTCTTTCTCACTAGACAAGTTGAAAATATGAGCGTCCGGAAGATCATAAGCTATGCTTTGTCTAGCTACTTTTCCTGTGGTTATTTGAGACATGTGTCAGCCATGTAGTGATGCTTGCCCTTGCATACCACCACAAAGAAATCAAATTCTAGAAGATGAAGCAACCATCTAGCAATGCATCTAATAGCACATGGTTTATTCACAAGATACAATAGTTCTTGATGGTCTACAAAAAAGGTGAAAGGCATGGCTAGGAGGTAGTGTCAGAACTTATTTACAGTGAACACCATGGCCAACCCCTCCCTTTCTATGGTGGAGTCGTTCATCTCTGTGTCAGTGAGCTTCCCTAGGGGACCAAGAAGTTCCTAGGTGCGTAAAGGATTTACTAACCAGGGCCCCCTACCACCTCCTACTTAATGTGATCCATTGGGAGACCTCTCGCCATCAGAGTCAATCCATGCTTTTGTGGCAGAAAAAAAAACATCCCTTCTTGGTATGGGGATTCAGAACCCATCCTTGGGGGAGGTATAGGGATCCTCAATTTTTATCTATTCCAATACTTAATTCAATCAAGATCTAATCTAGAAAATCACAAACAAGATTGATGTCTTCAAGTAGTTATGACTTGAATCAATCATGCAACTTTCAAGTGATGATTAATCTAGTAGCAAATGATACTTGAATTTCACATAATGAACTCTTCCCCTTGGAATTTAACTAAGGGTATCTAGATTTTGGGGTCTCTAACTTCCTAGTTTAAGGTTTATTCTTGTAACCAACTTTCTTGGCCTTAAGTTAGTTTCTTTAACTTATAGATATTTCTGATCTTAAATTCTTCTATCAAAGCTTCTAGATTAAACTATATCCTTGACTAATTTCTTCGAAGTTCATTCTTAATAAATCCGTCTTGAAAAATACATCATGATTTCTCTTGAGTTCTATAATTTCGTAGTTTCCCTAACTATTTCTAGCCTATAAGATGTTCTAATAAATTACCAAGTGAATACTCTAAGATCTAGTATTTCTTAAGAGAATTATCTTATTTCTATTGAATTAAAATAGAAATTTTTACAAAAAAATTGTGGTTACATCAAAATTGGTAAAGGGTTGTTATCCGTGCCCGTGACTACATTAATGACTCTTGTGCTCGCAACTCCAACTGTTGCTTCCACATTAGTAGGGTCATTCACTATTTTTTCTTGTGAATTCTTTTTCTTCATGGCCATGATAGAAATATGATTCGTAGAAAAAGAAGAACTTGACAATAATACCGGTTGGCAAGGGTACCAGTTGGCAAGGGTGTAAGACTCTTGATCATGATGATGGTTATTGCGGGATTCAATGATGTAGACCTCGCGGATGGTTCTTCTTGCCTCATGGAGAGCAATAGTTTTCTCTCTCTAGTAGATGAAATAGAGATGAGAGTAGAAGTATGACTTCTAACTGGATTGATAGAATAGGATAGAGTTCTTTAGTGTCTTCTCTTCTCGAATTAGAGTAGAAGATGATGAGAGACCTTTTACCTATCCCTTTCCTTGGGTTGAATGGAATGATGTCTTTTCGTCTTGCACAATAGATTTCTCTTGTTCCCCCTTCTTGGTCATCACCAAGCCTTCAATTTATAGTTTTGTAGGGGGGGTAAAAGAGAGAACACTTGCTTTTTAGTGTTTTTCGATGAATCATTGATGATAAAGAGAGAATTCTTTCTTTTAGCACTTTTGATGACATTTATTGATGGCATCAGAGAGAGAGCTCCATTTTTGTAGCACGAAGATAAACATTTACAAATATATGGGCGAGCACTGCATGGTGCATCGTCAGGTGACCATCACTCCAAGGCTTATGACCAACGTGGAAACCAAGGCATAGACCTTGGCATCTTGGCCTTAGCATACTTGGCAATAGGTTAGGAAGGCTTCATTTTCACTATTGGATACACGCAAGAAGGTCCCACTAGCTCTTGTAGGAAAAATCTTCCCGGGAGGTCACCCATCCCGATACTATCGTCACCCAAGTGCACTTAACTACCAAGTGACTATCCACTAGGCTAGTTCTTTTTGTTGTTCTATACTACAAACATAGTTTTAATAAGCTAGACTTGGGAGGGTATCCCAAGTCTTTCTTCCATGCATTGACATATAATACCTCTTTAATAATAATTATTATCTTCATAATGAGAGTCAGTTTTATAATTAGAGCTAGTTTTTTTTAAATAATGTGCAACATAAATCAATTTTCTTTGGAATATATACACACATTAAAATAAACTAAGTAATGGGGACATTATAGAAAACACACGTCACTACTTTAGGCTCAAGTTTCTTTCATTTTTCATCAAGAACATGGATATATGCAATACTACCAAATACTTTCAAATGTTGGATATAGGCTTGTAGCCATACAATTGCTCATAAGGTGTCCTTTTATGTATTCCTATAGTAGGTATTCTATTCATCATATAGATAGCCGTAAGTGCTACTTTAGCCCAATAATGCAATGACATATTCTTCTCATTTAACATGGTCCTGGCCACCTCGATAATTACCTTGCTCTTTCTTTCAACAACTCCATTCTACAATGGAATATATTTGCAAGTCAATTGCCTCCTGATCCCATGTTTTGCTAAGTATCTATCAAAATCCTTCGAGATATACTCTCCACTACCATCAGATCTTAAGCAATAGACATAACAATTAATCTTTTTTTCAGCATGAGTTTTAAAATCCATAAAGATATCCAACATCTCATCTTTATGGTTTAAGATCTATATCCACATGTACCTATTATAGTCATCCACAAATATCAGATAATATTGATACCGACTAAGTGTTGCATTATGCAGAGGTCCCAAAACATCTGAGTGCACAAGCTATAAAGGCTTGCTACTATTCCAGGTGTATTCTTGGCAGATGGAAACCTGTCTTGTTTTTCAAAATGACATGCTAAGCATACATGTCCCAAATCTGCATAGTTAAACCTTAGTAGCCATGTAACAAGCTCCTTATGCTGCATATTATTTAGCTTTTGGACATTTATATGTCTAATCCACTTATGCCAAATATCTATGTCTCAAATACTTGTCCCATCATGAGCAAACATAGTAGCATTAAATTTAGGTATGTTTGCATCCATGTAAACATCCTACCATGTCTCTGGACTAGCAACTGATCTACATCCTTTGCTATACTCCTCTATGAAGTAGCCATCTCTATTAAATCGTACCTATAGGTTTTGCTCAATCATTTGACCTACAAATAATAGATTCTTGGTTATTGATGGAACATGCAATACATCATACAAGTGCTTCTTTCTACCCCATCAAGCATAAACAAAGGAAGAATCCTTATGTGTGCTATGTCATGCTGAGAATCATGTCTAGTACATACATACCCATTAGCACCTATTTTCAGCTTATCAAACTACTCACCATGTGGTGTCATGTGGTTTGAGGCATCAAAATTTGTATACAAGATATCATGAGACTTTTCTTGTTTCTTGCCCTTGTTATGTATATGAGTCATAGCAAAGAGGCTTTAACCAATCTCAGGCTTTGCATGACTAAAAGGTGCATAATGCCCTTGCTAACTACCCTTATAATCAACCTGCTTCTTCCAACACTCCTTTTCAATGTGGCCATGCTTGCCACAATAATGGTAATCTTTATCCTTGTTTGGATTTTCATGAGTATACTGAGTGTACTAAGATCCTTTGTGCCGCCCCTAGATTGAGATCTCCCCCTTGGACGGGAGTATCCACAACCTTTACCAACAAATCTCTATTGAGTTTTCTCATGCTAAGATGCATGCTATTGGGTTCCCCTCCCATAGGTAAAACCTATGCCACGATGACCATGACCTTTTTTATAAGAGTAAATAGTTTTATCTTTGGTTTTAGAGCTACTCGACCTCATAGGCAAACCTGATTTCAATTCTTCATGGATAAGAAAATAATACAAGTTCATTAAAGTTAGGCATTTCAACCTTGATTAAGATTGGTGTATCAATGGACTTACATTCTAGACCTAGACCATTCAAGCTCATAGCCACCATATCATCATCATCTACCTCAACTCCTATACAAGAGCTAACTGATCTATAATAGTCTTTATCTTGGTCACATTATCTTGAATGGACTAACCTTTCTTGTCCATTCTATTAAAGTTTTGCTTCAACTAAATTCTGTGTGCACTAATAATCATCTCATAGTATCTCATCAAAATACTCCAAGCATCCTCAAGTGATTTGGAATTCATTACGTGCATGACCATTGCATCAAAGATACATAAAGATAGCCAATGTAACACTCCTTGGGATCTTTCAATCTATGAATGATAAGCCCTAAGCTAATCAAAAATTGGTTGAGCCTTTTTAGGAAGCTTAGATTCAGCTTTTGCACTTGTGACCAAATCCTAGTAGCCCTTGCCAATGAGAAATTTCTCCATCCTAAACTTCTATATAGCATAGTTGTTGTTGTCTAAGAAATCTCCCAAATTTCACTTTCAAATAAGGAGTAAAGATTTGACCAGGTGGCTAAATCTTAACTCCATATTTGAGAGTGGAACTTGGGGATATTGCTTATATAGTAGCTGGGGAAAAGTTTACTTCAAGTAAGGGATAAGATTTGACCATGTGTCCAAATATTAATCACATTAGAAATTCCTAAACTTTATGAAAATTCCCAAATTCTTGAATATGTGGTTATTTGCCATCTCTGCAACTCTATGTATTCAATGCAAGACTGAAATAGATAGTGCTCACAACTCCCTGTAGACCAAGTACACTTTCCATAGATAGTTTCAGTCCTAAAATTTATGATATTAAGTTGACTGCAAAGATCAAAGATTTCTTAGCTAAAAAACGTGGCAAACATCTCTAGACATATGTCATAAAAACCATGTTTAGTAGCATACTAAGTAGGTTTCATTTGTTACATGCAAGACATATATGTATGTTCCCAAAAACATTTACAAATCATAGTTTGCAACTTCCAACAATAATTCCTTGTGCAAAACTGAAGCAATTTTAGGCCAGAAACATCCTCAAATCACATTAAACATGTGTCATAACTTGTGGGGAACAATACATGATCACATAGGCATAAATGCTTGCTCAATTTTCCATAACTGTAATAGACAGTTTTCAACTATTTCAATGTTGTAACCAACAATTAAAAAATAGTCTATATTTAGAGCATTTATAGCCCACAACATCCCAAGAATATGCGAATCACATCTGTAAAAATTACACGGCACAGCAAACAGAATCTGAGAAAGAGATAGAGAGTACACAATAGATAAGAGGAGAATCAGTAAATTCTTTAGCTCCAAACAACTGATACAAAGATGGCTCTATCCACCCGTGCGCTTCCACTATGTGAAGCTTAGATGGCGATCTAGACAGAAGATAGGTGAAGAGCTTAAGGCTACCTAGAACAACAACTCTAACTAGGTGAAAGATGAATGATGGATGGCTGTGAAGGGGTTTAGCTTTTATAGCCCACGAAGGCCGTTAGGTCGGCCTGACCAACCTACCATATGAGCCTCCACTAGTCGGCCAGGGAATATTCCAAGGAATATTCTCTTTACCATCAGGTCGGGGGTGCTGCCCCTGGACCCCAAAATAGGGGCCCCTTTTAAATCCCTTACCCCGCAACTCGATGCAATGCGCCTCGAGTTGCTACCAGCTTAACCACTCCGTCTAACCCAAAGATTAGACCCACAACGGTCACCTTTTTGCCATCTGGTCACATAGACCTCATCTGATATACAAGTCAGGAATCAACCAATGTCTGGGCTCACATTTGGCTTCTCCTCATAATGGGGGCCTTACAACTTTGAGCACCATGGATCATTGGTGGCACCTAATGAGGGTGGGGCATTGATCATATCTAACACCCCCCCTCAATGTCCACCCATAGGTGAACTATCTCCTCGAGTCTCTGAAGATGAACTTGAAGCAAATCCTTCGTAAGTGCTTTGGTGAAGATATTTGCTCCATTCTCCTCTGTTGGAGAGTAGACCAGTTCCATTATCCCATCCTCCATCAAATCACGCACATAGTGATACTAGATCTCTATATGTTTGGTGCATGCATGAAACACTGGATTTTTGGCAATGGCGATGCAACTCTGATTGTCACATCCTAGCACAGTTGGTTCTTCATCCTGCACTCCCATATGCCATAGAACCATACTGCTTCACATGCAATAAAACAAGCTGCTTGTACTCTGCTTCGATAGAAGACAATGCGGTTTGCTGCACTATTGTTTGGGGATTGAAGTCTGGCAAGAGCCAGGAAAGATCTTCATCTCTCAGAAGAAGTATGCATGGGAGATCTGGAAGGCATTTGGCATGACCGAGTGCAAGGAGATAGCTACACCTATGGAGGTGAATGCAAAGTTATCCGTCGAGGATACATCAGCACTAGTAGACATTGGGAGGTATAGGAGGTTGGTTGGCAGTCTGATCTACTTGTGTAACACCAGATGAGATATCAGTTTTGCTGTTGGTGTTTTGCATTGCGCAGATTCTTAATCCGAGTGATGAATGCTTCAACCATCTCTCCTTTCAGCAAACTTCTCCGCTGCTAGTTGATTCTCCAAGTTTTGAATCCTTGTTTGGTTTTGTGTTTCATACTAACTCCTTAGTACATTTCAAGCTTCTGACGCTTTGGTTGTATGCTGAATCAAAGTCAGAACACTGTCAGAACAGCTTGTAACTAAGGCACACAATGCATCTGCATTCCTTCGTTTCCAAGCTTGTAGAAGATCTGCATTCGGAGGAATCATCACACTAGAATTTGATGGGTCGGGGGTAAGCTGTGGTTCTGCATCAGTCCCCAGCACAGTCTCCAGAAGCTCATAAGAATCAAGGATAGTTGTAATTTTGAACTTCCACAAGGTGTAGTTTGTACCATCTAACTTGCCTTCGCTGAAGGTTGGTAGATGAATCCTCAGTGTTTGAATAGCCGGTACAGTAGTACCACCTCCTGCACCGCTTCCTGATGTGCCAGAACCGCTTCCGGAAGTCGACATAGTTTCTCTTTGCTATTGAAGCCTTTTCCTCTTGCACACTCTCCAATCTCTAGAGCCCCCTGGGCTCTGATGCCATGTAAAAACTACACGACATAGCGAACAAAATTTGAGAAAGAGATAGAGAGTACACAATAGATAAGAGGAGAATCAGTAAATTCTTTAGCTCCAAACAACTGATACAAAGATGGCTCTATCCACCCATGCGCTTCCACTATGTGAAGCTTAGATGGCGATCTAGACAGAAGATAGGTGAAGAGCTTAAGGCTAGTTGGAAAAACAACTCTGACTGGGTGAAAGATGAATGATGGATGGCTGTGAAGGGGTTTAGCTTTTATAGCCCACGAAGGCTGTTAGGTCGGCCTGACCAACCTACAATATGAGCCTCCACTAGTCAACCAAGGAATATTCTAGGGAATATTCCCTTTACCATCGGGGGCCCCCTTTTAACTCCCTTACCCCACAACTGGATGCAATGCACCTCAAGTTTCTACCAGCTTAACCACTCCGTCTAACCCAAAGATTAGACCCACAACGGTCACCTTTTTGCCATCCGGTCACATAGACCTCCTCTGATATATAAGTAAGGACTCAACCAATGTCCGGGCTCACATTTGGCTTCTCCTCATAATGGGGGCCTTACAACTTTGAGCACCATGGATCATTGGTGGCACCTAATGAGGGTGGGGCATTGATCATATCTAACAACATCCCCAATACATGTGGCAAAGATCTAGACAAATTCAAGTATCAAATAAGCATCACATTTCTTCAACCTTCAAATGTTAACTATCATACATTCAATGTCAAATTTCAGCCTATAATTTTTAGATCTAGGTTTTAAATTCTTCAAGTCCATCCCCAAATGCATGAGAGTAAAGGCATATACATTGCCAAGAATCAGTAGACAATAATGGAATTCAATATAGCTCCTAATGAGCTGCAACCAAGTAGATGCATGCCGTATTTTTATGATTAATAGTAGACCTACTTTGTTTTCCTTCCAATGTCTGATTCAAATATCCCATACATGAGTTGAGACCCAAAATGCCAATGCTATTGAGTCTTCTTCAATACCTAACAAGTTGTTTAACCAATAGTAGAGTGTGTTTATGGCTTCCAATGTCTCAGTTAAGCAAGAGAGAATGACCAGCCCCTATGGGCATAGTTCAAGATAAATCACACAAGCTATAGATGGCTTCTAGATCTGGCATTAAGCATGTCACAATGCTTGGGTGACTTTAGGTGGTGCTTGACAATATTTGCATGGCATTTTTCTTCAACATGGAGCTCCAAATGCAAGCATAGTTTGTGTTTAATGTTAGACTCTTTTTTTCAGTCTAGAAACAAGTGCAACCTATCCTACCCACATTTTTTATATTGTTTCAATTGTTGAGGTCAATGCTCATTGTGAAGAGCTCCAATTCTTTCCAATAACCCTTACAAACATTGAGGCTTTGATGATTGTTTGGTAGGTAGACCATATAAATATATCTAGATCTTGAGCTATGGCTATCAACACTCAATGAGAGCTCTTTACTCATGTAGACCACTCACAAGTTTCCATTCCAACTCCTGCAACTCCAATGCCATAATTCCAAGCTTCACACACTTTGTGAGGTCATGGGGGTTCATGGCTCTAATACCATGTTAGAAGGATGGAGATCTACATCTATGATGCAAGTGTTTTCAAGTACTCTAAAGGCTAGGCCAAAAAATGGTATTGGAGCCTCGCAAGAGGGTCAATTAGAACCTTTGAGGAGTTATTTGATAAATTCCTATATAAGTATGAGAAGAAGGTTCTCATGACTCAAGTAGGGATACTTATACAGATTTGACAAGAGCCATATATCTTGGTGAAAGAATATGCTAGAGCCTTTGATGATATTCTTAGGCTTTGGCCAAGAAGAGCCAGTGTTATACCAAATGATGTGCTATTTGACCTCTTTATGAGTGGCTTAGTGATTAATATGCAAATCCAATTTAAAATGCAAGACTCGGGTAGTGTATTCAAAGATGTTGAGAAAACTTTTGGAGTTTTTCCCGCTCATTGCAAGCGTATCCAAGCACCCAACCTTTTCTACAAGGAGATATTTCATTTGCTAATACCAAGACAACCTTTGTGGGGGATCTTGGTAGTCAAAGTCTCCAAGCAGGAAAAATGTGAACTCTAGGTGTAGTGACAATATATCTCATACTAGAAAGAGTTTACCAAGCCAAGCAAGTCCCAACAGGGCTTACAACACTTCCATGAGAGGTGGCTACAAAGGCAAAATTGGTAGGACCATTGGGACTATAAGTGTGGAGGAGCATCCTATGAGTAGTTCCCATTTTTCTTTGGAAAAGGTTCTATTAGACCAATGTGGCAGATTGAGGTAGTGCAAGAATATAAAGAGGAATATGATATGGATTTGGAGGCCTAAAATCTTTAAAAGTGTGGCCATTGTGTTATATGAAAAGCCAATATTTTTAGATGGACATACTGTAGTCAATTCCCAAGTGGATGAGACCAAATGTCATAATGATTCATTAGACAATATGCACCACTCTAGGATGCATCTATGTGATGGTCCTTTTGGGTTGTAACACTAACATATGCAATAGTTCAAATAGGGAAGGTTTAAATGGGCATAAATCTATGATTGTCTCTATAGGAGGGGTCCTTGGAAAGCACGAATGACCAACCTATTTGAATGACAATGAAGGTGGTACATATGAGTCCAATGAGGTCATTCATTTAGCTAATAGCACCCAAGAAGCGATAGCCCATCTTGATGTTATCTGGAGGAGGCTAGTCATAAATAAATGTATGTATCATGTGGGTTCAATCTAAGAGATTTTTAAAATACCATTTTTTTACATACTTAAGAGTCCCATATAACGGGTTACTTATAGACTGAATAGAAAAGGATTATTTTCTATTCATGAAAATTTCACAAATAAGGATATTTATAAATAGGCCTTGAATGCACATGATATAGAGGGTATACATATAGTGAATTACTTGGGGATGTTATATAAGTAGGAAGGCTTGGCACTTATGGATATATAAAATCCCAAGATTAAACTCTAATGATTAGAAGGGCCATGAGGCTAGCCCTCACATCCTATGTCATCCTTGGTCTATCTTAGGTTAGTGTGATAAGATGCAATGTATATGCCAAGTAGACGATGTATTTTGATAGATCTGTATGCTATATTTTGTTAGATCAAGAGGGTCATTTCTGTTAGCTTTAATTCTTGATTTTGTTAGGCCAAGAGGGCCATTTATAAGTTTGGTTCCAGTGTGGTTAACAGGTTTTGTTTTAGTACTGCACTAATAAATTTGACAGAGCACCTAGAGGGAGCCTCTTGCTATGCAGAATCTTTTTGTGGCCAAGTCCATTTGATATCCTTCCTTTATGAGTTATTTCCCTTTATGTTGTATGCGTATATGTATGTGGAAAATTTTTCTTTCATTGAGGATTGGATTCAAGGCATGATGTCCTCTGGGTTAGGTTAGGTATGTTTGGGGAGGTCTGAGTAGTTGTCTAACTCCTGTAAAGACATTTTTGGTCACGCTAAGAGCTTTTGAGGGTAGTCTTAGTGACCTTGTCCCTAGACACCTGTTTCTAGAAATCCTTGCTAATTGTGAGGAAGATAGGAAAGCTTACAAAAAAAAAAAGAAAAAACCATGAATATATTTGAAATATATAAAATATAGGGTTATGTAAAAGGGATTTTGACCCTTAAAATAAGAAAATACAAAGGAAGAAAAATTCCAAGAGTTGATGTTTATTGCCTTACAAAGGTCTAGTAGGTTATTGGGAAAAAGATACCTTGCCTTCTTAGAGGTGGAATTTAGTTGAAAAATAAATAAGGATGGTTGGAGCAAAAAAAAAAGTGAGTGGAAGAAAAAGATTTATTGTCGCCTTGTGAGAGCTTGGTAGGTTCTTAGATACCAAGAGAGGACCATTATTGTGGGAAAGTAGGACATATGAGGCCGCATTTCCATAAGATGTATGATGACAAGCACAAGATAAAGGGCAAAGAGAAAGCGCAAGACAAGTCTCATGATCACATCATTGTCCTTGTTAAGTTGAGTGTTAAGATTGAAAAGATCAATGTAGTATAGAAACCTCACTCTGATAATGATAGCATACTTTCAACTTCTTCTTTGGATGAGTCGTGGTGGCTTATTGATGCCTCGCTTGGTTTTATTTGGTGTTGGTTTATGGATTCAGGGGATTCCTTTCATGTGACCTCATAAAGAGTAGTTCCACTCCTATTGCAGTATGACTAGATCTATCCATTTGGGGAATGACTTGGCATTACAGATAGTTGGTATTGGTGATATCCAATTGCAGTTTGATTGAGGCTGTATGTTTACTTTGCATAATGTTCAACATGTACCAACTCTCACAAAGAGTCTTATCTCTATCGCACACTAGATGATGAGGATTATTTGTTTTCCTTTGGGGATTCTTCTTGGAAGATCACTTTTGGAAACCTTGTTTTGACACATGGTGCCAAGTCTACCACTTTATATCCATTTGTTGTATCTAGATCTGGTTAGTAGTTCCACATATATCTCTTTGGCATCCTTGCCTTGGGCACATTTCCTTAAAGGGAATGAAAATGGTTACTCGTTTGCAATATGTTTTTCCTATTGACTATAAGTGTTTTGAGTCATGTGATCATTGTTTGTATGTGGCAAGCAAACATGTAGTACATATAAGAAATCTGGCACTCTGTGCATGGGTAAGCCTTTCGCTCTTGTTCATTTTGATGTCTCTAGGCCTATGCCCTATTAGTCGTTATTTAGGATATGTAAAGTAATTTGTGTCAAGATTGTGGGAGAGAAGGAAGGATTCTCACTTGTAGCTTTCTTGCTTGCACAATGGGGGAATACACACAAAAGGTGGAGGTTGAAAACAATTTTTCTCTTCTTAGTTTGTGTAAGCCAAAAAGAACTCTAGTACATAGAAATAGAAGAACCCTATATATGGGTCTCAAACCAAACTCAACTAACTAAGGTGGCATACTAATTGAGCCACGAACTAGAGTAGATAAGGATAGCTATCATCTAGCTATTATTCGTGGGCGGTGTACCAACCGCATCTGCAACTAACAAGTCAGTGACATAAATGCACAATGGTCACCCTGGCATATCACGAGTGGAGCTCGATATCTCAACACTCCCCCTCGAGCTCAATCCCAATTCCTGCACACCAAGCTGGTCTTTGAACTTGCGCAGCTTCTCTGCGCCCAATGCCTTCGTAAATATGTCAGCTACCTGATCCTCTGTGCTGACATAAACTAGATCAATAAGACCTAGTAAAACCCTCTCTCGCACCAAACTGCTAAGGTGGAATTCTTTCTGGGAGGAAAGAAAACTTCAGTCAAATTCAGAGTCATGAGTTTAGGTATAGCGATAATGCACCTCAATGTGCTTTGTTCTAGCATGATAGACTGGGTTATTTGCCAAGTGTATACTGCTCATGTTGTCATAATAAATAACAACTGGCCCACCTGTAGGCTTAGGCATATCATAAAGTAGCTTATGCAACCAAGCTACTTCACATGCATCCATTGCTGCACCCTTGTACTCAGCCTCTATGCTCGATAAGGCAACTGTAGGCTGTTTCTTGCTGCTCCAAGTGACTGCAGCACTCCCAAAAGAGAACACATATCCACTTGTAGATCATCTATTAGAAATACTACCAGCCCAATTAGCATCAGTATATCCATGCAACTGTATTTGAACCCCAGTCTCATAAAGTAGTCCATACTCCAATGTGGACTTCACATACCTGAGTATGCGTCTAGCCGCATCCAAATGCAGTTTCCTTGGAGCTTGCATAAACTGACTTACCAATCCAATAGCATAGCTCAAATCTGGCCTGGTAATAGTCATATAAATCAAACTTCCTACTATGCGTCTGTACATAGTAGGGTCTTCGAGAAGCTCACCTACATCTGCGCTCAGCTTCACATTCTGCTCCAAAGGAACTGAAACAGGCTTACAACCTGTCATCCCATATTTGGACACCATGTCTAGTCCATACTGCCTCTGCAAGAGCCGTATCCCACTTGGTGATCTAATCACCTCAATGCCCAAGAAATAACGTAGCTCTCCCAAATCCTTCATCTCAAACTTCTGCTTCAATAGCATTTTCACATGAAGGATATCTTCATCACTGTCACCTGTCATAATCAAATCATCAACATAAATGACAAGTAGCATAATACCTTTCTCTATTTTTCTCACATAAAGTGAGAAATCTGCCTTGGAAATTTGAAAACCAATAGTGACAAGATACTATCCTATCTTGTCAGACCATGCTCTAGGTGCTTGCTTCAAGCCATACAAGGCTTTCTTCAACCTGCAAAAAAACTCAGGATGAACAGCATGCACATAACCTGGTGGCTGCTCCATATATACCTCTTCTTGCAAATCACCATGCAAGAAGGCATTCTTTACATCCATCTGATGTAAAGACCATCCCTTTGATGCAACCATAGCAATGACTGATCTTATGGTTGCCATCCTTGCAACCGGACTGAATGTTTCTTCATAATCAATGCCATACGTTTGTGCATACCCCTTGACTACTAATCTTGCCTTGTATCTATTCACAGAACCATCTGCATTGTGTTTCACCTTATAAACCCACTTACAAAAAATTGCATTCTTATCTTTAGGCAAAGGTACCAATTCCCATGTAGCATTTGCTTCCAAGGCATCCATTTCTTCATCCATGGCTTTCTCCCATTTTTCTTTTCCCATGGCTTGCTCAAAAGAAGTGGGTTCTGGTTCTTGTATCACTTTGACCATATATGCATAGTGAATGGCTGTAAATCCATCATATTTCAGCCTATCCATAGGATACCTAGCTCTGGTAGGCCTGTGCAAAGTAGGTTCACTCCCAGGTGCTCTCAAAACATCCCTAGTCTTCCTTACTCCAGGTGTAACAATAGAAGGAATACCTAACTCATCATCAATGCTCTGTTTTGAGCCACTGGATTCACCATCCACATAAGAGTGACCTGCATTCACATCAAACATGGGCTGATCTACCTTCTCTTTTCCTTTTCGTGATACCTGCATACCACTATCTACATTGTTTTGAGAAGATTCTCCTGATCTCAATCTGCATGTCCATGGCAAAGAATGTGAACAACTGCTAGAGGATGCTCCAGGTCCACTAATATCTTGTGACTGCTGCTGTGAATTCTGTGCAGCATTACCATTTTGTGCATCTACATTATCAATCACATTTACTGGTTATACCAACTAATCATCTCATCAAAAACAACATCTCTGATCACTGTAAACTTACGAGTAGAAGGGTTATAGCACCTATACCCTTTTTGCTCTGCAGAGAGTAACCAATAAAGATGCACTTCTCAGCTTTTGGATCCAACTTGGATCTCAACTCATCTGGCACATGAACATAGGCAATGCAACCAAAAATTTTCAAATGAGAAATATCTGGTTTCCTACCATTATACCTCTCCTCTGGAGTCATGCCATGTATTGCTGCAGTGGGAGTCGTGTTCATTATGTAGACTGTTGTAACAACTGCCTCAGCCCGTAAAAATCTGGCAGGTCTTTTTCATTGAGCATGGCACAAGATACCTCTCCAATATGCATGTTTTTTCTTTCTGCAATTCCATTTTGTTGTGGGGTATGACTACATGAATATTGCTGCTTTATGCCATGCTCCTACAAGAACCTTGCAAACTCATTTGAGAGGTACTCTCCCCCTCCATCTAACCTTAGGCATTTTATTTGCAGGCCTGTTTCTTTTTCAACCATAGCTTTAAGAGTTTTGAAATGCCCAAAAACTTCACTTTTCTTTTTCATAAAATACTCCCAAACTTTTCTACTATAGTCATCAATAAAAGTGACAAAATAATGATAGCCTCCAATAGATGCAGCTTTAGTAGTCCACACATTAGAGTGGATTAATTCCAATAGCTTCTTACTCTCTTGAACATGTCTAGGAAATGGTTTCCTTGCCTGTTTTCCAAATTGACAGGCTTCACACACCTTATGCATTTCTGCAACCTTGAATTTAGGCAATCCTGGAACAATATTTTGGGCTTGCATTGATTTAAGTCGTTGTACATTAACATGACCAATGCGTTTATGCCAGATATCAATATCTGCAACTACATCGGTCCCATGTGTAAACATTGCTGGACTCAACTCAGGCATGTTTGCATCCAACGTAAACATTCTGCCCTTCTTCTTTCATTTTTCTATCAAGCGACCTTTATTTTTCATATCCTCAACAAAGCATCCATGAGAATTAAATCTGACCTACAAGCCCTTCTCAACCATTTGACCAAACAAAACCAGGTTCTTGGTGATATTCGGGACATGAAATAGATCCGACAAGTATTTCTTTTTCCCATCCTGCATAGACAAAGGAATTTTTCCAATCTGCACAATAGGATGTGCAGTATCATCACCAGTCTCCACAAATCCTGGTTTTTCCATTTTCCTTGCATCCTGCATCCATTCTGCATGACCTGTCATGTGGTTTGATGCACCTGAGTCAACATACCACACATCATTGCTTTCTTCTGTACTTGTCACAGAATTGGTCATGTGCTGCACCATAAACAATTCGTCATTCTAAACTTCCATGCTTGAAAGTTATTCTTGTCAAGCTTTTCAGTGACAATCTATGAAAGAGAATCAGACGCCATTACAGAACATTGCAAAAAATTCTGTCACTGCAAAAAGCACAGCTTTAGCCTCACAGGGCAAATCTGCAAAACTGACAAAAGTGGTATTTGACCACACAGTCACTTCCTAGTGACGATTTTGCATCAACAGGCAACAAGGATGATTCTGTAACTCCCAATGTCTCTGCGCACAAGCATATGATGCAATTTCTACGGTAACTTTTCACCAACCTGTAGAAGGGTGGTCGCACAACATAAAATAGGGCCTTTTCCTGAGTGCGTGCAGAAAGCTTCCACCTCCAAAACAGGCCCCGAAATGGCCTCAAATCAAAAAAACAGAGCCCTCTTGCTACACCGCGAAGGGCGTCTCAATCTGAGACAATGTATTCTTGCACTTTCCGACTGTGCTACCTGCAGAGACTTGCTCCCAAAATAGAAAAATGAAAGCAACACTAGTCCTCTTACCAGAACACCGCGAACTTGGCTTGCTTTCTTGAGCTCCTTACCACGAACAAGTCTCTAGACCTATGCCCTATTAGTCGTTATTTAGGAGATGTAAAGTACTTTGTGTCAAGATTGTGGGAGAGAAGGAAGGAGTCTCACTTGTAGCTTTCTTGCTTGCACAATGGGGGAATACACACAAAAGGTGGAGGCTGAAAACAGTTTTTCTCTTCTTAGTTTGTGTAAGCCAAAAAGAACTCTAGTACATAGAAATAGAAGAACCCTATATATGGGTCTCAAACCAAACTCAACTAACTAAGGTGACATACTAACTAAGCCACGAACTAGAGTAGATAAGGATAGCTTTCATCTAGCTATTATTCATGGGCGGTGTACCAACCGCATCTGCAACTGACAAGTTGGTGACATAAATGCACAACGGTCACCCTAGCATATCACGAGTGGAGCTCGATATCTCAACACTTTGTCAAATTCATTGATGATTACTCACATAAGGTCTAGGAATATCCCATAAAACTGAAATATGATATTTTGGCTACCTTTTGGCATTGGCTTGGATTGGTTGAGAACTGGTTTGGGTATAGGCTGAAATGCGTATAGTCACATAATGGGGGTGAGTATGTCTCTAGAGCCTTTGAACAGTTTTGTGATGAGAGGGGTATTAAAGCATTAGTTAACTGCCCCATACACCCCATCTAGAATGGTGCGGTTGAGTGCATGAACATGACAATACATGAAAGGGTCTGTAGTATGCTTAGGCAGACAGGCAGCAGTTTTGGGCCGAGGCAATGACTACTGCTATACATTTGATCAATTGATCTCATTATAGTACTATCAACTTCCAATTTGTAGAGGAGATGTGGTCTAGAAAACCTCCCTCGTATGCTCATTTGCATGTCGTTTGTTGTGAGGTTTTCTCCCATGCATCCAAGGACAAGTGCACAAAGCTGGATCCTTAGTCCGTGAAATGCATATTTCTTGGTTATGGGGATGTAGATGAGATGGGATATTGCCTATGGGATCCATAGGCTTGGAAAGTCATTCACAATCATGATGTAGTTTTCCATAAGGAAAAGATACACAAGCAGCCTCAGTAGATAGTCGAGATACATAGGGTTATATTTCAAGATGAGCGCCCTACTCTTGTACAATAGCAATTGATGCTCTAGTGGCCTATGATCATGATGTTATAGATAGAATGTGCAAGCTCCTCAACCTCCCTTGAGATGCTCTGCTAGAGCTAGACGTCCTCCTACCTCCATTGATTATGTGATGGTGATAGATGTATGCGATCCTCTCACTTATGATGAGGCCATGTGTTGTGGTGATAGAAATTGATGCCCTACTCTTGTACAATAGCAATTGATGCTCCAGTGGCCTATGATCATGATGTTATAGATAGAATGTGCAAGCTCCTCAACCTTCCTTGAGATGCTCTGCTAGAGCTAGACGTCCTCCTAGCTCCATTGATTATGTGATGGTGATAGATGTATGCGATCCTCTCACTTATGATGAAGCTATGTGTTGTGGTGATAGTCACTCTTGGGAGAGGGCCATGCGGTAAGAGTTTGAAACTTTACATAAAAATCATACATGGGAGTTGGTTCCTTTTCTTGGTGGAAAGCATGCATTGACATGCAAGTGCATGTACAAGTTTTTGAAGAGCACCCCTGGATGCCCCAAGCCTACCTATAAGGTAAAATTGGTTGCTAATGCTCTTTCTTAATGTTGAGATATGGGGGTAGATTATAGTTAATAACTACCACTGGCCATGTAGACCATTTACTTGATTTCATTGAAAATGGATTCACACCATCTAATGCTACACCCATCTTTAAATTGTGTGGTTCTTTTGCAAAATCTGGCCATCACAAATCAATATGCTCAAATGTAGGACTATCTGACGAAAATCACATTACTCCATCTTTGCTCTTGTGCTCCGCTCCCCATGTCATAAGCTTAGCTAATTCGGAACTTTGGAACATATGTTTTATACGCGGAGCCAGGGGAAAATGCCTTAATACCTTTCTAGGGACCTTAACTTTCTCCTCTTTATAATGAGGTGTTTGACATTTTGGACACATCACACTATCCTCGTACTGACCTCTATATAAAATACAATGGTTGGGGCATGCATGCATAAAAGAATAGTCAAGTCCAAGACTAGTTATCATCTTCTTCACCTCATCATGTGATGTAGGATGGGAATTGCTTGTCGATAAGAACTTTTGAGAGAGTAGCCTGCTTGTTCATTAAAAATATGATCAATAACAAGCAAACATGTTTAGAATGTAACAAAAAAATATGTTAGATTATTACATACTTCAAAAGTGCTGAAATGGATAGATTACTTCTTGCAAAATAGTTTTGAAGATTAAGAATAAGTAAGCTTGCACTTAGTTGTGTCAGTTGGCTTCCTGCGTAGATATGCTTTAGAGCTTCTTCTCAAAGATACTTCTCATTGTTAGGAATATCGCTCGCACTATCATTTTGATACCAATCCTCAATAAAATAAGACATGCCCTTATCAGTATCAAAGATATCATCACACCCATTAAAGTCCTTAGAATATTGTTTCTTTAGTCTTGCATATGGATTAGGATCACTCTTGCATAGGATCCTCATGCACTCTATTGACATGTGAGATACGTCATGTGAACATTGATTTGTGACATTATCGATGTCATAATCCGGAATCTGCATATTTGAAGGTAAAGAAGATTGTATCAATAGCATGCTTCTATATAAAAGGAAAGAGAGATGTGCATGGAATTCAATAATTATCACATATACAAAACATTTAGAGGTAATAAAAGATGATTATAAAATTAAATTAGAGATAATAGAAAACATGGTGCAAATTAAAGTATAGAATTAGGGTACAAGAGGCCAAAATAACATTAGGATTTGAATGTTGAGATATCGAGCTCCACTCGTGATACGCCAGGGTGACCGTTGTGTATTTATGTCACCGACTTGTCAGTTGCAGATGCGGTTGGTACACCGCCCCTGAATAATAGCTACATGATAGCTATCCTTATCTACTCTAGTTCGTGGCTCAGTTAGTATGCCACCTTAGTTAGTTGAGTTTGGTTTGAGACCCATATAGAGGGTTCTTCTATTTCTTTGTACTTGAGTTCTTTTGGTTTACACAACTAAGAAGAGGAAAACTGTTTTCAGCCTCCACCCTTATGTGTCTTCCCCCATTGTGCAAGCAAGAAAGCCTCAAGCGAGACTCCTTCCTTCTCTCCCACAATCTTGACATGGTATCAGAGCCTTGTTTGTGGTAAGGAGCTCAAGAAAGCAAGCCAAGCTCGCAGTGTTCTGGTAAGAGGAGCAGTGTTGCTTTCATCTTTTGTTTTGGGAGCAGATCTCTGCAGGTAGCACAGCCGGAAAGTGCAGGAGTGCATTGTCTCAGGTTGAGACGCCCTTCGCGGTGAAGCAAGAGGGCAGTATATGCTGCGGGAAAGGGCTTTAGCCCTTGGCGACCTTGTTTTTTTTATTTGAGGCCATTTCGGGGCCTGTTTTGGAGGCGGAAGTTTTCTGCACGCACTCAAGAAAAGACCCAGTTTTATGCTGTGTACCCACTGTTCTACAGGTCGGTGAATAGTTACTGTAAAAATTGCATTGTATGCTTGTGCGCAGAGACATTGGGAGTTACAGAATCATCCCTGTTGCCTGTTGATGCAAAATCGTCACTAGGAAGTGACTGTGTGGTCAAATACCACATTCGCCAGTTTTGCAGATTTTCCCTTGTGAGGGTGAAGCTGTGGTTTTTGCAGTGACAGAATTTTTTACAGTCTTCTGTAATGGCATCTGATTCTCTTTCACAGATTGTCACTGAAAAGCTTGACAAGAACAACTTCCAAGCATGGAAGTTTAGAATGACGAATTTCCTTATGGGAAAAGGATATTGGGAATTTGTTGCAGGAAATGAAGAAGAACCAGTTCTTCCTGATGTTCCCAATCAACAGCAAATGCAGGCATTTAAAGCATGGCATGAGAGAGCCAGGAAAGTTATGTATTGGCTGTCTATCAGCATTTCAGACTCTATGATTGTGCATATTCAGGATGCAAGTACGCCAAAGGAGGCATGGGATACTTTGTCAAAAATGTATAGCACAAATACGCAAGCCAGGAAAATGCAACTCAAGCAAGAGTTGCACAATGTGCAAAGAGAAAATATGAGCATCAACGACTACCACATGAAGGTGAAGAAGATTGCAGATGCACTTGCTTCTATTGGGTCGCCAGTGGAAGATGATGATTTAGTTTCTGTGACCTTGAATGGTCTAGGAAAGGATTATGCATAGTTTCGGACATCCATTTCAGTTCGTGAAAGATTTCCTGATTTTGAGGAGCTGATTGCTCTTCTAATTTCTGAGGAGCAAAGAAATGGTGGTGCATCTTCTTCAGGAGGAACTTCAAAAGAAGCTGTCTTCTACTCAAATGCTGGAAGAGGTAGAGGCAGAGGTAGAGGAGGCCGTTTTGGAGGCCGTGGTAGAAATCAGAATATGCAGCAAACTCAAGAAAACCAGTCCTGTGGAGGAGGACGTGGTAACTCTAGAGGCAGGGGGAGCCAAAGAGGTCGTGGTGGATGGCAAAGAGGGCAAAATGCAAACAGCAATGTTGAATGCTACTACTGTGGTAAAATGGGTCATATGGCTAAAGAATGCTATAAAAAGCAGAATGACATCATGAATGGAAAATTGCAACAAGGGAATTATGCATCTTCTAGTAGACAGGGTGATGACAGAAATGAGCACTTGTTCATGGTGCAGCACATGAACAATTCTGTGACAAGTGCAGAAGAAAGCAATGATGTATGGTATGTTGACTCAGGTGCATCAAACCACATGACAGGTCATGCAGAATGGATGGAGGATGCAAGGAAAATGGAAAAACCAGGATTTGTGGAGACTGGTGATGATATTGCACATCCTATTGTGGAGATTGGAAAAAATCCCTTGTCTATGCAGGATGGGAAAAAGAAATACCTGTCCGATGTATTTCATGTCCCGAATATCACCAAGAATCTGGTTTCTGTTGGTCAAATGGTTGAACAGGGCTTGCAGGTCAGATTTAATCCTCATGGATGCTTTGTTGAGGATATGAAAAATAAAGGTCGCTTGATAGCAAAAGGAAAGAAGAAGGGCAGAATGTTTACGTTGGATGGAGACATGTCTGAATTGAGTGCAGCAATGTTTGCACATGGGACCGGTGTAGTTGCAGATATTGATATCTGGCATAAATGCATTGGTCATGTTAATGTACAGCGACTTAAATCAATGCAAGCCCAAAATATTGTTGCAGGATTGCCTAAATTCAAGGTTGCAGAAATGCATAAGGTATGTGAAGCCTGTTAGTTTGGAAAACAGGCAAGGAAACCATTTCCTAGACATGTTCAAGAGAGTAAGAAGCCATTGGAATTAATCCACTCTGATGTGTGGACTACTAAAGCTGCATCTCTTGGAGGCTGTCATTATTTTGTCAGTTTTATTGATGACTATAGCAGAAAAGTTTGGGTGTATTTTATGAAAAAGAAAAGTGAAGTTTTTGGGCAATTCAAAACTCTTAAAGCTGTGGTTGAAAAAGAAACAGGCCTGCAAATAAAATGCCTAAGGTCAGATGGAGGGGGAGAGTACCTCTCAAATGAGTTTGCAAGGTTCCTGCAGGAGCATGGCATAAAGCAGCAATATTCATGCAGTCATACCCCACAGCAAAATGGAGTTGCAGAAAGAAAAAACAGACATATTGGAGAGGTATCTCGTGCCATGCTCAATGAAAAAGACTTGCCAGATTTTTATTGGGCTGAAGCAGTTGCTACAGCAGTCTACATAATGAACATGACTCCCACTGCAGCAATACATGGAATGACTCCAGAGGAGAGGTATACTGGTAGGAAACCAGATATTTCTCATTTGAAAATTTTTGGTTGCATTGCCTATGTACATGTGCCAGATGAGCTGAGATCCAAGTTGGATCCAAAAGCTGAGAAGTGCATCTTTATTGGTTACTCTCTGCAGCAAAAAGGGTATAGATGCTATAACCCTTCTACTCGTAAGTTTACAGTGAGTAGAGATGTTGTTTTTGATGAGATGAGTAGCTGGTATAAACCAGTAAATGTGATTGATGATGTAGATGCACAAAATGGTAATGCTGCACAGAATTCACAGCAGCAGTCACAAAATATTAGTGGACCTGGAGCGTCCTCTAGCAGTGGTTCACATTCTTCGCCATGGACAGGCAGATTGAGATCAGGAGAATCTTCTCAAAGCAATGCAGATAGTGGTATGCATGTATCACGAAAAGGAAAAGAGAAGGTTGATCAGCCCATGTTTGATGTGAATGCAGGTCACTCTTATGTGGATGGGGAATCCAGTGGCTCAGAGCAGAGCATTGATGATGAGTTGGGTATTCCTTCTATTGTTACACCTGGAGTAAGGAAGACGAGGGATGTTTTGAGAGCACCTGGGAGTGAACCTACTTTGCGCAGGTCTACGAGAGCTAGGTATCCTGTGGATAGGCTGAAATATGATGGATTTGCAGCCATTCACTATGCATATATGGTCAAAGTGATACAGGAACCAGAACCCACTTCTTTTGAGCAAGCCATGGGAAAAGAAAAATGGGAGAAAGCCATGGATGAAGAAATGGATGCCTTGGAAGCAAATGCTACATGGGAATTGGTACCTTTGCCTAAAGGTAAGAATGCAATTGGCTGTAAGTGGGTTTATAAGGTGAAGCACAATGCAAATGGTTCTGTGAACAGATACAAGGCAAGATTAGTAGTCAAGGGGTATGCACAAACATATGGCATTGACTATGAAGAAACATTTAGTCCGGTTGCAAGGATGGCAACCGTAAGAGCAATCATTGCTATGGCTGCATCAAAGGGATGGTCTTTACATCAGATGGATGTAAAGAATGCCTTCTTGCATGGTGATTTGCAAGAAGAGGTCTACATGGAGCAGCCACCAGGTTATGTGCATGCTGTTCATCCTGAGTTTGTTTGGAGGTTGAAGAAAGCCTTGTATGGCTTGAAGCAAGCACCTAGAGCATGGTCTGACAAGATAGGACAGTATCTTGTCACTATTGGCTTTCAGATTTCCAAGGCAGACTTCTCACTTTATGTGAGAAAAACAGAGAAAGGTATTATGCTACTTGTCATTTATATTGATGATTTGATTATGACAGGTGACAGTGATGAAGATATCCTTCATGTGAAAATGCTATTGAAGCAGAAGTTTGAGATGAAGGATTTGGGAGAGCTGCGTTATTTCTTGGGCATTGAGGTGATTAGATCACCAAGTGGGATACAGCTCTTGCAGAGGCAGTATGGATTGGACATGCTGTCCAAATATGGGATGACAGGCTGTAAGCCTATTTCAGTTCCTTTGGAGCAGAATGTGAAGCTAAGCACAGATGCAGGTGAGCTTCTAGAAGACCCTACTATGTACAGACGCATAGTAGAAAGTTTGATTTATATGACTATTACCAGGCCAGATTTGAGCTATGTTGTTGGATTGGTAAGTCAGTTTATGCAGGCTCCAAGGAAACCACATTTGGATGCGGCTAGACGCATACTCAGGTATGTGAAGTCCACATTGCAGTATGGACTATTTTATGAGACTGGGGTTCAGATACAGTTGCATGGATACACTGATGCTGATTGGGCTGGTAGTATTTCTGATAGACGATCTACCAGTGGATATGTGTTCTCTTTTGGGAGTGCTGCAGTCACTTGGAGCAGCAAGAAACAGCCTACAGTTGCCTTGTCGAGCACAGAGGCTGAGTACAAGGGTGCAGCAATGGCTGCATGTGAGGTAGCTTGGTTGCATAAGCTACTTTATGATATGCATCAGTCTACAGATGGACCAGTTGTCATTTATTGTGACAACATGAGTAGTATACACTTGGCAAATAACCCAGTCTATCATGCTAGAACAAAGCACATTGAGGTGCATTATCACTATGTACGAGAGAGGGTTTTACTAGGTCTTATTGATCTAGTTTATGTCAGCACAGAGGATCAGGTAGCTGACATATTCACGAAGGCATTGGGCGCAGAGAAGCTGCGCAAGTTCAGAGACCTGCTTGGTGTGCAGGAATTGGGATTGAGCTCGAGGGGGAGTGTTGAGATATCGAGCTCCACTCGTGATACGCCAGGGTGACCGTTGTGTATTTATGTCACCGACTTGTCAGTTGCAGATGCGGTTGGTACACCGCCCCTGAATAATAGCTACATGATAGCTATCCTTATCTACTCTAGTTCGTGGCTCAGTTAGTATGCCACCTTAGTTAGTTGAGTTTGGTTTGAGACCCATATAGAGGGTTCTTCTATTTCTTTGTACTTGAGTTCTTTTGGTTTACACAACTAAGAAGAGGAAAACTGTTTTCAGCCTCCACCCTTATGTGTCTTCCCCCATTGTGCAAGCAAGAAAGCCTCAAGCGAGACTCCTTCCTTCTCTCCCACAATCTTGACATTGAATACAATGAGGCTCTCAACCCTCATCTGTTAAGGGTGCTTGTGGAGCTCTACACCATCCATAAGTGACTAGCAATTCATCACCAACATGTAATGATCTAATAGCATTGACAACTATGTATCTTTGTACATCCCTACTCATATGTCCTGGTTCATGACTATTCTCACACTCCAAAAATGTGCAATTGGTTCTTGCACTCATCCCTTGACTATTATTGATTAAATCTACTATGTTTCCTTGAGAGTAAGGTCTTCCATCAACATAGAGTCTTTGTCCTTATGCATGTGTAATCCTTGTTCAAGATTCAGAGGGAGAGAGAGACAAAGAAATGGAGTTATAACAGAGAGTAGAGAACTCTCATTATTCTCTTCTTCTCATTCTTCCATAATGCTTACTAAAGTCTAATCACACATAACTTAAAAACACACTAGGTTACTAACTGACTATACCACTAACTGTGGTTGGGCCTCACCGACTCAGTTATTACACCACACATGTAGAGAGACAGCTAAGATGATAGTTGTCTAGATAAGGTCAGTCATGTCAGTGATACTGATCACGAGCTTGATTCTCAACACTCCCTTTTAAGCTCAAGCTAACTGCTATACTCCAAGTAGCTCCCTGAAATCACAAACTTGTCTTTACCAAGTGATTTGGTAAAGATATTTGCTACTTGGTCTTCTATCTTCACATGGAGTTTATAAATCTTTCTAGAAAGTACCATCTCCTTGATAAAATGGTAATGAACTTCTATGTGTTTGGATCTAGCATGAAGATAAGGTTGCTAGCCAACATCACACTACTAAGATTTTCACAATGCAATGTGACCTTCGTATCTACTTGTATACCCAAGTCATGTAGCAGTTTCACAATCCAAACTACTTCGAATGCGGCTAAGGTTGCACCCCTATATTTTGCCTCTGTACTAAATAAAGCAACAATCAGATGCTTCTTTCTACTCTAGCTGATCATACTACTACCCGAACTAAAAGCATAACCACTGGTTGACCTCCTGTCATAGAGACAACTAGCCCAATTAGCATCTGTATAACCTGACAAGTCGAATGATTTTCCATGCTCATAAAAAAACCCATAATTAGTAGTACCCTTCACATACCGCATAATCCTCCTGAATGCATCTAAGTGTGGCTTATGAGGTTTTTGCATGAATTGGCTAATCAGCCCCACTGCATAACTCAAGTCACGATGGTAATAGTAAGGTAATCAAGCTACCCACCATTTGTCTATACATAGTGACATTCTCAATCTCAGTCCCAACATCAACTGCAAGTTTGACATTCTAATCCAATGGTGTTTCCATGGCTTTAAACTACATGATGCCATATTTCAACAATGTATCATGAGCATACTATTTTGTAATAGCCATATACCTTGAGGTGTAGACACTATTAAATATGCGAGATCTACAGCATGGCATATGCGGAAGCTATGGAGGTTTGAAAAGAGAGTGAGTTCATGAAGACATTGACATGACTGACTATTACATAAGTGAATCAAGTTCCAAGATGGAAGCTTGGAATCATAAACACAATCTTGTGTATTGACTGACAATGACACAGATACTTTACTAAAGGACAAAAGTACTATGGCATTGCATTAGAAAAGAGTGCAAATACAATGCTTTGTAAGAAATTGAATGGTAGCACTTCTCCTACTATGCATATGGGATTCTAGTCCTAAGCCCTCATTGCTCCTTACAAAGAGACTGAAGTAGGTGTGATTGCAAACATCTCAACACCCCTCCTCAATCACAATGAGAAGTACAAAGCATATAGAGGCTTTAGTGAAAGCAACACCTGCAAAGTGTGGGCATACCATAAACATGTCAAAACACTAGAGGTTGTCGCAGAAAAGGCTAAGTGTGGGTACCACAAACATGATGGACATCCACAGGCTGTAGCAAGGGCCTCAAAAAGTGTACAGAGGTTGTAGTACAAGACTACATGAGGAGTTTACAAGTTTATGTTCAAAGCATTAGGGCTAGGAAATACAAATCTAAAAAGTTCTATTTGAATAGAAGGACTAATGAGGTCCCGGTGATCTTCCTCTTCTTTTTCTTTTTCTTTTTCTTTTGCTTCATTTTCTTCTTCTTCTTTAACAGCAACTAGATAGGCCTTTTGGGACCTCTTTCTAGTGTGGCAAAACTTCTCGGTGTGTCTGGGGTCCTTTTGTAGAAGTCATAGAAGAGACGATCCTTCTTGCCTTTGTACATGTTGCCAACATATAATGTTTGTTTTCATCTCTAGAGGTGATTGGTTCTTCCTTAGTTTTTAGCTTCTTTTCCTCCTCTAATAGTGATGCCTGGATATCAACAAGCTCAAGGTTTGGCATATTGATTAGAGTTTTTGATACATTATTATTTTCAGGAGGCAAACTTTTAAGTAGAACACCAATGCAGACATCTTCTTACATTTTAATGTTGATTCCTACAAGTTGGGTTAGAATTCCTTCCATGTAATTTAGATGTGTTGCAAGTGATGTGTTGGACTTCATTTCAAGCCTAAAAAATTCAATCAAGAGACCATACTTTGATGACTTAGACTGTGCACCAAACAAAGTGTCAAGTCTCTTCCATGTATCCTGTGAAGTATCATAGTTATCCACATGGTGGATATAACTATCGTCTAGCTCCAATTTGATAATGACATGAGCCTTATCATCATTCTTTTGCCAAGTGACTGCAAGGTCCACATCACGAGGCTTCTTTTCTTTTCCAGTGGTAATGGCCCAGAGACCCTTCTTCATCACGATGAGTTTGATGCGGGTTTGCCAGGTGTGAAACCCAACTCCTTTGAAGCGAGCTAATGGAGAGCCTTTTCCATGTTGGATTTGCAGGGACAATAGTGAATCAACTTCAAAATTCTCAAATTTTATCAGTGGAAGAGCATATTACAGTGTGAAAACACACTGTGTAAAGGCTATGTCTGAGTTGATGTCGAACTTGAATCTTCTTAGTTTGGGATCATTGATCTTTCTTCAATATTTCTAGGTTCTTCCCCTCCTTGATTTGATGTTGGGACAGTAGATCAGAGTGGCAGTGGGTTGCTCCAGGTGGTAGGAGAGAGAAAATGGTGAGATTTTTTAGCTTTATTGAAGTTTGGCTATGGCTTCCTGGATTAGGGTTGATCCCCAGCCCTGGTTGTTTGCTGACTGTAGAAGCTACAGTGGATCATTTTGAAAACTTTTTTAATGGAAATTAAGGTCTCCTTATGCTCTATCAAAGCCCCATAATGATGATCAAGATCATTGGCAGATTCACGCAGGTAGAGTGGACGACAACAACAGGTGCAATTCTGGATAGGTCTCGATGTTTTTTGTAATGCTCGGGACAGAGAGTACTAATGTCAATGATTTATGAGTTCATGAAGATATGCTCTCTATTGAGAGATCCAGGGACTCCAAGCATGGTATGTCTTGCAAGTTACAATTCTAGGCTATGGCAATGACTAAGAATTTTCACAATGCTGAAGCTATGCTTGCTCAATGTTAGTGATTGATGTGTTTGGAAGAAGCTATAGAAGGAGGAGAACACTTTTCTAGAACAAAACTCCAAGAGATTTTATCTGTGGAGTGAGATATAGGAACTTCAAGCTGACAAGGTGCTGCTTGCTATGGCTACCATGGAAGCTCAAGTGAAGGTAGACTTGAGATCTGAAGTCATGCACTGATCCTGAGATGGATGTGAGATTGAGAGGAACCAAGAGAGGCTGGAGAGACAATGTCATGCCCGACTAGGCTCTGATACCATGTTAAATATGTGGGATCTAGAGCATGGTAGATGCGAAAGCTATGGAGGTTGGAAAACAGAGTGAGTTCATGAAGGCATTGACATGATTGACTATTATACAAGTGAATTAGGTTCCAATATGGAAGCTTGGACTCATAAACACAATATTGTGTATTGACTAACAATGACACAGATACTTTATTAAAGGACAAAAGTACTATGACATTGCATTAGAAAAGAGTGCAAGTACAATGCTTTATAGGACATTGCATGGTAGCATTTCTCCTATTGTGCATATGGGGTTTTGAACCTGAGCCCTTATTGCACCTTACAAAGAGACTGAAGTAGGTGTGATTGCAAAAATCTCAACAGACACAACCTCAATCCCAAGAAAGTACTTTAGCTCACCAAGATCGTTGGCTTTGAATTCAGCTTGTAACATTGCTTTAATTTCAACAATCCCATGATCATCATCTCCAATGATGATAAAATCATCAACATAAACCACTAGAAAAACATAACCATGCTCTATCTTCTTTGTAAATAGGTTGTGATCTACATGACCTATCTAAAAACCAAGATGCTACAAATATGTGCTTATGCAAGCATTCCATGCTCTCAATGCTTGTTTTAGTCCATACAAGGCCTTTTTCAATTTACACACATATGTCGAATAGTCAAGGTGTACATAACCTTTAGGATACTCCATTTAAACCTCTTCAAGCAAGTCACCATTCAAGAATGCATTTTTGACATCCATCTGCCATAATTTCTAGCCCTTAGAAGCCGCAAATGCAATAATTTTTCTCATCATTTCCATCTTGGCAACTAGACTAAAAGTCTTCTCATAATCTAGGCCATATTGTTGTGCATATCCCTTTGTAATCAGCCGGGATTTATATATTTCCAATGAACCATTTGACTTGCATTTCACTTTATAAACCCATTTGCAGCCAATGGGTACTTTGCCTTCAGGCAAACATACAAATTCCCATGTCTCATTTTCAGCCAATACTGCGTATTCCTCATCCATGGCAGCACACCAATTCTCATCTCTAACTGCCTCACTAAACTTTGTAGGCTCTTTGTAGCCTTGCACTTTATTCATATATGCATAATTTCTAGCTAAATACCCACTGTATGTCAGCCTATCAACTAGTTTTCTGACCATTTTAGACCTCCTCAACTATAGTGCACTCTCGGCTTGCCTCTCATGAGGCAGCACATACCTACTTTGCCTCGCACTAGGTGTCATAACTGATTGTATGCCCAATTCACTATCAAGACTATCACTGCCAGGTGACTCATATCCAGATGTAAGTGGGCTAGTCACATCATCAAACATATTTTCTTTGCCTTTATCCAATCTCCCCCTCACTGACATATCCATGTTAGTGGATGCAGTGGCATGACTGTGCAGTTGTCATGTCCAAGGACTAACAGTAGATGAACCATCACCTATCGAGTTGAAGGATAGTTTTTAGCATAAGTAGAACTAGTTGGTCCATCAAAGACCATTACATTCCGATTAGAGGCCAGCTCATCAAAAACTACATCATCCCTATTGATCAGGGTTTCCCAAGTGGATGGATCATAGCATTTGTAAGCCTTTCTCTTCTATGCATAGCCAAGAAAAACACTTTTGACAGCTTTTGGGTCTAACTTCTTCCTCTTTTCATCAGGCACATGTACATAGGCAATGCAACCAAATACTTTTAGGTGATTAATGTCGGGCGTGTGCCCATACAGTTTCTCATAAGGACTCAAATCATGAATCCCAATTGCAGGTGTTTGGTTTAGCACATAAACTGTAGTAACCACTACTTCAGCCCAATAAGCATTTGGAAAATTCTTTTCATTAAGTATTTCCCTGGTAGCTTCCATAAGCACCCGATTTTTCTCTCTGCCACATTTTTTTGCTGTGTGTAACTGCAAGTGAGCTGCCCTTTTATGCCATATTGTAATATCCATGTACCCCATAGGAACCCCCCTTTTTTTATTTTTTCAAAATTTTTTTCCTTCTCCCTCCCCCTCGACAGTACGTCGGGGAGAGAGAGAGAGGGAGTGAGTAGGGAAAGGGAGGGGCATGCCGCCCAGGTGGCGGCATACGGCTGCACCCCCCCTATAAGACCACCCCTCCTCCTCCTCGTCCACAAGCCCTCCCTCCCCTAGGTTTGCTGCAGGCATCCCCCTAGCCCCTCCGATTGACGCTATGGCCCCCTGCTGATGTACGGACCCCCCTCCTCGTTTAGTTGATAACTACGGGCCCCGTGGACAGTGGAAGAAGGAGAAGGAAGAGAAGAAGTGAATAAGAAGGGGTAGAAGGAGAGAAGGGAGAAGAAAGGGTAGAAGGAGAAGGAGAAGAAGGAGAAGGAGAAGGAGAAGGAGAGAAGAGAGAAGAGGGAAGAGAAAGAAGAGGGAGAGAAGGAGGAGAGAAGGAGGAGTGGGAGAGAGAGAGAGAGAAGGGAGAAGAAGAAGAAGAAGAAGAAGAGGAGAGAGAGAGAAGAAGAGGGGGAGAAGGAGAAGGAAGAGAAGAAGTGAAGAAGAAGGGATAGAAGGAAAGAAGAAGAGTAAGGGAGAAAAAGAAGAGAGAGAAGGAGGAGAAGAAGGAGAGAAGGAGGGGAAGAGGGAAGAGAGAGAAGAGGGAGAGAAGAAGGAGAGAAGGAGGGGAAGAGGGAAGAGAAAGAAGAGGGAGAGAAGAAGAGAAGGAGAAGAAGAAGAAGAGGAGAAGAGGTAGTAAGAGGAGGAGGAGGAGAGAGAGTAGTAGAAGAGAAAGAAGAAAAGGTATAAGAAGAGAGAAGAGAAGTAGTGGAAGAAGAAGAAGAAGAAGAGGCAGTAAGAGGAGAAGAAGAGAAGGAGAGAGAGAGAGAGAGTAGGAGAATAAGAGAAAAGAAGAAGAAGTGGAGGAGAGAGAGAAAGAGTAGGGAGATAGTAGAAAAGAAGAGGAAGAGAGAGGGAGAGAGAAAGAAGGAGAGGGAGTGAGAGTTAGTGAGTAGCTGCAACGAGCCACACCCAAACCACCCTCTCGGCAAAGGGCCCCATCCAGTGGTCTTTCCTACCCGAACCTATCGATCTGAAAACCATTAAGGTCCGAACTACCCAATCTTCGCGAGGCAAATGGCTCCCAAGAATAAAGTTGCGGGAAGCGTAGGCACCCAAGCTACCGGTATTGTTGAAGTGGCGAGCGGAGCGACCAACGCAATAAACACAAATCAAACCCAGGCTCTAAGTCTTAAAATTAATTAGGTATTATTTCTCGTGGAAAAGATAGAAGGGTTGGTGACGAGCATGGAACAAGAAGGAGTCTTTGGGTTTTTGTTTACTCTAAGCACTAAGTTGCATGCGTGAAATGGTAGAGTATGGAATTCACATAAGATTATATGAATGAAATGATAGATTTTATGCACATAAAATGATAATGTCTTCGTATTATTTCACATAAAATAATAGCTTTTAACCCAGTTCAGTGTAATCATGATTTAAAGAAACACATGAAATGATAGTTTTCGATGGGTAGATACCTAGATCTTCATGAGATCTGGTGCATTAGGAATAAGTATAGTTGCCTGCGAATTTCTTTATCAGTCTTGCTGTAGACTATTGCAAATAGATACGCTCCTAGCCTAATTGAAGCTGGTGACCTAACCCTAAATGGATTATTAACCCAAGTTATGCTTGGCAGTTTGAAAAGGTTATAAATCCCTTAAGCAAGTGTTGTGATACATCCAGTTAAAATTCTGATTGTGCATGCAATGGGATTGTGGTGCCTTGACGTAAGAGGTTGTGCATTCAACTAGTTGTTAATGTGGTTTTGGATGTTAACCCAAGTGGGGAGTGTTTGATGATTTCATGGCAGGGTCTGAGATGACTAATTGCCATGGAAACGAAAGAGATGTTTTCCCTAGCGATTATTATTATGCTGGTTGCTTCAGCTATGGTTGATTTCCTAAAAGGATAATTAAGGAAGGATGGCGCTAGCTACCCCTCGTGAGCCGCCAAACCCTAACCAAGGGGGTTATGAATCCGCACCGGGAATGTGGGACGAACCCGCTGCGAGAGGTCTTTTTGTGGAAATCACTCTGCGTAGGACGACATTTGGGTGCCAGTGGGGGCTCTAGCCGTAAATCCCAATGCCTATGGACCCTACACAAGTGTTCTACGTGACTCAAGATGGGATCTCAAGGCCTTGATACTAGTTACAAGGTGAAATCTTGGTAAGATAAAGCTTCGGGTTTTGTTGCCGGGAGACGGAAGGATTTTTCTACGGAGGTAGAAAGGAATACTTAATTCTCCTGTATGGGCGGGAGACAAACATTAATCTGAAGATAAGTTAAGGAAGCATTTAATCTTATTTTATCTTGTCTTTGTGTCTGTGTCCCAAATTACATGAAGGAACCTATGACTAACGTGTTAATTAAGGAGGCTGCTTTTATGTGTCAAACATAATGTGGTAGGTAATTAGATAACTAAAACAACCCTCGAGGGAAGGGCGGTGGATGTGACCAATGGGTCTATCCTACAGAAGGGTGGTCTCGATTAGTCGAGAGCTTTCCTAAAAGGAAATGTTAACAGGAAATGTTAACATTTCCTTACACAATGTTAACAAGAAAAAGTTGGTCTATGACCTTAGACAATGTTGACCAGGAACCCGGACTTTAGGTAGATCCTAGTGGGAATGGTCTGATAAGTTCCGTTGCAGGGCAGACTCGAGAGACCCTAGTTGGCAAACCCCATGTCATCCTTGGGAGTGCCGGGCGACGTCTTCTAGATATATCTCTTGATGGATTGCTAAGACGTGTCCCACGATTTGAGGAGCAGGCACGTTACAGTTGGTATCAGAGCAAAACTTCCTAATGATACATGATTAATTAATGTTCGTTTCATGGATATATCCTAAATAGAAATAACCTAAGTGGTATGGCTTGATTGGTAGGCACCTTCTGCACCCTCGAATGCTAACATGCAAAAGAAGAAGTTCATTCTCAAGCAAATTAAGCCACCCGAGTTTGATGGCAAGGGAAGGACTGTTCAAGCTGACGCGGAGATCTAGATTGAGTCCATGGAGGGGTATTTTGAGGCAGTAGGAACTGTACCTGCTAGCCAAGCCATGCTCACCAAACTTAAGCTTACAAGCGAAGCAAGACTTTGGTGGAAACAATGGTGCAGAGACCAAGCGATCTCAGAGGGGACAATCACTTGGAATAAGCTTAAAGAAGCTGTGCAAGGGAGGTATCTGCCACCTGCCTACCACACACAAAAGATGAATGAATTCTATGACTTGAAGCAGCTAGGATTATCCCTTGAAGCATATTATTCAAAGTTCGTTTCACTTCTAAATGGATATGACACAACAGGTGTCAAATTTCTGTGTTGGGTTGAATCCACCCATAAACACTCGATTGGAATCAATGTGCCCAACGGACTTGCAACACGCATTACTCCGTGTGAATCCAATCATCCAAGAACTTAAATCGGGCAACTATGATGAAGATGACTCACGGGATCAAGACAAGAGGTGCCACAAGTGCGGAGAGATAGGACACATCCGTAAGAGATGCCTCAACCGCCGATGTTTCCACTGCAATAAACTAGGACACATCCAAACAGATTGTCCTGAGTTGGACCCTGAGAATCAGGAACATGGGTCAAACAAAGCCGTCTAAACTCCACTTTTGGCTCATATTATGAACCATATAATGATGAAGGCTTGGATCCTATTGTAACCTTTGAGGATGACTAGATGTCTTAGGAAGATCTTCTTGAGATAATAAGTCTTGTACTTGGAATAAATCCTATTGAACCCTATGAGTTATGGCAAGTTGTTATTTTAGGATGAAAATTTGAGTATTCAAAGTTGCGCAGTGAAAGCGTGATGGATCCTATCCCACAAGTTTTAGAACCCAATGATAGCTGGTTATCAATGAACCTAAGCGCATTCGAGATAAGGACATCTCGATTCCTCTAAGGGGGAGAGGATGTAATATCCCCATACCCCATAGGAACCCCCCCTTTTGTTTTTCCAAATTTCTTTTCCCTCTCCCTCCCCCCCCGACAGTACGTCGGGGAGAGAGAGAGAGGGAGTGAGTAGGGAAAGGAAGGGCATGCTGCCCAGGTGGTGGCATACAGCTACACCCCCTATAAGACCACCCCTCCTCCTCCTCGTCTACAAGCGCCACCCCCCCATTTGCTGCAAGCAGCCCCCTGACCCCTTCGACTGACGATGCGGCCCCCTTGCTAACGTACAAAACCCCCCTCCTCGTTTGATTGATGAGAGCAGGCCCTGTGGACAGTGGATGAAGGAGAAGGAAGAGAAGAAGTGAAGAAGAAGGGGTAGAAGGAGAGAAGAGAGAAGAGGGAAGAGAAAGAAGAGGGAGAGAAGGAGTGGGAGAGAGAGAAGGGAGAAGAAGAAGAAGAAGAGGAGAGAGAGAGAGAGAAGAAGAGGGGGAGAAGGAGAACGAGAAGGAGTGGGAGAGAGAGAAGGGAGAAGAAGAAGAAGAGGAAAGAGAGAGAAGAAGAGGGAGAGAAGGAGAATGAAGAGAAGTGAAGAAGAAGGGGTGGAAGGAGAGAAGAGAGAAGAGGGAAGAGAAAGAAGAGGGAGAGAAGGAGAAGGAGAGAAGGAGAAGGAGTGGGAGAGAGAGAAGGGTTTCAAGAATCACGTGGTGGGGGGACTTGCTCAAGATGCTGCGTCGAACACACACAAAATACACAAGGAGAAGATTACTCAAGAGACAAGAAGAGAGATGGAGGCTAAAACGTTTTCTTGTTGGTTTCTTCTTCTTCTTTAACACACTTTACAATGTACACAAAGTATAGATAAGATACAACATAAAGGAAAGTGGCCTACTAAGTCAAACAATGCATAACCGACTACACTAGTCGACTGGCGCTATAACTATGCTAGCTTTAAATAGGTGTAACAACCTGAATATAATAAGTAATGAGTCAGTGGCCATGTGAGAGTCATAATGACCACTGACGTACTAAGTGTAGACATGTGGACCCATCTAACCAAGCGGTCCATCATTAATGTCCGCATGTGTTAAGCTTGTCATCTCAACACTCCTCCTCAAGCTCAACTGCATCTCTGCAACTCCAAGTAAGCTTTGAAACTTTTGAAGCTTCTCTATACCCAATGCCTTTGTGAAGATGTCAGCTATCTGATCCTGTGTGCTGACATACACCAAGTCAATCTCACCTACTAATACCTTCTCTCTCACAAAGTGGTAGTGTACCTCAATATGTTTTGTCCTGGCATGGAACACAGGGTTCCTAGCCAATTGTATACTGCTCATGTTGTCACAATAAATGACAACTAGACCTTCCACCTGCACATCTAAATCAACCAATAACTTTTGCAGCGATACTACCTCACATGCTTCAATAGCAGCACCTCTATACTCAGCCTCTGTACTCGACAAAGCAACTTTAGATTGCTTTTTGCTGCTCCAAGTAACTGCTGCACTACCAAGAGAGAACATGTATCCATTGGTAGATCTTCTATCAGACATACTACCAGCCCAATCTACATCTGTGTATCCAAACACCTGTACATCTATACCTGCCTCATAGAAAATTCCATAATGTAGTGTGGACTTCACATATCTCAATATGCATCTGACTGCATCCAAATGTGGCTTTCTAGGTACTTGCATAAATTGACTCACGAGACCAACAGCGTAGCTTCAGTCTAGCCTTGTAATGGTCATATAGATCAAACTCTCCACTATCCTCCTGAACATAGTAGGGTCTTCTATCTCATCCCCAATATCAGCACTCAACTTTACATTCTGCTCCAACGGGACTGAAAGTGGTTTGCATATTGTCATACCATACTTGGACAACATATCCAAGCCATACTATCTTTGGGACAGCCATATACCATCATCACATCTGATCACCTCAATGCCAAGGAAGTACCTTAGCTCACCTAAATCCTTCATCTCAAACTTCTTCTTCAAAAAGTCCTTGAGTTCAGCAATCCCACTATCACTATCACCTGTAATAATCAAGTCATCCACATAGATGACTATGATGACCAAACTTGCATCTCCCTTTCTCACATAAAGTGAGTGATTAGCATCAGAAACATAAAAGCCAATATTGACAAGATACTCTCTGATCTTGTCAAACCATGCTCTAGGTGCTTGCTTGAGCCCATAGAGCGCCTTCTTCAACCTGCACACATACGTGGGATGCTCTAAATCTTCATAACCTGCTGGCTGATCCATATACACTTCTTCCTGCAAATTACCATGCAAGAAGGCATTCTTCACATCCATTTGCTGCAACCTCCAACCTTTGGCTGCTGCCAAAGAAATCACACATCTGACAATTGCCATCCTAGCAACTGGACTGAAGGTTTCTTCATAATCTATGCCATATGTCTGGGCATAGCCTTTTGCAACCAGCCTAGCTTTGTACCTATTAATAGAACCATCTGCATTGTGCTTAATCTTATAAACCCACTTACATCCAATAGCTTTCTTGCCCTTCGGAAATGATACTAGATCCCAAGTCTTATTGGCCTCTAATGCAACCATCTCCTCATCCAATGTTGCATCCCAATGAGCATGACCAACAGCCTCCTCAAAACATGTGGGCTCAACATCCTCAATCACTTTCACCATATAAGCATAATGGTTACCTGCATAACCTTCAAAACCAAATCTGTTAATAGGGTATCTCACCATGCTAGACCTGCGTACCACTGGATCACTCAATGGAGTCTTTGCATTGATGCATGCTCTCTGCACACCTGGAGTCCTCACTGAAGGAATGCCAAGCTCATCATCCAAGCTCTCTAAGCCACTGGAGTCTCCATCAAGAACTGCGTCAATGCCATCTGACACTTTATTATTTCCTTTGTCTTTACCTGTAGTGCTACTAGATGCACTTGAAGATGTAGAGCTACTCCTTAGTCTCCCAGACCAAGGACTACTAGATGATGTCTTTGGTCCACTAAGATTCCGTGATTCTTGTTTTTCAGCCTGCACATGAGTGTCATGATCATCATCATCATCCAATGCATCACCACTAGATGCATACCAACTGCTCATTTCATCAAAGATGACATCCCTGCTCACTCTGAACTTACATGTGATAGGGTTATAACAACAATACCCTTTCTGCTCTAAAGAGTATCCAATAAAAACACATTTTTCTATCTTTGGATCAAGCTTCTTCCATAGCTCATCTGGCACATGAACGTATCCAAACAGCCAAATACCTTCAAGTGTGATACATCAGGCTTCTTGCTAGTAAAGCATTCTTCAGGAGTCATCCCATGAACTGCAGCTGTGGGAGTTCTGTTCATAATATAAACAGCAGTATGAATAGCCTCAAACCAAAAATGCTTAGGCATATTCTTTTCAGCCATCAAGGCGCATGCAACTTCTACAATATGCCTGTTTTTCCTTTCTGCAACCCCATTTTGTTGTGGGGTATACCTGCATGTGAACTGTCTCTTTATCCTATGAGACCTTAGAAAATCACTGAACTCATTTGAGAGGTACTCTCCCCCTCCATCTGACCTCAATCACTTTACTTTCAAGCTTGTTTCTCTTTCAACTACAGCCTTGAAAGTTCTAAAGTGCTCAAACGCTTCACTCTTTTCCTTCATAAAATATACCCATAGCTTTCTAGAACAATCATGAATGAATGTGACAAAGTATGAACTACCTCCAAGAGATACATTTTGTGTAGGCCCCCAAATATCTGTATGCAAAACATGAAGGGTATTTTTGCTTACATCTCTGTCATGTGAAAAGGGTTGTCTTGCCTGCTTACCAAACTGACATGCTTTGCATACCTTATGAAATTCTGCAACTCTAAATGTAGGCAAACACCCTTTGGACTGCATTAATTTTAGCCTTTGTACATTTGCATATCCAATGCATTTGTGCCAAATTTCAATATCTGCAACAACACCTTTTCCTTTAGCATACATAGTAGCATTCATAGTAGGAATTCCAACATCCAGAGTAAACATACGTCCAACTCTACTTCCCTTTGCAACTAACTAGCACTTGTCATTGAAGTCTTCTACAAAGCAGCCCTTTGCATTAAATCTGACTTGCAGCCCTTGCTCTACCATTTGACCGACTGACACCAAGTTCTTTGTAATAGATGGCACATGTAATACATCTGAAAGACTCTTTATCTTACCATCATGCAAGGACAAGGGAACTTTTTCAATGTGTGAAATTGGATGGTATGAATCATCACCCGTCTGCACATAACCTGCATTTTGCGAATCCTGCATCTTTCCAAACCATTCTGCATGGCTGGTCATATGATTGGATGCACCTGAATCAACATACCAAACATCATCATGTGTTCCCTTTCTTGTAATAGCATTCAGCATATGCTGCATAACAAACAGATGTTCATTTTAGTCTTTTTTCTGTCGTGAAGATGATGCATAGTTTCCTTGCTGCAACTTACCACTGCGAATATCATCTTTCTTAGCATAACATTGGGCTGCAATATGACCTATTTTGCTACAGTAGTGACACACAATACGAGAGTTGTTAGAACCTCTGTTCTGCCATCCACCTCTTCCTCTAAAGCTCCCCCTGCCTCTAAAGTTACCACGACCTCCTGAAACCTATATATCACCAAATTGCTAATTCAATCTGTTTTGTTGGTTGTCACTACTACATCCTATACCATGGTCTCTTGAAGAGGACCTGCCACATCCCCTTCGTGAACTGGAGTAGAAAGCTTGGGCCTGTTCACCACTTTTTTCAGATGTCTCACTCTGCATATTGATCTCTTCAGTGATCATAAGGGAGACCAACTCATCGAAATCTGAAAATGGCTTTCTGACATTTACGGAAGTTACAAAAGACTTTCAAGCCTTTTCATTATTAAGTCCACCCAAGGTAGATGACACCAAATAATCATCATCAGGCATGGCATCAAACATTGCCAAGGCATCTGCAATGCTCCTTACCTTTGTTGAGATTCAGCAATCACAATCACTAAACAGCCTCTTTGTATGGAGCTTCAGGGTCAAGGATATGCAGGCTAACTTATCCCATATGCACAATGGTGCCTACTGCAGTTTCCTACTTTCCTATAAAGCATTGTACTTGCTTCCTTTTCTTAATGCAATGATAGTACTCTTTTCTTTTCAGTGAAGTGTCAATGTCATTGTCCACATACACAAGATTGTGTTTATGAGTCCAAGTCTCAATCTTGGAACCTAATTCACTTGTGTAACAAACAGTGTCTTTATCTTCTCCATCATGAGTCCACACTTCTCCTTCCATCCACCATAAATCACTACCATGCTCTAGATCCCACATTTCTAACATGGTATCAGAGCCCAGTCGGGCATGGTTCAGCTCTCCTCTGCTCTCTCTCAGCTCATGTTAATCTCTGGTCAGCTTAGTTCCATCTCATGACTTCATCTCCCCACTCTATCCTCACTGAAGCTTCCATGGCAGCCATAGCCAGCAGCACCCTGTCAGATTGAGCTGCTTATATCTCACTCCACAGGTCAAATCTCTTGGAGCTTCTTTCTGGAAAACTATTTCCCAACTCACAAAGCTTCCCTATATCACATCAATCGAGGACATTTGACCATCTGGAGCTCAGCATTGTGAAAATTCCCAGTCAGTGCCATAGTCTTCAACTGTGACCTGCAGGACATACCCTCCATGGAGCCTTCATATCTCTCTCTGTAGAGCACATCTTCAAAAACTTCCTTCTAGACATATCTTCCTTCACTCAGGGTGCTCCCTCCTGGCACAACAAACAACCACATTGGTGATCTACAGCCCTGGCATTGCACAAATTCGTCATCGTTGTCCTGAACTGTGCCGAATCTGATCGAGCTGCCTGCGTGCGCCATATTGCCTGCAATCTAATCGATTTCCATAGGGATTTAATAGTCCATGAAGTCAGCTTCCTAGGCATGTAAAAATTTTTGAAAATGATCAAGTATAGCTCCTGCAATCTGAGAAAAACCAGGCCCCTGTCTCAGAAACCCTAATTCCACCATAGCCAAAATCACTCAAGCTTTTTTTTCTCAGTTTTTCTCACTCCTCACACTAAAACAAGCTAAAGCCCACTCTAATCCATTGACCCAGCATCAAATCAAGGAGGGGAAGGACCTGAGAAGATTGAAGAACAACCAAACGATCCCGAACAAGAAGAATCAAGCTCAACATCAACACTGACATAATGTGTTTTCACACTGTCACCAACTGTGTCTCTTGACACACTGCATTCTGCTCTTCTACTGATAAAATCTCAGAATTCTGGTGTTGATTTCCTGCTGATCTTGAAACCTCAACATGGGAAAAGACTCTCCAAATGCTCAATTCAAAGGAGTCGGGTTTCACACCTAGCAAACCCGCATCAAGCTCATCTTGATGAAAAAGGGTCTCTGGGCCATCACAAATGGCAAAGAGAAGAAACCTCGGGACACGGACCTTGCAACTACTTGGCAAAAGAATGATGACAGAGCCCAGGCCATTATCAAACTGGAGCTAGACGACAGTTATATCCACCATGTGGATAACTGTGAGACCTCACAGGATACATGGAAAAGACTTGACACCCTGTTCGGTGCACAATCTAAATCACCTTCGAATTGTTTTATCGGTCTTGCCATAGACTATCACAAATGGATACGCTCCTAGCCTAATTGAAGCTAGTGACCTAACCCTAAATGGATTGTTAACCCAAGTTATGCTTGGCAGTTTGAAAAGGTTGTAAATCCCTTAAGCAAGTGTTGTGATACATCCAGTTAAAATTCTGATTGTGCATGCAATGGGATTGCGATGCCTTGAAGTAAGAGGTTGTGCATTCAACTAGTTGTTAATGTGGTTTTGGATGTTAACCCAAGTGGGGAGTGTTTGATGATTTCATGGCCGCGTCTGAGATGACTGATTGCCATGGAAATGAAAGGGATGCCTAGCGATTTTTATTATGCTGGTTGCTTCAGCTGTTGATTTCCTAAAGGGATAATTAAGGAAGGATGGTGCTAGCTACCCCCCGCGAGCCGCCAAACTCTAACCAAGGGGGTTATGAATCCGCGCTGGGAATGTGGACCGAACCTGCCACGAGAGGTCTCTTCATGGAAATCAATTGGTGTAGGAGGCTGCTTGGGTGCCAATGGGGGCTCTCGCTGTAAATCCCAATGCCTCTAGACCCTACACAAGTGTTCAATGTGACTCGAGATGGGATCTTGAGGCCTTGATACTAGTTACAAGGCAGAATCTTGGTAAGATAAACCTTCAAGTTTTGTCACCGGGAGACGGAAGGATTTTTCTACGGAGGTAGAAAGGAACACTTAATTCTCTTGTATGGGCGGGAGACAAACATTAATCTGAAGATAAGTTGGAAGTGTTTAATCTTGGTTTATCTTGTCTTCGTGTCTGGCCTAAATTACGTAAAGGAACCTGTGACTAACGGGTTAATTAAGGAGGTTGCTTTTATGTGTCAAACATAACGTGATAGGTAATTAGATAACTAAAAAAACCCTCAAGGGAGGCGTGGTAGATGTGACCAATGGGTCTATCCTACAGAAGGGTGGTCTCAGTTAGCCCAGAGCTTTCCTAAAAGGAAATGTTAGGAAAAAGTCGGTCTATGACCTTAGACAATGTTGACTAGGAACCCGGACTCCAGGTCGATCCTGGTGAAAACGGCCAAATAAGTTACATTGCGGGGCAGACTCGAGAGACCCATGTTGGCAAACCCCATGTCATTTCTTAGGAGTGTTGGGCAATGTCTTCTAGACATATCTCTCGATGGACTGCTAAGACATGTCCCACGATTTGAGGAGCGGGCACATTACAGTTGGTATCAGAGTAAAACTTCCTAATGATACATGATTAATTAATGTTTGGTTCATGGACATATCCTAAACAAAAATAACCTAAGTGGTATGGCTTGATTGGCAGGCACCTTTTGCACCCTCAAATGCTGGCATGCAAGAGAAGAAGTTCCTTCTCAAGAAAATTATGCCACTCGAGTTTGATGGCAAGGGAAGGACTGTTCAAGATGATGCCAAGATCTGGATTGAGTCCATGGAGGGCTATTTTGAGGTAGCAGGAACTGCACCTAACCAAGCCATGCTCGCCAAACTTAAGCTTACAGGCAAAGCGAGAGTTTGGTGGAAATAGTGGTGCAGAGGCCAAGCGATCTCGGAGGGGACAGTCACTTGGAATAAGCTTAAGGAAGCTGTGCGAGGGAGGTATCTGCCACGTGCCTACCGCACACAAAAGATGAATGAATTCTACGGCTTGAAGCAGCTTGGATTATCCCTTGAAGCATATCATTCAAAGTTTGTTTCACTCCTAAAGTATGCACCCCCAATGGATATGACACAAAAGGTGTCAAAGTTCTGTGTTGGGTTGAATCCACCCATAAACACTCGATTGGAATCAATGTGCCCAACGGACTTGCAACACGCATTACTCCGTGCGAATCCAATCATCCAAGAACTTAAATCAGGCAACTATGATGACGATGACTCACGAGATCAAGACAAGAGGTGCCACAAGTATGGAGAGATAGGACACATTCGTAAGAGATGCCCCAACCACCGATATTTCCACTGTATTAAACTAGGGCACATCCAAACAGATTGTCCTAAGTTGGACCCTGAGAATCAGGAACGTGCAGTCAAACAAAGCTGTCTAAACTCCACTTTTGGCTCATATTATGAACCATATAATGATGAAGGCTGGGAGCCTATTGTAACCTTTGAGGATGACTAGATGTCTCAGGAAGATCCTCTTGAGGTAATAAGTCTTGTACTTGGAATAAATCCTATTGAACCCTATGAGTTATGGCAAGTTGTTATTTTAGGATGAGAATTTGAGTAATCAAAGTTGCACAGTGAAAGCGTGATGGATCCTATCCCACATGTTTTAGAACCCAATGATAACTGGTTATCAATGAACCCTAAGCGCATTCGAGATGAGGACATCTCGATTCCTCTAAGGGGGAGAGGATGTAATATCCCCGTACCCCATAGGAACCCCCCCCCCCCTTTTTATTTTTTCCAATTTTTTTCCCTCTCCCTTCCCCCCGATAGTTTGTCGGGGAGAGAGAGAGAGGGAGTGAGTAGGGAAAGGGAGGCGCATGCCGCCCAGGTGGCGGCATACATATGCACCCCCCTATAAGACCACCCCTCCTCCTCCTCATCCACAAGCCCCCCCGTTTGTTGCAGGTAGCCCCTTGACCCCTCCGACTGATGTTGGGACCCCCCTGCTGACGTGCAGACCCCTCCCCCCTCCTCGTTTGGTTGACGACTGTGGGCCCCGTGGACAGTGGTAGAAGGAGAAGGAAGAGAAGAAGTGAAGAAGAAGGGGTAGAAGGAGAGAAGAGAGAAGAGGGAAGAGGGAAGAGAAAGAAGAGGGAGAGAAGGAGAAGGAGAGAAGGAGAAGGAGTGGGAGAGAGAGAAGGGAGAAGAAGAAGAAGAAGAGGAGAGAGAGAGAAGAAGAGGGGAAGAAGGAGAAGGAAGAGAAGAAGTGATGAAGAAGGGGTGGAAGGAGAGAAGAGAGAAGAGGGAAGAGAAAGAAGAGGGAGAGAAGGAGAAGGAGAGAAGGAGAAGGAGTGGGAGAGAGAGAAGGGAGAAGAAGAAGAAGAGAAGGGAGAGAGAAGAAGAGGGGGAGAAGGAGAAGGAAGAGAAAAAGTCAAGAAGAAGGGGTGGAAGAAGAGAAGAGGGAAGAGGGAAGAGAAAGAAGAGGGAGAGAAGGAGGAGTGGGAGAGAGTGAAGGGAGAAGAAGAAGAGGAGGAGGAGAGAGAGAGAAGAAGAGGGGGAGAAGGAGAAGGAAGAGAAGAAGTGAAGAAGAAGGGATAGAAGGAAAGAAGAGTAAGGGAGAAAAAGAACAGAGATAAGAGGGAGAGAGAAGGAGGAGAAGAAGGAGAGAAGGAGGGGAAGAGGGAAGAGAGAGAAGAAGAGAAGGAGAATAATAAGAAGAGGATAAGAGGTAGTAAGAGGAGGAGAAGGAGAGAGAGAAGTAGAAGAGAAAGAAGAAAGGGTAGAAGGAGAGAGAAGAGAAGTAGTGGAAGAAGAAGAAGAAGAAGAAGAGGTAGTAAGAGGAGAAGAAGAGGAGAGAGAGAGAGAGAGTAGGAGAATAAGAGAAAATAAGAAGTGGAGGAGAGAGAAAAAGAGTACGGAGATAGTAGAAAAGAAGAGGAAGAGAGAGGGAGAGAGAAAGGAGGCAAGGGAGTGAGAGTTGGTGAGTAGCTGCAAGGAGCCACACCCAAACCACCCTCTTGGCAAAGGGCCCCATCCAGTGGTCTTTCCTACCCGAACGTATCGACCCAAAAACCGTTAAGGTCTGGACTGCCCAATCTCCGCGAGCAAATGGCTCCCAAGAAGAAAGTCACGGGAAGCGTAGGCGCCCAAGCTACTGGTAATGTTGGAGTGGCGAACGGAGTGACCAACGCAATAAACACAAATCAAACCCAGGTTCTAAGTTTTAAATTTAATTAGGTATTACTTTAGGTGGAAGAGATGGAAGGGTTGTTGACGAGCATGGAACAAGAACGAGTCTTAGGGTTTTTGTTTACTCTAAGCACTAAGTTGCATGCGTGAAACAGTAGAGTATGGAATTCGCATAAGATTATATGCATGAAATGATAGCACATAAAATGATAAGGTCTTCGCATTATTTCACATAAAATAATAGCTTTTAACCCAGTTCAGTGCAATCATGATTTAAAGAAACACATGAAATGATAGTTTTTGATGGATAGAGACCTACACCTTCATGAGATCCGGTGCATTAGGAATAAGTATAGTTGCCTGCAAATTTTTTTATCGGTCTTGTCGTAGACTATCGCAAATGGATATGCTCCTAGCCTAATTGAAGCTGATGACCTAACCCTAAATGGATTGTTGACCCAAGTTATGCTTGGCAGTTTGAAAAGGTTGTAAATCCCTTAAGCAAGTGTTGTGATACATCCAGTTAAAATTCTGATTGTGCATGCAATGGAATTGTGATGCCTTGAAGTAAGAGGTTGTGCATTCAACTGGTTGTTAATGTGGTTTTGGATGTTAACCCAAGTGGGGAGTGTTTGATGATTTCATGGCCGCGTCTGAGATGACTGATTGCCATGGAAACGAAAGGGATGTTTTCCCTAGCGATTGTTATTATGCTGGTTGCTTCAGCTACGGTTGATTTCCTAAAGGGATAATTAAGGAAGGATGGCGCTAGCTACCCCCGCGAGCCGCCAAACTCTAACCAAGGGGGTTATGAATCCGCACTGGGAATGTGGACTGAACCCGCCGTGAGAGGTCTCTCCATGGAAATCAATTGGTGTAGGAGGACGCTTGGGTACCAGTTGGGGCTCTGGCCGTAAATCCCAATGCCTCCAGACCCTACACAAGTGTTTTACGTGACTCGAGATAGGATCTCGAGGCCTTGATACTAGTTACAAGGCGAAATCTTGGTAAGATAAAGCTTTGGGCTTTGTCGTCGGGAGACTGAAGGATTTTTCTACGAAGGCAAAAAGGAACACTTAATTCTCCTGTATGGGCGAGAGACAAACATTAATCCGAATATAAGTTAAGGAATCGTTTAATCTTGTTTTATCTTGTCTTTGTGTTTGTGCCCTAAATTACGTAAAGGAACTTGTGACTAACGGGTTAATTAAGGAGGCTGCTTTTATGTGTCAAGCATAATGTGGTAGGTAATTAGATAACTAAAACAACCCTCGAGAGAAGCGTGGTGGATGTGACCAATGGTTCTATCCTACGGAAGGGTGGTCTTGGTTAGCCGAGAGCTTTCCTCAAAGGAAATGTTAACAAGAATTGTTAGGAAAAAGTCGCGGTCTATGACCTTAGACAATGTTGACCAGGAACCCGGACTTCAGGTCGATCCTAGTGGGAACGGTCGGATAAGTTCTGTTGCAGGGCAGACTCGAGAGACCCTAGTTGGAAAACCCCGTGTCATTCCTGGGAGTTCCGGCCAGCATCTTCTAGATATATCTCAATGGACTGCTAAGACGTGTCCCACAATTTGAGGAGCGGGCACATTACACATATTTAGCAAGATACATGTCAAAATCTCTACATACATATTCTCCACCTCCATCAGATCTCAAACATGAGATATAACATCCAAATTTATTTTTAGCATGCTTCTTAAAGTCCTTAAAGACATCAAGCACTTCATCCTTGTTCTTTAGAATATATAGCCATGTGTATCGATTGAAATCATCAATGAAGGATACATAATACCTAGCATCACCAAAAGATGCATTATGGGCACGACCCCATACATCCGAATGTATCAACTGCAAAGGTCAAGAACTATTTTTGGCATGTCTTATGAATGGGAATCTCGCTTGTTTCCCAAACTAACAAGCATAGCATACATGTCCAAGATCAGTGTACTTGAACTTTGGCAAGCCAAGTACAACCTCTTTGTGCTACATATTATTTAGCTTCTGTACATTAACATGACCGATGTATTTATGCCAGATTTCTACATCCCAAAGAACTACTCCATTATCATGGGCAAACATGGCTGCCTTCAATTCTGGGATAGAGGCATCCAAAGTAAACATTCTGCCATCTCTCTTGCTTTTAGCAATCAATTTACAACCATTTCCATATTCTTCAATAAAACAACCATCCCTATTGAATCTGACTTGCAAATTCTATTTTGTCATCTATCCAACCGACAATAAATTCTTGGTAATAGAAGGTATGTGTACTACATCATGTAGACTCTTCTTTCTACCATCGGGCATGAGCAATGGAACCACACCTCTATGCTGAATACCATGCTGTGTATCATCACCAGTACATAAAAATCCATGAGACCTTGCTACTAACTCATCAAACCATTCACCATGATGAGTCATATGATTGGATGCTCTTGAGTCTATATAGCATTTCTCATCTTTGACTTGCTTAGATGTATTCTTTTATACATGTTACATAGTAAACAATCTATCTCCCTAGTCATTCTAAGTACCACTGGAAGATACATAATGTCCATGTTGCCTGCCTTCTTCCTTCATAACAGCTTGCTTTTTATGACAATCCTTCGTAATATGCCCATATCTTCTGTAATAATGACAATCTTTATCCCTGTTAGAGCTACTTATGCGACTACGAGGAACCACCTCTGCCTCTAGGTGATCTCCCCTTGACTCTAAAGGCTCCAGATCCTTGTTGTCCTTGTGTATTTGAGCTATGCCAAGCATTTTGCTGCTATTGTCCATATGTGTTTCGAGTGTCTCCTAGACCTCGAAAAGCTCCACGAGCTCTAGCACCTCTAGCTTGTTGACTAGAGTAAAAGATAGTGTCTCTGCCTTGAGATGTGCTTGAACTTGTATTTAAGCCAAGATTTACTTCTCCATGTAGCAGCAGCGCAAGTAACTCATCCCAATCAAGGGGTTTTTTTCTCATAGAAACAGACATATCAAATGCCTTATACTCCTTGCCTAACCCATTCAATGTCATTCCAATCATATCATCCTCTGAAACTTGAGATCCAATAGTAGCCAACTGGTCAGCTATGGTCTTTAGTTTAGCTGTGTATGCTTGAATGATTTTGCCTTTCCTAGACATGTTGTTGAACTGTTGCTTCAACGGTATCTTTCTTGCATGTGTGACATTACCATAATTCTTCATGAGTGCATCCCAAGCATCCTTGGAGAAATAGAAATTGGTAATCTACATAGCCATCGCATCAGAAATGCGTAAAGAAAACCAATGTAGTACTTTACTAGCTCTTTCTGACCACTGTCGGTGAGCTCTCCGCTATTCCTGTGTCAAATTCCGTTTAGGCAATTCGGGTTCAGCTTCAGCCACATACATAAATCCCAATAGTCTCTACTAATCAAAAAGTTTTGCATCTTGAACTTCCATAGAGAAAAGTTTTTGTTATCAAGCTTCTTTCCCACAATTTGAGTGATATTGTAAGTGCCTTGAGCATTTTCCATATTTGCAACTAAGGTATTCAATGCTATATGTAATCTGTAAGTGCTTAACTCCCTGCAATTCATGAACAATTTTCTTGCAGTTCAGGAATAGACTTCCTATAGTTCAAAAACAATCATCCTACAGTTCCGAAACAGTTTTGTGTAGCTCAAGAACAGTTTCTTGCAGTTCAGGACCAGTTTTCCAAACGATCTACTTGCTATAAATTGTATTCCAACAATTAAAAAAAACACAATCAACTGAGCGTAAACCAAACTCAAATCAGTTCGAAACATTCTATGGTAGTAGCAAAATATCCCAAAAACAAACTATGTCCATACAAGCATCAATAGATGCATAGAACTGAGGTTGACATTCACTAGACTTTTCCATAGTTGACAATAGGCAAGTAGCTTGTTATGACCAACAACATAAACTCTGCAAATAATCAAGGTATTCTCAACTCAAAAATATCCTTAAACCACCATAGACATGTCCTAGTACATTGGGGATTCAATATGTGACCAAACAAGCATCAATGTCCCAGTACATTGGGGATTCAATATGTGACCAAACAAGCATCAATGTCCCAGTACATTGGGGATTCAATATGTGACCAAATAAGCATCAATGTCCCAGTACATTGGGGATTCAGTATGTGACCAAACAAGCATCAATGTTTGTATTATATGCAAGTAGCAGTACCAAATACAACCAGTCCATTACTATAACCAACAGTATTTTCTATGTTAAAACAATAGTATTCAAACCTCAAAATAGCTGCGAAACATTTCATTCACTTTCCACTCTATGCATGAGTTGATACATGTGTCAAGAATCGCGTGGTGGAGGGGGTTGCTCAAGATGTTGCGCCGAACACACATAGAATGCACAAGGAGAAGCTCACTCAAGAGACAAGAAGAGAGATGGAGGCCAAAACGTTTTCCTGCTGATTTCTTCTTCTTCTTCCACACACTTTACGATGTACACAAAGTATAGATAAGATACAATATAAAAGGAAAGTGGCCTACTAAGTCAAACAATGCATAACCGACTACACTAGTCAACTGGCGCTATAACTATGCCAGCTGTAAATAGGTGTAACGACCTGAATATAATAAGTAATGAGTGAGTGGCCATGTGAGATTCATAATGACCACCGACGTGCTAAGTATAGACGTGTGGACCCATCTAACTAGGCGGTCCATCATCAATGTCTGCATGTGTTGAGCTTGTCATCTCAACACTCCCCCTCAAGCTCAATTGCATCTTTGCAACTCCAAGTAAGCTTCTCTGTACCCAATGCCTTCATGAAGATGTCAGCTATCTGATCATGTGTGCTGACATATACCAAGTCAATCTCACCTGCTAGTACCTTCTCTCTCACAAAGTGGTAGTGTATCTCAATATGTTTTGTCCTGGCATGGAACATAGGGTTCCTAGCCAACTGTATACTACTCATGTTGTCACAATAAATGACAACTAGACCTTTCACTTGGACATCCAAATCAGCCAATAGATTTTGCAGCCATACTACCTCACATACTGCAACAGCAGCACCTCTCTACTCAGCCTCTGTACTCGACAAAGCAACTGTAGATTGATTTTTGCTGCTCCATGCAACTGCTGCACTACCAAGAGAGAACATGTATCCACTGGTAGATCTTCTATCAGACATACTACCAGCCCAATCTGCATCTGTGTATACAAATACCTGTACATCTGTACCTGCCTCATAGAAAAGTCCATAATGTAATGTGGACTTCACATATCTCAATATGCGTATGACTGCATCCAAATGTGGCTTTCTAGGTACTTGCATAAACTGACTCACAAGACCAACAACGTAGCTCAAGTCTGGCCTTGTAATGGTCATGTAGATCAAACTCCCCACTATCCTCCTGAACATAGTAGGGTCTTCTATCTCATCCCCAACATCAGCACTCAGCTTTACATTCTGCTCCAACGGGACTGAAAGTGGTTTGCATGCAGTCATACCATACTTGGACAACATGTCCAAGCCATACTGTCTTTGGGATAGCCATATACCATCATCACATCTAATCACCTCAATGCCAAGGAAGTACCTTAGCTCACCTAAATCCTTCATCTCAAACTTCATCTTCAAACAGCCCTTGACTTCAGCAATCCCACTATCACTATCACCTGTAATAATCAAGTCATCCACATAGATGACTATGATGACCAAACCTACATCTCCCTTTCTCACATAAAGTGAGTGATCAGCATCAGAAACATAAAAGCCAATATTGACAAGATACTCTCTAATCTTGTCAGACCATGCTCTAGGTGCTTGCTTGAGCCCATAGAGTGCCTTCTTCAACCTGCACACATACGTGGGATGCTCTAAATCTTCATAACCTGCTGGCTGATCCATATACACTTCTTCCTGCAAATCACCATGAAAGAAGGCATTCTTTACATCCATTGGCTGCAACCTCCAACCTTTGGCTGCTGCCAAAGCAATCACACATCTGACAGTTGCCATCCTAGCAACTGGACTGAAGGTTTCATCATAATCTATGCCATATGTCTGGGCATAGCCTTTTGCAACCAGCCTAGCTTTGTACCTGCTAATAGAACCATCTGCATTGTGCTTAATCTTATAAACCCACTTACATCCAATATCTTTCTTTCCCTTCGGCAATGATACTAGATCCCAAGTCTTATTGGCCTCTACTGCAGCCATCTCCTCATCCATTGCTGCATCCCAATAAGCATGACCAACAGCCTCCTCAAAACATGTGGGCTCAACATCCTCAACTAGTTTCACCATATAAGCATAATGGTGAGCTGCATAACCTTTAAAACCAAATCTTTTAACAAGGTATCTCACCCTGCTAGACCTGCATACCACTGAATCACTCAATGGAGTCTTTGCATTAATGCGTGCTCTTGCACACCTGGAGTCCTCACTGAAGAATGCCAAGCTCATCATCCAAGCTCTCTGAGCCACTGGAGTCTCCATCAAGAACTGCATCAATGCCTTCTGACACTTTATTCTTTCCTTTGTCTTTACCTGTAGTGCTACTAGATGCACCCGAAGATGTAGAGGTACTCCTTAGTCTCCCAGACCAAGGACTACTAGATGATGTCTCTGGTCCGCTAAGAGTTCGTGATTCTTGCTTTTCAGCCTGCACATGAGTGTCATGATCATCATCATCATCCAATGCATCACCACTAGATGCATACCAACTGCTCATTTCATCAAAGATGACATCCCTGCTCACTCTGAACTTACATGTGACAGGGTTGTAACAGCGATACCCTTTCTGCTCTAAAGAGTATCCAATAAAGACACACTTTTCAGCCTTTGGATCCAGTTTCTTCTGCAACTCATCTAGCGCATGAACATACGCAATGCAACCAAATACTTTCAAGTGTGAAACATCAGGCTTCTTACCTGTAAAACATTCTTCGGGGGTCATACCATGAACTGCAGCTGTGGGAGTTCTGTTCATAATATAAACAGCAGTATGAACAGCCTCAGACCAAAAATGCTTAGGCATATTCTTTTCAGCCATCAAGGCGCATGCAACTTCTGCAATATGCCTATTTTTCCTTTCTGCAACCCCATTTTGCTGTGGGGTATACCTGCATGTGAACTGTCTCTTTATCCCATGAGACCTCAGAAAATCACTGAACTCATTGGAGAGGTACTCTCCCCCTCCATCTGACCTCAAGCACTTTACTTTCAAGCGTGTTCTCTTTCAATTGCAGCCTTGAAAGTTCTAAAGTGCTCAAAAGCTTCACTCTTTTCCTTCATAAAATATACCCACAGCTTTCTAGAACAATCATCAATGAATGTGACGAAGTATGAACTACCTTCAAGAGATGCATTTTGTGTAGGCCCCCAAATGTCTGTATGCACAACATCAAGGATATTTCTGCTTACATCTCTGTCATGTGAAAAGGGTTGTCTTGCCTGCTTACCAAACTGACATGCTTCACATACCTTCTGAAATTCTGTAACTTTAAATGTAGGCAAACCTATAACCAACCCTTTGGACTGCATTAATTTCAACCTTTGTACATTTGCATGTCCAATGCGTTTGTGCCACATTTCAATGTCTGCAACAACACCTTTTCCTTTGGCATACATAGTAGCATTCATAGTAGGAATTCCAGCATCTAGAGTGAACATACGTCCAACTCTACTTCCCTTTGCTACCAACCTGCACTTGTCATTGAAGTCTTCTACAAAGTAGCCCTTTGCATTAAATCTGACTTGCAGCCCTTGCTCTACCATTTGACCGACTGACACCAAGTTCTTTGTAATAGATGGCACATGTAATACATCTAAAAGACTCTTTGTCTTACCATCATGCAAGGACAAGGGAACTTTTCCAATGTGTGAAATTGGGTGGCATGAGTCATCACCCGTCTGCACAACATAACCTGCATTTTGCAAATCCTGCATCTCTCCAAACCATTCTACATGGCTGGTCATATGATTGGATGCACGTGAATCAACATACCAAACATCTTCATGTGTTCCCTTTCCTGTAACAGCATTCAACATATGCTGCATAACGAACAAATGTTCATTTTTGTCTTCATTCTGTCGTGAAGACGATGCATAGTTTCCTTGCTGTAACTTACCACTGCGAATATCATCTTTCTTAGCATAACATTGGGCTGCAATATGACCTGTTTTGCCACAGTAGTGGCACACAATACTAGAGTTGTTAGAACCTCTGTTCTGCCATCCACCTCTTCCTCTAAAGCCCCCCCTGCCTCTAAAGTTACCACGACCTCCTGAAACCTGCATATCGCCAAATTGCTGATTCAATCTGTTTTGTTGGTTGTCACTACCACGTCCTCTACCACGGCCTCTTGAAGAGAACCTGCCACGTCCCCTTCCAGAACTGGAGTAGAAACCTTGGACCTGTTCACCACTTCTTTCAGATGTCTCACTCTGCATGTTGATCTCTTCAATGATCATAAGGGAGACCAATTCATCGAAATCTGGAAATGGCTTTCTGACATATACGGAAGTTACAAAAGACTTCCAAGCCTTTTCATTGTTAAGTCCACCCAAGGTAGACGACACCAAATCATCATCATCGGGCATTGCATCAATCACTGCCAATGCATTTGCAATGCTTCTTACCTTCAGTGCATACTCATTGATAGACATCTTCCCTTTCTTTAATGTATTCAACTCTTGCTTGAGTTGAATCTTTCGTGCCTTTGTATTTACAGAAAACATACTTTCAAGTATGGTCCAAGCTGCATATGAATTCTCTGCATTTCTAATGTGTCCCAGCATATTATTGTCAATTACTGCAGACAACCAATACATGACCTTTTTATCCTTTGCATTCCATTCTTTCCGTGCCTTTGTCTCTTCTGCAGTTGGAGGATCACTCATCTCTGGCTCCTTTTCTTCACCTGAAACGAACTCGTAGAGGCCTTTTCCAATAAGGAAGTTCGTGACACGGAACTTCCATGAAGGGTAGTCGTTCTTGTCGAGCTTCTCAATGATGGGGCTTCCACTGTTCTCTGCCATTATCACAAAATTAATACCAACAGCAAGCAAATCTTCTGCAACCCTGGACCTGTAGTGCACAGCAATACACTAGACAGCCTTTTCTACTGTCTGCTCAATAATACATGCAATCTGCAACCTGTTTGCAGATAAACCTTGTGTTTACTCACTGGTAAACACCTTTGAACTTACAGATCTGAAATCTGTAACATGCGCACCCACTTTCGGTCAATACAGTCGAAGTCACAGCGTACCCTGAAACTGCTGTCCGCAACCTTACGGCTCTAAAACGGGCCCTGAAACGGCCTCAGATGCCCAAAATAACTGCAGTAAGCCCTAATGGGCTTATCTACACAATACACAGCGCTCTTCGCGCACACCAAATCTCACTGCAATCTGAGATTTTTGCTCTGCCCTGCTTCCGGTGCCTCCACATGCACTATCCAAGAGAAAGAGTTGAAGGATGGGAGAGCTTCTTACCCGTGGCTTGCTTGCTCGAACCTTGCTTCTTCTCCTTTGCTTCAACCTTCGAAATCAGCCTCTCTCAATGGCGTGGCTCTGATACCATGTCAAGAATCGTGTGGTGGAGGGGGTTGCTCAAGATGTTGCGCCGAACACACACAGAATGCACAAGGAGAAGCTCACTCAAGAGACAAGAAGAGAGATGGAGGCCAAAACGTTTTCTTGCTGATTTCTTCTTCTTCTTCCACACACTTTACAATGTACACAAAGTATAGATAAGATACAACATAAAAGGAAAGTGGCCTACTAAGTCAAACAATGCATAACCGACTACACTAGTCGACTGGCGCTATAACTATGCCGGCTGTAAATAGGTGTAACAACCTGAATATAATAAGTAATGAGTTAGTGGCCATGTGAGATTCATAATGACCACCGACGTGCTAAGTGTAGACGTGTGGACCCATCTAACTAGGCGGTCCATCATCAATGTCCGCATGTGTTGAGCTTGTCATCTCAACAACATGTCCAACCGATTAGAATATATTGCATGTATATCAAGTGAAGATGATAGGTATCCTTCCTGCAGACAATAACCAGTCAATACCCTAGTATAACTAGTAACAGTTTGTCCAAACTTTGGACTTTCAACACTCACAGTATCCCAAAAAGCATATACCACTCAAGTGGTATGATCCAAGAATTTGTCAATAGCCAAAAAGCATCACAAATACTTCAACCCTGTAGGTATATTGTTTCCAAATTTAGGACAACAACCATTTCACTTTTTCCAGGCTACAAATAAGCTCCAAAAATGAGCATTTAATACTCCAATATCATGTTCAAATGCATGATAATAAGGGCATATACATTGTTAGGATGAAAGCCACCAGTGCCCTGAAACCACCTGTTGTTTACTACACTAAACAACCAATCTTCACAGATCGGTGCTAAATATCTCAAACTATGTAAAGAATTTAATAAAACTTTCTTCTGCAAAGTTGTAGACTACGTCAAATACAGGCCATTTCTCCAAAATCCATTTTTGTAGTAAGATATGGCTTTTACAAAAAAAGGGGCTGCAAGCATAGTCTCCTTTTAAGATATTTTTTTCAGATCTAATGTCTTGATGTCAAATGGCCACTATCAAGCCTTTAGGCTTCATTCATTTAGGCTCTAATACCATCTTCGAGATCTAGAGGGAGAGAGACACAAAGACATGGAGCTATAATAGAGAGTAGAGAACTCTCATTGTTTTCTTCTTCTCATTCTTCCATAATGCTTATTAAATTCTAATCACATATAACTGAAAAACACACTAGGTCACTAAACTGACTGTACCACTAAATGTGGTTGAGTCTGACCGACTCAATTATTACACCACACATGTAGAGAGATAGTTAAGATGACAACTGTCATCATGTTAGTGATACTGATCAGGAGCTTGATTCTCAACAATCCCTCTATCAGAAAGAGAGGCTGTATTGAGACATAACCCATAAGTACTCATGCTCAGAATGTAGCGAGTAAGCTGATGCCATGGACCCCGTCTATATATAGGTCTACAAAAATGCATAAGGGTGGCCTCTAAAATGAGGGTGCACATGCAAATCCTGTGCAATAAAGAGGCCTCGTCTTGCTCCACTGATGGTGGATGGAGCAATCATGTAGCGATTGCCCCAGAAGCTAAAAGCCACTCCATCTAAAGGAAGTGATCCTCTCTGCCATCCCTATCATCTTTGATCATATGTCTGTACTAGAGAATGAAAACAGTAGGCAAAGGATGATCTCCACCCATCTCAACCTCCAAAGCAAGAGGTAGAGAATGTCGAGAAACCTCCAGATGCAACTAACAAATGACCTATCCATGCCGTGTGCAAGGGACATGTGCACCACTGATAGTGAAGTCATCCTTGTCAAGTGAATATACCTACATATATAATATGGTTGCATTATATATGATCCTTTTATTTATAAAGCAACCAATAATAAAACTAAGAGAGAACAATCATATACCATAGGTTAATGTCGCTCCTCAAGTGGTGGTGCTTCCTCAAAAGTACCATGAGTCATCTCATGTGAAAAGCACTCTCATCATGGCCTCCAATATGTGCCATGACAATGAGCGCACCAGCATATAATAGATGCAAAAATCATCATAAACGGGTTCATGTGCAGTATTGGAACTCTATGCACCCCAACCACTACCAATAGGAGGTGGCTGTGTACCCTTTGATCGGTCCAAATCTGATTTTCAAGTACCATAAAAACATGAGACATTTATTAAATGATCAAAGTTAAAAATCAATAAAAGTAAGAAAACATTGTGAAGCCCCAAAAGGAACGCCAAGGAAAAGGGGATTCTACTGCAAGAAAATCTATCTTGTAACATCAACAAGCTTTTATTTCATTCTTTTGATGACCAAAATAAAGAAAACAACAATTCTTCACGCAACATCATAGTAGATATCTCCCATGGATTTGATAAAATTAATCATAATCTTCAACATCATACACCATTTTTGAATGGAAATCAATCACATAGTATTCATCTTCAATGTCTTCATAGTTCTCTCTCTCAATCTCTCATATAGAGTTACATTGTTTTGATAGAATTGTCTATCTCTGACTCTCTCTCTCTCTATAGTATATCATCTCCTCACTACAATACTCTAATAATGACTCTCAATAATCCTTCTTAGGTCGTGAATGCACCTCCCAAGAGGTATGTCTGATGCGAAGATGCACTAGAGCCACTACAGTGCCTCTTCATAGATCACTACTATCACTATCAATCAGTCTTCTCTTCAGTCTTCAGCAGCTACTTCTTCCATTTTTTTTAGCTCTTTTGAACTTAGATTCATCCTTTCCAAAAGCTAGAAAACTTTCCCAAAGTCACATATACTTTCTACATAACACTTACAAAAGATCTACAGAACAGTACAGTACAGGATCAGAGCAAATATATAATAGTTACAGAGCAGAGACAGAGCAGAGATAGAGGCTCTACAGAAGGTTTAGAGAGGGATCAGAGAACATCAAATCCTCATAACTCATACTAAAACCATTCCGAACTATCAAAAACTATTCAATAGGCTTTCAAAATATTTCAATCTTCATCAATCATCAATCCATGCTTCATACAGAAAAAAACCAGAACAAAACAAAAGCTATACAAAAGGTATACAGAACCAATCAGAACCTCAACAGAACGTATGAAAATATCACAGAGCTTCATATCTCCACTGAGAATCATCATGAACTTCCAAAACATAATCAATATCATCCAAAACACTCTCAAACACTTCCATTAACAACCATACATCACTCTAAATCCATCAAAAGTCAATCATTCAATCCTCAAAAACAACAAAAATCAGTCAAAAATTCAGTCTTTTTCCACTCTCAACATATCCCCACACTTAGAAAGGAAGCATCCTCGCAAGCTAAGGAAAAGAAAAATATAAGTTCACTAAAGAGCTCAATTTTGATCTTCTTCATTATCTTCAATAATCTGGCCAAACCACCACAACCCCATCTTATTACCTATATCTCTAGAAAGATACTACTACATGAAAACTTCGTTATTCGTTAACACATCTAATAATCATTTAAAAGTCATAAAAATTTTGTAAAGGATATAAGAGAATCTTCTTCAACTTTCCACCATAGGTGTTCCATCCACCATCAATAGTTTGAAAAGAGCTCTCGAACAAATTATTCAACCAGCACGAACTCATCACGTACAAATTATTACAACACACACAAACATTAAACTCAACCATCTGAATGACATCTCTAAAAAGAGATATATATCATTAAGAATCATCCAAAATACATTACACATGCATCAATGAAGGTGATCCTTTTGAAGGCTTGGTGGTTTTGAAAATAATCCATGGAGAAGGACTCGTCCACAAATGTCTTTGGAGGATTTTGAAAGAACTGTAGGCAGCACATCCTTTCTAGCAAAACAAGGTATTTGCTAGATAGACATAGGGCATGAAAATATAGGACATCCAACTGTTGGGAATCAATGTTCACATTGACACTCATACAAAGCTTTGGAATGGCCTTTTGATTCTTATGGGAATGCCTATGCATATATGCTAGATACCAAGCAAAATGAGCTATTAATCTCACTGAAGGATCTAGAGATTGTGAATATTGGTGAGCAAAATGAAGGTAATTCTAGTATACTTGACTAGCAGTTGTCCAGTCCCTTGGAATTAATGGCTAGTTAATCTGTGGTCTTATAAGAGAATCAGTTGAGCTCCATCCTCTTCTTCTTGGAATCTGTTGATCAAATCCATCATACTCACTAACCTAATGAGGGGGTTGAAAAATAGAAGTGGCAGGAGATGGAAGTGAAATAAGTAAAAGAGAACGAAGAGATGGGTAGGCAAAATCATAAAAGGAGGAATAGGCTAAAGAAGGAGTGGCTGAAAATTTAAGTGAATCAGTTAGGAAAGGTATCAATTGATAAACAGGAAAAGTAGAAGGTTTTTGGATAGATGGAGAAGGGCATGGTGGAGAAGGGGAAAAAACTCGATCTTCGATGAAAGAACAATAGGTAAATATAGGAATTTGAGAAAAACCTTGAGGTTGAAAAAGAAGAGGTAAGATAGCTGCTGAATTGGTTTGATAAAGGGAAAGATAAGTATCATAGAGATGGGCCATTTGATAGTACAATAGGCTAGGAATAAAGGGACCTAAAACAGATCGTCTCTGGTAGGCATAAAAAAAGGATGAATCAAATGGATTGTTCTTGGAAAGATAAGCTAGGAGATCCACCCTCAGTTGGTTATTGCTCTGCACATAAGTAGAAGCTGTATTCTGACGTTGATTTAGGACCACAGAATCAATCATTGAATGCCATGAATTGTCAAGGCAAGTAGCCACTTTTGAAGAATAACACTGGAACATGTCATCTATAACTCCAAATAGTTGACATATAAAACAGCTTGCAAAACCACATTCCCCACATACCAGGCCAAATCTACATCATCTGAAATCAACAGATCACCTCATAGATACATGTAAGACAGCAACATGGTATCCGTTGTCACAAAATCTTCAAAAACCATACGAACCACTTCTGTCAGCAAATCAGGAGACCAAGCCCCACTCCAACCATCCTCTGGAAGAGGAAGATCCATCATTGAAAGCTTCATATAGAAGGCCAACTTCTGCAACTGATAGTGGACAAAGAAAGAATGGTCCGCAGGAACATACTCCTGAAAGTTCTCAAATGTAGACCATAACAAATCCATCCTCAACTGCAATCTTTCCACTTTATCTTGAAACAAGGGACACAATGTGGCCTGTCTCTGGAGAACTGCCAAGTCCTGCTAAGATATAGAAGGAATAATAGGAACATTGGGGCTTGGAGGAATGGACCGTGACTGTGCCAGTCGGTCTTGCAACTGCTTAATTTGGGAAGCTTGTAAAGCTGACAGTTTTGCATCTAAAAGATTCTGAAACTCTTAAGCTTCTTTGGACATTCTCTCTTTCTCCTCCGAGACTCTAATGACCTCTGATTGAGCTTCTGCTAACTGAATCTTCAAAGAATATATTTCTTCTCTCTAGGTCTCAATCATTTGGGTCTGTTGCTCCATCTGCTTAAATAGATCTGCAAGAGTGTCTTTAGCAGAGGCTAACTCTGAGGTTGCCTTATGCAACTGGTCTTTGGACTGTATCAATTCTTCATAGAAAAAAGTATACAGCTGTTGAACACAAGCTATCCACTGAAAGTTCAATCAAACTCTGGATGTCATTACAAAGGAATGGAATGGCATCTCCTGACACTAAACTGTTCAGTGAAGGGACCGATATTTCCAAAGAACCCTCTCTATGTGCCTTGAATAAATTGTTGCATGTAAGGTAGGCAGGGAGGTCACTGCCAGATGTAGCAGAAACTGTTACTGAAGGAAGTTCTGAGGGAGTTTTATCTACCACATGTTTCAAGATCGCTGAATGACCAATGGAGGAGGGGAATCAAGATCCTCTATGTCAATATGTTCGAACTCTTCTGAAGGTGGTGGGGGAGGAACTGGATCATATGGAGGAGGTGGTAAGACACTCTTCTTAAGGCCTGAGTGATGGACCAAAAAATGGGCCGGCACTGGCTCATGCACTAGCCGGACCTCGTCACTACGCACAAGACAACCCCTCGGCCTCGCGGCCAGGAGCGTCTATCAAAATCTCTGCCTTCCTAAACATTGTGTTTGTAATACGTTGTAGTCCAACTGATCCTAGCCCACTACTCCTCAGAGGGAGTCCCTTTCACATAGCCAAAAGGCTCGAATCACATACACATGGGGTTCCTCCTACGGCTGAATGCCGTCAACCCTCTGCAACTCTCCTACACCTTGGGGATTGGCCCCTCGATGCGTCGCTCAACATTTAGACATTTCGCACAAACGTCGCTCAAGGTACCCAATAAGCGTGTCCAGGAATGTACCATTGTCCTTACTTGATTTCCCCTTTAGGATCCCACGACTAGCCTACAGCATGGGTATCTCACTGCCTCTCAACGTAGGTCATGTCCTCATAAACCAATTGCAATGCATGTCCAGGAGCTGATCACTGATACTTTTAAATTCTTTTTCATGCTCCATGCATTTGGTGGATGCCTAGTGCTCAAACATTTAGTAAAACAATATCGTGCACAAGTGCAAAAAACATCCCTTTCATGGTTTCTTTCTAACGATTGTATGCTTCGTTGCATGGCATTTTACGGCTTTTTCCATTATTTCTCATATCAAAAGCGGACAAAACCGAACTAAAACACGGAAGCAAGGCTGATCTGAAGCGAATCTTCATGCCTCAGCCTCACTATACATTCATGGACATTACTCATAATTTTCCTAATTTTCCGAAGCCCAAAATATAAATTTTTCCTTTTTTTTAAGGGTTTTTCCACCATTTTCTTGCAATTTTTACCATTTTCTCCCATTTTTTTAATTGCTGAAAATTAAGTTCAGTTTATGGGCTGTGGCCCTTAGTTCATTTCAGCAGAAAAATAATTTTAGTAGGTGTGGATTAATTTATTGCATCATTTTTAGCCCAAAAAACCCTATTTTCCTTCATTTTTATGGTTTTTCGTGTCTCGGTTTTCTATTTTTTGCTATCCCGCACATGTTTTTCTGATTTTTAAATAATGAATAGCCAGAAAACAGCTCAAAGCACGACATACTCAAAACTCAATCCATATGAACACATTTTTATCAACCAAATTTGCATCAAAAGGCCATTTTCTTTGTAAAAACAATTATTACCGTGTCTTGCGGGTTTTTCCATTAAATTTGGCACGTCCCACGATTGATTTCCAGCCATGAATTCTGCTTGGAATCAGCAATCTACAATGATTTGGCATTGCCCTTCAGTCTCGTCAAGAATCGACATCCATCCGGCCATCCATTTCCATTCTACTCTTCCACGCACGAACGGGGGTTAAGAGGAGAGAGAAAGACTGATTTTCTCTCTCTCTCTACAGTCCATCATTGCGGGAGCGGAGACCGGCGATACGGAGCGTAGGATTGATGCAGAAGCTTGGCATGATCATCTTCATGGCTTGCTTATCAAGCCCCATCATGATTTGGGGGGGGGGGGGGGGGGGGGGCGCAATTTTTTCGGCGGCTGAAAAACAGCCGCTGCCCCCCCCTACATCACGTTTTTTGAAGGGGGGGGGGGGGGGGGTGCCAAAGGTCACCCCCCCTCTCTTACACCTTTTGGAATTTCCAATTTGGGCCCCCTTTTGGGCACCCCGACCGGTTTCGGGCCATCTTCCGCGTACGGACTCCGATCGTCAGTCTGAAAATTTCTATGAACTCGTCTCGACATCCCGCACTGACCGGCAGCTCCACTGACTGGTACAGGAGCACGGAAAAATTATGAAAATTCTCGGAGTGTCGTACGGGCGCCCGTCAAGCACTTGACGCTTAAAATCGTCCTAGGTCGAGCTGCCGCCTTCGTGGTTGAGCATTTTCCCCCGCATTTTCACATTTTTCTCCTATTTTTAGGCACGTTTCGGGGCCTAAAATCCATCCTTCACTGAGTATGTCAAGAAAGCATATAAGTAGGAACCATAAGTGACATTTGTGACATTCCCTATGGTCACTTTGACAAAATGTTGGTCCATCTTTGTAAGCAGGTAAGTGCTCCAATCAATGGCCACCCCTTCTAACACCATCCTCGAAGCTATGAAGAGTTCTCTGGACAAATAATGAGATGGTGTTTTAGCAGGCATAAACCTGTCTTGGAGGAACTGGCAGACTAACTTCCAAAGAGGATCAGTGATCATGGAAAAAGATACTCCGGAAGTGTTTATCACTTTCTTGACATACAGAATCTCTTTGGTCTGCTTTTGTAACAGCTTGAGAATCTTATCATTGAAGAATAATTGACTGTCTGTAATAAAGGGCTCTCGTTTGTAGGGAAGAGACAAAGACAAAGCCTTCCCTAACCCTCTAGGTGTTAACACCATGGAAGCACCACAAACCAGGCCCGACTTCTTTCTGTATGATGCAAGAAACTCATCACAGAGGGATGGATCATTTGGAATTAATGGGAGTGAAGCAGCCACGAAAGTTGCAAGTCCTGCTTTCGCTATAGGCTCAAAAGCCAGTAGGGACGAATAATCCCTAGTGATCAATGGAACATACTGGATAAGAGGAGGAGCACAAAGACCCTGTATCAAGCAAAAAAGAAAAAAAACTACAAACCGCACCCGTAATCGTAGCACTTAAGCAAACCATAAAATCATAAAAAACCTAATCAGGACCTGACCATAACTTTGACCAACAATTTCAGCTATGAGGACTTTACGTGCCCATCCCACGAAGCGTGTTTATTAAAAAGGTGAAAAACGTGTAGTGGGGGAAAATGGTTTTAATGAAGGGTTCATTTTAAGAAATTGTTAACACTGGGTGACATTTTATCAAGTTATAAACCTTAATAAGAAATTGGCGGTTCCTTCTTAAAATTTTAATTACAATTTATTAGGGTGAAGTGGTGCTTTAGCGAAACCCAGACTACGATACCCAAACTGGGGTCTCTAAATGCAAATTCATTAGTTAGAAATTAATGGTGATTTGGAGTGTTTTTTTTGCCAGCGCGTGCTTTTTTGTGATGGCTGGTTCATTGTTTATTATAAATTAAGGTGCCTCTGAAGCGCACATAGCGCGTGCAAAGTAAACGGCTGGTTTATTTTTTATTATTAGAAACATTATGTGTTTAGCACGAGCGTGCGTGAGAAAGTGGGTGAATATAGTGCATTTTAGCAATTAATCGTGGTTAAGGGATAATGAAAATGAATAAAGCTCAAAAAATAAATACCTAGTAGGGGTGTGTATGCAAGAGACTGAAGGCGCACTGAGTAGTCCCCAAATGTAAGAAATCTAGTAAAAAAAAAAAACAAACCCCACTGACTGGAAAAAATAAAGCACCTTAATGTTTTTGTGTTATTTTACTTTATTTATTTATTTCTTTCTTTCTTTTTTTAAAAGTTTTATTTTAGGTGTGTTTATATTTTCTACGTTATGTGTGTGTTTTTTTCTCTTTTTTAGTTTTTTGAATTATTTTTTTAATGACTAAAATATAATATAGGACACATGAATATGCTGCGAACTGTAAGAGTCGAATTTCAGCAATCCAACAAGTGTTAACAATGTGTTGTACTTTATCCATGATTTTTCAGCTGATTTTTGAAATTTAAAATAAATTTTTATAAGGTGAAGTATTAAATTGAGGGGTTTGACTTTAAATAATACTTTGGCCCTTTATGGAAACATTTCCAATTGAGAAATTATTGGCAAAAGGTGCACGGGGATTTGTGAAATTTTCTAGAATTTTTTTGGAAATATTTCTGAATTTTCACCAATTTTTAATGAATCTTACTCATTTTACATGTATTTTGAAAAAAAATTAAAGTTTTAAATTTTTGCAATTTATTTTTTTGAATTCCCACTTTAAAAAATATTCCAAATTATTTTAGTAATGTTGGAAAAATTTTAGGATTTTGTTTGTAATTTTTTAGATTTTAAATAAATTTTAATGAATTTTTGAAGTTTTTTGGTGTTTTATGTGTTTTTAAAATATTTTTTGGGTTTGAAAATTAAAAGGCGGTACCCGAGCTACGTGTGAACAGCGGAGGATGACTGCGTGTGAACGGCTGACTGCAACACACCACCGCACGAACAAACCAGAAGCGCGTCCTCCCGCGTGACCGCTCGCGAGCCACACCCGTACACGCACGCACATCGAAAGGATCACACGGCGTGGGAACAAGGGAAGGGAGAGGGGGGGGTTCTACGGGTGGAGGGGGGGGGTGGGTGGAAAGGGGGGGCTAGGGGGGGGAGAAGTGAGAAGGGGTGGGAAAGGGGACTTGGGAAGGAGTAACTGGGGGTTAGTTAGGGTAACTGTGGGGTAGGGTAACTGAGGGTTAGGGGTTAGGGTGACTGGAGGTTAGGGTAGCCAAATTTGGGGGGGGGGCCAATGTAGTGGGGGGGTCAAATTAGGTGGGTGTGTCAATTTGGAGGGGGGGCCCAAATTTGGAGGGAGGGGCCAAATTTGGAGGTATATGCATGGGGGTATGCAACGTAGACGCGCAGGGAGGCATCCCCACACTTAAAACCTTAGCAGGAAGGATAAGCTGAACATCAAGGACCTAGTACCACACATCAAAACAACCATGAACATCCCCACACTTAAGACATGACCGTCACTGAGAAACAGAAGGTGTACGGTGAGAAAAACTTGGCACATATTGCCGAGGAGGAATGTCGACTATCGAGGTTGTGTCTTGTATCATTGTGGGCTGCAGGAGGTACAAGGTGTTGTCACAACACACGTTCTTCGTCCTTCATGGCATGACCATGGAACAGCATCCAGGGAGGTAGCTGGTTGAAGGAATCGTAGGAAATTCATCGATGACCAGGGATATGGCACTCAACTCACGATCATGCAAATGGATTGAAAGAACAGCCACTCGCCCCATTACTAGCATCACTCAGGGAAATAATGATGGAACCCAAATCTCACACCCGGTTTAGGAATCGACAAAGGGATGGTGCAGAGGGAATATTCCAGGGTGCACAATTGATGGTACATTAGTGCGTCCAGCCCCGTCTGGCATAGGTGCAAGGAGGACTAGGGAGCCTTTCAGTGCACTATACAGAACAGAGTGACATGTCCTTGCTGATGGCAGAGACCCATCCCGTGGGTGCAAAGGGAAACAGAAACGTACCCGACTCCAATGTTCATAACGTCCCTCAATCCTCACCTCTTAATAATTGATTGAAGAAACACCAGTCACACTTAGCCCACCCTTTGTCTCACGCTCTGTTTAAAGATACAAAGGGCAGCCCATTCTTGAAATCCATTGATGTAATCCTTACTGTCACTTGTGCAAAGATTGTATGCCTTGTGCTCATTTGATGGTGCAACAGTGCATCCCGCCCTGTGCCGGCATACTGTGCAAGAAGGAAGACGAGGGAGCCTTATGGTCCAGTACACAGGAACAGATCATGCATTGTGCATTGAGAGGCCCGACCCTTGCGTGCAACACTCTGTTCACACATCTCACCTCTCATTTGATTGGAAGGGAAAGACTAGTCACTCACCCCACCCTCTATCTCACTCTTTGTTGAAAGATACAGAGGGCAGCCCATTCTCACATCCCCATCCTGTTAAGATAAAAGCTTGCATCACTCAAGGGGTTATTGATGAAGAACATGTCGGCTGTTGTTGTCATCAGGATCTTGAAGACGAGCCGTACCCAGGGAGGCAGCCTACAAATCTAGTACCTCAACGATTTGTAAGAAGGGTCTTCTGTTAAGAAGGACAGTCGACGGACTGATATTGCAGAGACAGCGCACCAAGGAAGGTGGCTTCGAATTACCTGTTGGAAAGGTTCTTCTGATGAGTCAGATATCCTGAACTATAGGTTGTTACCACATTTTCCACAGTCAGCTTCCCGTCCAAGGGTGTTTCCACCTTTTCTTGGAACGAGGCCTATTATGACAGGGAACTTTTTCTTTTTCTTCAATAACAAATTTTTTTGTTTTTTTTCTTTTCTTTTCCTTTTTTTTTCTTCATTGTCCCCATTTTTTTTCGTTAAGAAAGAAAATGGTAGAAATACCATGTGTCAAGACCAACCTCGCCACTGTTGTTGGATTAGACGAGAAGAGAAAAAGGTCGGGTTGAGATGTTTCTATGAGGGGTTAACAAAACGAGACCGCCTCATGAGGAGAATCATAAGGGCTATCAGAAGCACGACGAGAAGGACAGTGCAACACCCAAAAGGGGGAGGGTAGGTCGACTGTGATTGTCAAGATCCCCAAGGAGGGAAGTACTTCTTCAGACGATAGCCATTGATCATGAAGGGATCATCAAAGGCATCAACGGTCTGCACCTGAACAGAGCCATTAGGATTGACAGCAAGTACCTTGTATGGGCCCATCCACTGTTGTTGAAGCTTGCGAGGAAACTTGCCAAATCTCGAATCATAGGCCAGGACAAGATCACCTTCTTTGAACTCTTTGTGGTTGATGAAACTGTCATGATAGGCCTTGCATCATGCCTGAGTGGTTTCCATGCACTGTAGGGCCATCCGTCGTATCTCATCCAAGCATTCTAAGGGCAGGAGATGGCATTGTAGTGACTCATCATCTCCCAAGCATTCTTTAACTGCACTCGCAAAGAGGGCAATTCCAATTCAACAGGGAAGACAGCTTCTGTACCATACACTAGCTCAAAAGAGGTCTATCCTCTAGCTACCTTATGGGAGGTTCTGTATGCCAGAGGGACTTTGTGAGCCGATCGTCCCAGACTCGATGATGTGCGTCAATTGTTCTTGTTAGAATTGAGCAGAGGATATGATTGGTGACTTCAACTTGGCCATTGGCTCTGGGGTAATAGGGAGTGGACTTGCAATGACGGATCTGATACAGTTCCATCAGCTCCTCCATAATATTGTTAAGATAATGAGTACCTCTGTCAGACTCTACTTCAAGAAGTTTCAATAATTCAACCTTCACCAGAGCAGAGTAATTAGGATTCATTCGTCCTTGTCTTTGCCTTACAGGTTTGGCATCAGGCTCTAGGTCAATGTGATGTTGGCATACTGTGGGATCAATCCCCTTTAGGTCTTTATATGACCAAGCAAACACGTCTAAGTTCTCTTCGAGTAGGTCTCGCAAGACCACTAATTCTTCCGCGGGAAGATTGAGGCCCACTTTCAGGTGACGTTCAGTACCATCAGTATCCAAGAATGTTAATTGCCGTTCACCTTCCACTTCATGGATAAACGTTCCACGGATTGCTTCTGGATAAAGATCTGACTCTTTCAAGAGAGTAGTATCCTCGTCTGATGTTCCACTAGAACTAGTGTCCTCCTTCTGAACAAATGACTATTTTGTTTGTTTAGGTTGCTGGAAGGATATCAAGCTTTGTTTGCTTCTGTGTGAGGGGTGATTTATTTTGGACTTAGGAATTCATCTTCAGAGGATGCATCCAGGAATGTCACATGGCATGGACCTTCTATGGTCCGTGCGTCTGAGGGCTTTGGCTTCTATTGACAAGGGGCATCATCATCATCTTTTCTTTGGATTGAACAGTCATGGCGACAGGAGCCACTGGTGAACTTAATTTTTATGCCTTTAATCCATTTCTTATACAGATTCTGCATACTTTGTGGTCCATTAGTCAACCCAAATGGAACCATGGTCATTCCATCCAGCACCCTGAGATCTTCAGCCTTTGAGGTCTCCGTAGGGACATCAACAAGATCATCCTCTATCACAGGAAATTCTTCTTCTGCACTTTCATAACCTGCTTCATTTTCTTCCTCATCATTTTCATCCTCTTCTTCTAGAGGCTCTGTCTCTGCTTCTGTAGAGGCTTCCTAGGAGAAGAACACATCTTCTATCTCTACATCTACTTCAGCTTTTGCTTCTGTTTCTGTTACAGTCACTATCTTTGTGACTGACTCTACTTCTGCCTGTGTCTCTACTCTTGCTCTGTCTCTCTTCTGCATCTCCTCTGTCTCTATCTCTGCGACTATCTCTGTATCTGTTAACTGCTTTGTTTCTATTCTGTCTCTGTTCTGTCTCTGTGACTGTCATGTAACACGGAGAACAGTACATCCATGCTTCTATTTCACTGTCAGAGGTGATTCAGAAGTCAATTCAAGTTGAGGCAGGAGGTATTCTCCCATGGACAAGGACTTTGCTTCCCTTGGTAGTTGGCTTACAGTGCCCACTGTTAGGGACTGTGTCTCTGTTTTCTTGGGAAAGATCTTTTCAATAGCCTCTTTGTCTCCTGATGTACTATCTGTTACCTCGTTGGAGGATTTAGTTATGACTTCGATAGATGTGGATCCATTACCTTTTTTCGATGCATACAACTTCAACACCACTTTGTTGGGTCCTCTGCCTAGGGTTAGGGTTCCTTTGAATCAATCCGCATCCTGGCTCTTGCTTCAAAAAGCCAAGGTCTTCCCAAACAGTAGAGGGTATGAGGTCCCATAAGAATTTGGTTTGACCACCAAATATATCAGCCAATAATCTTTTCTTGAATTCCTTGTAACCCTAAGTCCTTCATTGTCACATCTGTCATTATGTTTACTGATGAGCCTCGATCAATCAATGCATCTGAAATAAAGCATCCTTCTATCCATATACTAATCTCTGGGGTTTCAGGATCTAGAAAGGCATTAGACACATCTACTTCTTTTACAGGCTCCAGGGCCTTATTGGTCTTGGTCACTGTTGAAGGAGCTATCCTTAGTCCATGTCTTCTTGTCAAGATGCTTTTGAATTTCTTTCGGGAGCTGGGAGATAGCATCAGGAACTTTGCCGAATGTTAAGTTAGGTTTAAACATATCTAGGTCTTTTACCAAGTCATAATCTTTGATAGGATCCACAGGCTTCTCCAGCTTGCTGGCAAATGGGGCTACATCCATTTTCATCATTCCTTTTTCTTCTATTAATTGCAGCATTGGAACTTCCTCTATTTCTGGAAGTGCTTCTATATCATCTATCTCTTGAACCTCTAGTCCTGTTTCTGGGACTGTCTCTGTAACTCTCTGTGGCATTGCAGTGCTCTATACTGCACTGTTATGTCCTGTACTACTCTGTCCCTCTGTTTTGGTAGGTTGAACTTCACAGTCTTGGAAGGAGAGTTATTTTCATTCGGAACAACTAGTTCCTTCTTCTTGGTGCACGTGACAGCAGCAAATTCCAACTCTACCAAATTGGAGGCAGGCTCTTATACCTTTTGTTGGCTATCAGTGGCATTGGCCTTTACAGGGGTTGGGCTTGGACAGTCCTTTGCAGTGTGGCCTTCTCCTTTGCATCGGCTGCATAAGGGCTTGTAATCCACAGATCGTCTAGGGTTTGGACAATTCGGGGAGATATGACCCTTTTCTCCACACCTATAACATTCCAGCTCTAGTCTCTGACCACCACCAGACTGTCGTCCTTTGTAACTTTGAGAGGGAAACCTCCTTGGACCGAAATTAGGACCAAACTCCCTAGGCTTCGATCCAATATCCTGTGTTGTCATTTTGGACTCTAGCAAGTTAAATCTTGCGTATTCAACTTTTTGTCTTCATTCGTGCAGATCTTTCTTCACAGAGAAATTATCCTCTGTATGGTTCTTCCGCAAACAGTAGGAAAAGAAGGCTCCAGGAACGGTTGGTTTTCGGGTACATTCAGTGGCTAAATGTCCTGCTTGATGATACTTTCTGTACCATGTATTAGAGAGCATCACATCTCTTCTAGCTCCCGTAGGAGTGGATATATTGGCGGTATTCACCTTCAGCGTCTGTAGCTGCTCTGTAATCACATCCATCAGCTCTTTCTTGATACTTGCAACTAAGTTGGATAAGTAGTCCTTCAGATTCTTACCTCCTAAGGTGCTTGTAGTAGGGTTTTGGGAAGCTTCTGTAATTACTGCATACACTGGTTGGGTTGATCCAGAAGGTCCTTTGTTCTGGTTCTAATTCAAAGCTCAGCTAAGACTTGGGATTGTTGATTCCAGTTGGTAGGGTTCCACTATTGTTGAGTCGCCATTGGAGGAACTGTTTGAGGCCACTGTTGTTGTGGTTGAACCATCATTTAAGGCATTGTCGTCTGTGGCGACCACAATGGATTAGGTGCATTATACTGTGGCACTGTTTGCATCTGGGGATAGGGGTAGGGAATTGTCCCTGGAACTGTATTTGGTGGGTATACCATTCCTAACATAGGAAGAGATAAGACTCCTCTTCCTGGAATCATTGACAACCTTGCTTCAACTTGGTCATACAATCTTGCACCTTCCACTGCAGCTTGCAGATTGAGTGCTCTTCTCAATTCCATGAACTTGCGAACCTCTGGTTGTAGGCCCCTAAGAAACACTCCTTCCTGGATGCCTTCATCCAAATGATGGTTAGTCCATCTCTTCAAGATAGATTCCATTTGTGAGACCTAAGCTTCTACCCTTTCTCCAGAGGACTGACTTAGGTTCATGAACTCCTCTCGCATCTGCTCTTCAAAACCTTCATGCTTGAATTTAGTGAGGAAGGCCAACTTCAGATCGTCCCAAGTACCAAAAGTTCCTGTTGCTTATCTCTCATACCACTGAAAAGCCGCACTTTTGAAAGTGGCAGGGAATATTGCTAACCAATGCTCAGGGATTCGGGCATTGTTAGCCACACATGCTACCATGAATTCTACTGCATGAAGATCAGGGTCTTCATTGTACTCTCCCTTAAAAACTAGCAATGGGACTACATTTGTTGGCATGTCATCAATATTTTCAGGACGAATCTGACTAGGAAGAAGGGGACCTTGAGTTGCCATGGGGACTTCTGTAAAGAGTCCTTTTAGGGCATCAAAGAAAGCTTCTGTTGTGAGCTTGTTCTCAGCTTTGATTTGTGCCTTCTCTCTTCTCACGTACCTCTGGACTCGTTCTAACGCTTGCCTCTTGATTGCATCATTCATCAAGGGCTTGGCTCCAACTAGTTGGTCTGTACTCAACAGGATAGTATCAGAGAGGGCTTCAGTCTCTGTTGGATTCTCTGGCCAATATCTCTTCTACTTCATTCTTTTCAACATCTCTGAATTTGGCTTTCAAACCACTACAAAGGGGGAGATATTCTGTTCTGAAAGTATCAAAACTCATTCTTCTTAGGATCGTTGTTGTGCCATTATAATAATACCAGCTTCTGAGGGTTTCAACAATGTATGTTGTGAAAAACACTCTGTCTACCAACTTCTAGTGGGTTGCTAATTGGACAAACAGAAGATTGTCAGTGTACCGAGCATCCCACATATCTTGCTGTTGACCATCCATGAACAAATTCCAACTCTTTTCCTTCTTGCTTTCGTGAACCTCCACAGATCACGACTCCTGAAGCTTTTTCACGATCTCCCACTTGATGATGTCTCGAAACTTTTCAATGAATGCCAATTCTTCCATGGATGGTCATTCTCTTTGTTTCTGCTCTTCAGTTTGTTTCCAAACAATTTGCCACCAAGATGCAAGTTTCTGCTGCTTCAACAGGAAGAGCAAACGGTCCACCGCACAGAGCATGCATCATGATGGTAATATGTTTCCGCGATTGTGGGATAAATTTCTTGTGGAAAGTGGCTTTGATAATGAGAATCTCCAACTCTTCAGTGGAAGAAGGAACTTTGCAAACATCCATTGAATTCTTCTCTTCTTGACAATGCCATTTCCTTCGTTTTCAGCCTCTTCTGACGCTTGTTGATGGCAAGTTTCCCCAGCTGCGCACCAAAAGTATGGAGCCCCAAAAGGAATACCAAGGAAAAGGGGATTCTACTACAAGAAAATCTATCTTGTAACATGAACAAGCTTTTATTTCATTCTTTTGATGACCAAAACAAAGAAAACAACAATTTTTCACATAGCATCATAGTAGATATCTCCCACTGATTTGATAGAACTAATCATAATCTTCAACATCTTCATAGAATTATTCAATAGAACAATGAACATAAAAGAATACACCATTTTTGAATGGAAATCAATCACATAGTATTCATCTTCAATGTCTTCATCATTCTCTCTCTCAATCTCTCATATACAGTTACACTGTTTTGATAGAATTGTCTATCTCTGACTCTCTCTCTCTCTCTATATATATATATATATATATATATATTACATCATCTCCTCACTACAATACTCAAATAATGACTCTCAATAATCCTTCTTAGGTCGTGGATGCACCTCCCAAGAGGTATGTCTGATGTGACGAGGCATTAGAGCCACTACAGTGTCTCTTCATAGCTCACTACTGTCACTGTCACTCAGTCTTCTCTTCAGTCTTCAGCAGCTGCTTCTTCCGTTTGTTTTAGCTCTTTTGAACTTAGATTCATCCTTTCCAAAAGTTAGAAGACTTTTCCAAAGTCACACATACTTTCTACATAACACTTACAAAATATTTACAGAACAGTACAGTACAGGACCAAAGCAGATACATAACAGTTACAGAGCAAAGACAGAGCAGAGAAAGAGGCTCTACAGTAGATTTACAGAGGGTTACAGAAGGTCATTAGAGAGCATCAAATCCTTATAACTCATACTAAAACCATTCTAAACTATCAAAAACTATTCAATAGACTTTCAAAAGATTTCAATCTTCATCAATAATCAATCCATGCTTCATATAGAAGAAAACCAGAACAAAACAGAAGCTATACAAAACCAATCAGAACCTCAACAGAACCTATGAAAACATCACATAGCTTCATATCTCCACTGAGAATTATCATGAACTTCCAAAATATAATAAATATAATCCAAAACACTCTCAAACACTTCCATTAACAACCGTACATCACTCTAAATCCATCAAAAATCAATCATTCAGTCCTCAAAAACAACAAAAATCAGTTAAGAATTCAGTCTTTTTCCACTCTCAACATATCCCCACAATTAGAAAGAAACCGCCCTCGCGACCTAAGGAAAAAAATAATATAAGTTTACTAAAGAGCTCAATTTTGATCTTCTTCAATATCTTCAATAATCTCGCTAAACCACCACACCCTAGCTTATTACCTATATCTCTAGAAAAATACTACTAAATGAAAACTTCGTTATTCGTTAACACATCTGATACGTTATGTGTGTGTTTTTTTTCTCTTTTTTATTTTTTTCTTTTTTTAATGAATAAAATAGGATATAGGACACATGAATATGTTGTGAAGTATAAGTGTGGGATTTCAGCAATCCAACAAGTGTCAACAATATGTTGTAATTTATCCATGATTTTTCAACTGATTTTTAGAATTTAAAATGAATTTTCATGAGGTGAAGTATTAAATTGAGGGGGTTTGACTTCAAATAATAATTTTTCCATTTATGAAAGCATTTCCAATTGAGAAATTATTGGCAAAAGGGGCAAGGGTATTTGTGGAATTTTCTAGAATTTTTTTGGAAATATTTTTGAATTTTTATCAATTTTTAATAAATTTTACTCATTTTACATGTATTTTTGAAAAAAATTTGAAGTTTTGAATTTTTTACAATTTATTTTCTTGAATTCCCACTTTAAAAAATATTCCAAATGATTTCAGTAATGTTAGAAAAATTTAAGGATATTTTTAATTTTTTGGATTTTAAATGAATTTTTGAAGTTTTTTTGTGTTTTATGTGTATTTTTATGTGTCTTTTATATATTTTTTGGGTTTGGGAATTAAAAGGCGGTACCTGAGCTGTGTGTGAACATTGGAGGATGACTGCGTGTGAACGGCTGACTACATCACACCACCCCACGAACAAACCGAAAGCGCGTCCTCGCGCGTGACCGCTCGCGAGCCACACCCGTACACGCACGCACACAGAAAGGGTCACACGGCATGGGAACTGTCAAGATTGTGGGAGAGAAGGAAGGAGTCTCACTTGAAGCTTTCTTGCTTGCACAATGGGGGAATACACACAGAGATGGAGGCTGAAAACAGTTTTCCTCTTCTTAGTTGTGTAAGCCAAAAAGAACTCACGTACATAGAAATAGAAGAACCCTATATATGGGTCTCAAACCAAACTCAACTAACTAAGGTGGCATACTAACTGAGCCACGAACTAGAGTAGATAAGGATAGCTATCATCTAGCTATTATTCATGGGCGGTATACCAACCGCATCTGCAACTGACAAGTCGGTGACATAAATACACAACGGTCACCCTGGCATATCACGAGTGGAGCTCAATATCTCAATACTCCCCCTCGAGCTCAATCCCCATTCCTGCACACCAAGCAGGTCTCTGAACTTGTGCAGCTTCTCTGCACCCAATGCCTTCGTGAATATGTCAGCTACCTGATCCTCTGTGCTGACATAAACTAGATCAATAAGACCTAGTAAAACCCTCTCCCGCACATAGTGATAATGCACCTCAATGTGCTTTGTTCTAGCATGATAGACTGGGTTATTTGCCAAGTGTATACTACTCATGTTGTCACAATAAATGACAACTGGCCCATCTGTAAAGGCTGATGCATATCATAAAGTAGCTTATGCAACCAAGCTACCTCACATGCAGCCATTCCTGCACCCCTGTACTCAGCCTCTGTGCTGGACAAGGCAACTGTAGGCTGTTTCTTGCTGCTCCAAGTGACTGCAGCACTCCCAAAAGAGAACACATATCAACTGGTAGATCGTCTATCAGAAATGCTACCAGCCCAATCAGCATCAGTGTATCCATGCAACTGTATCTGAATCCCAGTCTCATAAAATAGTCCATAGTGCAATGTGGACTTCACATACCTGAGTATGCGTCTAGCCGCATCCAAATGCGGTTTCCTTGGAGCCTGCATAAACTAACTTACCAATCCAACAACATAGCTCAAATCTGGCCTGGTAATAGTCATATAAATCAAGCTTCCTACTATGCATCTGTACATAGTAGGATCTTCCAGAAGCTCACCTGCATCTGCGCTCAGCTTCACATTCTGCTCCAAAGGAACTGAAATAGGCTTACAGCCTGTCATCCCATATTTGGACAGCATGTCCAATCCATACTGCCTCTGCAAGAGCTGTATCCCACTTGGTGATCTAATCACCTCAATGCCCAAGAAATAACACAGCTCTCCCAAATCCTTCATCTCAAACTTCTGCTTCAATAGCATTTTCACATGAAGGATATCTTCATCACTGTCACCTGTCATAATCAAATCATCAACATAAATGACAAGTAGCATAATACCTTTCTCTGTTTTTCTCACATAAAGTGAGAAATCTGCCTTGCAAATCTGAAAGCCAATAGTGATAAGATACTGTCCTATCTTGTCAGACCATGCTCTAGGTGCTTGCTTCAAGCCATACAAGGCTTTCTTCAACCTGCAAACAAACTCAGGATGAACAGCATGCACATAACCTGGTGGCTACTCCATATAGACCTCTTCTTGCAAATCACCATGCAAGAAGGCATTCTTTACATCCATCTAATGTAAAGACCATCCCTTTGATGCAGCCATAGAAATGACTGCTCTTACGGTTGCCATCCTTGCAACCGGACTGAATGTTTCTTCATAATCAATGCCATATGTTTGTGCATACCCCTTGACTACTAATCCTACCTTGTATCTGTTCACAGAACCATCTGAATTGTGTTTCACCTTATAAACCCACTTACAGCCAATTGCATTCTTACCTTTAGGCAAAGGTACCAATTCCCATGTAGCATTTGCTTCCAAGGCATCCATTTCTTCATCCATGGCTTTCTCCCATTTTTCTTTTCCCATGGCTTGCTCAAAAGAAGTGGGTTCTGGTTCCTGTATCACTTTGACCATATATGCATAGTGAATGGCTGTAAATCCATCATATTTCAGCCTATCCACAGGATACCTAGCTCTCGTAGACTTGCGCAAAATAGGTTCACTCCCAGGTGCTCTCAAAACATCCCTGGTCTTCCTTACTCCAGGTGTAACAATAGAAGGAATACCCAACTCATCATCAATGCTCTGTTCTGAGCCACTGGATTCACCATCCACATAAGAGTGACATGCATTCACATCAAACATGGGCTGATCAACCTTCTCTTTTCCTTTTCGTGATACCTGCATACCACTATCTGCATTGCTTTGAGAAGATTCTCCTGATCTCAATCTGCCTGTCCATGGCGAAGAATGTGAACCACTGCTAGAGGACGCTCCAGGTCCACTAATATTTTGTGATTGCTACTGTGAATTCTGTGCAGCATTACCATTTTGTGCATCTACATCATCAATCACATTTACTGGTTTATACCAGCTACTCATCTCATCAAAAACATCTCTGCTCACTGTAAACTTACGAGTAGAAGGATTATAGCATCTATACCCTTTTTGCTGCAGAGAGTAACCAATAAAGATGCACTTCTCAGCTTTTGGATCCAACGTGGATCTCAACTCATCTGGCACATGTACATAGGCAATGCAACCAAAAATTTTCAAATGAGAAATATCTGGTTTCCTACCAGTATACCTCTCCTCTGGAGTCATCCCATGTATTGCTGCAGTGGGAGTCCTGTTCATTATGTAGACTGCTGTAGTAACTGCCTCAGCCCAATAAAAATCTGGCAAGTCTTTTTCATTGAGCATGGCCCGAGATACCTCTCCAATATGCCTGTTTTTCCTTTCTGCAATTCCATTTTGTTGTGGGGTATGACTGCATGAATATTGCTGCTTTATGCCATGCTCCTGCAGGAACCTTGCAAACTCATTTGAGAGGTACTCTCCCCCTCCATGTGACCTTAGGCATTTTATTTGCAGACCTGTTTCTTTTTCAGCCATAGCTTTAAGAGTTTTGAAATGCCCAAAAACTTCACTTTTCTTTTTCATAAAATACACCCAAACTTTTTTGCTATAGTCATCAATAAAAGTGACAAAATAATGACAGCCTCCAAGAGATGCAGCTTTAGTAGTCCACACATCAGTGGATTAATTCCAATGGCTTCTTACTCTCTTGAACATGTCTAGGAAATGGTTTCTTTGAATGTTTTCCAACTTGACAGGCTTCACATACCTTATGCATTTCTGCAACCTTGAATTTAGGCAATCCTACAACAATATTTTGGGCCTGCATTGATTTAAGTCGTTGTACATTAACATGACCAATGCGTTTATGCCAGATATCAATATCTGCAACTACACCGGTCCCATGTGCAAACATTGCTGCACTCAATTCAGGCATGTCTGCATCCAACGTAAACATTCTGCCCTTCTTCTTTCCTTTTGCTATCAAGCGACCTTTATTTTTCATATGCTCAACAAAGCATCCATGAGGATTAAATCTGACCTGCAAGCCCTGCTCAACCATTTGACCAACAGAAACCAGATTCTTGGTGATATTCGGGACATGAAATACATCGGACAGGTATTTCTTTTTCCCATCCTGCATAGACAAAGGAATTTTTCCAATCTGCATAATAGGATGTGCAGTATCATCACCAGTCTCCACAAATCCTGGTTTTTCCATTTTCCTTGCATTCTCCATCCATTCTGCATGACCTGTCATGTGGTTTGATGCACATGAGTCAACATACCATACATCGTTGCTTTCTTCTGCACTTGTCACAGAATTGTTCATGTGCTGCACCATAAACAAATGCTCATTTCTATCATCACCATGTCTACTAGAAGATGCATAATTCCCTTGTTGCAATTTCCCATTCATGATGTCATTCTGCTTTTTATAGCAGTCTTTAGCCATATGACCCATTTTACCACAGTAGTAGCATTCAACATTGCTGTTTGCATTTTGGCCTCTTTGCCATCCACCACGGCCTCTTTGGTTCCCCCTGCCTCTAGAGTTACCACGTCCTCCTCCATAGGACTGGTTTTCTTGAGTTTGTTGCATATTTTGATTTCTACCACGGCCTCCAAATCGGCCTCCTCTATCTCTACCTCTACCTCTTCCAGCATTTGAGTAGAAGACAGCTTCTTTTAAAGTTCCTCTTGAAGAAGATGCACCACCATTTCTCTGCTCCTCAGAAATTAGAAAAGCAATCAACTCCTCAAAATCAGGAAATCTTTCACGAACTGAAATTGATGTCCGAAACTACGTATAATCCTGTCCTAGACCATTCAAGGTCACAGAAATTAAATCATCATCTTTCACTGGCGACCCAATGGAAGCAAGTGCATCTGCAATCTTCTTCACCTTCATGTGGTAGTCGTTGATGCTCATATTTTCTCTTTGCACATTGTGCAACTCTTGCTTGAGCTGCATTTTCCTGGCTTGTGTATTTGTGCTATACATTTTTGACAAAGTATCCCATGCCTCGTTTGGCGTACTTGCATCTTGAATATGCACAATCATAGAGTCTGAAATGCTGATAGACAGCCAGTACATAACTTTCCTGGCTCTCTCATGCCATGCTTTAAATGCCTACATTTGGTGTTGATTGGGAACATCAGGAAGAACTGGTTCTTCTTCATTTCCTGCAACAAATTCCCAATATCCTTTTTCCATAAGGAAATTCGTCATTCTAAACTTCCATGCTTGGAAGTTGTTCTTGTCAAGCTTTTCAGTGACAATCTGTGAAAGAGAATCAGAAGCCATTACAAAACACTGCAAAAAATTCTGTCACTGCAAAGAATACGGCAAATCTGCAAAACTGGCGAAAGTGGTATTTGACCACACAGTCACTTCCTAGTGACGATTTTGCATATACAGGAACCAATGATGATTCTGTAACTCCCAATGTCTCTGCACACGAGCATACGATGCAATATCTATGGTAACTTTTCACCGACCTGTAGAACAGTGGTCGCACAGCATAAAACAGGGCTTTTTCCTGAGTGCATGCAGAAAACTTCAGCCTCCAAAACAGGCCCCGAAATGGCCTCAAATAAAAAAAACAGGGTCACCAAGGGCTAAAGGCCTTTCCGCAGCATATATTGCCCTCTTGCTTCACCACGAAGGGCGTCTCAACCTGAGACAATGCACTCTTGCAATTTCCGGCTGTGCTGCCTGGCAGAGATCTGCTCCCAAAATAGAAAATGAAAGCAACACTGCTCCTCTTACCAGAACACCGCGAGCTTGGCTTGCTTTCTTGAGCTCCTTACCACGAACAAGGATCTGATACCATGTCAAGATTGTGGGAGAGAAGGAAGGAGTCTCACTTGATGCTTTTTTTCTTGCACAATGGGGGAATACACACAGAGATGGAGGCTGAAAACAGTTTTCCTCTTCTTAGTTGTGTAAGCCAAAAAGAACTCACGTACATAGAAATAGAAGAACCCTATATATGGGTCTCAAACCAAACTCAACTAACTAAGGTGGCATACTAACTGAGCCACGGACTAGAGTAGATAAGGATAGCTATCATCTAGCTATTATTCATGGGCAGTGTACCAACCGCATCTGCAATGACAAGTCAGTGACATAAATACACAACGATCACCCTGGCGTATCACGAGTGGAGCTCGATATCTCAACAGGAACAGGGGGAGGGAGAGGGGAGGGGTTCTGCAGGTGGAGAGGGGGGGTGGGTGGGAAGGGGGGCTGGGGGGGGGGAGAAGTGAGAACGGGTGGGAAAGGGGCTTGGGAAGGAGTAACTGGGGGTTAGTTGGGGTAACTATGGTGTAATATTTCCACACAATAAAAGTTAGTTGGTTAGTTCAAAAGTTAGTTAGTTAATTAATAAGTTAGTAAGATTACTAACTAAAGACTAACTAAGGTAAAAACTAACTAATATTAATTATTAATAATTTTTATTTAATTTAAAATATTTTATTTAAAAAAATCAAGAGTCGTAAATTCGATATTTTTTTCGAATTGGCAAGGACCGTGGCCATCCTTCACGTAAATTACAACGTGAACGAAACTTATGAGCTATATTAATCACTAGGATAATGTGTATAGTTTGGATGGTCTAAAAATATTAAACTTTTGGACAAGACTAGAATATTTTAGATATTTTAGAGATTATCTTAATTTTTTTAAAAAAAAAGAGATATGGAGATTTCTAGAACTAGATGTCATTTAAAAGAAAAAAACAAGTGATGTATTAGTTAGTTTGAAGATTTTATAAAAAGAAAAATAAAGAAAAGTGACTGGTGAAATCGCGTGCACCGCGATCGCAGTTTACAGGCAGTAGACAACACTTCGAACAGAGAAAAGAAGAAGGAGTGAACTGAGAGCTTTTTAAGCAAGTGTCTTGGAGTTTTACCCCCCTTTCGGAGCCAATGGAACCATCAGATTTATGATCTGAGCATCAGATCACTGATCTTTCCAAGATCCCCCTCCACAAAGAGCTCCACTTCTCAACCACAAGCCCTCTTCCCCAGTTCACTATAAATATGAGGCATGGGAGAGGCATAAGGGACATAAGGAGACCCCGAGAGGCTGCGAGAGAGAAGAAGAGAGAAGGAAGAATACTCCTTCAAGAGGCTGCAAGAAGCTAGAGAGAGAGAGAGAGAGAGAGAGAGAGAGAGAGAAAGAGGAAGAGGAAGAGAGTTAGCTCAAATCCCTTGTCTCGATCTTTAACTAAGCCATATTCTCTACCCTCTCTCATCTAAAATCTATCCCACCTTCCCTATCTCTCAAACTCCTCGTGGACGATGGCTCCAAAGCGACGAAGTGGAAAAACCATGGAAATCAATGCAACCGGTCAAACAACGGGTATTACCAATGATACGGGAGTGCCCGAGGTTGCGGGAATTGCCACCACAATTGGAACATCGGGTGTGGCTAATGCGAGCACGAGTAAAGATGAAGTTCCTAATGTCGTCATGCCGCCAAACCAGGTTATTCATTACTAGATTATCAATTTCACAATATAAGATAAATTACATAGGATATTAGCTTTCATATTCTTCGCTTACACATTAAACTGATAACTCATCTAGAAAGACATATTAGTTCAAGCATAAAACGATTAGTCACTATGATTTCTAGCTAGAATAGTTGGGATACTAAGGCATAGAATCATGATAGAATTGGTTGCCAAAGTTTATTGTACATATGTCTTTATGCGCATTCAATATAGTTATGATCAAATGCGACAAGGTTAAGAATTGATTAGTGAAGGTTATAGAAACTGGTTATCTATTTAGGAATCCTAAAGATCATCTCGTTGAGTTTATTGACACAATATATTTCCTTAAGGGATTTTGCTTATGTTAGATAAGTGAATCCAAATGGAAAACTCATGCCCTGCTTAACATGTTTTAAGAGGTGTACTCAACACTTCTTTATGGGGAGAAGAATCCTCATTATAATGAAAGGTTACCTTAGGATAAGGTCTACCTTGGCTATGTGAAACTGTGATTTACATGTTGGGATGATTGTCATTGCACTATTTGATACATATTTGAAAGAACTGTTTGTGTTTGCTAGAATCTAGATTTTGATTGAAATTATTGCCAACAGAATAAAAGGAAGGATCGCGCTAGGCTACCCCCAAGCTAGCGGCGAGACCCTACTCCAAGGGGGTCATGATTATCGCTACGAGAGGCTTGGACCGGCTCCGTAGGCGAAAGGTCTGTCAGTAGGGATAATCTCGGGCAGTAGGAATTGTAGGTGCAAGAGGGGGCTCTGGCTGTAAATCTTGCATTGTTCCAAGAATCTGACGAGCCCCTTCGTGACCCAGGATGGGATCCTGGAACCCTAAATACTAGTTATGAGGGTGGAATATTGGTGGACAGAATTTCCTTATGGAATTCTGTGTATCTTCCGCTGGGACGGAATGATGGAAATTGTAATAGACTTCCAATATAATAAAGAAGTTTGCTTTACTGTTCGAATTGTATGCGTGTTAGTGAGATAAATTATGTGAAGGAACGTGTGACTAAATGGACTAATTAAGGAAGCTGGTTGTATATGTTCCAATAAATGTGTTGTAGGTAATTAAAAAACTAAAGATGACCCATCATCAAAGGAAAGTGGGTGGGCGTAACCCCCGACGGGTCCGTCCAATGGTAGGGTGGTCCCGGTAAGCTGGGAGCTTTTCTACATCGGATATAGAAATAGGAAGACGATAAATTGACCAAGTAGTCATTAGGTAGAACCGACTTGCATTGTTTTAGGGGACCGGAATGGGATTTTGCCTTATGGGCAAGAGGGTTGACGTACCACACTCCTCTCCGTCTCCCATTCTCTTTGAACCAAGTGCAATGGCAAGTCCGCTTCAGATCGAGTAATCCTCTAAAAAGTGGAACTCGAAATTACTAACGCTAGCTAGCTGCTAGGAGACCCATTCGATTTTAGGAACCCAAGCCTTCAGGTCGATCCTAGTGGGTTTAGCCAGAACTCTCCCGTTGCGAAGTAGACTCGGTAGGGCCTAAGTGACAATCCCGTGATGTTCCAAGGGAGCACCGGGCGGCATCATTTATGGAAAAACCTACTGATGGACTACTAAAAGGTGTGCCGTGGATTGGGACTAGCGGACACCTCACAGTTGGTATTAGAGCACACGTTAGTATAGATTATGACGTAAGCTCAAGAAAAGTATTATTTTTTTCTAAGCATAGCCTAGGACATGTTTTCTTCTCTTTATTAACGTATGTTTTTTGAATTATGGCAGAGTAATGAATCTTAGAAGCGATTCTTGATCTTTCAAGTAATGTTTATGTCAGGTATGCATTCATCCAGTTTTTCTTGGAGAATTCAGATGATGCGATTACTAGATCAGTTGTACAACCCGTCGCCTCTATATCGTGAAAGACGGTGGATGATTAGTGGAGGATATTGCTATATTGATGCAAGGCGTCTAGCTTATCTTCAAAATAATTTGAAAAGGGTAAAATGGATGGAAGATCTTAAAGTTGTTAAGATCTATCTATTTCATGAGGCCACTGTAAACTCAACCCTGTATACTAGAGGCAAGAAGATCAACTAAACCAATATAACTATGGGGAAGTTACGAAGATCCTTCCGGCTGACAGAATAAAAGTCATAGGTCGGTCTAGCCGCCGCAACTACAAAAAAGACGGATTTCCTGAACTCCCTCAAAAATATAGATTCCTAGATATTTACTCTCCGAATCCAAGTTACTTCATAAAGGATGTATCAGAGTGTCATACTTAGATTGTGGTAGGGAATCCTTTTCTGAGAGAAAATAAGATGAGCCTGCGAGCCATCTGAATAATGTATTTCCTTCCATCTGATTACCTTGTACATCCATTGTAATAAAAGATTGATTGATACTTTATCAATCAAAGAAATAATGCAATCCTATTTTATTATTTTTGTCTTGAAACCTCTGAAATTGCAATTTAATTTTTTGGGAAGAAAGTTGATTTGAGAGTTGTTTCAGTAAACTAAGCGAGAGATATTTTGAATATTGAACTCTATTATTGACGCTACATAGAGTTGTAAAATTTAACTTACGAATTGCTAAAAATTTCCCAGAATCTCGCATCCACAACAATTCCCAATGAAGCTCAAGAGAAAAGGAATCTTTTGAAGCAAGTCAAACCTCTAGAGTTTAATGGGAAAGGCGAAAATGTGGAAGCTGATGCAGAAATTTGGATCGAATCGATGGAAGATTATTTTACTGCTGCTGGAACTATCCCAGCCAACCAAGCCATGATAGCTAAGCTAAAATTAATTGGCGAAGCTCGACTTTGGTGGAAGCAGTGGTGCCGAGATCAAGGTGTCCCTGAAAATACCATTACTTGGGACTTGCTGAAAGAAGCTGTAAGAGGAAGGTATTTACCTCCAGCTTATCGCACCCAAAAGATGAACGAGTTCTTCAATTTGAAGCAAATGGGACTAACCTTGGAAGCATACTACTCCAAGTTTGTTTCTCTTCTTAAATATGCCCCCCCCATGGATACTGTTCAACAAGTGTCCAAGTTTTGCAATGGGCTGAATTATCCTCTGAACACTCGTTTAGAATCAATGCGTCCCATAGACCTCCAGGATGCTTTGATTCGAGCTGCTCCTATTGTGCGGGAAGTACAATCAAAGCCTAATAACAATAAGTTCTGGAGCTACAATAACCAGAACAAAGGAGGATTCAAAGGTCAAGCAAAAAGAACCCAAGGACAAATTTTCCAAGGACAAAAGAAGAAGGCAAAATCCAATGCAGTTGGAAATTTTATTCCTACCCAAGGAAACATGGATGGTCTTAGGTGCTTCCATTGTAATGAGACAAGACATTTTAGGAGAGATTGTCCAAAGCTTGGTAGAAACCATCACCAAGGCCAATTTCGAGGTCAAGGCAGAGATGCCCAAGGTCGTGGTCATGTAGCTATGGCAAGAGGAAGAACGTCAAATATTACCCTAAAAGAGACTAATAAGGAGGAAGAATCCTACTATGGAAGAAGATATTGAAAGAGCAACTGTTCATGCTGCATTCCACAGGAAAGGACCAAATCGTCAATATTCAGTAATACAGACACCGGCTAGTCACCAAGGTAAACCATTTAAAGTTTTGATTGACTATGAAAGTACACACTCATTTATTTCACCCAAGTGTGCTAAGAAGATAGGTATAGATACTGTAAATGCATCAAAGCTGCTTGTGGAATTAGCAAATGGAAAGGAAGCACTTTCTACATAGCAAACTGCCAAGGTAGAGTTTAACCTAGGGGAAAACCTTTCAAGTATGAGGTTCAGGGTAATGAACCTAGGAGCCTATGAATGTTTACTAGGAATGGATTGGCTGATTCCCAATGATGCTCATATCCATTGTGGAAAAGGTCAAGTCACATTTTAGGATTTGAATGGTGAAATAGCAACTACACAAGGTGAAACAGGGAAACCTAAAGTTCAATTGGCAAAAGCTTCTCAAATTGTGAAAGGCTTGAAGAAAGGATTACCTGTTTACTTGATCAAGCTTAACAAGGTAAATCAAGATGATCATGCAAAAGAAGAACCATCCTGGTTAAAAGAGTATGCTGACATATTTCCTGAAGAGCTAACTGAGTTACCTCCGGAAAGAGAAGTTGATCATGAGATCAAACTTGTTCCAGGAGCCGCTCCAGTGGCAAAAAGACCTTACAAAATGTCTATTCCTGAAGCCATCGAACTAAAAGAGCAACTCAAGCAACTGCTAGAACAAGGGTATATCTGGCCAAGTAATTCACCATGGGGAGCCCCAGTATTATTCCAAAAGAAGAAAGATGGAACTCTCCGTCTTTGTATCGACTACCGAGGGCTAAACCAGGTGACAGTAAAGAATAAGTACCCCATCCCAAGGATTGATGAGCTTCTTGATCGTCTACAAGGAGCAAAGATATTTTCTAAGATTGATCTTTGGTCAGGATATTACCAGATTAGAGTCAAGAATGAAGATATTCCAAAGACCGCCTTCAACACAAGATACGGCCATTTCGAATTCATTGTGATGTCATTTGGATTGACAAATGCTCCAGCTACCTTCAATAGGTTAATGCAGGACATTTTTAGACCCCACCTTGATGAATTTGTCCTTGTATTCTTCGATGACATCCTAACTTATTCTAAGGAGGAAGAGGATCATGAACCACATCTTCGCATTGTCCTAGAGACAATGAGAACACACAAGTTGTATGCCAAGAAGAAGAAGTGTGCATTCTTCAAAAGAAAGATTGAATACTTGGGATTCATAGTGTCTATTGAGGGTATATCAGTAGATCCTGCCAAGGTCAAGGATGTTCAAGATTGGCCACCCCCAACCACTATCAAGGAAGTGAGAAGTTTCCTTGGCCTAACAGGATGGTACAGGGTATTCATCAGAAACTATGCTCAAATTGTAGCACCTCTTACAAATTTACTTAAGAAGAAAGTTGCCATTAATTGGACGCCAATCGAACAATCTAGCTTTGAGCAACTAAAGCATAGTCTGGTAACTGCTCCTATCTTAAGGCTACCTGACTTAAGCAAGGAATTTGAAGTTGTCACAGATGCCAGCTCTCTTGCATTGGGATGTGTACTAATGCAGGAAGGACATCCTATAGCTTACTCTTCAAGAAAATTGAAAATCCATGAGCAGAAATATGCTACTCATGACCTGGAGTTATTAGCTGTGATTCATGCTCTCAAATTATGGAGACATTACTTGCTTGGAAATAAGTTTTCCTTAGTCACAGATCATAAAAGTCTTAAGTGGATTTTTACTCAACCTGATCTTAATATGAGGCAACGACGTTGGATCGAGGTTCTACATAAATATGACTTTGAAATTAAGTTCAGACCTGGTAAAGAAAATGTAGTAGCAGATGCCCTTAGCTGTAAAGCCTTCCTTAATGCTCTTATCACTGAAGAACCATCTAAGTTAGAAACTCTGGCTACAATGGTATCGATGCCGACTAATCCTATCATCGAGTTGACCAAGGATGAAGCAAATAAGGACCCAGACTATCAACAATTGTTTTGGGAAGTTCAGAATAAGGAACAAGATCCCAAACTCAAGACTAAGTATCATGAATTCTCTATAGATGAAGATGAAGGACTTGTTTATTTCAGAATGAGACTATGCATTCCTTCAAGTCAGACTCTCAAGAAAAGGATACTTTGGGAAGCACATGATTCTCCTTTTTCAGGACACCCAAGATATGCAAAAACTCTTAATGCTGTCAGGAAAAGTTATTACTGGCAAAAACTCAAGGGTAATGTACTTAAGTATGTCACTGAATGTCTAAATTGCCAAAGGGTAAAATCTGAACGTGTCAAGTTACCAGGAAAACTCCAGCCACTTGACATTCCCCAAATGAAATGGGAATTTATTAGCATGGACTTTGTAGTTGGGTTACCTTCTGTACAAGGAGGATATAACTCAATAATGGTAATAGTAGACATGCTAACAAAGGTCGCTCATCTTCTCCCAACAAAAACCAATTACAAGGCTTCAGATATTGCTAGAATTTTTGTAAAAGAGATTTTTAGGTTACATGGGTTACCTAAAAGGATCATCAGTGATCGTGATTCTCTTTTCACATCACACTTCTGGAAGAGTTTATTTGAAGCCATTGGAACCCAACTTTGTTTCAGTACTGCTTATCATCCACAAACTGATGGGCAGACAGAACGAGTTAATCAAGTAATTGAGGATATTCTGCGTGCATATTGCAGCAAGGAACCTAAAAGGTGGATTCAGTATCTATCCTTAGTGGAATTTGCCTATAATGCTTCCTATCATCGAAGTATTCAGATGACTCCATTTCAGGCACTATATGGTCAAGATTGTCGTATGCCACTTAATTTTTCCGATCCTATTCTAAGGGTAGAAGCCTCAAGAAAAATGTTAGAAGAAATGGATGATCAAATCAAGATCATCAGACAGGATATTCAAGCTGCTAAGGATCGACAAAAGGCGTATGCTGATCTAAAAAGGCAAGAACGAATCTTCAAAGACGGAGACATGGTCTTCATCCGTGTCCATCCAAAGAAGAGTTCTTTGTCTTTAGGTGAGTTTAAGAATCTAAGTCCAAGATATTGTGGACCCTATAAGATTCTCAAGTGCCTAGGACCAAGCGCTTACAAGATACAACTCCCTTAGAATATAAAAATCCACAATGTATTTCATGTTAGCTTATTGAAAGCATACGTAGCTAACCCTAACCATATCCTTGATGATGAACAAGTTGTAATACCTAGCCAAGGAGTCCTTGAGCTACAACCTGACAGAGTAATTGATGTAAGGGAGAGAAAATTGAGGAGTAGAACCCTTAGAGAATACCTTGTCCAATGGAAGGATTACCCTAAAGAAGATGCTTCATGGATAGATGAGGATGCTCTTCATCAACAATACCCACAGTTTCTCTCGAGATGAGGACATCTCGATTTCTCTAAGGGGAGAAGGATGTAATATTTCCACACAATAAAAGTTAGTTGGTTAGTTCAAAAGTTAGTTAGTTAATTAATAAGTTAGTAAGATTACTAACTAAACACTAAGTAAGGTAAAAACTAACTAACATTAATTATTAATAATTTTAATATAATTTAAAATATTTTATTTAGAAAAATCAAGAGTCGTAAATTCGATATTTTTTTTGAATTGGCAAGGACCGTGGCCATCCTTCACGTAAATTACAACGTGAACGAAACTTATGAGTTATATTAATCACTAGGATAATGTGTATAGTTTGGATGGTCTAAAAATATTAGACTTTCGGACAAGACTAGAATATTTTAGATATTTTAGAGATTATCTTAAATTTTTTTTAAAAAAGGAGATATGGAGATTTCTAGAACTAGATGTCATTTAAAAGAAAAAAACAAGTGATGTGTTAGTTAGTTTGAAGATTTTATAAAAAGAAAAATAAAGAAAAGTGACTGGCGAAATCGCGTGCGCCGTGATCGCAGTTTACAAGCAGTAGACAGCACTTCGAACAGAGAAAAGAAGAAGGAGTGAACTGAGAGCTTTCTAACCAAGTGTCTTGGAGTTTTACCCCCTTTTCGGAGCCAATGGAACCATCAGATTTATGATCTGAGCATCAGATCACTGATCTTTCCAAGATCCCCCTCCACAAAGAGCTCCACTTCTCAACCACAAGCCCTCTTCCCCAGTTCACTATAAATATGAGGCATGGGAGAGGCATAAGGGACATAAGGAGACCCCGAGAGGCTGCGAGAGAGAAGAAGAGAGAAGGAAGAATACTCCTTCAAGAGGCTGCAAGAAGCTAGAGAGAGAGAGAGAGAGAGAGAGAGAGAGAAAGAGGAAGAGGAAGAGAGTTAGCTTAAATCCCTTGTCTCGATCTTTAACTAAGCCATATTCTCTACCCTCTCTCATCTAAAATCTATCCCACCTTCCCTATCTCTCAAACTCCTCGTGGACGATGGCTCCAAAGCGACGAAGTGGAAAAACCATGGAAATCAATGCAACCGGTCAAGCAACGGGTATTGCCAATGATACGGGAGTGCCCGAGGTTGCGGGAATTGCCACCACAATTGGAACATCGGGTGTGGCTAATGCGAGCACGAGTAAAGATGAAGTTCCTAATGTCGTCATGCCGCCAAACCAGGTTATTCATTACTAGATTATCAATTTCACAATATAAGATAAATTACATAGGATATTAGCTTTCATATTCTTCGCTTACACATTAAACTGATAACTCATCTAGAAAGACATATTAGTTCAAGCATAAAACGATTAGTCACTATGATTTCTAGCTAGAATAGTTGGGATACTAAGGCATAGAATCATGATAGAATTGATTGCCAAAGGTTATTGTACATATGTCTTTATGCGCATTCAATATAGTTATGATCAAATGCGACAAGGTTAAGAATTGATTAGTGAAGGTTATAGAAACTGGTTATCTATTTAGGAATCCTAAAGATCATCTCGTTGAGTTTATTGACACAATATATTTCCTTAAGGGATTTTGCTTATGTTAGATAAGTGAATCCAAATGGAAAACTCATGCCCTGCTTAACATGTTTTAAGAGGTGTACTCAACACTTCTTTATGGGGAGAAGAATCCTCATTAGAATGAAAGGTTACCTTAGGATAAGGTCTACCTTGGCTATGTGAAACTGTGATTTACATGTTGGGATGATTGTCATTGCACTATTTGATACATATTTGAAAGAACTGTTTGTGTTTGCAAGAATCTAGATTTTGATTGAAATTATTGCCAACAGAATAAAAGGAAGGATCGCGCTAGGCTACCCCCAAGCTAGCGGCGAGACCCTACTCCAAGGGGGTCATGATTATCTCTACGAGAGGCTTGGACCGGCTCCATAGGCAAAAGGTCTGTCAGTAGGGATAGTCTCGGGCAGTAGAAATTGTAGGTGCCAGAGGGGGCTCTGGCTGTAAATCCTGCATTGTTCCAAGAATCTGACGAGCCCCTTCGTGACCCAGGATAGGATCCTGGAACCCTAAATACTAGTTATGAGGGTGGAATCTTGGTGGACAGAATGTCCTTATGGAATTCTGTGTATCTTCCGCTGGGACGGAATGATGGAAATTATAATAGACTTCCAATATAACACTACAAGATATAGACCTTATAGCGACGTTAAAAGCGAGGAAAATACAAACAACAAAATTTGCCCCCATCGTCGCAAAAAGCGTCATTATTGACGACGCCATAGAATCGTCGCTATATCCGTCGCTATATGCGTCGCATTTGCGATGCATATAGCGACGCATATAGCGACGGATACAGAAAATTTGCGACGCTCATAGCGACGCCAATAGCGACGCGTGCAGTTAAATTTGCGACGCAAATAGCGACGATAACAGAGAAAAAAAAATTTTTGTTGCCCTGCCACATATAGCACTGTGTGCTGTATGAGAGCCATACAAAATAGTTTCTGCACTGCTGCATACAAAGCGTTTGCAAACAAAAAGAATGTATACTGAAATCATAAAACTGATACATGAAATAAATACATGATATCGCATAAAATGTGATTGGTACAATCATGAAACGATATCACTAATACATAGAAAATGTCTACATAGATCGGTCGACTAAAAACTAAAGGTGTGTGAGCTCTAAGGATCCAAGGGCGAGCTACAAATCCTCGTCCCCCGAAAGCTCGTCCCACTGCAAAGGAGCATCAAACGGATTCTGCAGAAAAAGAAACAACATATCAATCCACCATACAATAATGCATTCAAATATCTCATGGTAACTACGGACAAGAAAGATGAGTGACTTACAGGGCCGCCGCGTCTATACAATCGGTCGATCAATGCCCTGAAACCGTGCCTCTCTGCATATCGAGTCTCAAGGCCTTGCGGATCGCGATTTGTAATGGAGTGCTGCAAAGAAAACAAAATGCTAATTGTTAGAAACATGATTGTCAGTACAAAGAATATCTCAAAAAAACAAATAAGCAAAACAAAAGAGAAACTTACAAAGTCCTCCAAATATGTCCTGTGGCCGCCAGTCCCAAGATGATGTACCGATCCGGCCTCGATTCGTGCCCTCGCCGCCTCCCACTACTGACTCCAATGTCCTGGCGAATTTGTAGCCTCCTCCCTCAGTCGGCGCCAGTCGTTTGCATCTAACCACTCGGGCTTTGGAGCCCCACTCTTGATTGCCTTGCGTGCGTCGGATCGTCTATGTGACATGTATGCACGCATGCAATCCATCATCCAGCCCGTAGAGAATCTATCCACTGCGGCTGGCACCGGGAACTCCTCGTGCAAGGATGCTACTATGTAGTCCTTGCTCCCCTCCAGTATGTTCCTCCAATGATCTAGGACGTTGTGCCGAAAAACTTGTTGGCACAACTCCCTCATGCGAGCCATCACCCTCCTCCCCTCATCATTCATGATGATGGCTCTTGACCTGCCATCCACTAGGTATCCATAACCCCTAGGAGTATGCCTAAGATGGGCCCTCTCCCATCTCCGTCCACGCTCCTGGGCATATCCAGGAGACCCCTGCACATCCGGTGTACCGACGGGGGTACCCTCTCTCGGAGTGCCACTCAAAGGGGTGCCACCAAAAGGAGTGCCACCAAAAGGCGTGCCATCTGCGACGGCTGCGCAAAAGCCGGAGTAACTGGAGTGGACATCCCCACAGGTGTGACAAATCCTGGAGGTGACGCAGCTCCAACTGAACGATGAGACGGAGACACCACGTCCGTGTCTCCACAGCAGCACCCCCCCTGATCCTCCTGCAGTCGCAGTCCCTCCCTCTGGCCCAAGTCGCGAGCGTCGAGATCGTCTGCTTGAAGCTGAAGCATCTGATTGTGCTGAAGCTGATCTAGCAGAGTGCCCTGAAGAAGAACGAGATAGCTCCTGATCTGCCATCTCTCTGAATCTCGCGAGCTGATCCGGAGACATGCGTGCCATCATGTCCTGAAACTCCTCATCGCTCATCCTCGACTTATCCTGAAAATGTCGATACCTGCACAGATAAAAAATGATGTTAAAATAATCAATTTAAACTATACAAAGCACATTAATATAAATCATTTTTGAAAAATCCCTCTTAAAATGCGTATCTTATCTACCTTTATGGAAGATCTAAACAACAAATTGAGTAATACAATTCTCCAAGAATGAAGTATTCTATGGTCCCATGTTAATCTCCTGACACAACTCTGCATACACTGGAAGGAAAATAGACATGTCACCACAAAAGAACGAGTCTGCCTCGTTCTCAAAAAATTCTACGACTTCTGTATTTCCATCATTGTTAGCCGATGCGGGCTCCAAGCTTGCGGTGGCCTCCACCCCTTGTAATATCGATCCCTCTATTTGCATATTTTCTTCATCTATGCCTGGAACATCGCTTTGATCATATACTCTCGCACCTCGAGGAGTTGAAGGTATAACATACCACCATCGAGGTTGTCAGGGGTTTGGATAGAAGATTACCTGTTCACAAACACTTACAAAGCGACTTCAAACCATTGTGACATAAACCATGTCGTATTACAATTAGCAAGCAAATGACTATGCGTACCTGTTCACAATGGGCCGGCAACACAAAGGTTTCGCGCAAATCCATCCATTTTTTTTCGGAATCTATTTCGAGAAATCCAGATGGACCTCATCGAACTGTTGCTCCAACTCCTCCAAGTACCACTTTGAACCACTGCACATCGAATAGTATCATGGAGAAGCTACGGTAATCCACCGTAATAATACTTTGAGTGCGGATAGACTTGATTACTTGCTTCACAATGCGCTCTTCTTTGGTAGACAAAACCCAGGGAGCGCGAGGAAGCTGCACTCCCCCTTCAGCACTCGACTGCGGCCAAAGCGCCTCCATCTTACCTACCTCCTTTAAATCCATTCGTGACCCTATAGTGTCTCTCTTTCCTGTGATGTGCTCCCATAGCAAGCTGCCCACATTTTTGAAAATATGCATGGGATCCAACAAGTGGTTGACCTGTAAGTGGGTCCAATATGGCAAATCGTAGAAAACTGAGAACCCTCGCATTCCATTTGGATGTGATTCCGGGTTTACCATTTTCAGCTTGTACCAGCTTGTAGCGTTCATATGTGCTGGAGGTCGTCCAAGAAAACCTTCCCTGAGTTCATGATCCTCCGGCAAGAAAGCGGCGTGTCCTTGATATACCATCTTCTTCATGGTTCGCGACCTTCGGGAGTCTAACTATGGCCCACACAATGGACATGCATGATAACCTGAGGTAACGAGACCTGCAAGGCGATCCACGACCTAGTGAATACTTGATTGAATGAAATAAAATATAGATATTACCAGCGAGAACAAAGGTCTGCTCACCTGAGCACTCTCCCAATCCCAGAAAGTCATGCATCGTCCACATGAGAATGGCTCGAATGTTGGCTGACCGCCGACCATCTCGCCTGCTCATATCTTGCACCGTGACCCCCTCCTCCCACAAAATCTTAAGCTCATCGACTAATGGACGAAGATACACGTCCATATTTTTTACTTTGTAGCGGCCCAGGACGAGCAAGCTAAGGATGAGATGTCCTTTCTTCGTAGAAAGCCATGGAGGAATGTTGTAGTTGACAAGCACCATAGGCCACACACTATAAGAAGTCGAGCGCAGACCGAATGGGTTCACACCATCCATGGCGAGACCGAGCCGAAGATTCCTTGGCTCTCGCGCAAAGCCTAGGAAGGTAGAGTCAATGTGGCTCCATGCGCGCGAATCTGCTGATATTCGTTGAACTCCATCAGTGGACCTATTCTGCACATGCCACGTTGTCAAGCTTGCCATGGCAGACGTGCGAAACATGTGGTTTATGCGGGGGATGAGCGGAAAGTGTCTGAGAACTTTTTGAGGGATGGTCTGCCCTTGCAAGTCCTGTCGATACCTGTGAGCACCACACTTTGGACATGTCTCCATAGTCTCGTATTCATCTCGAAACAATATGCAGTCGTTGATACATGCATGGATGTTATTGTAGTCCATGCCAAGCTTCCGTAAAACATGTCGTGCATCATCACGAGACTCAGGCATGGTGTTTGCAGGTGGCAATATATGATATTTCAATAACCTGAAAAAAATCATAAAACACCTTGAAAAAACACAAATGTTTGCAAAAATACTGTTAAAAAAAAAAAATGAAGTCTATGTGCAAGGTACCTGAATAACTCAGTCACACTCGTATCACTCCAATCGTATTTTGCTTGCACACTTAAGAGTGCAAGCAATGTCTTCAACCGAGATACTCGGCACCCATCATATAATGGTATGGATGCTTCCTCTCTAAGCGGGTCAGATGTCTCAACATCCATGGGAATCAATGCATCGATCATTGCCTCCATCTCAGGCTCCAAGATTGTAGGCAAGTCGAGAAGGTTGTCTGTCTCCTCTGGCATTGACGGTATAGATGGGCCTTGCGAGTGGTTGATTGGCTCCTGTAATCCATCCATCGCACGTCCACAAACTCTTCTAATTGGCCGCAAAGGGTGCACTCCCCCTTGGGTCGAGACATCACCCCCCTGGATACAAAATTTGCCAACAAGACCCAATCTTATTGTGTATGGTTTTCAATTAGCTTGAGAGTACAATGCATGAAAAATGCTAACTTCAAATTACCGTTTGCTGAAAATCCGCAATCGCTTGATCAATGATCTCAGATTGAAACTCGCCAAATCGTCGTACGTGTTCTATAGACAATCGGCGTTTTCGTCTAATTGCCAACTTGCATTGAGAGCAAGGACATGGGACATGCTGATTAAGATACGTCTCGCGGTCTTGAACAATAAGACCTTCTTCGTTTGCCATCTTATCTACATTACAGCAAACGAGGCTTAAATGGATAGCTTTATGGAGATGTAGAAGATGTACGTCAAGTTGCAAGTTGACCATAAACCTTGCATTGTATATAGTAGTCGAGAGATTTTCCGATGTTATATCTCGGCTTTGTATCATGCTCAACGATTTGTTTGTCCCGGTAGATAATTATTTGTTATATCTCGGCTTTGAGTATAAGTAATCCATTTTAAAATTAATGCGCGCCATCTATGAAATTTTATAACTATAGTAATAAAATTTATTTCAATCAATTCTACTCATAGTCATAAGACCTGAGAGAAATTATCCTATACTCAATTTAAGGGTTTCTTCTTCTATAACAATAATTTTGGGTTCATTTTGATGAAGTACGTGGCCCATGGCAAAGCACATTGCATACCATTATCAATAAGTCTATTATCTTACATTTCCTTCCCCTCCCTCTCCCTCTCCCTCTCCCTCTCTTTCTCTCTTTCTCTCACCCTCTCCCTCTCCCTCTCGTTCTCTTTCTCTCCCTCTCGTTCTCTTTCTCTCCCTCTCATTTCCTTCCCCTCCCTCTCCCTCTCCCTCTCCCTCTCCCTCTCTTTCTATTTTTCTCCCTCTCCCTCTCTATCTCTCTTTTCCTTCCCCTCCCTCTCCCTCTCCCTCTCCCTCTCCCTCTCTTTCTCTCAACCTCTCCCTCTCCCTCTCGTTCTCTTTCTCTCCCTCTCTCATTTCCTTCCCCTTCCTCTCCCTCTCCCTCTCCCTCTCTTTCTCTTTTTCTCCCTCTACCTCTCTATCTCTCTTTTCCTTCCCCTCCCTCTCCCTCTCGTTCTCTTTCTCTCCCTCTCTCATTTCCTTCCCCTCCCTCTCCCTCTCCCTCTCCCTCTCTTTCTCTTTCTCTTTTTCTCCCTCTCCCTCTCTATCTCTCTTTCTCTCTCATTTCCTAAACAAGCAAAAAATAAAGTGATTTAAACATCCTCCAAGCAAAAGGGAGAGGGAGAGATACAATGCACTCTCCCTCTCTTTCTCTTTCTATCCCTCTCTCATTTCCTTCCCCTTCCTCTCCCTCTCGCTCTCTTTCTCTCTCATTTCCTCTCCTAAACAAGTAAAAAATAAAGTGATTCAAACATTAAATAAGGAAAAGGGAGAGGGAGAGAGAGAATGCACTCTCCCCCTCCTTCTCCCTCTCTTTCTCTTTCTCTCCCTCTCTTATTTCCTTCCCCTCCCTCTCCCTCTCCCTCTATTTCTCTTTCTCTTTCTCTTTCTCTTTCTTTCCCTCTCCCTCTCCCTCTCTTTCTCTCTTACTCTCTCGTTTCCTCTCTTCAACAAGCAAAATAGAAAGTAATTTAAACATTAAACAAGGAAAAGGGAGAGAGAGAGAGAGAATGCACTCTCCCTCTCTTTCTCTCCCTCTCCCTCTCCCTCTCCCTCTCTTTCTCCCTCTCTTTCTCTCCCTCTCTCTCCCTCTCCCTCTCCTTCTCTTTCATTTCCTCTCCTAAACAAGCAAAAGAGAACGATTTAAACCTTCAACAAACAAAAGAAAGAGAAAGGGAGACTCACCAATGAGATATGGTGAGCATGGGTGGCTTCTCTTTGCAACGAGGGCTCCTCCTCTCCTTCGCGAACAACGGCGGCGGCGGCGGCGGCAAGTCTCTTCCTCTTCTTCTCTCACAAAGCCTTCGCTCTCTCCCTCGCTCTTGCTCTCAAAAGGCAAAGAAAAGAAAATGAAAACGGCGCTCTGGTTTCGGCCGTGCTTTTTTTCCTTGCGGCGTCGCTATTGGCGTCGCTATTTGCGTCGCAAATAGCGACGCCAATAGCGACGGCAGTTGCGACGCCAATAGCAACGCCAATAGCGACGCCGCTATCCGCCGTTGCTAATCGGCGTCGCTACTAGCTCAAATCCTTGTAGTGTAATAAAGAAGTTTGCTTTACTATTCGAATTGTATGCGTATTAGTGAGATAAATTATGTGAAGGAACGTGTGACTAAATGGACTAATTAAGGAAGCTGGTTGTATATGTTCCAATAAATGTGTTGTAGGTAATTAAAAAACTAAAGATGACCCATCATCAAAGGAAAGTGGGTGGGCGTAACCCCCGACGTGTCCGTCCAATGGTAGGGTGGTCCCGGTAAGCTGGGAGCTTTTCTACATCGGATATAGAAATAGGAAGATGATAAATTGACCAAGTAGTCATTAGGTAGAACTGTCTTGCATTGTTTTAGGGGACCGGAATGGGATTTTGCCTTATGGGCAGGAGGGTTGACGTACCACACTCCCCTTCGTCTCCCATTCTCTTTGAACCAAGTGCAATGGCAAGTCCGCTTCAGATCGAGTAATCCTCTAAAAAGTGGAACTCGAAATTACTGACGCTAGCTGGCTGCTAGGAGACCCATTCGATTTTAGGAACCCAAGTCTTCAGGTCGATCCTAGTGGGTTCGGCCAGAACTCTCCCGTTGCGAAGTAGACTCGGTAGGGCCTAAGTGACAATCCCGTGATGTTCCAAGGGAGCACCGGGCGGCATCATTTATGGAAAAATCTACTGATGGACTACTAAAAGGTGTGCCGTGGATTGGGACTAGCGGACACCTCACATATGGGGTAGGGTAACTGAGGGGTAGGGTAATTGAGGGTTAGGGGTTAGGGTGACTGGAGGTTAGGGTAGCCAAATTTGGGGGGGCCAATGTGGTGGGGGGGGTCAAATTAGGTGGGGGGGTCAATTTGGAGGGAGGGGCCCAAATTTGGAGGGGCCGGCTAATTTGGTGGGACGGAGGGCCAGTTTGGAGAGGGGGCCCAAAAGTGGAGTGACCGGGCGGGCAGGAGGGTGGGGGGAAGGAGAGGAGGAGGTGTAAGGAGGAGGTGGTTGAGAGGAGGAGGAGGTGGTGGGGCAGCGCGGGAGGAGGGAGCCGCGGAAGGAGGAGGCTGGCTGGAGGAGAAGGGTTGGACGCAGGTGGGGGAGAGGGCAGAGAAGGGTGAAGAAGGTGGAAGGAGGAGGAGGGTGAGAGCAGGTAGGGCGGAGGAGGCCCAGCGAGGGTGGGCGGAGAGGAGGAGTGGGAGGGGCAGGTGGGACGCGAGGAGTTGAAGGGGCGACCGCAGGTGGGAGCTCCGGTAGAGGCGGGCGCTTCGGCAGAGGGGAGGTGAAGGGAAGAACGAGGAGGCGAGCGCTTCAACAAAGGGGAGGTGAAGGTGAAGATGTTGGGGGTGCGAGGAGGAAAGGGAGGAGGGCTCTAAGAACGACGATGCGACAAGGAGCAGGTAATTGTTTTTTTTTTTGTGTGCGTGGTTGGTTTTTTTTTGTTTTTAAAAAAAAGTTATTGTTTTGTGTAAGTGGGCGTTTGTGTTTTTTTTTCTATTGTTGGTGGGTTTTTGTTTTTTGTTTTTTGTTTTTTTAAATGTATTTATTATTATTATTAGTGTTTGTTTTGTTTTGTTTTTGAAATGTGGGTTTTTTAAAAATATTATTGTGTGTTTTTATATGTTTTATTTTGTCTTTTTTTGTTTGATGTGTGGGGTTTGTTTTGGTATTATGGTTTGTTTGTTTGTTTTTTTTTTAAAAAGATAAATTTGTTATGGATGTGAAAAAGGAGCGCACCCCCGTCCTGCGCGCATGCGCGGGGCGGGAGTAAAATTTTTTTGCATCGGCAGGATCAGACGGTGCAGGGATGCGACGGGCGAGGCACCGAGGTCATGGGGGTGTCCCGAGGCGTGTAAAACCAAAAACAGGCGCGTTCACACGTGATACGAGAAACACGGCCACATAGCAAAAAGGAAGAAAAATTAATAAAACCGAAACCGTACATTGGATCGAAAAATCATAAAAAGGAAAAATGTGCCGAGAAACTAGGGGAAAATGATGGAAAAATGCAACACCGGGTCCGAGGAAAAATCAGGGTATTCACATAGAAAAAACATAAAAAACAAGCCCGAAAACACTTACGTGTATTAATATTGGAAAATCCGCACATCGAAATGAAGTGCGAAAAGAAGAAAAACCGTGCAGAACAATGTGTCCAACAACGCTATCATAGCAAAACATAGATTTGAGTGAGATAGGATGCATTCACATGGGAAAAACCCTAGAAAGACCGAAAATAGACTCAGAAATTAATACGGGAAGAAACATGCACCAAAATAGAGGACAGTAAAAAGGAAAAATGTCTGAAAGAAAGGATTCACAGGGCTGGTGCATCAAATCTCAGTTTGGGGGAAATTAAGAGGGGTTCATGTGGAAAAAACACACTCGAAAACACTTGGAAAAATTAATAACTAAAAATTCGACAATCAGAAGAGGGGGACGGAAAAAGGAAAAAGTGGGGGAAAAGTTGATAGGACATAGCTGTCAAATTATACAAAAATTCTGGTGAAAAAAGGGCAGGTTCACATGGAAAAATGTGAAAAATAGGCACAAAAAAGGGCCTGAAAACCCACAAAAATTAATAACGGATAAACCGTGCATCGGAATGACAAGGAGTAAAAAGGAAAAATTTCAGGAGGAATGGCACTACAAGGGAATGGGGCAATAGCGACGCCGATTAGCGACGGCGGATATCGGCGTCGCTATAGGCGTCGCTATTGGCGTCGCAAATGCGACGCTAAATAGCGACGCAAATAGCGACGCCAATTGCGACGCCGCAGGGAAAAAAAGCGCGGCCGAAACCAGAGCGCCGTTTTCATTTTCTTTTCTTCGCCTTTTGAGAGCGAGAGCGAGGGAGAGAGCCAAGGCTTTGTGAGAGAAGAGGAGGAAGAGACTTGTTGCCGCCGGCGCCGCCGCCACCGCCACCGTCGTTGTTCGCGAAGGAGAGGAGGAGCCCTCGTTGCAAAGAGAAGCCGCCCACGCTCGCCATATCTCATTGGTGAGTCTCCCTCTCTCTTTCTTTTACTTGTTGAAGGTTTAAATCGTTCTCTTTTGTTTGTTTAGGAGAGGAAAAGAAAGAGAGGGAGAGGGAGAGGGAGAGAGAGGGAGAGAAAGAGAGGGAGAGGGAGAGAAAGAGAGTGAGAGTGCATTCTCTCTCTCTCTCTCCCTTTTGCTTGTTTAATGTTTAAATTACTTTCTTCTTTGCTTGTTTAGGAGAGAAAAGGAGAGAGTAAGAGAGAAAGAGAGGGAGAGGGAGAGGGAGAGGGAAAGAAAGAGAAAGAAAGAGAAAGAGAAATAGAGGGAGAGGGAGAGGGAGGGGGAGGAAATAGGAGAGGGAGAGAAAGAGAAAGAGAGGGAGAAGGAGGGAGAGTGCATTCTCTCTCTCCCTCCCTCTCCCTTTTGCTTGTTTAATGTTTGAATCACTTTATTTTTTGCTTGTTTAGGAGAGGAAATGAGAGAGAAAGAGAGTGAGAGGGAGAGGAAGGGGAAGGAAATGAGAGAGGGATAGAAAGAGAAAGAGAGGGAGAGTGCATTGTATCTCTCCCTCTCCCTTTTGCTTGGAGGATGTTTAAATCACTTTATTTTTTGCTTGTTTAGGAAATGAGAGAGAAAGAGAGATAGAGAGGGAGAGGGAGAAAAAGAGAAAGAGAGGGAGAGGGAGAGGGAGGGGGAGGGGAAGGAAATGAGAGAGGGAGAGAAAGAGGGAGGGGGAGGGAGAGGGAGCGAGGGAGAGGGAGAGGAAGAAAGAGGGAGAAAGAGGGAGGGAGAGGGAGAGGGAGGAGGAGGGAGGAAATGAGAGAGGGAGAGAAAGAGAACGAGAGGGTGAGGGAGAGGGTGAGAGAAAGAGAGGAAGAGAGGGAGAGGGAGAGAAAGAGAGGGAGAGGAAAGGGAAGGAAATTTAAGATAATATACGTATTGATAATGGTATGCAATGTGCTTTGCATACGGCCACGTACTTCATCAAAATTAACCCAAAATTATTGTTATAGAAGAAGAAACCCTTAAATTGAGTATAGGATAATTTCTCTCAGGTCTTATGACTATGAGTAGAATTGATTGAAATAAATTTTATTACTATAGTTATAAAATTTCATAGATGGCGCGCATTAATTTTAAAATGGATTACTTATACTCAAAGCCGAGATATAACAAAAAATTATCTACTGGGACAAACAAATCGTTGAGCATGATACAAGGCCGAGATATAACATCGGAAAATCTCTCGACTACTATATACAATGCAAGGTTTATGGTCAACTTGCAACTTGACGTACATCTCCATAAAGCTATCCATTTAAGCCTCGTTTTCTGTAATGTAGATAAGATGGCAAACGAAGAAGGTCCTATTGTTCAAGACCGTGAGTCGTATCTTAATCAGCGTGTCCCATGTCCTTGCTCTCAATGCAAGTTGGCAATTAGACGAAAACGCCGATTGTCTATAGAACACGTACGACGATTTGGCGAGTTTCAATCTGAGATCATTGATCAGGCGATTGCGGATTTTCAGCAAACGGTAATTTGAAGTTAGCATTTTTCATGCATTGTACTCTCAAGCTAATTGAAAACCATACACAATAAGATTGGGTCTTGTTGGCAAATTTTGTATCCAGGGGGGTGATGTCTCGACCCAAGGGGGAGTGCACCCTTTGCGGCCAATTAGAAGAGTTTGTGGACGTGCGATGGATGGATGGCAGGAGCCAATCGACCACTCGCAAGGCCCATCTATATCGTCAATGCCAGAGGAGACAGACAACCTTCCCGACTTGCCTACAATCTTAGAGCCTGAGATGGAGGCAATGATCGATGCATTGATTCCCATGGATGTTGAGACATCTGACCCGCTTAGAGAGGAAGCATCCATACCATTATATGATGGGTGCCGAGTATCTCGGTTGAAGACATTGCTTGTGTTAGCTATATATAGTCTGTCTATATATAGCGCCCTAGGTCCCCTCTATATATTCCTATCATGTGTGCTCATTTGACACACTTTTGGGGTTCCACTTCTAGTGTCTCATATCTCTCTTATCTCCTCTTTTCCTTGTCTCTCGTCTTCCTCGTAGTTTCCAACATGGTATCAGAGCGAGGTTCTACAGCATCAGCATCACAAAGAAAAGCATCGTCTTCTTGACCCCTCGCTGAAACGGCCCGCAATGACTTCCGTCTCTCCCTCGAACCTCGCCATCCCCGTCCCTCAGGGCCATATTAGCGCTCCCGCCAAAGCGCCTCCCTCCCCTCCAACGGTCCCTCCCGCCCCTCTTCCTTCCTGCGCTGCCACCTTTCAGCAGTGCTGCGTTCCTTCCTCCTTCAATGGCCACAGGAACGAGAAGCTCGGCTGTTTGTTTGTCACGGATTCATATCGCAGATCTCCTCCTTCAATGGCCACGAGAACGAGAAGCTCGGCTGTTTGTTTGTCACGGATTCATATCGCAGATCTCCTCCTTCGCTCCTGCACCGTCGCGTTTGACTACGATGCCTTCGTTCCCCAGGTCGTCGCCATCATCTCAACAGAGCGAACTTCGAAGGAGAAGGGAGGAGAAGGCTTAAGGAAGGGAAAGGAAGGAGGGGCAGGGAGATTATGGGGGCATCCCGAGGGTTCTGGGAGATCCTGAGACCCGTCCAACATCCATCTGGTTGCCAAGATGGAGAACCGCTGGTATTGAAGAGACAAGTGCGACTTGACAGGTTCAGTAGAATATCGGGATTAACTTTTGAAAGTTGAACGGATGCATTTTCCTTCCTGCCTCCCACAGGGAGGAGGAGGAGAAGAATACACGTCTCCGGCTCAGCTTCCAACTCTCCTATTGACACTCAATCTTGCAACCCAGATGCTCTACTCAAGTGAACAAAAGGTGCCTTCTTCCATGGACAAATCTGATCAAATTCACACGCACGGGTACCATAGATGATGACACGCTTCATCGCTTTTTCCTTTGGTATAAACTGCAGAACAGAGTCCTTACCTGAGAGAGAGAGAGAGAGAGAGAGAGAGAGAGAGAGAGAGAGAGAGAGAGAGAGAGAGAGAGAGAGAGAGAGAGAGAGAGAGGCACGTTTTCCCTTTTCCTGCACGAATTCATGTAACGTTTCTTTTTGGTCCTCCCCTTCAAAGCCTGTTTCGGCTGGACTGACATCAGCAGAACTTGCTTGGGTCTCCATGGCTGGCTCTGCCACACTTTTGTGCAAGGCTCTTTGACAAGAGGGTAATGCAGGTTTCAATCGATCGGAGAGCCTTATGTGCTTGTTTCTAATGTAGTTTCTCTTCTCAAGGGATAACTTTTATACCTGAGCTGAGGCCATGCTTTGGATGATAGTATTCCACTCTCACATTGCTGCAATCACAGTAGGCTAACTGGTGCAGATAATCTTCCGTCCCTAGGCATCAACTACTTCAGGTTGAAGAGAAACTACAATCCCCCTTAAACAAGTTTGGCAGAGAGTCTTTGCCAATATGATGATCGTCCTCGTTCGTTATTCCATTTCTACTTTTGGATGTTGATATTGCCATGCTTCATGATGATCGTTCTTGTTTATTATTCCATTTCTAGCTGATGATACATTGTTTCGTTTATATTCTTTCCAGCTGATGAGGGTCTATATTCCAGCTGATGACACATTATTTCGTTTTATATTATTTCCAGCTGATGAGCGTCTATATTCCAGCTGATGACAAATTGTTTTATTTATATTCTGTTCATGGGGCCCCACATGTGTTATGTTGTCTATAGAGCGACGTCGCGAACCGTCTCTATAGACCTTGTGTTGTTCTAATGTCACTGTAATGTTTTTTCTTTAATTTTTGATGTGACAGATATATTGCTTACATTCCAAGTTCAGTTGAAGGAATTTCTTGGAGATTTTATCTTTGCAGTGATGTCGCTTATCCTTCTTTTACATGTTGTATATTTAGGAGTGATAAAGCTCTTTTGATGCCTCTGAATAGGCTTTTGTAATTCAAGAGTGATGTAGCTCCTTTGATGCCTATGAATAGGCTCTTGAAAGTTCAACTTTGTAATTTTATATTTTTAATATTAATATAACGGGAGGCCTATATAGAGCTGTGGGTTTTTCCCTTGAGCCCCCAAGGGTTTTTTCATCCATAGTAAGGGACCTTTATTTGAGTGGGGATGTTAGCTATATATAGTCTGTCTATATATAGCGCCCCAGGTCCCCTCTATATATTCCTATCATGTGTGCTCAGTTGACACACTTTTGGGGTTCCACTTCTAGTGTCTCATATCTCTCTTCTCTCCTCTTTTCCTTGTCTCTCGTCTTCCTCGTAGTTTCCAACAGCTTGCACTCTTAAGTGTGCAAGCAAAATACGGTTGGAGCGATACGAGTGTGACTGAGTTATTCAGGTACCTTGCACATAGACTTAATTGTTTTTTTTTAAATAGTATTATTGCAAACATGGATGGATTTTTCAAGGTGTTTTATGATTTTTTCAGGTTATTGAAATATCATATATTGCCACCTGCAAACACCATGCCTGAGTCTCGTGATGATGCACGACATGTTTTACGGAAGCTTGGCATGGACTACAATAACATCCATGCATGTATCAACGACTGCATATTGTTTCGAGATGAATACGAGACTATGGAGACATGTCCAAAGTGTGGTGCTCACAGGTATCGACAGGACTTGCAAGGGCAGACCATCCCTCAAAAAGTCCTCAGACACTTTCCGCTCATCCCCCGTATAAACCACATGTTTCGCATGTCTGCCATGGCAAGCTTGACAACGTGGCATGTGCAGAATAGGTCTACGGATGGAGTGCAACGAATATCAGCAGATTCGCGCGCATGGAGCCACATTGACTCTACCTTCCCAGGCTTTGCGCGAGAGCCAAGGAATCTTTGGCTCGGTCTCGCCATGGATGGTGTGAACCCATTCGGTCTGCGCTCGACTTCTTACAGTGTGTGGCCTATAGTGCTTGTCAACTACAACATTCCTCCATGGCTTTCTACGAAGAAAGGACATCTCATCCTTAGCTTGCTCCTCCCGGGCCGCTACAAAGTAAAAAAAAATGGACGTATATCTTCGTCCATTAGTCGATGAGCTTAAGATTTTGTGGGAGGAGGGGGTCACGGTGCAAGATATGAGCAGGCGCGATGGTCGGCGGTCAGCCAACATTCGAGCCATTCTCATGTGGACGATGCATGACTTTCCGGGATTGGGAGAGTGCTCAGGTGAGCAGACCTTTGTTCACGCCGGTAATATCTATATTTTATTTCATTCAATCAAGTATTCACTAGGTCGTGGATCGCCTTGCAAGTCTCGTTACCTCAGGTTATCATGCATGTCCATTGTGTGGGCCACAGTTAGACTCCCGAAGGTCACGAACCATGAAGAAGATGGTATATCAAGGACACGCCGCTTTCTTGCCGGAGGATCATGAACTCAGGGAAGGTTTTCTTGGACGATCTCCAGCACGTATGAACGCTGCAAGCTGGTACGAGCTGAAAATGGTAAACCCGGAATCACATCCAAATGGAATGCGACGGTTCTCAGTTTTCTACGAGTTGCCATATTGGACCCACTTACAGGTCAACCACTTGTTGGATCCCATGCATATTTTCAAAAATGTGGGCAGCTTGCTATGGGACCACATCACAGGAAAGAGAGACACTATAGGGTCACGAATGGATTTAAAGGAGGTAGGTAAGATGGAGGCGCTTTGGCCGCAGTCGAGTGCTGAAGGGGGAGTGCAGCTTCCTCGCGCTCCCTGGGTTTTGTCTACCAAAGAAGAGAGCATTGTGAAGCAAGTAATCAAGTCTATCTGCACTCCGACGGGTATGATGCGTTCTCTCAGGTCCGCATTTTCTAAAGATGACCAAATGTCTGGGCTAAAATCCCATGATTGGCATAAGATATGTCAGGTTTGTGAACAGAATGGATTTTAATTAGTGTGGACATTTTGAAATTTGAAAAGTGACCATTATTCTTAATGCTTTCTCATTTGTGGCAGTTTGTTCTACCGATCGCGATCGCGGGATGCCTAACTCCAGAAATTCGCGGGGCCATTTACAAGCTGCCGACTTTGGTGCAATGGATCTCACAGAAAGAGATTAAGACGTCCTCTATTGAATCCGCAAGGCGGGGAGCAGTTGAGACGGTCTGTCTCTTTGAGAAATACCTGCCCACTAGCATGCTCACGATACAAGTTCACCTTCTTGTGCATCTTGTGGACGAAGTGGAGATTGCTGGACCTGTCCATACGCGATGGATGTTCTTCCTGGAGCGCTTCATGAAAACCCTGAAAGGCTTTGTGCGACAATGAGCTCGTCCGGAAGGTAGCATGGCGGAAGGTTGGTTGGTGTCAGAGGCGTTAGTGCATATCTCACAATGGCTACCAACGGTGGAACCAGACAATGAAATGCTATGGACGCTCAAGGACGATGACAGGCTGACTGGAGATGTGGTGGTTGGAAATGGGGTAGAAAAAAGAATGGATGCCTCAATGGAAGAGAAGGTGAATCACTTTTGTATGTTGCACCATGCCTCCATGGAGACGTGGCTCGCCAAGTACCAGATTGCAAGGCAAGATCGAGAGGAAGCGCGAGCTGAATTCCGACGCAGTACGCGTCACCGACCGATTCGATATCCTGAAGGCATGGAGGAGATGCCGCGGTTTATGTCAACACGATGGTTGTATGGAGCCTTGATCGCAGCATCCAGCGAAGGGACAGAGGTCTCAATGGAGGAGTGGGAGTTCTCGAGGGGATGTAGTCCAAAGGTAATGAGGGGTTTAGAATGTGTCGTATCTGAATTTGTTTGCTACATCTAATTTGAGTGTTTCAATGTGCAGTACAAAATATATAGTGCAGCGTGGTCGCGCGGACGGCATTTTCGGGTGGAGCGTATTGACAAAATGCGCTCCACAATGGACTGTGGTGTCATGGCAAGGTTTGAGCAAGAGAGCCGGCGACGAGCAACGGATCCGAACACGGTTGTGGATGAGATGGAGTATTTTGGGAATTTGCAAAGTATTATTACGGTGGATTACCGTAGCTTCTCCATGATAATATTCGATGTGCAGTGGTTCAAAGTGGTACTTGGAGGAGCTGGCGCAACAGTTCGACGAGGTCCATCTGAATTTCTCGAAATAGATTCCGAAAAAAAATGGATGGATTTGCGCGACACCTTTGTGTTGCCGGCACATTGTGAACAGGTACAACTAGTCATTTGCTTGCTAATTGTAATACGACATGGTTTATGTCACAATGGTTTGAAGACGGTTTGTAAGTGTTTGTGAATAGGTAATCTTCTATCCAAATCCCCGACAACCTCGATGGTGGTATGTTATACCTTCAACTCCTCGAGGTGCGAGAGTATACGATCAAAGCGATGTTCCAGGCATAGATATGCAAATAGAGGGATCGAAATTACAAGGGGTGGAGGCCACCGCAAGCTTGGAGCCCGCATCGGCTAACAATGATGGAAATACAGAAGTCGTAGAATTTTTTGAGAACGAGGCAGACTCATTCTTTTGTGGTGACATGTCTATCGACCTTCCAGTGTATGCAGAGTTGTGTCAGGAGATTAACATGGGACCATAGAATACTTCATTCTTGGAGAATTGTATTACTCAATTTGTTGTTTAGATCTTCCATAAAGGTAGATAAGATATGCATTTTAAGAGGGATTTTTCAAAAATGATTTATATTAATGTGCTTTGTATAGTTTAAATTGATTATTCTAACATTATTTTTTATCTGTGCAGGTATCGACATTTTCAGGATGAGTCGAGGGATGAGCGATGAGGAGTTTCAGGAGATGATGGCACGTATGTCTCCAGATCAGTTCGTGAGATTCAGAGAGATAGCAGATCAGGAGCTGTCTCGTTCTTCGTCAGGGCGCTCTGCTAGATCATCTTCAGTGCGATCAGATGCTTCAGCTTCGAGCAGACGATCTCGACGCTCGCGACTTGGGCCAGAGGGAGGGACTGCGACTGCAAGAGGATCAGGGGGTGCTGCTGTGGAGACACGGACGCGGTGTCTCCGTCTCGTCGTTCAGCTGGAGCTCGGTCACCTCCAGGATTTGTCACACCTGTGGGGACGTCCACTCCAGTTACTCCGGCTTTTGCGCAGCCGTCGGCAGATGTCACGCCTTTTGGTGGCACCCCCTCTGGTGGCACTCCTTTTGGTGGCACCCCCTCTGGTGGCACCCCTTTGAGTGGCACTCCGGGAGAGGGTACCCCCGTCGGTACACCGGATGTTCAGGGGTCTCCTGGATATGCCCAAGAGCGTGGACGGAGATGGGAGAGGGCCCATACGAGGCACACTCCTAGGGATTATGGATACCTAGTGGATGGCAGGTCAGGAGCCATCATCATGAATGATGAGGGGAGGAGGGTGATGGCTCGCATGAGGGAGTTGTGCCAACAAGTTTTTCGGCACAACGTCCTGGATCATTGGAGGAACATACCGGAGGGGAGCAAGGAGTACATAGTAGCATCCTTGCACGAGGAGTTCCTGGTGCCAGCCGCAGTGGATAGATTCTCTACGGGCTGGATGATGGATTGCATGCGTGCATACATGTCACATAGACGATCCGACGCACGCAAGGCAATCAAGAGTGGGGCTCCAAAGCCCGAGTGGTTAGATGCAGATGACTGGCGCCGACTGAGGGAGAAGGCTACAAATTCGCCAGGACGTTGGAGTCAGTAGCGGGAGGCGGCGAGGGCACGAATCGAGGCCGGATCGGTACATCATCTTGGGAGTGGCGGCCACAGGACATATTTGGAGGACTTTGTAAGTTTCTCTTTTGTTTTGCTTATTTGTTTTTTTGAGATATTATTTGTACTGACAATCATGTTTCTAACAGTTAGCATTTTGTTTTCTTTGCAGCACTCCATTACAAATCGCGATCCGCAAGGCCTTGATACTCGATATGCAGAGAGGCACGGTCTCAGATCATTGATCGACCGATTGTACAGACGCAGCGGCCCCGTAAGTCACTCATCTTTCTTGTCCGTAGTTACCATGAGATATTTGAATGCATTATTGTATGGTGGATTGATATGTTGTTTCTTTTTCTACAGAATCCGTTTGATGCTCCTTTACAGCGGGAAGAGCTTTCGGGGGACGACGATTTGTAGCTCGCCCTTGGATCCTTAGCGCTCACATACCTTTAGTTTTTAGTCGCCCGATCTATGTAGACATTTTCTATGTATTAGTGATATTGTTTTATGATTGTACCAATCGCATTTTATGAGATATCATGTATTTATTTCATCTATCAGTTTTATGATTTCAGTATACATTCTTTTTGTTTGCAAACGCTTTGTATGCAGCAGTGCAGAAACTATTTTGTATGGCTCTCATACAGCACACAGTGCTATATGTGGCAGGGCAGCTTGCTGCCCTGCCACAAAATTTTTTTTTCTCTGTTACCGTCGCTATTTGCGTCGCAAATTTACTGCACGCGTCGCTATTGTCGTCGCTATCAGCGTCGCAAATTCTCTGTAACCGTCGCTATATGCGTCGCATTTGCGACGTAGATAGCGACGCATATAGCGACGATTCTATGGCGTCGTCAATAACGACGCTTTTTGCGACGACGGGGGCAAATTTTGTTGTTTGTATTTTTGTCGCTTTAAACGTCGCTATAAGGTCTATATCTTGTAGTGTGGGTAGGGTAGGACTGGTACATCAGATCAGAGTTCTGAAGCAATAAAGACGCTTTCACATGGAAAACTATGTAAGTTATGAGAATTGCTTCAAAAATTAATAACTTTAGAACCATCTCTCGGAATAGGGGTTGGTAAAAAGGAAAAATGGGCAATTCAAAGGGACAAACAGGTTGTAAGGTTGGATGTAAGTCTGAGTGAACCTAGGGTGCGTTCGCATGGAAAAAGTACAAAACAAAGAATAAAGGCAAACGATTAAGGAACAACCTTGAGGACAAGGTAAAATAGAACGGAGGAGTGGGGAAGGGACCCCATCAGGGTAAAATAAAGTCATGGCGTAAATGCATGATCATAACAGGGTATATGCATGGGGGTATGCAACATAGACACGCAACGATGCATCCCCACACTTAAAACTGTAGCAGGAAGGGTAAACCGAACATCAAGGACCTAGTACCACATATCAGACCAACCACGAACGTCCCCACACTTAAGACATGACCTCACTGAGAAACAAAAGGTGTATGGTGAGAAAAACTTGGCACATATTGCCGAGGAGGAATGTCGACTATCGAGGTTGTATCTTGTATCATTGTGGGCTGCAGGAGGTACAAGGTGTTGTCACAGCATACGTTCTTTGTCCTTCATGGCAGGACCATGCAATAGCACCCAGAGAGGTAGCTGGTTGAAGGAATCACAGGAAATTCGTCGATGACCAGGGATATGGCACTCAACTCACAATCATGCAAATGGATTGAAAGAACAGCCACTCGCCCCATTACTAGCATCACTCGAGGAAATAATGATGGAACCCAAAGCTCACACCCGGTTTAGGAATCGACAAAGGGATGGTGCAGAGGGAGTATGCCAGGGTGCACAATTGATGGTGCATTAGTGCGTCCAGCCCCGTCTGGCATAGGTGCAAGGAGGAAGGGTAGGGAGCCTTTCAGTGCATTATACAGAACAGAGTCACATGTCCTGTGCTGATGGCAGAGACCCATCCCGTGGGTGCAAAGGGAAACAGAAACGTACCGGACTCCAATGTTCGTAACATCCCTCAATTCTCACCTCTTAATAATTGATTGAAGAAACACCAATCACACTCAGCCAACCCTTTGTCTCACGCTCTGTTTAAAGATGCAAAGGGCAGCCCATTCCTAAAATCCATTGATGTAATCCTTACTGTCACTTGTGCAGAGGTTGTATGCCTTGTGCTCATTTGATGGTGCAACAGTGCATCCCGCCCTGTGCCGGCATACTGTGCAAGAAGGAAGGCGAGGGAGCCTTATGGTGCAGTACACAGGAACAAATCGTGTGTTGTGCATTGAGAGGCCCAACCCTTGCGTGCAACACTCTGTTCACACATCTTACCTCTCATTTGATTGGAAGGGAAAGACTGGTCACTCACCCCACCCTCTATCTCACTCTTTGTTGAAAGATACAGAGGGCAGCCCATTCTCATGTCCCCATCCTGTTAAGATAAAAGCTTGCATCACTCAAGGGGTTATTGATGAAGATCATGTCGGCTGTTGTTGTCATCAGGATCTTGAAAACGAGCCGTACCCAGGGAGGCAGCTTACAAATCTAGTACCTCAACGATTTGTAAGAAGGGTCTTCTGTTAAGAAGGATAGACGGATTGACATTGCAGAGACAGCGCACCAAGGGAGATGGCTTCGAATTACCTGTTGGAAAGGTTCTACTGATGAGTCAGATATCCTGAACTATAGGTTGTTACCACATTTTCCACAATCAGCTTCCCGCCCAAGGGTGTTTCCACCTTTTCTTGGAACGAGGCCTATTATGATAGGGAACTTTTTCTTTTTCTTTTTCTTCAATAACAATTTTTTTTATTTTTTTACATTTTTCTTTTATTTTCCTTTTTTTTTTCTCCGTTGTCCCCTTTTTTTTGCATTAAGAAAGAAAATGGTAGAAATACCATGTGTCAAGACTAACCTCGCCACCATTGTTGGATCAGACGAGAAGAGAACAAGGTCGGGTTGAGATGTTTCTATGAGGGGTAAGCAGACGAGACCGTCTCATGAGGAGAATCATAAGGGCTATTAGAAGCACGACGAGAAGGACAGTGCGACGCCCAAAAGGGGGAGGGTACGTCAACTGTGATTTTGTTAAGATCCCCAAGGAGGGAAGTACTTCTTCAGATGATAGCCATTGATCAGGAAGGGATCATCAGAGGCATCAACGGTCTGCACCTCAACAGAGCCATTAGGATTGACAGCAAGTACCTTGTATGGGCCCATCCACTGTTGTTGAAGCTTGCGAGGAAACTTGCCAAATCTCGAATCATAGGCTAGGACAAGATCTCCTTCTTTGAACTCTTTATGCTTGATGAAACTGTCATGATAGGCCTTCCGTCGCGTTTGAGTGGTTTCCATGCACTGTAGGGCCATCCACCGTATCTCATCCAAGCATTCCAAGTGTAGGAGACGACATTGTAGTGACTCATCATCTCCCAAGCGTTCTTTAACTGCCACTCGCAAAGAGGGCAATTCCAATTCAACAAGGAAGACAACTTCTGTACCATACACTAGCTGGAAAGGGGTCTATCTTGTAGTTGCCTTATGGGAGGTTCTGTATGCCCAGAGGGACTCAAGTTGATAATCATAGTCTCGACGATGTGCGGCAATTGTTCTTGTTAGAATCAAGCAGAGGATGCGATTGGTGACTTCAACTTGGCCATTGGCTCTGGGGTAATAGGGAGTGGACTTGCGATGGCGGATCTTATACAGTTTTGTCAGCTCCTCCATAATTTTGTTAAGAAAATGAGTACCTCTGTCACTTACCAGCTCAAGGGGACTGCCAAAATGGATGATCATATTCTCGTACATGAACAGGGCTATGCTGTTACCATCATTCCGCTTCAGAGCTTGAGCTTCACACCACTTTGTGACATAATCGGTACATACTAAGATGTATCTATTATGCTTCCATCTGGTAGGTGGATCAATGGGACCCACAAAATCAATCCCCCACTTCTCGAACGACTTTAGGGGAAGAATGGGTTGCAGTGGCATGGCACTTGTTTTGGTGGGTTTTCCCATTCGCTGGCAAGCATCACATCTCTTATAGTAGTCATGTGCATCCTTGTGGAGGGTTGGCCACCAGTATCCTGCTAACAGAGCCTTTCTGGCTGTCGCTTCTCCTGCGAAGTGTCCACTACATGGTTTGTCATGAAATACTTTCAATAACTTGCCGATTTCATCCCCTACACTACATCTTCGCAATACTTCATCTTTGCCTCTCTTGTACAATTGCACCACCTAGCAAAGTGTAGGGGGTTGATTCTAACAGAAGCTTTTTCTTGTCACGACTTGAGATGTTAGGAGGATACTATTGAGTTGCTAGGAGGTTGACTATGTCTGCATACCAGGGAGTAGCTGTTTCAACTAGAAACAAAGAAGCATCAGGAAGGTCAGTATCATCATATTTCTCTTCTTCTGTTTGAGGAATCCGTGATAGATGATCGGTTAGGACATGGGAACGGCCAGGCTTAGTGGTCACTTCAAAATTGAGCTCCTGGAATAGGAGTAACCATCTCATCAGTTGTCCTTTAACATCTCCTTTGTTCATTAGGAAGGACAAGGCTTCATGATCCATGTAGAACTTGAAATGCGTTGACAATAGATAGTGTTGAAACTTCTCTAGTGCAAACACCATTGCCAAGCACTCAAGCTTTGTCACTGTGTAGTTCCGTTCCCTATCAGTGACCTTTTGGCTTGCATAATAAATGGGTTGATCTAATTTAGAGGGGCCCTTTTGACAGAGGACAGCACCTAGCCCTTCAACTGATGCATATGTGTGCACATGGAACCCCTTCGTCCAATCAGGAGGTTGTAAAATAGGTGCTTGGATCAGGCACTATTTTAGGGTATTAAAGGCCTCTTCATAGTCATCAGTTCAAAGGAAATCCGCATCTTTCCTTAGGAGCTTATGGAGAGGGGTTGCCTTGGTTGCAAAATGTGCAATAAATCTTCTATAGTAGCCCACATGGCCAAGAAATCCTCTCAATTGCTTGAGGTTTGTTGGTGCTGTTAAGGTGGCAATCTTCTCAATCTTTGTCGGGTCTGTTGCAATCCCTTGTGCATAGACAATATGGCCCAAAAGAACTCCCAAGGAGACATCAAAAACACATTTGGCGGGGTTGAGAGAAATCCCATACTCTCGACATCTGTCAAAACATTGCTCCAGGTGTCCCCAATGCTCGCGGATTAAGCTATAAACACAAAATTCATCAAGATACACCTCAATGAAATCATGCAAATGATTCTAGAAGGCAGCCATCATTACTCATTAAAAGGTGGAAGGAGCATTAGAGAGCCCACATGGCATCACTCTATAGGCATAGGTCCCCCATTCTGTGGTGAAGGTTGTTTTGAATTGGTTTTTTTCTGTGATTTGGACTTGATTATATCTGCTGAATCCATCCAAGAGGGAATAGAGCTCATGGCTTGCCATTGTGTCCAACAGTTGGTCGGTAAAAGGAATAGGGAAATGATCCTTCTTCATCTTCGAATTGAGCTTTCAAAAGTCTACACATATTCGAAGTTTCCCGTTCTTCTTGGGTACAACCACAATGGGTGAAACCCATTCACTATTAGCCACAGGATAAATGAACTCTGCTTTAAGAAGTTTCAATAATTCAGCCTTCACCAGAGAAGAGTAATTAGGATTCATTCGTCTTTGTCTTTGCCTTACAGGTTTGGCATCAGGCTCTAGGTCAATGTGATGTTGGCATACTGTGGGATCAATCCCCTTTAGGTCTTTATATGACCAAGCAAACACGTCTAAGTTCTCTTCGAGTAGGTCTCGCAGGACCACTAATTCTTCCTCGGGAAGATTGAGGCCCACTTTCAGGTGACATTCAGTACCGCCAGTATCCGAGAATGTTAATTGCCTTTCACCTTCCACTTCATGGATAAACATCCCACGAATTGCTTCTGGATAAAGGTATGACTCTTTCAAGAGAGTAGTACACAAAAAAAAAAAAAAAAAAAAAAAAAAAAAAAAAAAAAAAAAAAAAAAAAAAAAAAAAAAAAAAAAAAAAAAAAAAAAAAAAAAAAAAAAAAAAAAAAAAAAAAAAAAAAAAATACAAAACAAACAAAAACTTAAAAACTCCTAAAAACATTCCTCTCCTCTCCTCTCCTCTCCTCTCTCTCCTCTCTCTCTCTTCTCTCTTCTTCTTCTTATTGACAAGGGGCATCATCATCATCTTTTCTTTGGATTGAACAGTCATGGCGACAGGAGCCACTGGTGAACTTAATTTTTATGCCTTTAATCCATTTCTTATACAGATTCTGCATACTTTTTGGTCCATTAGTCAACCCAAATGGAACCATGGTCATTCCATCCAGCACCCTGAGATCTTCAGCCTCTGAGGTCTCCGTAGGGACATCAACAAGATCATCCTCTATCAGAGGAAATTCTTCATCTGCACTTTCATAACCTGCTTCGTTTTCTTCCTCATCATTTTCATCCTCTTCCTCTAGAGGCTCTGTCTCTGCTTCTGTAGAGGCTCTCTAGGAGAAGAACAGATCTTCTGTCTCTACATCTACTTCTGCTTTTGCTTCTATTTCTGTTACAGTCACTATCTCTGTGACCGACTCTGCTTTTGCCTCTGTCTCTACTCCTACTCTATCTCTCTTCTTCATCTCCTCTATCTCTGTCTTTGTGACTGTCTCTGTATGTATTTGTTCTATCTCTGCGACTGTTATATAACATGGAGAACAGTACATCCATGCTTCTATTTTACTTTTAGAGGTGATTCAGAAGTCAATCCAAGTTGAGGCAGGAGGTATTCTCCCATGGATAAGGACTTTGCTTCCCTTGGTAATTGGCTTACAGTGCCCACTGTTAGGGACTGTGCCTCTGTTTTCTTGGGAAAGATCTTTTTAACAGCCTCTTTGTCTCATGATATACCATCTGTTACCTCATTGGAGGATTCAGTTATGACTTCGATGGATGTGGATCCATTACCTTTTTGCGATCTATACAACTTCAACACCACTTTGTTAGGTCCTCTATCTAGGGTTAGGGTTCCTTTGAACCAATCCTTCCTGGCTCTTGCTTCAAAAATCCAAGGTCTTTCCAAACAACAGAGGGTATGAGGTCCCATAAGAATTTGGTTTGACCACTAAATATGTCAGCCAATAATATTTTCCTGCAAGGGTTGCTTTTATGTATGAGAGGATGCCCAATGGTTTGATTCTGCTTTGGTCTGCCAATCTGATAAGCCACTGTGTAGGTTGAATTCCTTGTAATCCTAAGTCCTTCTTTGTCACATCCGTCATTATGTTTACTGATGAGCCTCCATTCAATGTATCTGAAATAAAGCATCCTTCTATCCATACACTAATCTTTGGGGTTCCAGGATCTAGAAAGGCATTAGCTATATCTACTTCCTTTACAGGCTCCGATGCCTTATTGGTCTCGGTCACTGTTGAAGGAGCTATCCTTAGTCCACGTCTTCTTATCAAGTTGCTTTTGAATTTCTTTCTGCAGCTGGGAGACAGCATCAGAAACTTTGGAATGTTAAGTTAGGTTTGAACGTGTCTAGGTCTTTTACCAAGTCATAATCTTTGATAGGATCCACAGGCTTCTCCAGCTTGCTAGGAAATAGGGCTACACCCATTTTCATCTTTCCTTTTTCTTCTAATAATTGTAGCATCGGCACTTCCTCTGTTTCTAGAAGTGCTTCTATATCATCTATCTCTTAAACCTCTAGTCCTATTTCTGGGACTGTCTCTGTAACTCTCTGTGGCACTGCAGTGCTCTATAAAGCAACGTTATGTCCTGTACTGCTCTGTCTCTCTGTTGATAGGTTGAACTTCACAGTCTTGGAAGGAGAGTTATTTTCATTCTCAGCAACTGGTTCTTTCTTCTTGGTGTGCGTGACAACGGCAACTTCCAACTCTACCAAATTGGAGGCATGCTCTTATACCTTCTGTTAGTTATCAGTGGCATTGGCCTTTACAGGGGCTGGGCTTGGACAGTCCTTTGCAGTGTGGCCTTCTCCTTTGCATCGGATGCATGAGGGCTTGTAATCCACAAATCATCTAGTGTTTGGACAATTCGGGGAGATATGACCCTTTTCTCCACACCTATAACATTCCACCTCTGATCTCTGCAGGCTGTCATCCTCTCTAACTTTGAGAGGGAAACCTCCTTGGATTGAAATTAGGACCAAACTCCCTAGGCTTTGGTCCAATATCCTGTGTTGTCATTTTGGACTCTAGCAAGTTAAATCTTGCATTTTCAACTTTTTGTCTTCATTCATGCATCTCTTTCAGAGAGCAAATATCCTCTGTATGGTTCTTCCGCAAACAGTAGGAACAAAAGGCTCCAAGAATGGTTGGTTTTCGGGTACATTCAGTGGCTAAATGTCCCGCTTGATGACACTTTTTGCACCATGTATTAGAGAGCATTACATCTCTTCCAGCTCCCGCATGAGTGGATATATTGGCGGTATTCACCTTCAGCATCTGTAGCTACTCTGTAATCACATCCATAAGCTCTTTCTTGATACTTGCAACTGAGTTGGATAAGTAGTCCTTCAGATTTTCACCTCCTGAAGTGCTTGTAGTAGGGTTTTGGGAAGCTTCTGCAATTACTACATACACTGGTTGGTTTGATCCAGAAGTTCCTCTGTTCTGGTTTTGATTCAGAGCTCAGCTGAGACTTGGAATTGTTGATTCTAATTGGTAGGGTTCCACTATTGTTGAGTCGCCATTGGAGGAATTATTTGAGGCCAATGTTGTTGTGGTTGAACCATCATTTAAGGCATTGTCGTCTGTGGCGACCATAGTGGATTAGGTGCATTATACTGCGGCACTGTTTGCATCTGGGGATAGGGGTAGGGAACTATCCCTGGAACTACATTTGCTGGGTATACCATTCCTGACATAGGAAGAGATAAGACTCCTCATCCTGGAGTCATTGACAACCTTGCTTCAACTTCGTCATACAATCTTGCACCTTCTACTGCAGCTTGCAGATTGACTGCTCTTCTCAATTCCACAAACTTGCGAACTTCTGGTTGTAGGCCCCTGAGAAACACTCCTTTCTGGATGCCTTCATCCAAATGATGGTTAGTCCATCTCTTCAGGATGGATTCCTTTCGCGAGACATAAGCTTCTGCCCTTTCTCTAGAGGTCTGACTTAGGTTCATGAACTCCTCTCGCATTTGCTCTTCAAAACCTTCACGCCTGAATTTAGTGAGGAAGGCCAACTTCAGATTGTCCCAAGTACCAAAAGTTATTGTTGCTTGTCTCTCATGCCACTAAAACGCCGCGCCTTTGAAAGTGGTGGGAAATATTGCTAACCAATGCTTAGGGGTTCGGGCATAGTTAGCCACACATGCTACCATGAATTCTGCTACATGAAGATCAAGGTCTTCATTGTACTCTCCCTTAAAAACTATCAATGGGACTACATTTGTTGGCATGTCATCAATATTTCCAGGACAAATCTGACTAGGAAAAAGGGGACCTTGAGTTGCCATGGGGACTTCTGTAAAGAGTCCTTTTAGGGCATCAAAGGAAGCTTCTGTTGCGAGCTTGTTCTCAGCTTTGATTTGTGCCTTCTCTCTTCTCACGTACCTCTGGACTCGTTCTAATGCTTGCCTCTTGATTGCATCATTCATCAAGGGCTTGGCTCCAACTAGTTGGTCTGTACTCAACAGGATAGTATCAAAGAGGGCTTCAGTCTCTGGGGGATTCTCTGGCCAACATCTCTTCTACTTCATTCTTTTCAACATCTCTGAATTCGGCTTTCAAACCACTACAGAGGGGGAGATATTCCGTTCTGAAAGTATCAAAACTCATTCTTCTTAGGATCGTTGTTGTGCCATTATAATAATACCAGCTTCTGAGGATTTCAACAATGTATATTGTGAAAAACGCTCTGTCTACCAACTTCCAATGGGTTTCTAATTGGACAAACAGAAGATTGTCAGTGCACTGAGCATCCCGTATATCTTGGTGTTGAGCATCCATGAATAAACTCCAACTCTTTTCCTTCTTGTTTTCGTGAACCTCCATAGATCACGACTCCTGAAGCTTCTTCATGATCTCCCACTTGATGATGTCTGGAAACTTCTCAATGAATGCCAAATCTTCCATGGATGGTCATTCTTTCTGTTTCTTCTCTTGAGTTTGTTTCCAAACAATTTGCCACCAAGATGCAAGTTTTTGCTGCTTCAACAGGAAGAGGAAACAGTCCACCACACAGAGCATGCATCATGATGGTAATATGTTTCCGCCATTGTGGGATAAATTTATTGTGTAAAGTGGCTTTGATAATGAGTGTCTCCAACTCTTCAGTGGAAGAAGGAACTTTGCAAACATCCATTGAATTCTTCTCTTCTTGGCAATGCCATTTCCTTCGTTTTCAGCCTCTTCTGATGCTTGTTGATGGCAAGTTTCCCCGGTTGCGCACCAAAAACATGGAGCCCCAAAAGGAACACCAAGGAAAAGGGGATTCTACTGCAAGAAAATCTATCTTGTAACATGAACAAGCTTTTATTTCATTCTTTTGATGACCAAAACAAAGAAAACAACAATTCTTCACGCAGCATCATAGTAGATATGTCCCACAGATTTGATAGAACTAATATTCATAGAATTCTTAAATAGAACAATGAACATAAAAGAATACACCATTTTTTAATGGAAATCAATCATATAGTATTCATCTTCAATGTCTTCATCGTTCTCTCTCTCAATCTCTCATATACAGTTACACTGTTTTGATAGAATTGTCTATCTCTGACTCTCTCTCTCTCTCTCTCTCTATATATATATATATATTTATATTACATCATCTCCTCACTACAATACTCAAATAATGACTCTCAATAATCCTTCTTAGGTCGTGGATGCACCTTCCAAGAGGTATGTCTGATGTGAAGAGGCACTAGAGCCAGTACAGTGTCTCTTCATAGCTCACTACTGTCACTGTCACTCAGTCTTCTCTTCAGTCTTCAGCAGCTGCTTCTTCCGTTTGTTTTAGCTCTTTTGAACTTAGATTCATCCTTTCCAAAAGTTAGAAAACTTTTTCAAAGTCACACATACTTTCTACATAACACTTACAAAATATTTACAGAACAGTACAGTACAGGACCAGAGCAGATACATAACAGTTACAGAGCAGAGACAAAGGCTCTACAGAAGGTTTACAGAGGGTTACAGAAGGTCATTAGAGAACATTAAATCCTCATAACTCATACTAAAACCATTCCAAACTATCAAAAACTATTCAATAGGCTTTCAAAAGATTTCAATCTTCATCAATCATCAATCCATGCTTCATACAGAAGAAAACCAGAACAAAAGAGAAGCTATATAGAAGGTATACAGAACCAATCAGAACCTCAACGGAACCTATCAGAACATCACAGAGCTTCATATCTCCACTGAGAATCATCATGAACTTCCATAACATAATCAATATTATCCAAAATACTCTGTGGGAGCTTTCGTTCTACCGCCAAGACCCACGGACCGCTTATTGTTTCAAGCGTTCCAAGCGAGCTCTAATGGCTATCTCTCACCTAGCCGACGCGCCGTCGATCCTACAAGTGTAGTGAGCTTACATTGATGCCGATATGAGTTGCCTCCTCTCTCACAACATCCCATAGCTCCACGATCCTAGATGCAAGCTCAAGCATCCTCAAGCCTCCTCCACCTCCAAGCTCCATCCTCGATAGCTGTGCGCGCAAGAAGAGAGAAGAGAAGAGAAGAAGAGAAGAGGAGATGGTGAAGAGCTTCACCCTCTTGATCCCTCACTCTCACACACTCACTCCCTCACACTCTCACACTCCCTCTCTCAAGAGCACACACAAGCAAGAAGATGAGAAGGAGAGAAGAAGAAGAAAACTCTTGTTGCCACATACCAAAGAATGAGCTCTTATTCACTTTTTGAACTTTATATATACAAACCCTAAAATCCCATGGGTACCGATCCCTTTTTTACATGACCGGCCATTGTGGCAAGGTTCTTTTTTCATTTCCCTCTTCTATCCTTATGCCTCTAGCCTACGCCCATCTAATATTTTACAATCGGCACAGGAGGGAGCCTGGCGCTCTTTTACAAGAGTTTTCTGAGTTTTTTGAGGCGCCTTTTCATTTAAAGTTGTGCTTTTTGCCCTGGTTCATCTTTAGAGACCGCCTGCGTGTCTTTGCTCTTTTTCCATTTTCCTTTTGCTTTTTCCTTCATTTTTTCGCCATCTCAACTTGTGGCTTAGGGTGACAGGTCTAACCATAGGTGAGTGTTACCTCCCTAGGTGTATCCTGTCCTTGATGGGCCCTAAGCGTAAAGTGGGGGAGCAAAAAGGGCTAGGGAGTTAGGAGTGGAGCTGGCCGACCAAAGCCACCGGACACACCTAACTTAAGAACCCCTAGGTGTAGTGATTGTGCTTTTTTTGGTGATAAGTGCTTCTACAAGTGGGTGATGTTGACCAGTCAGTTTTTTTTTTTTTGGTGGAATGAATGATAGCTAGGCCTAATCCTCTTTGTTTGAATGAGGGGGGGAAGGAGGGCGGATGGATTTGTGCAAAAATTGTTGGCTTTGCTAGGCAAAAGGAAGGTAGTAGGCTAGCTCTCATCATTAAGCGGGCCATAGTGCAGCTATCAATAGCATTGGGGTCAAAAAAGAGGGGAGCACTTCCTAAAGCCAATGCTTTAGCTGCGTGGTCGATAGTTTTTCATACATACTCATTCCAGTCAACTTCGTCCAGAGTGTGGGCCGCTATGTTCTCCAGCACAGGCATGCTGATTCGATGCATTAGGGAGTTGTAGCGCTGGCTAGAGAAGAGCACATGTACTAGCTTTGCTTGCAGCCTAGTTTCTGCATCGAGGATGTCTAGGATGCTGATGTCGTCATTGGTCAGCACCTCCTCCTTTTTCATTTTCAGCATAGCATAGGCATTCGTCTTCTGTTGTCTCTCCGTCTTTGGCTCCAATCCCAATGCCTTCTCCACCAAGGCTGGGTCTAGAGATGGACCTGCACCTGCTTGGCACTTTCTCCTCTACCCACCGTCACTGTGCCACATTCTTGGTCTGGGTCATATGATCTGAGAAACTCTACACACTTCAGGTGGTCCGGCTCCTGTGAGAATTTTTCAAGGTACTTGTTGAGGTTACATTGCTGGACCACCCTCCTAGCTGCTTCCTCCCTAGCCACCACAACTTCTATGTTGTGGACGGTTCGAAATTTAAGCTCTCTTTCCTAGGTAGATGCGATATTGCTCTCTTTCCTCGTCTGTGAACGGGAGTTGGTGGGCATGGTCTTGCTGCGACATCTTTTGTTCTTGTCATAAACCGTAATTTTCATTAGTACTTGCGACATAATAATTTTCTGAAAAAGAAAAACTCTATGCTTTTGAATGAATTCATTAAGATCCAATTTGAATGAATTCATTAAGATCCAACATAGATTCTCCTTTTCAGACTTTCACTTTTTGCCCTTTACTTCAAAATTTTCATGCCCTTTTCCTACCCCATCCGTTTTCCATAATATATGTCTATGTGCTTCACTGACTTTGATTTGATTTACTGATTCTGATTTGATTCACCTTACCCCCTCCCCTTCTAGCTTGAGAAGAATCCTTCCTAGGATTTAGGGTCAGAAGGTTAAGGGCTTTCGACATGGGGGTGTAGGGGTTACTTGTGAAGGAGCCAAGTATAGAAATTGGGATTGTATTCCAAATGAGATTCGCAGTCCAGGTCAAAGGGTTTAATCCCCACTTGGGTGATGTATGTGAGAACATTTGTTAGGAGGTCACCAGAGTTGAATCGGCTAGCAATGTGTAACTCTTCCTCGGTCAACAAGCGGTCGAGGTAGGGGTGTCCTTTGATGTGTTCTTCTATAGGGAGGCCCCGAAGAGAGGTTAACACTCGATATGAGGTTGGCGCGACATATATGGAGTCGTACTCTGCTGTTTTGATAGTGCGGCACTGCTCAATGTTGATCATTATTCGGCATCCTTCAACTTCCCATTGCAACCTAAGAGTGTACCAATGCCTTAAGAACTGGGATTCAGTCTCAGCAAGTCTTGATAGCTATGCAACTTCTTGGTCAGTGATGACAGAAGTGGTTCACTAATCATACGATGTGATGAGGCATTGTTTGATTGCTTGCTCTTTGGAGATCTCAGTGCTGAGCAATTGTACAGCAGAGGTAGCGGCTTTTACGAATGCGAATTCAAACGTTTCCCAAGAACAAGGCATTGTTTGAACTTCGGTTGTGAAGGATTCGTCCAATAGGCCTAAGTCCAGGTGATCGTAGCTCAGAGCTAGCGACACAAAAGTGGAGTCCAGTTGCTTAATGCAATCCACCATGTCATCCCCTGTTTCTTCAGCTAAATCAGCTGCTAGTATGAGTAAGGATTTTCTCTTGTAAGAGGGCCTAAGGCCTGCGAGTGGTTGGGGTTTGGTAGGACTTGAGCCTTTGGCAACGAAAAGTTGCGGTGGTGAGTGTTCTTGAGCTTGTGATTGGGTCGCTGGGACTATGGCTGGGTTAGCAACAGCCTTGAGTGACGGCCTGCTGCTTTCAGGATGGATTTGGAAAGTCGAGGATCGACTCTGGCGGGTGATGACTCTTGTGACGGTTGGCTGTCGCTTGGGTCGATAGGCTTGGGTGACTCTCTTGGATTCATGTGTGGATGAATTTGATGGTTGCGGGTCAGGGAAGCTCTGCGGCTTGTGGTTTTGAGGTTTTACAATTTTTGGGATGCTTGAGGCTGGCATATGAGTGGTGCCTTTGGCCATGTGGGCCTTAGGTATCCATAGCCAAGCATTGTCCTCATAGTAGCCTTGTGCGTGCAAGAGGGCTTTGGGGACCTATCTTTGATTGATTATGCATCTATTCCTATAACTGCATTTGGGCCTCCTAGGTTTAGAGTTTCTGATCTTATGAGGGTAGGAGCATCGACTCCGAGGTGGCTGTTGTGGCTGTTTAGGCATCCATTGAAGGCGAGGCGATGGGGCCTTAGCTTTGTCTACTATGGGTTGCAGTCTATGAAATTCGGGGAGTGGCGGCCGCGCACTACCCCCCTCCTTAGACTTCACTACATATGTTTCTATCGGTGGCTTTGTGGCCCGGGATGAGGTCGCGCAGCCCTTGCTGAAAGTTGTAACAATGCGAATGTTGCCTATTGCGAGGTAGATGTGCTGCGACGCGTAATCGATATTGCACTGAGCCTCCTTTTTGAAAGTTCGCCCCAACAGTGACTTCATGCCTGCATCTTTAGTGTTTGGAAACACGTAAAAAATCAATGGTACAGTCATAGACTCGATAGAGACGGCGACTCTGCACTTGCCCAGAAGTGCGTATGAGTGGGCCCCATATGGGCTTAATTTGGAAGTGGTGGGTTGAAGTTGTGGTTTGCCAAGTTGGGTTCTATGATCGTGAGTTAAGACATTGCAGTCTGCTCCCTCGTCGATCAGGGCATTAAAAGCGCATGTTTGGTTGGCAGTGACCGTGATATGGAGGTATGCGGGCTCTGCGGCTTCCTCATCCTCATTGTCGATTTCAGTGATTGTGGCTACTCGTACTTTGACAGGTGGTTCTAACATCGGTGGCTCATGCAAAGGATGCGTAGGAGGGTAGTACTTCTTGACACGACTGCCATTGAAGAAGCCTCTATTCCTTCACCGTCTAGGGTCTCAAGTTCAACATTGCCTATTCGGCTGATTGCACAAACTTTGAAGGGTCCAAGACCTCTAAATTTCATTTTTTGCTTATGCCCCTTAACTGAGTAGAGGAGCATTAAGTCACCCTATTCGAACTCACGCTGCTTGATGTGCTGGTCAAACCAGCTCTTGCGTCGGGCTTTCTCACCGATCAATGCATGGGTGGCTAGAAGACGAGTCTCCGAGAGGCGTTCGAGTTCAACTAGGTATTGTGTCCATGCCTCCTTCCCTTCCCATTGTTCTTGAAGCACTATTCTCAAGCTAGGAACGAAGAATTCTAATGGTAGAATCGCTTCTGTTTCATATGTCAGCCTAAAGGGGGTTTGACCGACAACTGTTTTATAAGCTGTGCGGTAAGCCCACAAAGCTGCCATCAGCTTGTTGTCCCAGTCGCTGTGTGAAGCAGAGACAACCTTGGTTAGGACATTGACAAGAATCTTATTCGTCGATTCGGCCTGGCCCTTTTGCCTGAGGGTAGTATGGCGAGGATTTGCGATGGATGATGAGAAAGGTGGATAGGAGATGCATGATCACTTCATTGATGAAGTGCGCGCCTTGGTCACTGACGAGTTTGATGGGGCAGCCAAATCGTGAGATCACTTGCTCCCACAAGAACTTAGCAATCGTTCTAGCGTCGTTTTTTCGTGTTGCTCTTGCTTTTGCCCATTTCGTAAGGTAGTCCGTGGCTACAATGATGTAGTTGGCCTACGAATACTGTGCCGCAGGACTGATGGGTCCAATGAAGTCAATTCCCTATTTTTCGAAGGGTTATCGAGCAATAACTGGGGTTAATTCCATTTGATCCTTGCAAATCGAAACCTTCGTCCACTGGCACTCATCAGAGTGCTTGACAAATTGTGCTGCATCGTGGAAAAGCATGGGCCACCACAGTTGAGACTGCAACACATTTCGTGCTATCGTGTCTTTGCTAAAGTGCCCTCCGACAATGCCGTCGTGTGCTTCTGAGAGCACATCGTGCATCTCATATTCGCATATGCATTTGCGCAACAATTCGTCTTGCCCCAGCCTATAGAGTTGGCCTACAATCAGCTGATAGGGCTAGATCTTAAGGATTAATCGCCTAAGTTGGGCTTTTTCTATCAGTCGGTCAGGCAGTCCATGCTCAAGCACTTGGATTATGTCATTTGCCCAATATGGCGTTAGATAAGCCTTAAATAGATCTCTCTCATTGGAAAGGTTAAACAGATGGGCGTCGCGGTAATTCATCAACAATGCCTTCTCCACCGGCTTCTCTGGTGGGAATGCGTGACATGTGATTAGCCATGTAATGCTGTTTTCCCTTCCGTACCACCACGGAGAAGTTGAACTCTAAAAGCAGAAGGAGCCATCGAGCTATGCGTCCTGTAGCGCAAGGTTTGTTTACTAGATAGAGCAAGGCTTGATGGTCCACGAAGAAGGTAAAGGGCGTGGCCAAAAGATAATGCTGGAATTTCTTCACATCGAATACCAAAGCTAATCCCTCTCTTTTTGTCGTCGAGTAGTTCATTTCCATCTCAGTGAGTTGTCTGCTAGCAAAGCTCACTGGATAGTCTAAATTGTGTTCTCCAGGCTGGGACAACACTGCCCCCACGGCAAACTTAGAAGCATCGATATGCACGTGGAAAGTAATGGTCCAATCTGGGGCTCATAGGATTGGTGCTGTGGTTAGAGCCTTCTTCAACTCTGCGTATTCCTGTTGACATGCTTCGGTCCATTTGAAGACAATAAGCAGCTTGTACAAGGGTCTGGCGATCAACACATAATTCAGTACAAACTGCCGATAGTATCCAGTATGGCCTAGGAAGCATTGAACTCCCTTGTAATTGTTTGGGGGTGGAAGGTCAACAATAACCCTAACCTTCGAGAAGTCAGTGACAATGCCGTTCCTCAACACCACATGCCCTAGGATGCATCCATGCTTCACCCAAAACTGGCACTTTAAGGGGTTCAAGGAGAGACGATATAAGCGACACCGCTCGAAGACTGCTCGGAGTTTGTCTAGGTGTTCGATCCAGGTAGAGTGGACACAGAGGTCGTCGACAAAGACTTCTAACTCCTTGCAAAGCATGTCCTTAAAGATGGTGCACATGAGGCGTTGGAAAGTGGCAGGGGCATTAGTCAACCCGAAGGGCATGACTATGTAAGCAAAGACGCCTCACTCGGTGGCGAAGGCAGTCTTATGCTTGTCCGCAGGATGCACTTGCACCTGGTTGTACCATGAGAAGCCGTCCAAAAAATTGTAGGCTTCCTTGCCTGCCACTCTCTTAAGCATGTGCTCGGTGTACGACAATGGATAGTTGTCCCTCTTGGTAGCAACGTTCACCTTCTTATAATTGACGCACACTGGGATTTTTCCATTCTTCTTCATCACGATGACTATGGGCAATACCTAGTCTGTGTGCTCGCAAATGAATCCTGCTCTCATCAGCTTATCAATCTCTTCTTTGACAGCATGAGCGTGTTTTGGGTTCATAGGGTATGGTCACTGCTTGACTGGCGTTGCGTCTGGTGTCATGGGTATGTTGTGAGTCACGACACTCGGATCAACCCCCTTAAGCTCTTCTAAGGACCAAGCGAACACGTCTATGTACTCTCACAAGAGAGCGACAAGACTCGTTTCTTCATCATCAGTCAAGTCATCGGCAATGAAGATTGGTCGGGGTTTTTCCCCTTCCTGGGCTAGGTACACCTCCTTGACCTTGGCTGGTCTCTCGATTGGTTCGCTCGTCTGTGCTTGACGTTTGGCACCTAGCAAAACTACTACTCTATCCCCTTTTCACTACAACAAAAAGGCTCCATAGACGCGCTTGTAGACGCAATATTTGAATTGTGAAAAAAAAAGTCGGGCGCGTTTATTAACGCGTCTATTTTCGCGTCTACAAAATCGCGTCTAAAAGTGCATTTATAGTCAGAAGTAGATGCATACTTAGATGCGCCTATAGACGCGCGTATAAACGCGCTACGTAAATATATAATCATATTTATAAAAAAGTGGATATATTCATATTGTGCATCTATACACGCGTATATCTATGCGTCTAAAACTGCGTTTACTCTGAAAGTTTTTGACGAGAATAGACGCGCATTTATCCTACAATTTAGATGCGCGGATAGACGCGCAAAACAGAGGTATGAAAAAAAAACCAGAGAGTATGTGGCTTTGCAGGCCACATGCTCTCTGGTTTTTTTCCCCCCCATCAACATCAAATTGTATACTTAGGGAAAACAGAGAAAGATTATTTCGAAGATTGGATACTGAAAACAAAACAATGTATGTAGCACACGAAATTTCATATATATAGATGAAACGTTTTTACATTATGAGTTCTAGTGCTTGTGACGCATGATCGCAAGCACTAGCTGAAAGTAATACATATCAAAAATGAAAATTACAAGCCAAGGGGAGGCATGCATGCATGGGGCTCCTCTATATCTCCTTAGAAGAGGCATCATCATTGCTACCACCACCGCTGTCTGTGCCACTGCCGTTGCCGCCACCGCTACTGCTAGTCCCCCCTTCGCTATTCTCAACTGCATCAGGGTTCGCCTACACAAAGGATTAAAGTATATAAATACCATTACAAATAATAAATCATATTGATCTATACTTTTCATGTAAAAAATAAAATATACCTCTTCTGGTGGTGGAATCCTCATGGCACGATTATATTGCTCCTCCATGATGAGTCCCTCCTCGTAGAAATGCTGCCAAGTGGACGCCCGGTTATGACCTCGATGGTAGCCTACCTCTCTAGGAGTAGGCATCCTACCAACGATATGGAACTACAAAACAATTTGAACATACAATGTATTAAAACACACTATATAATGAAGTGAAACAAATTACAAAATTTAATTTTAAAAAAGAAATCAAATAATACTTACAAACTCAGCCTCCCATGACTCCCTGCCACCCAATCCATAATGCGATGATCCCATGGTTGCCATCTCGATACGTCGCGCCTCTACATGCTGGCGACTTGTCATTTTCTCCGTTGCTCTCTTCTTGGCCTCTTTCCACTCCTTGCGGTGGCAATTGGATTGCTGGCCATATCCAGGGCGCCCCTGCTCTTGTCTCCGCAATGACTCTTTGGCGCACGTCATAAGGCGACACCTCTTGTTATGAAGTGCGTCTCTCACCTTTGACCGTCCCCAATCATCTGAGAATCGTGAATTCTCGGGATTAGGGTACCTTTTATGTACTGCCCGTAGCACCTCTTGCCACAAACCATTTTTTTGGTGCTTGAAGGGAATCATGCAATCTTTGTATGTGGCATGCACGACACTCCTCAAGTAGGCTATCACTTCTCTCCCCTTGAAGTCATGCAAGATACCACCAACATCAGTGATAGAGTAGTACATTTGTGGAGGCTCACCTCTCTCATTTTCCGGTGAGGGTGATCGAGAGCCACCACCTAGGAAACCCCCACAAAGCCCTCGACCTACTTGTCCTCCCGCACCACTCTCCCTCCTCCCTCGACGTGCACTACCCTCTACCTCACTCGATACACGTGCCTCTGCAGATGTACATGCTTCGGCTGATCCATGTACCTCAGCTGATCCCTGTGTAGGCAAAGATGTGATAGGTGTCCCAGACATCAAACTGAAAACCTCATCTGCAGTGGGAGGGCGACCAAGATAATTGGTCATCTCCCCCATGAATTGCTCCTTGTTGAATGGGGTGCTGGAGGATCCAGAATTCCACATCTACACAAGAAAAATCATATTACCTTGTGTAGATAAAACATATTACATACAACATCTATACCTGCATCTCTATGCGCGTCTATACCTACGTCTCTGTGGGCGTCTGTCAGCGTGTGTATCCTCGCGTGTATACTGCAGAGCACACGCGCCTGCACACGCGCTCAAAGACGCGCCCCCAGAGAAATATTTTCCGCGTCTATATCTGTGTCTACACTGAGATGTAGACGCGCTATCAGACGCGCTTTGTCGGTTGATTTTAGCGGACGACCGCCATTATTGATTTACAAAATGCAATACATAATGGAATCACAAATCCTAAATACACAGACAGAGCAGAGAGAGGAAGATAGAAGAGAGAGAGAGAGAGAGAGAGAGAGAGAGAGAGAGAGAGAGAGAGAGAGAGAGAGAGAGAGAGAGAGAGAGAGAGACTCACCTTGGGTGTTTGGTGTGGCGGGTGGTGGCGCTTCTTCCTTCTCCTTCTTCCTCTCCTTGGTAAGTTACCCTCCCTTGATGCTTGCTTCCTTGCTTACTTCTTCTTTTTCTTCTCCTCTCTCTTGTTCTCTCTTTCTTCCTCTCCTTGGCTTTCCTTTTTCCCTTCTTGTGTGTTTGAAATGAAAAAAGAGGTGAGTCATGAGGAGGTGAGGCATGAAAAGACTAGGTGAGGCTTGAAAAGACTGCATGTCGGCTAAACTCAAGCTTCAGAACCGCAAAAAACTTAGGAAAGGAAAGGCGTAGTTTGAAAAGAAATGATTTAAGTATGATTTTAATTTTCACGTGTGCATCTATTTTTGCGTGTATAAGCACATCTATTTGCGCGGATATATAGACGCAAAAGTCGCGTCTATTTACACGCACGTTTAGACGCGCCTATAGATGCTGTGATAGACACGCCCAACTTTGTGCGTCTAACATGCGCGTCTATGCCTCGTTTCTGTTGTAGTGTTTTTGAATTTTGTAAATCATTTAGGGAGTTCCTGCGGTTTTCGCTGTTCTTCCATTCATGTATCCCTGGGTTGTTTTTCCTTTTCCTGCCTAAATCGTCTGCGCCTCAGGTGGACGGGTAGGTCCCCCTTGGTGTGTTTGGTTGTGGGCGGCCTAGGGATTTCTGGATCACTATCCGAACTAACCTCCGATTCACAGTCGAACCCTCCGTCTGCGCTAGAAGACGTGGTCTCCCTTGGTGGGCATAGTTTAGATGGTGAATCAGTCCTAAGTACTGATGTCATTCCTGGCTGGGCTAGGCCTGTTTGCTCAAGGTCTATGGCTCCTACGTGTTCCAACCAGGTGCGATCACATTCCATACGCATGACTCCTCGCTCCATCTTGAAGATACTCTTTTTCTGCAGCTTGGAGTCTGCTCATATTTGCTCTATTTCTTGTCCTTCAGTGTCATATTCCATGGTATCTACCTCACCCTCACTTTCATTACTGAAGGATTGGCAGTCTTCGTATTCGTCGTTAGAATTCTCTTCATCAGACTGTTGAGATGGCAAGCTCAACACATGTGGACATGGATGATGGACCGCCTGGTTAGATGGGTCCACACGTCTACACTTAGCACGTCGGTGGTCATTATGACTCTCACATGGCCACTGACTCATTACTTATTATATTCAGGTTGTTACACCTACTTACAGCTGGCATAGTTATAGCGCCAGTCGACTAGTGTAGTCGGTTATGCATTGTTTGACTTAGTAGGCCACTTTCCTTTTATGTTGTATCTTATCTATACTTTGTGTATATTGTAAAGTATGTGAAAGAAGAAGAAGAAATCAGCAAGAAAACGTTTTGGCCTCCATCTCTCTTCTTGTCTCTTGAGTGAGCTTCTCCTTGTGCATTCTGTGTGTGTTCGGCGCAACATCTTGAGCAACCCCCTCCACCACGCGATTCTTGACATGGTATCAGAGCCGCGCCATTGAGAGAGGCTGATTTCGAAGGTTGAAGTGAAGGAGAAGAAGCAAGGTTCGAGCAAGCAAGCTACGGGTAAGAATCTCTCCCATTCTTCCACTCCTTCTCTTGGATAGTGCCTGTGGAGGCACCGGAAGCAGGGCAGAGCAAAAATCTCAGATTGCAGTGAGATTTGGTGTGCGCGAAGAGCGCTGTGTATTCTGCAAATAAGCCCTTTGGGGCTTTCCCACAGAGATTTTGGGCATTTGAGGCCGTTTCAGGGCCCGTTTTAGAGCCGCAAGGTTGCGAACAGCAGTTTCGGGGTACACTGTGACTTCGACTGTATTGACCGAACGTGGGTGCGCAGGTTACAGATTTCAGATCTGTAAGTTCAAAGGTGTTTATCAGTGAGTAAACACAAGGTTTATCTGCAAACTGGTTGCAGATTGCATGTATTGTTGAGCAGACAGTAAAAAAGGCTGTCTGGTGTATTGCTGTGCACTACAGGTCAAGGGTTGCAGAAGATTTGCTTGCTGTTTGGTATTAGTTTTTTGATAATGGCAGAGAACAGTGGAAGCCCTATCATTGAGAAGCTCGACAAGAACAACTACCCATCATGGAAGTTTCGTGTCACGAACTTCCTTATTGGAAAAGGCCTCTACGAGTTCGTTTCAGGTGAAGAAAAGGAGCCGGAGGTGAGTGATCCTCCAACTGTAGAAGAGACAAAGGCACGAAAGGAATGGAATGTAAAAGACAAGAAGGTCATGTATTGGTTGTCTGCAGTAATTGACAATAACATGCTGGGACACATTAGAAATGCAGAGAATGCATATGCAGCTTGGACCATACTTGAAAGTATGTTTTCTGTAAATACAAAGGCACGAAAGATTCAACTCAAGCAAGAGTTGAATACATTGAAGAAAGGGAAGATGTCTATCAATGAGTATGCACTGAAAGTAAGAAGCATTGCAGATGCATTGGCAGCGATTGATGCAATGCCCGATGATGATGATTTGGTGTCGTCTACCTTGGGTGGACTTAACAATGAAAAGGCTTGGAAGTCTTTTGTAACTTCCGTATATGTCAGAAAGCCATTTCCAGATTTCGATGAATTGGTCTCCCTTATGATCACTGAAGAGATCAACATGCAGAGTGAGACATCTGAAAGAAGTGGTGAACATGTCCAAGCTTTCTACTCCAGTTCTGGAAGGGGACGTGGCAGGTTCTCTTCAAGAGGCCGTGGTACAGGACGTGGTAGTGACAACCAGCAAAACAGATTGAATCAGCAATTTGGCGATATGTAGGTTTCAGGAGGTCGTGGTAACTTTAGAGGCAGGGGGAGCTTTAGAGGAAGAGGTGGATGGCAGAACAGAGGTTCTAACAACTCTGGTATTGTGTGCCACTACTGTGGCAAAACAGGTCATATTGCAGCCCAATGTTATGCTAAGAGAGATGATATCCGCAGTGGTAAGTTGCAGCAAGGAAACTATGCATCGTCTTCACGACAAAATGAAGATAAAAATGAACGTTTGTTCGTTATGCAGCATATGCTGAATGCTGTTACAGGAAAGGGAACACATGAAGATGTTTGGTATGTTGATTCAGGTGCATCCAATCATATGACCAGCCATGCAGAATGGTTTGGGGAGATGCAGGATTTGCAGAATGCAGGCTATGTGCAGACGGGTGATGACTCATGCCACCCAATTTCACACATTGGAAAAGTTCCATTGTCCTTGCATGATGGTAAGACAAAGAGTCTTTCAGATGTATTGCATGTGCCATCTATTACAAAGAACTTGGTGTCAGTCGGTCAAATGGTAGAGCAAGGGCTGCAAGTCAGATTTAATGCAAAGGGCTGCTTTGTAGAAGACTTCAATGACAAGTGCAGGTTGGTAGCAAAGGGAAGTAGAGTTGGACGTATGTTCACTCTAGATGCTGGAATTCCTACTATGAAAGCTGCTATGTATGCCAAAGGAAAAGGTGTTGTTGCAGACATTGAAATTTGGCACAAACGCATTGGACATGCAAATGTACAAAGGCTGAAATTAATGCAGTCCAAAGAGTTGGTTACAGGTTTGCCTACATTTAAAGTTGCAGAATTTCAGAAGGTATGTGAAGCATGTCAGTTTGGTAAGCAGGCAAGACAACCCTTTTCACATGACAAAGATGTAAGCAGAAATATCCTTGATGTTGTGCATACAGACATTTGGGGGCCTACACAAAATGTATCTCTTGGAGGCAGTTCATACTTTGTCACATTCATTGATGATTGTTCTAGAAAGCTGTGGGTATATTTTATGAAGGAAAAGAGTGAAGCTTTTGAGCACTTTAGAACTTTCAAGGCTGCAGTTGAAAGAGAAACAGGCTTGAAAGTAAAGTGCCTGAGGTCAGATGGAGGGGGAGAGTACCTCTCAAATGAGTTCAGTGATTTTCTGAGGTCTCATGGGATAAAGAGACAGTTCACATGCAGGTATACCCCACAGCAAAATGGGGTTGCAGAAAGGAAAAACAGGCATATTGCAGAAGTTGCACGCGCCTTGATGGCTGAAAAGAATATGCCTAAGCATTTTTGGTCTGAGGCTGTTCATACTGCTGTTTATATTATGAACAGAACTCCCACAGCTGCAGTTCATGGTATGACCCCCGAAGAATGTTTTACAGGTAAGAAGCCTGATGTTTCACACTTGAAAGTGTTTGGCTGCATTGCGTATGTTCATGTACCAGATGAGTTGCGGAAGAAACTGGATCCAAAGGCTGAAAAGTGTATCTTTATTGGATACTCCTTAGAGCAAAAAGGGTATCGCTGTTACAACCCTGTCACATGTAAGTTCAGAGTGAGCAGGGATGTCATCTTTGATGAAATGAGCAGTTGGTATGCATCTAGTGGTGATGCATTGGATGTTGATGATGATCATGACACTCATGTGCAGGCTGAAAGGCAAGAATCACGGACTCTTAGTGGACCAGAGACATCATCTGGTAGTCCTTGGTCTGGGAGACTAAGGAGTACCTCTACATCTTCGAGTGCATCTAGTAGCACTACAGGTAAAGACAAAGGAAAGAATAAAGTGTCAGAAGGCATTGATGCAGTTCTTGATGGAGACTCCAGTGGCTCAGAGAGCTTGGATGATGAGCTTGGCATTCCTTCAGTGAGGACTCCAGGTGTGCAGAGAGCACGTGTTAATGCAAAGACTCCATTGAGTGATCCAGTGGTACGCAAGTCTAGCAGGGTGAGATACCCTGTTAAAAGATTTGGTTTTGAGGGTTATGCAGCTCACCATTATGCTTATATGGTGAAACTAGTTGAGGATGTTGAGCCCACATGTTTTGAGGAGGCTGTTGGTCATGCTCATTGGGATGCAACAATGGATGAGGAGATGGCTGCATTAGAGGCCAATAAGACTTGGGATCTAGTATCATTGCCGAAGGGAAAGAAAGCTATTGGATGTAAGTGGGTTTATAAGATTAAGCACAATGCAGATGGTTCTATTAGCAGGTACAAAGCTAGGCTGGTTGCAAAAGGCTATGCCCAAACATATGGCATAGATTATGATGAAACCTTCAGTCCAGTTGCTAGGATGGCAACTGTTAGATGTGTGATTGCTTTGGCAGCAGCCAAAGGTTGGAGGTTGCAGCAAATGGATGTAAAGAATGCCTTCTTGCATGGTGATTTGAAGGAAGAAGTGTATATGGATCAGCCAGCAGGTTATGAAGATTTAGAGCATCCCACGTATGTGTGCAGGTTGAAGAAGGCACTCTATGGGCTCAAGCAAGCACCAAGAGCATGGTCTGACAAGATCAGAGAGTATCTTGTCAATATTGGCTTTTATGTTTCTGATGCTGATCACTCACTTTATGTGAGAAAGGGAGATGCAGGTTTGGTCATCATAGTCATCTATGTGGATGACTTGATTATTACAGGTGATAGTGATAGTGGGATTGCTGAAGTCAAGGGCTATTTGAAGATGAAGTTTGAGATGAAGGATTTAGGTGAGCTAAGGTACTTCCTTGGCATTGAGGTGATCAGATGTGATGATGGTATATGGCTGTTCCAAAGACAGTATGGCTTGGATATGTTGTCCAAGTATGGTATGACTGCATGCAAACCACTTTCAGTCCCATTGGAGCAGAATGTAAAGCTGAGTGCTGATGTTGGGGATGAGATAGAAGACCCTACTATGTTCAGGAGGATAGTGGGGAGTTTGATCTACATGACCATTACAAGGCCAGACTTAAGCTATGCTGTTGGTCTTGTGAGTCAGTTTATGCAAGTACCTAGAAAGCCACATTTGGATGCAGTGAGACGCATATTGAGATATGTGAAGTCCACATTACATTATGGGATTTTCTATGAGGCAGGTACAGACGTACAGGTGTTTGGATACACAGATGCAGATTGGGCTGGTAGTATGTCTGATAGACGATCTACCAGCGGATACATGTTCTCTCTTGGTAGTGCAGCAGTTGCTTGGAGCAGCAAAAAGCAATCTACAGTTGCTTTGTCGAGTACAGAGGCTGAGTATAGAGGTGCTGCTCTTGCAGCATGTGAGGTAGTATGGCTGCAAAAGTTACTGGCTGATTTGGATGTGCAGGTGGAAGGTCCAGTTGTCATTTATTGTGACAACATGAGCAGTATACAGTTGGCTAGGAACCCTGTGTTCCATGCCAGGACAAAACATATTGAGGTACACTACCACTTTGTGAGAGAGAAGGTACTAGCAGGTGAGATTGACTTGGTGTATGTCAGCACACAGGATCAGATAGCTGATATCTTCACGAAGGCATTGGGTACAGAGAAGCTTCAAAAGTTTCGAAGCTTACTTGGAGTTGCAGAGATACAGTTGAGCTTGAGGGGGAGTGTTGAGATGGCAAGCTCAACACATGTGGACATGGATGATGGACCGCTTGGTTAGATGGGTCCACACGTCTACACTTAGCACGTCGGTGGTCATTATGACTCTCACATGGCCACTGACTCATTACTTATTATATTCAGGTTGTTACACCTACTTACAGCTGGCATAGTTATAGCGCCAGTCGACTAGTGTAGTCGGTTATGCATTGTTTGACTTAGTAGGCCACTTTCCTTTTATGTTGTATCTTATCTATACTTTGTGTATATTGTAAAGTATGTGAAAGAAGAAGAAGAAATCAGCAAGAAAACGTTTTGGCCTCCATCTCTCTTCTTGTCTCTTGAGTGAGCTTCTCCTTGTGCATTCTGTGTGTGTTCGGCGCAACATCTTGAGCAACCCCCTCCACCACGCGATTCTTGACACAGACTACTCATCGTCTCCTAGGGCTTGGTATATCTCTGGTCGTTGGTCAGGAACCAGGGCCCAGTAATACATGAGGTTTAAGTCATGCACTCTGGTCCATTGCCACTTGGATTCATCTAAGAGATCCTAGAGTGGTTTGAAATTTGCAGCTGGATTGCCAGCTAGCTTGTCCGTTAGGTATTCCAGTATCTCCTGGAGTTCCCTTTTGTTGGTTGGGACCTGGAAGTTGACGGGCTTCGGTTTTCCACGAAGGCTTCTTGCCATCATGCAGACTGGTACGGAGGGTGTGTCATTAGCCTTGCCGATTGTTTTGATGGCTTGCTCATATGCCTCGTGATCAGAGAACGGCAGGTCGATTGTAGCAAGGTCATGCATCCAATCCTGCTCATCCTTTGGGCATGGGATATACTTGATCAAGGGCCCATAGGACTTCTTGACCTGAGCATTACCCTTGAGCATAGCAGAGATGGCATCTAAGTCGACTAGTGAGGTCTTCTAGGTATCCATCTCTACTCTCATGGCGTCCGTCCTATTGCCAAGGAAGATCAAGCCGTTACCCCAATCTTCAATGACTCTAGCATTGCGCATCCACGGTTGGCCTAATAGGATGTCGTAGTCCACTCCCTTCATGACTATAAAGTCAACGGAGAACTGGACACTTGCGATCTTCATTGGCCAATTCTTAAGCACCCCAAATGGCTTGACTCTCATACCGTTTGCTAGTGTGGCATTAAATCTAGCAGTCTCAATGGATGGCTTTCCCCAAGTCTGAAGCAGTGCGTGGCTAAGCACACTAATCCCAGCCCTTGTGTCCATGATTCCCTTTCCCGTTGTATCACCTAGGGCTAAAACCGGTAAGACTGCATGCATCTCGGAACCTTCCCAGAAGGCATTGACGTGCAAGGATTTAGGCATAGAGTGCAGCGTCAAACTCGATATTTGCGTCTCTGCATCATGGTCATGAGAGTCTGCCATGACCTGCTCTTGTGACCCTTCAACCCACTGCTTAAGATCTTGCCATAGGGTGGGGTGCTGCCTAAGCAGATCTCCCAGACTAAGTGTTACAGGGGTAGTCACCAACGTGGTTAGGAGATCATTGGGTGTTCGTCTCTCTCCTAACCTGGATCGTCCTGACCAGTGGCCGTGATTGAACCGCGGCCCTGTAGCGCCGAGGCTTGGCCTCAGCGGCACTACTTGTGGTGTAGTTGCTTCTTCGGACTTTGGTTGTGGAGGTGAGGTTGGCGTACTTATGCTGGAGAGGTCATTGATTTCGTCCTCTAAGATGGGCTCAATGCCTTTTAGATGCTCTTGGGCTTCCTTCACCCATTCCTTCACCTTTTCTATGGCCTCTAACTGTCGCTTCGAATGTGGGAATTCCCCTACATTAGCACTTCCCTTTGCGGTCGTCTTAGAGGTTGAAGTCTCTGCCTCTGCGTTAGAGGCCTTCTTTCCAGTAGGTAGAGTTGTAGCACTCTCCGTTTTTAGTGCGATTTTAGCTTTCAACCTCTTCCTCCTCCATCTACGGCTCTTCTTTCCCATCGAGGCTACATCGAGATTGCTAGGTCCTGGCAAAGAGATGCCGGCCTACTTTGTTTGGGCACGGGTCATGACCCGCAATGGGATAGGCGTGGCCTCCCCATCGAGGTTCTTGACACCAAACATCCCCAATGGGATAGATGGCATGTTGGCTGAACTAGAAGATGGCTTCCACTTTGGGCAATCAACAAAGGGATGAGTGATTCCACACTCTGCACACCTTTGGTCAGCCTTGTCTCTATTTTGCTACTCCCCTTCAGGGCAGCGTGATGAGACATGTCCTGGGTGACCACAAGTCTTGCGTCTGCCCTCCTAGGCCTCTACCTCACTCTCTTTCCAACGCCATCATCCGGCACTGGTCGATAATCCATGAGGACTTCGTTGCCCTCGTCGTCATGCGAGGCGTAAGGGTATACGTAGGTCTCTTCTTCAGTTGGTTCTTCCACGTAGTGGACAGGAGCGTCACTCGGTGGATGGGTTACGTAAGGACCAAGTGGTCTAGGAATGCTTGTAGGATTTATTTCCATCCTAGGAACAGTCAGCTTAATGTCGTTAGGCACAGGGAGGGCCAATGGGGCTCCCCTTCCGAAAAATGGTTGTGGCATGTTCACTAGGTAAGGCTGGCCGTATGGTTGTGAGTATGGAAGTCTTCTTGGCAATATACAATGCGCGACGTCATGATCGAACCTACCGCAGTTAGCGCAAGGTCTTGACCTAGGGTCTTGACACTCGGCTGGCAAGTGGTTTCTGCCACAATACACGCATTGGACGTGTGGGCGCGTTGGTCGTCTCAACATGTCTTGCAACTTGGATAGTTCCATCTTAACGTCAGCCAACATCTCGGTGGTTTTCCACTTATCCTGGGATGATGAGACTGATCGCTCACTCGAGGCTGATGCTCTCTCTGAATTTCACGAGTTGGTCTCTTCTAGGTTTGCGCTTCTGGAGCTTCGCTCCTTCAGCTGATCGTCAACTCGGATGGCTTCCTCAAAGACCCTAGCTAGCGCGTCTCACTGCAAGCTCGAGTTGCCTACCAAAGCCTTATATAGTTCCTCATTTTGAATCCCGCTGATGAATACAATTGATACTGCTCTTTCAGTCGGCCGCTCTCTAATAGGAATTCTCTTGAAGAGACTCTGCACATGGGTCACGTAATCGCGAATGTCCTCCTTCTCTTTCTGCTTGACGTTCATCAAGTGTACTAGTAGATTATCAGAGTATCCGAGCTCGGCAAATCTCTTAATGAAGAGATCCTTGAGGCCATTGAAGTTGGCTCACTCTGCGGTATCTAAGCTAGTATACCACGTTCTACCCTTGTCACCCAAGCAAAGCCCAAACGCTTGAGAGCGTTGAGTTAGGTCATTGAGGCCGTTGGCTTCGCAGACTTTCTCGAACTCCTCTTTTGGATAATCTTTCCACTGGATGAGGTATTCCCTCAAGGTCCTTGATCTCAAATGCCTCTCCCTAACATCTAGGATTCTATCAGGCCGTAGCTCAAGGACTCCTTGCTAGGCATTACAATTTGTTGATCATCAAGTACATGATTTAGATTAGGTAGATACTTTTTCAATAGGCTAACATGGAATACATTATGAATCTTTAGGGTTGCGGCAGCTATAGTCTGTAAGCATTAGGCCCTAGGAACTTTGTGATCTTATAAGGTCCACAATACCTCGGACTTAGCTTCTTGTACTCTCCCAAGGACAGTGAACTCTTTTTAGGGCATACATGGATGAAGACAATATCACCTTCTACGAAGGATCTGTCTTGCCGTTTCAAGTCAACATAAGCCTTCTGTCTATCCTTAGCAGCTTGAATGTCTTGTCTTATTGATTTGATTTGATCATCCATGTCTTCCAACATCTGCCTTGAAGCTTCTACCCTCAAAGTTGGATCTGAGAAGTTCAAAGGGGTACGACAATCATGCCCATACAATGCTTGGAAAGGGGTCATCTGAATACTCTGTTGGTAAGAAGCATTGTAGGCAAACTCAACCAGTGGTAAGTATTGAATCCACCTTTTGGGTTTGCGACAGCAGTATGCCCTAAGCATATCTTCAATGACTTGATTGACTCTTCTATTTGACCATCAGTTTGGGGATGGTAAGCTATATTGAAACTGAGTTGACTTCCAATAGCCTCAAAGATAGCCCTCCAGAAGTGTGATGTGAAAAGAGAGTCACGATCACTAATGATTCTTTTGGGTAACCCATGAAGTTTGAATATTTCCTTGATGAATAATCTTGCGATGTCTAAAGCTTTATAGTTCGTCTTGACAGGGATGAGATGTGTGACCTTGATGAGCATATCTACTACAACCATAATAGAGTTATATCCTCCCTGAACTTGGGGTAAGCCAACAATGAAGTCCATACTAATGATCTCCCATTTCATTTGTGGAATATCAAGTGGTTGCAATTTCCCAAGCATTTTAACATGTTCTGTCTTAATGCGTTAACAAGACAAACATTTCGTGACATATTTGAGTATGTCTCCCTTGAGCCTTTCCCAATAATAGCTCTTTCTGATCGCATTAAGGGTCTTGGCATAACCAGGATGTCCTGAGAAAGGGGAGTCATGCGCTTCCCACAGTATCTTCTGCTTGAGAGTTTGGCTTGTAGGGATACATAATCTTGTCCTAAAGTAGACAAGTCCACTACTAATGGAGAAATCTTGATACTTCGTCTTTAGCTTTGGGTCTTGATCCTCGATGGGGATCTCCCTTAGCATTTTCTGATCGACTGAGCCATGGTATGCCTCTTATTTTGCTAGCTCAATAATCGGGTTGTTTGGCATTGATACCTTGTGGCTAGTGACCTTGCTATTGATGGATCTTGCACAATGAGGGAATTTAGAAATTCCTTGCGACTAAGTGCATCGGCAACTACATTCTCTTTTTTAGACCTATATTTGATTTTAAAATCATATTCTTCCAGATTTCGATCCATCGACGTTGCCTCATATTGAGCTCATTCTGGGTGAAAATCCATTTAAGACTCTTGTGGTCCGTTAGTAAGGAAAATTTGTTACCTAGCAAGTAATGTCTCCAAAGTTTGAGAGCATGGATGACAGCCAACAGCTCCAGATCGTGGGTAGCATAATTCCTTTCATGGCTCTTCAATTTTCTTGAAGAATATGCTACAGTACACATCCTAAAGCAAGTGCGCTAGGATCAGTTACCACTTCAAACTCCTTACTAAGATCAGGAAGTTTCAGGATAGGTGTTGATACTAAGCTTTGCTTTAGTTTGTCAAAGCTGGTCTGTTCAGCAGGTGACCATGTAATTACTACTTGCTTCTTTAGTAGATTAGTTAGAGGGGCTGCAATCAAAGCATAATCCTTGATAAAAATTCTGTACCACCCTGTCAATCCAAGAAAACTACGTATTTCTTTGACAGAAGTTGGTGTTGGCCATTCCAGAACATCTCTGGATCTACTAAAATTCCTTTTGCTAATACAATGAATCCCAGATATTCAATCTGTCGCTTGAAAAATGTGCACTTCTTCTTCTTGGCATAAAGCTTGTGTGCTCTCATTGTTTCAAGAACAATGCAAAGCTGGGGTTCATGATCCTTTTCCTATTCTGAATAGACTAGGGTATTGTAAAAAAAGACGAGTACGAAGTCACCAAGATAGGGCCTAAAGATATCCTGCATTAACCTGTTGAAGGTAGCAGGAACATTCGTCAGAATGACATCACTAGGAATTCAAAGTGTCCATACCTTGTACTGAATGCAGTCTTCGGAATGTCTTCTTCTTTGATCCATATTTAATAATATCCAGATCTGAGATCTATCTTTGAGAAGATCTTTGCTCCTTGAAGACGGTCAAGTAATTCATCTATTCTTGGGATGGGGTATTTATTTTTTATGGTTAATTGATTTAACCCTCTGTAGTCAATGCATAGACGAAGCGTTTCATCTTTCTTCTTTTGGAACAGCACTGGAGCTCCCCATGGTGAACTTCTAGGATGGATGTAGCCTTGATCTAACAGTTTCTTGAGTTGCTCTTTTAGTTGGATAGCTTTCGGAATGGACATCTTGTATGACCTCTTTGCGACCGGTGTAGCTCCTGGCACAAGTTTGATTTCATGGTCAAATTCCCTTTAGGGAGGAAGTTCCGTCATATCTTTAGGGAATATGTATGCGTATTCCTTTAACCATGAAGGTTCTTCTTCAGATTCATGATTCTGATCTAGCTTATTTAGTTTAATCAGATACACAGGTAGACCCTTTTGAACACCTTTTATTATCCATGTTGCTTTTGCCAACTGTATTTTGGCTTACCAACCTCGCCTTGAGTCGTGACTAGTTCCCCTTCAGAATTTCAGAAGGAGACTTGTCCCTTCCCACAGTGGATGTGGGCATCATTGGGTATTAGCCAATCTATTCCAAGTAAAAATTCGTGGACACCTAGGTTCATTACCCTGAATCTCATAGAATTTGGTTTCCCACCCAGTAGGAATTTCACCTTAGCAGTTTGCCTAGTACAAGTAACCTCATGACCATTTGCTAATTCCACAAGTAGGTGCATCTGTTGTGGCTATCCCTAATCTTTTTGCACAGATTGGTGAAATGAAGGAATGTGTACTGCCACAGTCAATCAGGGTTTCGAAGCTTTTACCTTGATATTTTGATGGAGTTTGAATCACCGAGAATTGGTGATTTGGACCCTTCTTGTGAAGAGTGGCGTGAACCGTCGCCCTCTCAATGTCAACATCCATGGATGAATCTTCTTCATTGTCCAGCTCCATGTTGGAAACACGAGAGGTCCTCCCTCTAGCCATAACAGTGGTTCCTTGGCCATGAGCGGCTCTATTTTGACCTTGGAATTGCCCCTCGCGATGCCCTCTGGCAAGCTTGGGACACTCCCTCTTGAAGTGTTTGGGCTCGTTGCAATGGAAGCAACGGGGATCATTACTTTGTGTTGGAAAAAAGTTGTTGACAGCATTGGCCCTAGCTTTCTTTCTTTGGCCCTGATTCTGACCCTGCGCTCTCTTAGTCTGCGCCATAGATATACCCTTATTCTGATCTTTGTAAGGCCAAATCTTGTTGTACCTTGGTTTGTTCTGCACCTCCTGTATTATTGGAGCAGCTCAAATGAGTGCATCTTATAGATCCGTGGGGCGCATTGATTCCAATCGAGTGTTTGTCGGTGGATTCAACCCAACACATAATTTTGACACGTGTTGTGTCATATCCATTGGGGGTGCAAACTTTAGGAGTGAAACAAACTTCGAATAATATGCTTCAAGGCATAATCCTAGCTGCTTCAAGTCATAGATTTCATTCATCTTTTGTGTGCGGTAGGTAGATGGCAGATACCTCCCTCGCACAGCTTCCTTAAGCTTATCCCAAATGACTGTCCCTTCCAAGATTGCTTGGTCTCTACACCACTATTTCCACCAAAGTCTCACTTCGCTTATAAGCTTAAGTTTTCTAAGCATGGATTGGTTAGCAGGTGCAAAACCTGCTGCCTCAAAATAGTCCTCCATGGACTCAATCCAGATCTCGACGTCGGCTTGAACAGTCCTTCCCTTGCCATCAAACTCGGGTGGCTTAATTTGTTTGAGAAGGAATTTCTTCTCTTGAGCCACAACTGGACTTAGTGCAGGAGTCGAATTTGAAACCTGCGCTTGGGGTTGCGTCTGAACAATAAGATTATTTATGTTAACATCTTATCATACGTTCCCATATTATGTTAATATGACTAGCACAACTTTTTAGCTAAGTGATTTAATCACTTAACACCTCAGTTAACTTTTATGATCAAGATAGATAATTGTAAAAAGTCTTATTTATTCATGAAGGCATAGCCCCTTGAGTACATTTATTTTGGATAAGTAGGACAGGCTGATTGATACATCAATTTGGGGAAAATAGGATTGTGTTACAATTGGCTACAGGGATGGAATAATAATATGGAGTGGGGTCATGGATTTTCAAGAAATGGTAAGTCATAGGAAGCTTGGGGTGTCCCTTCCTTTGATACCCGTTCTTCTCATAGCGCCCTAACACTTTGATCCTATCACGAGAGATCACCCGGGTCACTTCTTCATAGACATACTTGTTCTGCTTGACTTGCCATATGCTAACATGCAAAGTTGTGTTTACGCGAGCTTCGACAAAGATAAACATCTTCACGATCTTTAAATCCTCCATCCACTTGATTCTCTTCAAGTTGGTCTGAAGGTACGCGAGTCGGTGGACTGCTATGTAGTATATTTCTGAATCTCCCATCCATCTTTGTTCCGCATACGTGGGTGAAATATTATAGATGCGGTCCAGAATATCCATCATGTCAAGCCTCTAACGATAATTTGAAGCATGCATTGCAATCATGAACATGATGTGGAACACCAAGAACTTGCTCCATGCTTCATGACTCTGCAACCCAGCATCCATAAGTGCGTAAAGAAATATTTTCAATAGAAAACACGGCTCTATTCTACTCACCTTCACCTATTTATCCCCTTATTCCCTTTATTTTTCTCCATTCAGTTCCCTTGTAATCCTTAGATCTCATTGGTTTGCTCTGATACCAACTATAACGTGTCCGCTTGTCCACCTCTAGGACACATCTTAGCAGCCCATCGGGAAGAGAGTCTAGAAAGCGTCACCTGGCACTCGCAAGGAATGTCACAAGGTTTGCGATCTAGGTCTTCTCGAGTTTGCCCCGAGTAGAAGTATCTGGACGTTCCCACTTAGGATCAACCTGAAGTTAGGGTTTCTTTTCTATCAGCAAAGTCTCTAGGAAGTAGTTAGCGTCGAGCTCCAGATGACCCACTTTGAGTAGGAACAATAGAGTTGAAGAAGATTTATGCTGCACTTGGTTCATGGAGAATGAGAAACGAGAGGGATGCAAAGCTCGACCTCTCTACCCACAAGGCATAGTCCCATTTCGCTTCCCTAAAACATCATAAATCGGGGCTCCAACTCTACCCACTCTAGGGTCTTCACAGTATCGTTTTCACGTCTTTTGAGAAAAGTTCCCAGCTAACCGAGACCACCCTTCGGTAGGACGGACCCAAGTCACGTCCACCGCACTTTTCTCGGTTTTCTTAGTTATCTAATTACCTACCACATTATGTTTGGCATGCAAAAGCAGCTTCCTTAATTAATCAATTTAAACACAGGTTCCTTCACGTAACTTAGGCACTGACACAAAAATAATATCAAGCAAGTTCCTTTCTCAAACATCTGATCTTTATTTATCATAGTCCCAGAATACATCAAGTATCATGCCCGAAGGCTATCCCAACAATCAACAGGTTTGCTGCTCCAAGTTTCGCCTATAGACTAGTGCACGGGCCTCGAGATCCCATCTCGAGTCACGTCTGCCTCTTGTGTGGGATCCGGATGTTAAGATGACAAGCTCAACACATGCGGATATTAATGATGGACCGCCTGGTTAGATGGGTCCACACATCTACACTTAGCACATCGGTGGTCATTATGACTCTCACATGGCCACTAACTCATTACTTATTATATTCAGGTTGTTACACCTATTTACAGCTGGCATAGTTATAGCGCCAGTCAACTAGTGTAGTCGATTATGCATTATTTGACTTAGTAGGCCACTTTCCTTTATGTTGTATCTTATCTATACTTTGTGTACATTATAAAATGTGTGGAAGAAAAAGACCGGCAAGAAAACGTTTTGGCCTCCATCTCTCTTCTTGTCTCTTGAGTGAGCTTCTCTTTGTGCATTCTGTGTGTGTTCGACATAGCATCTTGAGCAAATCCCCCCACCACGCAATTCTTGACATGTTATCAGAAGAGCCGTGCAACTGAGAGAGGCTGATTTTGAAGGCTGAAGTGAAGGAGAAGAAGCAAGGTTTGAGCAAGCAAGCAACGGGTAAGAAGCTCTTCCATTCTTCCACTCTCTCTCTTAGATAGTGCCTTTGGAGGCATCGGAAGCAGGGCAGAGCAAAAATCTCAGATTGCAGTGAGATTTTGTGTACGCGAAGAGCACTGTGTATTCTGCAAACCTGCCCTTTAGGGCTTTTCCGCTACTGTTTTGGCCATCCGAGTTCATTTCAGGCCCCGTTTTAGACTCGCAAGGTTGCGGGCAGCAGTTCCAAGTATCCTGCAATTTCATTTGTGTCTACCATTTACAGGTGCACATGTTAGAGATTTCAGATCTGTAAGTTCAAAGGTGTTTACCAACAAATAAACAAAAGGTTTATCTATAAACTGGTTGCAAATTGCATGTACTGTTGAGCAGACAGTGAAAAAGGCTGTCTGATGTATTGCTATGCACTACAGGTCAAGGGTTGCAGAAGATTTGCTTGCTGTTTGGTATTAGTTTTGTGATAATGGCAGAGAATAGTGGAAACCCCATCATTGACAAGCTCAACAAGAACAACTTCCCTTCATGGAAGTTCCGTGTCACGAACTTCCTTATTGGAAAAGGCCTCTATGAGTTTGTTTCAGGTGAAGAAAAGGAGCCAGAGGTGAGTGATCCTCCAACTACAGAAGAGACAAAGGCATGGAAGGAATGGAATGCAAAAGTCAAAAAGGTCATGTATTGGCTATCTGCAGTAATTGACAATAATATGCTGGGACATATTAGAAATGTAGAGAATTCATATGCAGCTTGGACCATACTTGAAAGTATGTTTTTCGTAAATATAAAGGCACGAAAGATTCAACTCAAGAAAGGAGTTGAATACATTGAAGAAAGGGAAGATGTCTATCAATGACTATGCACTAAAGATAAGGAGCATTGCAGATGCCTTGGCAGCGATTGATGTAAATGCCCGATGATGATGATTTGGTGTCGTCTACCTTGGGTGGACTTAATAATGAAAAGGCTTAGAAGTCTTTTGTAACTTCGGTATATGTCAGAAAGCCATTTCCAGATTTGATGAGTTGGTCTCCCTTATGATCACTGAAGAGATCAACATGCAGAGTGAGATATCTAAAAAAAGTGGTAAACAGGTCCAAGCTTTCTACTCCAGTTCAGAAAGGAGACGTGGCAGATCCTCTTCGAGAGGCCGTGGTATGGGACGTGCTGGCGATAACTAGCAAAACAGGTTCAATCAACAGTTTGGTGAAATGCAGGTTTCTGGAGGCAGACGTAACTTTAGAGGCAGGGGGAGCTCTAGAGGAAGAGGTGGATGGCAGAACAGAGGTTCTAACAACTCTGGTATTGTGTGTCACTCTACTGTGGTAAAACAAGTCATATTGCAGCCCAATGTTATGCTAAGAAAGATGATATTCGCAGTGGTAAGTTGCAGCAAGGAAACTATGCATCGTCTTCACGACAGAATGAAGACAAAAATGAGTGTCTATTTATTATGCAACATATGTTGAATGCTGTTACAAGAAAGGGAACACATGATGATGTTTGGTATGTTGATTCAAGTGCATCCAATCATATGATCAGCCATGCAGAATGGTTTGGAGAAATACAGGATTTGCAAAATGCAGGTTATGTGCAGATGGGTGATGATTCATGCCACCCAATTTCACACATTGGAAAAGTTTCCTTGTCCTTGCATGATGGTAAGACAAGGAGTCTTTCAGATGTATTACATGTGCCATCTATTACAAAGAACTTGGTGTCAGTCAGTTAGATGGTAGAGCAAGGGCTGCAAGTCAGATTTAATGCAAAGGGCTACTTTATAGAAGACTTCAATGACAAGTGTAGGTTGGTTGCAAAGGGAAGTAGAGTTGGATGTATGTTTACTCTGGATGCTCGAATTCCTACTATGAATGCTGCTATGTATGATAAAGGAAAAGGTGTTGTTGCAGATATTGAAATTTGGCACAAACTCATTGGACATGCAAATCTACAAAGGCTGAAATTAATGCAGTCCAAAGGGTTGGTTTGCCTACATTTATAGTTGCAGAATTTCATAAGGTATGCGAAGCATGTCAGTTTGGTAAGCATGCAAGACAACCCTTTTCACATGACAGAGATGTAAGCAGAAATATCCTTGATGTTGTGCATATAGATATTTGGGGGCCTACACAAAATGTATCTCTTGGAGGTAGTTCATACTTTGTTACATTCATTGATGATTGTTCTAGAAAGTTATGGGTATATTTTATGAAGGAAAAGAATGAAGTGTTTGAGCAATTTAGAACTTTCAAGGCTGCAGTTGAAAGAGAAACAAGCTTGAAAGTGAAGTGCTTGAGGTCAGATGGAGGGGAGAGTACCTCTCGAATGAGTTTAGTGATTTTCTGAGGTCTCATGGGATAAAGAGACAGTTCACATGCACCTTACCCACAGCAAAATGGTGCTGCAGAAAGAAAAAACAGGCATATTGCAAAAGTTGCACGGTCATTAATGGCTGAAAAGAATATGCCCAAACATTTTTGGCCTGAGGCTATCCATACTGCTGTCTACATTATGAATAGGACTCCCACAGCTGCAGTTCATGGGATGACTCCTGAATAATGCTTTACTGGCAAGAAGCTTGATGTATCGCACTTGAAGGTATTTGGGTGTGTTACATATGTTCATGTGCCAGATGAGCTACGAAAGAAGCTTGATCCAAAGGCAGAAAAATGTGTCTTTATTGGATACTCTTTAGAGCAGAAAGGGTATCGTTGTTATAACACTGTCACATGTAAGTTCAAAGTGAGCAGGGATGCCATCTTTGATGAAATGAGCAGTTGGTATGCATCTAGTGGTGATGCATTGGATGATGATGATGATGATGATCATGATACTCATGTGCAGGCTGAAAAGCAAGAATCGCAGACTTTTAGTGGACCAGAGACATCATCTGGTAGTCCTTGGTCTGGGAGACTAAGGAGTAGCTCTACATCTTCAGGTGCATCTAGTAGCACTACAGGTAAAGACAAAGGAAAGAATAAAGTGTCAGATGGCATTGATGCAGTTCTTGATGGAGACTCCAGTGGCTCAGAGAGCTTGGATGATGAGCTTGGCATTCCTTCAGTGAGGACTCCAGGTGTGCAGAGAGCATACATCAATGCAAAGACTCCATTGAGTGATCCAGTGGTACACATATCTAGTAGGGTTAGATACCCTGTAAAAAGATTTGGTTTTGAAGGTTATGCAGCTCACCATTATGCTTATATGGTGAAACTAGTTGAGGATTTTGAGCTCACTTGTTTTGAGGATGCTGTTGGTCATACTCATTGGGATACAGCAATGGATGAGGAGATGGCTGCATTAGAGGCCAATAAGACTTGGGATCTAGTATCATTGCCGAAGGGCAAGAAATATATTGGATGTAAGTGGGTTTATAAGATTAAGCACAATGCAGATGGTTCTATTAGTAGGTACAAATATAGGCTGGTTGCAAAAGGCTATGCCCAGACATATGGCATAGATTATGAAGAAACCTTTAGTCCAATTGCTAGGATGGAAACTATCAGATATGTGATTGCTTTGGTAGCAGCCAAAGGTTGGAGGTTGCAGCAAATGGATGTGAAGAATGCCTTCTTGCATGGTGGAAGAAGTGTATATGGATCAGCCAGCAAGTTATGAAGATTTAGAGCATCCCACGTATGTGTGTAGGTTGAAGAAGGCGCTCTATGGGCTCAAGCAAGCACCTAGAGCATGGTCTGACAAGATCAGAGAGTATCTTGTCAATATTGGCTTTTATGTTTCTGATGCTGATCACTCAGTTTATGTGAGAAAGGGAGATGCAGGTTTGGTCATCATAGTCATCTATGTGGATGACTTGATTATTACAGGTGATAGTGATAGTGGGATTGCTGGAGTCAAGGAATTTTTGAAGAAGAAGTTTGAGATGAAGGATTTAGGTGAAATAAGGTACTTCCTTGGCATTGAGGTGATCAGATGTGATAATGGTATATGGCTGTCCCAAAGACAGTATGGCTTGGATATGTTGTCCAAGTATGGTATGACAGCATGCAAACCACTTTCAGTCCCATTGGAGCAGAATGTAAAGTTGAGTCCTAATGTTGGGGATGAGATAGAAGACCCTACTATGTTCAGTAGGATAGTGGGGAGTTTGATCTACATGACCATTACAAGGCCAGACTTGAGCTACGGTGTTGGTCTTGTGAGTCAGTTTATGCAAGTACCTAGAAAGCCACATTTGGATGCAGTCAGACGCATATTGAGATATGTAAATTTCACATTACATTATGGACTTTTCTATGAGGCAGGTACAAATGTATATGTATTTGGATACACAGATGCAGATTGGGCTAGTAGTATGTCTAATAGAAGATCTACCAGTGGATACATATTCTCTCTTGGTAGTGTACTAGTTACTTGGAGCAGCAAAAATCAATCTACAGTTGCTTTGTCGAGTACAGAGGCTGAGTATAGAGGTGCTGCTGTTGCAGCATGTGAGATAGTATGGCTGGAAAAGTTATTGGCTAATTTAGATGTCATTTATTGTGACAACATGAGCAGTATACAATTGGCTAGAAACCCTGTGTTTCATGCCATGACAAAACATATTGAGGTACACTACCACTTTGTAAGAGAGAAGGTACTAGCAGGTGAGATTGACTTGGTGTATGTCAGCACACAAGATCAGATAGCTAACATCTTCACGAAGGCCTTGGGTACAGAGAAGCTTCAAAATTTTCAAAGCTTACTTGGAGTTGCAGAGATGCAGTTGAGCTTGAGGGGGAGTGTTGAGATGACAAGCTCAACAAATGCGGACATTAATGATGGACCGCCTGGTTAGATGGGTCCACACGTCTACACTTAGCACGTCGGTGGTCATTATGACTCTCACATGGCCACTGACTCATTACTTATTATATTCAGGTTGTTACATCTCTTTACAGCTAGCATAGTTATAGCGCCAGTCAACTAGTGTAGTCAGTTATGCATGACAGTGACAGTAGTGAGCTATGAAGGGACACTGTAGTGGCTCTAGTGACTCTTCACATCAGACATACCTCTTGGGAGGTGCATCCAAGACCCAAGAAGAATTATTTAGAGTTATTATGAGATTATTTTAGTGCAAGATGTACTATTGATAGGGAGAGAGAGAGAGAGAGTCAGAGATAGTCAATTCTATCAAAACAGTGTAATTGTATATGAGAGATTGAGAGAGAGAACTGTAAAGACATTGAAGATGAATATTATGTGATTGATTTCCATTCAAAGATGGTGTAATCCTTTGTGTTATTTTTTCTATTGAAGAATTTTATGAAGATGTTGAAGATTATGGTTGATTCTATGAAATCCGTGGGAGAAATCTACTATGATATTGCATGAAGAATTACTGTTTTCTTTGTTTTGATGATCAAAAGACTGAAATAAAAGCTTGTTGATGTTACAAGATATATTTTCTTGCAATAGAATTCCCTTTTCTTTGGTGTTCCTCTTGCGGCTCCATGTTTTTGGTGCGCATCCGGGGAAACTTGCCATCAACAAGCATTAGAAGAGGCTGAAAATGAAGGAAATGGCATTGTCAAGAAGAGGAGAATTCAATGGATGTTTGCAAAGTTCCTTCTGTCAAGATTGTGGGAGAGAAGGAAGGAGGCTCACTTGTAGCTTTCTTGCTTGCACAATGGGGGAATACACATAGAGGTGGAGGCTGAAAACAGTTTTCCTCTTCTTAGTTGTGTAAGCCAAAAAGAACACACATACAAGGAAATAGAAGAACCCTATATATGGGTCTCAAACCAAACTCAACTAACTAAGGTGGCATACTAACTGAGCCACAAACTAGAGTAGATAAGGATAGCTATCATCTAGCTATTATTCGTGCATGGTGTACCAACCGCATCTGCAACTAACAAGTCGGTGACATAAATGCACAACGGTCACCCTGGCATATCACAAGTGGAGCTCGATATCTCAACACTCCCCCTCGAGCTCAATCCCAATTCTTGCACACCAAGCAGGTCTCTGAACTTGCGCAACTTCTCTACACCCAATGCCTTCGTAAATATGTCAGCTACCTGATCCTCTGTGCTGACATAAACTAGATCAATAAGACCTAGTAAAACCCTCTCCCGCACATAGTGATAATGCATCTCAATGTGCTTTGTTCCAGCATGATAGACTAGGTTATTTTCCAAGTGTATACTACTCATGTTGTCATAATAAATGACAACTGGCCCATCTGTAAGCTGATGCATATCATAAAGTAGCTTATGCAACCAAGCTACCTCACATGCAGCCATTGCTGCACCCCTGTACTCAGCCTCTGTGCTCGACAAGGCAACTGTAGGCTGTTTCTTGCTGCTCCAAGTGACTGCAACACTCCCAAAAGAGAACACATATCCACTGGTAGATCGTCTGTCAAAAATACTACCAGCCCAATCAGCATCAGTGTATCCATGCAACTGTATCTGAACCCCAGTCTCATAAAGTAGTCCATACTGCAATGTGGACTTCACATACCTGAGTATGCGTCTACCCACATCCAAATGCAATTTCCTTGGAGCCTTCATAAACTAACTTACCAATCCAACAGCATAGCTCAAATCTGGCCTGGTAATAGTCATATAAATCAAACTTCCTACTATGCGTCTGTACATAGTAGGGTCTTCGAGAAGCTCACCTGCATTTGTGCTCAACTTCACATTCTGCTCCAAAGGAACTGAAATAGGCTTACAGCTTGTCATCCCATATTTGGACAGCATGTCCAATCCATATTGCCTCTGTAAGAGCCATATCCCACTTGATGATCTAATCACCTCAATGCCCAAGAAATAACGCAGCTCTCCCAAATCCTTTATCTCAAACTTCTGCTTCAATAGCATTTTCACATGAAGGATATCTTCATCACTATCACCTGTGATAATCAAATCATCAACATAAATGACAAGCAGCATAATACCTTTCTCTGTTTTTCTCACATAAAGTGAGAAATCTGCCTTGGAAATCTAAAAGCCAATAGTGACAAGATACTATCCTATCTTGTCAGACCATGCTCTAGGTGCTTGCTTCAAGCCATACAAGGCTTTCTTCAACCTGCAAACAAACTCAGGATGAAGAGCATGCACATAACCTGGTGGCTGCTCCATATAGACCTCTTCTTGCAAATCACCATGCAAGAAAGCATTCTTTACATCCATCTGATGTAAAGACCATTCCTTTGATGCAGCCATAGCAATGACTGCTCTTACGGTTGCCATCCTTGCAACCGAACTGAATGTTTCTTCATAATCAATGCCATATGTTTGTGCATACCCCTTGACTACTAATCTTGCCTTGTATCTATTCACAGAGCCATCTGCATTGTGCTTCACCTTATAAACCCACTTACAACCAATTGCATTCTTATCTTTAGGCAAAGGTACCAATTTCCATGTAGCATTTGCTTCCAAGGCATCCATTTCTTCATCCATGGCTTTCTCCCATTTTTCTTTTCCCATTGCTTGCTCAAAAGCAGTGGGTTCTGGTTCCTGTATCATTTTGACCATATAGGCATAGTGAATGGCTGTAAATCCATCATATTTCAGCCTATCCACAGGATACCTAACTCTGGTAGACCTGCACAAAGTAGGTTCACTCCCAGGTGCTCTCAAAACATCCCTGGTCTTCCTTACTCTAGGTGTAGCAATAGAAGGAATACGCAACTCATCATCAATGCTCTGTTCTGAGCCACTGGATTCACCATCCACATAAGAGTGACCTGCATTCACATCAAACATGGGCTGATCTACCTTCTCTTTTCCTTTTCGTGATACCTGCATACCACTATCTGCATTGCTTTGAGAAGATTCTCCTGATCTCAATCTGCATGTCCATGGTGAGGAATGTGAACCACTGCTAGAGAACGCTCCAGGTCCACTAATATCTTGTGACTGCTGCTGTGAATTCTGTGCAGCATTACCATTTTGTACATCTACATTATCAATCACATTTACTAGTTTATACCAGCTACTCATCTCATCAAAAACAACATCTCTGCTCACTGTAAACTTACGAGTAGAAGGGTTGTAGCATCTATACCCTTTTTGCTGCAGAGAGTAACCAATAAAGATGCACTTCTCAGCTTTTGGATCCAACTTGGATCTCAACTCATCTGGCACATGAACATAGCCAATGCAACCAAAAATTTTCAAATGAGAAATATCTGGTTTCCTACCAGTATACCTCTCCTCTGGAGTCATCCCATGTATTGCTACAGTGGGAGTCATGTTCATTATGTAAACCGCTGTAGTAACTGCTTCAGCCCAATCTGGCAAGTCTTTTTCGTTGAGCATGGCACGAGATACCTCTCCAATATGCCTGTTTTTCCTTTCTGCAATTCCATTTTGTTGTGGGGTATGACTGCATGAATATTGCTGCTTTATGCCATGCTCCTGCAGGAACCTTACAAACTCGTTTGAGAGGTACTACTCTCCCCCTCCATCTGACCTTAGGCATTTTATTTGCAGGCCTGTTTCTTTTTCAACCATAGCTTTAAGAGTTTTGAAATGCCCAAATACTTCACTTTTATTTTTCATAAAATACACCCAAACTTTTCTGCTATAGTCATCAATAAAAGTGACAAAATAATGACAGCCTCCAAGAGATGCAGCTTTAGTGGTCCACACATCAGAGTGGATTAATTCCAATGGCTTCTTACTCTCTTGAACATGTCTAGGAAATGGTTTCCTTGCCTGTTTTCCAAATGACAGGCTTCACATACCTTATGCATTTCTACAACCTAGAATTTAGGCAACCCTGCAACAATATTTTGGGCCTGCATTGATTTAAGTCGCTGTACATTAACATGACCAATGCGTTTATACCAGATATCAATATCTGCAACTACACCAGTCCCATGTGCAAACATTGCTGCACTCAATTCAGGCATGTCTGCATCCAACGTAAACATTCTGCCCTTCTTCTTTCCTTTTGCTATCAAGCGACCTTTATTTTTCATATCCTCAACAAAGCATCCATGAGAATTAAATCTAACCTGCAAGCCTTGCTCAACCATTTGACCAACAAAAACTAGATTCTTGGTGATATTCGGGACATGAAATACATCCGACAGGTATTTCTTTTTCCCATCCTGCATAGACAAAGGAATTTTTCCAATCTGCACAATAGGATGTGCAGTATCATCACCAGTCTCCACAAATCCTGGTTTTTCCATTTTCCTTGCATCATGCATCCATTCTGCATGACCTGTCATGTGGTTTGATGCACCTGAGTCAACATACCACACATCGTTGCTTTCTTTTGCACTTGTCACAGAATTGGTCATGTGCTGCACCATAAACAAATGCTCATTTATGTCATCACCCTGTCTACTAGAAGATGCATAATTCCCTTGTTGCAATTTTCCACTCATGATGTAATTCTACTTTTTATAGTAGTCTTTAGCCATATGACCCATTTTACCACAGTAGTAGCATTCAACATTGCTGTTTGCATTTTGGCCTCTTTGCCATCCACCATGACCTCTTTGGCTCCCCCTGCCTCTAGAGTTACCACGTCCTCCTCTATAGGACTAGTTTTCTTGGGTTTGCTGCATATTCTGATTTCTACCACGGCCTCCAGATCGGCCTCCTCTACCTCTGCCTCTACCTCTTCCAGCATTTGAGTAGAAGACATCTTCTTTTGAAGTTCCTCCTGAAGAAGATGCACCACTATTTCTCTGCTCCTCAGAAATTAGAAGAGCAATCAACTCTTCAAAATCAGGAAATCTTTCACGGACATAAATGGATGTTCAGAACTGTGCATAATCCTTTCCTAGACCATTCAAGGTCACGGAAACTAAATCATCATCTTCCACTGGCGACCCAATGGAAGCAAGCGCATCTACAATCTTCTTTACCTTCATGTGGTATCATTGATGCTCATACTTTCTCTTTGCACATTGTGCAACTCTTGCTTGAGCTGCATTTTCCTGGCTTGCGTATTTGTGCTATACATTTTGGACAAAGTATCCCATGCCTCCTTTGGCGTACTTGCATCTTGAATATGCACAATCATAGAGTCTGAAATGCTGATAGACAGCCAGTACATAACTTTCTTGGCTCTCTCATGCCATGCTTTAAATGCCTGCATTTGCTGTTGATTGGGAACATCAAGAAGAACTGGTTCTTCTTCATTTCCTGCAACGAATTCCCAATATCCTTTTCCCATAAGGAAATTCGTCATTCTGAACTTCCACGCTTGGAAGTTGTTCTTGTCAAGATTTTCAGTGACAATCTGTGAAAGAGAATCAGACACCATTATAGAACACTGCAAAAAATTCTATCACTGCAAAGAACACAGCTTCAGTCTCATAAGGGCAAATCTGCAAAACTGACGAAAGTGGTATTTGACTACACAGTCACTTCCTAGTGACGATTTTGCATCAACAAGCAACAAGGATGATTCTGTAACTCCCAATGTCTCTGCGCACATGCATATGATGCAATTTCTGCAGTAACTTTCCGCCGACCTGTAGAACAGTGGTTGCATAGCATAAAACAGGGCCTTTTCCTGAGTGCGTGCAGAAAACTTCCACCTCCAAAACAGGCCCCGAAATGGCCTCAAATCAAAAAAACATGGATACCTTGGGCTAAAGCCCTTTCCCGCAGCATATACTGCCCTCTTGCCACACCGCGAAGGGCGTCTCAATCTGAGACAATGCACTCCTACACTTTCCGGCTGTGGTACCTGCAGAGACTTGCTCCCAAACCAGAAAAATGAAAGCAATACTAGTCCTCTTACCAGAACACCGCGGACTTGGCTTGCTTTCTTGAGCTTGTTACCATGAACAAGGCTCTGATACCATGTCAAGATTGTGGGAGAGAAGGAAGGAGTCTCACTTGTAGCTTTCTTGCTTGCACAATGGGGGAATACACACAGAGGTGGAGGCTGAAAACAGTTTTTCTCTTCTTAGTTGTGTAAGCCAAAAAAAACACACATACAAGGAAATAGAAGAACCCTATATATGGGTCTTAAACCAAACTCAACTAACTAAGGTGGCATACTAACTGAGCCACAAACTAGAGTAGATAAGGATAGATGCCATCTAGCTATTATTCATGCACGGTGTACCAACCGCATCTGCAACTAACAAGTCGGTGACATAAATGCACAACGGTCACCCTAGCATATCACGAGTGGAGCTCGATATCTCAACACCTTCTTCCACTGAAGAGTTGGAATTTCTCATAATCAAAGCCACTTTCCACAAGAAGTTCATCCCACAATGGCGAAAACATATCACCATCATGATGCATGCTCTATGTGGTGGACTGTTTCCTCTTCCTGTTGAAGCAGCAAAAACTTGCATCTTGGTGGCAAACTGTTTGGAAATAAACTGAAGAGCAGAAATAGAGAGAATGACCATCCATGGAAGATTTGGCATTCATTGAGAAGTTTCCAGACATCATCAAGTGGGAGATTGTGAAGAAGCTTTAGGAGTCTTGGTCTATAGAGGTTCACGAAAACAAGAAGGAAAAGAGTTGGAATTTGTTCATGGATGCTCAACAGCAAGATACATGGGATGCTTGGTGCACTGATAATCTTCTGTTTGTCCAATTAGCAACACATTGGAAGTTGGTAGACATAGTATTTTTCACAATATACACTGTTGAAACCCTCAGAAGCTGGCATTATTATAATGACGCAACAACGATCCTAAGAAGAATGAGTTTTGATACTTTCAGAACAGAATATCTTCCCCTCTATAGTGGTTTGAAATCTGAATTCAGAGATGTTGAAAAGAAGGAAGTAGAGGAGATGTTGGCCAGAGAGTCCCTCAGAGATTGAAGCCTCCTCTGATACTATCCTGTTGAGTCCAGACCAACTGGTTGAAACCAACCCCCTGATGAATGATGAAATAACGAGGTAAGCGTTAGAATGAGTCCAGAGGTACGTGAGAAGAGAGAAGGAAAAAATCAAAGCTGAGAACGAGCTCGCAGCAGAAGCCTCCTTTGATGCCTTAAAAGCACTCTTTACAGAAGTCCCCATGGCGACTCAAGGTCCCCTTCCTAGTCAGATTCGTCCTGGAAATATTGATGACAGGCCAGCAAATGTAGTCCCATTGCTAGTTTTTAAGGGAGAGTACAATGAAGACCATGATCTTCATGTAGCAAAGTTATGGTAGCATGTGTAGCTGACAATGCCAGAACCCTTGAGCATTGGTTAGCAATCTTCCCCGCCACTTTCAAAGGCGTGGCGTTTCAGTGGTATGAGAGACAAGCAGTAGGAAATTTTGGCACATGGGACGACCTGAAGTTGGCCTTCCTCACTAAATTCAAGCGTGAAGGTTTTGAAGAGCAGATGCAAGAGAAGTTCATGAACCTAAGTCAGTCCTCTGGAGAAAGAGTAGAAGCTTATGTCTCGTGAATGGAATCCATCCTGAAGAGATGGACTAACCATCATTTGGATGAAGGAATCCAAAAAGAAGTGTTTCTTAGGGGCCTACAACCAGAAGTTTGCAAGTTCGTGGAATTGAGAAGACCAGTTAATCTGCAAGCTGTAGTGGAAGGTGCAAGATTGTATGACAAAGTTGAAGCAAGGCTGTCAATGACTCTAGGAAGAGGAGTCTTACCTCCTCCCATGCCTGGAATGGTATACCCACCAAATGCAGTCCTAGGGACAGTTCCCTACCCCTATCCCCAGATGCAAATAGTGCTGTAGTATAATGCACCTAATCCAGTGTGGTCACCGCAGACGACATTGCCTCAAATGATAGTTCAACCACAGCAACAGTGGCCTCAAACAGTTCCTCCAATGGCGACTCAACAACAGTGGAACCCTACTAATTGGAATCAACAACCCCAGGTCTCAACAGGAGCTTTGAATCAGAGCTAGAACAGAGGACCTTCTGGATCGACCCAACCAGTTTATGTAGTAATTATAGAAGCTTCCCAAAACCCTACCACCAATACTTCCGGAGGTGAAAATCTGAAGGATTACTTATCCAACTTAGTTGCAAGTACAAGAAAGAGCTTCTAGATGTGATTACAGAGCAGTTACAGATGCTGAAGGTGAATACTGCCAATATATCCACTCTTGCGGGAGCTGGAAGAGATGTGATGCGCTCTAATACATGGTGCAGAAAGTGTCATCAAGCGGGACATTTAGCCACTGAATGTACCCGAAAACCAACCATTCCTGGAGCCTTCTGTTCCTATTGTTTGCAAAAGAACCATACAGAGGATATTTGCTCTCTAAAAGAGATGCATGAACGAAGACAGAAGGATGAAAATGCAAGATTCAACTTGCTAGAATCCAAAATGACAACACAGGATATTGGACCAAAGCCTAGGGAATTTGGTCCTAATTTTGGTCCAAGGAGGTTTCCCTCTCAAAGTTACAGAGGACGACAGTCTGGTGGTGGATAGAGATCGGAGGTGGAATGTTATAGGTGTGGAGAAAAGGGACATATCTCCCGGAATTGTCCAAACCCTAGACGATCTGTAGATTACAAGCCCTTATGCAGCTGGTGCAAAGGTGAAGGCCACACTGCAAAGGACTGTCTAAGTCCAGCCCCTGTAAAGGCCAATGCCACTGATAGCTAACAAAAGGTACAAGAGCCTGCTTCCAATTTGGTCCAGTTGGAAGTTGTGGCTGTTACGCGCACCAAGAAGAAAGAACCAGTGTTTCAAAATGAAAATAATTCTCCTTCCAAGACTGTGAAGTTCAACCTGCCAATAGAGGGATAGAGCAGTACAGAACAGAACAGTACAGTACAGAGCACTACAGTGCCACAGAGAGCTACAGAGACAGTCCCAGAGACAGGACCAGAGGTCCAGGAGATAGATGATACAGAAGCCCTTCCAAAAATAGAAAAACTGTCGATGCTACAATTATTAGAAGAAAAAGGAAAGATGAAAATGGGTGTAGCCCCATTTTCTAGCCGGCTGGAAAAGCCTGTGGATCCTATCAAAGATTATGACTTTGTCAAAGACCTAGAAACTTTTAAACCAAACCTAACATTTCGACACTTGTTGATGCTGTCTCCCAGCTGCCAAAAGAGATTCAAAAGCATCTTGACAAGAAGACATGGACTAAGGATCGCTCCTTCAACAACGACCAAGACCAATAAGGCCCCGGAGCCTGTAAAGGAAGTAGAGGTGGCTAACGCCTTCCTAGATCCTGGAACTTTAGAGATTAGTGTATGCATAGAAGGATGCTTCATTTCAGATGCATTGATTGGTGGAGGATCATCAGTAAATACAATGATGGATGTCACAATGAAGGACTTAGGGTTGCAAGGAATTCAACCTACCCAATGGCTTATCAGATTGGCAGACCAAAGTAGAGTCAAACTGTTAGGCATCCTCCCATACGTAAAAACAACCCTTGCAGGAAGAGATTATTGGCTAACATATTTGGTGGTCAAACCAAATTCTTATGGGACCTCATACCCTCTGGTGTTGGGAAGACCTTGGATTTTTAAAGCAAGAGCCAGGACGGACTGGTTCAAAGGAACCCTAACCCTAGGCAAAGGACCCAATAAAGCAGTGTTAAAGCTGTATGGATCGCAAAAATGCAATGGATCCACATCCATTGAAGTCATAACTGACTCCTCCAACGAGGTAACAGATGGTACATCAGGAGATGAAGAGGCTGTTAAGCAGCTCTTTCCTAAGAAAACAGAGGCACTGTCCCTAACAGTGGGCACTGTAAGCCAACTGCCATGGGATGTAAAATCCTTTTCCATGGGTGAATACCTCCTGCCTCAACTAGAATCAACTTCTGAAATTACTTTTGACAGTGAAATAGAAGCATGGATATACTATTCTCCCTGTTACATGACAGTCGCAGAGACAGAGCAGAGACAGTACAGAGACAGAACAGTTACAATACAGCTACAGTACAGAGGCAGAGCAAATACAAAGCGGCTATAGAACAAAGATAGAGCAGATACAGAGGCAGTCATAGAGACAGTAACAGATACAGAGCCAGAGGCAAAAGCAGAGTCCGAAATGGTGACACAAGGAGAAGCACATGCAGAGGTAGAAGATTCGTTCTTCTCTTATAGAGCCACTACAGAAGCAAAGATAGAGCCTCCAGAGAAAGAGGAAAAAAATGATGAGGAATAAAACGAAGCACATTATGAAAGTGCAGATGAAGAATTCCCTCTGATAGAGGATGATCTTTTTGATGTCCCTACAGAGACCTCAGAGGCCAAATATCTCAGGGTACTGGATGGAGTGACCATGGTGCCGTCTGGGTTGATCAATGGACCATAAAGTATGCTGAATCTGTTTAAGTAATGGATTAAAGGCATAAAAATTAAGTTCACCAGTAGCTATTGTCACCCTGACTGTTCAGTCCAAAGAAAAGATGATGATGATGCCCCCTGCCAACAACAGAAGCTAGAGCCGGCCTCTAGCAAGTCCATGCTATGTGACATTCCTAGACGCATCTTCTGAAGATGAGTCCCTAAGTCCTGAAGAGGTCACTACTAACACAGAAGAAAACAAAGCTCTGATACCCTTCTAGCAACCTAAACAAATGAATGAGTCATCTGCTCAGAAGGAGGACATTGGTTCTAGTGGAACATCAGACGAGGATACTACTCTCTTGAAAGAGTCAAACCTCTATCTAGAAGCAATCCGTGGGACATTTATCTGCGAAGTGGAAGGTGAAAGACAACTAACGTTCCTAGATACTGACGGTACTCAACGTCACCTGAAAGTGGGTCTCAATCTTCCAGAAGAAGAACTAGTGGTCCTGCGAGACCTACTAAAGGAGAACTTGGACGTGTTTGCTTGGTCGTACAAAGACCTGAAGGGGATTGATCCCACAATATGCCAACATCACATTGACCTAGAGCCCAATGCCAAACCTGTAAGGCAAAGACAAAGACGGATGAATCCTAATTATTCTAGTCTGATTTGTCTATGTGTTATGATTACGAGTGTGGTGTGAAGTTCTTTCTTTCTTGCTTGATACAGGGATTTGGTTGCCTAATTGTTGCATCGCATGAAGTTTTCGGTCGCATATGTGTAGAGGTCATGCCGAATTTTTTCTAGGATGTGTATTGTCTGGGGTGGTAAATGGGTTAGTTACATCTATGTCTGTATGTGTGTCCTTCTTTTTGATTGATTTCTTTTTAATATCCCTTTGGTTGTTTTGCAAGCATTCTTTGTGACTGTCTGTATTGTGGTGTGTGTGTTTCCATCTGAATAGCGCCTCACGCTCCTCCCCCTATCCAATATGTCCCGTTGGTTAGTAGGAATTACTCTTCCCTATCCACTTTTGAGCCTATAGCTGCGTTGTTTGGTTAGAATAATTGAGAAGCTAGTATATGAATATATATGCTTTGTATACAAGATGCAGCCTGTGTCAGAAGCTAATGCTAAATGCAAGAAGGTAGAATATATATGCTTTGTATACAAGATGCAGCCTGTGTCACTCTCTGAAGTTGGATTGCACGGAGGCCAAGTAGAAATAAAAAAGGATGAGAAAAAATTTGGAAAGAGTGGAAATATCCCTTGTAAACCATGCTTTGGTGGACCCAATACTAGGAAGTTTATATCTCCACCTCGAGATCAGAAAGGTAATATACTTGTAAAACAACTAGAGAAGTATGAAACATGGAAAAAGTTGCACCTTGCTGTTCTGGATTGGGGCCATGGGGGATGAACGGGGATTGCAAAGGCAGAAGTGTAGATACACCTATAAAGATTAGCAGCTCTCTTCCAAAAGTTGAGGTTTAGGGATGGTGATGCAAATACATTTAAAGAGATAGTTGCTAAATTTCATAAGTCCATGGTGGAGGCATGGACTACAAACACTATAACACACTACATGGTCAGTATTGTCACCATAACAAAAAAATATCATCATTTTGAATTAGTTTGTGTTTCTAATTTCTTTTCTTGTGCAACATATACTTGAAGCACATGGTCCATACTTTGCAGATCAAGGAAGTTTGGCAATATGGTCAACTCAAGGTATGGAACGATCTCATTGGTAAGCTCACTATTCTTTTCAAAAGGCAACAGATCATGGAGGTGGCATCAATGACTCCAATTCTATGAGACAATTATTACAATGGTGGTATAGGAGATTAGAGATATGATACGAGGAAAAAGAAAAGAAGTCCAAAACCTCTCAAGTAGAATTTATAAGTAGGGCAATATATGAAGTAAGAAAAGAAAGATATGAAAACAACACAGCTAGACAACGCCACACAAAATGGTTGGCAACCCAAGTGAGAGATGGCAAGAAATGGAGACCTAGATAAAGATAATACTTTTGATGCATTTAGAGTCCACGAGAGAGCATAGGTACCCAGGATATGACACATCAATACTCCTATCTTTAACATGAAATGTCTTGCAAATTTTGTTTAAAATTTTGAAGGCCTGACACTATATTTTTCAAAGTCGATTTTGAATTATGCTTTTTACTTTTAAAAATCATTTATACCACAGTAAGTTTAAAAGTTTCGTACTTAAACAAGTCTCTCCTTTCATTTTTTCCCATTACTCTTCACTCTACCCTCCACATTTCTATCATTCATTATCACAACCATGGCATGTTCCCAGCTTCCTATCAAGAAGGCACCTGCAGAGCAAGAGCTCAACACTCTTCCAAATCTAGTGAGCATACTGTGAGTGTCAAAGGTCCCTTGGTGGTCGACAACGGTGGCTCTACTGCAGCTAATAATGGTGGTGCTATTGTGTCCAACAATGGTGGCCCTAGTGTGGTCAATAATGATGGTTTGCCATTGTCTAGAAATGGTGGTCCACGTGCTCTAGTTGCTCCACCTCCCACTACTGCTCCAGCTGGTAATACACGTCCTCCAACACATAAGAAGCGAAGATGGAGATCAGGCACAGCTGCGCTATGTGAGATAAGAAAATTCCAGAAGAGTGCCAACTTGATTATTTCTAAGGTACCATTCTCTAGGTTGGTGCAAGAAATACTGCAAGATTTGCAGTTAGGGCATCATCACAAGTTCTTTTCAAGAAACCAGGCAAGAAATGTGGGGCAACGGTCAAGCCAAGCCTTGCTTGCTCTCCAAGAAGCAACTGAAAGCTACTTGATTGATCTAATGGGTGATTAATTTTTAGCTAGTCATGCTTGACGTATCACTATTAAGCCCATAGATATGGTTCTTGTTCGTAGGATCCGCAACAACAAGGATGCATCTAATCTTAATGTCAACAATAGGTTTGGTTGTAGATTGTAAGAAGCTTAGTTTTGGCTTATCTTTCTAGTAGACCTTCAAGTATTTGATAGCAATGGTCTACAAAATGGAGCTAAATTTTGCCTATCTCTAGTTATACTTGGTGCAATGCACTATCTTCCGTGTATTTCATGGTTTCGTAATGACAAATCTGATATTTGATATTCTATTTTTCCATGATTTGCATTGTGCTTATTTCCAAGTTTCTGATTTTGAAAGTAGTTTTGTTAAGGATAAATTCAATGCACAATCACACACACATCGGTGATTGATCAGTTGTACATGGGCCGATGCACTATATCTTTATTGAGACTCAAGCTCATTTTGTTTACCTTAGTGAATAAGGTTAAGTCACACTGACTTAACCATGATTAGATCTAGGTCAGTTGATCTTTTTGTGTGTGGTACATACAGTTGACTCGTGTGTGACTGTATGTGGATAATGGAGAATGAACTAACAGGGAGCATGTCTGCTGCCCTGGAGCCTATGCCTTTGTCTCCTTCTCTTTCTCTCTGAACTTCAATATGGTATTAGAGCATCTGACAATATTATAGGTATTTGGCTCTTCATACCAACTGGAGTCACCGCATTGTGGGAAAAACCTGTCAACCTGTAAGCTTCATCCTCAGTCTGTGATGCTCTCATGAGCCTGGGTATTCACCATAACAATGCTTTTGCAAAGGTGATTGATGGACGCAGCACCCAGCAAGTCACGTCGCTCCTCGAAGGACCTGCTGTAGTAATCATGCGGCACCTTCTGGAACCGAAAGGAAACCACTCCTGCCCGCCTTAATAGAAGACCTAACTTCTCTTCCATGCTGGGAAGTACATTCTGGTTTTCTTTCGCTTCTGTGTCAGGGGCAAAGGTGTCCGTTGCTGCTCCGGTAGAAGAGGACAGATGATGAGAGCAGCTCTCCAGGCGTGCAATCCTTTCCAAGATGCGAAGTTGACGAGATTCGAGCTCCTGCCCCATTTGGGTCCCTAAGCTAGTTGCATGTCTGGACTTCTGTACCGTCGATCTAGTTCAGCTGGACTGGCCAGTAACAGTAAAAACGAAGGAACCTTCAAGAAAGCGTTTATTCTGATATGCCAAAATCAGTGCCCTTTTGGCCAGTGATTCTCCAGAGAGCACGTGAAGATTATAGAATGTCAGTGATGGAGTTATATCCAGGCAGTAGAGACGGATGTTAGAATCAGACAAAATAGCAAAAAATTGGAGCTCCTTCCATTGATGTGTGAAATGCCACCATAGCAAGTTTCCAATGCTGTTAAAGATGGCGTGGGATCAGAGTTCACTGTCTTCATGATGCTGAAAAGTCAAAAGGCCTCTGACAATAGTCCTGCTTGGGGTCGCATTACATTCCCAACAGGAGGTGATATTATCTTTCACTTGCATTCGTTGCTATTGGAAGATTGAGTCATGGAATGTCAGTGGTTGATTGGGATGTATTGCATATAGCAGATCCATTCATAGCAAGATTTATGAATCAATGTAATTCTGAAGTCACCAAAACGTAAACTATGCTCTCTTGATGAGAAGAAAGGAAAGAATCAGTGCAGAGACCTATACCATCGAAAAGGTTCCTGCAGCCACTGGCCAGAATACAAACTTGTGGCCTATGATTGGAATATCAGTTTTCCTGCACTGAAGCAGCCAACTGAGAAAATCTAAGTTGAGCATGCAAAGTTGGACATTGTTTGGGGACTGACTCTTGGGTTTGGTGAGGTGCATCTACAAAGATGGACATGGAGCCTTGGTTGCACTAAATTGAGTGTTGTAGCATGTATATTGTCACGTCATTGTGACCTTGACAAAAGAATGGTTGTAATGAACATGTGCTCTTTCAAGGCATTTTCCTCATCGTGGTCCACAACATTTTAAAATCTTGCAGATATGGGCTGAACAAACATACAATAGCCTCCTTGCCAAGAATTGCAGTAATCATATCACATTGGAATGCAAAGTTGTTGATGCATTGTAATTGTAGTTAAATGGGAATAAAAGACATGTACTATCTGAAAATGCAATAGTGGTTATTGTTGCAGTTTTACAATAAAAAAAACTGGTTGTACTACAGATCATGGAAGCGTATTGCCTGTTGGCATTTTTGGAAAATTAACTGGTTTTTTGCAAAACTTAAGGCTTTAAAATGGCAAACACAGGAGAGAAGGATACTATCACTCAGATAGTTGGTGAGAAGCTGGACTATAACAATTTTGTTCTATGGAAATTCAGGATGTCTAATTTTTTGATTGGAAGAGGATATTGGGATCTTGTCACAGGTCTTGAAGATGAGCCTAAGCTACCGGAAGATAGACCTCCAACACAGGATCAGTTGAAGGCACACAGGACTTGGTTGGAAAAGGCCAGCAAGGTCTTGCATTGGTTGTCTCTATGTGTGTCAGACACAAAGGCTATGCAAATTGCAAATTGTACTTCCCCAAAAGCTGCTTGGGACTTATTGATGAAGAATTATGGGCATGTTACTCATGCAAGAAAGACACAACTGAAGCAAAAATTCAGCCACATATCCAGGAATGGAAGGTCTATTGAGGACTATGTCAGTGAGATCAGATCCATTGCAGAACAACTAGGATCAATTGGAGCTGAAGTTGAGGATGATGATTTGGTAGCTACTACCCTTCATGGACTTGGACAGGAATATAAGCAGTTTGATACTTCCATTTCAGTGCGTCAGGAGCAGCCTGACTTTGATGAACTTGTAGCACTTCTTTTGCATGAAGAAGTGAAACTTGGACTTAATACAAGTTCCAGTGGATCTAAAAACAGTAGGGACAATGTCTTCTACTCAAATCAAAGGGGTAGAGGTGGAAGAGGAAGATCAAATTTTCGAGGAAGAGGTGCTGGAAATGCATATGCAGCCCGTGGACAGCAAGCTACTGGATGGCAAAATAGGCAGCCTCAAGCAAATAGAGGTGCCTCAAATGCTCGTGGAAGAGGAGGTTATTCACCTAGAGGAAGAGGCACTTGGCAGCAGCCTCAAATGAGTTATGGACAGCAATCAAATACAAATAAGGATTGCCATTATTGTGGAAAATACGGGCATGTAGCTAAGGATTGCTACAAAAAGCAAAATGATCAGAGAGCAAGAGGGAAGCAACATGGTAATTATGCTTCTTCTAGTGGTATGCAGGAGGATGACAGATTGTTTGCAATGCAACATGTGAAGAAAGGGTTGCCTGTACATGACAAAGCAGATGATGTATGGTATATAGACTCAGGGGCATCTAACCACATGACTCCTCATGGAGAGTGGTTTGACACATTGGTAGAAGGTGCTCATGGATATGTTTGCACAGGGGATGATACGCAACATGACATTATGCATACAGGTACTGTTCCCTTGATGATGCATGGTGACAGGAGAAAGAGTCTTTATGATGTATTGCATGTACCCTCCATAACCAAAAACTTGCTTTCTGTGGGACAAATGGCTGAACAAAATCTACAAGTTAGATTCAATAGAGATGGATGCTACATTGAAGAGTATGGTCAAGGATGCAAACTCATTGCTAAAGGCAAAAGAAATGGCAGGATGTTTACATTGGATACGAAAATTCCAGCATTGAATGCTGCTATGTACTCACATGAAAATGCTGCAATAAGGGACATTGAGATATGGCATAAAAGGATTGGACATGTAAATGTTCAAAAGTTGAAGAATATGCAGCATAAACAAGTTGTACTTGGACTTCCTAAGTTCAAGCATGCGGAATTGGGACATGTATGTCAGTCTTGTCAATTTGGAAAGCAATCAAGGCTTCCATTTATGAGGCATGTAAGCACTACTACTAGACCATTACAGCTTGTACATTCTGATGTATGGGGACCCTCACAGAATGCATCTCTTGGGGGATCACGTTACTATGTGTCATTCATAGATGACTATAGTAGGTACACATGGTTGTATGTGCTAAAGCACAAGAGTGATGTCATGGATGTTTTTCAGGATTTTAAGAGACATGTGGAGAAAGAATTGGCTTGCTATATCTCATGCTTGAGATCTGATAGTGGTGGAGAATATGTTTCTAAGGACTTTGATTACTTCTTGGCAGCTCATGGAATTAAAAGGCAATTGACATGCAGGTACACACCACAACAAAATGGTGTGGCAGAAAGAAAAAACAGGGTGATCATGGAATCGGCTAGAGCCATGTTGAATGAGAAAAGCCTACCAAATGCATATTGGGCAGAGGCTGTAATGACTGCAGTGTATGTCATGAATCGTACACCAACAGCAGGTATACATGAGGTGACTCCTTATGAGAGGCTTTATGGGATAAAGCCGGACATCAGCCATCTTAAGGTTTTTGGATGCTTGGCATATGTACATGTTCCAGATGAAAAGAGGAGCAAGCTCGATCCAAAGGCAGAAAATGCCATTTTTATTGGGTATGCACAAGATAGGAAAGCGTACAAATGCTACAATCCTTCTACTCATGAGACATTGATCTCAAGAGATGTGGTATTTGATGAGCTAAAATCATGGCATGAGAAGAAGATCACTGTGATGAATGATGAAAATGGCTATCACGAGCCTTATGTACATGCAGGTACAAATGAAAGTGCAGCAATTTCTGGGCCTTCTAAAGATGCTACTACGTCAGTTAGTCCTTGGACAGGTAGATTGAGGACTTCAGCATCTTTGTCCACTGACACGGGTATGTCAGTGAGGGGGAGAGATGTGGATAAAGGCAAAGGAAAACTTGATGATGTTACTGGGCCACTTACATGTGGTTATGATTCACCTGGTACTGATAGCTTGGATAGTGAGTTTGGTATTCCATCAGTTGTGACTCCTAGTGTGAGACATAGATATATACCACCTCATGAGAGAGGAGAGTCTCATACTGCACCTCAGTTGAGGAGATCAGAAAGAGTCAGGAAGCCTATGGATAGGCTTACATACAGTGGTTACACAGTGAGACACTATGCATATATGGCAAAAGTCACTAGCTTCAAGGAACCCACAAAGTTTTCTGAAGCTATTTTGGATGATCATTGGTGTAAGGCAATGGATGAGGAATATTCAGCATTGGCTGAAAATGACACTTGGGATTTGGTTGAATTGCCTGAAGGAAAAATGGCTATTGTTTGCAAATGGGTATACAAAGTGAAATGCAAATCAGATGGCACATTGGAAAGGTACAAGGCAAGACTTGTGGCAAAAGGGTATGCACAACAATATGGTCTTGATTATGAGGAAACATTCAGTCCTGTTGCTAAAATGGCAACCGTGAGGACAGTGATTGCTTTGGCAGCATCAAAAGGATGGAGTATGTATCAGATGGATGTGAAGAATGCTTTTCTCAATGGTGATTTGGTTGAGGAAGTATACATGGATCAGCCCGAGGGCTATACACATCCAGATTTTCCTACATATGTGTGTAGATTGAAGAAAGCATTATATGGGCTGAAGCAAGCACCTAGAGCTTGGAATGCTAAGATAAGTGCATGCTTACAAAAACTTGGCTTTACTATGGGCAAGGCTGATCATAGCCTATTCACAAAGAAGACAAGTGATGGTTATGTAGTATTAGTCATCTATGTGGATGACTTAATCATTACAGGTGATGATGTCACAGGAATTGTAGAGATCAAGGAAATGTTACATGCTGAATTTCAGGTCAAAGATTTGGGAGATCTAAAGTATTTCCTTGGGATTGAGGTTATCTCTACATCTCATGGTACTTGGTTGTTGCAGAAGCAGTATGCACAGGATATGTTAACCAAGTATGGTATGTTGGATTGCAAAGCATTGAGCACTCCATTGGAACAAAATGTTAAGCTACTTGCAAATGTTGGACATGAGATTGAGAATGTCACTATGTATAGACAAATGGTGGGTAGCCTGATTTACCTTACCATTACTAGACCGGATCTTAGCTATTCAGTTGGACTGATTAGTCAGTTCATGCAGAAGCCTATGAAGCCACACTTGGATGCAGTGAGGAGGATCTTGAGATATGTAAAGGCTACATCAGATTATGGTCTATTCTATGAGCATGATAAGCCTTTGGAGCTTACAGGATATACAGATGCTGACTGGGCAGGAAATATCTATGACAGGAGATCTACTAGTGGGTATGCATTTTCCCTTGGTAGTAGTATGGTCAGCTGGAGCAGTAAGAAGCAACCTACAGTTGCACTCTCTAGTACTGAGGCAGAGTATAGAGGTGCTGCACTAGCTGCATGTGAGGCAGCATGGCTCATGAAGCTTCTTGATGATTTGGGCATGCAGGAAGTCAGGCCTGTCACACTCTATTGTGACAACATGAGTAGTGTACTCCTAGCCAGTAATCCTGTCTATCATGCTAGGACTAAGCACATTGAGGTACACTATCACTTCATCAGGGAAAAAGTGATTGCAGGTGACATTGATTTGGTCCATGTGAGGACAGAAGACCAAGTTGCAGATATCTTTACCAAGTCATTAGGTAAAGATAAGTTTGTGCATTTCAGAGAGTTACTTGGAGTCAAGTATCCTACTTGAGCTTGAGGGGGAGTATTGAGACTCAAGCTCATTTTGTTTACCTTAGTGAATAAGGTTAAGTCACACTGACTTAACCATGATTAGATCTAGGTCAGTTGATCTTTTTGTGTGTGGTACATACAGTTGACTCGTGTGTGACTGTATGTGGATAATGGAGAATGAACTAACAGGGAGCATGTCTGCTGCCCTAGAGCCTATGCCTTTGTCTCCTTCTCTTTCTCTCTGAACTTCAATAATCTTTACTGTATTTAGCGATTTGGCAACACTATATCTGATATGCGATATTCCTTTTTGAATTTTTAAGTTTCCAATATTTCACGTAGTTTGGTTGACAACACATTTAACATGCAGTTGTGCACACTCGGTCCGATGGTGAGTTTTTTTGTTATCAGTGAAGTGTAATCTGGTTAATGCATTTTCAAAAAGTGATTGAACCGTCAATTTTATAAATTGAAATCTAGTGAAGCTTCCCCCACATGCCGAGCATCATAAAAAATTATGGATATTAAAGAATTGACCCCATTAGAAGTTCTGGAACACTTGCCTAGAGGCTCGCGTTTGGGGCCCTACATCTGGGGATTTAGGGCCCCAGACGCTAGCCTTTGGACAAGCCTTCAGGCCTCCGGATAGGTGTCCTAGAGACTTCTGATGAGGCCAAGACTTGACTCAACAATAGAGAACAAGCAGAAGTACATTATACTGAAGAACAAAGTGACAATGACATTGCATTCATCTCATATGAAAATGACAAGCAAGTACAATGTTAAATAGAACTGGGTAGGTGTAGCCTTTCTTCTCTATGCCTATGGGATTCAAATGCCTGCATGTCCTTAGCCCAAGACTGCCTGATCCAAAGAGGCTACAATAGGTGTGATTGCAAATATCAACACCCCTCCTCAATCACAACCAGAAGTACAAAGTGTGTAGAGATAGTGAAAGCAACACCTACAAAGTGTGGCACACCATAAACATGGCAAAACACCAGAGGGCTGTCACAGAAAAGACTAAGTGTGGGCATCAAAAACTTGGTGGATAGCTAGAGGCTATAACAGGGGCCTCAAAAAGTGTACAAAGGCTGTAGTACAAGGATAAATGAGGAGTTTACAAGCTTATGATAAAGGCATTTTGGCTTTAGACATTACAAGGCTAAAACAATCTATTAGAGTAGGTATAGAAGGACTGATGAGGCTTGTCCTTCTCTTGGTGGTCTTCTTCTTCTTCTTCCTTTGCTCCATGGTCTTCTTCTTCTTTCATTAGAGCAAGATAGGCCTTCTAGGATCTCTTTCTAGAGTGGAAAAACTTATTAGTGTGTCCGATCCTTTTGCAAAAATCACAAAAAAGTTGGTCCTTCTTGCCTTTGTACCTATTGCCAACATATAACACTTGTTCATCTCTAGAGGTGCTTGGTTCTTCCTTAATTTTCAACTTATTTTCCTCCTCTAATAGTGATGTGTGGATATCAACAAGCTTAGGTTTTTGAATATTGATTAAGGTTGTTGATAAATTATAATATTTAGGAGGCAAACTTTTAAGTAGAACACAAATACAAACATCTTCTTCCATTTCAATGTTGATTTCTGTAAGTTGGGTTAGAAGTCATTCCATGTAATTTAGATGTGTGGAAAGTGGTGTGCTGGACTTCATGTCAAGCTTGAAAAATTCAATCAAGAGACCATACTTTTATGACTTATACTGTGCACCAAAAAAAGTGTCAAGTCTCTTCCATGTATCATGTGAAGTATCATAGTTATCCACATGGTGGATATAGCTGTCGTCTAACTCCGGTTTGATAATGGCATGAGCCTTATCATCATTATTTTGCCAAGTGATTTCCAGGTATGCATCATGAGGCTTCTTTTCTTTGCCATTTGTAATGGCCCCTAGAGACCCTTCTTCATTAGGATGAGCTTGATGCGAGTCTTCCAGGTGTGAAACCGGATGCCTTTGAACTTGACAATTGGAGAGTCTTTTCCCATGTTGGAGTTTCAAAGGCAGTAGCAAATCAGCTCCAAGAATTCTCAAATTTTTGCTGTGTCAAGAGACACTAGGTGAGTAGTATAAGAGATACTAGTTATGACAAACTAAGTGTTACTTGCTTTGTTGGACTTGAGGTTTTCAAGAACCTTCAAAAATATGTTCCAAGAAATTGCTCCAAATCTTCCAAATCCCCTCCTTGATTTGATGCTGGTCTAGTTTGGTAGTAGACTTGAGTAACAAGGTGAAAATGAAGCTTGAGAAGGGCTATGCTTCAAAATATTTGCAAGAAAAAATCTCCAAAATCTTCCCTCCTCAATGGTTTGAGGATAAATCTTGCTGGAGTCTTCAATGGCCAAGCAAATCAGAGTGAAAATGTCTTAATCCAGGTGGTAGGAGAGAGAAAATTAAGAAGAGGAAAAGCTTGAGTAATCTTAGCTATGGTGGACTTGAGTTTAGGATTTCTAACTTGTTTGACAAAAATGACAACATCAGCACGTATATGCAAGCACTCCCGCCAATCTTGGGTGGGGAGTAGGCCTATACAAAAGGCTAAAAAAGCCCTATACTCGCAGGATGATGCACAGTATACACCAGAACAAAGATTGTACGACCAGATGAACCCAAAAACCATGCAACGATCATGAATCTTGATAATTCCAGAGCCAACGAGTAGCAATGTCGACAATTTAGGTGCTAGGATGAAGTGCCCTAAAGTGTAGAGCAAGCCCTTAGAAGAAAGCGTGTGAAGTTAGTGCATGTATTAAGAGATTTGAGAGCTAAATCCATATTCGGGATTTTGGGAATTTCCCATCAATATGGGAAAACCAAATCAAAATGGATTTCCTAATTTTTGGGAACTTCATTAATTTGGAACTCAATGCAATGGAACATATTACTACTTATGGTTGTTTCCAAGAGATTGAAAAAAACTAAAAAAGGTGGTGTTAATAAACACCTTAGTTTTAATATCCTTGAAAATATTCAAGTAAAATATTCAATTGTTGATGGATTCTTATAGACTCTCTTTGGCCTTCAATACAACCTTTGGGGGACTTTTAAAATTTTTTGGAGATTTTGTATCTTTCTTCATCCAAGAGAAGACAATGCTATCTATTGTTTCCCATCGTTCAGGATCTTTTTGGTTGCACATCCAATATTTATCCCAACAATTAACATGCGCCTCTACATTTGTAGCATTTTGATGACTACAAACTAGTGGTGCCCAATATTGTATATGTACATTGTTGAAGTTTTTGGAATTTCTATTTGTATCGACCACACTTTTTGCAACACCAATCCATATTGGATATACTGGATTTGAAGGTCTAACAAGCACAAAGTCATCTTTCTTAACATCAAGCATTGGTTCAAATGCATGTTTGGGTCTTTTGCTCAGAGGACCACAATAGTGATCATTCAACTCTTCCAATCCAATAAAGTCATCTGCATTATCTACATCCATATTGGTTACATCACTTTGTGTTCTTGGCCAAAAATCTATGAAAAATAAATCTTCTTGGACATTTGGAGTTTGAAGAATGTAGATCATATGTTTCCAATAATCAATCACTGGTGTTATAAACTTTGTGAACTCTGCTTCAGGTCCTTGTACATTTGACCATCTTTCCCAATACTTCAAATAATCTTTAACTCCACTTACTACTTCTTGATGATCCTTAACATACTCAAACATGGGGCACAACATTGGAACACCCTTTAGAAGAGTAGGCTTTCTTGCAATGTCTCTCTTCTATAATTCAATTCCTCCTTCTCTTGGTAACCAGTCTGGGGACTTTGGATGCATCTTCTATTGCATGATAGGTGTATTTCCTTGCATATAAAACCAAATTTGAAGAGGTTTTGAGTGACCAACAAGTGTATCTTTGGAACCACACAAGTATCCCTCAATGTATCTCTTAAAGTCAGGCACATGTGTCAATAAGAAAGGTGTAGGACTTGTCATTTGGCATGATTGAAAATGTTGCATAAGATGAGGAAAAGTGAAGTTCATGCTCGTCCTTAGCTTCTCTGAAATTTTGTTGAACATTGCATCGATGTCTTCATGTGTATGACCCACCATGAGAAACCCAAGCTCGATCATCTTGAATGTTCCTCGTGCAACAAGGAATGATAGATATGCAAAGAGATAGCAATTTTTATTTTCTGATCCACAATTATCAAGTTGAAGTAGTAAGTTCTCTGACAATCATTTGAAATGATGATGGTCATCTTGTGGTGTATTATCTTCCATGCATGATTTATTTTGTGCAACACCTTGATGGTGGTCTAGTGCTTTTTTTGAGTTGAGGGAATTTAGTAGCACACAAAGGTTGATCTCAGCATTCCATCTACTTGTAGATCACCATTTGCATGCCTGTGTAGTCGCTCCAAGTTCCTAAACCACAACGACAATGAGGCAATTGTGAAGTTAGGATCATGAGGCCATAGATCGAGTGAGAAATGTCCATATCTACCTTCTCCATGTCCATGTGTAATCATGCCTGTTAAAGAAACTAGTAGTTGAGTAGATCTTTCAGTCTCTTTTGATCAAAGCCTTAACCTAGGGATAGCTATCTTTTGCTGGTCCATTTTATCATGTATGATGCACAAGTTCTTATCTGGATCTAATATTGAGGCCAAGCGCCAACTATAGTATATGTTTCGATAACTTTGTTGTTGTAGCATGTGACATTCACGCTTCTTTAGAAGCACATTTCACTCTTGAAGACACTTTGTTGTTGCAAGTTTCTCTTTGATCTCTAAGAAAATACTACATTTGGAGAAGTCACTTGTCTTTGCTAAGGTTACATGCTTGAAATCTGTGTTCCAAATACGATTGAAGGTGAACAAGGACATTTACTTACATCTAATACCACTCAATGTTGTATTTACTTCTGCCCATATATCTACATGCTTGTAAACATTTGGGATGACCAATTGTGTCGCCCTTGATCCATCGTGCATTGTTCTACTCTTGTGTGGCATTTTCTCTGCATTCTTCTTAACAAAGTCTCTAAGGATGGCTCTTCCCATCTCTGTGTGATCCCAAGATGCTCTTATTACCCCCTTGTTTCCATGCATTGCCCTCCTCACGCCATGCTCAAAATGTGTTTTGTACCTGTAAAAAGATGTCTTTGGGATTCCATGAATCTCATACCATGCCCTTCCACATACCACTTGTCCATTGAAGATGAAGTTGTACTTTCTTGTTTCCAAGTAATCAATCCTGCATGATGATTCAAACTTGTCATAAACATAGTTTGTGCGGTCTTCAAATTGCAATCCCCAAAAGCATTTATGTAATTGTTGCATTGTTTCTCTATCAGCAAACTGACAACACTTTTCCCGGCAACAATGAATCATGGAAACCTGTGAAATGTGTCAAGAATCGCGTAGTGGGGGGACTTGCTTGAGCTACGACGCCAAACACACACAGAATGCACAAGGAGAAGCTCACTCTAGAGACAAGAAGAGAGATGGAGGCCAAAACGTTTTCTTGCTGGTTTTTTCTTCTTCTTCCACACACTTTACAATGTACACAAAGAATAGATAAGATACAACATAAAGGAAAGTGGCCTATTAAGTCAAACAATGCATAACCGACTACACTAGTCAACTAGCGCTATAACTATGCCAGTTGTAAATAGGTGTAACCACCTGAATATAATAAGTAATGAGTCAGTGGCCATGTGAGAGTCATAATGACCACCGACGTGCTAAGTGTAGACATGTGGACCCATCTAACCAGGCGGTCCATCATTAATGTCCGCATGCGTTGAGCTTGTCATCTCAACACTCCCCCTCAAGCTCAACTACATCTCTGCAACTCCAAGTAAGCTTCGAAAATTTTGAAGCTTATCTCTATCCAATGCCTTCGTGAAGATGTCAGCTATCTGATCCTGTGTGTTGACATACACCAAGTCAATCTCACCTGCTAGTACATTCTCTCTCACAAAGTGGTACTGTACTGTTGAGATATCGAGCTCCACTCGTGATACGCCAGGGTGACCATTGTGTATTTATGTCACTGACTTGTCAGTTTGCAGACGCGGTTGGTACACCGCCCATGAATAATAGCTACATGATAGCTATCCTTATCTACTCTAGTTCATGGCTCAGTTAGTATGCCACCTTAGTTAGTTGAGTTTGGTTTGAGACCCATATATAGGGTTCTTCTATTTCTTTGTACGAGAGTTCTTTTGGCTTACACAACTAAGAAGAGGAAAACTGTTTTCAGCCTCCACCTCTGTGTGTATTCCCCCATTGTGCAAGCAAGAAAGCTACAAGTGAGACTCCTTCCTTCTCTCCCACAATCTTGACATGGTATCAGAGCCTTGTTCGTGGTAAGGAGCTCAAGAAAGCAAGCCAAGCTCGCGGTGTTCTGGTAAGAGGAGCAGTGTTGCTTTCATTTTCTGTTTTGGGAGCAGATCTCTGCAGGTAGCACAGCCGGAAAGTGCAGGAGTGCATTGTCTCAGGTTGAGACGCCCTTCGCGGTGAAGCAAGAGGGCAGTATATGCTGCGGGCAAGATCTTTAGCTCTTGGCGACCCTTTTTTTTTATTTGAGGTCATTTCGGGGCCTGTTTTGAAGGCAGAAGTTTTCTGCACGCACTCAGGAAAAGGCCCTGTTTTATGTTGTGCGACCACTGTTCTACAGGTCGGTGAAAAGTTACCACAGAGATTGCATCGTATGCTTGTGTGCAGAGACATTGGGAGTTACAGAATCATCCCTGTTGCCTGTTGATGCAAAATCGTCACTAGGAAGTGACTGTGTGGTCAAATACCACTTTCGTCAGTTTTGCAGATTAGCCCTTGTGAGGCTGAAGCTGTGTTCTTTGCAGTGACAGAACTTTTTGCAGTGTTCTGTAATGGCGTCTGATTCTCTCTCACAGATTGTCACTGAAAAGCTTGACAAGAACAACTTCCAAGCATGGAAGTTTAGAATGACGAATTTCCTTATGGGAAAAGGATATTGGGAATTTGTTGCAGGAAATGAAGAAGAACCAGTTCTTCTTGATGTTCCCAATCAACAGCAAATGCAGGAATTTAAAGCATAGCATGAGAGAGCCAGAAAAGTTATGTATTGGCTGTCTATCAGTATTTCAGACTCTATGATTGTGCATATTCAGGATGCAAGTACGCCAAAGGAGGCATGGGATACTTTGTCAAAAATGTATAGCACAAATACTCAAGCCAGGAAAATGCAGCTCAAGCAAGAGTTGCATAATGTGCAAAGAGAAAATATGAGCATCAATGACTACCACATGAAGGTGAAGAAGATTGCAGATGCACTTGCTTCCATTGGGTCGCCAGTGGAAGATGATGATTTAGTTTCTGTGACCTTGAATGGTCTAGGAAAGGATTATGCGCAGTTTCGGACATCCATTTCCATCCATGAAAGATTTCCTGATTTTGAGGAGTTGATTGCTCTTCTAATTTCTGAGGAGGAGAGAAATGGTGGTGCATCTTCTTCAGGAGAAACTTCAAAAGAAGCTGTCTTCTACTCAAATGCTGGAAGAGGTAGAGGCAGAGGTAGAGGAGGCCGATTTGGAGGCCGTGGTAGAAATCAGAATATGCAGCAAACTCAAGAAAACCAGTCCTATGGAGGAGGACGTGGTAACTCTAGAGGCAGGGGGAGCCAAAGAGGTCGTGGTGGATGGCAAAGAGGCCAAAATGCAAACAGTAATGTTGAATGCTACTATTGTGGTAAAATGGGTCATATGGCTAAAGACTGCTATAAAAAGCAGAATGACATCATGAATGGAAAACTGCAACAAGAAAATTATGCATCCTCTAGTAGACAGGGTGATGACAGAAATGAGCATCTGTTTATGGTGCAGCACATGAACAATTCTGTGACAAGTGCAGAAGAAAGCAACGATCTATGGTATGTTGACTCAGGTGCATCAAACCACATGACAGGTCATGCAGAATGGATGGAGGATGCAAGGAAAATGGAAAAACCAGGATTTGTGGAGACTGGTGATGATACTGCACATCCTATTGTGCAGATTGGAAAAAATTCTTTGTCTATGGAGGATGGGAAAAAGAAATACCTGTCCGATGTATTTCATGTCCTGAATATCACCAAGAATCTGGTTTCTGTTGGTCAAATGGTTGAGCAGGGCTTGCAGGTCAGATTTAATCCTCATGGATGCTTTGTTGAGGATATGAAAAATAAAGGTCGCTTGATAGCAAAAGGAAAGAAGAAGGGCAGAATGTTTACATTGGATGCAGACATGTCTGAATTGAGTGCAGCAATATTTGCACATGGGACCGGTGTAGTTGCAGATATTGATATCTGGCATAAACGCATTGGTCATGTTAATGTACAGCGACTTAAATCAATGCAGGCCTAAAATATTGTTGCAGGATTGCCAAAATTCAAGGTTGCAGAAATGCATAAGGTATGTGAAGCCTGTCAGTTTGGAAAACAGGCAAGGAAACCATTTCCTAGACATGTTCAAGAGAGTAAGAAGCCATTGGAATTAATCCACTCTGATGTGTGGACTACTAAAGCTGCATCTCTTAGAGGCTGTCATTATTTTGTCAGTTTTATTGATGACTATAGCAGAAAAGTTTGGGTGTATTTTATGAAAAAGAAAAGTGAAGTTTTTGGGCATTTCAAAACTCTTAAAGCTATGGTTGAAAAAGAAACAGGCCTGCAAATAAAATGCCTAAGGTCAGATGGAGGGGGAGAGTACCTCTCAAATGAGTTTGCAAGGTTCCTGCAGGAGCATGGCATAAAGCAGCAATATTCATGCAGTCATACCCCACAACAAAATGGAATTGCAGAAAGGAAAAACAGGCATATTGGAGAGGTATCTCGTGCCATGCTCAATGAAAAAGACTTGCCAGATTTTTATTGGGCTGAAGCAGTTGCTACAGCAGTCTACATAATGAACAGGACTCCCAGTGCAGCAATACATGGAATGACTCCAGAGGAGAGGTATACTGGTAGGAAACCAGATATTTCTCATTTGAAAATTTTTGGTTGCATTGCCTATGTACATGTGCCAGATGAGTTGAGATCCAAGTTGGATCCAAAAGCTGAGAAGTGCATCTTTATTGGTTACTCTCTGCAACAAAAAGGGTATAGATGCTATAACCCTTCTACTCGTAAGTTTACAGTGAGCAGAGATGTTGTTTTTGATGAGATGAGTAGCTGGTATAAACCAGTAAATGTGATTGATGATGTAGATACACAAAATGGTAATGCTGCACAGAATTTACAGCAGCAGTCACAAAATATTAGTGGACCTGGAGCGTCCTCTAGCAATGGGTCACATTCTTCGCCATGGACAGGCAGATTGAGATCAGTAGAATCGTCTCAAAGCAATGCAGATAGTGGTATGCAGGTATCACGAAAAGGAAAAGAGAAGGTTGATCAGCCCATGTTTGATGTGAATGCAGGTCACTCTTATGTGGATGGTGAATCCAGTGGCTCAGAACAGAGCATTAATGATGAGTTGGGTATTCCTTCTATTGTTACACCTGGAGTAAGGAAGACCAGGGATGTTTTGAGAGCACCTGGGAGTGAACCTACTTTGCGCAGGTCTACGAGAGCTAGGTACCCTGTGGATAGGCTAAAATATGATGGATTTATAGCCATTCACTATGCATATATGGTTGAAGTGATACAGGAACCAGAACCCACTTCTTTTGAGGAAGCCATGGGAAAAGAAAAATGGGAGAAAGCCATGGATGAAGAAATGGATGCCTTGGAAGCAAATGCTACATGGGAATTGGTACCTTTGCCTAAAGGTAAGAATGCAATTGGCTGTAAGTGGGTTTATAAGGTGAAGCACAACGCAGATGGTTCTGTGAACAGATACAAGGCAAGATTAGTAGTCAAGGGGTATGCACAAACATATGGCATTGACTATGAAGAAACATTCAGTCTGGTTGCAAGGATGGCAACCGTAAGAGCAGTCATTGCTATGGCTGCATCAAAGGGATGGTCTTTACATCAGATGGATGTAAAGAATGCCTTCTTGCATGGTGATTTTCAAGAAGAGGTCTATATGGAGCAGCCACCAGGTTATGTGCATGCTGTTCATCATGAGTTTGTTTGCAGGTTGAAGAAAGCCTTGTATGGCTTGAAGCAAGCACCTAGAGCATGGTCTGACAAGATAGGACAGTATCTTGTCACTATTGGCTTTCAGATTTCCAAGGCAGATTTCTCACTCTATGTGAGAAAAACAGAGAAAGGTATTATGCTACTTGTCATTTATGTTGATGATTTGATTATGACAGGTGACAGTGATGAAGATATCCTTCATGTGAAAATGCTATTGAAGCAGAAGTTTGAGATGAAGGATTTGGGAGAGCTACGTTATTTCTTGGGCATTGAGGTGATTAGATCACCAAGTGGGATACAGCTCTTGCAGAGGCAGTATGGATTGGACATGCTGTCCAAATATGGGATGACAGGCTGTAAGCCTATTTCAGTTCCTTTGGAGCAGAATGTGAAGCTGAGCACAGATGCAGGTGAGCTTCTAGAAGACCCTACTATGTACAGACGCATAGTAGGAAGTTTGATTTATATGACTATTACCAGGCCAGATTTGAGCTATGTGTTGGATTGGTAAGTCAGTTTATGCAGGCTCCAAGGAAACCACATTTGGATGTGGCTAGACGCATACTCAGGTATGTGAAGTCCACATTGCAGTATGGACTATTTTATGAGACTGGGGTTCAGATATAGTTGCATGGATACACTGATGCTGATTGGGCTGGTAGTATTTCTGATAGACGATCTACCAGTGGGTATGTGTTCTCTTTTGGGAGTGTTGCAGTCACTTGGAGCAGCAAGAAACAGCCTACAGTTGCCTTGTCGAGCACAGAGGCTGAGTATAGGGGTGCAGCAATGGCTGCATGTGAGGTAGCTTGGTTGCATAAGCTACTTTATGATATGCATCAGGCTACAGATGGGCCAGTTGTCATTTATTGTGACAACATGAGCAGTATACACTTGGCAAATAACCCAGTCTATCATGCTAGAACAAAGCACATTGAGGTGCATTATCACTATGTGCGAGAGAGGGTTTTACTAGGTCTTATTGATCTAGTTTATGTCAGCACAGAGGATCAGGTAGCTGACATATTCACGAAGGCATTGGGCGGAGAGAAGCTGCGCAAGTTCAGAGACCTGCTTGGTGTGCAGGAATTGGGATTGAGCTCGAGGGGGAGTGTTGAGATATCGAGCTTCACTCGTGATACGCCAGGGTGACCTTTGTGTATTTATGTCACCGACTTGTCAGTTTGCAGACGCGGTTGGTACACCGCCCATGAATAATAGCTACATGATAGCTATCCTTATCTACTCTAGTTCGTGGCTCAGTTAGTATGCCACCTTAGTTAGTTGAGTTTGGTTTGAGACCCATATATAGGGTTCTTCTATTTCTTTGTACGAGAGTTCTTTTGGCTTACACAACTAAGAAGAGGAAAACTGTTTTCAGCCTCCACCTTTGTGTGTATTCCCCCATTGTGCAAGCAAGAAAGCTACAAGTGAGACTCCTTCCTTCTCTCCCACAATCTTGACATGTACCTCAATATGTTTTGTTCTGGCATGGAACACAGGGTTCCTAGCCAACTGTATACTACTCATGTTGTCACAATAAATGATAATTGGACCTTTCACCTGCACATCTAAATCAGCCAATAACTTTTGCAGCCATACTACCTTACATGCTGCAACAGCATCACCTCTATACTCAGCCTTTGTACTCGACAAAGCAACTATAGTTTGCTTTTTGCTGCTCCAAGTAACTGTTGCACTACCAAGAGAGAACATGTATCCGCGGGTAGATCTTCTATCAGACATACTACCAGCCCAATCTGCATCTGTGTATCCAAACACTTGTACATTTGTACCTGCCTCATAGAAAAGTCCATAATGTAATGTGGACTTCACATATCTCAATATGCGACTGACTGCATCCAAATGTGGCTTTCTAGGTACTTGCATAAACTGACTCATAAGACTGATAGCGTAGCTCAAGTCTGGCCTTATGATGGTTATGTAGATCAAACTCTCCAATGTCCTCCTGAACATAGCAAGGTTTTCTATCTCATCCCCAACATTAGCACTAAACTTTACATTTTGCTCCAACGGGACTGAAAGTGGTTTGCATGTTGTCATACCATACTTGGACAACATATCCAAGCCATACTGTCTTTGGGACAGCCATATACCATCATCACATTTGATCACCTCAATGCCAAGGAAGTACCTTAGCTCACCTAAATCCTTCATCTCAAACTTCTTCTTCAAAAAGTCATTGACTTCAGCAATCTCACTATCATTATCACCTGTAATAATCAAGTCATCCACATAGATGACTATGATGACCAAACCTGCATCTCCCTTTCTCACATAAAGTGAGTGATTAGCATCAGAAACATAAAAGACAATATTGACAAGATACTCTCTGATCTTGTCAGACCATGCTCTAGGTGCTTGCTTGAGCCCATAGAGCGCCTTCTTCAACTTGCACACATACATGGGATGCTCTAAATCTTCATAACCTGCTGGCTGATCCATATACACTTCTTCCTGCAAATCACCATGCAAGAAGGCATTCTTCACATCCATTTGCTGCAGCCTCCAACCTTTGGTTGCTGCCAAAGCAATCACATATTTGACAGTTGCCATCCTAGCAACTGGACTAAAGGTTTCTTCATAATCTATGCCATATGTATGAGCATAGCCTTTTGCAACCAGCCTAGCTGTGTACCTACTAATAGAACCATTTGCATTGTGCTTAATCTTATAAACCCACTTACATCCAATAGCTTTCCTGCCCTTCAGTAATGATACTAGATCCCAAGTCTTATTGGCCTCTAATGTAGCCATCTCCTCATCCATTGCTGCATCCCAATGAGTATGACCAACAGCATCCTCAAAACAAGTGGCTCAACATCCTGAACTAGTTTCACCATATAAGCATAATGGTGAGCTGCATAACCTTCAAAACCAAATCTTTTAATAGGGTATCTGACCCTGCTAGATCTGCGTACCATCGGATCACTCAATGGAGCCTTTACATTGCTATGAGCTCTCTGTACACCTGGTGTCCTGATAAAAGGAATACCAAGCTCATCATCCAAGCTCTCTAAGCCACTGGAGTCTCCATTAAGAACTACATCAATGCCATTTGACACTTTATTCTTTTCTTTGTCTTTACCTGTGGTGCTACTAGATGCACCTGAAGATGTAGAGCTACTCCTTAGTCTCCTAGACCAAGGACTACCAGATGATGTCTCTGGTCCACTAAGAGTCCGTGATTCTTGCTTTTCAGCTTGCACATGAGTGTCATGATCATCATCATCATCCAATGCATCACCACTAGATGCATACAACTTGCTTATTTCATCAAAGATGACATCCCTGCTCACTTTGAACTTACATGTGACAGGGTTATAACAGCAATACCCTTTCTGCTCTAAAAAGTATCCAATAAAGACACATTTTTCTGCTTTTGGATCAAGCTTCTTCCATAGCTCATCTGGCACATGAACATATGCAACACAGCAAAATACCTTCAAGTGTGATACATCAGGCTTCTTGCCAGTAAAGCACTCTTCAGGAGTCATCCCATGAACTACAGTTGTGGGAGTTCTATTTATAATGTTGTATGGACAGCGTCAGACCAAAAATGTTTGGGCATATTCTTTTCAGCCATTAATGCCCGTGCAACTTCTGCAATATGCCTATTTTTTCTTTCTGCAACACCATTTTGCTGTGGGGTATACCTGCATCATGTGAACTGTCTCTTTATCCCATGAGACCTCAGAAAATCATTGAACTCATTTGAGAGGTACTCTCCCCGTCCATCTGACCTCAAACACTTTACTTTCAAGCCTATTTCTCTTTCAACTGCAGCCTTGAAAGTTCTAAAATGCTCAAACGCTTCACTCTTTTCCTTCATAAAATATACCCACAGCTTTCTAGAATAATCATCAATGAATGTGACAAAGTATGAACTGCCTCCAAGAGATACATTTTGTGTAGGCCCCCAAATATCTGTATGCACAACATCAAGGATATTTATGCTTACATCTTTGTCATGTGAAAAGTGTTGTCTTGCCTGCTTTGTTACCAAATTGACATGCTTCGCATACCTTATGAAATTCTGCAACTCTAAATGTAGGCAAACCTGTAACCAACCCTTTGGACTGCATTAATTTCATCCTTTGTACATTTGCACATCCAATGCGTTTGTGCCAAATTTCAATATCTGCAACAACACCTTTCCCTTAGCACATGCTCCATAGCAAATAGGTGACCTCCAGGTGATCCACCTCTAGGTCCATAACTTGTACTACCGTAAGTGCCTGCATAGTGGCCATATTGGGTCCTTCCATGATCCCTATACATGGCATTCTATTTTTGATAACAATTCCTCTCAAAGTGACCAAACTGCCCACAATAATGACAAGTGCCATCTCTTTGTGAAGAAGGACTAGACTGTCCTCTACCTCTAGGGAAAGATCTCCCCCTGCCTCTATGCATGAAGTCACCATGACCAAAGTTACCTCTTCCACGAGCAAAACCATAATTACTATGACTAAGTGAAGAGCCTCTAGCTCTAGATGAGCTGCCATGACCTCTCTGGTGATAAAAAACACTATCTTCACCTGCATTTTTGCCATTGCTAGATGCATTCAATCCCAACTTGATTTCTTTTGTAAGTAGCAATCCAATAAGCTCCTCAAAGTTAGGCATAGAGCCTCCTCTAACTGAAATAGAGGTATCCAAAGATTTCAAAGCTGGTCCAAGTCCATTTAGTGTCACTGACACAAAATCATCATCATCAACAGCAGGTGCATTAATGGATGCAAGGTCTTCTACAATTTGCTTGATTTCTACCACATAGTCATTGATACTGCGATTGCCTCTCCATGCACCATGTAATCTCTGCTTGAGTTGTATCTTATGAGCCTCTCTACATGTTCCACACAATTTTTCTATGATTTTCCATGCCTCCTTACAAGTACTTGCCTTTTTTATATGAGGAATCAATGTTTCTGAAATACATATGGAGATCCAATGCAAAACTTTCCTATTCTTCCATGTCCAATCCTTGTACGCTTTCTTTTTCTCTTCAGTTGGATTTTCAAGAACTTCTGGACATTCATCATCACCTATTATGAGGTCCCATAGACCTCTACCCATCAAAAAATTCTCCAACCTGTAAGACCAAACACTATAATTGTCTTTGGTCAATTTGTCTCCCACAATTTGAGTGATCTGTGCCGTGTCAAACATTATGGTTGCTGCAAATTCAAAAAAAAACACCAATACAAACTGTCCACAAATTATATTCAGTAGTATGCCCCAATCCAGAACATCAATGGTTCAATCTAAAACCAAAAAGCATCAAACATAGTCCAAAAATGCATGTAAAAATAGCTTCCAGCAATATGATTGTCATACATGTGTCCAAAATCTGTCATATACATCCCTTTGGGCAATTCACCCAGTTTGTCATCCGCTGTAGGCTATTCCTCTCTCAGTTCTTCTTGACTTCCAAGATAAAGCATCAAATCAAAGGTCCTCAATGCTACAACAACTCTTGTGATCAATTCCAGATCAAAAGAATGAAGCTGTTAAGATTTTGACCTCCTTGATAACTTCATCATAATCCTCCGTAAACTTCACTTTGTCTTCTTCTTTGACATCTCCTTTTTGAGGCTTGGTCAAAATTAACACACAGAAAGTTGGACGTTTGGTAACACCAGCAACAGCAAGGTCCTCTTTAGAGGACACATAGATATATGGAACTTTAGCTTCTTCGCAGAGCACATGAACATGAGTAATCACGTCAATTGGAGATATATCATCGGCAATGACACAGAGTCCTTTCTTGCATCGTCTCACCAATTTCACTACCTCCTTTATGCCTCATTTCAGCTGCTTCAACTCGGAAGCGCGGCATACGACCTTCAGAGTGTGCTTGCAGAGCTTCTTTCCTGCGAGAGGTCGAGCGATGGGAGAGACGGACAGGACTCTTCTCTTCTCCTTCTTGGCACTGTTGGAGGAGAAGATTTACTTGCAGTGTACAATATCGTTGTCCTATCTCCGCTGCCGTCGAGTACTGCTGCTTCATTGGAGGCCTCGCTTGGTCCACCAACGATCGTAGCCTCAGAGATGCCTTTAGCACCTTCGGCGAAGTGATCGAGTCCAAGGTTATCAATGACAGAGGGACTGGTAGATCTCGTGGTTTTGGCTTTGTGACATTTGCTGAGGAGCAGTCTGTGATGGATGTTATTGAGTCAATGAATGGAAATGAGCTGGATGGTAGAAACATTACTGTTAACTAGGCTCCAAGTAGAACTGATGAAGAGGCCGTAGAGAGGGCTCTGCTTGCTCCTCCTTCCTCCTTTGCAGTGGCAGTGTAGGTAGGCAACCCTTAGTTCCTCCAATGAGAAGTTCTAGAGAGAAACAATCTAAATGCCTCCCTAAGAGACAATCTATATTTTCTTTCTCAAACGAGACTTTCCAGAGAGAAGCAATCTCGATGTCTCCTACGATCTCCTTCCTCTAAGCTGTGATGGGGGAGAGCAGGAATTATACTAAGAGGTTGGGTGTTCCTTTGCAGAGAGCTGCTATTGAGGGATGAGCTTGGCTTTGATACCACAATGATAAACTGAAGTGGAGGGAGACCATGAGATAGATCAGATTAGAGGTCAGGGAGCTCCATGTTTTCTTCTCCTCCATGTTTTCTTCTCCATTTCTCAAAACTCAACTACCACAAGTGGTATCCTCAAAAGATAGATACCCCAAACTTAAGGACACTTTACATATGCTTCTATTTTAGATACATACATCCATAGGATATGACTTAGGATATGTCGTATTTATCAACAACCTCGGTGGTAGGCACCAGGAGGGTTGGGATAGGATGGATAGGGGCTTTACCCTTGCCATCAGTGATGGCTGGCAGTATGATCTTTGGCACCTGAGTGCTTGAGCCTGGCCCCTCATCCCTAGGCGGGCTCAAAGCTCCTAGGTCATCTTCTCTACTTTGTTGCTCTATAGACTGACATGTGGCTTCGGCCATGTCTTCCTCCTCCTTCCTTCTCATCTCCTCCTCTTCCTCAATAGCCCTTCTCTCCCTCTCTTCATCTGCTTTCCTAGATTCTTCCTCCAATTTATCTACTTTTTCTTTTTCTTTCTTCTTCCTCTCTTCGGCCTCCTGTTTTGACACCTTCTTGGCTTTCTTGGCTTCTTCCTTCGACTTTTCTGCTTCCTGTTTCTTTTTCTTCTCCCTCTCTTCTGTCTCTTTGAGGGATTCCCTTTTTTCTCTCTAAGTCCTCCTTCTCTATTTGCGGCCTTCGTCCTGCTTCTTCTTTGGTGTCCTCCTCTTCTTAGGTTTCTTTGCTTAATTTTTGCTTGACTATTCCTTTTTTTCTCCCCCTTCTTCGTCACTTTCAATCCTATCGCTAGACAACTCTTGGTCCTGGTGAGGGGGCGATATGTCAAGTTTTTCTCATTCTTCTTCCTCTACATCCTGTGCCTCTTATACTACCTCCTGGATGAGGGTAGTCAAAACACTTCCATAGCCAATGAAAGAGGCTTTGGATGAGGCTGTAACGTGTCCACTAGTATCATCCAGGACACATCTTAGCAGTCCATTGGAAAGGATGTCTAGAAAACTCCGCCGGGCACTCCCATGGAATGTTACGGGTTTTGCGATCTAGGTCTTCCCACGTCTGCCACATAGCGGAAGTATCCTGGCCGTTCCCACTTAGGATCGATCGGAATTAGGGTTTTCTTGATGGGTCATTAGCTAACAGCAACTAGCGTCAGACCCGAGCGAACTACTTTACGCAGAAACGCCAGGTCCGAAGCGGATTCACGCTGCACTTGGTTCAAGGAGAATGGGAAACGAGAGGGATGCAAAGCTCAACCTCTCTGCCATAAGGCATAGTCCCATTCCGTTCCCCTAAAACAATGTAAATCGGGTAAGACGTAACTCTAGGTCATCGTTCTCGTTATTTGTTTTGATGATGATGATCATTCCGCTGTTCTTCGAGATTTTTGAGAAAAGTTCTCGGCTAACCGGGACCACCCAACCATAGGACGGACCCACGGCCCATCCTCCGCACTTTCCTCGGTTTGTTTTAGTTATGTAATTATCTAACACATTAATTTGACATATAACAATCAGCTTCTTTAATTAATCCTGTTAAGCACTGGTTCCTTCACGTAATCTTATCACGTGACATAGAAAAAAAATATCAAGCAAGTTCTTTTTTTTACATTTCATCATTTTATCTTTGAAATACAAGGAGTTCCGTCCATAGGCTTGTCCATAATCCGCCCGAAGGCTATCCAATAATCCATAGTGATCACTATTCCAAGCTTCTGCCCGTAAACTAGTATGCGGGCCTCGAGATCCAATCCTGAGTCACGCTAGCCTCTTGTGCAGGACCCGGAAGGCGAGGGATTTACGGTCAGAGCCCCCCTGGCACCCAAGCGTCCTCCTACTCCAAGTAGAGATCAACGGAGAGACCTCTCGCGGTGGGTTCGGTCTACGTTCCCGGCGCGGTGAACAACCCCCTTGGTTAGGGTTAGGCAGGTAGTCGGGGGTAACTGAAACTGCCTCTTTCTTCAGGCCTTTAACCTGAAGTATAGGTACTCATTTAATTTGTAATTCATAATTCAAATAGAGACCTAAAATCTCTAGCAAGCAAAAACATTTCCATTAATCAACCGTGTTGTTTGGCAAACTGCTAAGGAAGTGTTCTTTCCTTTTGAGTGTATTAGCACTCGTTCCCAAGGTGTCTTGTAAATTGGCAAGATCCTTTACATTCCGGTTTAGGGCGTATCTTATTAACACAACTTGGTCAACCCTTAGTTTTCGGTTTACAAATTTCCTTATTTAGAAGGATATCCAAAAATACGTCCTTTTGCAAGATAACTTGCGTAGGGATCTGCCATCCTTGATGAGGGCTTTTACCCTTTCACCTTGTGAATCAATCACAAGACTAAATGATTTCGTACTTGCTGCACAAGTCTTGCGATGGAATAATCCGTTTTAGATCTTTTAAGCTGACGTATGACGGGCCTAGGGTTTCTTTTTTAAGAACCTTAGGGACAAACCCTAGTTCTTTATCTTTACGAATTTATTGACCCAACAATAAGGAAAGTAGTCAAGTGCTTAGGGTATGAATATTTCTATGTTTAGATTGGTTTAGTTAACTTTTGGAAGGTAATATTAATCGTCTTGTCACGGTTTTGCTATCCTTGTGACAATTTACTTTTCAGTCAATACAGTTCAATTTAAACTTCCGTTTTCCTTACAGATGAACTCATGCCAAATAACAATATTTGCCTTGCTAAGATGTGCAATTAGCAAAGATAACTTTCTAGTAATTTGAGCAACGAAAGAAACCTTTCATGAATTTAACCATTTACAATGACTCATTGCAAAAGGAATAAGGCTAATGGTGCAAGATATTATTTCTACACCTTTAGGACTAAAATATACTACTATAGTAAATGGATAATCTTGCTCGTAATTTATAATGCTTGACGCAACTCGAAGGAAACTAAGTTCTATTCATTATCATTCATTCAAATAAGCTAAACTCCTTCATTACAAATAACTCGGACAAATATATCCTATCCCTAACAATTTCTCTTTGCATGATCGACTTAAAAACCGAATTAAAGCCAAGAAGAAAAACCTGGTTTTGGGGGTGAGATATCCACATGGATACCGGGAGATGATCCTCTCGCGGCTACGCCTTGGACTTTCTTAGGAGGCATCGCAAATGTGGTCCGTCGAACGTGGAAGCAGCTTTACAACTCCTCCTTAGAATTCCACCGTCGCTCCCTTGTACCGTTCTTCAGAAGTAGTTTTTGGAAAGCTTCCTCCTTGAATTCGGGAATTCGAAAGGGTGTTTTAGAAACTTTTACAACTAAGACCCATTGAAGCCATGGGGAAGGCTTAATGGCCTTTGTAAGCTCGCACGAATGGGAATAACAAGGTGTGGAAAAGACATAAGGTGCAGGAGAGTTCTAAGGAAAATAGTAACTGTAAAGGTTATAAGTAAGGGTCTAAGGACCCTTAGGCAATTTAGGAGGAAAGGGGCTTATGAGGGTTTACACACGTAGGGGGGGAAATGATTCCGAGGCCAATGAGGAAGGGCTAAAGGAAAATTTAAAAAAACACGGGGGTTGGGTTCCAACTATGGGAAGGGGTATATAATGCTTTAAACACGGGGGTAATAAAAAGGGTTTTGTAAGGCACAAGAAGGGGGTGAAAGGGCTTTTGAAGCCCGTAAGAAAGGGCTTAAAGGTTAAATCATAGGGGGCGGATAGTTTCGAAGCTAGGGAAAAGGGCTTTTAGGGATTATACACGGGGAAAAAAGAATTAAGACCCTTAAGGCCTTTGTGCTCTTGGGGGGAGTGACTCCAAAGTGAAGGGAAGGGGTTTTTGCACAAGGGTGAAAGGGGACTAAAAGGTTTTTTCAAAACCCGACAGGGGGGGTTTTGACATGGGGGTGAAAGGGGGCTAAGGAAGCCCTTTAGAAGCTTCCCCACGGGGGGGGGGGGAACTTAAACGGCGACTGGCGGCAAATTAGACAAGCGGCGAGGGCCGCGACTGCAGATGGCGGCGACCTCTCCTGGCTCCACAGCAGCCGCCAGGAGTTTGACGTCTCCTCCCTCCACTCTTGATGGATGATAGCAGCCTCACGCGGTGCTTCTCCCTCCCTCTTGATCTCCCCGGCATGACCAACAGAACTCGCCTCCTTCCTCCAGCCTTTCATCAACACGAGGGTTTCAGCAGAGCGATGCCTACGACCGCCTCCCTCTAATCCTTCCCTCCCCCCACAGGGGGTTTATATGGGAGAGGGAGAGGTACCTCCCCTCCCCCACGCGGTTCGTGCATGGATTTCATCCCCTGTACGGCATCCAACAAGGATGCTCAGTCATCCTTGCTATTCCCCTCCCCTCCAGCATGACAGTCGCTGGGGGAAATAATAAAAAAATTTCCCTTATTCCTAAAGCTTATCCTTTTGGCTTCCTAAGAGGAGGTTCCCACGTAACTAAACAGTTTTTCTTTTTCTTTTAACTCGTTTAGGTAAGTGGAGCTCAAGATACGTTGTAGATAACTTGAAAATCACACCGTCAGTGTATTTTTGGATGCTGGAATTCCCTTGCATGACTATCACATGGGTTAGAAATATTATCACAACGGAAATATTACATTCTCTCCCCCTTGGAGGAATTGAGATGTCCTCATCTCGAGGTAAACAATACTGATGGATGAGAGTGCCTTCATCTACCCAGGTGGCATCTTCTTTGGAATAATCTTTCCACTGGACGAGGCATTCTCTTAAGGTTCTAGATCTTAACTGTCTCTCCCTAACATCTAAGATCCTATCCGGCCTTAGTTCAAGGACTCCTTGACTAGGCATTACAATTTGTTGGTCATCAAGTACATGATTAGGGTTGGGTACATACTTTTTCAATAGGCTGATATGGAATACATTGTGAACCTTTAGGTTCTCTGGGAGTTGCAATCTATAAGCATTGGGTCCTAGGCATTTGAGGATTTTGTACGGCCCACAATATCTTGGACTTAGCTTCTTGCATTCTCCTAGGGATAGAGAACTCTTTTTAGGGCGTACCCGAATGACGACCATGTCTCCTTCTTCGAAGACTCTTTCTTGACGTTTCAAATCTGCGTATGCCTTTTGTCTATCCTTGGCCGCTTGTATGTCTTGTCTTATTGACTTTATTTGATCATCCATGTCTTCCAACATCTGTCTTGACGCTTCAACTCTTAGGGTTGGATCAGAAAAGTTTAGGGGACTTCGACAATCATGACCATACAATGCCTGGAAAGGAGTCATCAGAATGCTCTGCTGGTAAGAAGCATTGTAGGCAAATTCAACTAATGGCAAGTATTGAATCCACCTCTTCGGCTCTCGACAGCAGTATGTCCTAAGCATATCCTCGATGATTTGATTTACTCGCTCTGTTTGGCCATCCGTTTGGGGATGGTAAGCGGTGCTAAAATAGAGTTGAGTCCCAATAGCTTCAAAGATAGCTCTCCAGAAGTGTGATGTGAAGAGAGAATCTCGATCACTAATGATTCTTCTAGGTAACCCATGTAATTTGAATATCTCCTTGATAAACAATCTTGCAATGTCAGAGGCTTTGTAGTTTGTCTTTACTGGTATCAGGTGTGCAACCTTGGTAAGCATGTCAACCACAACCATAATGGAATTGTATCCTCCTTGGACTTGGGGTAAGCCCACAACAAAATCCATACTGATGAATTCCCATTTCATTTGGGGAATGTCAAGGGGTTGCAGTTTCCCTGGCATCATGACATGTTCGGCTTTGATACGTTGGCAAGATAAACACTCAGTGACATATTTGAGAACGTCACCTTTAAGCCTCTCCCAATGGTAGCTCTTCCTAACTGCATTAAGAGTCTTAGCATAGCTAGGATGTCCTGAAAAAGGAGAATCATGAGCTTCCCATAATATCTTCTATTTAAGTGACTGGCTTGCTGGTATACACAGCCTTGTTCTGTAGTAGACAAGTCCCTTATCAATGGAAAATTCCTGATACTTAGCTTGCAACTTCTGATTCTGCTCCTTGGTAGATATTTCCTTTATCATTGTTTGGTAGGCCAAATCATGGCCTGCTTCCTCTCTAGCTAGTTCAAGTATAGGGTTGTTTGGCATAGATACTTTTGTAGCCAGAGATCTGGCCGTTGATGGATTCTGCAAGATTAGGGAATTTAGGAATGCCTTGCGACTGAGTGCATCGGCAACTACATTTTTCTTCCCTGGTCGGTACTTGATTTCAAAATCATATTCCTCCAATACTTCAATCCACCGACGTTGTCTCATGTTGAGCTCGTTCTGGGTAAAGATCCATTTGAGACTCTTATGATCGGTTACTAGAGTAAACTTATTACCCAACAGGTAGTGTCTCCAAAGCTTTAGAGTATGGATGACAGCTAGTAATTCCAGATCATGCGTGGCATAATTCTTTTCATGACTCTTCAATTTTCTTGAAGAGTATGCTACTGGATGACCTTCCTGCATAAGTACACACCCCAAGGCCAGAATGCTAGCATCAGTTACTACCTCGAACTCCTTATTGAGGTTAGGAAGTTTTAGAATAGGTGCTGATACCAAACTTTGCTTCAATTTGTCGAAGCTATTTTGTTCGAAAGTTGACCATGTAATGGAAGTCTGCTTCTTTAGTAAGTCTGTAAGAGGTGCTGCAATCAAAGCATAGTTTTTGATGAAGACCCTATACCATCCTGTCAATCCAAGAAAGCTACGTATCTCTTTGACGGATACTGGTATTGGCCATTCAAGCACATCTCTGACCTTGGCTGGGTCTACTGATATTCCTTCTGATGATACTATGAATCCCAGATATTGAATCTGACGCTTGAAGAATGCACACTTCTTCATTTTTGCATATAGCTTATGAGACCTCATTGTCTCAAGGACAATCCGAAGTTGAGGTTCATGATCTTCTTCCTGTTTAGAATAGACTAAAGTGTCATCGAAGAAGACAAGTACGAAATCATCAAGATATGGTCTAAAGATATCTTGCATTAATCTATTGAAGGTGGCAGGTGCATTTGTAAGCCCGAATGACATAACCAGGAACTCAAAGTGCCCATATCTTGTATTGAAGGCCGTCTTTGGAATATCTTCTTCCTTGATCCTTATCTGATAGTAACCTGACCTGAGATCAATCTTGGAGAAGATCTTTGCACCTTGAAGACAATCGAGAAGCTCATCTATTCTAGGAATAGGATACTTGTTTTTGAATGTTGATTGATTCAACCCTCGGTAATCAATACATAGTCGAAGGGTCCCATCTTTCTTTTTCTGGAATAGTACTGGAGCTCCCCACGGTGAGTTGCTAGGCCGGATGTAACCCTGATCTAACAGTTGCTTGAGTTGTTCCTTCAACTCAATTGGTTCCGGTATGGACATTCTATAAGGTCTCTTTGTAATTGGTGCAGCTCCAGGCACTAGCCTAATCTCATGATCTACTTCTCTTTGAGGCGTAAGTTCAATTAATTCCTCAGGGAATACGTCAGCATATTCCTTTAGCCAAGAAGGTCCTTCGTGAGACTCTTGCTTTTGATCTAACTTGTTGAGTTTGATCAGGTAAACGGGTAATCCTTTTCTAACTCCTTTTATGATCCGAGATACTTTGGCTAATTGGATTCTTGGCACTCCTGCCTCACCTTGAGTTGTGACAAATTCCCTTTCAGAGTTTCGAAAGGAAACTTGACCCTTTCCACAGTGGATGTGGGCATCGTTGGGCTTAAGCCAATCCATCCCAAGTAGACACTCATGGATACCTAAATTCATGACTCTGAATTTGACTGAAGTCTTCTTTCCTCCCAGAAAGAATTCCACCTTAGCAGTTTGCCTAGTACAAGTTACCTCACGACCGTTTGCCAACTCCACAAGCAGGGTAGGTGCTTCTACTGTGGTTATTCCTAAACTTTTTGCACATGCTGGTGAGATAAACGAATGTGTACTGCCACAATCAATCAAGGTTTTGAAACCTTTACCTTGATAGTCCGACGGTGTCTGAATTACCGAAAACTCGCGATTCGACCCTTTCTTGTGTAAAGCGGCATGGACTGTCGCTTTTTCGAATGCAGCTTCCATAGTCGGATCTTCCTCTTCTTCTTCTTCGCATCTTTGCCTATTGGAAATGCAAGCGTTTCTTCCTCTTCCACGGGTAACGGCTCCTTGTCCGCGGCCTGCACCTTGGAAAGGCGTTTGACGATGTCGTCCGCTGAGCTTGGGACATTGCCTCTTGAAGTGACCGGGTTCGTTGCAATGGAAACATCGGAGGTTTCGGCCATTACTTTGAGTAGGAACAAAGTTGTTGACGCTATTTGTCCTTACTTTCTTCCTTTGTCCCTGATTATGACCTTGAACTCTCTTCATTTGAGGTCTGAATGCTCCTCTGTTCGGGTCACTATAGGACCAAGTTTTGTTACCCCTTGGTCTAGTTTGCACCTCCTGAATTATAGGCGCCGCTCGAATGAGTGCATCCTGAAGATCTGATGGACGCATAGATTCGAGACGGGTATTTACGGGTGGATTTAAGCCCGCACAAAATTTGGACACCTGCTGCGTCATATCCATCTGTGGCGCATACTTTAAAAGTGAGACGAATTTAGAGTAGTATGCGTCAAGAGTGAGTCCTAGCTGTTTTAGCTCGTAGAACTCATTCATTTTCTGCGTACGATATGCAGGTGGTAAATATCTTCCCTACACGGCTTTCTTCAACTTCTCCCAGGTAACGGTGTCGAAGGGTTTATGAAAGCAGTGTCGCAACCACAGAGGTTCTTGTGAAATTCCAAGATGAAAGTTCAAGCGAAACAAATAATCAAGACGAATATGATGCCAGGATTTAAGTGTATTACAATTTTTGGTTCAAGTACAAGTAACAAGACGGATCGACCAAAAGAATCAATCCTCGCAAGAAAACCACTTTATGTTATAAATCAGAATACAAGAGCATCAGATATATCATCCAGTCGTCAAGAGAATATCTTCAAAATAGTCTTTTCTTCAACTAATAAATCAGCTAGTTTGTGTCTTTAGTGTAGCACTAAAGTCAGTGTCAGTGGATTGAGGGAGAGCACATTGGAGTAAAAGAAACTCACTCAAAGGAACAAGATGGGCCAAAGTAGTGATGACATCCATAAGGTAATAAAGAATCATATTCTTTATCAATTCATGTAGTAGTTTCTTCTCATATCCCTTGCAATAGATGTCAAGGTAGCTCTATAATGTTTGAATAAAGAAGAGTTCAAGATCGTCTGAATATGCCACGAGTTCCACCAATTACGAATGCAATCTGTCCCTGTTTTGAAGCCAGCGGTTCCAGTTTATCCTCGACAACCTTCCTTTGGCTCTCTATTGAAAGGAAAATCAAATTCGCAACATGTAACTTTGACGAACAAATGGATATTAGCTCTGCATATGCTGCCGCTCTTCACTGCCTCCAAAAGACATGGGAATGCCCCTCTGAGTAGCACCATCACATACTGCTTTGACTTGCCAATAGTTTTAGTCACGGTTTTTGCTGCAATCTTTGAGGATGTCAGAGGTGGAAACTCCGTCTAGCGGAACGTCGGAGCTTATCTTCAGCATCGGCATCTGAACAGCTCGGAATCCGCGCTTTTCTTCTCAGACTCTGAACTCGATTATTCGACCTGTGTATGCTCTCGTCCGAGGAGAAAATTGCCGTTTCATCACACCACCAATGCTCTGGTCACCTTGCATTAAACACGTAAACTGGATAAAGGAATGGTGAAGCGCCTTCTGGACGAAGCGATAGGAAGGAGGCCTCCGACAGGGCCTTCTCTCACTTTGGCTTGCCGTCGTCTTCTGCATAGCTCCTTTATCATTGGAGTGGTCTCTAATTCGACTACAGGATGATCCCTTTCACACGTTCTTCGATGCTTCAGTCTTCGCCTTCGGCTTTGTCGTCATCATTGTTGCTACCTTTAGCTATGTCTTCCTTCGTACTACAGAAACTTCATCGTTGGCTTTCAGCATCACCATCCTTCTCTTCTGCTGCGTTCTTCCATTCGACATCACAGCAACATCCGCCCTGATTCATCTTCCCAGGTGCAGAGTCCCCTTCAGTCTGGACCGCTGAATTGTCACCCTTTTCTCCCACTTATTTTGCTCCTCCGATGAATTCTCTATTCGTTCTTTCTCCCCACAGCGACCTCTTCTGCCGGTGTCCCCTTCCGAGCAGCCCCGACGTCTATTTTTCTCCTTTCCCCCCCAAAATAGGCTCCTCCCTGTGCTATTCTTCACGTCCAAATTGCCACCCCAGCGCTCCGTCATTATTCTCCCCTCAAAGCACGGCTCTTTTTCCCACTTTTTCTCTTCAACTAACTTCCGAAAATTCCCAAAAACACCAGCATACCTGAGTCTATGCTCACCTGCAGCCTTTGGCAGAGATAGTAGAGATGGAAGCTTAGAAGCAGTAGCTTTAGTAACTACCTAACAAGTTGAACATTCTGATCAGATGGCTGCCCAGGAAGGCATTGGGCTAAAACTGAGTTTCCTGAACCAGCTTCCAAATCTTATTTGCTTTCTCAATAACAATGCTCTCTTTCTCTCTCAACATATAGGGACTAGACATGTGATGCATTTGACTGAAATGGCTAAATACCTCCAAAACTGCTTTCAAAGTCCACAATATGCCCAGTATAACAACCCCATCAACAGCAAAAGTCACCAGTTCTGAGGAGATTATAGGTGGCACCAGATTCCTTGCAACCTTTGCTGTTCACTTAGATATGCCTCTTATACAACTGGTTACAACTTGCCAAACAAAATCAAGCTTATACTCTTCCTCATCTTCTTTATTTGTCTCTTCATAAAAAGTGCATTTAACTCTCTGTTGGCCAGACCTTGTCCCTGCATCTTGAGGTTAGTCGGAGAAGAACATGCCAACTTAACGGCGTGGCCAAAGCCCAATTGATGGTATGCATGAGAAGCGCCTGCCAAGCTTGCAGCTGCCCATGGCTGCTGGGGATGGTGCACCCTCCATGTAATCTTCTCTCCTTGACCCAGTTCAACATAGATTGAATACGCAGAGCATAAATGTAATCATAAAAACTAAGTGTGCATAAAGTATGAAATCGCACACACTACTTTCGGGTGGTTTTCACATCTTGAATGCGCAGCAATACGACATCCACCCCCTCTAATCCTGCGCATCCTCCGGATGGGCCAACTTACCCATGATCATTATCATCAAGATCCACAAACAAATCAATCTCTTCGTTATGCATTTCCGGTAGATCAACAAGATTTTCAGTCATATCATCTGTCCCTTCCAATTCTGTCAGCTCATATGTTGCATTATCAAAGACATGTCTGACTATGTACGGCCCAAACCATCTTTTCATCATCTTCCAAAAAATCTGCAATAACTTCCTCATTTTCCACATGGTTCTAATGTGGCCCTCATCCAAAAATAGTTTCTGCCCCTTTTGAAATAGCTGATAAAAACAATCTGCTATGTGTGCAAAATGAGGTATCCAAATCATATAAAACACACAAGCTCCAATGAATCTCTGTATCTCTGAAGTGGTAGAACAATACTCCATAATCTTGCCTATAAAATCCACCTTCTTATCCACAGTCTTGTATTTCGTGTCAACCCTGGCTTCATTATGCTCTTCTGCATTACATAAACCTTGCTGTAAATCAGCAATTCTGCACTTCAATGGCTGAATATTCTCAGCCCTCTGCTCTATGGACTGCATAGAAACAGCCCCAAACTCTGAATGCTGAAATATTTCAGCAATAAACTCTGTTGGCTGAAAATTTTCAGCCCTCTGTCTCTCTGAAAGCTGATCATAACCAGCTGGAAACTCTGTTTGCTGAATTTCTTCAGCACTCAATACTCTTTGCTGAGTTACCTCAGCCTCTGACTCAATCTGTGACACAAAATCTGCAATTTCATGAAACATGTCCAGGGACTGCACTAATACATTACCATGACAATTCAGCATATCAGTTTTCAGCATATCTCCCATCTCTGTCATCGTATCTGCACAAATCACACTGTCATACATACCATCTATGTGCTCATCATCCTCCAAAATTCCTGCATTTTTCAAATTTTTCTCCTTCCTGCATATATACTGCCTGGCAGCTCTAGACAATCTAGAAGTCCTCTGATAGCTCATTGAACTGTTTGCTGAAATCCCAACATAACCGGAGGAAAAAACACTGCTGCCAGGAGGCGAGAACTCCAATCTCCTCTGCTCTGTACCACCGTCGTCTCGCGAAACGGCGGTACCTAATGAAAACCCGAATCCCTCACAGTGGGCAAGGGTGCATCTCTGAGAGTATCCCTGTTTCTAACATGGTTCACACATACAGTCATAAACTGAACTGCTCTCATACCATCTTTACTGCGAATCCGTGCATAAGCAGATCCATCATCCATGACCTTTGTCTCCATGCGCATCTCTGTAATGAATGGCTGACCAAGAATTATGGGATACGAGCATGAATCCTGCACAAAGAAATGAAAATCCTCCTCTACATCACCAATAGAAACCCTGACACTAGGGCAAGCAGCATATAAATCACCTGCAGTGTTATTGGCGGCTCTCATACGCCACCCATGCTCTACATCCATAGGCCATCTGTTACTCTCATAAACTCCACGAACAATGAGATTAATCTCTGAACCATGATCAACCAATGCAACATAAGGCACCTGTTTTTCTCCAACCTTTACCATCGTCTCTGTAGTTGCCCTAGCCCAATGGCTCCGCGAAAAGTGACTTCGCGGTATCAAAACAGGCTCATCAATTTCAGCATAATGCATAGGCTGAACCCTCTTCTCTACCTGCGGCAAAACAGAAGCATTATCAACCATGACCTCATCATCATCCTCATCCAACTCTCCAATCAAAACTCCCTGTGTATCAGTGGTAGCCAATGCATGTCTTTTCCTCTTCAGGACCTCCTGAAACTGATCCTGAAACTCTCTTTTTGAGATGCCCAAAATCTCGGAAATAGTGAAAGTTACCTCACTGCCAAGTATCTTATCATTAAAGATTTTCTTCATATCTGTTGATGTCTCAATGTCGGACATCAATCTGAATCCTGGCTGCTTTCTCTCTCTAGGCTCTTGCCTCTTTTCCCTCTTTTGAGCATCCTCCATCTGTCGATCTGGCCCTGATCGTGAAGACGGTCCTGCAGTAGGTGGAATAACAAACTCACCCCCTCTAGTCTTCTTAGCTGCACTTGGATTTTCTTCATCCCTCTTACGCTTCTCCTCAACAAATACATCTGCACCATGAGATTTAGCCAAATAAGCATAAATAGAATACCTGTCAACTGGCGAGTCCCATCCTGTCTCTGATCTGATACTAGAGCCTGCACTAGTCAAAACAGTTTGCTGAATTTTTCCCTTGTTTGCAGTCTCCAAAGCATAAGTCCATAGTGCGGACTGAGTCTCCGATCCCTTCTCAATCTGTACTCCATATGCAGGAGCATCACCTCTAGCCGTCACATAAGAAGTACGCGCAGCCATGTCCTCCACTAACTTCTTCATTCCACCTTTACCAAAGTTGGTAGCAAGTGGAGCTCCTGTCTCAGTCAACCAAATCTTACCATCTTGTCCCCAATATACCAAATTCTGCCTCCTTGCATCCTGGAAAGAGTCACAATCCCTGCAATGCTGATGCTCCGTACTATCACACCAAATACATCTCCAATCTCTCCTAGGAGCACTAGGAGTACTCCTAGGTGCAGTAGGAACACTGGAAGAAATAGTAGGCACAGTGGAAGCAAACTGCTCCTTCAACTTACCCACCAACTCCGCTTTGACTGACTCAAGTGTCAAATCTGTGATTCCTTTGATTATATCATCAATAGAGGTAGGCACCGATGGAACAGATGGGTTTGGAGCAGAAGGTGTAGGCATCGGTCGTGGAATAGGAGGAATAGGTGGAGTAGAAACAGTAGGCACTGGCATAGGCCAAGAAACTGGCTGAGGAGGAGAAGAAATAACAGGAATAGAAGTAGGCATAGGAGCTGATGATGATGTAGGTGTCATGGAACCATTCTGTAGACGAGTCTTCCATATCCTCCTCTTGGTCAATGTCGAAACTGCATCCTGAGCATCCTGCCAATCAGTTTTAAGACCCATAGGCTTTGTGCGATCTTCAAGAAGCTCACCCAATTCTTCTTGAAGAGCAGGATCTGCAGCTTGCAAGAAAAGTTCAACTTTTTCAACATCCAATGCTCTTTGTTCAATAGCATCAAGCTGACTATACCTTTCTTCGAATTCTCGAATCAGCTCCGAAGCAGCAAGACCTTTGTTTGGCATGTAGACCCACTCTCGGAATGACCGTCGAGTAGCCATACCAAAGTCCTCAAGGAAATATTCTTCTTTAAGAGCCTTCTTAAAATCTTGCCAATGTGTATTTTGAATATATAAATCAGTCACCTTTGTCCTCAAAGAAGGTGTGACAAGTCGAAGGAAGTACTTACTCATAAGTCCAGCAGGAACTCCAAAGAATCCCATCTTGATCTCATATGTCTTCAAATATGCTGAAACATTACGCCCGTCAAATAGCTTCTTCTCACTCTCAACTGCTTCAATAGCCTTAGTCGCGCTGTTTGCATTCTCCTGTTCCGAATAGAGTTGCCTTTGCTGAGACAACTGCTGTTGATGCAATTGTTGTTGCTGCTGCATATACATTTGTGTTTGCTGATTTTGGAGCTGCATATACATGGACATATTCTGTAAAATCTGTTTTAGATCCTCCGTTGAAGTACTTGACGCAGCAGTCATAGATGGAGCTGAAGTAGACGCAGCTGGAGTTGTAGAGGAAGCTGAAATAGAGGCTGAAGTGTCTCCCATCCTGAAATTTCTGCGACGCTTTCACGTCGGGTTCACCAAAGATGTCGAAGGGTTTATGAAAGCAGTGTCGCAACCACAGAGGTTCTTGTGAAATTCCAAGATGAAAGTTCAAGCGAAACAAATAATCAAGACGAATATGATGCCAGGATTTAAGTGTATTACAATTTTTGGTTCAAGTACAAGTAACAAGACGGATCGACCAAAAGAATCAATCCTCGCAAGAAAACCACTTTATGTTATAAATCAGAATACAAGAGCATCAGATATATCATCCAGTCGTCAAGAGAATATCTTCAAAATAGTCTTTTCTTCAACTAATAAATCAGCTAGTTTGTGTCTTTAGTGTAGCACTAAAGTCAGTGTCAGTGGATTGAGGGAGAGCACATTGGAGTAAAAGAAACTCACTCAAAGGAACAAGATGGGCCAAAGTAGTGATGACATCCATAAGGTAATAAAGAATCATATTCTTTATCAATTCATGTAGTAGTTTCTTCTCATATCCCTTGCAATAGATGTAAAGGTAGCTCTATAATGTTTGAATAAAGAAGAGTTCAAGATCGTCTGAATATGCCACGAGTTCCACCAATTACGAATGCAATCTGTCCCTGTTTTGAAGCCAGCGGTTCCAGTTTATCCTCGAGAACCTTCCTTTGGCTCTCTATTGAAAGGAAAATCAAATTCGCAACATGTAACTTTGACGAACAAATGGATATTAGCTCTGCATATGCTGCCGCTCTTCACTGCCTCCAAAAGACATGGGAATGCCCCTCTGAGTAGCACCATCACATACTGCTTTGACTTGCCAATAGTTTTAGTCACGGTTTTTGCTGCAATCTTTGAGGATGTCAGAGGTGGAAACTCCGTCTAGCGGAACGTCGGAGCTTATCTTCAGCATCGGCATCTGAACAGCTCGGAATCCGCGCTTTTCTTCTCAGACTCTAAACTCGATTATTCGACCTGTGTATGCTCTCGTCCGAGGAGAAAATTGCCGTTTCATCACACCACCAATGCTCTGGTCACCTTGCATTAAACACGTAAACTGGATAAAGGAATGGTGAAGCGCCTTCTGGACGAAGCGATAGGAAGGAGGCCTCCGACAGGGCCTTCTCTCACTTTGGCTTGCCGTCGTCTTCTGCATAGCTCCTTTATCATTGGAGTGGTCTCTAATTCGACTACAGGATGATCCCTTTCACACGTTCTTCGATGCTTCAGTCTTCGCCTTCGGCTTTGTCGTCATCATTGTTGCTACCTTTAGCTATGTCTTCCTTCGTACTACAGAAACTTCATCGTTGGCTTTCAGCATCACCATCCTTCTCTTCTGCTGCGTTCTTCCATTCGACATCACAGCAACATCCGCCCTGATTCATCTTCCCAGGTGCAGAGTCCCCTTCAGTCTGGACCGCTGAATTGTCACCCTTTTCTCCCACTTATTTTGCTCCTCCGATGAATTCTCTATTCGTTCTTTCTCCCCACAGCGACCTCTTCTGCCGGTGTCCCCTTCCGAGCAGCCCCGACGTCTATTTTTCTCCTTTCCCCCCCAAAATAGGCTCCTCCCTGTGCTATTCTTCACGTCCAAATTGCCACCCCAGCGCTCCGTCATTATTCTCCCCTCAAAGCACGGCTCTTTTTCCCACTTTTTCTCTTCAACTAACTTCCGAAAATTCCCAAAAACACCAGCATACCTGAGTCTATGCTCACCTGCAGCCTTTGGCAGAGATAGTAGAGATGGAAGCTTAGAAGCAGTAGCTTTAGTAACTACCTAACAAGTTGAACATTCTGATCAGATGGCTGCCCAGGAAGGCATTGGGCTAAAACTGAGTTTCCTGAACCAGCTTCCAAATCTTATTTGCTTTCTCAATAACAATGCTCTCTTTCTCTCTCAACATATAGGGACTAGACATGTGATGCATTTGACTGAAATGGCTAAATACCTCCAAAACTGCTTTCAAAGTCCACAATATGCCCAGTATAACAACCCCATCAACAGCAAAAGTCACCAGTTCTGAGGAGATTATAGGTGGCACCAGATTCCTTGCAACCTTTGCTGTTCACTTAGATATGCCTCTTATACAACTGGTTACAACTTGCCAAACAAAATCAAGCTTATACTCTTCCTCATCTTCTTTATTTGTCTCTTCATAAAAAGTGCATTTAACTCTCTGTTGGCCAGACCTTGTCCCTGCATCTTGAGGTTAGTCGGAGAAGAACATGCCAACTTAACGGCGTGGCCAAAGCCCAATTGATGGTATGCATGAGAAGCGCCTGCCAAGCTTGCAGCTGCCCATGGCTGCTGGGGATGGTGCACCCTCCATGTAATCTTCTCTCCTTGACCCAGTTCAACATAGATTGAATACGCAGAGCATAAATGTAATCATAAAAACTAAGTGTGCATAAAGTATGAAATCGCACACACTACTTTCGGGTGGTTTTCACATCTTGAATGCGCAGCAATACGACATCCACCCCCTCTAATCCTGCGCATCCTCCGGATGGGCCAACTTACCCATGATCATTATCATCAAGATCCACAAACAAATCAATCTCTTCGTTATGCATTTCCGGTAGATCAACAAGATTTTCAGTCATATCATCTGTCCCTTCCAATTCTGTCAGCTCATATGTTGCATTATCAAAGACATGTCTGACTATGTACGGCCCAAACCATCTTTTCATCATCTTCCAAAAAATCTGCAATAACTTCCTCATTTTCCACATGGTTCTAATGTGGCCCTCATCCAAAAATAGTTTCTGCCCCTTTTGAAATAGCTGATAAAAACAATCTGCTATGTGTGCAAAATGAGGTATCCAAATCATATAAAACACACAAGCTCCAATGAATCTCTGTATCTCTGAAGTGGTAGAACAATACTCCATAATCTTGCCTATAAAATCCACCTTCTTATCCACAGTCTTGTATTTCGTGTCAACCCTGGCTTCATTATGCTCTTCTGCATTACATAAACCTTGCTGTAAATCAGCAATTCTGCACTTCAATGGCTGAATATTCTCAGCCCTCTGCTCTATGGACTGCATAGAAACAGCCCCAAACTCTGAATGCTGAAATATTTCAGCAATAAACTCTGTTGGCTGAAAATTTTCAGCCCTCTGTCTCTCTGAAAGCTGATCATAACCAGCTGGAAACTCTGTTTGCTGAATTTCTTCAGCACTCAATACTCTTTGCTGAGTTACCTCAGCCTCTGACTCAATCTGTGACACAAAATCTGCAATTTCATGAAACATGTCCAGGGACTGCACTAATACATTACCATGACAATTCAGCATATCAGTTTTCAGCATATCTCCCATCTCTGTCATCGTATCTGCACAAATCACACTGTCATACATACCATCTATGTGCTCATCATCCTCCAAAATTCCTGCATTTTTCAAATTTTTCTCCTTCCTGCATATATACTGCCTGGCAGCTCTAGACAATCTAGAAGTCCTCTGATAGCTCATTGAACTGTTTGCTGAAATCCCAACATAACCGGAGGAAAAAACACTGCTGCCAGGAGGCGAGAACTCCAATCTCCTCTGCTCTGTACCACCGTCGTCTCGCGAAACGGCGGTACCTAATGAAAACCCGAATCCCTCACAGTGGGCAAGGGTGCATCTCTGAGAGTATCCCTGTTTCTAACATGGTTCACACATACAGTCATAAACTGAACTGCTCTCATACCATCTTTACTGCGAATCCGTGCATAAGCAGATCCATCATCCATGACCTTTGTCTCCATGCGCATCTCTGTAATGAATGGCTGACCAAGAATTATGGGATACGAGCATGAATCCTGCACAAAGAAATGAAAATCCTCCTCTACATCACCAATAGAAACCCTGACACTAGGGCAAGCAGCATATAAATCACCTGCAGTGTTATTGGCGGCTCTCATACGCCACCCATGCTCTACATCCATAGGCCATCTGTTACTCTCATAAACTCCACGAACAATGAGATTAATCTCTGAACCATGATCAACCAATGCAACATAAGGCACCTGTTTTTCTCCAACCTTTACCATCGTCTCTGTAGTTGCCCTAGCCCAATGGCTCCGCGAAAAGTGACTTCGCGGTATCAAAACAGGCTCATCAATTTCAGCATAATGCATAGGCTGAACCCTCTTCTCTACCTGCGGCAAAACAGAAGCATTATCAACCATGACCTCATCATCATCCTCATCCAACTCTCCAATCAAAACTCCCTGTGTATCAGTGGTAGCCAATGCATGTCTTTTCCTCTTCAGGACCTCCTGAAACTGATCCTGAAACTCTCTTTTTGAGATGCCCAAAATCTCGGAAATAGTGAAAGTTACCTCACTGCCAAGTATCTTATCATTAAAGATTTTCTTCATATCTGTTGATGTCTCAATGTCGGACATCAATCTGAATCCTGGCTGCTTTCTCTCTCTAGGCTCTTGCCTCTTTTCCCTCTTTTGAGCATCCTCCATCTGTCGATCTGGCCCTGATCGTGAAGACGGTCTTGCAGTAGGTGGAATAACAAACTCACCCCCTCTAGTCTTCTTAGCTGCACTTGGATTTTCTTCATCCCTCTTACGCTTCTCCTCAACAAATACATCTGCACCATGAGATTTAGCCAAATAAGCATAAATAGAATACCTGTCAACTGGCGAGTCCCATCCTGTCTCTGATCTGATACTAGAGCCTGCACTAGTCAAAACAGTTTGCTGAATTTTTCCCTTGTTTGCAGTCTCCAAAGCATAAGTCCATAGTGCGGACTGAGTCTCCGATCCCTTCTCAATCTGTACTCCATATGCAGGAGCATCACCTCTAGCCGTCACATAAGAAGTACGCGCAGCCATGTCCTCCACTAACTTCTTCATTCCACCTTTACCAAAGTTGGTAGCAAGTGGAGCTCCTGTCTCAGTCAACCAAATCTTACCATCTTGTCCCCAATATACCAAATTCTGCCTCCTTGCATCCTGGAAAGAGTCACAATCCCTGCAATGCTGATGCTCCGTACTATCACACCAAATACATCTCCAATCTCTCCTAGGAGCACTAGGAGTACTCCTAGGTGCAGTAGGAACACTGGAAGAAATAGTAGGCACAGTGGAAGCAAACTGCTCCTTCAACTTACCCACCAACTCCGCTTTGACTGACTCAAGTGTCAAATCTGTGATTCCTTTGATTATATCATCAATAGAGGTAGGCACCGATGGAACAGATGGGTTTGGAGCAGAAGGTGTAGGCATCGGTCGTGGAATAGGAGGAATAGGTGGAGTAGAAACAGTAGGCACTGGCATAGGCCAAGAAACTGGCTGAGGAGGAGAAGAAATAACAGGAATAGAAGTAGGCATAGGAGCTGATGATGATGTAGGTGTCATGGAACCATTCTGTAGACGAGTCTTCCATATCCTCCTCTTGGTCAATGTCGAAACTGCATCCTGAGCATCCTGCCAATCAGTTTTAAGACCCATAGGCTTTGTGCGATCTTCAAGAAGCTCACCCAATTCTTCTTGAAGAGCAGGATCTGCAGCTTGCAAGAAAAGTTCAACTTTTTCAACATCCAATGCTCTTTGTTCAATAGCATCAAGCTGACTATACCTTTCTTCGAATTCTCGAATCAGCTCCGAAGCAGCAAGACCTTTGTTTGGCATGTAGACCCACTCTCGGAATGACCGTCGAGTAGCCATACCAAAGTCCTCAAGGAAATATTCTTCTTTAAGAGCCTTCTTAAAATCTTGCCAATGTGTATTTTGAATATATAAATCAGTCACCTTTGTCCTCAAAGAAGGTGTGACAAGTCGAAGGAAGTACTTACTCATAAGTCCAGCAGGAACTCCAAAGAATCCCATCTTGATCTCATATGTCTTCAAATATGCTGAAACATTACGCCCGTCAAATAGCTTCTTCTCACTCTCAACTGCTTCAATAGCCTTAGTCGCGCTGTTTGCATTCTCCTGTTCCGAATAGAGTTGCCTTTGCTGAGACAACTGCTGTTGATGCAATTGTTGTTGCTGCTGCATATACATTTGTGTTTGCTGATTTTGGAGCTGCATATACATGGACATATTCTGCAAAATCTGTTTTAGATCCTCCGTTGAAGTACTTGACGCAGCAGTCATAGATGGAGCTGAAGTAGACGCAGCTGGAGTTGTAGAGGAAGCTGAAATAGAGGCTGAAGTATCTCCCATCCTGAAATTTCTGCGACGCTTTCACGTCGGGTTCACCAAAGATGTCGAAGGGTTTATGAAAGCAGTGTCGCAACCACAGAGGTTCTTGTGAAATTCCAAGATGAAAGTTCAAGCGAAACAAATAATCAAGACGAATATGATGCCAGGATTTAAGTGTATTACAATTTTTGGTTCAAGTACAAGTAACAAGACGGATCGACCAAAAGAATCAATCCTCGCAAGAAAACCACTTTATGTTATAAATCAGAATACAAGAGCATCAGATATATCATCCAGTCGTCAAGAGAATATCTTCAAAATAGTCTTTTCTTCAACTAATAAATCAGCTAGTTTGTGTCTTTAGTGTAGCACTAAAGTCAGTGTCAGTGGATTGAGGGAGAGCACATTGGAGTAAAAGAAACTCACTCAAAGGAACAAGATGGGCCAAAGTAGTGATGACATCCATAAGGTAATAAAGAATCATATTCTTTATCAATTCATGTAGTAGTTTCTTCTCATATCCCTTGCAATAGATGTAAAGGTAGCTCTATAATGTTTGAATAAAGAAGAGTTCAAGATCGTCTGAATATGCCACGAGTTCCACCAATTACGAATGCAATCTGTCCCTGTTTTGAAGCCAGCGGTTCCAGTTTATCCTCGAGAACCTTCCTTTGGCTCTCTATTGAAAGGAAAATCAAATTCGCAACATGTAACTTTGACGAACAAATGGATATTAGCTCTGCATATGCTGCCGCTCTTCACTGCCTCCAAAAGACATGGGAATGCCCCTCTGAGTAGCACCATCACATACTGCTTTGACTTGCCAATAGTTTTAGTCACGGTTTTTGCTGCAATCTTTGAGGATGTCAGAGGTGGAAACTCCGTCTAGCGGAACGTCGGAGCTTATCTTCAGCATCGGCATCTGAACAGCTCGGAATCCGCGCTTTTCTTCTCAGACTCTGAACTCGATTATTCGACCTGTGTATGCTCTCGTCCGAGGAGAAAATTGCCGTTTCATCACACCACCAATGCTCTGGTCACCTTGCATTAAACACGTAAACTGGATAAAGGAATGGTGAAGCGCCTTCTGGACGAAGCGATAGGAAGGAGGCCTCCGACAGGGCCTTCTCTCACTTTGGCTTGCCGTCGTCTTCTGCATAGCTCCTTTATCATTGGAGTGGTCTCTAATTCGACTACAGGATGATCCCTTTCACACGTTCTTCGATGCTTCAGTCTTCGCCTTCGGCTTTGTCGTCATCATTGTTGCTACCTTTAGCTATGTCTTCCTTCGTACTACAGAAACTTCATCGTTGGCTTTCAGCATCACCATCCTTCTCTTCTGCTGCGTTCTTCCATTCGACATCACAGCAACATCCGCCCTGATTCATCTTCCCAGGTGCAGAGTCCCCTTCAGTCTGGACCGCTGAATTGTCACCCTTTTCTCCCACTTATTTTGCTCCTCCGATGAATTCTCTATTCGTTCTTTCTCCCCACAGCGACCTCTTCTGCCGGTGTCCCCTTCCGAGCAGCCCCGACGTCTATTTTTCTCCTTTCCCCCCCAAAATAGGCTCCTCCCTGTGCTATTCTTCACGTCCAAATTGCCACCCCAGCGCTCCGTCATTATTCTCCCCTCAAAGCACGGCTCTTTTTCCCACTTTTTCTCTTCAACTAACTTCCGAAAATTCCCAAAAACACCAGCATACCTGAGTCTATGCTCACCTGCAGCCTTTGGCAGAGATAGTAGAGATGGAAGCTTAGAAGCAGTAGCTTTAGTAACTACCTAACAAGTTGAACATTCTGATCAGATGGCTGCCCAGGAAGGCATTGGGCTAAAACTGAGTTTCCTGAACCAGCTTCCAAATCTTATTTGCTTTCTCAATAACAATGCTCTCTTTCTCTCTCAACATATAGGGACTAGACATGTGATGCATTTGACTGAAATGGCTAAATACCTCCAAAACTGCTTTCAAAGTCCACAATATGCCCAGTATAACAACCCCATCAACAGCAAAAGTCACCAGTTCTGAGGAGATTATAGGTGGCACCAGATTCCTTGCAACCTTTGCTGTTCACTTAGATATGCCTCTTATACAACTGGTTACAACTTGCCAAACAAAATCAAGCTTATACTCTTCCTCATCTTCTTTATTTGTCTCTTCATAAAAAGTGCATTTAACTCTCTGTTGGCCAGACCTTGTCCCTGCATCTTGAGGTTAGTCGGAGAAGAACATGCCAACTTAACGGCGTGGCCAAAGCCCAATTGATGGTATGCATGAGAAGCGCCTGCCAAGCTTGCAGCTGCCCATGGCTGCTGGGGATGGTGCACCCTCCATGTAATCTTCTCTCCTTGACCCAGTTCAACATAGATTGAATACGCAGAGCATAAATGTAATCATAAAAACTAAGTGTGCATAAAGTATGAAATCGCACACACTACTTTCGGGTGGTTTTCACATCTTGAATGCGCAGCAATACGACAACGGACCCCTCTAAAATCCCTTGATCCCTGCACCATTGCTTCCACCAAAGTCTGGCTTCGCCGGTGAGCTTTAACTTGGCGAGCATGGCCTGATTGGTAGGGGCAGTACCAGCTGCTTCAAAGTAATCCTCCATGGATTCAATCCAAATTTCAGCATCAGCCTGGACGAATCTGCCTCTCCCGTCAAACTCGGGTGGCTTTATTTGCTTGAGGAGGAACTTCTTCTCCTGGGTCACAGCAGTACTTCATGTAGGAGGCGAATTTGGAACCTGTACTTGGGGTTGTGCCTGGATAAAAGTTTTCTTAACGTTATTATATGATAATCGATGATAGCTTATCTTTCATTTTTAGTTCAGCTATCTCGTAAACAATGAAGCTACGTAACTTTTTAAAAACTCTTATGCACAGCCAGATATTGATAAAAAGAAGTCTTTATTTGTATTTACATGGGGATAGCCTTATACAACGTTTCATGTGATGATAAGCCAATCATTACATTCAGTTTGGGAAGAACAACGTTGTATTGCATTTGTCTACAGGAACTGTGTAATAGTAGGGTTTTGGGTCATGGATCTTTAGGAATCGATAATTCATTGGAAGTTCAGGATACCCTTTCTGTTGGAATCCATACTTCTCATGGCGGCCCAACACTTTAATCTTGTCGGCTGGGATTACACGGGTTACTTCCTCATATACATATGAGTTCATTTCAACCCTCCGACCTTGAATATGTAAAGTCGAATTTACGTGAGCTTCCACAAAAATGAACAGCTTCACGACTTTCAAGTCTTCCAACCACTTGATCCTCTTTAGGTTGGTCTGTAGATAAGCAAACCGGTGGACGACTATATAGTAGATTCTTGAAGACCCCGTCCATCTTCGTTCTATGTATAAAGGTGATGGATTATAAATCTATTCTAGGATGTTCATCATCCCAATTCTTTGTCTATAAAGCGGAGAATGCATTGCAGTCATAAACATGACCCGAAATATCAAAAACTTATTCTACGCTTCATAGTTCTGCAAGACAGCATTGAAGGTGAGAAAATGTTTGGACAGCAACAATTTCTTTACTTCATTTTATTGAGATCTCATAAAAACAATTTCGTTATTGGTCGGCTCTGATACCAACTGTAATGTGTCCACTAGTATCATCCAGGACACGCCTTAGCAGTCCATTGGAAAGGATGTCTAGAAAACTCCGCCGGGCACTCCCATGGAATGTTACGGGTTTTGCGATCTAGGTCTTCCCGCTTCTGCCACGTAGCGGAAGTATCCTGGCCGTTCCCACTTAGGATCGACCGGAATTAGGGTTTTCCTGATGGGTCATTAGCTAACAGCAACTAGCGTCAGACCCGAGCGAACTACTTTACGCAGAAACGCCAGGTCCGAAGCGGATTCACGCTGCACTTGGTTCAAGGAGATTGGGAAACGAGAGGGATGCAAAGCTCAACCTCTCTTCCATAAGGCATAGTCCCATTCCGTTCCCCTAAAACAGCGTAAATCGGGTAAGACATAACTCTAGGTCATCGTTCTCGTTATTTGTTTTGATGATGATGATCATTCCGCTGTTCTTCGAGATTTTTGAGAAAAGTTCCCGGCTAACCGGAACCACCCAACCGTAGGACGGACCCATGGCCCATCCTCCGGTTTGTTTTAGTTATGTAATTATCTAACACATTAATTTGACATATAACAATCACCTTCTTTAATTAATCCTGTTAAGCACTGGTTCCTTCACGTAATCTTATCACGTGACATAGAAAAACAATATCAAGCAAGTTCTTTTTTTTTACATTTCATCATTTTATCTTTGAAATACAAGGATTTCTGCCCGTAGGCTTGTCCATAATCTGCCCCAAGGCTATCCAGTAATCCATAGTGATCACTATTCCAAGCTTCTGCCCGTAAACTAGTATGCGGGCCTCGAGATCCAATCCCGAGTCACTTTAGCCTCTTGTGCAGGACCCGAAAGGCGAGGGATTTACGGCCAGAGCCCCCTGGCACCCAAGCGTCCTCCTACTCCAAGTAGAGCTCAACGGAGAGACCTCTCGCGGTGGGTTCGGTCCATGTTCCCGGCACGGTGAACAAACCCCTTGGTTAGGGTTAGGCAGGTAGTCAGGGGTAACTGAAACTGCCTCTTTCTTCAGGCCTTTAACATGAAGTATAGGTACTCATTTAATTTGTAATTCATAATTCAAATAGAGACCTAAAATCTCTAGCAAGCAAAAACATTTCCATTAATCAACCGTGTTGTTTGGCAAACTGCTAAGGAAGTGTTCTTTCCTTTTGAGTGTATCAGCACTCGTTCCCAAGGTGTCTTGTAAATTGGCAAGATCCTTTACATTCCGGTTTAGGGCGTACCTTATTAGCCCAACTTGGTCAACCCTTAGTTTCCGGTTTACAACATTCCTTATTTAGAAGGATATCCAAAAATACGTCCTTTTGCAAGATAACTTGCGTATTGATCTGCCATCCTTGATGAGGGCTTTTACCCTTTCACCTTGTGAATCAATCACAAGACTAAATGATTTCGTACTTGCTGCGCAAGTCCTGCGATGGAATAATCCGTTTTAGATCTTTTAAGCTGACGTATGATGGGCCTAGGGTTTCTTTTTTAAGAACCTTAGGGACAAACCCTAGTTCTTTATCTTTACGAATTTATTGACCCAACAATAAGAAAAGTAGTCAAGTGCTTAGGGTATGAATATTTCTATGTTTAGATTGGTTTAGTTAACTTTTGGAAGGTAATATTAATCGTCTTGTCACGGTTTTGCTATCCTTGTGACAATTTACTTTTCAGTCAATACAGTTCAATTTAAACTTCCGTTTTCCTTACAGATGAACTTATGCCAAATAACAACATTTGCCTTACTAAGATGTGCAATTAGCAAAGATAACTTTCTAGTAATTTGAGCAACGAAAGAAACCTTTCATGAATTTAACCATTTACAATGACTCGTTGCGAAAGGAATAAGGCTAATGGTGCAAGATATTATTTCTACACCTTTAGGACTAAAATATACTACTATAGTAAATGGGTAATCTTGCTCGTAATTTATAATGCTTGACGCAACTCGAAGGAAACTAAGTTCTATTCATTATCATTCATTCAAATAAGCTAAACTCCTTCATTACAAATAACTCGGACAAATATATCCTATCCCTAACAATTTCTCTTTGCATGATCGACTTAAAAACCGAATTAAAGCCAAGAAGAAAAACCTGGTTTTGGGGTGAGATATCCACATGGATACCGGGAGATGATCCTCTCGCGGCTACGCCTTGGACTTTCTTAGGAGGCATCGCAAATGTGGTCCGTCGAACGTGGAAGCAGTTTTACAACTCCTCCTTAGAATTCCACCATCGCTCCCTTGCACCGTTCTTCAAAAGTAGTTTTTGGAAAGCTCCCTCCTTGAATTCAGGAATTCGAAAGGGTGTTTTAGAAACTTTTACAACTAAGACCCATTGAAGCCATGGGGAAGGCTTAATGGCCTTTGTAAGCTCGCACGAACGGGAATAACAAGGTGTGGAAAAGACACAAGGTGCAGGAGAGTTCTAAGGAAAATAGTAACCGTAAAGGTTATAAGTAAGGGTCTAAGGACCCTTAGGCAATTTAGGAGGAAAGGGGCTTATGAGGGTTTACACACGTAGGGGGAGAAATGATTCCGAGGCCAATGAGGAAGGGCTAAAGGAAAATTTAAAAAAACACGGGGGTTGGGTTTCAACTATGGGAAGGGGTATATAATGCTTTAAACACGGGGGTAATAAAAAGGGTTTTGTAAGGCACAAGAAGGGGGTGAAAGGGTTTTTGAAGCCCGTAAGAAAGGGCTTAAAGGTTAAATCATAGGGGGGGATGGTTTCGAAGCTAGGGAAAAAGGGCTTTTAGGGATTATACATGGGGAAAAAAGAATTAAGACCCTTAAGGCCTTTGTGCTCTTGGGGGGAGTGACTCCAAAGTGAAGGGAAGGGGTTTTTGCACAAGGGTGAAAGGGGACTAAAAGGTTTTTTCAAAACCCGGCAGGGGGGGGTTCTAATACCCATGGAAAGGGGGGGGTTTGACATGGGGGTGAAAGGGGGCTAAGGAAGCCCTTTAGAAGCTTCCCCCCAGGAAGCTTCTAAAGCTTCCCCATGTGGGGGGGGAAATTTAAACGGCGACTGGCGGCAAATTAGACAGGCAGCGAGGGCTGCGACTGCAGATGGCGGCGACCTCTCGTGGCTCCACAGCAGCCGCCAGGAGTTTGACGTCTCCTCCCTCCACTCTTGGTGGATGACATCGGCCTCACACGGTGCTTCTCCCTCCCTCTTGATCTCCCCGGCATGACCAATAGAACTCGCCTCCTTCCTCCAGCCTTTCATCAACACGAGTGTTTCAGTAGAGCGATGGCTATGACCGCCTCCCTCTAATCCTTCCCTCCCCCCACAGGGGCTTTATATGGGAGAGGGAGAGGTACCTCCCCTCCCCCACGCGGTTCGTGCATGGGTTTCATCCCCTCTACGGCATCCAGCAAGGATGCTCAGTCATCCTTGCTATTCCCCTCCCCTCCAGCATGACAGCCGCTGGGGGAAAAAGGGGGGAAATAATAAAAAAATTTCCCTTATTCCTAAAGATTATCCTTTTGGCTTCCTAGGAGGAGGTTCCCACGTAACTAAACGGTTTTTCTTTTTCTTTTAACTCGTTTATGTAAGTGGAGCTCAAGATACGTTGTAGATAACTTGAAAATCACACCGTCAGTGTATTTTTGGATGCTCGAATTCCCTTGCATGACTATCACATGGGTTAGAAATATTATGACAACGGAAATATTACAGAGGCTTTCTTCCTCTCAGTGCTTTTGGAGCCTGGGGACTCCCTGCTTGCTAGCTTGCTCCCCAAGGCTAGTTCTTTTTCTTCTTGATCTATGGTCTTGCGTACATACCCATTCCAGTCAATCTCATCCAAGGTGTGAGCTGCCACGTTCTCTAGCACAAGCACGCTGATCCGATGCATGAGGGAATTGTAGCGCTGATTGGAGAACAGTGAGTGCACCAATTTTGCATGCATGCGGGCTTTAGCATCAGGGATATCTTGGATGCTGATGCCATCATTGGTCAGCACCTCTTCCCTCTTCATCTTTAGCATGGCATGGACATCTCTTTTCTTCTTCTTCTCCACCTTAGGCTCTAACCCCAGTGCCTTCTCCACTAAGTCTGGGTTCAAGGGTACCTATACTTGTTTGGCCTTCTCCTCCCTTCCCACTGTTACAGTTCCACATTCCTGTTTGGGGTTGTAAGTTTTGAGGAATTCCACACACTTTGTGTGGTCAAGCTCTTGTGCAAACTTCTCGAGGTACTTAGCGAGGTTGCACTGCTCTACGACCCTCTTGGTTGCTTCCTCCTTGGCGACTACTTCCTCAATGTTATGGATGGTTTGAAATTTTAGTTGGTTGTAGACGCAGCTTGCCAAGGAGATGCCGTACTAGGTCCTCTCCTCTTTTGTGAAGGGGAATCGGTGGGCACAGTCTTGTTGCGACATCTTTCATTCCTGTCATGAACCATAATTCCCATTAGTGCTTTTAAAAATAATAATTTTCTAAAAAGAAATACTTTATGTTTGTTGAATGAAACATAGATTCTTCCCTTTAGACTTTTTTCCTTTTATTTCAAAGCTTTTGTGACATTCCTCCTACATCACTAGTTTCTTATGTGTTTATGTGTTTTCTTGATCTTGATTGGTTTTAAGTTGATTCACCTTATCCGCTCCCCTTTCAGATTGAGAAGAATCCTTCCTAGGATTGAAGGTTAGGAGGTCAAGGGCATTCAACATTCAAATATAAGGGTTACTTGCGCATGAGCCAAGTATAGAATTATGGGTTATACTCCAGCTGAGCCTTGTGGTCTAGATTGAAGGGTTGGGTACTTACATGTGTGATGTAAGTGAGGATATCCGTTAGGAAATCGTCGAAACTAACACGGCTAGCGATGTGCAGCTCTTATTTGGTCAAGAAAAAATCAAGATATGGGTGTCCTTTGACATGCTCTTCCATGGGTTGGCCACAAAGAGTGGTTAACAGTCTATATGAGGTGGGTGTGACATAGGTTGGGTCATACTCCAATGTCTTGATTGCACAGCGCTACTCAGCATTGGTCATGATTTGACATCCTTCGGGTTCTTACTACAATCGCAGAGTGTATCACTTTCGTAAAAATGGAGTTTCAGTGTCAACTAATGCTTTCAACTTCTCGACTTCTTTGTCAGTGATGAAGAAGTCAGGTGCTTATCGTAGGACATAATGAGACATTGTTTGATGGCTTGTTCTCTTGATATCTCAGTGTGTAGAAACTTGGTAGAGTTGAGTGGGGTGTTTTAACAAATGAAAATTTGAATCTTTCCTAGGAACAAGGCATCATGCGAACTTCAGTTGCTAAAGGCTCTTGCAATAGGCCTAAGTCCAAGCGGTCATAACTTAGAGCCAACGATATGAACGTGGCATCTAAGCCTCTAAGGCAAGCAATAACGTCATCCCCTGTGTCTTCGGCTAGGTCTATGTCCAGAGTTGAGAATGATTTCCGCTCATAGGAGGGTTTACGGCTTGCAGGTGGCTAGGGTTTGATGGGGCTAGAAGGCTTGGTGACACATGGTGGTAGTTGCCCATGAAGCCTGGTTGACCCTCGTGGATGAGCATCGGAGTAGTAGCTGCTATGGATGGGCTGCTACACTCGAATTGGGTTTGGCAAGTCTTATTGGCACTAGCAGGGGTTGAAGTGTGTAAAGGTGTTTATGGTTTGGGCCGATAGGCTTGGGTAACTCTTCTGGGCTTATGCGTGGGTGAGCTTGTAGGAGGCGAGGCCTAGAAGCACTGCGGCTTTTGGTTCTAAGGTTCTATGGGGCTCGGGGTGATCAAGCTTGAGGGTGATATGTGAGTAGTGCCTTGGGCCATTCGGGCCTTAGGGATCCATATCCAGGCATTTCCCTCATAGTAGCCTTGCACATGCAAGAGGGCTTTAGGAATCCATCTTGGCTTGATCATGCTTCGATTTCTATAACTGTGTCTTGACCTCCTAGGTTTAGAGTTTCTTGTGTTACGAGGACGTGAGCGTCTACTCCTAAGCGGTGGTTGCGGCTGTTTAGGTCTCCATTGAAACTTAGGTTATTGGGCCTTAGCTTTTGGTGCTATGAGCGGCGGCTTGTGAGATTCAATGGATGGTGGCCGAGCACCGCTCCCCTCTGTAGACTTGGCTGTGAGTATTTCTACTAGGACTTTGATGAGGTCATGTAGCCCTTGCTGAAGGTTGTAATAATGCAAGCATTGCCTATGGTGAGGTGGATGCGTTGCAACTTATAATCGACATTGCACTGAGTTTGCTTCTTGAAGGCTCACCCTAGTAGTGACTCCGTGCCTATGTCTTTAGTGTTTGGAAACATGTAAAAGATCATTGGTATAGTCTTAGACTCGATAGCAACAGTAGCCCTGCACTTGCCAAGAAGTGTGTATGAGCAACCCCCATATCAACTTAATTTGGCATTAGTGGGCTTTATTGGTGGTTTACCATGTTGGGTCCAATGATCATCAGTTAAGACATTGAAGTTTGCTCCCTCGTCAATCAAGGCATTAAAGGCGCATGTTTGCTTGGCAGTGACCATGATGTGGAGGTATGCGGGTTCTATGGTTTCCTCATCCTTATCATCAATTTCTGTGATTGTGGCAAATCCTACCTTGACAAGGGGTTCTCATATTGGTGGTTCATGCATCGGATGCGTGGGAGGGTAGTACTTCTTAATGCACTGCCATTGAAGAAGCCTATGCCCTCATCGTCTAGAGTCTCTAGCTTAACGTTGCGAGTTCGGCTAATTGCACAAACTTTGAAAGGCCTAAGACCTCTAAACTTCATTTTTTGCTTGTGCCCTTTAACTGAGTATAGGAGCACTAAGTCTCCCTGTTCAAAGTCGTGCTGCTTGACATGCTTGTCAAACTAGCTCACTTGCGTCGTGCCTTCTCGCATATGACTGCATGAGTGGATAGAAGGCGAGTTTTCGAGAGGCATTTAAGTTCAACCAGGCATTGCATCCATGCCTCCTTCCCTTCCCATCGTTCTTGAAGCGCTATTCTCAGGCTGTATGCTAAGCCCACAAGGCTGCCATTAGCTTGTTAGCCCAGTTGTTGCGCGAAGCAAAGACTACTTTGGTTAGGTTGTTTACAAGAATCTTATTTGTGGATTCTGCTTGCCTGTTTTCCCGAGGGTAGTATGGAGAGGATGTTAGGTGGATAATTAGAAAGGTAGATAGAAGATGCGCTATCACTTCATTGATGAAGTGCGTGCCCTGCTCATTGACTAGTTTGATGGGGCATCCAAATCGTGAGATCACCTGCTCCCATAAGAACTTGGCAGTCATTCTAGCATCATTCTTTCTTGTTGCTCTCGCTTCTGCCCATTTCGTTAGGTAGTCTGTGGCCACAATGATTTATTTGGCATGCGAATACTATACCGTAGGACTAATGGGTCCTATGAAGTCAATCCCCCATTTTTCAAATGGTTGTCATGCAATGATTGGGGTCAACTCCATTTGATCCTTGCGAATCGGGAACTTTGTCCGCTCTGACACTCATCACAATACTTGACGAATTGTGCTACGTTGTGAAAAAGCGTGGGCCACCACAGTTGCGACTGTAGCACCTTGCGGCCTGTCGTGTCTTCGCTAAAGTGCCCTCCAGCAATTCCATTGTGCGCCTCTGTGAGCATATTGTGCATCTCATGCTTGCATACGCATCTACGCGAGAACCTGTCTTGCCCTAGCCTATATAATTAGCCTGCTATCAAACTGATAGGGCTCAATTTTGAGGATAAGTTGCCTACCCCATGATTTTTCTATCCGTCACTCAGGCAGTCCATGCTCCAGCACTTGGACGATGTCATCTACCCAATATGGCATTAGATCAGCCTTGAATAAATCTCTCTCGCTAGAAAGGTTAAACAAATGGGTGTCTAGTAATTCATCGGCAATGCCTTATCCAGTGGCCTCTCTCATGATGGGAATGTGTGACATGTAGTCAGCCATGTAGTGTTGTTTTCCCTTCTGTACAACCACGGAGAAGTCAAATTCTCAAAGCAGAAGGAGACATCGGGCTATGCATCCTGTAGCGCAAGGTTTGTTTACTAGATATAGAAAGGCTTGATGGTCCACAAAGAAAGTAAAAGGTGTAGCCAATAGATAATGCCAAAACTTCTTTACAGAAAACACCATGGCTAAACCCTCTCTCTCAGTTGTTGAGTAATTCATTTCAGTTTTAGTGAGTTGTCTACTAGCAAAGCTCACTGGATAGTAATTCTTCAACACCACTTGCCCAAGGATGCATCCATGTTTCACCCAGAACTGGCACTTTAAGGGGTTCAAGGAGAGACAATATAGGCGACACCGCTCAAAGACTACTCGAAATTTGTCAAAGTGTTCTCTCTAGGTCGAGTGAACATACAATTCATCCACAAAGACTTCCAATTCCTTGCGAAACATGTCTTTAAATATGGTGCACATGAGGCGTTGAAAGGTGGCGGGCATTACTCAACTCAAAGGGCATGACTATGTAAGCAAAGACGCCCCACTCAGTGGCGAAGGTAGTCCTATGCCTATCGGCAGGATGCACTTGCACCTAATTGTATCCAGAGAAGCCGTCCAGAAAGCCTCTTTGCCCGCCACTCTTTCGAGCATGTGCTCAGTGTATGACAATGGGTAGTTGTCTCTCTTAGTGGCAGCGTTCACCTTCTTGTAATTGACGCACACTCTTATCTTTCCGTTTTTCTTCATCACTATGACTATGGGTGACACTCAGTCTGTGTGCTCAATTTTGTAAATGAATTCTGCTCTCATCAGCTTGTCAATCTCCTCCTTGATTGCATGATCATGTTTTGGATTCATCAGGTATGGTTGCTACTTGATCGGCGTTGAGTCTGGCGTCATGGGTATGTTATGAGTCACTACACTTGGATCTACCCCGTTAAGCTCTTCTAAGGACCAAGAGAACGCATCTATATACTCTTGCAAGAGAGCAACAAGAATCGTCTCCTCTTCCTCAGTCAATTCATTGGCAATAAAGACTGGTCGGGGTGTCTCCCCTTCCTGTGCTAGGTTCACCTTCTTGACCTTGGCTGGTTCCTCGATGGGTTCACTCGTTTGCCCTTGGCATTTGGCACCCAACAGGATTACTACACTGTCACCCTTCTTGAATTTTGTAAATATCTGCAGGAGATCCTCTGGCTTTCTTTGGTCTTCCATTTGTGTGTCCCTAGGCTGTTTTGCCCTTTCTTCCTTCAAACAACCATCTGTGCCTTAGGTGGATGGGTAGGTCCCCCTTGGTGCATTTGGTCTTGGATGGTCTAGGTATTTCTAGGTCACTATCTGAGCTTACTTCTAACTCAAAATCTAACTCTCCATTTTCGCTAGAAGAGGTGGTTTCTCTTGGCAGTCGTAGCTAAGAGGGTGACTCTGTTCTAAGCACTAGTGTTGTGCCTGGTTGGGTTAGGCCTACTTGTTCGAAATCTATGGCTCCTATGTGTTCCAACCAAGCGTGGTCACAATCCATGCACATGACCCCTCGCTCTATCTTAAAGACGCTCTTTTTCTATGGCTTGGAGTCCGCTCATATCTGTTCTATTTCTTGTCCCTCAGTGTCGTATTCCACTGTGTCTATCTCACCCTCACTTTTGTCTCACTAAAAGAATGACAGTCTTCGTACTTGTCATTGGAGTCATCTTCATCCAATTGCTCATCGTCTCCCAAGTTTTGGTATATCTCTTGCCTTTTATCGGGGACTAGGGCCCAATTATACATGAGGTTTAAGTCATCCACCCTAGTCCATTGCAACCTTGGTTCGTCTAATAGATCTTGGAGTGGCTTGAAATTTGCTGCACCTGGCAACAGCCTGCTTCGTCTATGCTCGGGTCCCGGCTTGCTTCGTCTGTGCTCGGGTCATGACATGCAATGGGATAGGTGTGGCCTCCCCATCGAGGTTATTGATGCCGAATAGCCCCAATGGGACAGATATGGCATGTTGGCTAAACTTGAGGATGGGTTTCACTTGGGATAGTCAATGAAGAGATGAGTGATTCTGCACTTAGGGCACCTTAGGTCTGCCTTGTCTCTATTTGGTTGCTCCCTTTCAGGACAACATGATGAGACATGCCCTGGATGACTGCAAGTCCAACACATGACTGGACCCTGTGTCTGCCCTCCTATGCCTCTACCTTGACCTCTTTCTAAAACCATCACCAGTACTGGTCGATAGTCCATAAGGACTGTGTTGCTCTTGTCGTCGTGCGAGACGTATGGGTATACGTAAGTCTCTTCCTCGTTCGGCTCCTCCACGTAGTGGACTGGAGCGTCACTCGTGGTGGATGGGCCATGTAGGGAATAGACAGTCTAGGTATTCCTGTAGGGTTTATGTCCATTCTAGGAATAGCCGGTTTAACATCATTAGGTGCAGGAAGGGCTAATGAGGCTCCCTTTTGGAAGAATTGTTGGGTCTACTCGCTAGATATGGCGGGCCGTATGGTTGTGAGTACGAAAGTTTTCTTGGTAATCTGCAATGCGCAACGTCGTGACCGAATCTACTGCAATTAGCACAAGGTCATGACCTAGGGTCTTGACACTTGGCTGACAAGTGGTTTCCGCCATAGTATACGCATTGGATGTAAAGGTGCATTAGTCATCTCAACATATCCTGCAGTTTGGCTATCTCCATTTTTACCTCAGCCAAGTCTTAGTTTGTCTCAATGGCTTTTCCTTTGTCCTAGGCTGTTGGACCTGATTGTTCACTAGAGGTTGATGCTCTCTCTAAACTCTGCAAGTTAGTCTCTTCTGAATTTGATCTCCTAGAGCTCTGCTCTTTTAGCTGGTCGTCTACTCGAATGGCCTCTTTAAACACCCTAGCTAGCGAGTCTCGCTGCAAGCTCGAGTTGCCTGCCAAGGACTTATATAGCTTCTAACTCTGTATTCCATTGATAGACATGGTGGACACTGCTCTTTGGTAGGTCATTTGCCCATGGGGATTCTCTTGAAGAGGCCCCTCACGTGGGTGACATAGTCATGGATGTCCTCTTTCTCTTTCTGCTTGACATTCATCAGTCTTACTAGCAGATTGTTAGAGTATCCAGGCTTGGAGAACCTCTTGATGAAGAGATTTTTGAGGCTGTTAAAGTCCACTTGTTCTCCATCATCTAGACTCGTGTACCAAGTCCTACCCTTGTGTCCTAAGAAAAGACCAAATGCTTGAGAGCATTGAGTCAAGTCGGCGAGGCCGTTGGCCTTGCAGACTTGCTCGAATTGCTCTACAAAGCTATATGGATCGTCGTGGGGTTGGTACTTGTTGAGTTGCTTTGCAACAATTAGGATTTTATACTGGCCCTCAGAGCCTTGGTTTTCTCCTAGTCCTACTAGTAATGATGTCGCTAGTGTTGTAATACTCTGCTCCGCTCTGCTGTGTTGTCGAGCAGTCGATTCATGAGAAGCTCACTCAGTGTCAAGTCTCCTTTGAGGGCTCTCTCATGATCGGTCGGATTTCCACCTACTAGGTTTAGCACCCATTATACCTCGTGCAATTTTACATTTTGCCTTAAGCTCTTAGCATGCTAGTCTTGGTTGTATTTCACTATGCCTTGCAACGCCTTGAGGGCTAGCTTCCGTTCCTCTTCCAAGTCTGTTATGATGGCCTTTGCCGTTTTGCCTGGTGCTCATACCAAGCATGTGCATCGTAGCTGCTTACTAGCTGTTGAATTGCCTCTGGAAAAACTCCTAAGTTAAGTTCCTCGTTCGGCCTGCGGTTGAGCTTTCCTCTATCATGATCACGTTCTTGTGCTCAACCAAGATGTCAATCAGGTTGAGCAAGTTGGTCAGATCCACTTCTCTAGCGCCGCTTGCTTGGTTCTACTTTGTGCTTTGGCTGTTCGTCTATGTCTTGGGATCTTCTCCTATTGGTGGCTTCCTTGAGGTGTTTATTTGAGTGAGTTTCTTGACTTATTGCATCCAATCCTCAATTTATCTCTACTCAGTGTGTGTGTGTGTGTTCTTTCTTGTGCACTTGTGCTCAATCAGGCTTTCAGTTGTCCTTAAGTGTAATTCAAGTGTAGAAATTCAGGATGAGTGCAGAAAACAAGTATCTAAGTGGCTTACGCACTCTCGCTTCGTTTTAGGCTTGATAGGCTTGTTGACCCACTTTTAACCTCTTGTCAGGTTTTAGGGTTTCTTGCTGCGTTGTCTTACCCGTTTTAGATTTTTTCAGGATCTTTGGCTCAGCTGGCTGTCGCTAGGACTTTGGGTCTCACAATAGGCTACTCGAGCTGCTAAGTGGCTGCGTCCTACAAAATTTCCTCTTTCCTGCACCAGAATCGTGTTCTGCTCGTTGGGAGGACTCACGAGGTTTACGTGGCTGAGGGGTCTGGTTTAATTTCCTAAAAATTTGGAAAATTCTTGACTCGACCCAACTTGTCCGAATTGTAGGGACCAAGTGATGGATTCGGACGCGAATGGAAGTTGTGGGCCGAGTGTGTTGCTTGGATGGGCCAAGTTGTCATTGCCGAGGGCCGAATGGGAAACTCGGACAGGGTGACTTGGACAGGATGATTCAGATGGACCGAGGAGATTCACTCAGGCGGGTCGAGGGGGTCTATTTGGATGGGCCAAGGCACGCAGGCTGAGGGTTGAGTTTTGATATGGCCGAGTGAACTTTTGGACCGAGTGATATGCTCGGATGGGCCAAATTGACTAGTGGGCCGAGTCGGCTGAGAGTAAGTGGACCAAGGGCCGATTCTGGGACTCGGCCTAAGAACCGGCCACTTAGATGGGCCAAACGACGCGCAACAATGATAGCAACGGCATTAATTTGCTCAAATCTTGCGACACATGCACTCTTTTTTCCCATTTTTTCATAATGTGTCTTGTTTTGTCCTGTTTTACAACAACAAACCCTACGCTTTTCGGATCCGATTTCCTAACCCTACGCTTTTTCGATCCGATTTCCTAACCCTAACCTACGCTAAATGCAACAAAGATCAAAGGTGAAAAATTGAAATGATTTCTCCATCTTTTCCAATCATCAAACCAACAAAATAACCCAAAATACCTACTTGTTTTGAAGATCAAAAACCCAAACTTCCTACCTATCTCAAGCTCCGTTTCGGGGATGAATCCCTTACTTCGATGCTTGATATGAGGTGCGCAAGTGCTCAGGATTGAATCCGTTGGTCCGGCTCAACGGAACCAAAATGTAGTGGGAGCTCACGCTCAACCACCAAGACCCACTGACCGCTTATTGTTTCAAGCATTTCAAGCGAGCTCTCATGGCTATCTCTCACCTAGCCGATGCGCCGTCAATCCTCTTGGGGTGTAGTGAGCTTACCTTGATGCCGGAATGAGTTCCCTCCTCTCTCGCACACGCTGGTAGCTCCACGATCCTAGATGCTAGCTCAAGCATCCTCAAGCCTCCTCCATCTCCAAGCTCCATCCACCATAGCCGCACGCGCGAGAAAAGAGAAGAGAAGAGAAGAGAGAAGAGGAGATGGTGAAGAGCTTCACCCTCTTGATCCCTTGCACTACAAGGAATTGGGCAATTAGCGACGCCGATTAGCGACGGCGGATATCGGCGTCGCTATTGGCGTCGCTATTTGCATCGCTATTTGCGTCGCATTTGCGACGCTAAATGCGACGCAAATAGCGATGCAAATAGCGACGCCGCAGGAAAAAAAACGCGGCCGAAACCCGAGCGCCGTTTTCATTTCTTTTGTTTCGCCTTTTGAGAGCAAGAGCGAGGGAGAGAATGAAGGCTTTGTGAGAGAAGAAGAGGAAGAGACTTGCTGCCGCCGCCGCCGCCACCGCTGTTGTTCGCGAAGGAGAGGAGGAGCCCTCGTTGCAAAGAGAAGCCGCCCACGCTCGCCATATCTCATTGGTGAGTCTCCCTCTCTCTTTCTTTTGCTTGTTGAAGGTTTAAATCGTTCTCTTTTGCTTGTTTAGGAGAGGAAATGAAAGAGAAGGAGAGGGAGAGGGAGAGGGAGAGAGAGGGAGAGAAAGAGAGGGAGAGGGAGAGAAAGAGAGGGAGAGTGCATTCTCTCTCTCTCTCTCCCTTTTGCTTGTTTAATGTTTAAATTACTTTCTTTTTTGCTTGTTTAGGAGAGGAAACGAGAGAGTAAGAGAGAAAGAGAGGGAGAGGGAGAGGGAGAGGGAAAGAAAGAGAAAGAGAAAGAGAAAGAGAAATAGAGGGAGAGGGAGAGGGAGGGGGAGGAAATGAGAGAGGGAGAGAAAGAGAAAGAGAGGGAGAACGAGGGAGAGTGCATTCTCTCTCTCCCTCTCCCTTTTGCTTGTTTAATGTTTGAATCACTTTATTTTTTGCTTGTTTAGGAGAGGAAATGAGAGAGAAAGAGATCGAGAGGGAGAGGGAGGGGAAGGAAATGAGAGAGGGATAGAAAGAGAAAGAGAGGAAGAGTGCATTGTATCTCTCCCTCTCCCTTTTGCTTGGAGGATGTTTAAATCACTTTATTTTTTGCTTGTTTAGGAAATGAGAGAGAAAGAGAGATAGAGAGGGAGAGGGAGAAAAAGAGAAAGAGAGGGAGAGGGAGAGGGAGAGGGAGGGGAAGGAAATGAGAGAGGGAGAGAAAGAGAACGAGAGGGAGAGGGAGAGGGTGAGAGAAAGAGAGAAAGAGAGGGAGAGGGAGAGAAAGAGAAGGAGAGGGAGGGGAAGGAAATTTAAGATAATAGACTTATTGATAATGGTATGCAATGTGCTTTGCCATGGGCCACGTACTTCATCAAAATGAACCCAAAAGTATTGTTATAGAAGAAGAAACCCTTAAATTGAGTATAGGATAATTTCTCTCAGGTCTTATGACTATGAGTAGAATTGATTGAAATAAATTTTATTACTATAGTTATAAAATTTCATAGATGGCGCGCATTAATTTTAAAATGGATTACTTATACTCAAAGCTGAGATATAACAAATAATTATCTACCGGGACAAACAAATCGTTGAGCATGATACAAGGCCGAGATATAACATCGGAAAATCTCTCAACTACTATATACAATGCAAGATTTATGGTCAACTTGCAACTTGACGTACATCTCCATAAAGCTATCCATTTAAGCCTCGTTTTCTGTAATGTAGATAAGATGGCAAACGAAGGTCTTATTGTTCAAGACCGCGAGATGTATCTTAATCAGCGTGTCCCATGTCCTTGCTCTCAATGCAAGTTGGCAATTAGACGAAAACGCCGATTGTCTATAGAACACGTACGACGATTAAGCGAGTTTCAATCTGAGATCATTGATCAGGCGATTGCGGATTTTCAGCAAACGGTAATTTGAAGTTAGCATTTTTCATGCATTGTTTTCTCAAGCTAATTGAAAACCATACACAATAAGATTGGGTCTTGTTGGCAAATTTTGTATCCAGGGGGGTGATGTCTCGACCCAAGGGGGAGTGCACGCTTTGCGGCCAATTAGAAGAGTTTGTGGACGTGCGATGGATGGATTGCAAGAGCCAATCGACCACTCGCAAGGCCCATCTATACCGTCAATGCCAGAGGAGACAGACAACCTTCCCGACCTGCCTACAATCTTGGAGCCTGAGATGGAGGCAATGATCGATTCATTGATTCCCATGGATGTTGAGACATCTGACCCGCTTAGAGAGGAAGCATCCATACCATTATATGATGGGTGCCGAGTATCTCGGTTGAAGACATTGCTTGCACTCTTAAGTGTGCAAGCAAAATACGGTTGGAGCGATACGAGTGTGACTGAGTTATTCAGGTACCTTGCACACAAACTTCATTGATTTTTTTTTAAACAGTATTATTGCAAACATTTGTGTTTTTTCAAGGTGTTTTATGATTTTTTTCAGGTTATTGAAATATCATATATTGCCACCTGCAAATACCATGCCTGAGTCTTGTGATGATGCACGACATGTTTTACGGAAGCTTGGCATGGACTACAATAACATCCATGCATGTATCAACGACTGCATATTGTTTCGAGATGAATACGAGACTATGGAGACATGTCCAAAGTGTCGTGCTCACAGGTATCGACAGGACTTGCAAGGGCAAACCATCCCTCAAAAAGTTCTCAGACACTTTCCGCTCATCCCCTGCATAAACCACATGTTTCGCACATCTGCCATGGCAAGCTTGACAACGTGGCATGTGCAGAATAGGTCCACGGATGGAGTTCAACGAATATCAGCAGATTCGTGCGCATGGAGCCACATTGACTCTACCTTCCCAGGCTTTGCGCGAGAGCCAAGGAATCTTCGGCTCGGTCTCGCCATGGATGGTGTGAACCCATTCGGTCTGCGCTCGACTTCTTATAGTGTGTGGCCTATAGTGCTTGTCAACTACAACATTCCTCCATGGCTTTCTACGAAGAAAGGACATCTCATCCTTAGCTTGCTCGTCCCGGGCCGCTACAAAGTAAAAAATATAGACGTGTATCTTCATCCATTAGTCGATGAGCTTAAGATTTTGTGGGAGGAGGGGGTCATGGTGCAAGATATGAGCAGGCGCGATGGTCGGCGGTCAGCCGACATTCGAGCCATTCTCATGTGGACGATGCATGACTTTCCGGGATTAGGAGAGTGCTTAGGTGAGCAGACCTTTGTTCTCGCTGGTAATATCTATATTTTATTTCATTCTATCAAGTATTCACTAGGTCGTGGATCGCCTTGCAGGTCTGGTTACCTCAAGTTATCATGCATGTCCATTGTGTGGGCCATAGTTAGACTCCTGAAGATCACGAACCATGAAGAAGATGGTATATCAAGGACACACCGCTTTCTTGCCAGAGGATCATGAACTCAGGGAAGGTTTTCTTGGACGACCTCCAGCACGTATGAACGCTGCAAGCTGGTACAAGCTGAAAATGGTAAACCTGGAATCACATCCAAATGGAATGCAACGGTTCTCAGTTTTCTACGAGTTGCCATATTGGATCCACTTACACGTCAACCACTTGTTGGATCCCATGCATATTTTCAAAAATGTGGGCAGCTTTCTATGGGACCACATCACAGGAAAGAGAGACACTATAGGGTCACGAATGGATTTAAAGGAGGTAGGTAAGATGGAGGCACTTTGGCCGCCGCAGTCGAGTGCTGAAGGGGGAGTGCAGCTTCCTCGCGCTCCCTGGGTTTTGTCTACCAAAGAAGAGCGCATTGTGAAGCAAGTAATCAAGTCTATCTGCACTCCGACGGGTATGATGCGTTCTCTCAGGTCCGCATTTTCTAAAGATGACCAAATGTCTGGGCTAAAATCCCATGATTGGCATAAGATATGTCAGGTTTGTGAACAGAATGGATTTTAATTAGCGTGGACATTTTGAAATTTGAAAAGTGACCATTATTCTTAATGCTTTCTCATTTGTGGCAGTTTGTCCTACCGATCGCGATCGCGGGATGCCTAACTCCAGAAATTTGCGGGGCCATTTACAAGTTGTCGACTTTGGTGGAATGGATCTCACAGAAAGAGATTAAGACGTCCTCTATTGAATCTGCAAGGCGGGGAGCAGTTGAGACGGTCTGTCTCTTTGAGAAATACCTGCCCACTAGCATGCTCACGATACAAGTTCACCTTCTTGTGCATCTTGTGGACAAAGTGGAGATTGCTGGACCTGTCCATACGCGATGGATGTTCTTCCTGGAGCGCTTCATGAAAACCCTGAAAGGCTTTGTGCGACAATGAGCTCGTCCGGAAGGTAGCATGGCGGAAGGTTGGTTGGTGTCAGAGGTGTTTGTGCATATCTCACAATGGCTACCAACGGTGGAACCAGACAATGAAATGCTATGGACGCTGAAGGACGATGATAGGCTGACTGGAGATGTGGTGGTTGGAAATGGGGTAGAAAAAAGAACGGATGCCTCAATGGAAGAGAAGGTGAATCGCTTTTGTATGTTGCACCATGCCTCCATGGAGACGTGGCTCGCCAAGTACCAGATTGCAAGGCAAGATCGAGAGGAAGCGCGAGTTGAATTCCGACGCAGTACGCGTCACCGACCGATTCGATATCCTGAAGGCATGGAGGAGATGCCGTGGTTTATGTCAACACGATGGTTGCATGGAGCCTTGACCGCAGCATCTAGCGAAGGGACAGAGGTCTCAATGGAGGAGTGGGAGTTCTCGAGAGGATGTAGTCCAAAGGTAATGAGGGGTTTAGAATGTGTCGTATCTAAATTTGCTTGCTACATCTAATTTGAGTGTTTCAATGTGCAGTACAAAATATATAGTGCAGCGTGGTCGTGCGGATGGCATTTTCAGGTGGAGCGTATTGACCAAATGCGCTCCACAATGGACTGTGGTGTCATGGCAAGGTTTGAGCAAGAGAGCCGGTGACGAGCAACGGATCCGAACACGGTTGTGGATGAGATGGAGTATTTTGGGAACTTGCAAAGTATTATTACGGTGGATTACCGTAGCTTCTCCATGATACTATTCGATGTGCAGTGGTTCAAACTGGTACTTGGAGGAGCTGGAGCAACAGTTCGACGAGGTCCATCTGGATTTCTCGAAATAGATTCCGAAAAAAATGGATGGATTTGCGCAACACCTTTGTGTTGCCGGCCCATTGTGAACAGGTACAAATAGTCATTTGCTTGCTAATTGTAATACGACATGGTTTATGTCACAATAGTTTGAACTCGCTTTGTAAGTGTTTGTGAACAGGTAATCTTCTATCCAAACCCCCGACAACCTCGATGGTGGTATGTTATACCTTCAACTCCTCGAGGTGCGAGAGTATATAATCAAAGCGATGTTCCAGGCATAGATGAAGAAAATATGCAAATAGAGGGATCAATATTACAAGGGGTGGAGGCCACCGCAAGCTTGGAGCCCGCATCGGCTAACAATGATGGAAATACAGAAGTCGTAGAATTTTTTGAGAACGAGGCAGACTCGTTCTTTTGTGGTGACATGTCTATCGACCTTCCAGTGTATGCAGAGTTGTGTCAGGAGATTAACATGGGACCATAGAATACTTCATTCTTGGAGAATTGTGTTACTCAATTCGTTGTTTAGATCTTCCATAAAGGTAGATAAGATATGCATTTTAAGAGGGTTTTTTCAAAAATGATTTATATTAATGTGCTTTGTATAGTTTAAATTGATTATTCTAACATCATTTTTTATCTGTGCAGGTATCGACATTTTCAGGATGAGTCGAGGGATGAGCAATGAGGAGTTTCAGGACATGATGGCACGCATGTCTCCAGATCAGCTCATGAGATTCAGAGAGATGGCAGATCAGGAGCTGTCTCGTTCTTCGTCAGGGCGCTCTGCTAGATCAGCTTCAGCTAGATCAGCTTCAGCGCGATCAAATGCTTCAGCTTCGAGTAGACGATCTCGACGCTCGCGACTTGGGCCAGAGGGAGGGACTGTGACTGCAGGAGGATCAGGGGGGTGCTACTATGGAGACACGGACGTGGTGTCTCCGTCTTGTCGTTCAACTGGAGTTGCGTCACCTCCAGGATTTGTCACACCTGTGGGGACGTCCACTCCAGTTACTCCGGCTTTTGCGCAGCCGTCGGCAGATGGCACGCCTTTTGGTGGCACTCCTTTTGGTGGCACCCCTTTGAGTGGCACTCCGGGAGAGGGTACCCCCGTCGGTACACCGGATGTACAGGGGTCTCCTGGATATGCCCAGGAGCGTGGACGGAGATGGGAGAGGGCCCATCTTAGGCAGACTCCTAGGGGTTATGGATACCTAGTGGATAGCAGGTTAGGAGACATCATCATGAATGATGAGGGGAGGAGGGTGATGGCTCGCATGAGGGAGTTGTGCCAACAAGTTTTTCGGCACAACGTCCTGGATCATTGGAGGAACATACTGGAGGGGAGCAAGGACTACATAGTAGCATCCTTGCACGAGAAGTTCCCGGTGCCAGCCACAGTGGATAGATTCTCTACGGGCTGGATAATGGATTGCATGCGTGCATACATGTCACATAGACGATCCGACACACGCAAGGCAATCAAGAGTGGGGCTCCAAAGTCCGAGTGGTTAGATGCAGATGACTGGCGCCGACTGAGGGAGGAGGCTACAAATTCACCAGGACGTTGGAGTCAGCAGCGGGAGGCGGCGAGGGCACGAATCGAGGCCGGATCGGTACATCATCTTGGGAGTGGCGGCCCAGGACATATTTGGAGGAATTTGTAAGTTTCTCTTTTGTTTTGCTTATTTGTTTTTTTGAGATATTCTTTGTACTGACAATCATGTTTCTAATAGTTAGCATTTTGTTTTCTTTGCAGCACTCCATTACAAATCGCGATCCGCAAGGCCTTGAGACTCGATATGCAGAGAGGCACGGTTTCAGGGCATTGATCGACCGATTGTATAGACGTGGCGGCCCTGTAAGTCACTCATCTTTCTTGTCCGTAGTTACCATGAGATATTTGAATGCATTATTGTATGGTGGATTGATATGTTGTTTCTTTTTCTGCAGAATCCGTTTGATGCTCCTTTGCGGCGGGACGAGCTTTCGGGGGACGAGGATTTGTAGCTCGCCCTTGGATCCTTAGAGCTCACACACCTTTAGTTTTTAGTCGCCCGATCTATGTAGACATTTTCTATGTATTAGTGATATCGTTTCATGATTGTACCAATCACATTTTATGCGATCATGTATTTATTTCATATATCAGTTTTATGATTTCAGTATACATTCTTTTTGTTTGCAAATACTTTGTATGCAGCAGTGCAGAAACTATTTTGTATGGCTCTCATACAGCACACAGTGCTATATGCCCTGCCACAAATTTTTTTTTCTCTGTTACCGTCGCTATTTGCGTCGTAAATTTACTGCACGCGTCGCTATTGGCGTTGCTATGAGCGTCACAAATTGTCTTGCAACCGTTGCTATATGCAATCCACCATACAATATACCATACAAGATATAGCATACCATACAAGATTCTTGTTGTTTGTATTTTCGTCGCTTTAAACGTCGCTATAAGGTCTATATCTTGTAGTGTCGCTTCCACACACTCACTCACTCCCTCACACTCCCTCTCTCAAGACCACGCACACAAGAAAGGTGAAGAGAAGAAGAGAGGACTCTTGTTAGCCACAAAGAATGAGCTTCTCATTCACTTTTCAACTTTATACACAAAACCCTAAAATCCCATGGGAACCCATCCCTTTTTACATGACCAGCCATTGTGGCAAGGTCCCTTTTTCTAATTCCCTCTTCTTGCTTCATGCCCTAAGCCTATACCCATCTATTCTTTTACAAATGGCATAGGAGGGAGCCTAGTGCTCTTTTACAATAGTTTTTAGAATTTTTTGAGGCGTCTTTCATTTAAAATTGTGCTTTTTGCCTCAGCTTAGTTTTAGGAGCCGCCTCTACGTCTTTGCTCTTTTTCCATCATTTTTTCACTTTTTCCTTCATTTTTTCGCCACCTCAAATTGAGGTTAACACTCAACATTTCATTATCACTTGACCATTTGGTTAAGCCCATGGTCAAGTCTCACTATTAATAGAGTTTGATCTTCTCACCGAAGTCCATGGCAAAGTTTTTACTATATGATTCTTGCAAGAGAAGCATAATTAATGCTAACTTAGGGCTAGAATAATCCATGAGATTTGATACATAAGCCCATATATTTATGGTTGGAATCTCAAATTTCAATATTTTATTTTATGGAAGAGTCCCTTTGGAGTACATTTGTCTTGTATTTTGTAAAATCTTGTGTTGTTGTGTTTTCAATTTTCAACCTAGAAATCTTATACATTTTTTTGGGTTTTGTAAATTTTGAATATTTTTAAATTCACTTTTTTCTGACAACTTTTTATCTTTGTAGAACTATTCAATGGCAAAGAAAGATAGCACATCCAAAAAGGTGACCCAAACCATTGATGGAGTTAGTGGTGATTTTGTGTATCCATAGTATGTGGATGTTTATGATAGTCAAGGAAAAAGGGCTGATAATGTTGTCTTATTTACTTTAAAGAGTGATATTGCATTTTTTTCAACAAGATGGTGTCATAGAGAAGATAACAAATGGATGTGCTGGGAAAGAGGGAATACCATGTAATCTTGTTAAGATCAAGGGGAAAAATGTAGTATACAAATTTGATCCTTTGTCATTTCACTTTGCCCGTATTAAACAGGACAAATAATACTCTTTGAAAACAATGGGATGGACCTTATTTGAGGAGGTAAAGGGCACAGAAGACATTATATCAGCATTTCAAGCTATCCAAAATAGTGAGCTACTTTCCCTATCAAGAAAAGGTGATCGCCCCAACAAAAGAATGAAGCTCCAAGATAAAAAAATAAACTTGAGATCTTTACCTTCTCCTCAAGAAGAAAATAATTCACCTATTACCACAAGCTCAAAGTCAAAATCACCTCAACAAAGTTCTTTGTCATATGCTAACACTACTGAGAATGATGCCACTTTACCTTCCACGCTAGAAGTTACACCTGCAGCAAAACCAATAATTTCTCTTGAGGTCAAGGGAGTAGAAATAACATTTGATTTTCTTGAGATAGTTAAGAAGAAGGGAAAGAAGGAAGAATCAAGATTTCACATGTTTGAAAAATTATTTCCAATTGGTCCAATAACACAATTTTCTATTCTCGTTGATAGGTGTTATGAGGCACCTCCTTTGTATGCTTATAGGTCACTATGTTGGGATTATGTAGAGAAGCTAACCACTTCTTTCATAAAGAATCCCATGGATCCACCAACAACAGCATATCTTATGCCTTTTGTACAAGACAACAATGAGAAGAGACCCATGCATCGTGATGAGGTGGATGCTAATAAGTTGGACACTTATAGTTATTCGATTATATAAGGGCTTCACTCAATTCATGCATGAAAGATATATATTCAGAGTAATACTACACGTTGTCTAGCAACCAAGCATTTGTATACCACGAGAAATGCTAGAATATTAGTTGATTGTCCTACGAAAATGTGCATTGAGCTTTCACACATGACAAATATGGAATCACATAATGTTATGAAGAATGCCCATTTATGTTGAGCAACTTCAACAATTAACAGATTAGTGGGCTAGCATTTGGTTCTCCACCAAAACCCCAACAAGGGCTTTCTAAGACAAGCTCTCAAAGAGTACCATGGCAGGTGATCATATATAACTTACCTTCTCTTTTTGTGAAGATTAGTGTGATGCGCTTTCTTTTATTCTATGCTCACTATTTTGATCTTTTTTTTGCAGAGATTTGTGGCATACATTGGAGAAAATTGTGCATCTAGAGATTGCCATATGATTGTTAGCTCCCAATAAATATTTGATAGTTGGATCAAAATCATGAAGAGATACTCTAGAGGTGAGCTCATATCTCAAGAGGAGAGTTTGAGAAAAAAGGGAAGGCAACCTTCTCCTGCTGCATTTCATTGTCTTATGGGTTTAAAGGATGGAGACATCCTTACACTACAAGAGGAGATCAATGAAGGCCATACCCTTTTTCTTAGAAACAAATGGGATAAGGAAGATATGATTAACATGAAAACAAGGGCTAAGCAAATCAAGCAAGATAGGGTCCTAAAGGAGGAATTAGTCACTCTTTTCAATGCTTCAGTTCCATAAAGTAGTGATGTGATGAAGACTTGGGAAGAGCTTGTTGATGATTATGATATCAATGATGAAGTCTACACAAAGATTTTAGACATTTGCAATGATTGGGTATCAAAGAAGCTCACACGTGGAGCTATCTTGCTACTCATACAAGAAGACAAGCTTGTTTGCATGAGTATGCTAATACAATGGAGTTTGTTACATTGGAAAGAAACACACTTAATGATGAGGATCTTGATTCTTTTGAGGATGCACAACAAAATGTGCATTGGATGGCAACAATTCAAGCAGAATTTGATTCTATCATGAATAATCAAACATGGGATTTAGTTACATTGCTTGTTGGAAATAAAGCCATTAGTACTATATGATTCTATAAGATGAAAACAAAAATAGATGGATCCATTGATAAGTACAAAGCTAGGCTTATGGAAAAAGGCTATGCACAAAAGAAGGGCATTGATTATGAAGAGACATTTGCTCCTAAATCCCATATGACCGCCATTAGGTGTATGATTTCTTTGGCTACCCTTTATGGTTGGATTGTGTACTAGCTTGATATTAAAACTTCATTTTTGCATGGGAAAATTCAAGAATTAGTGTATGTTTAGCAGCCCATGGACTTTGCAATTGAAGGATCTGAACACTTGGTATGCAAGAAGTTGAAAAAGGCTTTGTATGATTTGAAGCAAGCTCAAAAAGCTTGGTTCAAACTATACACTTGGTATGCAAGCTAATAAAGGCTTTGTATGGTTTGAAGCAAGCTCCACAATCTTGGTATGCAAAATTGATGCTTATTTACTCAGCCAATGATTCATTAACAACTCATTAGAGTCTACACTTTACATATGCAAAGAGGGGGGGATCCTTGCTAGTCATTTTTCTTTATGTGGATGATCTTTTACTCATAGAGACACATGTTGATCAGATTTCAATATTTAAGAAAAATTTGTAGCAAACTTTTGAAATGTAAGATTTAGGGCCTTTTGCATTACTATTTGGTCATTAAGTTTATTCATGATGCGAGAGGCATTGGATTGTCACAATCTAGATATATCGCTAAATTCCTTGGCAGATTTGTCTTTTAGGATTGCAAGCCAGTTAGCACATTGATGGAGACTAGAGTCAAGCTAATTTGCATGATGATAGTGTGATCTGTTTGACATTCATATATATGCTTCGGTAGTTGAATGTCTCATTTATTTATGCAACACAAGGCTAGATATTCAATTTGTAGTTTCACCTCTCAGAAGATATATGCATAGTCCATGCATGACACATTGGCAAGTGGTGAAGCGTATTTTTTGTTACTTGTAGGGTACTAGGACTCTTGGATTGCTTTATGCCAATGGGGGACCACTGCAATTACATGCTTACAATGATTCAGATTGGGCTGGTGATTTTGATTCACATCACTCTATAAGTAGAAACTCTTTCTTTCTTAGCTCATCTTACATTTTTTGGCTTAGCAATAAACAATCCACTATTACCACATTGTTATGTGAAGCTGAATACAAAGTAGCTTTCACTACTATAGTTGAATGTGTATGGCTGAGACGTTTGTTGGATGGTCTTTATGTATTTCATGGAGCCTACTCCTTTGTTTACTGTGATAGCTAGAGTGCCATTGTAGTGACATAGAACCCATGTTTCATGCATGCATGAAACACATAGAGATATATTATCACTTTGTCAGAGAGAGGCAACATGCACAAGATATCAACCTTGCCTATTTTTCTACCAATAATAATGTGATAGATATCTTCACTAAAGTTATTCTTTGTGACAAATTTGATGCATTTTGCAATGCTTTAAATTTGATCTTTGGTGGATGACCCTTGTATGTTGGTCACTTTTCACTCCAAGGGGATTTGTTAGGTTTGACTCATGCTTATGCTGAGAGAGGAGTGTTAGTGATCCATAGTAGGACATTGGGATACTTTTTACTCTCTGTAAGAGAGGGTTTTTATCTCCATTCACATTATTATCTATTTGTGTATTTATGTTACATAGTTCGGCCACTTACCGCACTTACACAATCTAAGGTGTAAGGATTGTACTTTGTACTTGACTTACACACTAGTAAATGAATCGTGTATCAAGTTGTGTCTACACTCTCATTCTCTCTACTGTCTACACTATGTGTTGAGCTAATAGTAGCTGTCATTTCCATCTTCAATAATAGGTGCCTTGTTGGCTCCCTCATCTAGCTTATTGACACTTGGTCAATATTTCTTCTGTTGTGGCATTCTTGTCTTCTTTCATGAAGACTCCCACTCATTTGGATTGGAGAGTGACCTTGCATATTCTTTGTTATTCACAAGGGACTCGATCCTATAGAATTATGTATGGAGAGAGGGTTACTCTCTCTGGTTGGAGTGATTTTGATTAGGTAAGTGATGTGGATTCATGATGGTCCACTATAGGTTATGCCTTCTCCCTTAGATTGGAAGTTATCTCTTACGAGCAACAATAAGCATCGTATTGTGGCCCTTTCTTCTATTAAGGTAGAGTACCATGCCTTATGTTCTATAGCTATGGAGGCAGTTTGGCTTCGATGCATATTGGTAGAGATTGGCTTTCCTTAGCCTAGACCTAGAGAGCTATGTTTAGACAACTAAAGTGCTCTAGCTCAAGCAAAGAACCATGTGTTTCATGCTCACACAAAGCATATCAAGGTTTTGTACCATTATGTTTGAGAGTGGATCCTAGATTCTGAGCTAGTAGTGGCCTATTATCCCACAGACACCAATTCCAAAAATCTCTTCACGAAGCCTTTGCCCAAGACTTCTATGCTTCATCACATGAGGTTGTTGGATCTTGAGATAGTCCTAGGATCTAAGAGGGGATTTTAGTGTGCCTGTGTTAGTTATGTTAGTTTGCCATCTCTTGGTTATGAGCTCCTGTCAAAGTGTAATGGAGACATAGAACTATGGATTTTAGGTGCATTTTCTTTATTTATGAGCTTACTATGTGTATTCTTAGGCCAGTTACTCTTTTCCATAGTCTATCTACACTTGTCAAACATTGTTATTATCGTCTTGGATTTTTTCGTGGTCACCCCTATTTTTTTGGCATTTTTTCCTTAGTATTAAACGTCAATCGACTACTATTTATGGCCCCAATAGAAGTAGGTCAATCAATTTTTTGGTGACTTGTCCATTTATAGCTAACCGCCCAATTGGTAGATACACACACTCTTTAGTCTTCAATCATCCCTTTGCAAAACACACTCTGACTCTCCATGCTTGGTGTTGCCATCATCATCAACTTAATTTGGTGCCCTCATTGATGCTTTGAGCTAGGTGCAAGGACAAATCAATCTATCATTATTGTATCAATATTCTTCTTCAGTTAGTGCAATATTCTTCATTCATCCTTTGCTTCCTCTCTTTTTTTCTCTCTACTTCTCTGTGTACTCGTGTTTCTCTTTCGTTGCACACTCTCACAATAACAACCTAATTCTAACAATGCTACTTTTTCTTTTATGCTACATCACTCAATTGCAAAATGCAATCTTACAAGCTTAAATATAGGATATGCAAAAAGACATTGTCTAACTGCACTTTGTGATGCATTCTCTACTTTGGATTGATCTTTGATTATTGTGTAAACTCCTTTCAATAGTTAGTTGTATTGGGTTGAGCTTGAATTCATAAAGCATCCCTCTCTTTTTTGGTCTTGTGCTCCATATATACTTCTTTAGATTGATTGTATCTAGATTTTTTAATATGAAAATTTCCTCCATTATATGCAACTCACATTGAGTGACTTTTGTAAATAGTTTTCCTTATTGTTGCTCCTGTTCATTATCATTCAATGTTATTATGGAATGTGATGTTATCATTATACTTATTCATACAATTAATCAATGAATTACTTTTTTTGGAAAAAAATGATGTACAGTTACTGGATGTTAGTTGTATGTTATGTTTGTAAATGAATTTGTATAAGAATATCCAATCCATGTGGCTAGAAGGGTGACATAAGTGCATGCTCTGCCACCCATTTTTTTCCTATCTAACTATTGTTATCTATATCAAAAGTCTACTCTACCACCGTCGCTATTAGCATTGTAAATTTACTATAAACATCTCTATTGGTGTCGCTACATCAGTCATTAGAGATCCATCACTATTTGCATGACTATATATAGAGATTAATCTCTAGCGATGCATGTAATGACATTAATAGCGATGGCATGAGTAAAATTTTCCATAAATTATTCCTTTGATTTAAATGTTGATTTAGGTCTATATGTGGTAGTGTTAATGCCTCTACATGAATACATGCATTCAAGTAAATCATCTTTTTTTTTTGCTTTAACAAGGCAAGGTGATTCTTATGCAGGTCATAGTTACCACACTAATTACTAATGAAAAAAGAATAGAAGATATCCAATCAATGAAAAAAACATACATTTGATCACTTGCAAAATGTAGCAAAAGTAACATACTCAACAATTTAAACATCTCAAGATAATGAGCTAGTTTATCTATGAATTTCTTGTCATTCACTTTCTATATGCATCCTTTCTATTTGGAAGACTCTTTTGTTTAAAATAGAATATTTGAAAACTAGCTCATCTACTTCATGTAATGATTTTGCTTTGTTCTTTTCTTTTGCATATATCCTCACGAAGATCTTCATTATTCCTAGTAGTCAACCTTATTTTTGCTCCATAAAGATTCTTATGATGCATAATTAAAGCTTGAGATGTTGCTTTAGCACTTAGGTGAGGCTTGTGATATCATTTGAGGGTGCATTTGTTAAGATTAGCAAGCTAGACCTTTTGAGAAAAAGTTGAATACCTACGTTGCTTTATTGAGTTGAAAAGGTGCACTGCATTCTCGAAATAGATGCCTTATTTGCTTTGGCCTTTGATCCATCTAATGTGTGAACTTTCTAACTTAAGGAAGAAGGCAAAAGCAACTAAAAATATCTTTCACTGTTGCTTTGCCCATACCAAAATGAAGGGCAATATATATTTAACCCTTACTTAAAAGGGTAAAACCTCTTTGAAAGGTGTTATTCAAATATCAGGATTGATCCCTATATAACTTATTTTTATCCCCTATAGACAAAGTGTGCTTTTTGGAGGGCTATAGAAAAATCCCAAAGTAACATCCTTTTCTCTTTTGTACCCCTAGTGTGGGTTTTAGATTTATGTAACCTCCTTTCCCCTATTTTCTATACCTCTACTCTATCTACTCCATTCCCACTCCCCCTATAAGGGCTTTGTAGCTATACCATGGTGTTATCACCAAAAGCACATATATAGGGAGTAGTAGTGACTCTGAGCCCTGCTTGGTTTCCACTCTACATGTGATTCCCCATACCCACTAGTGAACCCTCTTATGTGCGGCATCATGAGGGTGTAGTCTTGGGATGTGCCTATGTTGTACCATTTCTTTGATTGAATAATACAAGAGTATACCTTGGTCTCACATAGAAGGAGTGCTCACGGAAGCATGAGAGAAGATCTAGTGCCCGAAGGAGAACAATCCAAAATGACCCACATCGTGTTGCCCCACATCGCGTTGACTCCCATCATAATAGCCCCCGTCACATCAACCCCGGTGTGACACCCCCGGTACGACGACACTGACACCATCCACCATCTAAAGAAGTGACATGGCTTCCCTGCGTTAACAACCCTGCTCCCCCCCCCTCCCCGGGTAAGTTACTCATGAGTATATGTGTACATCACGTGGGTTCAAAATAAGGTATTTTTAAAATAGTATTTTTATATATTTTTTACATACAAAAAGATGTAATATAAAGGATTTATTTACGAATTTAATAGACAAGGGTTATGTTTTATTCATGAAAATTTTATAGATAAGGATATTTATAAATAGGCCTTTAAGACATGTGATGTAGAGAATATACATCTAGTAACTTCCCCGAGTCCCCCCCGACCACATGGAGGATGACAAACAGAATGTACCCATCCCAACAATAGAAGAGAGGAAGAAGAGTAGAGGGAAAGAATGGAGAGTAGTCCAAGAGGAGAAGGTATCTGGATTGGAGAGGCAGTTGGAGGGCATGTCAAGCATGCTGGTGTCAATTTGGAGGAACATGTAGATGAAGGAAGATGAAGAGGAAAGGAGAAGAAAATTAGAAGTGGAGTAGGGCTATAGAGAATGGATGTTATAACAAGAAGAAGAGGAGAAAAGGTAGAAATACAAGAGGAGATGGCTTGATTAGGGAGAGAGGAGACTTCTAGGAGGGCACAAGATACAAGAAAAGACAAGGAGAAGGTAGTAGAAGCGAGAAGTAAGAAGAAGGACAAGAAACACAACCATAGAGAAGATGAGGATAGTTATAGCTCAGAAGAAGACTACGGAAAATTCAAGATGCCCCAACCCACCAAGTATAAAGGAGAGAAGGACGGGTTGGTTTTGAAGAAGTGGATTGCAAAAGTGGACAAATACTTGAAATATGCCAAGATCACCAAATATAGGAAGGTGTTGGGGGTAAAGGTGCCTCTACCTAGCCGCCTGTGTATTATTACATTGACAATACCCGCCACTGGACACTGCAGGTGGTGGGTGCCCGTCACCGTCACTTTATTCTTTATTCTTTTAGTGACAGTTTGAATAAAGGAAGGCCATGTTACACATTATGATTGTTGGAGTTCCCATTTGTGTCTCTCTCTCTTCTTGCTCTTGCTCTCTGCCATAGCTCACTTCCAAAAAAGCTTTGATCCCTCTCACCTTTCAAATGGTATCAGAGCTTTGGATTAGAGCTTGATCATGGAGCTTGGCCGGGCATTATTTTAGCCCGAATTGAAGACCTAGAGCTTGGAGCTTCAATGCAAGCCATGGCTTCTTCCCCGCGAGGTAAGATTTCATCTCTCGCCTCTCCCCGGCCCTCATAAATTCTTTGCAAGTGTTCCTTGGCTTCATTGGACACCTTGTATGCCCCCATTTTCCCCCTTATCCTTAGCATAACTAGTAGGCCCCACAGTCAGTTCACGTTTTTTTTAAACGCATGTTTCAAAATCTAGTTGAAAAATCCCATTTTTTCTCATATCTCGGGCATCCAGAACGCGATTTAGACAATGTAAGAGTCTAACTTGGGATTTTGGCATGCTCTAGACACAATGGTAATATCATATCTTCCTAATTCTGATCAAAATATTTTCTACAGCAGATCTGAGTTGATTTACAGCAAGAAAATGTCATGCTCTTAGCTTATGTGATGCTCCTGAGGCTTGGTATTTGATGCCCAGATACTTTGGGGCTGTTTGCCCAATGTTTTGAGATGCTTTGGGACTTGGTTTGAGCTTCCATAGCTCAATGTATGCAGGAATTTATTGCTGTACATTGTTTGGACAGCAAGGTTTTATCAGGGACCGCTTATGCATAATGCTGTTTGTTGACATTCGGATGTCCTATTGAATGTATTGATGCTTGGTTATCATGGTTTATACCCGGATATGCTATTTGAGAGCTATTGAGTCTTGATTTAGATATAGACACCTCGTTGTTGGTTGGGATTTATGCTACCTTGGTTGACATGTTATTTTACCTCCAGTTTGGTTATGCCTATTGGTGTTGGTCTTTGTCTTTGGGATATGCAATGAAGTATTGACCTTCGGGGTACAACATCAAGCTTGTCTTTGGTTCCGAGTCTTCATTTGAGCTTGAGCTCAGCTTTGAAATGCATTTGATGCTACGTCTTGGATGTACATATGGCATGTATGTTACCTATGTCTAACCGGTCTTGACATGCTTGGCCTATGCCACTACTACATGCTACTTACATTGTTTGGAGTTGATTGCTACTAGTGCCTTGTCTTGGCTTGCATCTGGTTTCCAAGAACTTACTTGGGATATTTCTTGGCTTGCCAGAGTTGTATTTCGAATACCGTTGATGTCTATGGATGATCTAATTGGAGGCTGCAAAGCCTATATGCTCATGATGTCTTTTTAATGTCTGGTCTTGGATCTCTCATCACCGGTGCTCTCATATGTCCTTCTTGAGCTTATTGGCTTGATCCATACGGCTTTTGTGCATCGTTGGATGTTTGACAGACATTGAGTAGGTGGTTTATGCTATTGAGCTTTGATTCTTCTGTGAGATTGGGATCTTCTTCACTTGGATTTTGCATGGTTGATATGTCATGGTTTGCATACATGTACTTGGGCTGATTTGGGCTTCGCACTCTTTGAGCATACACCTCTTTGTGTCAGGCCTTGCCAGTGTTGTGTACACTTTACTCTATTACACAGGGGGTGTGCTGGCTTACTATCAGATTTATTTGATATTCTTGGGTGTTTGCCTGATGTCCGTCTCGGGGGGTTCACTATATATATATCCTCTATATAACGTGCGTTCATGGCCTATTTATAAATATCCTAATCTGTGAACTTTTCTTGAATAAAAAATAACCCTTTTCTATTCAATCTATAAGTAACCCCTTTATATGACACCCTTCTGTATGTAAAAAATGTATATAACTGGTGTTTTAAAAATCCCTTCTTTTGAACTCACGTTATATATACATATATTCATGAGTGACCCCCCCGAGATGTCCGTATGACTATCATATGTTGATTTATGCCCGCTTGATGCTGGTTATACTTTGACAGTCAGTGGTTGACTTGGTGCATTGATTTTGCCTACAGTTTGCTCTCATTGTACATGGCTGTAATGTATTACAACAAGCAGTTATGTATGGACTGATGTGGAATTTTCATACTGAATCATCCTGATTTTATGTACTTTTGATGGTACTTGGTGGGCAGCATCATTAGCTATCCATTTGTGGTCATTTTGCCTTGGTTTTAGTGGTATTTTGGTTCTTTACAGCAAAAAACAACAAGTAGTTTTGAACTGTTTGCATTGTTTTGGACTGCATTATGGGTTCTTCTTCCACTGACAGTGCTATCTTCAACATCATTAAGCTTGATGGTACGAATTATGCCTATTGGAAGAGCCAAGTTTTGTAGGTATTGGTGCAGAAATCATAGATAAATCCACTAAGTATGCATGACGAGCAGCTTGAAACTATGACTGATGACGAATGGGATGATCTTGATGAGTTATACAAGTCCACCCTCATCTTGTCTCTCACTGAACAGGTGCATTACAATGTGGTTGAGGAGGCACAGAGTGCTTGGCAGCTTTGGGATAAAATTAAGAACCTCTATGAAAAGAAAAGTCCAGCAAGTCAAATGTATTATAGCTGAAGAAGCTTATGGACCTGCGCATGAAGGAGAATATGACAATGTCTACTCATTTGAGCCATCTCTATACTATTCTCAAGAACTTGACTTTGCAGGATATTACCTTTAATGATGAGATTACTCCATTGTTTTTGCTTGGGACTCTCAATGAGTCATGGGATGTATTCCACACTATCTTATGTGCTCCTACTACTATTTTGAACTTGCCTGATGTAGAGAGTGCTCTTGTGTAGGAAGAGATCAATTGTAAGAACTTGGATGCCTCTCATATGTCACATGCTTTGACTGTTAGAGGCAGAGATGGTAATGGCAAGAATGACCGTGGGAATGGCCATGGCAAAGACTCGCAGAAGTCTAGGCCTAAGTTGTGTGGTAAGTTGCACAGCAAGTCTCGTGGGAGAAATGCTAATGTGACATGTCATCATTGCTACAAGAAGGGTCATATATGCCCATAGTGTAATGAGTTGCACAATGAGAAGTGCAAAGAGAAGGGGAAATACAAAGTACAGGAAAATTCCTCTGATCACATCATTATGTCTGCAAAATCCAGTGTGAAAATTGAGGAGATAAATGTCATGCAGATTGATGACTTTGATAGGGAGTACATACTTGCAACTAGTTCTTGTGATGCTACATCATTGACCAATGTTCAATCTATGTATGCACAGTGCTAGCTTTTGGATTCTGGTGCTTCATTTCATGTTACACCATTTCGTGAGTGGTTCCACTCCTACCGCACTGTCTCTGGTTCAGTTTGCTTGGGTAATGATATGTCACTTGCTATTGTTGGCATTGGGAATGTATGACTACAGTTCTCTACTAGCAGTACTTTTCTATTACAGGATGTACGTCATGTACCTGCACTTATATGTAGTCTTATGTCTGTAGGGCAGCTTGATGATGCTGGATTTCATGTTTCATTTGGAGATTCTACCTGGAAGATCACCCATGGCAGTAGACTTGTGTTTGCTAGAGGTGCCAAAGCTGGCAACCTCTATCCTCTTGTATTTGATGGGTCCTTTGTTGACCATGTTTTGTTAGTGGGTTCCATCCCACATGTATCTCTTTGACATGCCCGTTTGGGCCATATGTCCTTGAAGGGAATGAAAATGCTTTCTGGTTTGCATTACTTACAGCCCCTTGACTACACATGTTTTGATTCATGTGAGCATTGTCTTTATGGCAGATAGACTAGGAATACACATAATAAGTTTGGTAGGACACGCATGAGTAAGCCCCTGGCATTGGTACATTGGGATGTCTGTGGGCCCATGCCAAGTCAGTCTATGGGTGGTGCAATGAATTTTGTGATGTTCATTTACAATTTTTCGCGTAAAGTCTAGGCTTATCCCATTAAGCTTAAGTCCGATGTCTTGGCTATATTTGAGAGATGACTTGCATTTGTTGAAAACTAGACTGGGTATAGGTTAAAATCCCTTAGGATTGACAATGGGGGAGAATACGTGTCATGTGCTTTTGAGCAACTATGTGATGAGAGGGGTATTAAGCGTCAATTGATTGCCCCCTATAACCCACCCTAGAATGGTTTGGCTGAGAGGATGAATAGAACCATCCAGGAACATGTACAAAGTATGCTTAGCCACACAGGCTTACCACAAAGCTTTTGGGTGGCTAAGGCAGTCAGTATAGTTGTGCATGTCATAAATAGATCACTTTCTAATGGTTTGGATTTCCAGGTCGCAAAGGAGATATGGATTGGGAAACCTCCATCTTATGCGTATCTACACATCTTTGGATGTGAGGCATTCTACTAGGTGCCCAAAGACAAGCGTACTAAGTTGGATCCTAAGAGTGTCAAATGCATTTTCCTTGGCTATGGGGATGCATGAAAAATGGGTTATCGCCTCTAGGATCCGCAAGCGTGCAAAGTCATTCGCAACCATGATGTAGTCTTAAGTGGGAGGTTGTTGGGGGTAAAGGTGCCTCTACCTAGCCACCCATGTATTACTACACTAACAGTACCCGCCACTGCACAGGGCGCTCGTCACTATCACTTTATTATTTATTCTTTTAGTGATAGTTTGAATAAAGGAAGGCCCAGTCACACATTGTGATTGTTGGAGTTCCCATTTGTGTCTCTCCCTCTTCTTGCTCTTGCTCTTCACCATAGCTCACTTCCAAGAAAGCTTTGATCCTTCTCACCTTTCAAAAGGTAGAGGTGGCAGCCATCTACTTGGAGGAGTATGTTGCTAGTTGGTACTTGTTGAGGAGCAATGAGACACCATCTTTTCATGGGAAGAACTGCAAGAGGAACTCAGAGATTACTTCATTCCAAAGATGGAAAAATTCAAAGTCAGAGATGAATGGAGAAACCTCAAGCTAATAAGAGGGAAGATGAAAGAGCACGTTAGCAAATACATGCAACTCATGCTGTAACTACCCAACATGGACATTGACACCAAATTACATGGATTCTTATTCGGAATGCAAGAATGGGCCAGAAGAGATGTAGAGAGGTAGGAACCAACCGGTTTAGCTGAGGCCATGAGAATGGCTAAAAGACTAGTGGATCTGGAAGGCAGAAGGACATCCTTGAGAAACTAGAATAGATTCAACACCAACCTCTACAACAATTCATGGACCCCGAGACCTAATGCTCCTAGAGGCCCATTCATGGAGATGCGGAGCCAGATCTCTAGCATAACACAGTCACATCACAATCTGCATTAGTACCAAGAGGAATAGTTGATAGATGGGGGAACAACCACTACAGACTGACTCTAGGTGCATCATATGGTCCCACAGGATCAAACAAATTATGGTGGAGACCCCCCTTAGACCCCTAGGCCCAACCACAAGGATGAGATGTTTCAAATGCGGAGGACCACACTATCAAAATAGATGCCCCATGGAAGACACAGGCTTATCGAGTGGGTCGAGGGTGATCGCCACTAGTGTGTATGGAGGAGAGGAACCGCAACCCTCGCGCATCCAAGAAATCTCAAGCAGAAGCGATAAAAGCATGGGCCACCCAAGAGTGGGGAAAGTTAGTGTGCAAGCCCAATGCATGGCAGCCCCAGTAGCATCAGTCCACCACCTATACATCAAAGGCAGAGTGAGAGAAGAGAATCAAGCTATTATGGTGGACACAAGGGCCACCCACAACTTTATCACACCAGAGTGTGTAGCTAAACATGGCTTGAAGTTATCTAAGGCCCTTTGCAGGAATAACAGTAACATTCGCACAAGGAGAGGCCAAGGAAGTGAAATAGGTATTTGCAATACAAGTAGAATTCGAGAAATGGAAAGCAAAACTCTACTTCTTAGTAATCCCCATGGATGATTTTTAAGTTATCCTAGGCTTGGAATTCTATGATAAATATGTCAGTGCAATGTTTAGAAAGGGAGTTAATGAGATGATGCTGGATATGCAAGGAGAAGGCATCAGAGTATCCTGTGAAAGAATGCAATTGCAAGGCAGGACACCAATCAAAGTGCAAATGAAGGAGAACAAGCATGGAGTTTCTTGCCAAACAGTAGAGTTAAGCCCAAACCAACTAGGAGTACCAACCCAAGCAACATCGTGTCAAGTGAACCCTATTAGGCCATACATCATGACGTGTAGTGCCAAGCAAGTAGAGAAATCAATTAAGCAAGGAGACACGGTTTACCTATGTATGATGCGACCCATTGAGCAGGAGGTCACCAAGAAGCCCAAACCCCAAACCAATAACATAGAAGTGGCAAAAATACTTGAGGAGTTCAAAGGTGTAATGCCAGTAGAGCTATCCAAGGGCCTACCACCCAAAAGGGCTGTGGATCACAGAATCAAACTCATTCCAAGATTCGCCCCATTGTCCAGAGCCCCTGATTGTATGAATCACATAGAATTCATGGAATTGAAGAAGCAACTGTATGAATTAGAAGAACAAGGCTTCATCCACCCCAGCAAATTCCCCTTCAGTGCCCAGTGTTGTTTGTTAAGAAGAAGGATGGGGGGGCTTAGAATATATGTAAACTATAGGGCCCTTAATAAAGTCACCATAAAAAATAAATATCCCATGCCCCTACTGGAGGACCTCTTAAATAGGCTACATTGAGCCAAGTACTTTAGCCACATAGACCTTAGGTTAGGATACCACTAGATTCACATAGCAAAAGAAGATATCCCCAAAATAGCTTTTTGTACACAATATGGCAAAGTCTTAGGATTCAAACTAAGTAATGGGCCAAGCACATTTTGTGGCCTCATGGATGGAGTCTTTAGACCCAAGATAGATGTCTTTGTCATTATCTAAATTGATGATCTCCTATTCTATCGGAAAATCCTAGAATAACATAAACAACACTTATGCTTAGTTTTTGAGAAGCCATGACAACATAAGCTATATGCCAAACCGAAAAAATGTGAGTTTGTAGTAAAAGAATTATAATTCCTAGGCTTCATTGTAGGAGTAGCAAGTATCAAAGTGGACCCCAAGAAAGTAGAAGCTCTCCAAAAATGGCATGTATTGAAGATTGTAAGGGAAGTGCAAGATTTCCTCAGCTTCACAGTTTTTGTAGAAGGTTAATCAAGGATTACAACCTCATCACTGTACCACTATCCCACCTCACCAAAGAAGATAAGGCCTTTAGATGGGGTAGTGAGGAACATGATGCTTTTGAACAAATGAAGAAATGCATGAGTCAAACCCTTGTCTTGAAAGTACCTAACTTCACCAAACCCTTTGAGATCTCCACAAATGCATCTGATTATGGCATTGGGGATGTATTGGTGCAAGAAGGCCACCCCATCGCTTATGAATCCAAGAATTTCATTGATGCTGAAACCACGTGGAGCACACATGAGAAGGAAATGCTCACAGTCATCAATTTCCTCAGAAAATGGAAGCATTATTTTTAAGACAAACACACAGTAGTCTTCACCGAAAACATCTCCCTCAAATACATCCAATCCCAAACCCAAGCTATCAGCCAAAAAAGCTTGTTGGCTAGACTCCCTAGCCGAATTTGACTTGGTGATAAAACACAAGCCAAGCTCCACCAACAAGATAGCAGATACCTTGAGCCATAAAGCTGATTTGAAAGCTGTCAATGTGGTTAGTAGCAACTTCATGGAATTAGTGAAGGAAGCCTTGGAACACGACCAAGACATGCACAAAATTATACAAGTTACAGAAGCTGGAAAAACACCACATAGAATATATACCCTCGAGGAGGGAATCCTATTTGTAGGAAAGAGATTATATATCCCCAACAATGTGGAGCTAAAGAAACTCATCTTACATGAAATACGTGATGGAAACCTAGGAGGATATAAAGGACATAGCAAAGCACTCGAGGCCCTTAAGAAACAGCTCTTTTAGCCAAACATGAAAGAAGAAGTCATTGACTACATCAAGACATGTCCTACTTGCCAACTTGTGAAGGCACCACACTCTAAAACAACAGGCTTGCTTCAATCTATGCACGTACCTTACCGCCCATGGGATGTAATCATCATGCATTTCATTGTTGAGCTCCTTGAATCCCATGGATACACCATCATCTTTGTAGGCTCACTTCATCCCTACCAGACTACCATTGAATGCCAAAGAGGTAGCCTGGATCTTCTTTATACATGTGTTCAAGCTACATGGCCTTTCCTTAGCCATAGTGTCACATAGAGATGGAAAATTCATGAGTGGCATGTGGAAGGAACTCTTCAAGGCCCTAGAAACACAGTTGTGATTCTCATCATCCTTCCATCCCAAGAGAAATGGGCAAACAAAATGAGTCAACCAAGTCATTGAAGACTATCTTGAGAGTTATGCCCACGTGGACCAAGAGGATTGGGCCTTACACCTTGATGTGCTAGAATTCCACTACAGTAGCTCCATCCACTCTGCCACAGGTTACACACCCTTGAATTGGCCACAGGAAAAGAAGTCATCACCCCTCTTTCCTTAGCATCTGAAGCAGCTAAAGCTAAAGATCAAGATGCAGAGGAATTCTTGAAGAAATGGAAAGCAAGTAAAGCTTAGAACAAAGTAAATTCACCATGACAGAGCAAGCCAAGAAAAAGAGAAAGATCATACTTTTCACTAAAGGCAACATGGTCCTAGTCAGCTCCAAGAATATGTCACTCCCAGAGAATATGAGCCCCAAGTTCAATCATCGCCACTATGGGCCCTACGGCATTACTCAAGTGCTGAATGAAGTCACCTACAAGCTCGACATGCCAGAAAGTATCTGTGTTCATAATGCTTTTCATGCTTGTCTTCTGTGCAAGTTCTATCCTAACAACCAATGGGGATGGCATGTACCAATGCTCCATTCTAATAGTCCCTTCGAAGTAGAAGCATTCCTCTGACTCTGGGAACAAAAAGGATACCCTGAGTATCTCACCAAGTGGCATGGGCGTCCTCTCAAGGAAGCCACTTGGAGTTCGAAAGCGGAGGTACGTGAATGTGGTAAAGACACCTTCGCCATTTGGCTTAAGGAGAATCCCACCAATCCTTCCAATGCCCTTTGAGCTTTCCCAAACAAACGGTCCTCACTCATAGGCCCAGTAACGCCTCCACTCCTCAAATGTACTTGAGTCGAAGGCAGACTCACATGGTAACTCAAATAATAAACCCAAAGAGCCCCTACTAAGTCTAAATAGGCAAACACTGACTAGCTTGTTAGAAAAAAAGCTGTGTTAAGACTCCCAAGTCCTAGTGCGGCAAACACCAGATAGTATAAACTCTGTTAAGACCCTGTGAATATCTCACCAAGTCGAGCAGACACTGGCCAGCTTGTTAGCAAAAGCTATGTTAAGCCCCCGGATGAGTTAAATAAACACTATCCTTAGATTACTGAGGACAGCAATCCAATAAGCGGGGGTGAGTGTAAGGCTTTTGTAGTTATACCATGGCATTATGACCGAAAACACCTATATAGGGAGTAGTAGTGACTTTGAGCCTTGCTTGGTTTCCACTCTACGTGTGATTCCCTATACCCAATGGTGAACCCTCTTATGTGTGGTGTCACAAGGATGTAGTTCAAGGATGTGCCTATGTTGTACTGTTTCTTTGATTGAATAATACAAGAGTATATCTTGCTCTCACATATCATGTTACATTTTTGTGTTGTTTTGAATGAGTAATGAGTGCAGGTGCATCACACCGCCTCCCCTCCCCTCCCCCCAAAAAAAAAACATACATGCTCTCTATGTACTTCTCTGGATTTTGCAATGCTTCAAATTAGTCTAATTGGCACTCATAAGAAGCCAAATCCTTTTGCAACCATGAGAGTCCCTTTATTAGTCAGCATCCATGCAGAACTGTGAACATAAAGTATTTCTAATAACCTCGTATACATAAAGTATATCTAATAACCTCGTAGGATCAGCCGACTTGGCCACAACCTCGTGCGACCAACCGGCTGCAGGCATTGGTGCCGTGCAGGATACATAACGACCGAGTTTTTATAGGGACCTATAGGGTATTTATATGAGCGCGCGCGACAGAGAGAGAGAGAGAGAGAGAGATGGATAAGCTGCCGAGAATGACCTTCGCTTCTTCGATGCTGATACTGCTGATGATGGCAAATCTTCTCCTGGTAGTAATATTGAACGTGGTGCATCCAGTGACGGGGGCGTGCGGGCCGCACATGTCAGTGTGCATAGGCCTTGGCACGGACGACGACTGCAACACCTACTGCCAAGCCTGCCACACCACCGATAAATGCTCCAACAACGTCTGCACCAATTGTGCCTCATGCAGTTCCGGGAAGTGTACTGATCCCTTTGGCCAAGTCTGCACCTGCTATCAACCTTGTACGCCCTGCTAGATCTTCTAATTCCATGTCCCGGCAGGTGATTAAAAGCCGAACGCGCCGTGTTCCAACGAGGCAGACGTAATATATTGTATGCGCATATCACACTGTGATGGCGCGGTAATAATCAGAAATTAATTGCTCAAAATTTGCAGGATGCTGTATGACGTTGTTGATGTGATTTCGTATGTGCCGATCAGCGATCAGATCTTGCTTCACATTGTCGCCTCGATTGCTTTTAGCACAAATGTTGCTCAAGAATAGTAACAGTAACTCGAGTGAATTCTGGAGTGAGAAGAGTAACAGCAGTGCATGCGCGCTGTGTGGTATTAATACGAAAACAGGGTATAATTTCGTGACATGATCCATTGCGAGGCATGCCATACAGGTTCCACTCGTGCGGGTGTCTTCACACATGCGACTGTCTTCACACTCACGCCCACACTCTCTCATTTGGACCACTCCATTTATCAACTCACCCACGTAGGTTAAAACCTTATCTATTCTATATAATTATCTAAAGGTTTGCACCCTTGGAGATCCCCAAGCCTATGTGACACAAGGAGGAGAAGATTGGTATTAAGCAATAAAAAAGGCTTTTTTTTGAAGGGTGAGTGCCAAGTGAGGGTTATGTTCATTCCCTCACTCATTGAGAAATGGGTTCCAAATAAGGAAGTTGAGTTTTGATTACTCACCTCTTTCTCTTTATTGGCCACACACGTGCATATACATATACATAGACTCTCTCTTATAATAGAACACACATGTACATACATATTCCCTCTCTCTCTCATAATTGAACACACACACACATACTCTCATATACATTCACATACACACATACATACATATACATCCTCTCTTATAATTGAAGATACAAGTATATATACACACACACTCTTATAATTAAATACAGACCCACACATACTCTCTCTTTCTTTCTCTTTTGAAATCAAATATAGGATATGATCACAAAAAGGGAAAAGGTGAGCCGTTGGAAAATTGTATGTGACTCTCTCTCTCTCTCTCTCCGTCCCTCATATATTCAATGATATAATATTTTAATGGTTGAACATATATATGCAATGTGTATATATTCTAAAAACATTCACAAATGCACATACACTATACAGAATGAATTTAATGCTTTAAAAATTGAATATATTGTATTATAATTCAAAAGAAATACCTAGCCTAAAACCAAACCTATGAGGCAACAATAGAATACTCTCCATCCTTAAAATACTAAATTCAAAGATTCTATATTGTTAATGTCATTTTTTATTTTTTTACTAGTGGTGAGTTGTTGTGCCACATGAAGTCCCTTTACTAATTCTTTATTGTAATTGTTCCATGACAATGTTGATTCATCACCATTTTTCTAAGGATGAGTAGTTTGCTAGCTCGAGCAAGTGGATCATGTAGAGGAAAGCTTAGCAGTGGCTCGCATTGGTAGAACCATCTACAAGGGGCAGTTTGACAAGGTGCTCAATACCTTGAAATCTTGGCAACATAGTTGTTTTTCTTAAATGTTCCACAACCTTTGCTGTGGAGTCACATCAACTTATGGTTGTAGCAATATCACTTGATTATCACCTGTTGTTGCCCTTACACCATCCGCTTGTTGGCCATCAAAGGATCAAACATTGGCCTCCTCCTCCTCTGGTTCCTCCAGTTCCAATTCTCAGTGTGGTTGGTATTGTAGTTCATCCGCCTAGTCTACATGTTCCTCTTCCAGTTCCCTTAGCAGACAGCTTAGGATGAGCTTGATCTGGATGATCAAGGTAACATTGACGATTGATTCTGGATGGTGTCCACTATCATTGATCGTAACTACATGGAGTCATGGACTTGAACAACCATTGGACCACATAGTTCTATCCACACAAGTACTAGTGGGTTCAAGTCTATTGATTCATGTCATGTGTTGGGCACTCAACAACGAATTGACCAAATGCAATGGAGTTAGGAGAGACATCTCAAAGAGTCAAGAGTTATGTCTAGAGTCGTGTCTACTATCATATGTCAATTGAGTAGAATTTATTCTTGTATTTTGATATATTCTACTTATATAACAATGACAATGACGATGATATATTGTGAGAACAATAATGCAATGCAATCTTCTACTTTGAATTATATCTTAGAGTTTTTTCTATTATTTTGTGCAATGAATCGTCAATATTAAATTCATTGTGTCAGGTTCAATAATTGTGATGTTAACTCCCCCTCATTTCTTACTCTTATTGAACACCAATTGCCCGTCACCTTGAGTCTTCAATAGTTTGCGCAATGGTGACCATCTTAGATCAATGTTAAAATGCAGTTAGAAACCATTGTTGTGCCGCTATGTAGACACAATGTGAAAAATCCTAGAGTGTATCATCATCCGACTTTCTTATTAATCTAGATAGTCAATGTCATATTAGTCCAGTGTTGGTGTCCATAGTATGGATATTTCCAAAACACTGAAATTTTAGATAATTTTAGCCTATTTTTTATATTTTGGATATTATTTTTTATAAATATCCTCAAAAGATATAGAAAACTTCTAGAATATGGTGACATGTAAAAAGCAAGTGACTTTTTAGCTTTTCAACCAGTTTTGGGAGATCTCATGCAAAGAGAGGGGCTTCTGAATTTGCATGATGTGTAATATTCCCGCTCAAAAATAATACTAAACTTGACTCCCCGCATGCTGTGTAATACCTGTGCAAGGTTATCACCCGCATCGTAATTACCGGTAGCTTAATCCATAACCTGCACGCGCAAAGATGAAGCCTCCGCATTGTGAAATCGAGCCTGGGAGTTCAAGATTGCATAATCGCGGGGAAGCGCCCTTTTTGAAGGGGGAAAAATGGATAATGATGAAAATAATGCAAATTTTTTTACTAATTTCCCCAACCGATGCATGGCTGGAGGGAAGGGAATGGGAGAAGAAGGTGATGTAGTGAAGTAGGTGTATGGGGGGAGAGCCATGCACCAGCTACGTGGTGGCTTCCCTCTCTCCCCCCCTTAGCTTTGGATTGGAGGAGAAGGCTACGTGAAGGGAGAGGATCAGACATATTGCTGCCGTGCTGCTGAAGGAAGGCTGTCATCGACGCCAACCCCATCTGCCATCGCCGCTTGTGCCAAGTGCTGCCCTCAATGTTATAGTCATCATCTTCATCCTCGCCTCCTTCAAATTCGACGCCGTCACCCTCCTCCCCAATCATTTCCTTCCGTCACATTCTGTATACGTCAGAAGCTTCTTAGAAGCTTCTTATTAAGCTTCTAAGGGAGGGGGCTTCCATAAGTCCCATTCCCACAGCTTCTAAGGGAGGGGGCTTCCATAAGTTCCATTCCCACAAGCCTCCCCGGTTTTTTAAAGATCTACTTTTTAGGTAAAGCAATCTCCTGCATGCAAGGGAGAAGGAAATTTTTGAGGCTATTCGGGAAATGCGTAGAAGCGAGGGTAATCCGCGGAGTTCAAGTCCTCAACGATGGCTCCCAAGAAGTCGCAAGGCGCACCTGCGAGAGGTTCTTCCCCTAACATTCACGTGTACATCACCACGGATCCACAAAACCAGGTTCCACGATTTTATTTTCCACATAAAGAAATGCTTTAAAGCACTTATGCATGTTTAAATTCACCTAGCATAGGAATAATGCATTTCTCGCTTATCGTTAGTTCAAGTAATAGTGATAAAAGTACATTCGATAAATTATCTATTTGAAAGATAGATAAGGATCGGTGCATATCATGAAATTGGATTGTTTGCATTTCTAGAGTTGTTCGTCTTAGGAGATTAGCTGCATGTTGCTATTTTAGTGCATTTCCAAAGTAATGAGTCTAAACGCCTATTACTTAGGGCAAATGAATGAAATTGTTAAGTGCATTTTTGACTGGACATGGAAGGAATAAGGGTATGTCACATTTTATGCAATATCTTCCTTGTAATGATTCATGAGGAAAAGCCGTTAACACCCATAGGATGTTATCCAAAAAGAAATAGTAGAGCACGAAAATGATTCTATGGACTTGCATGTGGCATTTTCTTGTAAAATGGAATAAGTCAACACTAGTCCTATAGTATTCACTTTGCATGAACTTCATTAACTACATTGTAGCTAGGAAAGGGTTGCTTGTTGCATATTCGTCATGCGAAAAAAATTCATTCATCAAGAGTTGCATTTAGGAAAGGTTGCATGGTCTATCAAAGCATGAAATTCTAAAGCTTAGAAAAAGGGTTGTAGGCATGATTCTTTGATGTAAATCCTAGTAGGTCCTAGGAAAGTTATTCTTCAGATTATCATGCGTTTTGACTTTACCAAGGAAAGATAGGGTTATTGCAAACATTGCGATGCATAGAAGAAAAGAGTCGCATGTTTACATGTACTATGACATTTTGCAACTATTTTTTTTCTTTAGATCAAGTTTATCATCCCTAGGAAAGGCTCATCCCTGTCGCAAGACAAGTAGATGGAATTATCTAAATCACCTAACCCGCAAGGGATTCTTATAGGCATGGTTCAGTCAATACGATAAATACCCCAAGTGCTAACTAGGGTTTAGCACGTTAAGGATTCGGCCTAGTTTCGCACTTGTTGCCAAGTCAAAACCCTCAAACCCAAAGGTCCTACCCACATTAACAGAATGTTTGGGTCAATTGGACACTCACGCAAATAACGATCTAGGGTCTCTACCCTAAGGATCGGCCGACTTAATGTTAAAACTCGGTTTGAGTTTGGAATCCCTAGGACCGAACGTTGTCGGCCTAGTGCAATTAGGATTGGGTTGGGTAAGAAGACACCCTAAACCCTGCTTCTTGTCTAAACATAATTCCTTGACCAGGAAATGCTGTCCAATGGGTGAAATGATCCCATGGAATAGATGCGACACTTGTGTTACAAGTTGCAACATCGCATGGCCTTGTGGTTTGATCACAAGAGAGTTTTGCCATTCCTTGGAATGAGGTTGGCAAGTTCTTGCGCAATTTTAACTTGCAAGAGGATGAGTAGTCATCCTGTTACATCACCTTTCTTGGGGAAAATTGCCAAGTTAAGGGAAGTTAAGTATTTGCTTGGAAGCAAAGGATCAATCAAGTTAGAGCGACATGATTGCCAGGATTTACTCTTCATTTATGAAACCTAAGGTGTTGGTCAAGTTGGGTTAACAGGGTACGGCCCTAACCCAAGGACAAAAGGGTGGACAAACAAACCGTTGGGGATCTTGCCAAGTTGCGATTGATCCCGGATCGAATGCTAGATGCATTCGGAGATAAGGATTCACTCCTTAGCAGTTGGCCAAATAAACGACCACTGGATTGATTGTGCTTGTAACAGTTTAGGAGCACCGTTTGCATTGTTTGCTCAATGAACTAAGGATGGAAATATAATTAATGCTTCAAGTTGAAGGCCTGAAGGGAGAGGCAGCATCAGTTACCCCCGACTGTCTGCTTGACCCTAATCAAGGGGGTTCTTAGCCGCGCCAGGAACGTGGACCGAACCCGCCGCATGAGATCTCTCCGTTGGGCACTACTTGGAGCAAGAGGACGCTTGGGTGCCAGGGGGCTCTGGCCGTAAATCCCTTGCCTACCAGGCCTTGCACAAGAGGCCAACGTGACTTGGGATTGGATCTTGAGGCCCGCATACTAGTCTACGGGTGGAATCTTGGATTAGTAATCCCTGTGGATTGCTGGATAGCCTTCGGGCGGATTATGGATTGCCTTCGTCAGATTATGGATTAGCTTGCGAGCTGGACTTTATGGATGTATTCCAAAGATAAATAAGATGACCTGTTGAAAAGGGACTTGTTTGACATTGTTTTTCTATGTCAAGTGCTAAGATTACATGAAATATCCAGTGTTTAACTGGCTAATTAATGAAGCTGATTGATGCATGTCCAACTAAATGTGGTAAGTAATTAGACAACTAAAGCAACCCTGAGGAAAGTGCGGTGGATGTGGCCATGGGTCCGTCCTACAGATGGGTGGTCCCGATTGACCAGGAACTTTTCTCAATTGAAATGGATAGTAAGGAGCTCTTCTCAAAGGAAATGAATAGCAAGGGCACTGACCTAGGGTTTAGGTTACTAGAATCCCGATTTATGCTATTTTAGGGGAACGGAATGGGACTATACCTTATGGGCAAAGAGGTTGGGCCTTGCATCCCTCTTGTTTCCCATTCTCCTTGAACCAAGTGCAGCATGAATCCGCTTCGTCCCTGGCATTTCTGCATAAAGTAGTTCGCCTGGGGTTTGATGCTAGCTGCCATTTAGGAAAGTGACCATTAGGAAAAACCCTGATTCAGGTGGTCCTAAGTAGGGAACGGCCGGAATACTTCCGCTATGTGGCAGACGCAGGAAGTCCTAGATCGCAAACCCCGTAACATTCCATGGGAGTGTTGGGCAGAGCTTTCTAGACTCTCTTTCCGATGGACTGCTAAGACGTATCTTGAAAGGGAACAGGTGGACACGTTACATGATGCGTGATTGCAATTTTTAGGCAGCAAACAACACACCAAGTTGAAAAGAAGAAGAAAGAGCAATTTGAGAGAATTCTGACCAAGTGTCCTAGGGTTTTACCCCCCTTTTAGAGCCAACAAAACCATGATATTTGTGATTTGAGTAGCAAAGATGAAGCTAATATTTGGTGCATGTTTTTTGTCTACTAGGAAGATCCAAGAGATCTAATACTTGGAGATTGTTTCCAAATAAGGATTTTGTTTATCTTCTGAGGTTCTATCAATACATAGTGCTTTAATTCATTGAGCTTTGTTTCTATCTTTTGTACCTCTCTTGTCTATTATTTTTCTTCTCTTCTATCTCCTATTCTCTACTTCCTTCTCTATCTTATTCCCAATAGATACAATCTTTTGACTAAAATCGCTCCAACATTGATAAACCCGACATGAATGGTTGTTGGAAGAAAAGACAGGATGGGAGAACCTTTAAGTACAATTTCTAGTGATGTTTTGCAATACTTAGTGTAGAATATGGAAATTCTTATCCAAGTATAACAACAACAGGTGATGCAAGATTTTGCTCAAACAGAAACTACTGTGACGAATGATCTACAAGCAGTAGAGTCTGAGATGGTGTTGTTTAATGGCACGAATATATTTGCATATTTTCATACCTATGCTCAAAAGATGGACTTCTTTGGGGTGGCTCAACTTGCATGGATCCACTATTTTTGTACGAGTCACTCTACATGAATTGAAAGCCCGAGTTAGTGAATTGTACATGCACGATGCTAACTGGGTAGCATTCAAGAAGACACTCATGGAAAAATTTTACATCGAGAATACCAATTTGATTACTCGCAAGACTTTCTAGGAGTGGGTTCTACAACAACCCAATCAGGGTCTTATGGCTGTAGAGTTATTAAGAGAATTCAAAAGTCAATTTGAGCAGTTACATCTTGTAGAATAGCAAGCCCTTGCAAGTTAAAAAGTTAAATTGTTTCTACAAATAGCAGATCCTAAGGTTCAAGAGAAGCTTAATGATTTGTTAGAGGATCAGACTATAGAGACATGGCTTAAAATAAAGTGGAGACATCTTAAGGAAGCTGTTACTGCACTGGTGAAAAAGCATAGAAGAAGTGAAAGATTGTATGTATCTAGCTTGCCCAATGTTATGGGAAAAATAGTTGATATATCCAATAAGCCTACCACTTTTGTGGCTAATCCTATGGTTGAACTTGATGTTCCCACTATTAGGAAAGGTGTGTTAGATGTGTTGAGATATCGAGCTCCACTTGTGATATGCCAGGGTGACCGTTGTGCATTTATGTCACCGACTTGTCAGTTGCAGATGCGGTTGGTACACCGCCCATGAATAATAGCTAGATGACAGTTATCCTTATATACTCTAGTTCGTGGCTCAGTTAGTATGCCACCTTAGTTATTTGAGTTTGGTTTGAGACCCATATATAGGGTTCTTCTATTTCTTTGTATGAGTGTTTTTTTTGTCTTACACAACTAAGAAGAGGAAAACTGTTTTTAGCCTCCACCTTTGTGTGTATTCCCCCATTGTGCAAGCAAGAAAGCTACAAGTGAGACTCCTTCCTTCTATCCCACAATCTTGACATGGTATCAGAGCCTTGTTCGTGGTAAGGAGCTCAAGAAAGCAAACCAAGTTCGCAGTGTTCTGGTAAGAGGAGCAGTGTTGCTTTCATTTTCTACTTTGGGAGCAGATCTCTGCAGGTAGCACAGCTAGAAATTGCAAGAGTGCATTGTCTCAGGTTGAGACACCCTTCGTGGTGAAGCAAGAGAGTAGTATATGCTGCGGGAAGGGGCTTTAGCCCTCGGTGACCCTGTTTTTTTTATTTGAGGCCATTTCGGGGCCTGTTTTGGAGGCGGAAATTTTCTACACGCACTCAGGAAAAGGCCCTATTTTATGCTGTGCGACCAATGTTCTATAGGTCAGTGAAAAGTTACTGTAGAAATTGCATCGTATGCCTGTGCACAGAGACATTGGGAGTTACAGAAGCATCCCTGTTGCCTATTGATGCAAAATCGTCACTAGGAAGTGACTGTGTGGTCAAATACCACTTTCGTCAGTTTTGCAGATTAGCCCTTGTGAGGTTGAAGTTGTGTTTTTTGTAGTGACAGAATTTTTTGCAGTGTTCTGTAATGGCATCTGATTCTCTTTCACAGATTGTCACTGAAAAGCTTGACAAGAACAACTTCCAAGCATGGAAGTTTAGAATGACGAATTTCCTTATGGAAAAAGGATATTGGAAATTCGTTGCAGGAAATGAAGAAGAAGCAGTTCTTCCTGATGTTCCCAATCAACAACAAATGCAGGCATTTAAAGCATGGCATGAGAGAGCTAGGAAAGTTATGTATTGGCTGTCTATCAGCATTTCAGACTCTATGATTGTGCATATTCAAGATGCAAGTACGCCAAAGGAGGCATGGGATACTTTATCAAAAATGTATAGCACAAATACGCAAGCCATGAAAATGCAGCTCAAGCAAGAGTTGCATAATGTGCAAAGTGAAAATATGAGCATCAATGACTACCACATGAAGGTGAAGAAGATTGCAGATGCGCTTGCTTCCATTGGGTCGCCAGTGGAAGATGATGATTTAGTTTCTATGACCTTGAATGGTCTAGGAAAGGATTATGCACAGTTTCGAACATCCATTTCCGTTCGTGAAAGATTTCCTGATTTTGAGGAGTTGATTGCTCTTCTAATTTCTGAGGAGCAAAGAAATGGTGGTGCATCTTCTTCAGGAGGAACTTCAAAATAAGCTGTCTTCTACTCAAATGCTGGAAGAGGTAGAGGCAGAGGTAGAGGAGGCCGATCTGGAGGCCGTGGTCGAAATTAGAATATGCAGCAAACTCAAGAAAACCAGTCCTATGGAGGAGGACATGGAAAATCTAGAGGCAGGGGGAGCCAAAGAGGTCGTGGTGGATGGCAAAGAGGCCAAAATGCAAACAGCAATGTTGAATGCTACTACTGTGGTAAAATGGGTCATATGGCTAAGAACTACTATAAAAAGCAGAATGATATCATGAATGGAAAATTGCAACAAGGAAATTATGCATCTTCTAGTAGACAGGGTGATGACAGAAATGAGCATTTGTTTATGGTACAGCACATGAACAATTCTGTGACAAGTGCAGAAGAAAGCAACGATGTATGGTATGTTGACTCAGGTGCATCAAACCACATGACACGTCATGTAGAATGGATGGAGGATGCAAGGAAAATGGAAAAACCAGGATTTGTAGAGACTGGTGATGATACTGCACATCCTATTGTGCAGATTGGAAAAATTCCTTTGTCTATGCAGGATGGGAAAAAGAAATACCTGTTCGATGTATTTCATGTCCCGAATATCACCAAGAATCTAGTTTCTGTTGGTCAAATGGTTGAGCAGGGCTTGCAGGTCAGATTTAATCCTCATGGATGCTTTGTTGAGGATATGAAAAATAAAGGTCGCTTGATAGCAAAAGGAAAGAAGAAGGGCAGAATGTTTACGTTGGATGTAGACATGTCTGAATTGAGTGCAGCAATGTTTGCACATGGGACCGGTGTAGTTGCAGATATTGATATCTGGCATAAACGCATTGGTCATGTTAATGTAAAGCGACTTAAATCAATGCATGCCCAAAATATTGTTGCAGGATTGCCTAAATTCAAGGTTGTAGAAATGCATAAGATATGTTAAGCCTGTCAATTTGGAAAATAGGCAAGGAAACCATTTCCTAGATATGTTCAAGAGAGTAAGAAGCCATTGGAATTAATCCACTCTGATGTGTAGACTACTAAAGCTGCATCTCTTGGAGGCTGTCATTATTTTGTTACTTTTATTGATGACTTTAGCAGAAAAGTTTGGGTGTATTTTATGAAAAAGAAAAGTGAAGTTTTTGGGCATTTCAAAACTCTTAAAGCTATGGTTGAAAAAGAAACAGGCCTGCAAATAAAATGCCTAAGGTCAGATGGAGGGGGAGAGTACCTCTCAAATGAGTTTGCAAGGTTCCTGCAAGAGTATGGCATAAAGCAGCAATATTCATGTAGTCATACCCCACAGCAAAATGGAATTGCAGAAAGAAAAAACAGACATATTGGAAAGGTGTCTTGTGCCATGCTCAATGAAAAAGACCTGCCAGATTTTTATTGGGCTGAAGCAGTTGCTACAGCAGTCTACATAATGAACAGGACTCCCACTGCAGCAATACATGGAATGACTCCAGAGGAGAGGTATACTGGTAGGAAACCAGATATTTCTCATTTGAAAATTTTTGGTTGCATTGCCTATGTACATGTGCCAGATGAGTTGAGATCCAAGTTGGATCCAAAAGCTGAGAAGTGCATCTTTATTGGTTACTCTTTGTAGCAAAAAGGGTATAGATGCTATAACCCTTCTACTCGTAAGTTTACAGTGAGCAGAGATGTTGTTTTTGATGAGATGAGTAGCTGGTATAAACCAGTAAATGTGATTGATGATGTAGATGCACAAAATGGTAATGCTGCACAGAATTCACAGCAGCAGTCACAAAATATTAGTGGACCTGGAGCGTCCTCTAGCAGTGGTTCACATTCTTCGCCATGGACAGGCAGATTGAGATCAGGAGAATCTTCTCAAAGTAATGCAGATAGTGGTATGCAGGCATCACGAAAAGGAAAAGAGAAGGTTGATCAGCCCATGTTTGATGTGAATGCAGGTCACTCTTATGTGGATGGTGAATCCAGTGGCTCAGAACAGAGCATTGATGATGAGTTGGGTATTCCTTCTATTGTTACACCTGGAGTAAGGAAGACCAGGGATGTTTTGAGAGCACCTGGGAGTGAACCTACTTTGCGCAGGTCTACCAGAGCTAGATATCCTTTGGATAGGCTGAAATATTATGGATTTACAATCATTCACTATGCCTATATGGTCAAAGTGATACAGGAACCAGAACCCACTTCTTTTGAGCAAGCCATGGGAAAAGAAAGATGGGAGAAAGCCATGGATGAAGAAATGGATGCCTTGGAAGCAAATGCTACATGGGAATTGGTACCTTTGCCTAAAGGTAAGAATGCAATTGGCTGTAAGTGGGTTTATAAGGTGAAGCACAATGCAGATGGTTTTGTGAACAGATACAAGGCAAGATTAGTAGTCAAGGGGTATGCACAAACATATGGTATTGATTATGAAGAAACATTCAGTCCGGTTGCAAGGATGGAAATCGTAAGAGAATTCATTCCTATGGTTGCATCAAAGGAATGGTCTTTACATCAGATGGATGTAAAGAATGCCTTCTTGCATGGTGATTTGAAAGAAGAGGTATATATGGAGCAGCCACCAGGTTATGTGCATGTTGTTCATCCTGAGTTTGTTTGCAGGTTGAAGAAAGCATTGTATGGCTTGAAGCAAGCACCTAGAGCATGGTCTGACAAGATAGGACAGTATCTTGTCACTATTGGCTTTCAGATTTCCAAGGCAGATTTCTCACTTTATGTGAGAAAAACAGAGAAAGGTATTATGCTACTTGTCATTTATGTTGATGATTTGATTATGACAGGTGAGAGTGATGAAGATATCCTTCATGTGAAAATGCTATTGAAGCAGAAGTTTGAGATGAAGGATTTGGGAGAGCTGCGTTATTTCTTGGGCATTGAGGTGATTAGATCACCAAGTGGGATAGGGCTCTTGCAGAGGCAGTATGGATTGGACATGCTATCCAAATATGGGATGACAGGCTGTAAGCCTATTTCAGTTCCTTTGGAGCAGAATGTGAAGCTGAGCTCAGATGCAGGTGAGATTCTGGAAGACCCTACTATGTACAGACGCATAGTAGGAAGTTTGATTTATATGACTATTACCAGGCCAGATTTGAGCTATGTTGTTGGATTGGTAAGTCAGTTTATGCAGGCTCTAAGGAAACTGCATTTGGATGCGGCTAGACACATACTCAGGTATGTAAAGTCCACATTGCAGTATGGACTACTTTATGAGACTGGGGTTCAGATACAGTTGTATGGATACACTGATGCTGATTGGGCTGGTAGTATTTCTGATAGACGATCTACCAGTGGATATGTGTTCTCTTTTGGGAGTGCTGCAATCACTTGGAGCAGCAAGAAACAACCTACAGTGCCTTGTCGAGCACAGAGGCTAAGTACAGGGGTGCAGCAATGGCTGCATGTGAGGTAGCTTGGTTGCATAAGCTACTTTATGATATGCATCAGCCTACAGATGGGTCACTTGTCATTTATTGTGACAACATGAGTAGTATACACTTGGCAAATAACCCAGTCTATCATGCTAGAACAAAGCACATTGAGGTGCATTATCACTATGTGCGGGAGAGGGTTTTACTAGGTCTTATTGATCTAGTTTATGTCAGCACAGAGGATCAGGTAGCTGACATATTTACGAAGGCATTGGGCGCAGAGAAGCTGCACAAGTTTAGAGACCTGCTTGGTGTGCAGGAATTGGGATTGAGCTCGAGGGGGAATGTTGAGATATCGAGCTCCACTCGTGATATGCCAGGGTGACCGTTGTGCATTTATGTCACCGACTTGTCAGTTGCAGATGCGGTTGGTACACCGCCCATGAATAATAACTAGATGACAGCTATCCTTATCTACTCTAGTTCGTGGCTCAGTTAGTATGCCACCTTAGTTATTTGAGTTTGGTTTGAGAACCATATATAGGGTTCTTCTATTTCTTTGTATGAGTGTTCTTTCTGGCTTACACAACTAAGAAGAGGAAAATTGTTTTCAGCCTCCACCTTTGTGTGTATTCCCCCATTGTGCAAGCAAGAAAGCTACAAGTGAGACTCCTTCCTTCTCTCCCACAATCTTGACAAGATGGAGTGGTTATTAAAGGCATCTGGGATCTTCAGTTGAAGGTCATAAAATTGGATGAGAAAGGACAAGAGAAAAAGGGAAAAGTAGCATGCCCTAAACCAGGGAAAAGATGTATGTGATGTGATAGTTTGAAGCGTGAAATAAATGATTTTTCTCCTTATTAGGAGGCCTTGGCATGATAGCTCAACTTTTGAAAAGATGGCAAGATCCATGTATATGAAACAAGATTTCCTCTTGCTTTGAATTTTGGAAAGGGAGGTATGCAAAAATTATTGGAAGACTTGGTTGTCGAAAATGCTTATGCGGCTATACATGCTTCTACTTCTGGTCTACTATTGGATAGAATTCCTAAGCGAGTGATGGTTAGTTCGAAGACTACAATATGGGCACATGCTTTGCATGTAGCTGAAAAGAGGAAAGTTACTGATAGCGAAATGTCTCATGCAAGAGCAAGACATTCATGACATAACTGGCTGGGAATCACCACTAGATGCATATTCAATGTATGCATATTTAGCAAAGGTGCAAAACATGGATAGGGCTCTCCTGAAGAATTATTTCGTAATGTACAAGAAGAGGAGCACTTTTTTGTGCAAGATAGTTCCTCATATGCAGTGATTTTGGGATATCCCTATATTATAGGAGTGCATATGGAAACAAAGGTGCTTGATGATGGTTTTGCTTATAACTCTTGCAAGGATGTACTGTAATGCAGGGCTATAGTAGTGTTGTTCAGAGTATGTACTTACCTCTTGATGGAATGAAGTATGTATTTACTATTAGTTATTCTCAGTTTATAGCAAACAATTCATGTTGGTTTAAGCCTATGAAAGCTATTTACAAGGTTGAACGCATATCTATGAAATGGACTACTAAGAAACTGAGAGTATTGGGATTGTTAGTAGTTGAAAATGAAGGCATTTCAAGCCTCTTTTGTGGAATGAATATTACTGACACTATGGTTGAAATTTTAGTAACAACTATATATATGCAAAAAATGAGGCTGAAAATAGAGTATTGTCAATATGTTATTTTGACATGTATGATGTTATAACATTGTTTACTTAGCAGCAATGATTACAATGGGCTGAAGCAATTGTGGGGACAAAGTATAAGATGGTTGAAAAAAAGGTGAAATTAGTTGCTTTGTCTCTTCTACCAACAAACAGTGAGGATCTATATGAGAAAGTGTGAAGGTAGCCAAGTTTACGAGATCCTAAAGATATAGATCATCAGTTTGTGCAGAAGTACAACTAAAACATTACAAGAATTGAAAATTTGTGCAGAAGGGTTTCTTTTTCTGAGATTGTTTTATGCACATGTTGACTAAGCATGTAAAAGCATTTGAATTTCATCTAGCTAAAATAGGTTGCGTGAACCTGAATGTTATCTCTCCTATGGTAATATTTACTATGCCACATGTACCATGGAGCTTGAGGCCTATTCTAGTGTGTAAAGCTTACTTGTTAAAGCTAATGGATTTGTTAAATGAGAGGATTCACATGAAGATCTTGGAGCTCTCTCTATAGCGTCGTTCTCAAATCGTTGGTTTTCTATGCCGAAAAAAGAATGGGGCTTCTAGATTTATTCAAGATATGAAGCCGCTAAGAAATGTAGGTGCATGTCATGTGGTTGATGAATTTGGACAGGATTTTGTAGGCAAAGCGATCTATTATTTGGTATCTTTACCTGGGGTATGATTAGTTTCAACTTCACTACTAGCCATTGGGTGTACAACGATATCTCTAGCGACACTTACATGTCGTAAAGTGATGCCACATTGCGTTGCAGGTGATGTTGTTTGCGTCCATCACATATGCGAAAACTTTAGTAAGACACCTAGCAACCCTTTAACGTCGCTTTAGTATAAAATTTATCATAAAAATTGCGCGTCGCTTAAGCGATGACAAGCATCACATAAGCGACGATGAACGTCGCTTAAGAAACACTTGCGCGTAACAACTAGAAATTGATCCATTTTTGGCCGACAAGATTTATATATACATACTCAAAATCATCTCTCTCTCTCTCTCTCTCTCTCTCTCTCTCTCTCTCTCTCTCTCTCTCTCTCTCTCTCTTATTTGGCACTCACTTCCTTGAACTTGTGATTACTCTTGATGCTCTCATAGTTTCTATTCTGCATAGTATTGTGGAGGTTGGTCAGCAAACCAATGAGTAAGTGATATAAATTTATAGTTTCGGCCTAAAAATGAATTATAGTAAACAACTATATCTCTCTTTTATTATTAATTTTTGAAATTGAAACTTTAAATTAAATGAAAATTAAAATCTTATGTTTGTTTATTGAAAATAAAAATTAAAAATATATATACATAGAGTATTGTAGCAGGGCATCGAACTGGCAAAACGTATATACCTGAATGCATGAGCTTGATGGCTCATTAGATTCCATTTTTAGTGTGATTTTTAATAATAGGTCACATTATAGGGTTTTGATAAATATGTAGAAATATTTATCAGTGAAAGGGATGCAGGAGACATTGGAGAGAAGAGCACACACAATGTAGGTGCTATCAACAATGTTATGACAGCCTTATCGCACTTTCATATATATATGAATAAAGATTATGGGCGGTCACTGTACATGGGCAGGCCCAAGGGCTTTTTATCCCAACAACCTCCCACTAAAAGGCAAATGGGCCAAGGAGTGAAGAAACAAAAGAAAAAGAAAAGAGAGAGGGTGAGGAATCATGGCATCTCACCCAATGCCCAATTGGAAAGCGAGCTGTGCAATAAGTGGCGGGAACTTCTCACAAGAAGAGTTAAGCATCCCTGAACAACTCATAAGTGCATGGCTGTAAAGCATTAGAGTGACATATAGCATCAGCGCAGTGCATAAAAGAAAACAAAGAGTATGCAGACTCTCCAAGGTCAATCATCGAAAGAGGGCCAGCATCCCGGACGCAAGTCAAACGGGGTCTCAAGACAATATGCGGCCTCAGCAAAGCGGAAGACTGACATACGGCTGTAGAATCAGCCATAAAGAGCACTGAATGTGCATCAAGAGGCCTGAGAGGTGTCTGCGTCTCATAAAAGATAGCATGAGCTGTGTAGAACCTGCTCGGCATCTAAATCCCAAAACCTGTAAGCCGTAAAGTCACCATTTCCATAACCAAGGAGTATGCATCTATGTGACATAGGCTCATGTGGCATACAGACAGATGCCTGGCATCCAAACATCCTCAAGTGATCATAGGAGGGTCTCATGCCACTCCATGCCTCATGCAGAGTAATAACATCCAAAGAGAAACACGACATCCGATTAACCAAGTAGACTGTCGTCATAAGGGCCTTAGTCAAAAAGCCATAAGACAACCTAGATGTGGTAAGCATAGAAGCAACCTTTGCCTGTAAAGTCAGGCACATGCCATGAGCAATCCCATAATACCGTGGGCATAAGAAATCAATGCCATATTGCTGATAAGAGATCCATAATTTGGGAGAGATAGCATGACTCTCATAATCCATTTGCAAGCATCTAGGCCTATTACTAGAGCAGAATCCATAAACTTGTTAAGCATAGTAACAACATCCTCAATCCATACCAAATGGTAAGCCCAAACATGATGGGTAGCATGATCCTGTTAGGATATCGAGCTCCACACGTGATACGCCAGGGTGACCGTTGTGTATTTATGTCACCGACTTTTCAGTTTGCAGACGCGGTTGGTACACCGTCCATGAATAATAGCTACATGATAGCTATCCTTATCTACTCTACTTCGTGGCTCAGTTAGTATGCCACCTTAGTTAGTTGAGTTTGGTTTGAGACCCATATATAGGGTTCTTCTATTTCTTTGTATGAGAGTCCTTTTGGCTTACACAACTAAGAAGAGGAAAACTGTTTTCAGCCTCCACCCTTGTGTGTCTTCCCCCATTGTGCAAGCAAGAAAGCTACAAGTGAGACTCCTTCCTTCTCTCCCACAATCTTGACATGGTATCAGAGCCTTGTTCGTGGTAAGGAGCTCAAGAGAGCAATCCAAGCTCGTGGTGGTCTGGTAAGAGGAGCAGTGTTGCTTTCATTTTCTGTTTTGGGAGCAGATCTCTGCAAGTAGCACAGCCGGAAAGTGTAGGAGTGCATTGTCTCAGGTTGAGACGCCCTTCGCGGTGAAGCAAGAGGGCAGTATATGCTGCGGGCGAGGGCTTTAGCCCTCGGCGACCTTGTTTTTTTGATTTGAGGCCATTTCGGGGCCTGTTTTGGAGGCGGAAGTTTTCTGCACGCAGTCAGGAAAAGGCCCAGTTTTATGCTGTGCGACCACTGTTCTACAGGTCGGTGAAAAGTTACCACAGAAATTGCATCGTATGCTTATGTGCAGAGACATTGGGAGTTACAGAATCATCCTTGGTTCCTGTTTATGCAAAATCGTCACTAGGAAGTGACTGTGTGGTCAAATATCACTTTCGCCAGTTTTGCAGATTTGCCCTTATCAGGGTGAAGCTGTGTTTTTTGCAGTGACAGAATTTTTTGCAGTATTCTGTAATGGCGTCTGATTCTCTTTCACAGATTGTCACTGAAAAGCTTGACAAGAACAACTTCCAAGCATGGAAGTTTAGAATGACGAATTTCCTTATGGGAAAAGGATATTGGGAATTTGTTGCAGCAAATGAAGAAGAACCAGTTCTTCCTGATGTTCCCAATCAACAGCAAATGCAAGCATTCAAAGCATGGCATGAGAGAGCCAGGAAAGTTATGTACTGGCTGTCTATCAGCATTTCAGACTCTATGATTGTGCATATTCAGGATGCAAGTACGCCAAAGGAGGCATGGGATACTCTGTCAAAGATGTATAGCACAAATACGCAAGCCAGGAAAATGCAGCTCAAGCAAGAGTTGCACAATGTGCAAAGAGAAAATATGAGCATCAATGACTACCACATGAAGGTGAAGAAGATTGCAGATGCACTTGCTTCCATTGGGTCGCCAGTGGAAGATGATGATTTAGTTTCTGTGACCTTGAATGGTCTAGGAAAGGATTACGCGCAGTTTCGGACATCCATTTCCGTCCGTGAAAGATTTCCTGATTTTGAGGAGTTGATTGCTCTTCTAATTTCTGAGGAGCAGAGAAATGGTGGTGCATCTTCTTCAGGAGGAACTTCAAAAGAAACTGTCTTCTACTCAAATGCTGGAAGAGGTAGAGGGAGAGGTAGAGGAGGCCGATTTGGAGGCCGTGGTAGAAATCAGAATATACAGCAAACTCAAGAAAACCAGTCCTATGGAGGAGGACGTGGTAACTCTAGAGGCAGGGGGAGCCAAAGAGGTTGTGGTGGATGGCAAAGAGGCCAAAATGCAAACAGTAATGTTGAATGCTACTATTATGGTAAAATGGGTCATATGGCTAAAGACTGCTACAAAAAGCAGAATGACATCATGAATGGAAAACTGCAACAAGGAAATTATGCATCTTCTAGTAGACAGGGTGATGACAGAAATGAGCATTTGTTTATGGTGCAGCACATGAACAATTCTGTGACAAGTGCAGAAGAAAGCAACGATGTATGGTATGTTGACTCAGGTGCATCAAACCACATGACAGGTCATGCAGAATGGATGGAGGATGCAAGGAAAATGGAAAAACCAGGATTTGTGGAGACTGGTGATGATACTGCACATCCGATTGTGCAGATTGGAAAAATTCCTTTGTCTATGCAAGATGGGAAAAAGAAATACATGTCCGATGTATTTCATGTCCCGAATATCACCAAGAATCTGGTTTTTGTTGGTCAAATGGTTGAACAGGGCTTGCAGGTCAGATTTAATCCTCATGGATGCTTTGTTGAGGATATGAAAAATAAAGGTCGCTTGATAGCAAAAGGAAAGAAGAAGGGCAGAATGTTTACATTGGATGCAGACACGCCTGAATTGAGTGCAGCAATGTTTGCACATGGGACCGGTGTAGTTGCAGATATTGATATCTGGCATTAACGCATTGGTCATGTTAATATACAGCGACTTAAATCAATGCAAGCCCAAAACATTGTTGCAGGATTGCCTAAATTCAAGGTTGCAGAAATGCATAAGGTATGTGAAGCCTGTCAGTTTGGAAAACAGGCAAGGAAACCATTTCCTAGACATGTTCAAGAGAGTAAGAAGCCATTGGAATTAATCCACTCTGATGTGTGGACTACTAAAGCTGCATCTCTTGGAGGCTGTCATTATTTTGTCACTTTTATTGATGTCTATAGCAGAAAGGTTTGGGTGTATTTTATGAAAAAGAAAAGTGAAGTTTTTGGGCATTTCAAAACTCTTAAAGCTATGGTTGAAAAAGAAACAGGCCTGCAAATAAAATGTCTTAGGTCAGATGGAGGGGGAGAGTACCTCTCAAATGAGTTTGCAAGGTTCCTGCAGGAGTATAGCATAAAGCAGCAATATTCATGTAGTCATACCCCACAGCAAAATGGAATTGCAGAAAGAAAAAACAGACATATTGGAGAGGTGTCTCGTGCCATGCTCAATGAAAAAGACCTGCCAGATTTTTATTGGGCTGAAGCAGTTGCTACAGCAGTCTACATAATGAACAGGACTCCCACTGCAGCAATACATGGAATGACTCCAGAGGAGAGGTATACTGGTAGGAAACCAGATATTTCTCATTTGAAAATTTTTGGTTGCATTGCCTATGTACATGTGCCAGATGAGTTGAGATCCAAGTTGGATCCAAAAGCTGAGAAGTGCATCTTTATTGGTTACTCTTTGTAGCAAAAAGGGTATAGATGCTATAACCCTTCTACTCGTAAGTTTACAGTGAGCAGAGATGTTGTTTTTGATGAGATGAGTAGCTGGTATAAACCAGTAAATGTGATTGATGATGTAGATGCACAAAATGGTAATGCTGCACAGAATTCACAGCAGCAGTCACAAAATATTAGTGGACCTGGAGCGTCCTCTAGCAGTGGTTCACATTCTTCGCCATGGACAGGCAGATTGAGATCAGGAGAATCTTCTCAAAGTAATGCAGATAGTGGTATGCAGGCATCACGAAAAGGAAAAGAGAAGGTTGATCAGCCCATGTTTGATGTGAATGCAGGTCACTCTTATGTGGATGGTGAATCCAGTGGCTCAGAACAGAGCATTGATGATGAGTTGGGTATTCCCTCTATTGTTACACCTGGAGTAAGGAAGACCAGGGATGTTTTGAGGGCACCTGGGAGTGAACCCACTTTGCGCAGGTCTACCAGAGTTAGGTATCCTGTGGATATGCTGAAATATGATGGATTTACAGCCATTCACTATGCATATATGGTCAAGGTGATACAGGAACCAGAACCCACTTCTTTTGAGCAAGCCATGGGAAAACAAAAATGGGAGAAAGCCATGGATGAAGAAATGGATGCCTTGGAAGAAAATGCTACATGGGAATTGGTACCTTTGCCTAAAGGTAAGAATGCAATTTGCTGTAAGTGGGTTTATAAGGTGAAGCACAATGCAGATGGTTCTGTGAACAGATACAAGGCAAGATTAGTAGTCAAGGGGTATGCACAAACATATGGCATTGACTATGAAGAAACATTCAGTCCGGTTGCAAGGATGGCAACTGTAAGAGCAGTCATTGCTATGGCTGCATCAAAGGGATGGTCTTTACATCAGATGGATGTAAAGAATGCCTTCTTGCATGGTGATTTGCAAGAAGAGGTCTATATGGAGCAGCCACCAGGTTATGTGCATGCTGTTCATCCTGAGTTTGTTTGCAGGTTGAAGAAAGCCTTGTATGGCTTGAAGCAAGCACCTAGAGCATGGTCTGACAAGATAGGACAATATCTTGTCACTATTGGCTTTCAGATTTCCAAGGCAGATTTCTCACTTTATGTGAGAAAAACAGAGAAAGGTATTATGCTACTTGTCATTTATGTTGATGATTTGATTATGATAGGTGACAGTGATGAAGATATCCTTCATGTAAAAATGCTATTGAAGCAGAAGTTTGAGATGAAGGATTTGGGAGAGCTGCGTTATTTCTTGGGCATTGAGGTGATTAGATCATCAAGTGGGATACAGCTCTTGCAGAGGCAGTATGGATTGGACATGCTGTCCAAATATGGGATGACAGGCTGTAAGCCTATTTCAGTTCCTTTGGAGCAGAATGTGAAGCTGAGCACAGATGCAGGTGAGCTTCTGGAAGACCCTACTGTGTACAGACGCATAGTAGGAAGTTTGATTTATATGACTATTACCAGGCCAGATTTGAGCTATGTTGTTGGATTGGTAAGTCAGTTTATGCAGGCTCCAAGGAAACCGCATTTGGATGCGGCTAGACGCATACTCAGGTATGTAAAGTCCACATTGCAGTATGGACTATTTTATGAGACTGGGGTTCAGATACAGTTGTATGGATACACTGATGCTGATTGGGCTGGTAGCATTTCTGATAGACGATCTACCAGTGGATATGTGTTCTCTTTTGGGAGTGCTGCAGTCACTTGGAGCAGCAAGAAACAGCCTACAGTTGCCTTGTCGAGCACAGAGGCTGAGTACAGGGGTGCAGCAATGGCTGCATGTGAGGTAGCTTGGTTGCATAAGCTACTTTATGATATGCATCAGTCTACAGATGGGCCAGTTGTCATTTATTGTGACAACATGAGTAGTATACACTTGGCAAATAACCCAGTCTATCATGCTAGAACAAAGCACATTGAGGTGCATTATCACTATGTGCGGGAGAGGGTTTTACTAGGTCTTATTGATTTAGTTTATGTCAGCACAGAGGATCAGGTAGCTGACATATTTACAAAGGCATTGGGCGCAGAGAAGCTGCGCAAGTTCAGAGACCTGCTTGGTGTGCAGGAATTGGGATTGAGCTCGAAGGGGAGTGTTGAGATATCGAGCTCCACACGTGATACGCCAGGGTGACCGTTGTGTATTTATGTCACCGACTTTTCAGTTGTTGCAGACGCGGTTGGTACACCGCCCATGAATAATAGCTACATGATAGCTATCCTTATCTACTCTAGTTCGTAGCTCAGTTATTATGCCACCTTAGTTAGTTGAGTTTGGTTTGAGACCCATATATAGGGTTCTTCTATTTCTTTGTATGAGAGTCCTTTTGGCTTACACAACTAAGAAGAGGAAAACTGTTTTCAGCCTCCACCCTTGTGTGTCTTCCCCCATTGTGCAAGCAAGAAAGCTACAAGTGAGACTCCTTCCTTCTCTCCCACAATCTTGACAGATCCATGAAGGTCACAAAATACAACACTCCACCAAGTGACTGGGAAGGCATAGGTCCATAAACTGCAACATGGACTAGAACTAGAGGAGCATGCCTCACATGATCGCCATAAGACAAAGAGGCTCTAGACGGACCATGAGTACAATGAGGGCAAGTAGTATGGGGAAGAGCAGGCAATAAGCCCATATCACATAAAGCATCCATCTCAGTGTGTCGTACATGGCCTAGGCAACAATGCCATAACAATGCATGTGCTATCTGTGTAACTGCAACCATAGAATCTCCCACGACATGCACTACATAATCACTGCCATATCTAGCACCTCTGGCGAATACCAAGCAACCACGATGGATTTTCCATGAAGTATCCCAAGAGAGACATAATATCTTGCACCATGCAACTGACTGACAGAGATTAGGCTCTTACTGAGCGTAGGTATATGCAAGACATCACGAAGCATAAGAGAAGACCCATTTGGCAAAGTCAAGTGTATATCCCTTGTACCAATAACATGACAATCCTGCTCAATGCCCAAAGAAGTACATTCGTCAACCTCCCTGTAAGAAGAGAACCAAGCTCTATGCGGAGGAATATGACAAGATGCCATACTGTCTAAAAGCCAATCAAAGGTATAGGCTATATCACTGAGCAAGTATTCTGTAGGGTAAAATGATGCTAGGAGTCGAGGCTCACCTGCATCATCATGGGTAACTACATGCACCATGCCACTATCAATAGTGGTCTCACCTACTGTATCATTGACTTTGCTCTCATGTCTAGTGCGGCACAATCTTTTCTACTCTCTAATCCACTTGAAGCATTTACGCTTTACATGCCCTATCTTTCCACAATGAAACCAAACAAAACCTATAGAAGAGGACAACTACTTTGCAATACCATGAGTAGGGCTGTCCAATACATCCAAGGAGCTCAAAGAATCAGGGGAACTCTCATTAGAGAGAACAGGCTCATCAAGAGGACTGTCTGCATGACTAGAAGAGCTAGAAGTCGTCATAGCATACTGCAAAGGGGACTCATCCAAACCAGAAGGGGAGAACACAAAGGCATCAACCATGCATGCAAAAGCTCTCACACGGACAAGCCTACCAGACAAAAGCATGACATATCCAACCACTATATCTTACAGCCATAAAATCATAAGCATGCCTCGGATCCATAAATGCATAAGCATCCCTGAAACATAGGAGTATACATGACTTTGCAGTGTCTCATACCATGTACTGACATACATGTCCAACCAAGAACGACATGTGGCAAATAAACTTGCAAGAATCAAGCTCCTCCAAATATCTGTGTAAAATCATCCATGTAAGAGGCTCTGTAAAATACATAGCAGTAGACCATGTGCATAAACAGGTGGCCATAAAGATCAACTGCTCCCTGAAATACACGGGCAATAGCAGCCCAAATAGCATATATGCCATACAATAGAGAAGCAAGACCGCCATAACTATAAACACCAAGCACTATCCAAGTCCATTGATCATTAAGTATCCCACATATCAAATGCAAACAAGCAATCACAGCTCAATAGGCAACTGCCAAAACAAGGGAGCAGTTCACTGCTCAATAGACCTGTAAGTGCATCCCAGTAATAGCCAAGATCCATAATCAGAGCATCAAATCCCATATAGCATCCAAGGTCGTAACGAAAAAATCCAAGTCATCAGGGAAAAAGCCAAGTCAATGTCCAACTGCTTAAGGGAATACTCAAATGAATGTCGAGACGAGCTCAAACAACTGCCATCCACAGCCAAAGCATAAAGCATTCACCAAGACATCATAACCCGTACTGGGTAGCCTAGGCATAAACCATGTCATAGATGAAATGCCAGCTGCAAAGAAGTGATAGTCAAACCCAAATCAAGCTCTAATCTCAGCTCAAAAGCATTCCGGAACATAAACAAGACATGTGACATAGTCCAAATACATCATGACATCATACCTAGTAGCCGAGAGCACCCCATGACCAATAGGCATAACCCAATTGTAGCATAAATAACTTCAGCCCCGAAGTTTCTAGCAGCAAATAACAGTCCAAAATTGAGTAAAATAATACTCAAACCAATCTCAAATCAAGTGCCAACTCATAGGCATATATTCCCAAACATGCAGGCACAAATTGGGCATAATCAGGCATCAAATAACCATGTAGTATGAGAATAAAATGTAATGATAGGGGGCTGCTCTGTTTTGGGCTGCCTGTGGACTATGTAAAATAGTCAATGGCTGAGCAAGATCAGCTCCAAAACCATCTCACATGATAGGCATACGTTCCCACATCATTCAGGGAGCATTCGGGATCAACTGGGCGACTAATGTCAATGCCAATGTGTCGCAAACATAAAATGCTAATGTAGCAGTGCTGTAAACTATCTGTGAGCAATCCTAGACTGAAGTAAATTAGCCCACAAATCAATGCCAAGTCAAATTCCAAGTGCCGGGGTCAAATGCCAAGTGCTGGGGGGTCCAATGGACCAAGATCAAGTGCCAATGAGTAGCCAAGTGGGTGGGGGAGTTGGAGAATGATCACGTGCTATCTAGGGCTTGCCAAAAAATGATGCAAACTATCCTAAAGGGGGCTGATCACGTTTTTGATGAAGGGGGTGCTCAAGGAAGCCACAAGGGGGCTCAATATGCGCCAATGAAGGCCCAAACAAAGCCTCAACAAGCCAAGCAAGGTGGGAAGCTTCAAGCTTTAAGGGGGAAGCTCATCAATGGCTGCCCCAACCTGTAAACCCTGTTGTACCTATGTGGATTGAAGAATGAGAGAGAACAAGATCTCATACCTTGTGTAGATGATGGGAAGAGCTCGCAAAGGAGTGGCTCTGATACCAGTTGAAAGGGATGCAAGAGACGCGGGAGAGAAGAGCACACACAATGTAGGTGATGTCAACAATGTTATGACAGCCTTATTGCACTTTCATATATATATGAATAAAGAATATGGGTGGTCACTATACACGGGCAGGCCCAAGGGCCTTTTACCCCAACAATCAGTTGCCACTTTTCTAATATATACAAAATTAAGAATTGGAAGAATCCCAGGTTTTTTAATATGGTACTATATATATATATATATATATATATATATAGCCCATGATGTAATGCCAACTAAGCTATAGGATTGGACCTTGCCACATAGGTATAACTCCCAAAACAGCCTCAACAATTTAGTTGTGGAGACATTCTTGATGTATGACCGAATGGGAATAAAGAGAGAAGAGGACGCCTAGAATAAGGGCTAGTTTTGGACTAAACCTATGAACACCACATTGGTGGAGGTGGCGAGTAGTTCTTCCCTAACTCAAGTAGTAGTTCTCTGTTCATCACGCCATCTGTTGCTTTACACATACTAAATTGGGTCATCTTTTGCCGCTGCTCTACCCACATGTCACCCAATTTCACCCTAGAGCCCTCCTTATGAGGATGCCTCGTTGAATCTAGAGTTTTCCCATGCAACTCCAATTGAACAAATGTTCCAAGTTGTGTCTAGTATGGTGGTTCAGAACAACAATACTAATCAAGCCCTTCTCAGCTATCTATCCACAAAAGGCTCCCACACACATAAGCATGACCCCAAGGTGTATCTCAAAGAATTTTATGGCCGCCTTCACATAAAAGATGTTTTGACATGGTTGGATTATTTTGAGAACATTGTTAGCTATCAACAATGGCCTGATACCCCCAAAGCAATGGAGACCCGCACTCTACTCGAAGGCATATCCGCCACGTGGTTTGTCCAACAGCAAGAGGATGCTATCAAAATAGATTGGGTAAATCAAAGATCTTTGTTAATTCAAAATTTTGCTAATCATAATGTCACGCAGACTACTCTCTAGTAATTAAAAACATTGATGCAACAGTTGTTGAGAATCTGCCAATCACACCCTATGTATGCCCCTTTGTATGGAGCTACTAGGCTAGGAAGATGCAGTTCATTCTAGGAAGAGAGACAGATCCCATAGGCACAGTGATGAAATGTGCTACCAAGCAATCCTATATAATGATGTACTTGACTATCACTTTCATATGATGATAATGCAATAGTACTTGTCTCTTTCTGTCAAGTCCCTGTGTCATTGTCAGTCCTACACAAGATTGTGTTTATGAGTTCAAGTCTCAATCTTGAAACCTAATTCACTTGTATAACAGTTGTCTTCTTTGTCAATGTCAACATGAGTAGTATCTTCATCTTCCATCCTCCATAGCTTCCGCCTCTGCCATGCTCTAGATCCCGCATTTCTCACATGGTATCAGAGCGCAGCTGAGCATGGCTTAGCATGTTTTAGGTCCTCTCTCTGCTCCCTCAGTCTCTCATAATCTCTATCCAGCTCAGCTCAAGTGTTTGACTTCATCTCCAACTCCATTTTCACTCTCTACCCCTTGGCAGCCATAGCCAACCTACAACCTACCTCTGTTGGAGGAGCTGGATCTCCACTTACAGGGCATATCTTCACTTGCTTCCTTCTGGGAAAGTGTTCTCCTACTTCCAGAGCTTATTCTTGACACATCAATCACTGACTTTGGGCAAGCATAGCTTTAGCATTGCCAATTTTCTCAATCTCTGCCCTGTGTCTGCCATAGCCAAACTGGACCTGTAGTTCTTGGAGCCTCCATATCTTCCTCTACAGACCTTATCTCCTCACGATTTCTTCTATGAATATCTTCCCTAGGTCAGGGCGCTGCTCCTCATCATTTCGGCGCCTGTTCACGGAATTCGACTCTGCGCGTGCAGTATGGGCCGAGATCTGGACGAGGAGGTTAGGGCTTTGGTAGAGCATCTCATAAGCTACATTTCCATAAAAAAAGTTTTGAAAATGGTCCATCATAGCTCTTGCAATGTTAGAAAAACCAGGCCCCTATCTCAGAAACCCTAAAATCCACCATAGCCAAAATCCTTCAAACTGAAAATTTCTTCATTTTCTCTCTCCTGACATTCAACCCAAGCCTCTGTCACTCTGATCCACTGTGTTACTGAAGTTCCCAGCAAGATTTTACCAGCAAGGAGGGGATTCAAACAACGGGTTCATCAAGCAAAGGATCGGCATCAAGAATCACCATCTTCAACTCCAGTATCCCTTGATACTTAAGAGTGTTGATTTAACACTATCTTCCCTTGTGTTTTTTGACACATTGAAGATCAATTTGGTTGCCACTTACTCACAGATGTGAAGTAGAATCTTGGTCATATCTATGATAACCAAGAAGATTTATATGTGGATACACTTCATGAAAAGTAACATGACCTGTGTTGCTTATCTACACTACATAGAAGATTTTTGTGATCTACTTGCAGAGAGACATGGAGTTGTTCATACTATAGTGCAATCAATGATTCCATCTAAAGTTTTTGAAGACACTCCAGTTACCTTGGCTATCATGAAGAATGAGATGTCTTTGCTTGAGGGGGACAAAGACATGGACATGAAGACTAAAGTTGCAAGCAAAGTCAAAGAAGAACCAGACCAAGAAGACCATAAGATCAAAGAGCAAAGGAAGAAGGACAATAAGAAGATCAGCCATGAAGACCAAAAGACCACATCATTCAAAGCTGAAGAACCAAAGATGAAAGACAAGAAGATTTTCCAAGCTGACAAAGAGAAATCATATGCTGAAAAAGACCACAAGGGCCTATCGGTCCTTGTCTCTCATTTTCTGTTTTAAAAGCATTGTACCTGCCTTAATGTTCCTTTCATAAGCTTTGTAAACTCCTCATGTAGCCTTGTACTACAGCCTCTGTACACTTTGTGAGGCCCCTGTTACAGCCTCTGGATGTTCACCATGTTTATGGTACCCACACTTAGCCTTTTCTGCGACAGCCTCTGGTGTTTTGCCATGTTTGTGGTATGCCCACACTTTGCAGGTGCTGATCTCACTAAAGCCTCTACACACTTTGTACTTTCAGGTTGTGATTGAGGAGGGGTGTTGAGAATCTGCCAATCACACCCTATGTATGCCCCTTTGTATGGAGCTACTAGGCTAGGAAGATGCAGTTCATTCTAGGAAGAGAGACAGATCCCATAGGCACAGTGATGAAATGTGCTACCAAGCAATCCTATATAATGATGTACTTGACTATCACTTTCATATGATGATAATGCAATAGTACTTGTCTCTTTCTGTCAAGTCCCTGTGTCATTGTCAGTCCTACACAAGATTGTGTTTATGAGTTCAAGTCTCAATCTTGAAACCTAATTCACTTGTGTAACAGTTGTCTTCTTTGTCAATGTCAACATGAGTAGTATCTTCATCTTCCATCCTCCATAGCTTCCGCCTCTGCCATGCTCTAGATCCCGCATTTCTCACAACAGTAATTCAAACCAATAGCACAGTTTGTGGTTAAGCTAAATCAACTATTATTGCGTGATGATCCCACCGTGTCTGAAGAAATGAAATTGTTCTTCATTTGGCCTCGCCTTCACCATGATCTATCCTGTTGGATTTGTGAACAAGGTCCAACTTTGTTCTATAGTGCAAGTAAGTACTAAAGAGAGTGCAAAACTTTCATTTGTAGTGGTTTGGGCTTTTACCAAATTTCACCCATATCTTCATGGAATCATTATCACTATTAAAACTGACCATCAACCCATCATCCTTATTTTTCAAAAATCCAACCCACAAGGACAGCTTCTTCAATGGGCTTTGGTGCTTCAAGAATACCAATTTACAATCAGATACAAAAAAGGATCGACCAACTGCATTGCTGATTAAGAAACTGCACTTGTCGCACTTACCAAGAGCTTAAATCGTGCAATTAGAAACCTAGCTATCTCTCACCGATATAGTTGAATGAACCATTTGAGATGGTTGGCTAGGATCTCATAGGTCCATTTCCTACTTCTGTGGCAGGCAAAAAATTTGTCCTTGTCACATGACACATTATCTAACTAGGTGGTGTGAAGCTCAAGCACTCCTGGATACAAAAGCATCTATAGTCACATCAATTCTTCTCCATAACGTCATATTTCATCAAGTTGCCCCCGACAACTCTTGTATATACATAGAGATAGAACAAAAGAAATAAAGAGAGAGAGATTGTTGCACGGACTTAACAAGAAAAATATCAATATTGAAAATTATAAGACGTTAAGTATCGTATCAAGGTTCAACCTTTTTGTCCCTATTTCATACAACTTGGTACATGTCGGTGTAACTTTGTGGTACCTTAACCAATAAACATGAAAACAAAGAAAACTTTTTAGTGTTAGATTTGGTACTTGGTACTTGGTACTTGATTTGATATCAGGTTCCATAATGAAACTTCATTTTTGCAATTGGCACATGGTACATGGTACTTGGTACTAGATTCGGTGCTTGGTACTTGATTTGTTATAACTTGGTACTTGGTACTAGATTCAATACTTGGATCTTTATTCGGTGCTTGGTACTTGATTCGGTACTTGGTATAGATTCGGTGCTTGGTACTTGATTGGTCAATCTAACTTTGCGGTACCTTAACCAATAAACATGGAAACAAAAAACATTTTTTAGAGTTAGAATTGGTACTTGGTACTTGGTACTTGATTTGGTATCAGGTTTCATAATGAGACCTCGTACTTGCAATTGGTACATGGTACATGGTACATGGTACTACATGGTACACAAATTGAAATCGGGTATCGTAATAGCTTGTGGTGAGCTTGATACTTTGAAATCACATACTTTGAAACTTCATAGTTTGGATCTTTGAGCTTGAAAGTTAGCATGAGTTTATATGTAGCGTAGAATCTGGGACCTCAGCAGAAACTATGGAAATCAAAAGCTTGTTAATATTAGAGCCTAACATAGAAAAACATTGAACTGTGATAAAAATTCTTATTTGTATCTATCTATCTTTCCAAGAGACAATAGATAAATAATTAATTGTTTAACAATAGACAAATTCAATGATGCAACGAACATACGTCAATATATATCATCACAGTAAATATATGTACATGTGTCTAGAGTGTGTGGTGATCAATCCTCACATATACAAAATAAGTTTCATCCTCACATGTGTCTATACAATGAATAGAAATTGAATCCTCACATATACAATACAAGTCTCATCCTCAAATATACATAACAAATCCCTAGGCACGATTACTATATGAGTCATCACTATACGAGTCACTAGTATCAAACTCATGATCACCATCACTAGTGCCACCCTCCCTGCCCCCACTTACAAAATCACCATTGCCCCCATATTCATGATCGTTACCACCATGGCCAGCGATCTAGCTACCACTCCCCTTAGCCTCTCAGCATCGCCCCTCGGCCTCCTAGCGAGAGCCTCCTCTGTCATGTCATCCTTGCCATATTGCTCCTACATTAGTTAGTGAAATAAAATAAGAATATATTACAGTTAACATGAAAATAAACTACAAAACAAAACAGTGATACTCACAAGTGGATCTAGCCTGTCAGTTAGTGTCCCCTACCAAGCGCAGTAGTCGTAGTATGTGGCATACTTCATCTCCTGTGCCATAGGTGCATGATCATAGTCTTTGGTTTGCATCAAGAAAGAACTAAAGAATTATTGATTCCTTCATTCAATAATATTACCTTTGAATGTTAAAATTTGAACGGTCTATACTTACAAATGTGGCCACAAATCCATCCCATCCCATCCGGCCTAGTCTAGATGTGTGACCAGCTCACTCTCTTTCGTACTGCCTCCTATGTAAATTTGATTAAACAAAATAACATAGATTAGAGAATAGTTAGAATCAATCTAGCAAAGTTCATATTAATTCTAATAAACGTTAGCAAAGGTACACACATTCTGCTTGCTGAGGAAAACTTATTTGTAGCCATCTCACCTTGCAGAAGTATTGCCATGTCTGCATGCACATATCAACCCTCCTCTTGTTTGTCTCCACCATACAGTAGCATCTGTTTATTTTTCATATTACAATAAGCATTCAAATATACCAAAGAACTTGTTAGATTTCAATGTGTTGAGAGTGGAAAAAGACTAAAATTTTGACTGATTTTTGTTGTTTTTGAGGACTGAATGATTGATTTTTGATGGATTTAGAGTGATGTATGGTTGTTAATGGAAGTGTTTGAGAGTGTGTTAACCCCAAGTCGAGATGGCGGAAAAATGAAGAAAAAAGCAAAAGGAAGATGGAAAAAGAGCAAAGACACGCATGCGGTCTCTAAAGATGAATCGGGGCAAATAGCGCAACTTTAAATGAAAAGGCACCTCAAAAAACTCTTGTAAAAGAGCGCCAAGCTCCCTCCTGTGCCGATTGTAAAATATTAGATGGGCGTAGGCTAGAAGCATAAGGCTAGAAGAGGGAAATGGAAAGAGGACCTTGCCACAATGGCCGGTCATGTAAAAAAGGGATGGGTGCCCATGGGATTTTAGGGTCTGTATATATAAAGTTCAAAAAGTGAATAAGAGCTCATTCTTTGGTGTGTGGCAACAAGAGTCTTCTTCTTCTTCTCTCCTTCTCATCTTCTTGCTTGTGTGTGATCTTGAGAGAGGGAGTGTGAGAGTGTGAGGGAGTGAGTGTGTGAGAGTGAGGGATCAAGAGGGTGAAGCTCTTCACCATCTCCTCTTCTCTTCTTCTCTTCTCTTCTCTCTTCTTGCGCGCACGGCTATGGAGGATGGAGCTTGGAGGTGGAGGAGGCTTGAGGATGCTTGAGCTTGCATCTAGGATCGTGGAGCTATGGGAGTGTGTGAGAGAGGAGGCAACTCATATCGGCATCAAGGTAAGCTCACTACACTCATAGGATCGACGGCGCATCGGCTAGGTGAGAGATAGGCATTAGAGCTCTCTTGGAACACTTGAAACAATAAGCGGTCCGTGGATCTTGGCGGTAGAGCGAAAGCTCCCACATTTTGGTTCCATTTTCGGGACCAACAGATTCAAGCTTGAGCACTTGTGCGCCTCATATCGAGCATCGAAGTAAGGGATTCATCCCCAAAACGGAGCTTGAGATAGGTAGGAAGTTTGGGTGTTTTTGATCTTCAAAACAAGTATTTTGGGTTACTTTGTTTGTTTGATGATTGGGAAACATGGAGAAATCATTTCAGTGTTTTTCTTTCGATTCTTGTTGCATTTAGAGTAGGTTAGGATTAGGAAATCGCACTGGAGAAGGGTAGGGTTTACTGTTGCAAAACAGGGCAAAAATCGTGCAAAAAATGGCAAAAAGCTCGCTTGTGATGCCCAAGATCGGCAAGTGACTGATTGGGGGCACCAACACCATACCCGGGAAGGGGTATAAGAGCCAAGAGGCCAAGGGAGAGCTCATTTGTGACCATTTCAGAGAGAGAGAGAGAGAGAGAGCTATTTCCTGATTCGATCCGATCACACCAACGATGAGCCCACCACTCTATCCAAGTATATGAATCCCTTCCCTTACCCCTTAGGTAGGATATGGAGGTTTGTGCCACATAGGATTGAGTAAATCACAAGGAACGATCAAAATCAAACTCACGTTGTTGACGTGTGCCACGCTCGACCCGTCCAAACGGTCACTTCTAGGCCGAGTCCCAGAATCGGCCCTCGACCCCTTACCATTCGGCCCACTCGGCCGAAACCCTAATTGGCCCGTTTGAGTCTACCATTTGGACTATGGACCAATTTGGCCCTCTGCCACGTGTCAAACTCGACCCTCGCCCCACTTCCCTCGGCCCAATTGCCTTGGCCCATTCAAGCGACCTTGTTCAAATTGACCACTCGGCCCGTCCGAGCGACCTCGTCCGAATTGACTACTCGGCCCATCTGAGCCAATCTATCCGAGTGACTTTGTCCAAGTCCGCCGCTCCTCGGCCATCTGAGCCCACCCTGTCCAAGTCCCAAATTCGGCCCTCGGCCCATGCGCCTCGACCCGTTCGAGTGACCCACTCGGACCCTGCAATTCAAACCAGTTGGGCCAAGTGTAGATTTTTACCAAATTTTTAGAAATTTGACCTGGCCTGACTAGAACTCAGCAGCGCAAACTATCGAAAGCCCTTAGGACGCTCAGAACTTGATTCTTGCACACGGAATAGGCAAAAACGTAGGGCGCAGTCGCTTAGCAGCTAGAAGTAAGCAGTTGCTAGAACCAGAGACCTAGATGAAAACCGCTAAGTTGTAAAGCCTGATTAGACCAAAAACGAACGAGGCAACATATTAGGGAAACCCTAAACCCTGCCAAGATGGCCAGAAAATTAACCAACAAGCCTATCAGGCCTGAAACAATGCAAGAGTACATAAGACACCTAGAAATTGGTTGCTGCACTCACCCTGAATTTTCGCACTTGAAGTACACTTAAGGAAACTGAAAGCCTGATTGAGCACAAGTGCACAGTAAAAGACACACACATTGAGTGGTCATAAATTGAGGATTGTATTCAATAAGTGAAGGAACTCACCCAGATAAACCACTCAAGGAATCCACCAGTAGAAGAGGACCCAAGACATGGACAAATCATCAACGCGCAGAGTAGGACTAAGCAAGGGGCACCGACGAAGTGGATTTGACAAGTCTATTGAACCTAATCAATAGCTTGGTGGAGCATGAGAACTCGAAAATGGCAGAAGAAAGTTCAGACTGCAGATCTAACGAGGAACTCGACTTAGGAGTCTTTCCGGATGCTATTCAGCAGAGCTGGTCAACAGTTACGGCGCTCATGCCCGATATGAGCACCACGGCAGGACAGCAGAAGCTATCATCATAGATCTAGAAGAGGAGAGAAAGCTAGCCCGCAGAGCATTGCAAAGCATGGCTGAATACAATAAAGATCAGCAGGCTAGGATCCAAAGGCAAAGCATGGAGTTGTGAGAGGTGTAGGGGGTGCTAAACCTGGCTGGCAGAAATCAAACGGACCATGAGAGAGCACTAGAAGGAGACTTAACGCTGAGTGAGCTTCTCATGAAGCGACCGCTCGATAACACGGCTATAGAGCAAAGTGCCACGGCTCTAGCGACATCGTTGCTTGCAAGATTAGGAGCAAACTAGGGCTCAAAGAGCCAGTCTAAAATCCCTATTGTTGCCAAACAACTCGATAAGTACCAACCCCATGACGATCCATACAGCTTTGTTGAGTAAGAGGGATCAAGAAGATTATACTTAAGATGGAGTAGGAACTATTCTAAACAGAACCATCTTGACCAACCATGGTCAAGGGGATAGACAATATTGATCAATGAAGATCAAAGATAAAGGTACATAGGTACTACACGAGATCTAGGAGACAACTAGCAAGTTGACTAACCAAGGACGACGGGGTTGTCCATGATCTATTTTACAAGGAGACCTAAGGTAAGGATAATTAGGGTTGGTAGGGTACAAACCCTAACCCAAAGAAAAATGGAAAACAAGCAACCTAGCTTTCCAAGCTCCAAGAATCTCACCAAGTCATGAACGATCCAAGATGAAATACGAGAGCATTCGAGAAGAAGGAATCACACCTTAGCAGTTGGTTGTACAAACGACTACTGAAATGATCGTGATTGTACACTTAGGTACATTGTTTGAACTTCTTTGCTCAAGGAACTAATTCAAGGCAAAACACTTAATGCTTCAGATTAAAGACCTAGAGGGAGTGGCAGGTTTAGTTACCTCCGACTGCCTGCTTGGCCCTATCCAAGGGGATTGTTAGCCGTGCCAGGTATATGGACCGAACCCACTGCGAGAGGTCTCTCCGTGGGTGCTACTTGGAGTGGGAGGACGCTTGAGTGCCAAGGGAGGATCTGGTTGTAAATTCCTTGCCTCTAGATCCTGCACAAGAGGCTGACGTGACTCGAGATGGGATCTCGAGGCCCGTGTACTAGTCTACGGGTGAAACTTGGAGTAGCAATCCTATTGATTGCTGGGATAGCCTTCGGGCATGATACTTGATGTATTCCGGGACTATGATAAATAAAGATCGGATATTTGAAAAAGAAACTTGCTTGACATTATTTTTGTGTAAGTGTCTAAGTTACATGAAGGAACCTATGTTTAAATTGATTAATTAAGGAAGCTGCTTTTGCATGTCAAACATAATGTGGTAGGTAATTACATAACTAAGCAAACCAAGGAAAGTGCGGTGGATGTGACTTGGGTCCTCCTACGGAAGGGTGGTCCCAGTTAGCTGGAAACTTCTCTCAAAAGATGTGAAAACAATGCTTTGAAGACCCTAGAGTCGGTAGAGTTAGAACCTTGATTTATGATGTTTTAGGGGAGCAGAATGGGACTATGCCTTGTGGGCAGAGAAGTCGAGCTTCACATCCCTCTTGTTTCCCATTCTCCATGAACCAAGTGCAGCATAAATCCGCTTCGACTCTGTTGTTCCTACTCAAAGTGGGTCATCTGGAGCTCGACGCTAGCTACTTCCCAGAGACTTTGCTGATAGGAAAGAAACTGTAACTTCAGGTCAATCCTAAGTGGGAACAGCCGGATACTTCCACTCGGGGTAGACTTGGGAAGACCTAGATCGCAAACCCTGTGACATTCCTTGCGAGTGCCAAGTGGCGCTTTCGAGACTCTCTTCCCGATGGGCTGCTAATACGTGTCCCACAGGTGGATGAGCGGACATGTTACACAACCCCAAGCACAGAACCAGAGTCTTGTGTCTGCACTAAGCCCAACGGAGGCACAAGAGAAGAAGTTTCTTCTCAAATAGATTAAACCACCAGAATTTGATAGAAATGGGAAGAATTTTGAAGTCAATGCCGAAGTATGGATTGAAACCATGGAAGACTACTTCAGTGCAGCAGAAACAGCACCTATGACCCATGCCATGATTTCCAAGCTCAAACTTATCGGAGAAGCTAGGCCATGGTGGAAGCAATGGTGTAAGGACCAAGCAGTCTCTGAAAACACAATAACTTGGGATAAACTAAAGGAAGTAGTGCAGGGAAGATACAGGCCACCTGTATACAAAACTCACAATATGAATGAGTTCTTCAATTTGAAACAGTTGGGCCTGTCTTTGGAGGTATACTACTTAAGATTTGTCTCCTTGTTGAAATACGCTCCGACCATGAGTATTCCCCAAAGTTTTGTGATGGGCTAAACCCACCATTGAACACTCAGTTGGAATCAATTCATCCTTCGAATTTGCAAGATGCATTGATAATAGCATGACCTATTTTTCAAGAAGTCAACCGAAGCCCAAAAATAATAGACCCTAGTCTTAAAAATACTAGAATCCAGGAATGTTGAAAGCTCAATTCAAGAGGGCACAAGGACAGAGTCAAGGTCAACAGAAGAAGCCGAGGGCAAATGCAATCAGTGACTTCCTCCATACTCAATGAAGTGATCAAAGCCTGCAATGTTTTCACTATAACAAACCCGAACATTTCAAAAGGGAATGTCACAAACTTAACCAAGTCAAAGCTACCCATGGCCGTAGTCGTGCAGGAATGGGAAGGGCAAAAACTTCCAATATCTCCACTAAGGGAATCAAAGAAGAAGTGTTGGAAGAGAGGGAGAGAGACAAAGTGGAGCAAAAGATGAGCCTTAGCTTATTGTTGTTCTTCTTTCATTATTGTTCCATCATACTAAGTGAAAGAAGACTTACACACATAGGTATGACTAACCAAGACTAAGTGTGGTTAAGTCACTGACTACAGCGACTTATTGAATGCCACACATGTGTACAGCTTTATCCAGCTAATATCAGTCACACACATAAAGATAGACTGACTAAAGAGTAACGAGAGCTTGATATTCTAACACTCCCCCTCAAGCTCAAACCATCTGATAAACTCCAAGTAGCTGTCTGAAACATATGAACTTTTCTTTACCAAGAGACTTGGTAAATATGTCTACTACCTGGTCTTCAGTCTTCACATGAATCAAGTCAATCTACCTTGTAAGAACCATTTCTCTGATGAAATGGTAGTGAACCTCAATATGTTTGGACCTAGCATGGTAGACAAGATTTCTAGCCAACATAACACTGTTGAGGTTATCACAATGCAATCTCACTGTGCTTTCCAATTGTATTCCCAAGTCTTTCAGTAGTTTCATCAACCAAACTACTTTGCAAGCCACTAAGGCAGCTCCTTTGTACCTAGCTTCTGTACTAGACAATGCAACAGTAGGTTGTTTCTTACTCTGCCAACTAATCATACAGTTGCCCAATCCAAATGCATAACCATTAGTTGACCTCTTGTCATAGGCACAACCAGCCCAATCAGCATCAGTAAACCCTATCAAGTAAAGAGATTTTCCATATGCATAAAACAACCCATAATCTATAGTACCCTTTACATATCTCATGATCCTTCTGACTGCATCTAAATGTGGTTTTTGCAAGGCTTCTGCATGAATTGACTAATCATCCCCATTGTATAACATAAGTGAGGATGGGTAATAGTCAAGTATATCAAGCTGCCCACCATCTGTCGATACATGGTCACATTCTCTATGTCATTCCCAACATCAATCTGTAGCTTGACATTTTGATCAAGAGGTGTCTCCATAGGCTTGCATTCAGCCATACCATACTTTTGTAACATGTCATGAGCATACTGCTTCTATAGTAGCCATATACCTTGAGGCGTAGATACTACCTCAATTCCAATAAAATACTTCAGCTCACCAAGGTTTTTGACTTTGAATTCAACCTGTAAACATGATTTAATTTCAGCAATTCCCTATTCATCATCTCCAGTGATGATAAGATCATCTATATAAACCACTAGAAACACATATCCATGATCTATCTTCTTCATGAATAGATTGTGATCTGCATCACCCAATCTAAATCCATGTTGCTGTAAATAACTACTGATCCGAGCATTCCGTGCTCTAGGTGCCTGTTTCAGCCCATATAAAGTCATTTTTAGCTTTACATACATGTGTAGGAAAGTTTGGGTGAACATAGCCTTCAAGCTGCTCCATATATACTTCCTCAACCAAATCACTATTCAAGAAAGCATTCTTGACATCCATTTGCTATAATTTCTAGCCTTTGCATATGCTGCCAAAGCAATGACAGTTCTAACTATTTCCATTTTAGCCCTAACAGACTGAAAGTCTACTCATAGTCACTCATATTCAAGGCCATATTGCTCTGCATACCCTTTTGCAACTGTCATAGCCTTATAGTGTTCTAATGAACATCTTAACCTTGTACACCCATTTGAAGCCAATGGGGACTTTGCCTTCAGGCAACTCAACCAATTTCCATGTCTCATTTTCAGCCAGGGCTGCATACTCCTCATCCATAGTAGCACACCAATTATCATGTGTAACTACATCATCAAACTTTGTAGGTTCTTTGTACCCTGTCACACTAGCCATATATGCATAATGGCAGGCTGAATAACCAGTGTATGTAAACCTGTTAACTAGTTTTTTGACTCTCTTAGATCTCCATAACTATGGCTCACTCTGAGCTTGCCTCTTATGAGGCGGTACATAATGACTCTACCTTGCTCTAGGTGTCATAATAGACGGAATGCCCAACTCACTATCCAAACTATCATTGTTAGATGACTCATAACCTGTGTAAGTTGACTTGTCACATCCTCAAGCATCTTTTCTTTTCCCTTATCCAATCGCCCCTCACTGACATATCCGTGTCAGTGGACGTAGAAGTACAACTCCGCAAGCGTCTTGACCAAGGACTTACTATAGGTGACCCATCACCTATAGGAACACTCATAGATGTACTCACTATAGATGCATTTTCAACATTACTAGTGCTAGCTAATCCATTAGTAGGCATTGCAATAGGATTACCATACCACGATGTCAGCTCATCAAAAACAACATCTGTGCTAATCAATGTCTCATGTGTAGATGGTACATAACACCTGTAAGCTTTTCAAACTTTTGCATAACCAAGGAACACACTCTTGACAACTTTAGGATCCAATTTCTTCCTCTTCTCATCAGGAACATACACATATGCAATACTGCCAAATACCTTCAAGTGTGAAATGTCTGGCTTATGACTATACAACCTCTCATATGGAGTTACATCATGAATCCTTGATATAGGGGTTCTATTCAGCACATAGATAGCAGTCACTACTACTTCAACCCAATAACCATTTGGCAAACTCTTCTCATTTAGCATAGCTCTTGCTGATTCTATTAGTACCCTATTTTTCCTTTCTGCTACACCATTTCGCTGCGGTGTATAGCTGCAAGTTAACTGTCTTCTGATCCCATGTTTAGCAAGGTACATGTCAAAGTAATTAGAGACATATTCTCCACCTTCAACTAATCTAAGATGTGAAATTTTACAACTCAACTCATTTTCAGCATGCTTCTTGAAGTTCTTGAATGCATCAAACACATCATCCTTACATTTTAGTATGTAAAGCCAAGTATACCTGCTGAAATCATCAATGAAGAATACATAGTAACAAGCACCACCAAACGAAGCATTATGCGATGGACCCCATACATCTAAATGTACCAAATTCAAGGGTCGTGAGCTATTCCATACATGTCTCATAAATGGAAACCGTGCTTACTTTCCAAACTGACATGCATCACATACATGTCCAAAGTCATGATACTTGAGCTTAGGCACTCCAAGCACAATCTCATTCTGTTGCATAGATTTAAGCTTTTGTACATTCACATGGCCAATCCGCCTATGCCATATCTCAACATCTTGTATAGCATCATCATCATGTGCAAACATGGCTACTTTCAATTCTGGAATTGATGCATCAAGAGTACACATTGTGCCATCTCTTCGACCTCTAGCAATCAATTTGTAGCCATTACCATATTCTTACACAAAGCATCCATCTCTATTAAATCTCACTTGCAAATTCTGTTCTGGTGCCATCTATTCAACCAACAAAAGATTCTTGGTTATTGTAGGTAAATATAGTACATCATGCAAGCTCTGTTTCTTACCATCGGGCATCAACAATGGAACAATTCCTCTGTGTTGAATATCATGTTGGTTGTCATCCCCAATACACACATAACCATGTAAACCTGCAACCATCTCATCAAACCATTCTCCATTGGGTGTCATATGATTTGAAGCCCCTGCATCAATGTACCATCTCTCATCTCTGTTCTACCTAGATGCATTCTTAGACACATGCTGCATGGCAAACAATCTGTCAACTTGCTCATCATGAGCACCGCTAGAAGATGCATAGTGCCCATGCTATTTGTCCTTTGCTTGCATATCTCCCTGCTTCTTGTAACAATCCTTTTCAATGTGTCCATATCTTCCGCAGTAGCAAACCAGTTCAAAACATTCTATGGTAGTGGCAAAACATCCCATCAACAAACTATGTCCATACAAGTATCAATGTTTGTACTGTATGCAAGTAGCAGTACCAAATACAACTAGCCCACTGCTATAACCAACAGTATTTTCTCTATTAAAACAAGATTATTCAAACCTCAAAAATTGCCCCAAAACATCTCATTTAGTTGCCATTCTATACAGGAGTTGATACATGTCCAACCGGTCAGAATATATTGCATGTATGTCAAGTGAAGATGACAGGTATCCTTCTTGCAGACAATAACCAGTCAATATCGTGGTATAACCAACAACAAATCAATCCAAACTTTGGACTTTTAGCACTCACAATATCCCAAAAAACATCTACCACTCAATGTTGAGATATCGAGCTCCACTCGTGATATGCCAGGGTGACCGTTGTACATTTATGTCACCGACTTGTTAGCTGTAGATGCGGTTGGTACACCACACATGAATAATAGCTACATGACAGCTATCCTTATCTACTCTAGTTCGTGGCTCAGTTAGTATGCCACCTTAGTTAGTTGAGTTTGGTTTGAGACCCATATATAGGGTTCTTCTATTTCTATGTACTTGAGTTCTTTTTGGCTTACACAACTAAGAAGAGGAAAACTATTTTCAGCCTCCATCTTTGTGTGTATTCCCCCATTGTGTAAGCAAGAAAGCTACAAGTAAGACTCCTTCCTTGTCTCCCACAATCTTGACATGGTATCAGAGCCTTGTTCATGGTATGGAGCTCAAGAAAGCAAGCCAAGTTCGCGGTGTTCTGGTAAGAGGACCAGTGTTGCTTTCATTTTTCTGTTTTGGGAGCAAGTCTCTACAAGTAGCACAGCCGAAAAGTGCAAGAGTGCATTGTCTCAGATTGAGACGCCCTTCGCGGTGTAGCAAGAGGGCAGTATATACTGCGGGTGAGGCTTTAGCCCTCGGTTGCTCTATTTTTTTCATTTGAGGCCATTTCGGGGCCTGTTCTGGAGACGGAAGTTTTCTGCACGCACTCAGGAAAAGGCCCAGTTTTATGTTGTGCGACCACTGTTCTACAAGTCCGTGAAAAGTTACTGTAGAAATTGCATCGTATGCCTATGCACAGAGACATTGGGAACTACAGAATCATCCTTGTTGCCTGTTGATGCAAAATCGTCACTAGGAAGTGACTGTGTGGTCAAATACCACTTTCGTCAGTTTTGCAGATTTGCCCTTGTGAGGCTGAAGCTGTGTTCTTTGCAGTGACAGAATTTTTTGCACTGTTCTGTAATGGCGTCTGATTCTCTTTCACAGATTGTCACTGAAAAGCTTGACAAGAACAACTTCCAAGCATGGAAGTTTAGAATGACGAATTTCCTTATGGAAAAAGGATATTGGGAATTTGTTGCAGGAAATGAAGAAGAACCAGTTCTTCCTGATGTTCCCAATCAAAAGCAAATGCAGGCATTTAAAGCATGGCATGAGAGAGCCAGGAAAGTTATGTACTGGCTATCTATCAGCATTTCAGACTCTATGATTGTGCATATTCAAGATGCAAGTACGCCAAAGAAGGCATGGGATACTTTGTCAAAAATATATAGCACAAATACGCAAGCCAGGAAAATGCAGCTCAAGCAAGAGTTGCATAATGTGCAAAGAGAAAATATGAGCATCAATGACTACCACATGAAGGTGAAGAAGATTGCAGATGCACTTGCTTCCATTGGGTCGCCAGTGGAAGATGATGATTTAGTTTCTGTGACTTTGAATGGTCTAGGAAAGGATTATGCACAGTTCCGAACATCCATTTTCATCCGTGAAAGATTTCCTGATTTTGAGGAGTTGATTGCTCGTCTAATTTCTGAGGAGCAGAGAAATGGTGGTGCATCTTCTTCAAGAGGAACTTCAAAAGAAGTTGTCTTCTACTCAAATGCTAGAAGAGGTAGAGGCAGAGGTAGAGGAGGCCAATCTGGAGGCCGTGGTAGAAATCAGAATATGCAGCAAACTCAAGAAAACCAATCCTATGGAGGAGGACGTGGTAACTCTAGAGGCAGGGGGAGCCAAAGAGGTTGTGGTGGATGGCAAAGAGGCCAAAATGCAAACAGCAATGTTGAATGCTACTACTGTGGTAAAATGGGTCATATGGCTAAGGACTTCTATAAAAAGCAGAATGATATCATGAATGGAAAATTGCAACAAGGGAATTATGCATCTTCTAGTAGATAGGGTGATGACAGAAATGAGCATTTGTTTATGGTGCAGCACATGAACAATTATGTGACAAGTGCAGAAGAAAGCAATGATGTATGGTATGTTGACTCAGGTGCATCAAACCACATGACAGGTCATGCAGAATGGATGGAGGATGCAAGGAAAATGGAAAAACCAGGATTTGTGGAGACTAGTGATGATACTGCACATCCTATTGTGCAGATTGGAAAAATTCCTTTGTCTATGCAGGATGGGAAAAAGAAATACCTATCCGATGTATTTCATGTCCCGAATATCACCAAGAATCTGGTTTCTGTTGGTCAAATGGTTGAGCAGGGCTTGCAGGTCAGATTTAATCCTCATGGATGCTTTGTTGAGGATATGAAAAATAAAGGTCGCTTGATAGCAAAAGGAAATAAGAAGGGCAGAATGTTTACGTTGGATGCAGACATGTCTGAATTGAGTGCAACAATGTTTGCGCATGGGATCGGAGTAGTTGCAGATATTGATATCTGGCATAAACGCATTGGTCATGTTAATGTACAACGACTTAAATCAATGCAGGCCCAAAATATTGTTACAGGATTGCCTAAATTCAAGGTTGCAGAAATGCATAAGGTATGTGAAGCCTGCCAATTTGGAAAACAGGCAAGGAAACCATTTCCTAGACATGTTCAAGAGAGTAAGAAGCCATTGGAATTAATCCACTCTGATCTATGGACTACTAAAGCTGCATCTCTTGGAGGCTGTCATTATTTTGTCACTTTTATTGATGACTATAGCAGAAAAGTTTGGGTGTATTTTATGAAAAATAAAAGTGAAGTTTTTGGGCATTTCAAAACTCTTAAAGCTATGGTTGAAAAAGAAACAGGTCTGCAAATAAAATGCCTAAGGTCAGATGGAGGGGGAGAGTACCTCTCAAATGAGTTTGCAAGGTTCCTGCAGGAGCATGGCATAAAGCATGAATATTCATGCAGTCATACCCCACAACAAAATGGAATTGCAGAAAGGAAAAATAGGCATATTGGAGAGGTATCTCGTGCCATGCTCAATGAAAAAGACCTACCAGATTTTTATTGGGCTGAGGCAGTTGCTACAGCAGTCTACATAATGAACAGGACTCCCACTGTAGCAATACATGGGATGACTCTAGAGGAGAGGTACACTAGTAGGAAACCAGATATTTCTCATTTGAAATTTTTTTATTGCATTGCCTATGTTCATGTGCCAGATGAGTTGAGATCCAAGTTGGATCCAAAAGCTGAGAAGTGCATCTTTATTGGTTACTCTTTGTAGCAGAAAGGGTATAGATGCTATAACCCTTCTACTCGTAAGTTTACAGTGAGCAGAGATGTACCAAGTCAACCCACTTCAAGTGGGAGTGTGATTCTATCAGTCCAAACTTCTATTGTCAATCCGATTGTCGTCATGGCACAACCCATTGCAATTCTTGCAAGGACGCCGCTCGGATCTGCCAGCTTTAGGAGTGCCTTTGCCCATTTTTAATGGGTTAGACGAAGAAGATGCGGAGTTTCACATTTGTGAATTCCAAAGATTAATATTTAATTACTGCATCCAAGGTGAGGGATATCTTATGATGTTCTTTAACATGACATTAAAAGAAAGGGCTGCAATATGGTATCATAGCATACAGACTGGAAGCATCACTACAATCAACCAATTTTATGCAGCTTTTCGAGGAGAATATGCCCCTAAAAGAGGTGGCCAATACTGGTTGTGTGTCTTGAATGTAACATGCCAAGACCCCTATGAGAATGTGAAAGCCTATGCCAAGAAGCTTAAGGAAGTGTTTCATAAGTTACAAACTTACATTCCTATTCCGCCGGCTACCCAATTGCAATACTTCTTGCATGGATTGGATTTCAATATTCAGGTACAATTGAGCAGTGTGGCTTTAGCTGATATAGACACCGCCATCACGCGAGCAGAAGGATTAGAGTCATGATTACAAACGGCCTACTCCTCTCGAATAAATCTTAATGCAGGTCTAGTACCTAGAGGCAATTTACCATTGATAAATGGAAGTCAAGGGATGCCTATAAATAACCCTAATAGGAGAGGAAGCATGGTTCAAAATGTACCTTTGTTGCCAGCTCCTCCTAGTGTGACTATGCCTACGGCCAGTCAGTTGGCTCCACCAAATGTTGGAGGCCAAGCTTTGAACCCTAATGTTGTTCATGTGAGTCAACAACCAATGCCCAATCAAATTGTTAGGCCAATGGAACGACAGATAGACGATCAAGGCTATGAGTCGAGTGCATCTAATGTCCTTGGCAAAGTTAAGGATATGATGAAGCACTACACTGACATGATTTCTGAACAATATCGGCAAATAGTTGTTGATGTCAATTTCCTAAAGAAGCAGCAGAATCTAATAGGGAGTCGACGTCCTAAAGAGGGTGGTTCCTCAAGATTCAGCTGTAAGTGGTGTGGCGGACAACATTTCCCTAGAAACTGTCCAAATGTTAAATGTGATATTTGTGGAAAGTCATGCCACTTAGCCACCACCTGTTGGAGTAAGATTAGTTCCCTCCAACAAGGGAGTAAACAGCCAGGTCCAGTTAAACATAGAGCGCAAGGTAGTAACCTCCAGCAAAATGATGGACCAAGACAAATACTACAAAGGGGAAAGACCACTATAGAAGAGTTGCCACAAGGCAATGGAGTTAGCCTTATCGAGGCTGTACGCATCAATGCTGCTGAAACCTCTAACCTACGAGCCGTGACAAGAGGCCAAAAAGCTAAAGAGGGTGATAAAGATAATGCAAAATCGGTCGAGAGAAACCCTAAGCAAGGGGATAAGGGGACGCAAGTCTTGAATCCTGGCGTGGAAGGGGGACCTTTAAGGCCTGTTGACAAAAAAGTCGATCCTAAGAAAGATGAGGAAGTGACAAGAAAAAAGGCAAGAGCCAAAAAAGAAACACCAAAGCCGGTCCCGAGACCAAAAGAAAGAATGGTTTGGCGAGAAAAGAAAGAGTTGGCTACCTATCATGATTTTGATTTAGCAAGTTTCATTTGCAAAGTCAAACCGGATGTAAACCTCTTATAGTTGATTAATTGGCAACCAAAAGGTTGCGTTACTAAAGTCCATGTTACAGTTGCAAGTGTAGAATGCTTCTTGGACTTTAGGGTGATAAGATTTACAGGACGTCCTAGCTATCGAGTATTGGTAGGTAGGCCTGGGATCTTACGAACAGACTATCAAGTCGATATACCCGCCTGTCGAGTGGTTCTAGGTAGAGGTGCTAATCGAGTAATAGTCTATGCTTGCCCTGACTCTCCTCAGAGTGAGAGAGCTCCTTTATCCTCTATTGAATTAGAAACAGCAGATAATCCATCTGGTAGTGAGACATCATCCAGTGATGAATCTAAAGAGGGGTCCACTACAGAGGATATTTATCAGATAACTTTAAATGAGCCGATAGAGCCACAAGATAGGATAAGAGACGTGGATGTGATTGAGTTAGACCTTGGCACACTGAATGATTCGCCGCCAATTAAATTAGGTTCCATGCTCAGTTCATTAGAAAGGGAGGACTATGCGTCCTTGTTTCGAGAATTCCGCGACATTTTTTCTTGGAGTTATGATGAGTGAGAGGCATTCCTCCCAGCCTAGCTGTTCATACTATTCCTGTAAAAGAAGGCAATTGTCCTGTACATCAGAAAGTAAGGCGTATGCCTTTTGAATTGAGGGACGGGATGTTTGAGGAGTTACAGAAGTTAAGAAAAGCTGGTTTAATCTTCTTTGTATAGCACATAGAATGGTATTCACCAGTTGTCATCAGGAAGAAGAAAAACAACCAGATCCGACAATGTGTAGATTTTAGAGAGCTGAATAAGCAAACGGTTAAGGATTACTACCCGTTGCCATTCATTGACCAGATTTTGGATCAATTAGCGGGTAAGGAAATATATTTGTTCATGGATTGCTTTGCAGGATACAACTAGATGGCAATTGCAGAAGAGGACAAGTTGAAAACAACTTTCATTACTGTCTTTGGTACTTTTGCATACCATGTGATGGCCTTTGGTTTGTGCAATGCACCTGATCATGGCAACGAACAGCAAACAAGACCTTTGGTGACATCTCCCCAGATGAGTTGAAAGTATTTATCGATGACCTAGGGGCAACCACTGTAAGGGAAAGGATGTTGATTATTTTAAGGAATTGCTTTGAGCACTGCAGACAATTTTGTATCGCTCTTAACCCACGGAAGTGTGTCTTTGGAGTGCCTTATGGGCTATTGCTAGGCCATGTGGTCAATTTAGTAGGGATAGCAATCGACCCTAGAAAGATCAAGGTTATAGTCGCTATGAGTCCACCATGCACTCCGAAAGAGGTACATAGCTTTCTGTCATCGATAGGGTACTATCGGAGGCTTATAAATGCCTTGGTAGAAAGGACGTTGCCACTAACGAACTTATTATCCTTTAGTTGTCTATTTGTATGGAGCGACCCTTGTAAGGTAGCTTTCGAGGATGTGAAACAGGAGCTAGTAAAAGCACCAGTTTTAAAAGCACCTAAAAGAGGCGATGTATTTCTGTTTAGCCCAAATCTAGGAGGAAAAGTGGTATCATCCGATAGCTTTTGCTAGTCGAAAATTGGGCATATCAGAAATTAACTACACCTACATGGAGAAGTTGTGCCTTGCGATGGTCTTTGCAACTAAAAAATTCAGGCACTACATCCTCTATGAGAAGGTAGTTTTCTATACGAAGGCGGAAGGGCTTAGATTGCTTATGAACAAGCTGCAACCGCCTGATTGTTTGGCAAAGTGGTTAATCACTTTGCAGGAGTTCGATTATGAGATTAAGAGTAAGCCACCAAGGTTGCAGGGGATTGTGGAATGCCTTGTGGATTTCGGGGAGCCGAAAGAGACTCTAGCTAAAGGAAGTGATATTGAAGAAATGTTTAAAATTGATACAGCTTCTATCCCATCTTGGTATGCTGCTATCACGCATTATCTATCAATAGGAGAGACTGGAGCTGGTTTATCAAAATCTGAGAAAGAGAAAAATTAGACAATAGGCTTTGAATTTTTCCTTGATCACAGGAACACTATATCGGCAAGGTGTTGATGATATCTATCGCCGATGTGTGATGCCCGACGAGGTTCCTTTCATCTTGGAGGAGTGCCATGACTCTGCATGTGGAGGGCACTTCACTGGACGGTTGACGGCACAGAAAGCTTTAAGAGTTGGATATTGGTGGCCATCCATCTTCCAAGATTCCTTTGAGTACATTAAGAGATGTGATACATGTCAAAGACATGACAACAAAGAGAATAGGAAACGCCCACTTACACCTATCATGGCTATCCTTCCATTTGAAAAGTGGGGCATTGACTTTGTTGGTCCTATCACCCCGTCGTCTACTACCCAGAAGAGGTACGTTATAGTAGCAATTGATTATTTTACAAAATGGTCAAAAGCGGGGGCGACGAGGCAGGACAATGAAAAAGAGACTGCAAGTTTTCTTTTAGAGCAGATTATCTGTTGTTTCGGTCCACCGAAGGAACTAGTGTCGAACCGTGGAACACTTTTTGAATAAAGTGATCAAAAGCCTGACTGAGGCTTGGCAAATCAAGCACAATAAAACGACCCCCTATAATCCGCAAGCAAATGGACAAGTCAAAAGTACTAATAAGCAGCTTGTGGGTATCTTGTCTAAAATTAGTCTCAGAGAAGAAACGAGACTGGGACATGAAGTTGTATGTAGCAGTATGGGCGTATAGTACAACGTTCAAGCGAGCTATCGGCCATACTCCATTTAAACTAGTTTATGGGAAAGAGTGTGTGTTATCTCTCGAAATCAAATTGCCAACCATACGGTTTGCAATTAATCACTCTTTGGGAGATGAGGATTCACTCTTTGAACGATTCACGACCATAGCCCACCTGGATGAACTGAAATTGCAGAGCTTATTATACCAGGAGGTAGCTAAATGTCGGATGAAGCAGTTGCACGACCTTAAAGCAAAGAAGTATATCTTTAAAAAAGGGCAATTAGTTTTGTATTATGATGCGCGTAGGGAGATGTTTCCAGGGAAGCTGGAACCTAGATGGGATGGCCCCTACAAGATTGTTAGGATAGGGAAAAATAGGTCTATGGCTCTACTAGCTGATCTGCACGGAGTGGAATTTAAAAATAAGGTTAATCTTAATAAGATTAAATCTTATTATTTCTAAGTATGCTAACACAGAAAGTGCATTGTAGGTCCATGCTGGGGCTGATTTGAGACCTGCAAAAGAGCTTAAAGCTGGTTGATGGGGTAGTTAATTCCTTATTTGGAGCACCCATATCTGGAGCAGAGATACCATCAGGGGAAACTTATCTGGTGGAGCAAAGGACACAAAGTGATTGAGCAAGAAGACGGAACCTTTGTGTGGGAGATCAAAGTCTTCTGTCATCACTGCTTATGAATGTTGACAAGTATCCCTGTTGAGTTTAATGAAGAAGGTGGGATGGAGCCGTCAGTTCATCCTCTAAACATGCTAAATTTTGACTATCATAATTACGAATAGAGGAGTTTGTGATGGTAGGCTGTGTAAACCCATTGTGGACGTACACATTATATTTTGACGGAGCGTCCAAGGGCCCTAATAAAAAAGGGAGTGTTGGAGTAGTAATCCGAGATCCCCGACGTAGAGTTACGATGAATTTAGCTACTTATCTCGGGGTAGGATTCACTAACAATATGGCGGAGTATAAAGCCTTGATTATGGGACTGTATATTGCCAAACAAGGTGGTATTTGCCGGTTGTTAGTAAAAGGGGATTCCTAGTTGATTTTGAATCAGCTAGATGGGACATGCAAAGTGCGGAACCCCATCCTTTGTATGTATCATCGAACTGCGATGACCCTACTTGAGGAGTTTGAGAGAGTGTCTTTTCAGCTGATTCCACGATTACTAGAATCAGTTTGCGGATTCACTGGCAAACCTTGCTTATGAAGAAGACCTTTTCTTCAACTGTGGTCCTAGTTTGGATATTGCTATCAATAATGAGATAGGACGTGGTCACTTGTGGGGAATGTTATCAAAGCATGCAATGTATGGCAGGCGATGGTTGATATGGGTGATGCAAAGAGTAGCCGAGACCCATCTCCCGTTGTTATCCTAGACCCATAGGCTAATTAGACAACATGTTATGCGTACGCCTCTTGCTATATATGCAGGAGGGATGGGTCACAATCTTATGCATTTAGCTTAGGGCTGTGAGCCCTATTTTTTCCTCCTTGGAAAGTAGCATATTATTGTATATATATACTATTTCGGGGAGGGATGTGTAGGTGCTATTATATTTTATTTCTTTAGGCCAAGAGGGCCAGTTTTGCGAGGTTTTAAATGCTTTATTTCATTAGGCCAAGAGGGCCAGTCGTCTGTTTAGTACAGGTGTGGTTAATGGTTTCTTGTTTTAGTCCTGTGCTAGACAGGTTCAAAGAAGAGCTTGGAAGGAGCCTATGTTGCTGGAGACTTCTTGTGGCCCTATCCAGGTGATATCTCTCCTTTTCAAGTATCGTGTTTTTATGATATATGTGTCTGTGTACTTGTCGGGGATTTTCTTTTCTTGGTTGGAGACCGGCGTCCAAGGCATGAAGTCCTAGGTTTAGGTTAGGTATGTCTGAGGGAGGTCTGAGTAGTCGTTGCCTCCTATAAAGACATTGCCAGGCATCCAAAGACCTGTTTTAGAAGGTAGTTCTAGTGACCCTGTTCTGCTAGCCTACTAGGCAGCTGTTCTAGGAGTTCTTGTTAGTTGTGAGGCAGTTAGAGAAGCCTCCCAGAGGGAAAAATGATGATGATAGAGGGAAAAAAAAAACCCCGAATATCTCAAAGAAAATAAATATATACAAAGGTGTGTAAAAAGGGGTTCTAACCCCTATAAAAATAGAAAAGAAAAGAAAGGAAATTTTATAAGCAATTGATCATCGCCTTGCAAAGGCTTGGTAGGTTCCTGGGGATGAGTCACCTGACCCGAGGCCGATGCCTTGTCTTCCTAGGGGTGGTGTCTCGCTGGAAAAGAAGAAAGTAAGGAAGGTTGGAGCGAAAATCAAAGTGAGCATCAGAAAAGGATTAAGTGTCGCCTCACGAGGGCTTGGTAGGCTCTTGGGTATCGAGACAGACCTGAGGCCGATGCCATGTTCTCCTTGGGTCACTACGTTCAGCTCCCTCCTTTTTACACGCCCGAGTATGGAAGAATAAAAACCTAAAAGAAGAAATGTGCTAAATGAAAATACTTCTTGATCAGGCTATAGGATTCCTCGCCTAGTAGGAGCTCCTGGTTGTGTTATCCTTAGTTAGGTAGGTAGTTCAGACCACCACTTAGGGCGACCTCTTTGATAGTTCTTTTTAGTTTGGCCGTGTTGAAGCAGTCGGCTAGTGACTAGCTTTGGACCTTCTATCAGATTATGCTAGGCCTACTCCTTGTGGATTTCATGCCTTGGTTTTGTCAAGGGGTAGGGTGAGCATTGTGCTGTGTTTTAATATGTGTCTATTTTGTATCAGTTTGATGCTTCCTTTGGTTATTTTGTGCAAATCTGTTGTGGGATTCGACGGGCTGAGTCGCCCTATCCCGTGGTCACCAATGAGAGCGGAGTTTTGAGCCCCGGATGTGCCTAAAATTTGTCAAAAAATCTATAATTTAGGGGAAAAATATTCGACATCGAAGGCAGCAGCTGCAACTAGGACGATTTTAAGCACCAAGTAAAAGACGGCTTCTAAAAGGCGCCTGAGCGACACTTGTGGATTTTTGATAATTTTTCCAAATACCTTACGGTTTTCCAGGAGCTGTTAGTCAGTGGGGGATGCCAAGACGGACGCGCAGGATTTTTCAGAGGTTGAAACGGAGCCCAAATGCAGAAGAGGCCAAAAATGGGCCAAGATACGAAAGGGTGGACAAACCTTAGGCCAAAGAGGGGGTGCCCTTTGGGACTTCCCCCCCCCCCCAATTTTTATGAACAAAAAACATGGAGAAAAAGCATGAGCATGGCGTGAGGATGTAGGCGCTGAAAAATGCGCCATCCCCCCTTCCCAAATCATGAATGTGGGTTGAAAGTACCCCATGCAACAAAGATTGGGCCTCAACTTCTCCGTCTTGGCTGATCATATCGCCGGTCTTCGCACGAGATATGGTTGTCTGGATGAAGGGATTAGAATCTAGTCTTTCTCTCTCCTCCCTCTCTCTCCCCTCTATGGGCTATTCATGTGCACCATGTTGAAGGAGGAACCGGGGAAGGAGAATGAAGAAAACGATGATGGAGATTGATGGAGATGCTGAAGATTGATGTATAGCATTGGATTGAGAGCAATGGAGGCTCCATTTACTGGTTATGCAGTCATTTAAGGCGTCTCGGGTTTCGTAAAAAGACGGTATGACCATTTTTATGAAGAAAATGAAGTTTTTTTATAGTTTATGATGATAATGATGTTCTTATTGGATGAAAATTTGTTTGTGTGTTGGTTGCATCATGATTAATTATTGTTTATCAAAAAAATTTGATTTTTCAATGATTTACATGCTCTATTTAATTCCCAAAAATCCGAAATGTGGTTTTTTAGCGGTAAAATGATAGTTTTTCCGTTTCGGGTGGGTAAAAGGTGTTCCCATGGGGGGAAAATGGAAGATAAATTAAATGTTAGTATGCTGAAGTGATTGAAATAAGAAAAATCAGAAAATAATATATTTTATTGCCAAATAAATCAAGAAATTAGGGAAAATAAGGAAAAAATAGAAATACGTCTTACAAAAATAAGAAAAAATATAATGATTGTTTGTGGATGTGTGGTAGTGGCAAAGCATGAGGGTTAGCCTCAGTTTTCCCTATCTCCTTGTCAAATTTTGTGATTTACCGCTTTTTATACATCAAAACATGACAAAATGAACCTCTACACCTATGCAACGAAAGCAATACCTAAATGTAGGGGGTCGGGATGTTTGAATGGTGTGATGTGCATGCTGATTGTTGCTGATTTTCTAATGCATATCATGACATAGATTTTGTGGTATTTTAATTAAGAGGATAGTAGCACGAGTGTTGTCTCGGTGCTATCCTTGCATCGCCGCAACGGGTTAGTAAATGCATTGGAAAGCCTGGTTGTGCACCACATGTTTCTAATTTAAAATTATGTTTGAGCACTTTAGGAGCATCCAATTTTGCATGTGCATGTCGATCATGGTATCAGAATACAAAGGACTGGATGCATAGTACATGTTTTCAATGACAATGACCTACGCTTGAGTGTGGAAAGGCATCCTAAGCCATAGGATAGACGTTTGTTTCTTGTGGGATTATTTGGTAAGGATACATGGTATCTCCTGGAATACATTTGAAGTGAAAGAGTGGAGTTTGTTCGTTTTTTCTATATGTTGAGCAGCGCATCAAAGGGCCAATCCCTGCAATGTAGGGGAGCTACAATGGGGCCGCGATGATTCCACCGAGAGGTTGCCTCCCATGTATGTGATTATCATGGTATTTATTGCCAATGTGTATGGGTTCTCCCTCTAAGGAGTTTATAGAAAGGGAAACGTTGGACTATAAAACTATAAATGCAAAGATTAGGCTTTAGAACAGTTCGTCCTTTAGCAGCAGATAGACGCTCCTGGCCCACGAGGCCGTGAGGGTATGTTTGTCTATTATGAGTGTGAGGTCCGGCTAGTGCCATAGCCAGTTCCGACCCATTTGAGGTCCCATCAACAAGTTGTAATGCCAAGCCAAGGAGTCCTTGAGCTTTGTCCAGATAGAATCCTAGACATTCGGGAATAGAGATTGAGGAGTAGAACTCTCAAAGAGTACCTCATCAAGTGGAAGGACTATCTAGAAGAAGATGCCACATGGGTTGACGAGAGTACTCTCAACCAACAATACCCCCAATTCCTTTTGAGATGAGGACATCTCAATTCTTTTAGGGGAGAAGGATGAAACATGTCGTTGTCGTATTAACATCACCCCCCTTTTATCCCACCATCATCGCCATCAATCCCCCCTTTTAATTAAAATAATAATAATAACAATAAACAAAAAAAAATTCATCGCCTCTCCCCCTGTCGATGCTATCTGGTTGGCAGAGGGAGGGAGACTTCAACTGCATGTCAATTGGGGCTAGGGGAGTTGAATCGCGGAATGGAGGAGGAATCAAACTATGAGATGGGGGAGGGACTTGGACGTAAGAGGTGATTGCATGGCGCAAAGGCCGTTTTGGCCCCCTAATTGGAGGAAGAGGAAGGGGGCCTTGTGCCACATCCCCTCCCCATAATACCCTTCTCCCCCCTCCCTATAAAAATCTCCCCCCCCCCCTAACAAGAGGGATAATCCTCTTTCTTTCAGCCCCCTTAGCCATCACCATCCCTCCATTATAACTCATTTTCCTCCCCTTTTCCTTCAAGATACCCGTTATTCGTCTTTCCCCCACTTTGCCACAAAATTTGAGGAAGAGAGGGAGAGGGAGAGGGAGAGGGAGAGGTAGGGAAGGAGAGAATGAGAGATAGAGGAGTGTGAAGGAAAATCTAGAGTAAAGAAGAGTAAGAGAGGGAGAGAAGTGGTTCAGGAATGACTCCTTTATTGGGCAAAGGCTAGAATACCACTTCTCCCCACTCCAAGTCCCGTAGTCACTCCATCGATTGCCTATAGACCATGAAAGTCAAGGTGAACCAGGGAATTCCGGTACCAAGGAGTCCTTGAAAGGAAGTGAAGGTCGTTTTCCAACTCCAAAATGGCCCCAAAGTGTAAGCTCTCCCAAGTAACTAGAAAAGCTACGACTACGAGAGAAGGATCGGGCAAAGATGCCACCATCAACACGAACGGTTTATCAAGGGGAACGCTAACTCGACACTCTAAAATCAGGTACTGCTACCGTGTCTAGAAAATTGAAATCGAATATTTAAGCATGGGCATCATTAGGAAAAAGTCATACCTTGCATCGGGTAATTTGCATATTTTTAAAGGTAGCTGAAAAGGGTTTTAATAATCAACTCGCGGGATGGATTAAGTATCTACAGTTATAGCAGGAACAAGTCACTGATTAGGATTGAACTTTCGTAGATACACCATAGATTCCGAGGTACATAAATAATCCATATAGATCAATTGCACTCTGTAGACCATCGTAGTGAATTAACTTGCATTTAAAACAAGTGCATGTATGCTCACATTTGAATAATTAGGTCATGCCTTTTGAGTTGCATAAATATATTAGACGGGATTTTTATGAATAGGGATCTCGCATTGCATCGATGACTCAGGGAAGACTTGCATTGGGAAATTGCATGGCATCATGAATAGCCTCAATTGCACCACATAATAGGATATGCATGGGCATGTGAAATGTTGAGCTTAATTGAAAGGGGTGGTTTGGTAAATGAAATCCTGGCCGATAAGCGAAGTGATTTAACTCGACCTAGTTAGGACTTTAGTCGCAAATAGATTGAGTTGTCCTTACGACCATATTTTTACATGGAGTCAGCACGCTCTTTGGTTTCTACCGCAATAGCCAATCGCAATGGACCCAAAAAACTCTTAGGTATATCATTTTTAAAATGTGATATCTCCCAAAGCTAACACAAGGAAGCTCAAATGTAGTACCCACAGGGAGAATGACTATTCGCCAAGCTACATTCGATGCTCGCAACTATTTTGGAATGGTAAATATACTTGGTTAACACTTGACTTGCAAGAGGAGTAAACACAAGTTCTTGTTACCTTGAAGGGAGGAGACCCTAGGGTGCACTTAGAACCTGATAGAGTTATAAGCTAGAAAAATGATTACCAATTGACCAAAGAAAACCCTAGACCAAGATCTTAAGATAGGAACCAAAGGATAGTAACCTAGGGAAGCCGTCATTTGAAATTATAGCATAATTGCTCTATCCTAATATATAGAAGTGAGGTCAGAAAGAGGGTATTCTCTATCCCTCAAAAGATGATGAAAAAATGACGCTAAGGCAAGAAAGAACCAAGAAGGGTAACCTTAAGTATGTAAGACAAGGACTCCGCCTTTTAGCAAATGTCCCAAGCACTCACTTCATTGATTGTTTGTGCCTATAAATCTAGACTCGATGTTTGCAAAAGGAATGTATGACTAAAGCTCACAAAAGAAATTTTGATTAATGATTTAGGTTGAATTCAAGGAGGGCACGCCAAGCTACCCCCAGCAGTGGTGGCCGCCAAACCTAGCCAAGGGGGTTCCAAATAACCGTGATGGCAACATGGACCGAACTCACCACGAGAGGTCTCTCCGTGGGTTAGTTTGAATGTAGGAGGATGCTTGGATGCCAAGGGGGCTATGGCTGTAAATTCCCTACCTCCGGGCCCTACTCAAATGATCTACGTGACTGAGATGGATTCTCGAGGCCCTGTTACTAGTGCAAGGGTAGAAACTTGGAGAAAATAAGACACATCCTCACAGATTGTGGAATTCATCGTTTCTTGACAAGACTTGTATTTGAGTTAAGATGATAATATAAAGTTTACTTCCAAAGAGCTTGTCTGAAATGTTTTTTTGTCATTACCATAAGTTATGCAAACGAACCCTATTTCCTAAAATTCCTAATTAAGGAAGTTGTTTTTAAGTGTTCCACATAAATGTGATAGGATCTAATTAGGTAATTAAAGAATGCCATTGAGGGAAGCGGGTGGGTGGAACCCCTGACGAATTTGTCCTACAGTAGAGTGGTCCTAGAGGACTAGGAAGCTTCTCACAATTAGGTTCTATAGATGTACAACTTTTAGGTAATATTAGATTAGAACCCAATTCGTGCCATTTTAGGGGACCAAAATGGGACTATGCCTTATGGGCAGAGAGGTTCAGCAGTGCATCCCTCTCGTTTCTCATTCTCTTTGAACCAAGTGCGGCATGGGTTTGCTTCGGCTTGGGTATCTCTACATAAAGTAGGATGTCCAAGATCCGATGCTAGAATGTTGTTAGGAGACCTTGGTCTCTAGGAACCCAAATTTCAGGTCGATTCTAGTGGGTTTGGCCGCAAATATTCCATTGTGAAGCAGACTCAGAAAACCCTATGTGACAAACCTCGAAACATTCCATGGGAGTGCCATGCAGCGACGCTTAGATTTGTTCCTTGATGGACCGCTAAAAACGTGCTTGGACAGCCATAGGCGGGCATGTTACATTAAAATCCATAAAGTTATCCAACACCTCATCTTTATGCTTTAAGATGTATATCCATATGTACCTACTATAGTCATCTACAAATGTCACATAGTATCAAGAACCACTAACTGACGCATTATGCACAAGTCCCAAACGTTTGAGTGCACAAGCTATAAAGGCTTGTTGCTATTCCATGTATTCCTGGAAAATAGAAACCTTGCTTGTTTCCCAAACTAACATGTGTCAAATTAGCATAGTTAAACTTTGGTAGTGTTGAGATGTTTGCAATCACACCTACTTCAATCTCTTTGGAGGAGCACTGAGCACTGAGGACAAGAATCCTATAAGCACAGTAGGAGGATGTGCTACTTAGACTTTCCTATAAAGCATTGTACTTGCTTCCTTTTGTTTAATGAAATGATAGTACTCTTTTCTTTCTAGTAAAGTATATGTGTCATTGTCCACACACAAGATTGTGTTTATGAGTCCAAGTCTCAATATTGGAACCTAATTCACTTGTGTGACAATTGGTCTTGTCTTTGTCTATGTCTTCATTAATTTGGTCTTCACCTTTCAACCTCCAAAGCTTCTGCATTTCCATGTCCTAGATCCATGTTTCCACATGGTATCAAAACCCAATCAGGCATGGCCTAGCTCAGCTTCACTTCTGGTCAGCTCATGACTTCACTTCCAGCTCCACTCTCACTCTACCTTTAGTGAAGCTTCAATGGCTACCATAGCCAAACAGCACCCAATCAACTTTGAGCTCTTGGATTTTATCATACAAGACAAATCTATTCATGCTTTCTTCTAAGAATATCTTTGTCACTTTAGGGTACATCAATTTTTCATATATGTCCAATCCATTTATGCCATATATCAATGTCCCAAATACTTGCCTCATCATGAGCAAACTCAGGTATGTTTTCATCCTAGTGTAAACATCATGCCATGTCTCTGGCCTTTAGAAACCAATCTACATCCTCTTCCATACTCCTTTATGAAGTAGTCATCTTTATTAAATCGTACCTACAGGTTCTACTCAACCATCTGTCTTACAAATAACATATTCTTGGTAATCGATGGTACATGCAATACATAATGTAAGTGCTTTTTCTTGACATCAAGAAATAACCAAAGGAGAAATCCGCGTGTGTGCTATGTCATGTTGAGAACCATCTCCAGTACATACATAGCCATTAGCACCTGATTTCCGCTCAACAAACCACTTACACGTGGTGTCATGTGGTTTGAGTTACCAGAATCTATATATTAGACATTATTAGAATTACTTGTTATTTTCCATTGTTGCATGCATAAGTCATAGAAAACAGTCGCTCACCACTCTCAGGATCTGCATGACTAGAAGATGCATAGTGTCCCTATTGTCTACCTTCTAATCAACTTTCTTTTTCTAGCACTCTTTTGCAATGTGGCCATGCTTACCATAGTAATGGAAATCTTTATCCTTATTAGCATTTTCATGAGTAGACTGAGTATGCTATGATCCTCTGCCCCTAGATTGAGATCTCCCCCTCGTACAGGAGTATCCACCACCTCTACCTACAAATCCCTGCTAACCTTGTCCATGCTGAGATGCATGTTGTTGAGTTCCCCTTCCATGGCTAGAACCTTTTCCACAATAACCACAACCTCTTTGATTAGAGTAAAAATCTTCATCTTTTCTTTTAGAGGTACCCAAATCCAAATCCACTTTTTCATGGATAAGAAAGGATACAAGTTCATTAAATTCAGGCATTTCAACTTTGACTAAAATTGACATATCAAAGGACTTGTATTTAGGCCCTATACCATTTAGGGTCACAACCACCAAATCCACATCATCTACCTCAGCCCAAGTGGATGGTAGTTGATCCATAATAGTCTTTATCTAAGTCACATATTCCTGAAGGACCGTCCTTTCCTATCCATCATGTTAAACTTTTACTTCAATTGTATTTTTTTGGCACTAGTGGTAGTACCATAGTATCTCAACAGAATATCCCATGCATCCTTTGGTGAGCTACAATTCATTATTTATATAACCATAGCATCATAAATACATAGGGATAGACAATACAATACCCTAGGAGCTCTCTCATTCCATGCTTAATATGCCCTAAGCTAATTAGGAGTTGCATTCCTATCGAGGAGTTTGGGCTCAGCCTCTACACCTATAATTAAGTCCTAGTAGCCCTTGCCAATGAGAAAATTCTCCATCCTGAACTTCCTGAGGGCATAGTTATTGTTGTCTAATTCTTCACCCATTATTTTGAGTTATGTTATCAATCCTTTCAACATTTTCCATCTTTTTAACTCTATGTATTCAATGCAATCTGAATTAGATAGTTTCTAACTCCTTGCAGACCAAGTAAACTATCTATGATAGTTTCAGTCCAAATAGTTTTGATAGTAGATCTATGAAATAATCAGTATATTTTAGCTCATAGACATATCAAAAACATCCCCAAACATGTGGCAAAACATCTAGACATGATGGCATGTTCATGTAGACTTCATCTCTTGCATATCTTGTATGCAACCAAGCTATGTAACAATAGACAGACAAGTAGGATGCATCCTTGCTTTACCCAAAACTGGCACTTCAAGGGGTTCAACGAGAGACAATATAGTCGACACCGTTCAAAGACTTACCTAAGTGTTCCCTCCAAGTAGAGTGAACACACAAGTCATCCATGAAGACCTCTAACTCCTTCCTAAGCATATCCTTGAATATAGTGCACATAAGTTGTTGAAATGTTAGTCAACCCAAAGGGCATGACTATGTAGGCAAAGACGCCCCACTCAATGGCAAATGTGGTCTTATGCCTATCATTAGGATGCACTTGCACCTGATTGTATCCAAAGAAGCCATCCAAAAAATTGTAAGCCCCTTTGCCAGCACTCTCTCAAGCATGTGTTTGGTGTATGGCAATGGATAGTTATCTCTCTTCGTAGCCACATTTAGCTTCTTATAAATGACGCACACTCTAATCTTTCCATTCTTTCTTCAATACGGTGACTACGGGTGAAACCCAGTCCATGTGCTCAATTTCGTAGATGAATCCTTCTCTCATTAGCTTGTCAATTTCTTCCTTGACAACGTGGACGTGCTTTGGACTCATGGGATACGATCGCTACTTGACTGGTGTTGTGTCAGGTGTCATGGGTATGTTATGAGTCACTATACTCGGGTCTACCCCTTTGAGCTCTTCTAGGGACCAAGTAAAGACGTCTATATACTCTTGTAAGAGAGCAATGAGACTTACTTCCTCTTCCTTAGTCAAGTCATTGGCTATAAAGACAGGTCGGGGTGTCTCCCCTTCCCTGGCTAAATTGACCACCTTGACCTTGGCGATTCCTTCGATTGGTTTGCTTGGTTGCCCTTGCCATTTGGCTCCCAACAAGATCAATACCCTGTCTTTTATTTTTACTTTCGTGAATCGATTTGGTAAGTCTGGAAGTTTTCACTACTCTTCTACTTGTGTATCCTTAGGCAGCTTCCATCATTCCTCCCTTAACCGTCGACGCCTTAGGTGGATGGATAGGTCCCCCTTGGTGTGTCTAGTCTTGGAACGAAGGCACCTCATGATCACTATCTAAAATAAATTTTAACTTAGAATCAAACTCTCTGCCTTCACTAGAAGAGGAAGTCTCTCCTAGTGGTCGCAACTCCTAAGGTGAGTTCGTTCTCAATAGTGGTCTGGCACTTGCTTAGGCTAGGCCTTGCCTACTCGTAGTCAATTGCGCCTATGTGCTCCAACCAAGTTTGATTGCAATCCATGTGCATGACTCCTCTCCCTAACTAAAAGGTGTTCTACTTGCATGGTCTGGATTCAGCTTCTATTTGTTCGATTCCAAGTCCCCCACTCTTGTATTCTATAGTGTCTATTTCCCCTTCGCTCTCATCAATGAAGGAACAACATTCTTCATATTTGTTCATCATTGTCCAACTACTCATCATCTCCCAATTCTTGATACGTCTCTTCTTGTTGGTTGGGAACTAAAGGCCCAATTGTACATCACGTTTAAGTCATGCATATTGGACCATCGCCACTTAGGCTCATCCAAGAGATCTTGGAGTGGCTTGAGATTCATTATCTGATTGCTAGCCAACTTGTTAGTCAGATATCCTAGGATCTCAAGGAGCTCTCATCTATTGTTTAGGACTTGGAATGTGAGAGGGGTGGGTCTTTTGCATGGGCTTTGATCCATCATGCAAACTAGTACTAATGGTGTGTCCTATGGCACGCAGCATAGCATTGAGCATAAAGGCAAAGTGCCTCTTGTGGTTCATGATGGCAGAAAGAAAAATTTGCATGATGTACTGCATGTTCCATCGATTACGAGGAACTTACTATCTATCAAGAGTAGAACTTGCAGGTTAGATTCAATAAGCATGGCTTCTTTATTGAAGAGTTTGGCAATGGATGCAAGTTAATAGCTCGCGGTCACAGGAATGGCAGTTTGTTTGTTTGGTAAGCAGTCAAGGTTGCTATTTTTTAGGCATGTAAGGTAGAGTACACATCCATTGTAGTTAGTGCACTCTGATTTTTGGGGGCCAGCCCATAATGCATCTATGGGAGGCTCAAAGTATTATGTGACATTTATTGATGATTACAGTCGTTATACTTGGGTTTACATTTTCTGACAACAAAGGATGAAGTGTTTGCTGTTTTTCAGCAGTTTAAAAGCAGGTTGAAAAGGAATTTGAGTGCTATATCTCTTGCTTGAGATCAGATAGCGGTGGGGAATATGTGTCAAACGAGTTTGACAGTTTTCTAGTTGAAAATGGCATACACAGGCAGCTTACTTGTAGCTACACTCCTCAGCAGAATGGGGTAGCTGAAAGAAAGAATGGAGTCTTCATGGAAGCTGCTCGTGCCATGATGAATGAGAAAAAGATGACACTCTATTATTGGGCTGAGGCTATTATGACATCCATGTATATCTTGAATCAGACTCCCACTGCAGGTATTCATGAGATGACACCATTTGAGAAGCTGTATGGCTATAAGATGGATGTAAGTCACATGAAAGTCTTTGGCTATCTTGCTTATGTGCACATTCCAGATGAGAAAAGAAAGAAGCTGGATCCAAAAGTGCATAAGTGTGTTTTTATTGGATATTCGCAGGAGAAGAAGGCATACAAATGCTATGATCCCTCTATCAGGGAGACTTTGGTGAGCAGGGATGATATCTTTGATGATATGGGCTCTTGGTATATATCACCGCATGTAGTGCCATCGGATATGCCTTCCACTCGTGTATCTACAATTGATTCGCAACATAGCACTGCTATGACAGATCCTAGTTGTCAGACGATATCCACATGGATAGGGAGATTGAGGAGCTCACCATCCACTAACACCAGTATGTCAGTGAGGGGGAGATATGATGTCTTGGACAGCAAAGGAAAAGAGAAAGCTACTGAGGATGCATCGGGTATGATGACACTTGGTAGAATGACTTCTGAATATGAGTCTGTTGACACTTTAGACAGTGAACTTCGTATTCCGACTATCTATACGCCTGGTATGAGGCAGATTAGGTACATTTTGCCTCATGAGAGAGGGGAATCAAGCAGTGCACCACAGCCTAGACGATCTCGCAAAGAGTCAGATATCCTATTGACAGGTTGATGTACAGTGGCTACTTTGCAAAGCATTATATTTACATGACAAAAGTGATGGAGATCAAAGAACCAGGTACATATGTTGAAGCAATGAAAGATGAGAACTGGTGTGCAGCTATGGATGAAGAAATAAATGCCTTGGTTGAAAATAAGACATGGGATCTTGCGCCACTACCTGAAGGGAAAAAGACCATTCGCTGCAAATGGGTCTACAAGATCAAATGCAAATCAGATGGCATTGTTGAAAGGTATAAAGCCAAGCTGGTTGCTAAGGGGTATGCCCAATAGTATGGACTTGATTATGAGGAAACATTCAACCCTGTTGCCAAGATGGCAACCATATGCACTGTGATTGCTTTGGCTACTGCTAGAGGCTAGGAATTGCAACAGATGGACATGAAGAATGCCTTTCTTAATGGTGACTTGGCAGAGGATGTCTATTGGTTCAGGCGAAAGGGTATGTACACCCTGATTTTCAGCATTATGTATGCAGGCTGAAAAAGGCATTGTACGGGCTGAAGCAGGCTCTGAGAGCCTGGCATGAAAGAATCAGAAGTCTATTTACAAAAAAGACTGATAGTGGCTTGGTAGTGCTGGTCATATATGTTGATGATTTGATCATCAGTGGTGATGATGACTTGGGTATACATCATGTTGTGGCATGATCAGTTGGAGCAGCAAGAAGCAACCTACAATTGCTTTATTGAGTACTAAGGCAGATTACAGGGGTGCTGCATTGGTAGCATGTGAGATTGCATGGCTACTCAACCTTATGGTTGATTTGGATATACAGGTGGATGCTCTAGTGATCTTATTATGTGATAATCTGAGTAGTGTACTCCTGGCTATGAATCTAGTATACCATGCCAGGACAAAACACATAGAGGTACACTACCACTTCATCAAAGAGATGGTTCTTGCAAGGAGAGTTGATCTCGTGCATGTGAAGACTGATGAGCAGATTGCAGATATCTTTACCAAGTCTCTGGGTAAAGATAAGTTCAGTGTTTTTAGACAGCTGTTTGGTGTCCAGTGCTATCTTGAGCTTGAGGGGGAGTGTTAGACTTCAAGCTCATCTATCTATCTTCAGTTATGACTCTACCTAACACTTAGGATGTCCAATTGTACCACACTATACTGACATTGAATAAGTCAGTGTTTTAGGACTTAGCAATCTTTGGTGTGAATGGTCCTTGAGACCTTAGGTTGTACTATTCACTTAAGTTATGTGTGAGAATGGATAATGGAAGTGTGTGAGAGCACATTGCTCTACACTGTTACTCCAACTCTTTATCTCTATCTTTGACTTTGAATAGGTTCCATTCAATGCAAAAGGTTATTTTGTAGAAGACTTTAATGATAAGTGTAGGTTGGTTGCAAAAGGAAGTAGAGTTGGCCACATGTTCACTTTAAATGTTGGAATTCTTGCAATGGATGCTGCTACGTATGCTAAAGGAAAAGGAGTGGTTTGTAGACATTGAAATATGGCATAAATGTATTGGACTTGCAAATGTGCAAAGGTTGAAATTAATGCAGTCTAGAGGATTGGTTACAGGGTTGCCTTCTTTTAGAGTTGCAGAATTTCATAAAGTCTATGAAGCATGCCCATTTAGTAAGCAAGCAAGACAACCCTTCTTGCATGGCAGAGAAGTGAGAAAAAATATACTTGATGTAGTGCATACACATATTTGGGGGCCTACACAGAATGTATCTCTTGGTGGCTACAAATACTTTGTGACTGTTCAAGGAAGCTATGAGTATATTTCATGAAGGAAAATAGTGATGTATTTGAGCACTTTAAATCTTTCAAGGCAGTTGTTGAAATAGAAACAAGCTTGAAAGTGAAGTGCTTGAGATCAGATGGAGGGGGAGGGTACCTCTCTAATGAGTTTAGTAGCTTCTTGAGGACTCATGGGATAAATATGCAATTTACATGCATGTATATCCCACAACAAAATGGGATGGCAAAAAGAAAAAATAGGCATATTGTAGAAGTTGTATGGGCATTAATGACTAAAAAGAATATGCCAAATTTTTTTTTAGTCAAAAGCTGTCCATACTACTATCTATATTATGAACAAAACTCCCACAATTGCAATTCATGGGATGACTCCCAAAGAATGCTTTACTAGCAAGAAGCCCGATGTAGCACACTTGAAGGTATTTGGATGTGTTGCATATGTTCATGTGATAGATGAACTATGAAAGAAGCTTGATCCAAAGGCTGAAAAATATACATTGGATATTCTTTAGAGTAGAAAGGGTATCATTGTTATAGCCCTATCACATGTGAGTTCAGAGTGAGTAGGGATGTTATTTTTTATGAGATGAGCAGTTGGTATGCACCTAATTGTGATGATGATAATGATCACAATAGCTATGTGCAGAAAGAAAAGCAAGAATCATGGAGTCTTAGTGGACCAGAAACATCATTTGATACTACACCTACAATAAGCCCTTGGTCCGGGAGGCTGAGGAGTAACCCCACATCTTCAAGTGGATCTATAAGTGTTGCAGGCAAAGACAAAGGAAATAATAAATTGCTGGATGGTAATGATGCATCTACTAGTCATTTGGGATTTGATGGAGATTCTAATGGTTTAGAGAGTTTGGATGATGAGCTTGGTATTCCTTCAGTTAGGATACCAATATATACAGAGAGCTCATAGTAATGTAAAGGCTCCATTAAGTGACCCAGTGGTACACAGGTCTAGCAGGGTCAGATACCCTGTTAAAAGATTTAGTTTTGAAGGTTATGCTACTCATGATTATGCTTATATGGTGAAACTAGTTGAGAATGTTGAGCCCACTTGTTTTGAGGATGTTTTTGGTCATGCTCATTGGGATGCAGCAATGGATGAAGAGATGGATGCATTAGAAGCCAATAAGACTTGGGATTTGGTACCCTTGCCTAAGGGTAAGAAAGCTATTGGTTGTAAGTGGGTTTACAAAGTCAAGCATAATGCAGATGGTTCCGTTAGTAGATATAAGGCTAGGCTAGTTGAAAACGGCTATGCTCAAACAAATGGCATAGATTATAAAGAGACATTTAGTCTAGTTGCTGTCAAGATTGTGGGAGAGAAGGAAGGAGTCTCACTTGTAGCTTTCTTGCTTGTACAATGGGGGAATACACACAAAGGTGGAGGCTGAAAACAGTTTTTCTCTTCTTAGTTGTATAAGCCAAAAGAACTCAAGTACATAGAAATAGAAGAACCCTATATATGGGTCTCAAACCAAACTCAACTAACTAAGGTGGCATTGTTGAGATAGCGACCCTATTTTTTTGATTTGAGGCCATTTCGGGGCCTGTTTTGGAGGCGGAAGTTTTCTGCACGCACTCAGGAAAACGCCCAGTTTTATGCTGTGCGACCACTGTTCTACAGGTCGGTGAAAAGTTACCACAGAAATTGCATCGTATGCTTGTGTGCAGAGACATTGGGAGTTACAGAATCATCCTTGGTTCCTGTTTATGCAAAATCGTCGCTAGGAAGTGACTGTGTGGTCAAATACCACTTTCGCCAGTTTTGCAGATTTGCCCTTGTGAGGGTGAAGCTGTGTTTTTTGCAGTGACAGAATTTTTTGCAGTGTTCTGTAATGGCGTCTGATTCTCTTTCACAGATTGTAACTGAAAAGCTTGACAAGAACAACTTCCAAGCATGGAAGTTTAGAATGACGAATTTCCTTATGGGAAAAGGATATTGGGAATTTCTTGCAGGAAATGAAGAAGAACCAGTTCTTCCTGATGTTCCCAGTCAACAGCAAATGCAGGCATTCAAAGCATGGCATGAGAGAGCCAGGAAAGTTATGTACTAGCTGTCTATCAGTATTTCAGACTCTATGATTGTGCATATTCAGGATGCAAGTACGCCAAAGGAGGCATGGGATACTTTGTCAAAAATGTATAGCACAAATACGCAAGCTAGGAAAATGCAGCTCAAGCAAGAGTTGCATAATATGCAAAGAGAAAGTATGAGCATCAATGACTACCACATGAAGGTGAAGAAGATTGCAGATGCACTTGCTTCCATTGGGTCGCCAGTGGAAGATGATGATTTAGTTTCTGTGACCTTGAATGGTCTAGGAAAGGATTATGCACAGTTTCGGACATCCATTTCAGTTCGTGAGAGATTTTCTGATTTTGAGGAGTTGATTGCTCTTCTAATTTCTGAGGAGCAAAGAAATGGTGGTGCATCTTCTTCAGGAGAAACTTCAAAAGAAGTTGTCTTCTACTCAAATGCTGGAAGAGGTAGAGGCAGAGGGTAGAGGAGGCCGATTTGGAGGCCGTGGTAGAAATCAGAATATGCAGCAAACTCAAGAAAACAAGTCCTATGGAGGAGGACGTGGTAACTCTAGAGGCAGGGGGAGCCAAAGAGATCGTGGTGGATGGCAAAGAGGCCAAAATGCAAACAGTAATGTTGAATGCTACTACTGTGGTAAAATGGGTCATATGGCTAAAGACTGCTATAAAAAGCAGAATGACATCATGAATGGAAAACTGCAACAAGGAAATTATGCATCTTCTAGTAGACAGGGTGATGACAGAAATGAGCATTTGTTTATGGTGCAGCACATGACTAATTCTGTGACAAGTGCAGAAGAAAGCAATGATGTATGGTATGTTGACTCAGGTGCATCAAACCACATGACAGGTCATGCAGAATGGATGGAGGATGCAAGGAAAATGGAAAAACCAGGATTTATGGAGACTGGGAATGATACTACACATCCTATTGTGCAGATTGGAAAAATTCCTTTGTCTATGCAGGATGGGAAAAAGAAATACCTGTCGGATGTATTTCATGTCCCCAATATCACCAAGAATCTGGTTTTTGTTGGTCAAATGGTTGAGCAAGGCTTGTAGGTCAGATTTAATCCTCATGGATGCTTTGTTGAGGATATGAAAAATAAAGGTCGCTTGATAGCAAAAGGAAAGAAGAAGGGCAGAATGTTTACATTGGATGCAGACATGTCTGAATTGAGTGCAGCAATGTTTGCACATGGGACCGGTGTAGTTGCAGATATTGATATCTGGCATAAACGCATTGGTCATGTTAATGTACAGTAACTTAAATTAATGCACGCCCAAAATATTGTTGCAGGATTGCCTAAATTCAAGGTTGCAGAAATGCATAAGGTATGTGAAGCCTGCCAATTTGGAAAACAGGCAAGGAAACCATTTCCTAGACATGTTCAAGAGAGTGAGAAGCCATTGGAATCAATCCACTCTGATGTGTGGACTACTAAAGCTGCATCTCTTGGAGACTATCATTATTTTGTCACTTTTATTGATGACTATAGCAGAAAAGTTTGGGTGTATTTTATCAAAAAGAAAAGTGAATTTTTTGGGCATTTCAAAACTCTTAAAGCTATGGCTGAAAAAGAAACAGGTCTGCAAATAAAATGCCTAAGGTCAGATGGAGGGGGAGAGTACCTCTCAAATGAGTTTGCAAGGTTCCTGCAGGAGCATGGCATAAAGTAGCAATATTCATGTAGTCATACCCCACAACAAAATGGAACTGCAGAAAGAAAAAACAGGCATATTGGAGAGGTATCTCGTGCCATGCTCAATGAAAAAGACCTGCCAGATTTTTATTGGGCTGAGGCAGTTGCTACAGCAGTCTACATAATGAACAGGACTCCCACTGCAGCAATACATGGGATAACTCCAGAGGAGAGGTATACTGGTAGGAAACCAGATATTTCTCATTTGAAAATTTTTGGTTGCATTGCTTATGTACATGTGCCAGATGAGTTGAGATCCAAGTTGGATCCAAAAGCTAAGAAGTGCATCTTTATTGGGTATTCTCTGCAGCAAAAAGGGTATAGATGCTATAACCCTTCTATTCGTAAGTTTACAGTGAGCAGAGATGTTGTTTTTTATGAGATGAGTAGCTGGTATAAACCAGTAAATGTGATTGATGATGTAGATGCACAAAGTGGTAATGCTGCACAAAATTCACAGCAGCAGTCACAAAATATTAGTGGACCTCGAGCGTCCTCTAGCAGTGGTTCACATTCTTCGCCATGGACAGGCAGATTGAGATCAGGAGAATCTTCTCAAAGCAATGCAAATAGTGGTATGCAAGTATCACGAAAAGGAAAAGAGAAGGTTGATCAGCCCATGGTTGATGTGAATGCAGGTCACTCTTATGTGGATGGTGAATCCAGTGGCTCAGAACAGAGCATTGATGATGAGTTGGGTATTCCTTCTATTGTTACACCTGGAGTAAGGAAGACCAGGGATGTTTTGAGAGTACCTGGGAGTGAACCTATTTTGTGCAGGTCTACGAGAGCTAGGTATCCTATGGATAGGCTGAAATATGATGGATTTACAGCCATTCACTATGCATATATGGTCAAAGTGATACAGGAACCAGAACCCACTTCTTTTGAGCAAGCCATGGGAAAAGAAAAATGGGAGAAAGCCATGGATGAAGAAATGGATGCCTTGGAAGCAAATGCTACATGGGAATTGGTACATTTGCCTAAAGGTAAAAATGCAATTGACTGTAAGTGGGTTTATAAGGTGAAGCACAATGCAGATGGTTCTGTGAACAGATACAAGGCAAGATTAGTAGTCAAGGGGTATGCACAAACATATGGCATTAACTATGAAGAAACATTCAGTCTGGTTGCAAGGATGGCAACCGTAAGAGCAGTCATTCCTATGGCTGCATCAAAGGAATGGTCTTTACATTAGATGGATGTAAAGAATGCCTTCTTGCATGGTGATTTGCAAGAAGAGGTCTATATGGAGCAGCCACCAGGTTATGTGCATGCTGTTCATCCTGAGTTTGTTTGCAGGTTGAAGAAAGCCTTGTATGGCTTGAAGCAAGCACCTAGAGCATGGTCTGACAAGATAGGACAGTATCTTGTCACTATTGGCTTTCAGATTTCCAAGGCAGATTTCTCACTTTATGTGAGAAAAACAGAGAAAGGTATCATGCTACTTGTCATTTATGTTGATGACTTGATTATGACAGGTGACAGTGATGAAGATATCCTTCATGTGAAAATGCTATTGAAGCAGAAGTTGGAGATCAAGGATTTGGGAGAGCTGTGTTATTTCTTGGGCATTGAGGTGATTAGATCACCAAGTGGGATACAGCTCTTGCAGAGGCAGTATGGATTGGACATGCTGTCCAAATATGGGATGACAGGCTGTAAGCCCATTTCAGTTCCTTTGGAGCAGAATGTGAAGCTGAGCCCAGATGCAGGTGAGCTTCTGGAAGACCCTACTATGTACAGACGCATAGTAGGAAGTTTGATTTATATGACTATTACCAGGCCAAATTTGAGCTATGTTGTTGGATTGGTAAGTCAGTTTATGCAGGCTCCAAGGAAACCGCATTTGGATGCGGCTAGATGCATACTCAGGTATGTGAAGTCCACATTGTAGTATGGACTATTTTATGAGACTGGGATTCAGATACAGCTGCATGGATACACTGATGCTGATTGGGCTGGTAGTATTTCTGATAGACGATCTACCAGTGGATATGTGTTCTCTTTTGGGAGTGCTGCAGTCACTTGGAGCAGCAAGAAACAGCCTACAGTTGCCTTGTCGAGCACAGAGGCCGAGTACAGGGGTGCAGCAATGGCTGCATGTGAGGTAGCTTGGTTGCATAAGCTACTTTATGATATGCATCAGCCTACAGATGGGCCAGTTGTCATTTATTATGACAACATGAGTAGTATACACTTGGCAAATAACCCAGTCTATCATGCTAGAACAAAGCACATTGAGGTGCATTATCACCATGTGCGAGAGAGGGTTTTACTAGGTCTTATTGATCTAGTTTATGTCAGCATAGAGGATCAGGTAGCTGACATATTCACGAAGGCATTGGGCGCAGAGAAGCTGCGCAAGTTCAAAGACCTGCTTGGTGTGCAGGAATTAGGATTGAGCTCTAGGGGGAGTGTTGAGATATCGAGCTCCACTCGTGATATGCCAGGGTGACCGTTGTGCATTTATGTCACCGATGTGTCAGTTGCAGATGCGGTTGGTACACCGCCCATGAATAATAGCTACATGACAGCTATCCTTATCTACTCTAGTTCGTGGCTCAGTTAGTATGCCACCTTAGTTATTTGAGTTTGGTTTGAGACCCATATATAGGGTTCTTCTACTTCTTTGTATGAGAGTTCTTTTTGGCTTACACAACTAAGAAGAGAAAAACTGTTTTCAGCCTCCACCTCTGTGTGTATTCCCCCATTGTGCAAGCAAGAAAGCTACAAGTGAGACTCCTTCCTTCTCTCCCAAAATCTTGACAGGCATACTAACTGAGCCACAAACTAGAGTAGATAAGGATAGCTGTCATCTAGCTATTATTCATGGGCGGTGTACCAACCACATCTGCAAACTGACAAGTCGGTGACATAAATGCACAACGGTCACCCTGGCATATCACGAGTGGAGCTTGATATCTCAACACTCCCCCTCGAGCTCAATCCCAATTCCTGCACACCAAGTAGGTCTCTGAACTTGCGCAGCTTCTCTATGCCCAATGCCTTCGTAAATATGTCAACTACCTGATTCTCTATGCTGACATAAACTAGATCAATAAGACCTAGTAAAACCCTCTCCCGCACATAGTGATAATGCACCTCAATGTGCTTTGTTCTAGCATGATAGACTGGGTTATTTGCCAAGTGTATACTACTCATGTTGTCACAATAAATGACAACTGGCCCATCTGTAGGTTGATGCATATCATAAAGTAGCTTATGCAACCAAGCTACCTCACATGCAGCCATTGCTGCGCCCTTGTACTCAGCCTCTGTGCTCGACAAGGCAACTGTAGGCTGTTTCTTGCTGCTCCAAGTGATTGCAGCACTCCCAAAAGAGAACACATATCCACTGGTAGATCGTCTATCAGAAATACTACCAGCCCAATCAACATCAGTGTATCCATGCAACTGTATCTAAACCCTAGTCTCATAAAGTAGTCCATACTGCAATGTGGACTTCACATACCTGAGTATGTGTCTAGCCGCATCCAAATGTGGTTTCCCTGGAGCCTACATAAATTGACTTACCAATCCAACAGCATAGCTCAAATTTGGCCTGGAAATAGTCATATAAATCAAACTTCCTACTATGCATATGTACATAGTAGGGTCTTCCAAAAGCTCACCTGCATCTGCGCTCAGCTTCACATTCTGCTCCAAAGGAACTGAAATAGGCTTACAGCCTGTCATCCCATATTTGGACAACATGTCCAATCCATACTGCCTCTGCAAGAGTCATATCCCACTTGGTGATCTAATCACCTCAATGCCCAAGAAATAACGCAGCTCTCCCAAATCCTTCATCTCAAACTTCTGCTTCAATAGCATTTTCACATGAAGGATATCTTCATCACTGTCACCTGTCATAATCAAATCATCAACATAAATGACAAGTAGCATAATACCTTTCTCTGTTTTTCTCACATAAAGTGAGAAATCTGCCTTGGAAATCTGAAAGCCAATAGTGACAAGATAATATTCTATCTTATCAGACCATGCTCTAGGTGCTTGCTTCAAGCCATACAAGGCTTTCTTCAACCTGCAAACAAACTCAGGATGAACAGCATGCACATAACCTGGTGGCTGCTCCATATATACCTCTTATTGCAAATCACCATGCAAGAAGGCATTCTTTACATCCATCTGATGTAAAGAACATTCCTTTGATGCAGCCATAGCAATCACTACTCTTACGGTTTCCATCCTTGCAACCGGACTGAACATTTCTTCATAATCAATGCCATATGTTTGTGCATACCCCTTGACTACTAATCTTGCCTTGTATCTGTTCACAGAACCATCTACATTATGCTTCACCTTATAAACCCACTTACAACCAATTGCATTCTTACCTTTAGGCAAAGGTACCAATTCCCATGTAGCATTTGCTTCCAAGGCATCCATTTCTTCATCCATGGCTTTCTCCCATTTTTCTTTTCCCATGGCTTGCTCAAAAGAAGTGGGTTCTGGTTCCTGTATCACTTTGACCATATAGGCATAGTGAATGGCTATAAATCCATCATATTTCAGCTTGTCCACATGATACCTAGCTCTGGTAGACCTGCGCAAAGTAGATTCACTCCCAGGTGCTCTCAAAACATCCCTGGTCTTCCTTACTCTAGGTATAGCAATAGAAGGAATACCCAACTCATCATCAATGCTCTATTCTGAGCCACTGGATTCACCATCCACATAAGAGTGACCTGCATTCACATCAAACATGGGTTGATCTACCTTCTCTTTTCCTTTTCGTGAAACCTGCATACCACTATCTGCATTGTTTTGAGGAGATTCTCCTGATCTCAATCTGCCTGTCCATGGCGAAGAATGTGAACCACTACTAGAGGATACTCCAGGTCCACTAATATTTTGTGACTGCTGCTGTGAATTCTGTGCAACATTACCATTTTGTACATCTACATCATCAATCACATTTACTTGTTTATACTAGCTACTCATCTCATCAAAAACAACATCTCTGCTCACTGTAAACTTACGAGTAGAAGGGTTATAGCATCTATACCCTTTCTGCTGCAGAGAGTAACCAATAAAGATGCACTTCTCAGCTTTTGGATCCAACTTGGATCTCAACTCATCTGGCACATGAACATAGGCAATGCAACCAAAAATCTTCAAATGAGAAATATATGGTTTCCTACCAGTATACCTCTCCTTTGGAGTCATGCCATGTATTGCTGCAGTGGGAGTCCTGTTCATTATGTAGACTGCTGTAGCAACTGCCTCAGCCCAATAAAAATCTGGTAGGTCTTTTTCATTGAGCATGGCACGAGATACCTCTCCAATATGCCTGTTTTTTCTTTCTGCAATTCCATTTTGTTGTGGGGTATGACTACATGAATATTGCTGCTTTATGCCATGCTCCTGCAAGAACCTTGCAAACTCATTTAAGAGGTACTCTCCCCCTCAATCTGACCTTAGGCATTTTATTTGCAGGCCTATTTCTTTTTCAACCATAGCTTTAAGAGTTTTGAAATGCCCAAAAACTTCACTTTTCTTTTTCATAAAATACACCCAAACTTTTTTGCTATAGTCATCAATAAAAGTGACAAAATAATGATAGCCTCCAAGAGATGCAGCTTTAGTAGTCCACACATCAGAGTGGATTAATTACAATGGCTTTTTACTCTCTTGAACATGTCTAGGAAATGGTTTCCTTGCGTGTTTTCCAAATTGGCAGGCTTCACATACCTTATGCATTTCTGCAACCTTGAATTTAGGCAATCTTGCAACAATATTTTGGGCTTGCATTGATTTAAGTCGATGTACATCAACATGACCAATGCGTTTATGCCAGATATCAATATCTGTAACTACACCGGTCCCATGTGCAAACATTGCTGCACCTTTATTTTTCATATCCTCAACAAAGCATCCATGAGAATTAAATCTGACCTGCAAGCCCTGCTCAACCATTTGACCAACAAAAACTAGGTTATTGGTGATATTCGGGACATGAAATACATTCGACAAGTATTTCTTTTTCCCATCCTGCATAGACAAAGGAATTTTTCCAATCTGCACAATAGGATGTGCAGTATCATCACCAGTCTCCACAAATCCTGGTTTTTCCATTTTTCTTGCATCCTACATCCATTTTTCATGACCTGTCATGTGGTTTGATGCACCTGAGTCAACATACCACACATCGTTGCTTTCTTCTGCACTTGTCACAGAATTAGTCATGTGCTGCACCATAAACAAATGCTCATTTCTGTCATCACCCTGTCTACTAGAAGATGCATAATTCCCTTGTTGCAGTTTTCCATTCATGATGTCATTCTGCTTTTTATAGCAGTCTTTAGCCATATGACCTATTTTACCATAGTAGTAGCATTCAACATTGTTGTTTGCATTTTGGCCTCTTTGCCATCCACCACGACCTCTTTGGCTCCCCCTGCCTCTAGAGTTACCACGTCCTCCTCCATAGGACTGGCTTTCTTGAGTTTGCTGCATATTCTGATTTCTACCACAGCCTCCAGATCGGCGTCCTCTACCTCTGCCTCTACCTCTTCCAGCATTTGAGTAGAAGACAGCTTCTTTTGAAGTTCCTCCTGAAGAAGATGCACCACCATTTCTCTTCTTCTCAGAAATTAGAAGAGCAATCAACTCCTCAAAATCAGGAAATCTTTCACAAATGGAAATGGATGTTCGAAACTGTGCATAATCCTTTCCTAGACCATTCAAGGTCACAGAAACTAAAGCATCATCTTCCACTGGCAACCCAATGGAAGCAAATGCATCTGCAATCTTCTTCACCTTCATGTGGTAGTCATTGATGCTCATACTTTCTCTTTGCACATTGTACAACTCTTGCTTGAGCTGCATTTTCCTGGCTTGCGTATTTGTGCTATACAATTTTGACAAAGTATCCCATGCCTCCTTTGGCGTACTTGCATCTTGAATATGCACAATCATAGAGTCTGAAATGCTGATAGACAGCTAGTACATAACTTTCCTGGCTCTCTCATGCCATGCTTTAAATGCCTGCATTTGCTGTTGATTGGGAACATCAGGAAGAACTGGTTCTTCTTCATTTCCTGCAACGAATTCCCAATATCATTTTCCCATAAGGAAATTCGTCATTCTAAACTTCAATGCTTGGAAGTTATTCTTGTCAAGCTTTTCAGTGACAATCTGTGAAAGAGAATCAGACACCATTACAGAACACTGCAAAAAATTCTGTCACTGCAAAGAACACAGCTTCAGCCTCACAAGGGCAAATCTGCAAAATTGACGAAAGTGGTATTTGACCACACAGTCACTTTCTAGTGAGACGATTTTGCATCAACAGGCAACAAGGATGATTCTGTAACTCCTAATATCTCTGCGCACATGCATATGATGCAATTTCTACAGTTACTTTTCACCGATCTGTAGAACAGTGGTCGCATAGCATTAAAAAAGGGCCTTTTTTTGAGTGCGTGCAGAAAACTTTCGCCTCCAAAATAGGCCCCAAAATGGCCTCAAATCAAAAAACAGAGCAACCAAGGGCTAAAGCCTTTTCCGCAACATATATTGCCCTCTTGCTACACTGCGAAGGGTGTCTCAATCTGAGACAATGCACTCTTGCACTTTCCGGTTGTGCTACCTACAGAGACTTTCTCCCAAAACAGAAAAATGAAAGCAACACTGGTCCTCTTACCAGAACACCGCGAACTTGGTTTGCTTTCTTGAGCTCCTTATCATGAACAAGGCTTTGATACCATGTCAAGATTGTGGGAAAGAAGGAAGGAGTCTCACTTGTAGCTTTATTGCTCGCATAATGGGGAAATACACACAAAGGTGGAGGCTGAAAACAGTTTTCCTCTTCTTAGTTGTGTAAGCCAAAAGAACTCAAGTACATAGAAATAGAAGAACCCTATATATGGGTCTCAAACCAAACTCAACTAACTAAGGTGGCATACTAACTGAGCCACGAACTAGAGTAGATAAGAAAAGTTGCCATCTAGCTATTATTCATGGGCGGTGTACCAACCGCATCTGCAACTGACAAGTCGGTGACATAAATGCACAATGGTCACCCTGGCATATCACGAGTGGAGCTCGATATCTCAATAGTTGCTAGGATGGCAACTGTTAGATGTGTGATTGCCTTGGCAGTAGCCTAAGGTTGGTGGAGTTTGCAGCAAATGGATATTAAGAATGTCTTCTTGCATGGTGAATTGCAAGAAGAAGTGTATATGGAGCAACCAACAAGTTATGAGGATTTAGAGCATTCCACATATGTGTGCAAGTCAAAGAAGGTGCCCTATGGGCTAAAGAAGGTACCTAGAGCACGGTCTTGACAAGATTGGAGAGTATCTTGTTAATATTGGTTTTTGTATTTTTGATGCTAATCACTCACTTTATGTGAGAAGGGGAGATGCAGGTTTGGTCATCATAGTCATTTATGTGGATGACTTGATTATTATAGGTGACAATGACAATGATATTGCTGAAGTTAAGGACTTCTTGAAGAAGAAGTTTGAGATGAAGGATTTGGGTGAGCTGAGATACTTTCTTGGTATTGAGGTGATTAGATGTGATGATGGTATATGGCTATCCCAAAGGCAGTATGTCTTGGATATGTTATCCAAGTATGGTGTGACAGCATGTAAGCCTCTTTCAGTATAATTGGAGAAAAATGTGAAGTTGAGTGCTAACGTTGGGAATGAGATAGAAGAACCTATTATGTTTAGGAGGATAGTAGGGAGTTTGATTTACATGACTATCACAAGGCTAGACTTGAGCTATGTTGTTGGCCTTGTCAGACAATTTATGAAGATGCCTAGAAAGCCTCATTTGGATGTAGTAAGGTGTATATTGAGGACTGTGAAGTCCACTTTACATTATGGAAAATTGAAGCAATTTTAAGCCATAAACATCCTCAAATCACATTAAACATGTGTCATGACTTGTGGATAACAATACATGATCACATAGGCATAAATGCTTGCTTTATTTTCCATAACTGTAATAGATAGTTTTCAACTAGCTCAATGTTGTAACCACTAGTCAAAAAATAGTCTACATTTAGAGAATTTATACCCCACAACATCCCAAGAACATCCACATCACATCCCTGATACATGTGGCAAAGATCTATACAATTTCAAGTACCAAATAAGCATCACAGTGCTTCAACCTTCAAGTGTTAACCATCATACATTCAATGACACATTTCAACCTGCAATTTTCAAATTTGGGTTTTAAACTCTTCATGGCCATCCTCAAATGCATGAGAGTAAAGGGATATACATTGCCAAGTATCAGTATACAACAATGGAGTTCAATATAGCTCCCAATGAGCTACAACCAAGTAGATGTATGCTGTCTCTATATGATTAATAGTAAACTTGCTCTATTTTCTAGCCAATGTCTGATTCAAACATCCCACACATGAGTTGAGACAAAAAATGCCAATGCTATGGAGTCTTCTTCAAACCATGACAAGTTGTTTAACCAATAATAGAGTGTGTTTATGGCTGCCAATGTCTAAGTTTGAGAAAGAGAGAATGATCAGTCTATAAACGTAGTTTAGGACAAATCACATACTGTATAGATGTCTTCTAGATCTAGCATTAAGCATTTCACAATGCTTGGGTGACTTTAGGTGGTGCTTGAAAAGATTTGCACGGCATTTGTCTTTAGGTGGTGCTTGAAAAGATTTGCACAGCATTTGTCTTCAACATGGAGCTCCAAATGCAAGCATAGTTTGTGTTTAAGATACTGCACTTTTCCTGTTAGTCTAGAAACAAGTGTAACCTATCTTGCCCACGTTTTTTATGTTGTTGCAATTATTGAGATCAATGCTTATTGTTAAGAGCTCCAATGCTTGCCAATACCCTTGCAAACAAGCCTTGATAGGCCTTGATCATTGTTTGGTACGTAGACCACATAAAGAGACTCCCTCCAAGAACTTCCTTAGACTTATTTGTTGGTACAATACTAAAATAGAAAATCATTAAATGCACTTGTACCAAACAAAAACATGTCCCTCTTGGCCTAACAAAATGAAGCATTTCACCACAATAGGAATGGCCCTCTTGCCCATTATGTGTTGAGATATGCAAGCTCAATTAATACTTTTACCGACTCTATTTAGTAGTAGATTGGATGGATGACTTGTGTGTAATAAAGTTGGTTAGACTTAGTTGTTACAATTAGACTAAGTCTCTTTACATTGCTTGTTGACTTATATTATAGTATATTGTACTTTGGGTTACTCAATTAGAGTAAGTGTGATGAATAATGAAGAAGGAGAATACTAAGAGCTGACTACTCTATGTTGCCCATATGGCTCTCCATCCTTCTAACATGATATCAAAGCCATGAACCTCCATGACCCCACAAAGTATGTGAAGCTTGGAAGCTTGGCATTGGAGTTGTAGGAGCTAGAATGGAGACTTGTGAGTGGCCTACAAGAGTAAAGAGCTCTCTTCGAGTGTTGGTAGCCATAGCTCAAGCTCTAGATATATAGTATGCATGGTAATGGAATCTAAATTAAAGAAAATGGCTTTCACATCTAGTGTGCCATCTATGAGAGTTTATAGCAAGCCATGAGTATGATGGAGAAGTTGACACGGTATCATAAGACAACATGTTCAATAAAGGTAGAGCAAGAAAAAGAAATACATACAAACATTTGGAATATGTGTTTAAGGGTTACTTAAATACGATCTTTACAAGATTTTCTAGGACCCCCATTAGAATAGTTTGAATATCATTATTAAGTTGTAATATTCCTGCTGAAAATATTAAGAGGCCGTGTGAAGTCTCAGGCAAATGGCAATGTCGGCATTGTGGTCACGGACTGTGCGGTTTTTAAATGGTATACTCTCCACTGGCCAATCGAGACTTAGGATTAAGAAACCCGCATATGTTCATGTGAACCTCCTCTTAGGAGGAGGTCAAGATGAAATTGATTAACTTATGGAAAAAAATTTTAATTTATCCCTTCTTTACCCCAGCCGAAGGTCGTGCTGGAGGGAAGGGAGTGAAGCACGGTTGATTCAGCACGAGCTGGAAGTCATGGGGGGGAATGCCCATGCAATAGGCCGCATGGGGGGGGGGAGGGGGGGAGGTCCCCCTCCCTTCAACTATATAACTCCCCTCTAAGGGGTGAAGGAGGGCATTGGGAATAGCTATGAGGGACGTGAGGCTAATTGATAGCAATCGGACATGGAGGAGGTGGAAGCCGTCGCCAGGCCGTGTCGTGGGAGGTGGGGCTGAGAAGTCCGTGTGCTGTGCTACCGTCGCGAGTATCCCGAGCCGCCGCCAGCTCCGTCTGGATCCGCCGCCCCTGGCCACGTTGGCCGCTGTCGTCAAAAGCCATCTCACTGCCACGACAGTAGTCAAAAGCTTTAGAAGCTTCTTAAAACTTCTAAGGGCCCCTTAGAAAGTCCCCTTTCCTGTGGGCTTTCATAAGCCCCTTCCAAGTGGGTTTTATAAACATTTAAGCACCCATTCCCTTGGGTTCCACCCAAGTCCCCTTAAAGTTCGACTTACTCTCCGATAATTAAACCCTTTTTCCCCCTTGGTTTCCCCAAAAGACACCATAGCCGGGTTTTTCAAAGCCTTCCCCTTAGCATTTCCACAAAGCCATTCCCGTGGATTTCCCCCCCACAAGTTCTTTTAAAGTCTTCCTAGGGACTTCTATAAACCCTTCCCAAGAGGTCTTTATAACCCCCGGAATTTAAGCAACCTTTTCCCCTTGCATACTACAAAGCTATTTTTCTCCTTTCCGTGGATTCCCACACTAGACGGTTAATCCCCTTTCTGTGAAGATCAATTGTATTCCCGAAACTTCTACGAAAAGGAAGGGAGTTCATAAGTTCCCATTTCCAAAGCCCAAATTCCGCAAGAAGGTGTATTGGTCAAGGAAGCCCTATTTCAAAAGGGAATTGCGTGTGCGAGGGAGACGGGCCAAGATCATAAGTCTGCGGCCAAGGCAAGAAGGTCGAATACGCAATGGCTCCTAAAAAGGCACAAGGCGCAACCATAGGAGGATCATCTCCTAGCATTCATGTGGACATTTCACCGAATCCACAAGTCCAGGTTTTCTTCCTAATTTTTTATTTACGTCGTAATATTACAATTGTGCATGGACCATTTATGGAATTAGGATGCACTTTTTCGATTGAAATACTTTGGCTAATAGCTCACAATTGAAGAATTCGGTCATTCATATTTTTCAATGAAACGAACAAAAAAAGAGCCTAAGATCTCTATGCATTCTTAGCAAGTGGTTTTTATGCATTGCAAATTAACGAATTTAGATGAACTAATGACCATCTTTACAAGTCAAAATTATGGTAGTACACTTCAATTATGCATGGAAAGAATCAATTGCATGTCGCATTATTAGACATCTTTTCTTCGAAATGATTCTTTAAAGAAGGTTGCTAATAACCGTGGAAATTTGTAAGGCATGGAAATGATTCTAGGGCTGCATGAAGTAGATTAATCTCTAGGAAATTGGCATAAATCTCAATCAATTACGTAAGTAGTTACGAAAGGTTATGTAAATTCAGCATACGAATAATTCATTCAGAAATGAAATTAGGAAAAGGATGCATGGTTCGTTTTAAACATAAAACCCTAAAGCTTAGAAGCATGAATCTTGATTGCATGTTATAGAAGGATCAATAGGAATTATGCCATAACTTAACATACGCTTTGATCTTAACCAAAAAAGTTAGGGATTAAAAATCTAATCATATGTAGGCAATAAATTGTGTGCTTACAAGAATGGTATCATAATGCAACTAGTTTTTTTTCTCCCTATTTGATCAAGACAATATCTTCATGAATAGACAAGTAAATTGGTTTACCCTAAACACCTAATCCGCGAAGGACTCACTTAGGAGTGGTTAAATCGATGAAACGTATCCCTAAGTGCTAACTAGCGTTTAGCATTGAGGACGTAACCTAGTCGCTCTTATTACCAAGCTAAAACTCTCATACCCTAAAGACCTACCCACATTCACGGAATGTAGGGACAGTAGGACATACTTGCGAGAAATGATCAAGGGTTTTTACCCTAAGGATCATTCGCTAAAAGGATGAAACTTGGTTTGAATTGAAACCCTAGGACCGACAATGTCGGTCTAGTGCAATCAAGAACGGATTGTTGTGAAGACACCCTAACCCTATTTCCTACCTAATCATGATTCCATGATTAGAAGATGTCGTTCGCTGGGTAAAATAGTCCCATGGATTAGGTGCGACACTTGTGCAACAAGTTGCAGAGTCGCATGATCTTGTGATTTGATCACAAGGGAATGACCAATTCCTCAAAATGAGATTGGCAGATTCTTGCGCAAGTTTATCTTGCAAGAGGATGAGTAGTCATCCCGACATAGCACCTTTCTTGGGAAAAGTGGCCAAGATAAGGGGATTAGATAATTGCTTGGAAGCAAAAGACCAATCAGTAACTTGGAATAACATAGTTACTGCTAATAGAACTTAAGGTATTGGTTAAGTTGGGTTAATAGGGTATGACCCTAACCCACGGATATAAGGGTTAACAAACAAACCCTTGGGGATCTTGCCAACTCGCAATTGATCCTCGATCGAGTACCGGATGCATTCGGAGAGAAGGATTCACTCCTTAGCAGTTGGCCAAATAACGACCACTGGAAATGATTGTGCTTGTAACAGTTTTAAAGAGCACTATTTGCTTTGTTTCCTCAAGGAATTAAAGAATGAAAAGATATCTAATGCTTCAAGTTGAAGGCCTGAAGGGAGAAGCAGCCTCAATTACCCCCGACTGTCTGCGTAACCCTAACCAAGGGGGTTGTTAACTGCGTCGGGAAGGTGGACCGAACCCGCCATGAGAGGTCTCTGAGTTGAGCGCTACTTGGAGCAGGAGGACGCTTGGGTGCCAGGGGGGCTCTGGCCGTAAATCCCTCACCTTTTGGGCCCTGCACAAGAGGCCAACGTGACTCGGGATTAGATCTCGAGGCCCGCACACTAGTCTACGAGTGAAATCTTGGATTAGTAATCCCTGTGGTCGTTGGATAACCTTCGGGCGGATTATGGATAAGCCTACAGGTTGGACTTTATGAATGTATTCCAAAGATAAATATGATAACCTGTTACAAAGGAACTTGTTTGACACTGCTTTTCTATGTCAAGTGCTAAGATTACATGAAGGAATCGATGCCTAACGGGCTAATTAAGGAAGCTGCTTGATGCATGTCCAACTAAATATAGTAGGTAATTAGATAACTAAAACAACTTGAGGAAAGTGCGGTGGATGTGGCCATGGGCCCGTCCTACGGATGGGTGGTCCTGGTTGGCCGAGAACTTTTCTCAATCATAAATGAGAGCAAGAAGATCATTTCAAAGGATACGAACAGCAAGGGCGCTGACCTAGAGTCTAAGTTATAATAATCCCGATTTACGTTGTTTTAGGGGAACGGAATGGGACTATGCCTTCTGGCAGAGAGGTTGAGCTTTGCATCCCTCTCATTTCCCATTCTCCTTGAACCAAGTGCAGCGTGAATCCGCTTCGGCCTTGGCATTTCTACGTAAAGTAGTTCGCTCGAGGTTCGACGCTAGTTGCCGTTTAGGAAATGACCAGTAGGGGAAACCTTGATTCAGGTTGATCCTAAGTGGGAATGGCCAGAATACTTCCGCTACATGGCAGGCATGGGAAATTCTAGATCGCAAACCCCGTGACATTCCATGGAAGTGCCAGGAGGAGCTTTCTAGACCTCCTTCCCGATGGACTGCTAAGATGTGTCCTGAAGGGAATAGGTGGACACGTTACAGTTGGTATCAGAGCGAACCAACGAAGGATTTGTTTTTAAGAAATGTTAATAGGAAAAAGTAAAACAAATGTTACTGTTCCGAACATTTCCTTACTTGCGATGATGTCTTGCAGAATTATGAAGCATGGAACAGGTTCTTAGTGTTCCGAGTCATGTTTATGACCCTGATGCATTCCCCAGATTATCAACAAAGGGTTGAGATGATGAACATCCTAGAGCGTATTTATAATGCATCACCTTTGTACATGGAACGAAGATGGACGGGTGACTCAGGAATCTACTATATAGCTGTGCACCGGTTTGCATACCTTCAAACCAACCTAAAGAGGATCAAGTGACTGGAAGACCTGAAGATCGTGAAGCTGTTCATTTTTGTGGAGGCTCACGTAAACTCAACTTTACATATTCGAGGTTGGAGGGTTGAGCTGAACTCATATGTATATGAGGAAGTGATCCGTGTAATCCCCGCTGCGACAGGATCAAGGTGTTGGGGCGCTATGAGAAGACTGGGTTCCAAAGGAAAGGATACCCTAATCTTTCGATGAATTACTGATTCCTCAAGTTCCATGACCCAAACCATAGTATTATCCAGTTCCCGTAGATAAATGTAATACAACATTGTTCTCCCCAAACTAAATGTAACAGTTGCTCTATCATCTCAGGAAATGTTGTACTCCAAAAGGGCTAGACTCATATAAATGGAATAAGACTTCTTTTTATCAATGCCTATTTTGTCGATGAGAATTGATAAAAAGTTAAGTGGCTAGATTGCTTGGTTGATAGCTGAAATGGAGATGAAATATAAATCATAACGATTAACGAGTAATAACGTTAAGAAACCTTTATCCAGGCACAACTCCATGTACAGATTCATAGTTCGCCTCCTACATCAAGTACTGTCGTAATCCAGGAGAAGAAGTTTCTTCTTAGCAGATTAAGCTGCCTGAATTTGATGGGAAAGGCAGGTCTGTCCAAGCGGATGCTGAAATTTGGATAGAGTCTATGGAGGATTACTTTGAAGCAGCCGGTACTGCACCTGCCAACCAAGCTATGCTCGCCAAGCTAAAGCTCACCGGCGAAGCCAAGCTTTGGTGGAAGCAATGGTGCAAAGATCAAGGGATCGCAGAAGGATCCATTACCTGGGAAAAACTGAAGAAAGCTGTGCAAGGAAGATACTTACCACCTACGTATCGCGCACAGAAAATGAATGAGTTCTACGAGCTAAAACAATTGGGACTCTCTTAATGCATACTACTCTAAATTCGTCTCACTTCTTAAGTATGCGCCATAGATGGACATGACACACGAGTGAATATCCATCTCGAATCTATGTGCCCATCAGATCTTCAGGACGCACTCATTTGAGCCGCGCCTATAATTGAGGAGGTGCAGGCTAGGCCAAGAAGTAACAAAACTTGGTCTTATAATGACCCAAAAAGAGGAGTATATAGGCCTCAAATGAAGAGAGTTCAAGGTCAGAATCGGGGACAAAGAAAGAAAGCAAGGCTAATAATGTCAACAACTTTGTCCATACCCAAAGCAATGGCCGAAACCTCCATTGTTTCCACTGCAACAAGCCCGGTCATTTCAAGAGGCAATGTCCCAAGCTTGGAGGAGGACAGCACCAGACACATTTCCAAGGAAGGGCCGTGGCCAGGGAGCCACTACCCAAGGTAGAGGAAGAACCGCCTGTGTTGCCAACGGGGAAATGTGCGAAGAAGAAGATCCGACCATGGAAGCAGAGTTTGAAAGGGCGACAATCCATGTCGCTCTTCACAAGAAAGGACCTAATCGCCAGTTCTCAGTGATTCAGACACCATCGGACTATCAAGGTAAAGGTTTCAAGACCTTGATTGATTGTGGTAGTACACATTCCTTTATCTCACCAGCTTGTGCAAAAAGATTAGGAATAGCCATAGTAGAAGCACCTACCTTGCTTGTGGAATTAGCAAATGGTCGTGAAGTCACTTGTACCAGGCAAAGTGCTAAGGTGGAATTCTTTCTGGGAGGAAAGACGACTTTGGTCAAATTCAGAGTCATGAACTTAGGCATCCATGAGTGTCTACTCAAAATGGATTGGCTTAAACCTAATGATGCCCACATTCATTGTGGAAAGGACCAAATTTCCTTTCGGAACTCTGAAGGGGAATTGGTCACAACTCAAGGTGAGGCTTGAAAGCCAAAAATTCAATTGGCCAAAGTATCTTGGATTATAAAGGGAGTTAGAAAGGGACTGCCTGTCTACTTGATTAAGCTCAATAAGTTAGATCAGAAGCATGAGTCTAGTGAAGGACTTTCATGGCTAAAGGAATAGGCGGACGTATTTCTTGAAGAGCTAATAGAACTCCCACCTAAAAAAGAAGTGGATCATGAGATCAAGCTAGTGCCAGGAGCTACGCCAATTGCAAAGAGACCTTATAGAATGTCCATCCCGAAAGCAATTGAGCTGAAGGAACAACTCAAGCAACTGCTAGATCAGGGCTACATCCTGTCAGCAGATCAGATTCTGGTCTAGTCAGTCGGACTGACCAGTTGGACTGCCACGTGGCAGTCCGACATGGTACTACACCAGTCGGTTGCATTTAATGCAGTCGACCTGCCTATTTTTTGGCACCCAGTTTCTGGCTATTTATAGCCGATTTCCAACAGTCTTCTCCCACTTCTATTTGCAGATTTCAGGTTGGTGATCGTGCAGACTGCAGTGGACTTCGAGATGAACAGCAAGTTACACCGTCGAGGTGGAGATACGCAGTCCCGCGCACTGTGCCCGTGTATATATCTGCATATTTTTGTATACAGCACACTTTATACAGCAGATCTTCATCTACCATTCTCTTTCTCTCTCTTCTCTCTGCGTTCTCTCTCTCTTCGTCTTGGTCCCACACTTCTGCATCGCTGCACTCTGACATGGTATTAGAGCAGTGTAGAAGGGCTGGCTGAGTGAAGAACCAACCTGAAGAGGAGTTTCCATCGCGACACAAGGCTGCGTTTCCAGCATTTGAGGGCGAGCGGGAGGGCTGCGCCTTGGAACAAGGCTGAAGCGAGCGTGGGCGCGTGGGAAAGGAGTCCAGTTGGTGGATTTACTGCTATTTGCTACTGTTTGAAGAGGAGGAAGGCTGAGTTTTCATCTTTCAAGTGCAGGTTTTGCTTTTTCATCGCCTCCAACGGGTGAAGAAGGTTCGGGACGTGGAAGAAAGAGCCCTAGCAGGCTACATTTTCACAGTCAAAGGGGGCTGTTTTTGCGTTTGTGAAGGCATTACAGGTGAAGATGTCTACAGAGCTTGACTTGGAGTTCCAGACGATCATGGACCGGAAGGTGCCTGTCTTACCGGCTCTTCCAGTAGATCAAAAGCTCGATGACGACAATTACCGCATCTGGCGCATGATGATGTTGGCCATCCTTGAGTCCTACGATTTGGCGGAGCTTGTACAGGAGGAGATCGACCGGCCCTCGGTGAGAGATGAGTCCAAACTCTCTTCTGATGCTCGCGCGAAGTTGGCCAAGGCTCGGTCTCACAGGGACAAACTGAATGCCCGAATTCATTCTTTTCTTTTTGTTTTGTACTACAGTCATGATAGCCTACATCGAGCACTTGACGGTGGCTCAAGAGATATTGCTGGAGCTTGATCAGATGTATAACCAGATGACCCTTATAAAGCGGGTCTCTTTGGAAGTATAGATGCGGACCTTGTCCATGAACAAGTCTTCTTCATTATGGAAGCACATCAACAAGCTTAGACAGCTTCAGATGCAGGTTCAGAATGCAGGAAAGCCGATTTCCTCCAAAGACATGGCGATCACACTTTTATCCCAGTTGCCGCCACGATTCGGTGCTTTCTACTCTGCCCTTATTGCTTTGGGGCGTGAGTCTACTCTTCAGTGCTGATGCTCTGGAGGCCGGCGGCTATGGCGGCCGGTAGGGAGGGTCCAAAGATGTGGGGGTCGCGACCCAGTGACACACAAATGGGTTGATCATCTCTCTACTACTGCTGTTGCTGCTTCCTCTTCTGGGCCTGCACCCACTCGCCAAAGGATGCCCCCAGGTAGAAGGCGGCTGCTACTGGAGTGATGTTGACCTCGCGCCCCCTCTCGCCCGCCACCGTGACCCCCCGTATGTTAGACCCATTCTACAGCCTCCTTATCTTTCCCATCTCGTCCTCCCACTTCTTCATAAAATTCGACAAGCCACCATCAGAGGTGAAGAGTTGGTTCTTATGGTCTTGGACCAAGAGGAATAACTGAAGGGACAGCATGCTTCCAAGTCGGAAGCCTTGACAGGTCAAGCCTCTCAGAAGAAGGGGAAGGACCAAAAGAAGAAGAAGGAGGACAACAAGTCAAAGAAGGACAAGGACAAAGAATCCACATGCCATATTTGTGGAAAGACTGGCCATTGGAAGAAGGATTGCCCTGACAAAGACAAGAAGGACACCAACATGAAGGACACGAAGGATTCTGGAGCGGTGGCTGCACCCTCATCAGCTGTGTTTCTTCATCTAGCTGTCATTGAGGACTCTACACCGAATGCTTCTGATGATGCGATGACAGCTCCCCAGGCTCAAGAGTGGATCGTTGACAGTGGTGCCTCCCGGCACATGACTCCTTCACCAGTTGTTGGTGTTGCCCAGTTGCGACCTTCGTGTGGGCAGATTCTCATTGGAGATAGCTCTTCGGTGTCTATTGCACGATGAGGTGAGATGCAGCTTATTCCCGATGAATGTGGTGGTAACCCATACCTCAGAGGTCATGCATGTGCCAGGTTTAGGGTATCATCTACTTTCGGTTCATAAGATTTGTTCCCTTGGACTTTTGGTGGAGTTTGACAGTGATTCGGTGCGAGTCCTTGATCTGCATCAAGGAAGGTTCTCTCATTAGGATATGAGGAGAACAACATCTACAAATTGACGTCTTCTACTGCCCTCCCTACTCTTCTTCTTACCTCTCAGACACAGTCAAAGCTATGGCATGCTCGGTTTGGTCACCTCAACTATGATTATCTTCAGAGTGCATCACGTGGACAGCTTGTTCGAGGGTTGCTGGACATAGTGGTGAGCCAGCAGCCATGCGTCTCTTGCATTCGTGGGAAACAGCATCGGGATGCGATTCCCAACAAAGCTTCACGGCGGTCTTCTTCACTGTTGGAGCTTGTATCTACAGATCTTTGTGGCCCTATGAGGAACGAGTCCTTGAGAGGGAGCTCGTACTTCATGTTGATCATAGATGACTACAGCAGGATGACTTGGGCCTATTTCTTGGCGTTGAAGTCAAAGGCCTTCTCCCACTTCAAGGATTGGCTTCTCTTTGAGGAGAACTGATTGGGCCGGCGATTGAAGACCTTGCGATCCGACAAGGGTGGTGAATTTGTTTCTAATGAGTTTGCTCGTTTCTGTGCAGATAAAGGTATTCACTAGGAGTTTGCTAACACCAACGCTCCTCAAGAAAATGGCATTCTTGAACGAAAGAACCGAAGTGTGATCGAGATGGCACACACCATGATGGAGCACCGACATACATCTCAGTTTCTGTGGGCCGAGGCTGTGGCTACTACAGTTCACATCCTTAACCGATCCCCCACTTCGGCCATTGATGGGATGACACCTTTTGAGGCATACTTTGGGACTAAGCCCGATGTTTCTTATTTTAGGGTTTTTGGGTGTGATACCTATGTTCACATTCCCAAGGCTCATCATGATAAATTTAAAGCAGCTTCTCGAAGACAGGTGTTTGTTCGCTACAGCTCTTAGTCCCAAGCCTATCGTTTGTATGATCCCGTCAAGCGGGATGTGTACACTAGTCGAGATGTGTGGTTCGTGGAGGTTACGGCCATAGCAGCAGGTGAGGAGCATCCCGTTCTTGGAGATCCAGGGGAGAGTTGGGCTTACGAGACAGTTTGTTTGGAGCCCACACCTTTTGATTCCGATTCTATTTCCGATACAGAGTCTATTGTTCCATCGGTCACCCCCGAGGAGTTACCATCGGTGGATATCCCAGAGTCTTCAGCTGATGGAGAGAGATGAGGAGAGGTCCGGTCTCCTACTCATTGGGCCCGTGACACACTCCATGATTCAAGGATCGAGGGGGTCCCTGAGGAGTGGGGACTGCAAGATGGTCTGCGGCGATCACGGAGGCACCGGGCACATTCTACGGAACTTGTTTGCTCTAACTATTGTTTGATGACCCATGTTATGCAGGATCGAGAGCCCACCTCCGTGAAGGAGGCTTTACAGTCCGCACCATGGAAGAAAGCTATGGAAGTCAAGTTGGAGGCTATTGAGAGGAATGGCACTTGGTCACTCGTGCCTCGCCCCCGAATAAGAAGGTGATTGGCATCAAATGGGTCTTCAAGACCAAGTACCTTAGCAATGGTTCTTTGGACAAGCACAAGGCTCGCCTTGTTGCTAAAGGTTTTGCACAGCGCCCAAGGATTAATTGTCATGATACTTTTTCCCCCACTGCTCGTATGGCGACTATTCAAGCTGTTCTTGCCTTGGCTGGCCATAGGAGATGGCCTGTCTACCAATTGGATGTGAAATAGGCCTTCCTCAATGGTGATTTGAAGGAGGAGATCTATGTAGAGTAGCCTCCTGGCTTCGGATCTTCAGATGGGCAAGTCTATAAGTTGAAGAAGGCTTTGTATGGCCTCAAGTAGGCTCCGCGTGCATGGAACGAGAAGATTGATTTGTTCCTTCAATCACAATTGGGATATCGGCATTCCAAGGCCGATCCGCAACTTTATATACACACTTCCGAGGCTGGTTGTGTGCTTTTTGTGTTGTATGTTAATGGTTTGATTGTCACAGGTGATCATGCATAGAAGGTCAAAGAGATAAAGGTAGCTTTACATCATACGTTCGAGATGACGGATTTGGGTCTACTCCATTTCTTCCTAGGCCATGAGATTTATCAGTCTCAGAGGGAGATTTTCATCTCTCAGCAAAGATATGTACAGGAGCTCTTAGTTTCTTTTGCTATGGAGGATTGTCGAACCATTTCTACTCCTATGGATCTGAACTGGAAGGCCACTTCACATTCAACTTCTCCCATGGCGGATGCTTCCCGCTATCGTCAGTTGATTGGGTTTCCATGCCCGGACGAAACACATAGAGATTCAGTACCACTTCATCAGAAAGAAGCTTCTGGATGAGACCATAGCTGTGGAGTACTGCAAGACGGAGGACAATCTTGCAGATTTGTTTACGAAGGCACTTCCCTAGGCTCTACTTCAGAGACATGCTAGATCCCTCAGGCTTCTGCCCTGCCCAGGCTCTGAGAGGGGGTGTTAGCGATTAGATTCTGGTTTGGTCAATCAGACTGCCATGACTTGGTACTGCACCAGTCGACTGCATTTAATGCAGCCGACTTGCCTATTTTTTGGCGCCCAATTTTTGGCTATTTATAGCTGATTTCCAGCAGTCTTCTCCCACTTCTGTTCGCAGATTACAGGCTGGAGGCTCATGTAGATTTCATCTCTGTTTGCAGATTTCAGGTTGGAGATCGTGCAGACTGCAGCAGACTTCGAGGTGAACAGTAGGTTGCACCGTGGAGGTGGAGACACACAGTCCCGCGCACTACGCCCATGTATATATATGCATATCTTTGTATACAGCACACTTTATACAACAGATCTTCATCTACCACTGTCTCTTTCTCTCTCTTCTCTCTACATTCTCTCTCTCTCAGTCTTGGTCCCACGCTTCCGCATCACTACACTCTGACACATCCGTCCAAGCAGTTCACCATGGGGAGCTTCAGTACTGTTCCAGAAAAAGAAAGATGGAACGCTTCGACTGTGTATTGATTACAAAGGGCTGAATCATTCAACTGTCAAGAACAAGTACCCTATTCCTAGAATAGATGAGCTTCTTGATCGTCTTCAGGGTGCGAAGATCTTCTCCAAGATTGATCTCAGGTCTGGTTACTATCAAATAAGGATCAAGGATGAAGATATCCCAAAGACGGCCTTCAACACAAGATATGGACACTTTGAGTTTCTAGTTATGTCATTCAGGCTCACGAATGCGCCTGCCACCTTCAACAGGTTAATACAGGATAACTTTAGGCCATATCTTGATGACTCCGTACTCGTCTTCTTTGACAACACTTTGGTCTATTCCAAACAGGAAGAAGATCATGAACCCCAACTTCAGATTGTCCTTGAGACAATGAGGTCACACAAGCTATATGCCAAGATGAAGAAATGTGCATTCTTCAAACGTCAGATTGAATATCTGGGATTCATCGTATCAACAGAAGGAATCTCAATGGATCCAGAGATGTTCTAGAATGGCCAATACCAACAACTATCAAAGAAATATGCAGTTTTCTTGGATTGACAGGATGGTATAGGGTCTTCATCAAAAACTATGCTTTGGTTGTAGCACCTCTGACACACTTACTGAAGAAGCAAACATCCATTACATGGTCAAATGTCGAACAAACCAGCTTTGAGATATTGAAGCAAATTTTGGTATCAGCACCTATCCTAAGACTTCCAGACCTCAATAAGGAGTTCGAGGTAGTAATTGATGCTAACACGCTTGCCTTAGGATGTGTGCTCATGCAGGAAGGTCACCCTGTAGCTTACTCTTCAAGGAAACTGAAGAGCCATGAGAAGAATTATGCTACCCATGATCTAGAACTGTTAGCTGTCATCCATGCTCTAAAGCTTTGGAGACACTACCTGTTGGGTAACAAGTTTACTCTAGTGACTGATCATAAAAGTCTCAAGTGGATCTTTATCCAGAACGAGCTCAACATGAGGCAACGTCTGTGGATTGAAGTGCTGGAGGAGTATGACTTTGAAATCAAATATCCACCGGGAAAGGAGAATGTAGTTGCCTATGCACTCAGTCGCAAGGCATTCCTTAACTCATTAATCTTGCAAAATCCATCAACAGCTATATCCCTAGCCACAAAGGTGTCCATGCCAAACAACCCAATACTTGAGCTAGCTAGAGAGGAATCATGCCATGATCCAGCCTATCAAAAGATGCTAAGGGAGATCCCTATCAAGGACCAGGACCAAAAGCTACAGGCTAAGTATCATGAATTCTCTATCAATAGTGGACTTGTCTACTATAGAACAAGAGTATGCATACCTGTAAGCCAGTCACTTAAGCAGAAGATATTGTGGGAAGCTCATGATTCCCCTTTCTCAGGACATTCTGGCTATGCCAAGACACTCAATGCAGTTAGGAAGAGCTGCTATTGGGAGAGGCTTAAAGATGACGTTCTCAAATATGTCATTGAGTGTTTGTCTTGTCAACATATCAAAGCCGAACATGTCAAAATGCCAGGGAAGTTGCAACCACTTGACATTCCCCAAATGAAATGGGATTTCATCAGAATGGACTTTGTCATTGGCCTACCCCAAGTTCAAGGAGGATACAACTCCATCATGGTTGTGATTGACATGCTTACTAAGGTTGCACACCTTATTCCAGTAAAAACAAGCTATAAAGCCTCAAACGTTGCAAGATTGTTTATCAAGGAGATATTCAAGCTACATGGGCTACCCAGGAGAATCATTAGTGATCGTGATTCTCTCTTCACATCACATTTCTGGAGAGCTATCTTTGAAGCCATTGGGACTCAACTTTGTTTTAGTAGAGCTTACCATCCCCAAACTGATGGCCAAACGGAGCGAGTCAACCAAGTCATAGAGGATATGCTAAGGGCACACTGCTATCGTGAACCAAAAAGGTGGATTCAATACTTGCCTTTGGTGGAATTTTCCTACAATGCTTCTTACCAACAAAGCATTCAGATGACCCCTTTTCAAGCATTGTATGGTCATGACTATCGAAGTTCCCTAAACTTCTCAGATCCAACCTTGAGGGTTGAAGCTTCAAGGCAGATGTTGGAAGAGATGGATGACCAAATAAAGTCAATAAGATAGGACATCCAAGCCGCCAAAGATAGACAGAAGGTATACGCGGATTTGAAGTGTCAAATAGAATCTTCGAGGAAGGAGACATGGTCTTCATTCGCATACACCCAAAGAAGAGTTCCCTATCCTTAGGAGATTGCAAGAAGCTAAGTCCAAGGTATTGTGGACCATACAAGATCCTCAAGTGCCTAGGACCTAATGCTTATAGACTGCAACTCCATCAGAACCTAAAGGTTCATAATGTATTCCATATCAGCCTGTTGAAGAAGTATGTACCTAATCCTAACCATGTACTCGATGACCAACAAGTTGTAATGTCTAGTCAAGGAGTCCTTGAACTATGGCTTGACAGGATCTTAGATATTAGGGAGAGACAACTGAGATCCAAAACCTTGAGAGAATTCCTTGTCCAGTGGAAAGATTATCCTGAGGAGGATGCCACTTGGATGGATGAGAGCACTCTCAACCATCAATATCTGCAGTTTATCTCGAGATGAGGACATCTCGATTTCTCCAAGGGGGAGAGAATGTAATATTCCTGCTGAAAAGATTATGAGGCCATGTGAAGTCTCTGGCAAATGACAATGCCAGCATTGTGGTCACGGACAGTGCGGTTTTCAAATGGTACACTCTCCACTGGCCAATCAAGACTTAAGATTAAGAAACCTGCATATGTTCGTGTGAACCTCCTCTTGGGAGGAGGTCAAGATGATATTGATTAACTTATGGCAAATTTTTTTAATTTATCCCTTCTTTCCCCCAACCGAAGGCCGTGCTGGAGGGAAGGGAGTGAAGCGCAGTTGATTCAGCATGAGCTAGAAGTCATGGGGGGGAATGCCCATGCAATAGGCTGCGTGGGGGAGGAGGTCCCCCTCCCTTCAACTATATAACTCCCCTCTAAGGGGTGAAGGAGGGCATTGGGAATAGCTGTGAGGGACATGAGGCTAATTGATAGCAATCGGATGTGGAGGAGGTGGAAGCCATCGCCAGGCCTTGTCGTGGGAGGTGGGGCTGAGAAGGCCGTGTGCCGTGCTGCCGCGGTGGTATCCAAAGCCGCCGCTAGCTCTGTCTAGATCTGCCGCCCCTGGCCATGTCGGCCACTATCGTCAAAAGCCATCTCACTGCCACGACAGTAGTCAGAAGCTTTAGAAGCATCTTGAAACTTCTAAGGGCCCCTTAGAAAGTCCCCTTTCCTGTGGGCTTTCATAAGCCCCTTCCAAGTGGGTTTTATAACCACCCCCCCCCCCCCCCCCCGCGGGATTTAAGCACCCATTCCCATGGGTTCCACCCAAGTCCCCTTTCTCCTTGCAATTTCCACCCAAGTCCCCTTAAAGTTAAACTTACTCCGAGAATTAAACCCTTTTTCCCCCTTGGTTTCCCCAAAAGACACCGTAGCTAGGTTTTTCAAAGCCTTCCCCTTAGCATTTCCACAAAGTCATTCCCGTGGATTTCCCCCACACAAGTTCTTTTAAAGTCTTCCTAGGGACTTTTATAAACCCTTCTGAAGGGGTCTTTATAACCCCCGAAATTTAAGCAACCTTTTCCCCTTGCATACTACAAAGCTATTTTTCTCATTTCTGTGGATTCCCACACTAGACGGTTAAGCACCTTTCCGTGAAGATCAATTATATTCCCTGAACTTCTACGAAAAGGAAGGGAGTTCATAAGTTCCCATTTCCAAAGCCCAAATTCTGCAAGAAGGTGTATTGGTCAAGGAAGCCCTATTTCAAAAGGGAATTGCGTGTGCGAGGGAGACGGGTCAAGTTAGGGGAGTTTTGAGGTCTCGAAAATGCCCTGTAAGAGATCCTAGAGAGAGAAAACAATTTAAGAAACAAAATCATTTTATAGAATTTTTAAAAGGTTTATATTTTGGTAAGTTAAAATATCAAAATTCGTTAATAAGTCATTATCGTGATATTCTCGTGGTCACATCAAACCTAGAAATCTAGGTCGCCATAAAGTTAGCAAGGTTGTCATAATGAAGATCTTACCTCTCCTCATTAAAGTGAAAAGTAATATTCGATTTGAATTTTGGTGGATACTCGATTGCCTCCCTCCATCGTTTCTCTCTTCTTTTTTTCTCCTCCTTAGTAGTCTCTTCTTTGTTTTTGTTCTTGCTTCTAATCATATGCTTAGCTATGGATCAATCACCCAATGATCTTTGTAACTCAGACGGATCAATCATCTAATTATCTCTGTAGCTCTCATAAAAGACCTCTCTATCATCTTCATATTGAGTTGGATAGTGAGTATGAACCACTAAGAAAGAGAACAAAATCTATCACGATTACAGAGTCTATGAAACATATACTGAGGTTTGAAGGAAAGAAGAATATTGATCTTTGGTTAGATGGAAAGCTATATCCCAAAGATTAGCAGAAATAGCACTCCTCATTTTTATAATAGCTTATCATTAATGAGGTTTATTGGTGATGGCTACAATGGATTTTTAGGTTATACACTCTTGTTGCAGAAAAGGATATCCTTGGACTAGAGAATCATCTTTTGATGAAACACAATATAGAGTTGTTGCAGAAGCTAGAGGATTGTCAACAAAAAATTCATTAATTGGAAAAGTGTATCAAATCTTATCAACGAAAGCAAACTTTATTAGGCCTTCGAAATCGACAAAGAGCTCTTAAAAATATTGAGAATCTCAAACGAGGAGGAGGAGGCTGTGGTAAAAGAATCCAAGCAGCAAGGTATATTTTTTTTCACTTGAAAAAACTTAAATATGGCTTTATTTAAATTACTTGCATTGATTTGTGATGTTAATTTTGCTTAGATCTCTTCTACAACCAAATGCAAGTGAAACAGATTCTTTAAAAGCAACTCATTTTTATTATCATCTTCTTCCTTTAGTAGTTTCAAAGGATATTTTGGAGAAGAAGAAATTTAAAAAGGCAAAGAAACAATGCTTGGAGTCATTTGTAAAGGATCATTCTTTGGATTTTGAGTTAGTACAGAAGACACTAGATAGTATTGGTATCAATCGAGATGCTTATTATGCAACTTTTCTAGCTTTTACAATCAAATATGAAGCAAGGAGAGATACGCAATTGCATACTTCCGAAGCCATTTGTGGTTAGGACTGTCAAATAGAGAGTTAAAAACAAAGTGATGGGGATTCTAGGTAAGCCTTTTCATATCAAGGATAGCTTCAAGGGCAAGAAAAAGGAGGTTACATTCAATGAATTTAACAATATTTTCCTTGACTTGCCCACCCTACAATGCTTAATGATCAAATTTTATGACTTGTCAATAGCAGAGGCACAGGCAGTGGCTAGATTTGTGATTAAACTTGATGAAAGTGAGATTCTGAAATGTAAAAAATTGGAGAGAATCTCTATCAGCTTGATGAATAGAGCACTTTCGTCAGGTCATTGCAATCACTCAACATCATTTAGTGTTCAATCTGAATATAACATCTGGTGGCTAGGAGCATTTGAGGTAGATACTGAGAATTTTGATATACTATATTGGGTTTTTCATCAAACATCAATACCTAATGTTATTCAAAGGCAACAAGCAGGAGAAGAGCTATTTGTTGAAGGATCTGGGAACTACAGGATTGAGTGGCACATAGCTGGTGACCTAAAGACACTCAAATGTATGTATAATGTATCAAAGGGATCCAACTCGAGATCTCCTTGCTTATACTGCATGTCACAGCTGCAGAGTTAAACTCAAGCAATTGGAATAGAGCTCCCTCTAGGCACAATAAGGATCCACAGTTTAAACCAATCTTGGATATTCCTTTAGCGAATGCCCATATTTGTACACTTCATGCACTTTGTAGGATAATTGAAAAGCTTGTTCATCTCTATATAGGATTTGCATGGAATCTGAAGCCATTATCAACTAGAACAGATTCTATAACAAAGGTTGAAAAAGTTCTCTCTGCAATTGGTTTGCATGGTGGCAGTGTTATTATTGAACCAGATCTTCAGAAGTCTAAGGATGGTAATTGTGTCCAAAAAAACCATTGATTGGTGGAGTGAAGGCTAGAAGGTTTCTAGGCTTTCATGGGAGACTTGGCAAGATAAACTCGAGAAATGGTGGCTCAACTATTAAATTTAATCAGTGGAAATCCCTACATAATGCAGTTAAGGATCACACTGATAATGGACAAGCTCGGAATAGAAAAGCTAAAGTTTGGGAAACACTAGACAAAGTGTTTTTTTATTGTGATAAGACTGAATGGAATGATGATGATCTCAAAGACTTTAAAAACCAATTGAACCTTTTCAAAAAGGCAATGACAGAAGCTTGGGGTGATCAACACTTTACTCACTATATGGTAAGAAGTTTGTATATGTTCGTTTCTTCATTGTCGAACTCATATAATGTTTTTTAATAACTTTCTTTATTTGTTGACTATGCAGCATATTCTATACAACCATGCTCCATACTTTATTAAACAATATGGTTCTCTATCTATCTGGTCAACCCAAGGTATGGAAAAATCACATTATCAAGCAAGAACAAAATATTTCAGACACAAGACATGGAGGTGGAAGACACAAAGCCAACAGTTTATTAGAGGTCTTTCATTGGTTCTATCGACAAATTTGGCATAAATTCAAGCTTAAAGATACAACCACATCAAGCAATACATCATCTTTAGCAAGGACTATACAAGTTGTTACCCAAAGAAGAAAAGATAGATATTTCAATTCTTGCGCAAAGCAAAGATTTACAGAATGGTTACAAACCAAACAAAGAGTTGGGAAAAGATGGGTTTCAAGAAACCCTTAATCTTTGGCATCTTCTAGTCTGATTGTGTTGCAGAAGAGTCCTTAGTTTCAGGCACCTCAACAGGGCCTTCAGAGGAGTCCTTGGTTTTAGGTAGCTCGACAGGGCCTCTAGAGGAATCTTTTGTTTCATCCCACTCAATAAGACCTCTGTATTTCAAAAACTCATGTTTCCGATAGCCTGGAAGAAGCTTCAAATTCTTACTATCTCCTACATAAGAGAGCAAATAGGAGCCAATAACTCCAAAATATCCAGCTCTAGATCCACTGTATCCAGACATGAAGCCAAAAAATCTTATGGCTTCTTCCTTCTCCACTAAAATGATCTTGTCCAAACGTCTGCTGAAAACTTGAGATCCAATTACCTTTGAGATAGATCTCAAAGCCATCATTGGTAGACTTGGAGATCTTGACAATCTACTATGATATATTACAATTGTTTGATTGTTTAAGTTTCCAATATAATGGCCAAGGCTTTGATTTTTTCCAAGATTCATTGGCCTAGAGCCCTTGGCCCTTCCAAGAAAGTTGTCCAGATCTTCAATCTCAATCTACACAACAAACCACAACAGTACAAGATATAAGATATTTATCTATAATGCATAAAAAAGTCTAATATAAACTCAATGGGTAACTTCAAATTATATTTCATACCTTAGGGTGTTCGTCTTCTTCAAGAAGACTATCATCATAAAGATTTATTGAACTCTTGGGCTTCTCATCTAATGGAGACTTCAATCTCTCTTCATACCCTACATCATCAATATGAAGTTTCTTCTGGACCTGCAAGAACTCTTCTTCTGTAGGTAGCCTCCCCTTTTCGTATTCTATAATCTGATTAATACATGTATGTAAGGCTATAGAGCTATCTTGGAAATTCTCTCCCTCAACATCAAGACTTGCTAGTGGTTCTTGTTCATAACCTATAAAATTCATGTCATTTTTTTCCCAACCTGCAAGGATTGCTAAGCAATAATCTTCTCTAAGATCAAAAAGATGTTGAATATCATTTAGCAACACATATCTCTTCTTGTTGATAAGATAAGTGGGAAATGTTGGAACACATGCAAGAGGACCTTCTTCATCAACCTGTGCACTTGGCTCGATCTCCTTTTCTTCCACCATTGTGATATTGTCACTCTTGAACAAACCTACATCAAAACCTTGAACAAGTTGATTCTCAACATCTTCTTGGAACATGTCCTCCTTCTCTTCGACCTCCTTATCCATACTTGCAATATCCTCTAGCTTTCCCTGTTGGTCTATATCTGGAGAAGAATTTTCCATGTATTGAAGATACACAATAAATCCAATGTCCTTGTGGATCAGAAGGCATTGGTGTTGATACCTGTGGAAAGGGCAACATGTTTCTCTCTTTCTGAATTCCTCATCAATGAGATTGAACCTGCCTAGCAAAGTTGACCTGGATGTACTGGTGGCTCCCATGACATCACTATAATGAACAAATCCATTGACTTTCAAACCTTGCACATGTCTATCATAAAAACATTTGTACTCCTTAAGTTTATCTTCAAGATCCTCCAATAACTCCTTCAAATCAAAAGGAACATTGAAAATTTCCCTGATATAGCTAAACTTGGAAGTATTTCCAGTGGTGTGTAAGAAATCAAAGAGCCTTGTCAAGATTGTGGGAGAGAAGGAAGGAGTCTCGCTTGAAGCTTTCTTGCTTGCACAATGGGGGAAGACACACAAGGGTGGAGGCTGAAAACAGTTTTCCTCTTCTTAGTTGTGTAAGCCAAAAGAACTCAAGTACAAAGAAATAGAAGAACCCTATATATGGGTCTCAAACCAAACTCAACTAACTAAGGTGGCATACTAACTGAGCCACGAACTAGAGTAGATAAGGATAGCTATCATGTAGCTATTATTCATGGGCGGTGTACCAACCGCGTCTGCAACTGACAAGTCGGTGACATAAATATACAACGGTCACCCTGGCGTATCACGAGTGGAGCTTGATATCTCAACACTCCCCCTCGAGCTCAATCCCAATTCCTGCACACCAAGCAGGTCTCTGAACTTGCGCAGCTTCTCTGCGCCCAATGCCTTCGTGAATATGTCAGCTACCTGATCCTCTGTGCTGACATAAACTAGATCAATAAGATCTAGTAAAACCCTCTCTCGCACATAGTGATAATGCACCTCAATGTGCTTTGTTCTAGCATGATAGACTGGGTTATTTGCCAAGTGTATACTACTCATGTTGTCACAATAAATGACAACTGGCCCATCTGTAGACTGATGCATATCATAAAGTAGCTTATGCAACCAAGCTACCTCACATGCAGCCATTGCTGCACCCCTGTACTCAGCCTCTGTGCTCGACAAGGCAACTGTAGGTTGTTTCTTGCTACTCCAAGTGACTGCAGCACTCCCAAAAGAGAATACATATCCACTGGTAGATCGTCTATCAGAGATACTACCAGCCCAATCAGCATCAGTGTATCCATGCAACTGTATCTGAACCCCAGTCTCATAAAATAGTCCATACTGCAATGTGGACTTCACATACCTAAGTATGCGTCTAGCCGCATCCAAATGTGGTTTCCTTGGAGCCTGCATAAACTGACTTACCAATCCAACAGCATAGCTCAAATCTGGCCTGGTAATAGTCATATAAATCAAACTTCCTACTATGCGTCTGTACATAGTAGGGTCTTCTAGAAGCTCACCTGCATCTGTGCTCAGCTTCACATTTTGCTCCAAAGGAACTGAAATAGGCTTACAGCCTGTCATCCCATATTTGGACAGCATGTCCAATCCATACTGCCTCTGCAAGAGCTGTATCCCACTTGGTGATCTAATCACCTCAATGCCCAAGAAATAACGCAGCTCTCCCAAATCCTTCATCTCAAACTTCTGCTTCAATAGCATTTTCACATGAAGGATATCTTCATCACTGTCACCTGTCATAATCAAATCATCAACATAAATTACAAGTAGCATAATACCTTTCTCTGTTTTTCTCACATAAAGTGAGAAATCTGCCTTGGAAATCTGAAAGCCAATAGTGACAAGATACTGTCCTATCTTGTCAGACCATGCTCTAGGTGCTTGCTTCAAGCCATACAAGGCTTTCTTCAACCTGCAAACAAACTCAGGATGAACAGCATGCACATAACCTGGTGGCTGCTCCATATAGACCTCTTCTTGCAAATCACCATGCAAGAAGGCATTCTTTACATCCATCTGATGTAAAGACCATCCCTTTGATGCAGCCATAGCAATGACTGCTCTTACGGTTGCCATCCTTGCAACCGGACTAAATGTTTCTTCATAGTCAATGCCATATGTTTGTGCATACCCCTTGACTACTAATCTTGCCTTGTATCTGTTCACAGAACCATCAGCATTGTGCTTCACCTTATAAACCCACTTACAGCCAATTGCATTCTTACCTTTAGGCAAAGGTACTAAATCCCATGTAGCATTTGCTTCCAAGGCATCCATTTCTTCATCCATGGCTTTCTCCCATTTTTCTTTTCCCATGGCTTGCTCAAAAGATGTGGGTTCTGGTTCCTGTATCACTTTGACCATATATGCATAGTGAATGGCTGTAAATCCATCATATTTCAGCCTATCCACAGGATACCTAGCTCTTGTAGACCTGCGCAAAGTAGGTTCACTCCCAGGTGCTCTCAAAACATCCGTGGTCTTCCTTACTCCAGGTGTAACAATAGAAGGAATACCCAACTCATCATCAATGCTCTGTTCTGAGCCACTGGATTCACCATCCACATAAGAGTGACCTGCATTCACATCAAACATGGGCTGATCAACCTTCTCTTTTCCTTTTCGTGATACCTGCATACCACTATCTGCATTGCTTTGAGAAGATTCTCCTGATCTCAATCTGCCTGTCCATGGCGAAGAATGTGAACCACTGCTAGAGGACGCTCCCGGTCCATTAATATTTTGTGACTGCTGCTGTGAATTCTGTGTAGCATTACCATTTTGTGCATCTTCATCATCAATCACATTTACTGGTTTATACCAGCTACTCATCTCATCAAAAACAACATCTCTGCTCACTGTAAACTTACGAGTAGAAGGGTTATAGCATCTATACCCTTTTTGCTGCAGAGAGTAACCAATAAAGATGCACTTCTCAGCTTTTGGATCCAACTTGGATCTCAGCTCATCTGGCACATGTACATAGGCAATGCAACCAAAAATTTTCAAATGAGAAATATCTGGTTTCCTACCAGTATACCTCTCCTCTGGAGTCATTCCATGTATTGCTGCAGTGGGAGTCCTGTTCATTATGTAGACTGCTGTAGCAACTGCTTCAGCCCAATAAAAATCTGGCAAGTCTTTTTCATTGAGCATGGCATGAGATACCTCTCCAATATGCCTGTTTTTCCTTTCTGCAATTCCATTTTGTTGTGGGGTATAACTGCATGAATATTGCTGCTTTATGCCATGCTCCTGCAAGAACTTTGCAAACTCATTTGAGAGGTACTCTCCCCCTCCATCTGACCTTAGGCATTTTATCTGCAAGCCTGTTTCTTTTTCAACCATAGCTTTAAGAGTTTTGAAATGCCCAAAAACTTCACTTTTCTTTTTCATAAAATACACCCAAACTTTTCTGCTATAGTCATCAATAAAACTGACAAAATAATGACAGCCTCCAAGAGATGCAGCTTTAGTTGTCCACACATCAGAGTGAATTAATTCCAATGGCTTCTCACTCTCTTGAACATGTCTAGGAAATGGTTTCCTTGCCTGTTTTCCAAACTGACAGGCTTCACATACCTTATGCATTTCTGCAACCTTGAATTTCGGCAAACCTGCAACAATATTTTGGGCCTGCATTGATTTAAGTCGCTGTACATTAACATGACCAATGCGTTTATGCCAGATATCAATATCTGCAACTACACCGGTCCCATGTGCAAACATTGCTGCACTCAATTCAGACATGTCTGCATCCAACGTAAACATTCTGCCCTTCTTCTTTCCTTTTGCTATCAAGCGACCTTTATTTTTCATATCCTCAACAAAGCATCCATGAGGATTAAATCTGACCTGCAAGCCCTGTTCAACCATTTGACCAACAGAAACCAGATTCTTGGTGATATTCGGGACATGAAATACATCGGACAGGTATTTCTTTTTCCCATCCTGCATAGACAAGGGAATTTTTCCAATCTGCACAATAGGATGTGCAGTATCATCACCAGTCTCCACAAATCCTGGTTTTTCCATTTTCCTTGCATCCTCCATCCATTCTGCATGACCTGTCATGTGGTTTGATGCACCTGAGTCAACATACCATACATCATTGCTTTCTTCTGCACTTGTCACAGAATTGTTCATGTGCTGCACCATGAACAAATGCTCATTTCTGTCATCACCCTGTCTACTAGAAGATGCATAATTCCCTTGTTGCAGTTTTCCATTCATGATGTCATTCTGCTTTTTATAGCAGTCTTTAGCCATATGACCCATTTTACCACAGTAGTAGCATTCAACATTACTGTTTGCATTTTGACCTCTTTGCCATCCACCACGACCTCTTTGGCTCCCCCTGCCTCTAGAGTTACCACGTCCTCCTCCATAGGACTGGTTTTCTTGAGTTTGCTGCATATTCTGATTTCTGCCACGGCCTCCAAATCGGCCTCCTCTACCTCTGCCTCTACCTCTTCCAGCATTTGAGTAGAAGACAGCTTCTTTTGAAGTTCCTCCTGAAGAAGATGCACCACCATTTCTCTGTTCCTCAGAAATTAGAAGAGCAATCAACTCCTCAAAATCAGGAAATCTTTCACGAACTGAAATGGATGTCCGAAACTGTGCATAATCCTTTCCTAGACCATTCAAGGTCACGGAAACTAAATCATCATCTTCCACTGGCGACCCAATGGAAGCAAGTGCATCTGCAATCTTCTTCACCTTCATGTGGTAGTCGTTGATGCTCATACTTTCTCTTTGCACATTATGCAACTCTTGCTTGAGCTGCATTTTCCTGGCTTGCGTATTTGTGCTATACATTTTTGACAAAGTATCCCATGCCTCCTTTGGCGTACTTGCATCCTGAATATGCACAATCATAGAGTCTGAAATACTGATAGACAGCCAATACATAACTTTCCTGGCTCTCTCATGCCATGTTTTAAATGCCTGCATTTGTTGTTGATTGGGAACATCAGGAAGAACTGGTTCTTCTTCATTTCCTGCAACAAATTCCCAATATCCTTTTCCCATAAGGAAATTCGTCATTCTAAACTTCCATGCCTGGAAGTTGTTCTTGTCAAGCTTTTCAGTGACAATCTGTGAAAGAGAATCAGACGCCATTACAGAATACTGCAAGAAATTCTGTCACTGCAAAAAACACAACTTCACCCTCACAAGGGCAAATCTGCAAAACTGGCGAAAGTGGTATTTGACCACACAGTCACTTCCTAGTGACGATTTTGCATAAACATGAACCAAGGATGATTCTGAAACTCCCAATGTCTCTGCGCACAAGCATACGATGCAATTTCTACAGTAACTTTTCACCGACCTGTAGAACAGTGGTCGCACAGCATAAAACTGAGCCTTTTCCTGAGTGCGTGCAGAAAACTTCCGTCTGCAAAACAGGCCCCGAAATGGCCTCAAATCAAAAAAAGAAGGTCGCCAAGGGCTAAAGCCCTCCCCCGCAACATATACTGCCCTCTTGCTTCACCGCGAAGGGCGTCTCAACCTGAGACAATGCACTCCTGCAATTTCCGGTTGTGCTACCTGCAGAGATCTGCTCCCAAAACAGAAAATGAAAGCAACACTGCTCCTCTTACCAGACCACCGCGAGCTTGGCTTGCTTTCTTGAGCTCCTTACCACGAACAAGGCTCTGATACCATGTCAAGATTGTGGGAGAGAAGGAAGGAGTCTCGCTTGAAGCTTTCTTGCTTGCACAATGGGGGAAGACACACAAGGGTGGAGGCTGAAAACAGTTTTCCTCTTCTTAGTTGTGTAAGCCAAAAGAACTCAAGTACAAAGAAATAGAAGAACCCTATATATGGGTCTCAAACCAAACTCAACTAACTAAGGTGGCATACTAACTGAGCCACGAACTAGAGTAGATAAGGATAGCTATCATGTAGCTATTATTCATGGGCGGTGTACCAACCGCGTCTGCAACTGACAAGTCGGTGACATAAATATACAACGGTCACCCTGGCGTATCACGAGTGGAGCTCGATATCTCAACAAGCCTATCATCAGAAGTCTCCATTAGCTCCTCCTCATCCATTCCTTCCAGAGATAGCTTCCTCTTTGTCATCTTGACCAGGAGAAGATTTATCCCTTAAAACAAAGCAGAATGGCAACAAGATCCAATAAAACAAGATGAAACCATGGAAAGAGGCCCCAAAATTGCATTTTTCAAGACAAAAAATCAAAAAATGAGAAAAAATTTTAGTTGACCAGTGAAACGCGAAAATAAAGGTGTTCAAGGAAAATGCCGATGAAGAAATCGCGTTTCACCGGACACTACTTGAAGACAAAAATTGCTTCAATATCTCACCGGTGAAATGCAATACTTAGCAAAATACCACTAACAGGGACATTATTTCGCGTTTCGCCGGTCAAAAGATGCAAAACAAGAAGAAAAACATGAACTATAAATTAATTCTATTGAAACATAGAAATTAATGATAAAATCATTTCTGGAAAAGCTATGCTGCTTTCAAAAGATACAAATCACATAACATCTATAATTTTTCAAGTGTTATTAAAAATTATTTCTATATTAATCAAATTGATTTTGTTAAAATACTTATAATTAAAAAAAATTGTTACCTATCAAAGATTGTTGAATTGCTTTTCACACAGGAAGCAAGGACCTTGAAGGGAAGACAATATGAAATTTCGGGAGAAAGGAAGACAATGTCGAAGAAATGGCTTCGAAAAGCTTTTATTTGACCGTTAAGCATGTGGTGATAGTTCCAACGAAAAAGTTTGTGTAATGATGGAAAAATAAACGGGACCGCAAATTTGGACGAAATTTCCAATATTTTGCATGCACCAAATACCTCAGAATACATGCACACGTGTCTCACTTAATACACCATATCAAATTCCTCAGAAGACGTGCACACTCTCTTTTTTCTAAAATACGTCACACGTGTGTTACTTAACACTTTGCCAACTAATGCTTGTACCATCGATGAAAAAATTCCGGTAAGCGAGAATACGTCACATGTGTGTTACTTAACACTTTGCTAAGAACGTTGAGTCCAGTGCAAATTCACTGCCTTCGCCTTTCACCGCATTTCCAGCAAGCAGAAAACATTCCTACTCCACCTTTACCTTTGGTGTTTCTTCCAATCTCTACGCATTTCACTACTTCCCCAATAAAGGAAACATTCGAGCACATTCTCGTCATCAGGCTGCGGTTGTGAAGAACATGCTCCAAAGAAGGTATGGTTTTCTGCATCCTCCTTTTCAATAAGAGGCTCCATTTAATGCATTTTTTTGATACTTTTCCTTAATCTTTTATATTATTATGAGCTTATCAGTACTACAAAAGAATTTTTTCCATAGTGTCATTCCTTAATGTTATGGAGATTTAAGGCAATCCTTCAAACTTTTTCCTTAATTCTGTGGATATTTTATGTACTTTTAAAAGCATTCCTTAGATCAAAGCTTTTTTTTTCTTTGTTTTGTCGATTACTTTGCTATTAATGAGTTGTCTGGTGAAATGCGAAAAGAACGTGCTTCAAGGAGGCCTCCTGTCTGAAATTCACATTTCACTGGACACAATGGACAAGAAGTTTGATGAAACACGAAAAGAAGCAGCTGCAAGGAGGTGCCTTACCTGACACTCACATTTCACTAGACACGCTAGAGAAAAAGTCAGCTGAAACGCGAAAATGACATGCAGCATGGATACCTCTTGTCTGAAACTCACGTTTCGCTGGACATGCTGGAGAAGAAGTAACATGTCTTTTTTTGGCAGATAGCTAGGACTAAGGCAACAGCAAGGAAGGAGAATATTGATCCTAGATCAAAGATTCATCAATCTTCAAAGCCTCAGAAGCTCTCTAGAAAGTCAAAGCCAAAGAGAAAGTTTTCTCAAAATGTCAGGTGCCTAAGGGAGATTAAGAAGGCAATAAAGGCTCTTGACAATGCAATTCCAAAGTTGTCTTTTCAGAGGCTTGTCAGGGAGATTTGTGACAAATATAGTTTGGATAGTTTCAGATGGACAAGAACAGCTCTTAATTGTATACAAGAAGCCACAGAGGATTTTTTAGTTGAGTTTTTTCAAGATGCCTATATTTGTCCTGCTCACACTCATGGACAAGGACATGGTATTGTTAGAACGCTAAAATATAGATTTTCAAAGGTCCTTGAGCCAATTCCCCTCATTGATGTGAAGACATTTAATATCCTTAATGTGCCCCCAGCTAGGAGAAAGAAAGATGATTCTGGTCTCAGGGTTGAGAATGTCACCCATGAGAGGGATACAAGGCAACATGAAAAAGAGGAGAAAGCTAAAGAGGAACATGTAGATAAATGGAGAGAGTATAGGAGGCAAAGGGCTGAAGAAAGGGAAGCATAGCAACTAGAGTCCTTTGAAAATGAGCTGGCCACCCTTCTTGAAGCAGCTAATCCAAAAGGATTCAATGTGTTTTGTTTCTTACCTGGTGACTTAGGCAAAAGAACTGAGGTTATCTTCTTTGATGCTGCATGTGTTCAGATTCTTAAGGATAAAAGAAGAGAAGTAAATGACAATATTATTATTGTTGGCCTAACGTATATCCACCCATAATTACTTATAATTTTTGATATTTTTTAACAATAATATTTTTCTTGTTTATACTCACTATTTCTATGCCTTTTCTAGGTGTATAATGCATGAGTTTCCTTTGTATATGCAACAAAAAATTGAGGTTCTTGATCCATCTATATCATTCTTTATGAGGAACGAGCTTCATACAAGTTTTATTGAGCACTGGTTCAATCTGATTGACTTCGATACTTTGGAGCTCCTTATAATTCCATATAATGAAAAGTAAGTGATTCAATATTCTATTAGAGTTTTTGAGCTTTTATCCTACTAATTTGTTGAGATATGATTGCTTTTAGTTCTCATTGGAGCTTGATTGCAATAGACCTTGTGGATAAGCAATGTTTTTTAATCAACTCTATGAAAGGAAGCCATGGAAATGCTAAATTGTAAGTTATATTATCCAAGGGCTCCTTGATATTTCAATTCTTTTTTTTGTAAGTACTCTAAATTTCAATATATTTTATATATAGAGGTGCCAAAAGATTAATTGAAGAGCTAGAGAAAAGACCCCCTATGCCGTCTGATTTGCTTGCAACAATGCAATATAGACAAGTTGCGGTAAGTTATTGATTAAAATAATTAAAACATAAGTTTATTCTATGAACTACCATCCATCCTCTTTATAGTTTTACTTTGTGTTGGTGGTTGCAGTGTCCCCATCAGGATGATAGCCATTCTTGTTGGCTGGAGGGTGAGTGCAAATGCTAGAAGAATGGTTAACTTTGTTTATCTTAATGATGATAAACATGTAAAGGTAATATGAAATATGCTAAACTTTAAGATAGATATTAATTGCAAATAGTCCATTGATGATAAAAATATAGTCTATTGTAAGAACAATAATGAACTAAAACTCTTTTTTCTATAAATGTGTGACAATTTTCGAAGGATTGCTATGCATCTGAGCATGTTTGGTACCTCAGAGCAAAGCTCTTGAAGTATATAATGGTCAATTGTATACAACCAACAACAAAGATTGGTGGGGATTTGCACCATCACTACAAGGGACTGGGGCAATAGCGACGCCGATTAGCGACGGCGTTTATCGGCGTCGCTATTGGCGTCGCTATTGGCGTCGCTATTTGCGTCGCTATATGCGTCGCTATTTGCGTCGCATACGACGCCGCAGGGAAAAAAAGCGCAACCGAAACCAGAGCGCCGTTTTCATTTTGTTTTCTTCGCCTTTTGAGAGCGAGAGCGAGGGAGAGAGCGAGGGAGAGAGCCAAGGCTTTGTGAGAGAAGAGGAGGAAGAGACTTGCTGCCGCCGCCGCCGCCGCCACCGCCACCGTCGTTGTTCGCGAAGGAGAGGAGGAGCCCTCGTTGCAAAGAGAAGCCGCCCACGCTCGCCATATCTCATTGGTGAGTCTCCCTCTCTCTTTCTTTTACTTGTTGAAGGTTTAAATCGTTCTCTTTTGTTTATTTAGGAGAGGAAAAGAAAGAGAAGGAGAGGGAGAAGGAGAGAGAGGGAGAGAAAGAGAGGGAGAGGGAGAGAAAGAGAGTGAGAGTGCATTCTCTCTCTCTCTCTCCCTTTTGCTTGTTTAATGTTTAAATTACTTTCTTCTTTGCTTGTTTAGGAGAGGAAACGAGAGAGTAAGAGAGAAAGAGAGGGAGAGGGAGAGGGAGGGGGAGGAAATAGGAGAGGGAGAGAAAGAGAAAGAGAGGGAGAAGGAGGGAGAGTGCATTCTCTCTCTCCCTCCCTCTCCCTTTTGCTTGTTTAATGTTTGAATCACTTTATTTTTTGCTTGTTTAGGAGAGGAAATGAGAGAGAAAGAGAGTGAGAGGGAGAGGAAGGGGAAGGAAATGAGAGAGGGATAGAAAGAGAAAGAGAGGGAGAGTGCATTGTATCTCTCCCTCTCCCTTTTGCTTGGAGGATGTTTAAATCACTTTATTTTTTGCTTGTTTAGGAAATGAGAGAGAAAGAGAGATAGAGAGGGAGAGGGAGAAAAAGAGAAAGAGAGGGAGATTGAGAGGGAGAGGGAGAGGGAGAGGGAGAGGGAGAGGGAGAGGGAGGGGGAGGGGAAGGAAATGAGAGAGGGAGAGAAAGAGGGAGGGGGAGGGAGAGGGAGCGAGGGAGAGGGAGAGGGAGAAAGAGGGAGAAAGAGGGAGGGAGAGGGAGAGGGAGGAGGAGGGAGGAAATGAGAGAGGGAGAGAAAGAGAACGAGAGGGTGAGAGAAAGAGAGGAAGAGAGGGAGAGGGAGAGGGAGAGGGAAGGGAATGAAATTTAAGATAATATACGTATCGATAATGGTATGCAATGTGCTTTGCATACGGCCACGTACTTCATCAAAATTAACCCAAAATTATTGTTATAGAAGTGGAGATCCCTTAAATTGAGTATAGGATAATTTCTCTCAGGTCTTATGACTATGAGTAGCATTGATTGAAATAAATTTTATTACTATAGTTGTAAAATTTCATAGATGGCGCGCATTAATTTTAAAATGGATTACTTATACTCAAAGCCGAGATATAACAAAAAATTATCTACCGGGACAAACAAATCGTTGAGCATGATACAAGGCCGAGATATAACATCGGAAAATCTCTCGACTACTATATACAATGCAAGGTTTATGGTCAACTTGCAAGTTGACGTACATCTCCAAAAAGCTATCCATTTAAGCCTCGTTTGTTGTAATGTAGATAAGATGGCAAACGAAGAAGGTCCTATTGTTCAAGACCGCGAGTCGTATCTTAATCAGCGTGTCCCATGTCCTTGCTCTCAATGCAAGTTGGCAATTAGACGAAAACGCCGATTGTCTATAGAACACGTACGACGATTTGGCGAGTTTCAACCTAAGATTATTGATCAGGCGATTGCAGATTTTCAGCAAACGGTATTTTCAAGTTAGCATTTTTCATGCATTGTACTCTCAAGCTAATTGAAAACCATACACAATAAGATTGGGTCTTGTTGGCAAATTTTGTGTCCAGGGGGGTGATGTCTCGACCCAAGGGGGAGTGCACCCTTTGCGGCCAATTAGAAGAGTTCGTGGACGTGCGATGGATGGATGGCAGGAGCCAATAGACCACTCGCAAGGCCCATCTATATCGTCAATGCCAGAGAAGACAGACAACCTTCCCGACTTGCCTACAATCTTGGAGCCTGAGATGGAGGCAATGATCGATGCATTGATTCCCATGGATGTTGAGACATCTGACCCGCTTAGAGAGGAAGCATCCATACCATTATATGATGGGTGCCGAGTATCTCGGTTGAAGACATTGCTTGCACTCTTAAGTGTGCAAGCAAAATACGGTTGGAGCGATACGAGTGTGACTGAGTTATTCAGGTACCTTGCATACAGACTTCATTGTTTTTTTTTTAAACAGTATTATTGTAAATATGGATGGATTTTTTAAGGTGTTTTATGATTTTTTCAGGTTATTGAAATATCATATATTGCCACCTGCAAACACCATGCCTGAGTCTCGTGATGATGCACGACATGTTTTACGGAAGCTTGGCATGGACTACAATAACATCCATGCATGTATCAACGATTGCATATTGTTTCGAGATGAATACGAGACTATGGAGACATGTCCAAAGTGTGGTGCTCACAGGTATCGACAGGACTTGCAAGGGCAGACCATCCCTCAAAAAGTCCTCAGACACTTTCCGCTCATCCCCCGTATAAACCACATGTTTCGCACGTCTGCCATGGCAAGCTTGACAACGTGGCATGTGCAGAATAGGTCTACGGATGGAGTGCAACGAATATCAGCAGATTCGCGCGCATGGAGCCACATTGACTCTACCTTCCCAGGCTTTGCGCGAGAGCCAAGGAATCTTCGGCTCGGTCTCGCCATGGATGGTGTGAACCCATTCGGTCTGCGCTCGACTTCTTACAGTGTGTGGCCTATAGTGCTTGTCAACTACAACATTCCTCCATGGCTTTCTACGAAGAAAGGACATCTCATCCTTAGCTTGCTCGTCCCGGGCCGCTACAAAGTAAAAAATATGGACGTGTATCTTTGTCCATTAGTCGATGAGCTTAAGATTTTGTGGGAGGAGGGGGTCACGGTGCAAGATATGAGCAGGCGCGATGGTCGGCGGTCAGCCAACATTCGAGCCATTCGCATGTGGACGATGCATGACTTTCCGGGATTGGGAGAGTGCTCAGGTGAGCAGACCTTTGTTCACGCCGGTAATATCTATATTTTATTTCATTCAATCAAATATTCACTAGGTCGTGGATCGCCTTGCAGGTCTCGTTACCTCAGGTTATCATGCATGTCCATTGTGTGGGCCACAGTTAGACTCCCGAAGGTCACGAACCATGAAGAAGATGGTATATCAAGGACACGCCACTTTCTTGCCGGAGGATCATGAACTCAGGGAAGGTTTTCTTGGACGACCTCCAGCACGTATGAACGCTGCAAGCTGGTACGAGCTGAAAATGGTAAACCCGGAATCACATCCAAATGGAATGCGACGGTTCTCAGTTTTCTACGAGTTGCCATATTGGACCCACTTACAGGTCAACCACTTGTTGGATCCCATGCATATTTTCAAAAATGTGGGCAGCTTGCTATGGGACCACATCACAGGAAAGAGAGACACTATAGGGTCACGAATGGATTTAAAGGAGGTAGGTAAGATGGAGGCGCTTTGGCCGCAGTCGAGTGCTGAAGGGGGAGTGCAGCTTCCTCGCGCTCCCTGGGTTTTGTCTACCAAAGAAGAGCGCATTGTGAAGCAAGTAATCAAGTCTATCCGCACTCCGACGGGTATGATGCGTTCTCTCAGGTCCGCATTTTCTAAAGATGACCAAATGTCTGGGCTAAAATCCCATGATTGGCATAAGATATGTCAGGTTTGTGAACAGAATGGATTTTAATTAGCGTGGACATTTTGAAATTTGAAAAGTGACCATTATTCTTAATGCTTTCTCATTTGTGGCAGTTTGTCCTACCGATCGCGATCGCGGGATGCCTAACTCCAGAAATTCGCGGGGCCATTTACAAGCTGTCGACTTTGGTGCAATGGATCTCACAGAAAGAGATTAAGACGTCCTCTATTGAATCCGCAAGGCGGGGAGCAGTTGAGACGGTCTGTCTCTTTGAGAAATACCTGCCCACTAGCATGCTCACAATACAAGTTCACCTTCTTGTGCATCTTGTGGACGAAGTGGAGATTGCCGGACCTGTCCATACGCGATGGATGTTCTTCCTGGAGCGCTTCATGAAAACCCTGAAAGGCTTTGTGCGACAACGAGCTCGTCCGGAAGGTAGCATGGCGGAGGGTTGGTTGGTGTCAGAGGCATTAGTGCATATCTCACAATGGCTACCAACGGTGGAACCAGACAATGAAATGCTATGGACGCTCAAGGACGATGACAGGCTGACTGGAGATGTGGTGGTTGGAAATGGGGTAGAAAAAAGAATGGATGCCTCAATGGAAGAGAAGGTGAATCGCTTTTGTATGTTGCACCATGCCTCCATGGAGACGTGGCTCGCCAAGTACCAAATTGCAAGGCAAGATCGAGAGGAAGCGCGAGCTGAATTCCGACGCAGTACGCGTCACCGACCGATTCGATATCCCGAAGGCATGGAGGAGATGCCGCGGTTTATGTCAACACGATGGTTGCATGGAGCCTTGATCGCAGCATCCAGCAAAGGGGCAGAGGTCTCAATGGAGGAGTGGGAGTTCTCGAGGGGATGTAGTCCAAAGGTAATGAGGGGTTTAGAATGAGTCGAGGGATGAGCGATGAGGAGTTTCAGGAGATGATGGCACGTATGTCTCCAGATCAGCTCGCGAGATTCAGAGAGATAGCAGATCAGGAGCTGTCTCGTTCTTCGTCAGGGCGCTCTGCTAGATCAGCTTCAGTGCAATCAGATGCTTCAGCTTCGAGCAGACGATCTCGACGCTCGCGACTTGGGCCAGAGGGAGGGACTACGACTGCAGGAGGATCAGGGGGGTGCTGCTGTGGAGACACGGACGCGGTGTCTCCGTCTCGTCGTTCAGCTAGAGCTCGGTCACCTCCAGGATTTGTCACACCTGTGGGGACGTCCACTCCAGTTACTCCGGCTTTTGTGCAGCCGTCGGCAGATGTCACGCCTTTTGGTGGCACCCCCTCTGGTGGCACTCCTTTTGGTGGCACCCCTTTCAGTGGCACTCCGGGAGAGGGTACCCCCGTCGGTACACCGGATGTTCAGGGGTCTCCTGGATATGCCCAGAAGCGTGGACGGAGATGGGAGAGGGCCCATACGAGGCACGCTCCTAGGGATTATGGATACCTAGTGGATGGCAGGTCAGGAGCTATCATCATGAATGATGAGGGGAGGAGGGTGATGGCTCGCATAAGGGAGTTGTGCCAACAAGTTTTTCGGCACAACGTCCTGGATCATTGGAGGAACATACCGGAGGGGAGCAAGGAGTACATAGTAGCATCCTTGCACGAGGAGTTCCCGGTGCCAGCCGCAGTGGATAGATTCTCTACGGGCTGGATGATGAATTGCTTGCGTGCATACATGTCACATAGACGATCCGACGCACGCAAGACAATCAAGAGTGGGGCTCCAAAGCCCGAGTGGTTAGATGCAGAGGACTGGCGCCGACTGAGGGAGGAGGCTACAAATTCGCCAGGACGTTGGAGTCAGCAGCGGGAGGCGGCGAGGGCACGAATCGAGGCCGGATCAGTACATCATCTTGGGAGTGGCGGCCACAGGACATATTTGGAGGACTTTGTAAGTTTCTCTTTTGTTTTGCTTATTTGTTTTTTTAGATGTTATTTGTACTGACAATCATGTTTCTAACAGTTAGCATTTTGTTTTCTTTGCAGCACTCCATTACAAATCGTGATCCGCAAGGCCTTGAGACTCAATATGCAGAGAGGCACGGTCTCAGATCATTGATCGACCGATTGTACAGACGCGGCGGCGCAGTAAGTCTCTCATCTTTCATGTCTGTAGTTACCATGAGATATTTGAATGCATTATTGTATGGTGGATTGATATGTTGTTTCTTTTTCTGCAGAATCCGTTTGATGCTCCTTTGCAGAGGGACGAGCTTTCGGGGGACGACGATTTGTAGCTCACCCTCGGATCCTTAGCGCTCACATACCTTTAGTTTTTAGTCGCCCGATCTATGTAGACATTTTCTATGTATTAGTGATATTGTTTTATGATTGTACCAATCGCATTTTATGCGATATCATGTATTTATTTCATCTATCAGTTTTATGATTTCAGTATAGATTCTTTTTGTTTGCAAACGCTTTGTATGCAGCAGTGCAGAAACTATTTTGTATGGCTCTCATACAGCACACAGTGCTATATGTGGCAGGGCAACTTGCTGCCCTGCCACAAAAAAAAAAATTTCTCTGTTACCGTCGCTATTTGCGTCGCAAATTTACTGCAGGCGTCGCTATTATCGTCGCTATCAGCGTCGCAAAATCTCTGCAATCGTCGCTATATGCGTCGCTATTTGCGTCGCTATATGCGTCGCTATATGCGTCGCATTTGCGACGCATATAGCGACGCAAATAGCGACGCATATAGCGACGCAAATAGCGACGATTCTATGGCGTCGTCAATAACGACGCTTTTTGCGACGACGGGGGCAAATTTTGTTGTTTGTATTTTCGTCGCTTTAAACGTCGCTATAAGGTCTATATCTTGTAGTGCATGAAGGAGATGCGGTGCCTATAACCATGGAAGGCGAAGCCACAGCTTCAACACCTTCTATACCCAAGACATCAAAGAAATGCAAAAGGACTCCTAGAAAGGATAGTTCTCCAAAAAATAAATAGCTTTGCCATATCGCCTTGTAAGCCTTCATATATAGAAATTTGTCCTTCAGCCCTTGTATATCTCATAGAGATGGCAGATAGACATCTGCTTCAAAATTTGTGCATATATTTTATATTGATAGTAAAGATATCTTTTCTTGAATGTCCTTGCAGTGTATATTATTTTCTCTCCTTTTCGATATCTGCAAAAAATAAATTACAAATGTTTATTAGTTAGGAAGTGAGATCCTGCTATACATGTAAGTAGATATAATATGATGTGAAAACTTACTCGTTTCTTGTCAAGTTGGAATACAAAGGAGCATGGTAGTTCAATGTCTTTATTTTGTAAATCCATCCTCACTTGATGTAGCGTACATGATTTTCTGATCTTTAAGATTGCAATAATATCCTCGTTGAACCAAATATCAAGATCCACTATAGGATCTTTGCTGAAATCATTAAGATTCTGGTCTAAAGCAACTAGACTACTACCAACAAAATGCCATCGACTATAGTAAAAGCTAAGGATAAAATTTTGAGTAGCAATTATATATTTACAAGCTATAGAGTCTTGATCTATCTTACATATAATTTTTCCTTCTGTCCTTGTATCCCATCCTTCATCAACAAATTGTATGATATGATCATATGTTAGTCTCTTCACTGAAAGCATGGTTTTTGTTATTCTTATCTCCATATTAGAGAAGAAATGAATAAATATATTAATAGGCATAAACAAAGTAACTTTGCTTAGCCTACTTGAGATATTAGATTTTAGTGCTTTTTGGATCTCAGAAAATATCTTACATCTATAGCCCTCACTAGTAGCTGGACTTGGCAAAGGCCACTCAAAGCTTGAAAAATCTGGCAAAGGAAGGAGGTTTATTGATCCCCATTGACAACGCCGCATAGGCATTAGGGGAGTTTTGAGGTCTCGAAAATGCCCTGTAAGAGATCCTAGAGAGAGAAAACAATTTACGAAATAAAATCATTTTATAGAATTTTTAAAAGGTTTATATTTTGGTAAGTTAAAATATCAAAATTCGTTAATAAGTCATTGTCGTGATATTCTCGTGGTCACATCAAACCTAGAAATCTAGGTCGCCATAAAGTTGGCAAGGTTGTCATAATGAAGATCTTACCTCTCCTCATTAAAGTGAAAAGTAATATTCAATTTGAATTTTGGTGGATACTCGATTGCCTCCCTCCATCGTTTCTCCATCGTTTCTCTCTTCTTTTTTTCTCCTCCTTATTAGTCTCTTCTTTGTTTTCGTTCTTGCTTCTAATCATATCCTTAGCTATGGATCAATCACCCAATGATCTCTCTAACTCAGCAATGGATCAATCATCTAATGATCTCTGTGGCTCTCATAAAAGACCTCTCTATCATCTTCATATTGAGTTGGAAAGTGAGTATGAACCAATAAGAAAGAGAACAAAATCTATCACGGTTACAGAGTCTATGAAACATATACTGAGGTTTGAAGGAAAGAAGAATATTGATCTTTGGTTAGATGGAAAGCTATATCCCAAAGATCCTAGCAAAAATAGCACTCCTCCTTTCTATAATAGCTCATCATTAATGAGGTTTATTGGTGATGGCTACAATGGATTTTTAGGTTATACAATTAATCTTGTTGCAGAAAATGATATCCTTGGACTAGAGAATCATCTATTTATGAAACACAATATAGAGTTGTTGCAGAAGCTAGAGGATTGTCAACAAAAAATTCATTCATTGGAAAAGCTTATCAACAAAAGCAAACTTTATTAGGCCTTCGAAATCGACAAAGAGCTCTTAAAAATATTGAGAATCTCAAACGAGGAGGAGGAGGTTGTGGTAAAAGAATCCAAGCAGCAAGGTATATTTTTTTTCACTTGAAAAATCTTAAATATGGCTTTATTTAAACTACTTGCATTGATTTGTGATGTTAATTTTGCTTAGATCTCTTCTACAACCAAATGCAAGTGAAAGAGATTCTTTAAAAGCAGCTCAGTTTTATTATCATCTTCTTCCTTCAGTAGTTTCAAAGGATATTTTGGAGAAGAAGAAATTTAGAAAGACAAAGAAACAATGCTTGGAGTCATTTGTAAAGGATCATTCTTTGGATTCTGAGTTAGTACAGAAGACATTAGATAGTATTGGTATCAATCGAGATGCTTATATGCAACTTTTCCAGCTTTTACAATCAAATATGAAGCAAAGACAAGTACACAATTGCATACTTCTAAAACCATTTGTGGTTAGGACTATCAGACAGAGAGTTAATAACAAAGTGATGGAGATTCTAGGTGAGCCTTTTCATATCAAGGCTAGCTTCAAGGGCAAGAAAAAGGAGGTTACATTCAATGAATTTAACAATATTTTCCTTGACTTGCCCACCCTACAATGCTTAATGATCAAATTTTATGACTTGTCAGTAGTAGTAGAGGCACAGGGAGTGGCTAGATTTGTGATTAAACTTGATGAAAGTGAGATTCTGAAATGTAAAAAATTGGAGAGAATCTCTATCAGCTTGATGAATAGAGCACTTTCGTCAGGTCATTGCAATCACTCAACATCATTTAGTGTTCAATCTAAATATAACATCTGGTGGCTAAGAGCATTTGAGGTAGATACTGAGAATTTTGATATACTATATTGGGTTTTTCATCAAACATCAATACCTAATGTTATTCAAAGGCAACAAGCAGGAGAAGAGCTATTTGTTGAAGGATCTGGGAACTACAGGATTGAGTGGCACATAGCTGGTGACCTAAAGACACTCAAATGTATGTATAATGTATCAAAGGGAGCCAACTCGAGATCTCCTTGCTTATACTGCATGTCACCAGCTGCAGAGTTAAACTCAAGCAATTGGAATAGAGCTCCCTCTAGGCACAATAAGGATCCACAGTTTAAACCAGTCTTGGATATTCCTTTAGCGAATGCCCATATTTGTACACTTCATGCACTTTGCAGGATAATTGAAAAGCTTGTTCATCTCTATATAGGATTTGCATGGAAGCTGAAGCCATTATCAACTAGAACAGATGCTATAACAAAGGTTGAAAAAGTTCTCTCTGCAATTGGTTTGCATGGTGGCAATGTTATTATTGAACCAGATCTTCAGAAGTCTAAGGATGGTAATTGTGTCCCAAAAAAACCATTGATTGGTGGAGTGAAGGCTAGAAGGTTTCTAGGCTTTCATGGGAGACTTGGCAAGATAAACTCGAGAAATGGTGGCTCAACTATTAAATTTAATCAGTGGAAATCCCTACATAATGCAGTTAAGGATCACACTGATAATGGACAAGCTCGGAATAGAAAAGCTAAAGTTTGGGAAACACTAGACAAAGTGTTTTTTTATTGTGATAAGACTGAATGGAATGATGATGATCTCAAAGACTTTAAAAACCAATTGAACCTTTTCAAAAAGGCGATGACAGAAGCTTGGGGTGATCAACACTTTACTCACTATATGGTAAGAAGTTTGTATATGTTTGTTTCTTCATTGTCGAACTCATATAATGTTTTTTAATAACTTTCTTTATTTGTTGACTATGCAACATATTCTATACAACCATGCTCCATACTTTATTAAACAATATGGATCTCTATCTATCTGGTCAACCCAAGGTATGGAAAAATCACATTATTGATGCCAGGAGGCATATTCCACGGTGGATTCCGTGCCACGGTGGATTCCGTGAGGTTTTACTGTGGATTCCGTGAGGTTTTACGGTGGATTCCGTAAACTTAGATGACCGGGGCTCATACACAAAGAGGATTCTTTGTGCGAGAAGTTGATGGGGACGCCTGTCCTTTTCGGGCGTTTCATTAATTTAGTGTGTACGTGGGTGATTCCATAGCGGGTGATTCCGCAAAATGCATATTAAATTAATAAACGTTTATGAGTTTAGAGTGCGCACTCGTAATAAATTAAGGTTAGGATTTATTTCTAACCAGTTGATTTATTTATGTAGCTGAAGACTGCTAGGTATTCACTTTTGTCGGTTTAATTGTATTATTTTACTAACAATTGTGAATGCTTTAGTTGATGTGTAGAGATAGCAGCAATGGCGGAGGAAAGCATTGGAGTCTAGCGAATATTCGACCTTTGGATTATATTTTGATAGGCGCCACGCCTATATTTTGTTATGTCTATTGAGACATTGATTATTGATTATTATTTTGTATGCGCCTATGGGCACGGATATGTTATTTCTATTTGGACATTGAGATTGGGCGTGCCAGACTCTATGGGCACCGTCCATTAGCTTTATTTTCCTATTTTTGTAGAAAGCAAACTCAAAGCTAAAAGCTTGTCATATTTTTGTAAATTGGGCTATTATTGAGCATGAAGATTGAAATATACATAAAATACATGCTTTGTGAAGCGCTCACACAAGGCATGGGGGAGATTGAACCCAATTTGTCTCTTGCCTCTTGTTGTGCATGCTTTTACATGGTTTTTTGTGCAAAAAGGTAGAGTTCATTGTTCTTGGGGACCTTCTGGGATTCACTACGTGAGCATTCTGCGACCGATCTGCGCACCAATGGTATCAGAGCGGAGCAGAGATCAAGAGCTTCCAATCGCTACCAATCTCGGGCGAAGGCGGAGCTCCAGGAACGAACGGGCTCTACAGTCAATCTCATCGCGAACCGTCGATATAGGCAGACTTCTGGCGATCAAGAACCCCTGTTTCTACTGTCAGATCGCGAAGGACCAGGCTCTACCACGTATTTATCTCCTTCATCAAGTCGTTGAAAACCAGAGGTAAGCTTCATTAATTTTATCATTACTTCTTTGAAAAAGCTTAAGAGAAAGCTTAGGAAGCTTAATAAGCTTCAACGATTCACATCGAGGTCTCAGAAGACCTTCCGAATTTTCCGCGCGGCCAAAAAACGCCCCCCCCCACGAAATTTCACGCCGCCTGTTACTCCTCCATTAAGCTTATTAAGCTTAAGCTCAATCACTTAAGCTTAAGTCATTAAGCTCTCATCAAATCACACAGGGCAGACAAGTCCATAAACTTCAGGTCTTGCACTGCAAAAGTCAAGTTCAGCAAGTCAAGTGGAATCAAGTTCTGTAAGTTCTGCAAGTCGGCCTAAGTTCAGCAAGTCAGCAACCCTGTAAGTCTGCTAAGTCTACAACTCTGCAAGTCAGATTAGTCAACTGGAGTCAGAACTGACTAGTGCTCAAAACTCCTAGAAGGCTTGTTTCTATGCAAAAACTCTGAACTGGAAAGTTGTTCGTGGCAAGGTGTTCTACCTATCTACAAATTCGTTGAAGTATTTTCAGCAAACAGAGACAGAAATATTGCAGATTTTCTAAAAATTGAGAAAGAAATACCCAAAAATACATAGCCTTGTAACCCCGAATTTGAGCTACGCTCATCCCGCTAACCTGATTTTGAGTGAGAAAGGTTTATTGAGTTTTACAAGATGACGACTCCACATATGGATGATCCTATGGCTGAAGACGACTTACCTGAGCCTACCATGGAACAAAAGCTGGATCTAATCATGCTGCAATTGGAAGAAGAGCGAAGGGCTAGGCAAGCACTGCAAGCGCAATTGACAAAACTACAAAGAGCGTCTACCGACAAAGAAGAACCTCAAGCTGAAGATTTGATTCGACGTACCATCGACGCCACTCTTGAAGCACAAACCATTCGCAAGGAATCCAAGATAAGTAAATGAAGTTTCAAATTTCGCACTTTCAATGGCATACGAGAAGGAAAGACTGTTTTATCATTCATTAGCCAGTTTGATGACTATTTCCATGAGGAAACTTATCCCGAAGAAGATAAAATCAAGTGTGTTACTAATCATCTGATAGACAGAGCATCACTATGGTGGACTGTAGTCCGCAAGAGCATAGAATGTCCTGCTACTTGGGAAGATTTCAAGAAGAAGTTCATGCAGAATTTCCTTCCACCGCAATTTCATGAGAAGGCTATCAAGCAATGGGATTTACTTCAACAACGAGATCATGAGCCTATTCCACAGTATACAGAGCGTTTTTGGAATGCACTCCTACAGCTACGCATGCTTGAAGACGTACCAGAGACGACACATAAGTGGAAGTATATGTCTGGACTTCTTGGACATTACTACGCTGAAGTGAACATGTTCAAGCCTGCTACCCTTGAAGACGCCATCTCCTTAGCTCACGACACTGAAGATAAGTTACGCGGAAGAGACAGATGACCACAGCAATTCCAAGCCAACGGTAATTATGGATCTAAACAATTCAATTCCAATTTTAGAAGGTTTAATCCAGGTCGTTTCTCATCACCATCTTTCCGCAAGAATTGGCCTAAACCACCTGCACTACCATCCACTGTCAATCCAAATCCAAAGCCTATTCCACAAGCAAATCCAAATGTACCCAGACTTCCAGCTGTTGCAAATAATGTAACCAAAGCCAAGCCAATAGTATGCTATAAGTGTCACCAGCCAGGGCATCTCGCAGCAAATTGTCATTCAAAGAAGCCACCAGCACATATCAACTATCTTGGAGCCATGGACGAAGACGAGCATGAGGATATGCCAGATTTCACTGAAGATGAGGATGATCCTACTACTACTTCCGACACTTTACCAGGTATGCCTACTCCACATTCATTGTTGACTATGAAATGTTTGGTGCATGGAAAGGAAAGGACTATCTTGCATGATGTCGATAGTACTCATGACTTTATTTCAGCAAAATTGGTAAAGGAATTGAAATTACATACAGTACCTACGCATTATCGCATAAAAGCTGCATTTTTAGGCACTAGGTACAATGGCACACAAGAAGTACAAGATTTAGAAATTCAAATTGGTGCATACATTGAAAGAAGAAATTTCTTAGTTGTCCCATTACAGTCAAGCGACATTATTTTAGGAATGCCTTGGAGACACCAGCATAATCCAAATATAGATTATTCCACACACACAATGAATATTAATTTTCAAGGAAAATCTATTACATTATATGGTATGTATGCATCTCATATTTTTCCACTGCTTTCGCATACTCAAGCAAAACGTGCACTACGCAAGAATACTAAATCATATCTCATTTGGGTGAATGAATTGCATGCAAAGGAAAATCATATGCACCCTAGGCATAAGGAATTTCTTGCATATTTTAAGGACTGTTTTGCAGAAGACCTACCACCAGGTTTACCTCCTTCACGTCCAGAAGACCATAAGATTGATTTAATTCCTGGCACACAACCACCTTGCAAAGCACCATATAGGCACAATCAAATAGAGCAAAAAGAAATCCAGAGTCAAGTTGAAGAATTACTAAATAGAGGCTTAATTCGACCTAGCAGTTCTCCATTCGGTGCACCTGTACTCTTAGTCAAGAAAAAGAATAATACCTATCGTATGTGTATTGACTACCGAGCATTAAATAAGATCATTGTAAAGAATAGGTATCCTATACCTAGAGTTGATGACCTTATGGACAAACTGCAAGGATCTTCTATATTTAGTAAAATTGACCTTAAGTCTGGATATTATCAGGTGAGGCTAGATAGATCCGACATATTTAAGACTGCATTCAGAACACAATTTGGCCATTACGAATTCTTAGTCATGCCATTTGGATTGACTAATGCACCTGCTACTTTCAGTAGAATGATGAACCGTATCTTTCTGAAATATCAGTATTGTGTGATTGTTTTCTTTGATGATATTTTGGTGTTTAGTCAAAGTGAAAAAGAGCATTATGAGCATTTATCATTAGTTTTTCAATTACTGAAAGAAAATCAATTGTTTGCAAATCCTGAAAAGAGTGAATTCTTTAAGACAGAAATAGAATATTTAGGTCATATTATATCAAAAGAAGGAATTAAAGTTGATCCTAAGAAAATTGATGCAATATTGCATTGGCCTATTCCTAAAAATGTACATGAATTACGCTCATTCCTTGGTCTTGCTAGTTTCTATAGGAAGTTTGTACGTAATTTTTCATTACTTGCTTTACCATTAACAAAACTTCTTAAGAAAGGAATTGTTTATCAATGGACTGAAAATCAGCAGAAATCCTTTGATTTACTGAAACGTGCATTAACTAATGCCCCTGTTCTACAATTGCCTGCCTTTAATAGACCATTCTTCCTAGTTGTGACTGATGCTAGCGGATCAAGAATAGGAGCCGTACTAATGCAAGACAACCATCCAATAGCATATTCTAGTTCTAAGCTGAAACCCTCTGAGCTGAAATATTCCACTTATGACAAAGAACTATTAGCAGTTGTACAAGCATTAAAACAGTGGAAGCATTATTTAATGGGTTCAAAATTCATGATAAAGACCGACCAGCAAAGCATTAGACATCTACTTAGCCAACCCCAAATTTCTGACCGTCATATCAAATGGGCTTCCTTCATTCAAAGTTTTCATCCTATCATTCAATACCAACCTGGAAAAGAAAATGTAGTTGCTGATGCATTGAGTAGAAGACCTACAATTCATAATATTTCTATCATATCTTTTGATTCTTTGATTGCTATGAAAGATACATATCACCAGGATATTACTTTTCATTCTAATTGGCAAAAATTAGTTCAAAATAATTTCATTCCTGTTGATTCATTGTCATATAATGATGGATTTATGTTCTTTGAAAAGAGACTGTGTGTTACTATTCCATTCCGCTCTTTTGTTTTGAATGAAATTCATTGTCCCCCATATCAAGGTCATAGAGGTATCATTTCTACATTACGCATGTTAACTGAAGATTTTTATTGGCCGCATATGGATGCAGATGTATCTAATTTTGTTTCTGAATGTTTGATTTGTCAAAGAATAAAGAGACATCATGGTAAACAGTATGGATTACTAATGCCTTTGTCTATTCCATCTAAACCTTGGGAACATATATCTATGGATTTCATTACTGGTTTACCAAATACTAAATCTAACCATGACATGATTTGGACAATTGTAGATAGATTTAGTAAGCAAGCATATTTCATTGCATGTAAGAAAACTTTAACAGCATCACAAGCAGCACAATTATTTTCGAAAACTGTTTTTACTAACCATGGATTGCCAAAAGTGATTATTTTAGATCGTGATTCTAGATTTTGTAATAATTTTTGGATAACACTGTTTGCAAATCTAGGCACAAAGATTGATTTCTCATCTGCATTTCATCCAGAAACAAATGGACAAATAGAAGCCACAAATAGTACCATTCTAGATCTTTTACGTGCATATACTATCTCTAAACCTCAGACATGGGATACTCATTTGCATTTATTACAGTTTGCATACAACAATACACCGCACACATCTACAAAGAAAGCACCTTTTGAAGTCATTTATGGATATAGATTAACTACACCTGTTGCATCTTTGTCTAATAGAATTCAAAGTGCTGATGATATTGCTACTATGCATAACAGTATTTTTGATGAGGTTAAGGATATGATTGCTAAAGCCCAACAATCATATACCAAACAAGCCAACAAGAAAAGACAAGCCATGAATTTCAAAGTTGATGATTATGTTTGGCTTAGAATAGAAAAGCGTAGACTGCAAAGTGTAGATAGACATCTAGTTGTCAAATTAGCTCCTAGATTTTATGGACCATTTAGAATCATTCGTAAGATTAATGACAATGCATTCAAGTTAGAATTGCCATCTCATTGGAAAATTCATAGTACATTTCACATTAGTTTATTGAGACCATTTAGAGGCCAATTACCTATCCACCCTGTTTATGAAAACCCACATTTATTAGAGGAAGAGACTGAAATACTTGAACCAGAAGCCATCATAGACACTGACTATATGACCACTAGAACTGGCCGAAGGTATTCTAGATATCTAGTAAAATTTAAGAACCATCCTGTAGAGGAAGCACAATGGATGCACGCTAGAGACTTAAATGCTTTCCCCACTCTCTTAGCTCCACATTGAGCTAATAGCAATTGAGGTCAATTGCTATCCCACCCCGGGGGTATGATGCCAGGAGGCATATTCCACGGTGGATTCCGTGAGGTTTTACGGTGGATTCCGTAAACTTAGATGACCGGGGCTCATACACAAAGAGGATTCTTTGTGCGAGAAGTTGATGGGGACGCATGTCCTTTTCGGGCGTTTCATTAATTTAGTGTGTACGTGGGTGATTCCATAGCGGGTGATTCCGCAAAATGCATATTAAATTAATAAACGTTTATGAGTTTAGAGTGCGCACTCGTAATAAATTAAGGTTAGGATTTATTTCTAACCAGTTGATTTATTTATGTAGCTGAAGACTGCTAGGTATTCACTTTTGTCGGTTTAATTGTATTATTTTACTAACAATTGTGAATGCTTCAGTTGATGTGTAGAGATAGCAGCAGTGGCGGAGGAAAGCATTGGAGTCTAGCGAATATTCGACCTTTGGATTATATTTTGATAGGCGCCACGCCTATATTTTGTTATGTCTATTGAGACATTGATTAGTGATTATTATTTTGTATGCGCCTATGGGCACAGATATGTTATTTCTATTTGGACATTGAGATTGGGCGTGCCAGACTCTATGGGCACCGTCTATTAGCTTTATTTTCCTATTTTTGTAGAAAGCAAACTCAAAAGCTAAAAGCTTGTCATATTTTTGTAAATTGGGCTATTATTGAGCATGAAGATTGAAATATACATAAAATACATGCTTTGTGAAGCGCTCACACAAGGCATGGGGGAGATTGAACCCAATTTGTCTCTTGCCTCTTGTCGTGCATGCTTTTACATGGTTTTTTGTGCAAAAAGGTAGAGTTCATTGTTCTTGGGGACCTTCTGGGATTCACTACGTGAGCATTCTGCGACCGATCTGCGCACCAATTATCAAGCAAGAACAAAATATTTCAGACACATAAGACATGGAGGTGGAAGACACAAAGCCAACAGTTTATTAGAGGTCTTTCAATGGTTCTATCGAAAAATTTGGCATAAATTCAAGCTTAAAGATACATTCACATCAAGCAATACGTCATCTTTAGCAAGGACTATACAAATTGTTACCCAAATAAGAAAAGATAGATATTTCAATTCTTGCGCAAAGCAAGGATTTACAGAATGGTTACAAACCAAACAAAGAGTTGGGAAAAGATGGGTTTCAAGAAACTCTTAATCTTTGGCATCTTCTAGTCTGATTGTGTTGCAGAAGAGTCCTTAGTTTCAGGCACCTCAACAGGGCCTTCAGAGGAGTCCTTGGTTTCAGGTAGCTCGACAGGGCCTCTAGAGGAATCTTTTGTTTCATCCCACTTAATAAGACCTCTGTATTTCAAAAACTCATATTTCCCATAGCCTGGAAGAAGCTTCAAATTCTTACTATCTCCTACATAAGAGAGCAAATAGGAGCCAAGAAATCCAAAATATCCAGCTCTAGATCCACTGTATCCAGGCATGAAGCCAAAAACTCTTATGGCTTCTTCCTTCTCCACCAAAATGATATTGTCCAAACCTCTGCTGAAAACTTGAGATCCAATTACCTTTGAGATAGCTCTCAAAGCCATCATTGGTAGACTTGGAGATCTTGACAATCTACTATGATATATTACAATTGTTTGATTGTTTAAGTTTCCAATATAATGGCCAAGGCTTTGATTTTTTCCAAGCTTCATTGGCCTAGAGCCCTTGGCCCTTCCAAGAAAGTTGTCCAGATCTTCAATCTCAATCTATAGAACAAACCACAACAGTACAAGATATAAGATATTTATCTATAATGCATAATAAAGTCTAACATAAACTCAATGGGTAACTTCGAATTATATTTCATACCTTAGGGTGTTCGTCTCCTTCAAGAAGACTATCATCATAAAGATTTATTGAACTCTTGGGCTTCTCATCTAATGGAGACTTCAATCTCTCTTCATACCCTACATCATCAATATGAAGTTTCTTCTGGACCTGCAAGAACTCTTCTTCTGTAGGTAACCCCCTCTTTTCATATTCTATGATCTGATTAATACATGTATGTAAGGCTATAGAGCTATCTTGGAAATTCTCTCCCTCAACATCAAGACTTGCTAGTGGTTCTTGTTCATAACCTATAAAATTCATGTCAATTTTGCCCCAACCTGCAAGGATTGCTAAGCAATAATCTTCTGTAAGATCAAAAAGATGTTGAATATCATTTAGCAACACATATCTCTTCTTGTTGATAAGATAAGTGAGAAATGTTGGAACACAGGCAAGAGGACCTTCTTCATCAACCTGTGCACTTGGCTTGATCTCCTTTTCTTCCACCATTGTGATATTGTCACTCTTGAATAAACCTACATCAAAACCTTGGACAAGTTGATTCTCAACATCTTCTTGGAACATCTCCTCCTTCTCTTCGGCCTCCTTATCCATACTTGCAATATCCTCTAGCTTTCTCTGTTGGTCTATATCTGGAGAAGAATTTTCCATGTACTGAAGATACACAATAAATCCAATGTCCTTGTGGATCAGAAGGCATTGGTGTTGATACCTGTGGAAAGGGCAACATGTTTCTCTCTTTCTGAATTCCTCATCAATGAGATTGAACCTGCCTAGCAAAGTTGACCTGGATGTACTGGTGGCTCCCATGACATCACTATAATGAACAAATCCATTGACTTTCAAACCTTGCACATGTCTATCATAAAAACATTTGTACTCCTTAAGTTTATCTTCAAGATCCTCCAATAACTCCTTCAAATCAAAAGGAACATTGAAAATTTCCCTGATATAGCCAAACTTGGAAGAATTTCCAGTGGTGTGTAAGAAATCAAAGAGCCTATCATCAGATGTCTCAATTATCTCCTCCTCATCCATTCCTTCTAGAGATAGCTTCCTCTTTGTCATCTTGACCAGGAAAATATTTATCCCTGAAAAAAAAGCAGAATAGAACCAATATCCAATAAAACAAGATGGAACCATGGAAAGAGGCCCCAAAATTGATTTTCCAAGACAAAAAAATCAAAAAATGAGAAAAAAATTTAGTTGACCGGTGAAACGCGAAAATTCAAGTGTCCAAGGCAAATGCCTGTGAAGAAATCGCGTTTCACCAGACACTACATTGAAGACAAAAATTATTCCAATATCTCGCTGGTGAAACGCGATACTTAGCAAAATATCACTAACAGGGACATTATTTCGCGTTTCACCGGTCAAAAGATGCAAAACAAGAAGAAAAACATGAACTATAAATTAATTCTATTGAAACACAGAAATTAATGATAAAATCCTTTCTGGAAAAGCTATGCTGCTTTCAAAAGATACAAAGCATATAACATCTGTAATTATTCAAGTGTTATAAAAATTTATTTCTATATTAATCAAATTTATTTTGTTAAAATACTTGTAATAAAAAAAATTTGTTACCTATCAAAGATTGTTGAACTACTCTCCACACAGGAAGCAAGGACCTTGAAGGGAAGTCGAGACGAAATTTCGGCAGAAAAGAAGACAATGTCGGAGAAATGGCTTTGAAATGCTTTTATATTGACCGTTAAGCATGTGGTGATAGTTCCAACGAAAAAGTTTGTGTAATAATGGAAAACACGTGTACACGTGTCTCACTTAACACACTGTATCAAACTCCTCAGAAGACGTGCGCACTCTCTTTTTCCAAAAATAAGTCACACGTGTGTTACATAACCCTTTTCCAAGTAAAAAAAAAAATTCCGGTAAGCGAGAGTACGTCACACGTGTGTTATTAACACTTTGCCAAGAACGTTGAGTCCATGCAAATTCACCGCCTTCGCCTTTCATCGCATTTCATCGCTACTCCACCTTTACCTTTGGTGTTCCTTCCAATTTCCAAGCATTTCACTGCTTCCCCAATAAAGGAAACCTTCGAGCATATTGTCGTCTTTAGGCTGAGATTGTGAAGAACAAGCTAAAAAGAAGGTATGGTTTCTGCATCTTGCTTTTCAATAACAGGCTCCATTCAATGCATTCTTTTGATACTTTTCATTAATCCTTTATGTTATTATGAGCTTATGACCACTACAAAAGATTTTTTTCCACAGTAGGAGCATTCCTTAATGTTGTGGAGATTTAAGGAAATCTTCAAACTTCTTCCCTAATTCTGTGGATATTTTATGTAATCTTAAAAGCTTTCCTTAGATCAAAGCTCTTTTTTCTTGGTTTTGTCGATTTTAATGCTATTCATGAGTTGTCCAGTTCAATTAATTAAAATATTTGTGATATTAGCGAGAGCTTGGGAAAATATCTTAGAGATTCGAGATTAAATTTTTTCCTAGGCTAAATTACTTATCATGCAATCCATCAAGTGTGCAGGATACAATATACTTTCAGTGTGGGAAATACATATCTATTATTTTCATGAAAGGAGAGTCGACAATACCTTGGAATCTTATATACCACTTATGCTATGCACAAATTTGTCACATAGCATCTAGATGCAATTTACTTCTCAAGATGCCCGCACTTTGCAACTCTATCTTTTGAATGTATGAGATGAAACCTATCCCTTTCCATGACCTATTCTCGTGCGGCATCTACTATATCTCATGCGCGAATCAAAATAAGAACCTTATTAATTTGGAAATTTATTACTTATGTTAGGTATCACAATTGGATTGGCAGTGGTGCCCTTGCTCGAGGCTTCGTTGCTCATTGTGGGGTTGCCATCCGCGTGTGACATTTTTCACTTGGGGGCCATTCTCAATCTTTGTCTCCCTTATTCGTGAATCGCACAAGACTTCTGCACCTTGTACTCGTTTAGAGGGGGCCAATTAGGGAGAGAATTAAGCTTGTTGTTGAAGGATAATCTTGCAAAAACGAGGTATGGGTTCGTGGGCAACGAGGAAAGAAAGAATGCATGTGGACACCCTCTACAGAGAGGGGAAAAGAAGGAGGTCCTTCAAAAGGCTCTCTCCCTCCCTCCCTCTCTCTCTCTTTCTATCTCCCTCTTCTTCTTCTTCTTCTTCTTCTTCTTCTTCTTCTTCTTCTTCTTCTTCTTCTCTCTCTCACCCTCTCCCCCCTCTCTCTCTCTCTCTCTCTCTCTCTCTCTCTCTCACCCTCTCTCTCTCTCTCTTTCTCACAGCCCATGCAGTAGCAGGTTGAGGCCCTCCTATCCCCTTGCAATGGGGGGGTTTATAGGGGTGGAAGGTTGTTATTATTAGGGAGGGGGAGGTGAAGTGGAGTCATGGGGTAGTGCAGGGAGTGTGCTGCAGTGGACTGGTTGAGGTGGCTTGGAGGGGTGGTAGGCATGTGCCCCCCCCCTTTGTCGACATCGCCATCATCCTCATCATCCTCGTAATCATCATCATGTCCACATTGTCTTTTCTCTTCTTGTCGATGCCATCACCATGCCGTCTCCCTCTTCCTGTGGACGATGATAGAGGGGGGAGGAAAATGATAAAAATTTAAAAAAAATTATAGGGGGGAGGGGTTTTCTATGCGGAGTGGAACATTACAAGCGGTCCATCGAGGGGCGATGAATTTAAGCGATGCCACCCGGTGCTCCCATGGAATGTTACATGGTTTCTCGTCTAGGGTTTCTTGAGTCCACCTAGCAAGGAAACGTTCTTGGCCAAACCCACTAGGATTGACCTAGAATTTGAGTTCCTAGTGGTGAAGGTCTCATGAAGAATTCTAGCATTGGGTCCTGGTCATTTTGCTTTTCGCAAAGATACCCAATCCGAAGCAGATCCATGCTGCACTTGGTTCAAAGAGAATGGGAAATGAAAGGGATGTAATGCTCAACCTCTCTGCCAATAGGGAATAGTCCCATTCGAATCTCCTAAAATGGTATGAATCAGGGTCTAACCTAACAATACCTAAAGTTCAAATGACAGTAAAACCTTGTGAGAAGCCTCCCAGTTCTCTGGAACCACCCTACCATAGGACAAACCTATCGGGGTTCCACCCACTCGCTTCCCTCAATAGGCATTCTTTAGTTATTTAATTAGGTCCTATCACATTTATGAGTGACATTTAAAAAAATATTCCTTAAATAAGCCTTTAGGGAACATGGTTTGTTCGCGTAATTTATAACACAGACACGAATACAAAGCAAGCAATCCTTTGACAAATAAGTTCCTTAACTTATCTTCAAGTTAATATTGGTCTCCTGCCTATATAGGAGAAATTATGTATCCCTTTTGCCACCCTACAAAAGTAACTCATACAAATCACATGGCACCACAAATTCCATCACTTATCTAGAATAGGGTCTTCAATGCCACAGCCGTTGGGCTCATGGAGGTCTTCAACTCCATTTCGGACTAGGCAAGGGGTGTCCCTGCACTTGACCCTAAGTGGCCTAGGAGTGAAACACAATTTCTATGGTTGGCCTTTTCACCACTCAAACTTTAGCTCGTGAATTGACTAGTGCCCTCTCTGGTTGAAGCGCAGTGTGACCTTGGAGATGATCCACCCGCAAAAAATATCATTTGCTTAATTTATCCAATTAAGAATCAAGCACAATCAAGGAAATTAGCCCTAATATCATATTCCAACAAAACATTCCTTTATCTCCATGGCAACTTGTCATCACAAACCCTTGCTATGCATTTACCATCAATCACAAGCACTTGTAATAATCATCCAAACCACAATGCAACAAATAGTTGAATGTAAAAGCATTTAGGGTGTTTCTTGATCAACCAATTGTATTCTTCCCAAACAATGCAAGAATAGACACGATAACATTTCCATCGCATATTTTCTCTCCCCCCTAGGATCTAAGTGATTCTATGAAAAATTTATTTAACACTCCCTTCCTTTGGCTAGGGCATATTCTAAGATGTCAAACATTGTACAAGACGTAAGTTCTATAGATCACTTACATTGATCAATAACCCAACCTTTTTCCCAAACAAGTAAAAAGTATCGGTCTTCTCTTTTACTTATGGTTTCTTATCCCTAGAGCTCTCCACTTGCCTTTGAGGCTTGGAATCATTGTTTGTATGTAGCCCAAACCCCGAATATGATAGATAAACATAGTAGCCATCATACGGATCTCAAGGCATCTTAGTTTTAACCCTTATGTACTAACTATGCACATCCTCAAGAAGGTCTAGAGCTTTGAAAATGAATTTCCTTAGGCTAAATCGCTTACCATGCCATCCGCCAAGCGTGCAAGCTACAACATACCTTCGGTGTGGTGGAAACTTACCTACTCTTGCGAGGATGGGAAGATGGCAATGCTTGAAGCCTTATATGCTATTTGTGAGTTTATTGCATGGCATCTAAATGCAATTAACTTCTCTTGATATATGCATTTGAGAACTCAATTCTTCGAATAATTGAGACGAAGTTTATATTTTTTAATGAACTATTCTGACATGGTATAGTTTGGGTCTAATGCATCTCATGCGGGAATCAAAGCAAGCACCTGTTAATTTGGAAATACATTATGTATGACCGGTATCGTAGCTGGATTGGTAGTGATGCCCTCGCCCGAGGTTTTGTTGTGGATTATGGGATTTTTGCATGCATTGGACATTCTTTGCTTGGGGGCCACTCACACGAATGTCTTTTTCTTCTGTGCGCAATTCCCACGAGATTTCCAACAATCTCCTTTTCAAATTGCGGGGCCAATCGGGGAGAAAGTTAAGCTTGCGGGGTGGAGATTAATCTTGTGGAGAAGGGAATAACTCGGGAAATAAGAAGAGGAAAAACAAGTGTGGCCACCCTCTTAAGAGGGGAAAAAAAGGATCTTGGAATATTCCTTCTCTCTCTCTCACCCTCTCTCTCCCTCTTCCTCTCTCTCTCTCTCTCTCTCTCTCTCTCTCTCTCTCTCTCTCTCTCTCTCTCTCTCTCTCTCTCTCTCTCTCTCTCTCTCTCTCTCTCCAGTGTGCCATTCAAGGCCTCCTCTACATTGCTATTGGGGGGTTTTTATAATGGGGAAGGTGGGCATTATTGAGGGAGGGGGAGAGGTAGCACACGTGTGCTTCTCCCCCCCATCAACTTCATTGACACCATAGTTACCATCCGCATTGTGATCGTCGTCCTCCTCCTCATTATCATGATCATCATTGTGGTTATTGTCCACATCATCTCCCTCTTGTTTGCGGTCTCATACTTCATCTCCCTCTCCCTCCACCAGCTCTGTCGGCAATGACAGGGGGCATAAAAAATTTCAATTGTTAAAAAGAGGGGGTTTCTATGGGTTGCGGACAGGGAGAATATTACATCCTCTCCCCCTTAGAGAACTTGAGAGGTCCTCATCTCAGAAGAACTGGGGAAGACAAGCATTAATTAGGCTTAAGGCCTATGGGTTAGGATCCAACATGCATCTGCTTCACTACTCCTAATGACTCAAGTAGTGCAACTCATATTACTCGGGTTAACTGTAGTTACAAGATTAAGATTTATTCCAATACAAGTTGTATCAAATGTCGATAAAATTTCTAGGATTTCTAATCATCTTGAAGAGGTGTAGTAGGTTCTAGGTCTCTGTCTTTGTCTGATTCCTCTATATATCCATAGATTGCGCCTATGTAGCTTCATTTCCTTAGAGGTTAAATGTTTTCTAGACAGAGGGACGTCTTCTTGGGCGTGCCCTAGTTCATTGTAGTGGAAGCATTGACGGTAGGGACATCTCCTACAGATGTGCCCTATCACTTTGCACGTGTGACATCTCTTGTCCTGATCTCGGGAATCATCTTTGTCACTATTGCCCTGTTTAGTTTCTTGCATGATTGGCTTTGCTCAAACTAATGTATCTTGCAAGTCTGTTGGAAAAACTTGGATACTTGTTGCACAATATCCATAGGTGGTGCGTATTTTAGTAAGGTTACAAACTTTGAGTAGTAGGCTTCCAAGGTTAAGTCTAGCTGCTCGAGCTTGAAGAATTCATTTATCCTCAAGGTCTAGTAGGTTGGAGGAAGGTATTGTCTGCCTATAACATCTTTCAGATAAGCCTAAACGACTTCAGAAATACCTTGATCTTTTCACCATTGCTTCCACCATATTCGAGCCTAGCCAATTAACTTAAGTTTGGCTATCATTGCTTGATTGGAAAAATGGGTTCCTGAAGTGGAGAAATAATCATCCATCAACTCAATCCATATCTCCACCTCTGCTGCGATGTCTATTCCTACTCCACCAAACTTGGGTGCCTTAATTTGGTTGAGAAGGAATTTCTTCTCTTGCATGTCAGCATTCATGGGTGCAAAATGGCAATCATGACATAATATTTGGGTTATTCCATCTAGGATATGTCTACAAACCATACATTAATCAATCACATATCATTACAAAATTTTGCTCTGATACCAACTCTAATGTTCCCCCACCTATCGGCTATCCAAGCACGTTTTTAGCGGTCTATCAAGAGATGAATCTAAGCGATGTCGCCCGTATTGGAAGAGAGGAGAGAGACAATGTGGAGTAGAAGTTGAGCCTCAGCTCATTGTTGTTCTTCTTCCATTATCTTCATCATACTCACTGAAAGAGACTTACACACATAGGTATGACAAACCAAGACTAACTATGGTTAAGTAACTGACTACACTGACTTTTTGAATATTACACACGTATACAGTTGTATCCAGCTAATGTTGGTCACACACATAAAGATAGACTGATGGAAGAGTAATGGGAGCTTGATATTCTAACAGGCCCCCTCAAGCTCAAACCGTGTTGTAAACTCCAAGTAGTTGTCTGAAGTATATGAACAGTATATTGGGTGTCATCCCTAGTACAATCATGTCCATGCAAACCTACAACCATCTCATCAAACCATTCTCCATGGGGTGTCATATGATTTGAAGCCCCTGAATCAATGTACCATCTCTCATCTCTATTATGTCTAGATGCATTCTTAGAAACGTGCTACATGGCAAACAACCTATCACCCCGATCATCAAGAACTCCGCTAGATGAAGCATAATTTCCATGATGTCTACCCTTGGCTTTCATGTTAGCTTGCTTCTTATGACAATCTTTGGCTATATGCCTATATCTATCACAATAGTGACAATCCTTTTCCATGTTGGACTGATCATTTGACTGCCAAGATCCTCCTTTGCCTTTAGGGAATCTCCCCCTGCCTTGAAAACTGCCAGATCCATGCTGGCCTCGTGTATTCATGCCATGCCAGGCATTTTGGTGTTGCTGTCTATAAGTGTTTCAAGTTTCTCCTCGACCTCAAAAAGAGCCACGGCCTCTACCGCCTTTGCCACACTGGCTAGAATAAAGAACAATGTCTGTGCTTTGAGACGTACTAGAACCTGTGTTCAGCACAAGCTTAACTTCCTCATGCAGCAACAAAGCAATCAACTCATCCCAATCATGGGATTCAACTCTCACAGAGATAGACGTATCAAATGCTTTATACTCTTTGGCAAGTCTATTCAATGTCATTGCAATCATATCATCCTCAGACATTGAAGATCTAATGGTGGCAAGCTGATCCGCTATGTTTTTTATCTCTATAGTGTAGGCCTGAATGCTTCTGCCATTCCTAGACATTTTATTGAACTATTGCTTCAGCTGAATCTTTCTTGCATGTGTTACTTTTCCATAATTTTTCATGAGTATATCCCATGCATCCTTTGGGGAATTGCATCTAGTAATTTGTATAACCATAGCATCAACCATAGCATCTGATATACATAAGGAAAACCAGTGTAACACCTTTTTGATCATTTGTCAGATTCCTTTCAGGCATTTCATGTTCAACCTCATCTCCTGTACATAAGTCTCAATAACCTCTGCCAACCAAAAAATTCTTCATACGGAACTTCCATAAAGCAAAATTTTTATTGTTGAGCTTTTCTCCTGTAATTTGAGTGATATTGTTAGTGCCTTGAGCATTTGCCATAGTTGCAGCTTAGGTATTTAGTAATGTATACTACTTGTAAGTATCTAACTCCTTTTCCTATAGTTCAGGACCAATTTCCTGCTATTCAAGATAGTTTCCTACAATTCAAGACAATTTTCTGCAATTCAGGGCAATTTCCTACAATAATTTTTGGCACCAAAGAAACAGGGTATTTCAGCCCTTTATAACCTCGGAAACATCCACAAGCATGTGGGATAACCTGTAGGTGTTTTAGTCAATATATAGACTCTGCAAACACTATATTTGTGTCTCATGTATTCTTATTGCAGTGAAGAGAATATGTAGTCTAAAACTTGCAACCTGACATTCAGGCACATTTCTATCATTTAGGAAATCCATTGATTTGAGATCCTGAGTGATAAATGATGCTATTTTCTTCAAGAGTGTAGAGAGGCGATGCCATATATTGCATTTACTGTAAGTGACCAGCCAAGTAGATGTCAAGGCATTTGTTTCATCTCCAAATTTCAATCCTCAGTTGCACCCAATGCTCCCTTTATTCTTCCAAGCATTCAACATACATATGTCAAGTCATACAAATGACAGGAGCTCCAAAATGACATGTAATGCTTCAATAAGAGACAATTCTTGTTGCCTACATTTAGTGACAGTTTCCAAACATTAAAAATTTCTAGATTTGAATATTGTTTAGCATAAAATCCGAGCTCCAATGCATGGCATCAAGTCCATATGACTTCCTAGCATATACCTCGATGCTTCAATGGTACTCCTGAACAAGTTTGAGAGCTCCAAACTCATGTTAGAGGTGCATACATGCTATAGGTTGTCTGTATACAGTAGACCACTGTTATTTCAGACTTGTAATTAGTTCTTCAAGCTCCTAGATGAGCTCTTAGTCAAGCAATGATGCTAACACTTTCTGTTTATTGTATTAAACATCTAGTTTGCATAGGTCTGTGCTGAATATCTCAACATCTATGAGGAATTTGAAAAAACTTTCTTCTGCAAACTTGTAGAGCACATTGAAATAGTCACAAACTAGAGAGCAGTTTTATAACTTTGTAGAAAAATGAGCTGCATGCATAGTCTCCTTTGATGACGTTTTCTTCAGATCTGATGTCTTGATGTCAAATGACCACTGCCAAGCCTTTAGGCTTTAGGCGTTCAGGCTCTGATACCATATTGTAAGAGAGGAAGAGAGAAGAGGAGAAAAAGTTGAGCCTTAGCTCATTGTTGTTCTTCCTCCATTATCTTCATCATACTTACTGAAAGAAACTTACACACATATGTATGACTAACCAAGACTAACTGTGGTTAAGTCATTGACTACACTGACTTATTGAATGTTAGAGAGGAAGAGAGAAGAGGAGAAAAAGTTGAGCCTTAGCTCATTGTTGTTCTTCCTCCATTATCTTCATCATACTCACTGAAAGAGACTTACACACATATGTATGACTAACCAAGACTAACTGTGGTTAAGTCATTGACTACACTGACTTATTGAATGTCACACATGTGTAAAGGTGTATCCAGTCACACAAATAAAGATAGACTGATTGAAGAGTAACGGGAGCTTGATATTCTAACAGCCCGGCACTCCCATGGAATGTTAGGGCATTTGTCACTGAGGGTTTCTCGAGTCCGCCTCACAAACAATCGCGGTCGAACCCACTAGGATCGACATGAGATTTGGGTTCCTGGTGGTCAAGGTCTCCTAACACCATCATTCTAGCATCTGGTCCTTGTCATTCTGCTTTTCGCAGAGATACCCAATCCGAAGCAGATCCATGCCCATTTGGCTCAAAGAGAATGGAAAATGAAAGGGATGTGTCACTCAACCTCTCTACCTGTAGGGAATAGTCTCATTTTGATCCCCTAAAACAACATGAATCGGGGTCTAACCTAACAATACCTAAAGGTCGAACAATGGTAAAATCTTGTGAGAAGCTTCCCTGTTCTCTTAGAGCACCCTACCATCGTAGGACAGACCTGTTGGGGTTCCGACCATTCTGCCCACCCACTTCCCTCAATATGCATTCTTTAGTTATTTAATTAGGTCCTATCACATTTATGAGTGATATTTAAAAACAACTTCCTTAATTAAGCCTTTAGGGAACACGATTCCTTCGCGTAATTTATAACAGAGACATGAATAGAGAGCAAGAAATCCTTTGACAAATAAGTTCCTTAACTTATCTTCAAGTTAAACTTTGTCTCTTGCCCATATAGGAGAAATTATGTATCCCTTCTGCCCTACAGAAGTAAGTCATCAAAATCACATTGTACCACAAATTCTATCCTTTATCTAGAATAGAATCTTCCAACACTACAGACATTGGGCTCAATCTTCAACTATGTTCCGGACTAGGCAAGGGGTGTCTAGAGCTCTACCTGACCCCAAGCGGCCTAGGAGTGAAACAAAATTTCCATGGTTGTGGCCTTTTCACCGACCTTCGGCTCGTGAATCGAGAAGTGCCCTCTTGGGTTGAAGCGTAGTGTGACCTTGGAGATGATCAAGCCGTGCAAAATATTCTTTGCTTAATTAATCCAGTTAAGAATCAAGCACAATCAAGGCAATCGGCCCTAATATCATCTTCCAAGAAAACATTCCTTTATCCCCATGGAAACTTGTCATCACAGACCCCTACCATGTATTTACCATCAATCACAAGCACTTGCAATAATCATCCAAACCATAATGCAACAAACAATTGAATGTAAAAACATTTAGGGTGTTGTTTTATCAACCAATTGTATTCTTCCCAAACAGTGCAAGAATAGATGTGATAACATTTCCATCGCATATTTTCTCTCCCCCTTGGGATCTAAGCGATTCTATGCAAAATTTACTTAACACTCCCTTCCTTTGGCTAGGGCATATGCTAAGGTTTCAAACATTGTACAAGGTGTAAGTTCTATAGATCACTTACATTGATTGATAACGCAACCTTTTTCTCAAACAAGTAAAAAGTATCGGTCTTCTCTTTGACTTAGGGTTTCTTATCCCTGGAGCTCTCCACTTGCCTTTGAGGCTTGGATTTGTTGTTTGTACGTAGCCCAAACCCCGAATATGATTGATAAACATAGTAGCTATCAGATGGATCTCAAGGCGTCTTAGTTTTAACCCTTACGATCATTGTTTGTACTAGCTACGTACATCCTCAAGATCCTAGTCTATTAAATATGAGTTATTAGTTCATGCTATTAGCAAGGGCTTGGGCAAAGGTCTTGGGCAAAGGTCTAGAGCTTCAAAAATGAAATTCCTTAGGTCAAATCGCTTACTGTGCCATCCATCAAGCATGCAAGCTACAATATACCTTTGGTGCGATGGAAACACACCTACTATTGCAAGGACGGGAAGACAAAATGCTTGAAGCCTTATATGTTGTTTATGAGTTTATCTCATGGCATCTAAATGCAATTAACTTCTCGTGATACATGCATTTGAGAACTCGATTCTTTGAATAATTGAGATGAAGTTTATCTCTTTGGATGAACTATTCTCATGTGGTATAGTTTGGGTCTAATGCATCTCATGCGGGAATCAAAGCAATCATATGTTAATTTGGAAATACATTACTTGTGACCAATATCGCAGTTGGATTGGTAGTGATGCCCTTGTCCGAGGTTTTGTTGCGGATTATGGGATTTCTGCATGCATTGGACATTCTTTGCTTAGGGGCCATTAAAAAATGTCTCTTTCTTCTATGCGCAATTCCCATGGGATTTTCAGCAATATCCTTCTCAAATAGCGGGGCCAATCGGGGAGAAAGTTAAGCTTGCGGGGTGGAGATTAATCTTGCAGGGAAGGGAATAACTCGAGAAAGAAGGAAAGGAAAACGCGTGTGGCCACCCTCTTAAGAGGGGAAAAAAGGACCTTGGAATATTCCTTCTCTCTCTCCCTCTTCCTCTCTGTCCCTTCCTCCCTCCCTCCCTCCCTCCCTCCCTCTCTCTCTCTCTCTCTCCAACATGCCATTCAAGGCCTCCTCTACATTGTGATTGGGAGGGGGAGAGAGGTAGCACACGTGTGCTCCTCCCCCCATCGACTTCATCCACCATCGACATTGTGATCGTCGTCATCGTCGTCCTCCTCATTGTTATCATCATCGTGGTTATCGTCCATGTCATCTCCCTCTCATTCGCCATCTCATACTTCATCTCCCCCTCCTTCTGCCAGCTGAGTGTCAACAGGGGAGGCGTAAAAAATTTTCACTTAATTTTAATTGTTAAAAAGGGGGGGTTTCCATGGGTCGTGGGTGGGGAGATAATTACATTCTACAATGAGTTCTTGTTTTCCCATAGTTCCATATGCACCATTTTAGATGATATAGCTATCAAATTCTCTCTTATAATTTTTTGTTCAAGAGCATGCCTTACATAATAGTTTTTAACTATTTGATCTTTTGTATAATGACTTCTAGAACCTGTTATGCAATTGTGTGATAGGATCATGAGCATCCTAGAGGGGCTATGGTCATGATTGCTCAACATAGCTTGTTATGGGTTTCAATGCCTCTTGCAAGGCATAACCATATTATTTTAGTTAGCCTCTCACACAAGGCGTAATATTGTTCTTTAGGTTAGAATCCATTAGTTCATGCTAGTTAACTGCATGTGGGTTCAAGACTTGACTATCCCACTCATGCATTGGGCTATGCCTAGTGTTCAGGCTTGAATCACACCTTATAACTTTAGTACTCATGTATGCATTATCATATGTTAAAAAACCCTTTACATTGAATAGAGGGTAGCTATCAAAATGTAGCCTTTAATATGCATCTATTGAAATCTATATTTTCATGTAATGAAAGCATGCAGGATAGTGTTTATTTTGGGTTGTTCAAATTACTTCTTGAATCTTTGTCTTTATTTCCTACAAGTTAAGTATTTTTTCTTCTCAAGGAGAGCACAATGACATATATGGAGCACATGAAGAATGATCACCATTAGTGGCCCATGCTTTCTACTTCCTAGGACTTGCTCCACCTCTAGAAACCATCATCTTTCTCTTCACCATACTTTGTATATTTCCCTTATAATATCACAAAAAATAGGAGACACATCATGGAACATAGAATATGAATTGAGCATCCTTTATCACGAGAGATCTGCTTCTGCATTCACTACAAACGAATCTTATATTTATGTATAAGAGGCTATATGAGAGATAGTTATAGATTAAGTGGTCAAGACTCTTGAAATAATAGAAGTGCATCCAAACATGCCAAATATGTTGAGCATGTGTGTCCAATAATAAATCCCCTGAGTCCAAGCCAAATGGTTGACATGGGAGCTTGCAGAGGTAAGTCATGATGTTCCTTAATAAAGATGAGCCTTTAATTCTACTTGGTATATGAAGTTTTTCTTCTAAAAGAATTTTATTCAATAAAGGATGTTACTATAGTTTGGAGGGATACATCACATTGTAGAGTCTTAATTGTGCATCACCATTTTGTATTGGCCATTAATTGCTTGCCATTACAAAAAATATCAAGATGATGATTGTACCAAAATTTGGAAGATTGATAATCAGTGTCACATTTTCATTGGACCTTCACCACTTTATCAAGAGCATTAGCTTTCATAAAAGTGGGGCCCATTTTGTGATGAGGTGCATTACTTTATTGCTTTTATTTTGAAGTGTTGTCAAGATAGCTCTTTAAAGAACCTCATTTTTGCAAAATATGTGTTCACCTAGCCCTTCAAGCAACCTTGCAACCATTTATTTGTTAGCAATTCTTGTTTATCATTTCATATGCTTGAGAATGTATTTCAAATATGGTATCTAGTTGTATGGGAGAATTAATAGTTGGAATGTTAACATTCTTGACTAATGCTATAGCCATTTGATAGATTGATTAGAAAATATTGTTTGGCTTCATTTCAATTGGTAGCTAGAGTTGTGTGGAGGTTGTCTAGCACTTGTTAAGGGCACCGTAGTAATGAGGCTAGTTTTCAAGTTGTGTATTACATGTTGTGAGTGCAATTTCAACCTATTTAGGTATAGGCTTTAACATTCTTTCTTTTGAGGTTGGCACAAGGTACAACTTTCTCAGGTTTGGATACATAAGAGATTTCCTATTTTGTAATCACAAGCTCAATGATTTTGGGTCTGTATTTCTAGATTGCTTGTTGACATATAGTCTCATTGACAAGAGGCTTAAGCTAGTAAGTCAAAGTATTGTGTCTATGTCATGGAATTGGTTGGAAGTGGTTATGGGGAGTGGTACATGATGCTCATTTTGGGATCCATGAATAGTGATTGCCCACATAGTAGCCTTAAGCAATCAATAGAGTATTGGGGACCTATGACATGGTAATGCAAGTTTTAGTGTTAGCCTATTTACATTCTTGGGGGGTTCGTTGTATATATATCCTCTACATCAAGTGCTTTCAAGGCCAATTTATAAATATCCTTATCTATGAAATTTCCTTGAATAAAACACAACCCTTTTCTATTCAATCTATAAATAATCCCTTTATATTGTACTCTTCTATATGTAAAAAATGGTATTTTATAAATATCTTAATTTGAATCCACATGATGCACACATATATTCATGAGTGACCTCCTTGAGTCTACATTATTTCCATAGCCTAAGGAATATCCTTGTGATTTCTTTTTGAAGTTTGACATGACTTCACATGCTTTCTAATAGGAAAGAGCTTCTCATCTTAGGTAACTACAAGATGTTGTAATCGACTTTTTTTTGCTTTGTAGACATAGGTGGTTGGGCCAGTTTAGTTAGTCATAGTCATTACTAAGACAACTCTCCCTTATTGAAAGTAGATATTTTGACACAGACAACTCAACACTATGTTTTGGGTTTGAAAGAGAATCCTAGTAGGATTTCTTGTTCCACATCTTCTTGTGGTGAGGAAGAATGTAAAAGATCATTGGGATTCATTTACTTTCAATAGTTAGCATTATTTACACTTACCCAATATGAATAATGTAAGCCTCCATACAGATTTAGCTTTGCAATATAGATGATACTAGTGAGGGGGCTAACTAGCTTGATCCCGAAATTTGTATAGCATAATATTGAAGTCCAATCCTTCATCAATGAGCGAATTGATTAGTACTCTCTTTAAGGTAAGGGGTTTGAGTCAAAGATAGAATGGTGGCGCAACCATAAGTTCTTCATCATTCAAGTCACTAATCACAATTGCTCATATTTTGATATTCTCTTGTAGGGATGTTTTGCTACCTTATTTTGCAAGGGAATTACTTGTACATGTTCATTATCAATGATATTTGCTAGATTCCACTACAAAGGATTTGAGCCACACATGGCCAAATTAACATATTTTTTTGAGCTAGGAAAAAAAGCTTATAAGCACGTCTATAATTGTGATTAAAATTTTTGTCAACATACTTCCATTTAGAAAAGTGCTTATTTCACATAATATAAGCACAAACTTTGAACTTTTATGAACATGCTTTGTTTGTAGATTTTGATAAGATAAATGCATAATAGATATGCTAAATACTTATTTAAAAACAAAGGGGGATGCAGGTTATAAATTGTAGCTCTAAGTAGTTTGTCAACTAGTAAACCCTTGGTTTTTAAAAAACCCTTTTTGGTAAAATACTTAGGCTTGGGCTGATAAAAATTTTTGACATTTTAGGGAGGAATTATAATGGTGTTTCCACAAATATGTAAGCCATAATGAACCTAAGGAACACAACTCCTACTCTAGGAGGATATGGATTACATTCTCATGGCTTGGCACACACACACACATATATATATATACACATACATACATACATACATACATACATGAAAGGGAGCGACAGCGGATCGAAGGTTGGACTCGAGAGCTATGGCAGGAGAGCAAGAGCAAGAAAGGGAGAGACTAGAAATGGGAACTCCAACAGTCACAATGTGTGACTGGGCCTTCCTTTATTCAAACTTCCACTAAAAGAATAAAGAATAAAGTGACAATGACGAGCGCCCGCCACCTGCAGTGTGCAGTGGCGGTGACTGTCAGTGTAGTAATACATGGGCGGCTAGGCAGAGGCGCCTTTACCCCCAACAACCTCCCACTTAAAGGCGAATCTGCCCCAGTGAGGAGTGAAAAGAAAAAGAAAAAAGACAGTACAACATGTACACATGTACAACAAGATGAGGAAAGACGTCATCTCATCCCATGCCCATCAACCTCCTAAGGAAGGCAAAGCACTCTGTAGAGAGGCTTTTCATGAGTAGATCTGCAGGATTCTGGTCAGTCGAGATCTTAACAAGATCAATAGATTTGTCCTCAACGACCCCACGTATGAAGTGATACCTCACCTCAATGTGTTTTGTCTTTGCATGGAAGACTGGATTCTTGGCTAACTGAATAGCACTCATAGAATCCGAATGCAGTGTAGGGATAACATCAATACCAAGGTCAGCAACTAAACGACCCAACCAAATGGCCTCCTTGCAAGCCTCAGTGGGGCTGCAACATACTCGGCCTCTGTAGTAGAAAGGGCCATACATTTCTGCACCTTGGACATCCAAGAAACAGCACCTCCAGCATAGTGAATACATAGCCGAAAGTGGACTTCCTAATATCTACATGTCCTGCATAATCAGAGTCAGTGTACCCCATGACTCATGTATCCTGGCTGCCATAGCATATGCACATATCTGCAGTGCCCTTCATGTACCTCATGATACCCTTCACAGCATCCCAATGCTTCTTGCCAGGTATAGCCATATAGTGTGCCACAACACCAACTGCAAAGGCAATATCTGGACGAGTGGCTATCATGGCATACATAAGACTGCCCACTACGGGTGCATAGGGAATCTTGGCCATCTCGACCCTCTGCTCATCTGTCTGCGGACAATCAGCTTGTGATACCTTCACATAAGAAGGCAATGGACAGCCAATAGGCTTTACGTCCTGCATGCGGAAGCGCTCAAGGACTTTATGAATATACTCCCTCTGTGACAAGTAGAGGAGTCCCTAATGCCTGTCGCGTCTAATGCGCATACCAAGTATGTGAGCGGCCTGTCCTAGATCTTTCATCTCAAAGCTCTTCTTGAGCTAAGCCTTAAGAGCATCTAGCTCATCATGAGCTTTCCCTCCTATCAGCATATCATCCACATAGAGTACCAAAATCAATAAGGAACCATCAAGGGCTTTTTTCGTGTAAAGACACGGATCCATAGCACTCTAGATGTAGCCCTGTGACTGCATAAAGGCATCAAACTTATGATACCACTCTGTAGGTGTCTGTTTCAAGCCATAAAGACTTTTCTTCAATTTGCACACTAGGTGCTGCCTGCCAGGTTCTGCAAAGCCCTTAGGCTACTCCATATAAATCTCATCATGCAAGTCCGCATGTAAGAAAGCCATCTTGACATCCATCTGGTATAAATCCAAATCAAGTTGAGCAACCAAAGCCAAGACTAAGCACAGGGCGGTCATCTTAACCATAGGAGAAAAGACCTCATCAAAGTCCATACTATGCTCCTGCTTAAAACCCTTTGCTACCAATCTAGCCGTGTATGCCGGCTTGGGGTGTCTAGGGGTACTTTTTAGCTTGTACACCCACTTGCATGGCAAAGCCTTCTTGCCCGTAGGCAAGGAAACCAAATCCCAAGTGTCATTCTTATGCAGGGAGTCTATCTCAAACTGCACAGCCCTCTCCCAGGAGTGACTGTCACCCCTGCGCATAGCCTCATCATAGGTGAAAGGCTCTCCTGCATCTATAACCAAGACATAATGCATCGAGGGCTAAAATCTATCAGGTGGACTTCTGTCTCTAGTAGACCGTCTCATGGCAGGCTCTGCTACCTGCCCAACTGCCTGTCCAACACCCTGACCATGAGCATCTATTGCAGCTCTAGGCTGTCCAACTGGCTGTGCGGGAGCTCTCGGCTCCTCCTGAAATATGTCCCTGCGGATCTCAACAACTCTCTCAGGCTGCCTATGCAGTTTGTCTTCATGGAAGACTACATCATGACTGCAGATGACTTTCTGCACCTGCGGATCCCAGAGACGATAACCCATCTCGCCTGCATCCCCATAACCAAGGAAAATGCATTTGACACTCTTGGGATCCAGCTTACTTCTCTTATCCCTGGGCACATGGCAAAATGCCTCACATCCAAAGACATGGAGATGCGCATAAGAGGGAGGTTTTCCAATCCATACCTCCTCTGCAAGAACCTAGAAATTCAAACCACTAGAGGGTGATCTGTTTATGACATGCACAGCTATACTAACTGCCTCAACCCAAAAGCTCTGTGGTAGGCCTGCATGGCTAAGCATACTACGTACACGCTCCTGGATGGTTCTATTCATCCGCTCAACCAAACCATTCTGGGGGGGTGTAGGGGGTGGTCAATTGACGCTTAATACCCCTCTCATCACATAACTGCTCAAAAGCACGTGAGACATACTCACCCCCAATATCTGTCCTTAGGCATTTTAGCCTATACCCAGACTAGGTCTCAACTAATGCAAGCCATCTCTGAAACACATGCAAGACATCGTATTTCAGCTTAATGGGATAAGCCCAAACTTTTCGTGAAAAATCATCTATGAACGTAACAAAATACTTTGCACCACCCATAGACTGACAAGGCATGGGCCCACAGACATCCCAATGTACCAATGCCAAGGGCTCACTCATGTGTGGTCTACCAGACTTCTTATGTGTAGACCTAGTCTGCCTGCCCTAAAGACAATGCTCACATGAATCAAAACATGCATAATCAAGGGGCGGTAAGTACTGCAAACCAGAAAGCATTTTCATTCCCTTCAAAGACATATGGCCCAAACAGGCATGCCAAAGAGATACATGTGGGATAGAACCCACAGACAAAACATGATCAAGGGAAGAAGTTGATACAATCAAGGGGTAGAGACTGCCAGCCTTGGCACCTCTCGCAATCACAGGTCTACCACGAGTGATCTTCCATGCAGAGTCTCCAAAACATACATGATATCCTGTGTCATCAAGCTATCCAGCTGACATGAGGCTGCGTGTCAAAGCAGGTACATGACGTACATCCTGCATAACAAAACTGCTACTAGAAGGAAATTGTAGCCTAACATCACCAATGCCCACAATAACAAGAGAGCTATCATCACCCAAGTGCATAGAACCCAAAACAGTACAGTATGAATGAAACCACTCTTGGCAAGGTGTCACATGAAAGGACGCACCTGAGTCCAAGATCCAACACTGTGCATACATAGAGTGTATCTCTATCATCTGCGAAGCACTAGAAGAAGCTGATATAATCATCATCATCAACATTCTCAAGCTGCATAACATTGATCTCTTCAATTTTAACACTGGACTTTGTAGGTACTATGATGCGATCAGAAGACTTATTCTGCACTTTGTCTTTCCCCTTATCTTTGTGCAATTCATGGCATTGTGGCCTAATATGGCCCTTTTTCCCACAATGGTGACAAGTAACATCAACATTCCTGCCACGGGATTTGTTACATGACTTCCCACAAGACTTGAACCGAGATTTCTGAGAATCCCGTCCACGGCCACTACCACTGCCATGCTTTCCATATCCATCATTCCTGCCTCTAACTGTCATAGCATGAGACACACAAGAGGCATCCAAATTCTTACGGTTAACCTCTTCCTGTAGAAGAGCACTCTCAATAACAAATAATTTCAAGGTAGCAGTAGAGGCACATAATGCAGTGCGGAATACATCTCATGACTCATTAAGAGTACCAAGCAAGAAAAGAGGAGTGACATCCTCTGCAAAAGTGATGTCCTGTGAAGTCAAGTTCTTGAGTATAGCATGGAATTGGCTCAAGTGAGCAGACATAGTCACATTCTCCTTCATGCATAGATCCATCTGACTCGCTGGACTTTTCTTGTCATAGAGATTTTTTATCTTTTCCCACAACTGTCATGCACTTTGTTCTTCCTCGAAGGCATTATAGTGAACATGTTCTGTGAGAGACAATACAATAGTGGACTTGCATAACTCATCAAGCTCAAGCCATTCCTCATCTGGCATAGTTACAGGCGGATGCCCGCTTAACCTCAAAGGTTTGATCTGCAATTTTTGCACCAACACTTGCCAAATCTGGCTCTTTCAATAAGAGTAATTCGTACCATCAAGCTTAGTAATGTTGAAAATAGCATGATCAGTGGATGAACTCGCCATAATGTAGGCTAGAAGACTGTAGACAATTCAAAACTGCTTGATGTTTACTACAAAAAATGACCAAAAAATCACCAAAATCGAGGGAAAATGGCAAAGAAAGTGGAACCAAAGCTGCTGCCCACCAAGTACAAGTGAAAGGACATCATTTTAGAGTGTTTCAGCATGAAAAATCCATGTCAGTCCATACATATATGCTTGCTGTAATAAATTTCAGATTTCAGTAAAAGAGATCTAATAGTGCCAAAATCGGATCCCAAGGCAATCAAATACTGCCAAGACCAAAGCCAGCATCATGCGGGCATAGTATAAGCATATGACAATCGATAATCATGAATCCAACACCCAAGTATGTCATACAAACATCTGCCAGTGAGTAGGCACACCCCCAGGCAACGGGGCAAAGTGTTCCTGCCACTACCAAAACTTGACACAAGTAGGTGTCAGTTCACAAAGATACGGATCCAAAATTGAGACTTAGCTCATAAGCATACAGTGAACCAAGACATATGATGTATCATCCCAAAAGGTAAGAAGTCCCAAAGTCTCAAGTGTCTGTAACTGCTCAATAGCATGTAACGGCTCAATGCATAAAAGTACCACTTGCTCAATGTCTGATAAGCATTCAAGAACGCTCCCACTGGTACAAAAGCCGTATGTATGAGCTCAAGAGCTCAAGCCAAGGCAAGACACAGTGCCAATGACATAAGTCCAAGACAATACATCAATAGTACATCCCGAACATGTAAGCAGTAGAGCATCCGTATGTAGCATCCATAAGCATGTAAGACATCAAGTACATCCCAAGATACAACTCTGGCAAGCCAATAAATAGCTCAAGTAAGCTCCAAGAATCCAAGGTCAAGCCAAGACCGATCTCCAGTAGCAATAGGCTCCAAACAATGTAACTAGCATGTAGTAATGGCATAGGCTAAGCATGTCAAGACCGGTCAGACATAAGCAACATACATGCCATAAGTACATCCAAGATGGAGCATCCAAATGCTTTGCAAAGTGAGCTCAAGCTCAGCCAATGATCCTGAATCAAAACCAAGCTCTATGTCGAGCCCCAAGTGTCAATACATCACCATATATGTCCGAAACATAGCCCGAAAAGCATAGGCATAAGTATACATGAGTAAAATGACTTCAGCCCAACTGTGTACAGCAGTGATTTAACATTCAAAACTGAGAATTTCAGCACCAAAATCAGCTCCAAATGGTTGCCAAACAATAGGCATCCATTCCCCTAGCATCCGGGCATCAAACGGGACCAAGCAGGCATCAAATGACAATGCCAAACAAGCTGTAGCATCAAATGTCACTGTAACACTGTCATAAACTGCCTGTGGACTGTTATGACAGTCCCAAAATAGTGTTAAATCAGTCCAAATGCTATGCCAACACATCAACCATCAAAACCAAGCATCAAAGCATGTTCATATGCTCGAAATGGAGCCTTTCCAAGTGCCAATGGAGGGGGAGAGCTGTTGTTGTAACTGTCAATGCTGAAGACACATATGGGAGGGCTGTGCGATTCTGCCAACTATAAATGCTGGTCATGGGCTACAAAAAATGGTGGCCAAGCTTCGGAGGGGTCCAGTTAAAGCCAAGGAAGGCCTCAAACAAGCTCCAACAAGTCTTGTTCAAAGGCAAGTGAGATATGAAGCAAGGGAGCTTCAATGGTGGCTGCCCCAATCTTGTTTACAGCCTGTGAGACCTGAAAACTGAAGTAAACCCTTAAGAAAATGATCAAATACCTCTGATGTAATGCCTTGAAGGTGCCCAACAATGCCGGAAAGGTGCTCGGGAAGCCGGGGAGTGATGGGAGCTCGAAGGAGTCGGATATGGCTATCGGGAAGGAGACCCAATGCAAGTAGGGAGTCGATGGGATGCTGAGAATGCCACGAACCAAGCTCAAGAGTTGGAAAGCAAAGCTCTAATACCAGTTGAAAGGGAGCGACGAATCGAAGGTTGGACTCGAAAGCTATGTCGGGAGAGCAAGAGCAAGAAAGGGAGAGACTAGAAACGGGAACTCCAACAATCATAATGTGTGATCGGGCCTTCCTTTATTCAAACTGCTACTAAAAGAATAAAGAATAAAGTGATGGTGATGGGCGCCCGCCACCTGCAATGTGCAGTGGCAGTGACTGTCAGTGTAGTAATACATGGGCGGCTAGGCAGAGGTGCCTTTACCCCCAACAATACACACACACATAGAGGAAAACAAAGAAATAACAAAATAAAATAAATATTAGCTTTAGAGAATGCACAACTTATCTTCTTGTTTGTTGCATCTAGACCCATGTGCTCAAGTAATGATTATGGAGAAAAAAGGCATCCTCTTCGCCTACTCATGTTGAGGCCCAATGCATCCACACACTTTGTTTTTTAAATCAATATCCCACCTATGCCTTCAATACATTTATCTCACTATCCTTGTTGAACCTTTTCAAGGTCAACCACAATAGAATTCAAAATGCAAAAGTAATGAGCAATAGAAGTAAAATAAAATGGGCATGTCTTAACACATATGATGTTATATGCACTCCTATTTATGCCATCATTTGTGATATTACTCTTCCCATAATATACTCATTTATTTTGTGTGATTATATGCACATTTACATATGCTATTCTCTAAAACATATAGAAAAGCAACACATTAGAAGATTATTTAATGGGATGTTTAAGATTGTGATTACCTACATGTTTCTCAATGCTATCCTTACATAGATTGCACTATTCCTTTTACATTTCTCAGCCCCATCACATCAATGTTCCTCTATACTATTTCTTATTTTCCAAAGGTAAACAAGGGCATGTAGGGAAGTGTAGGGGGATCATACGCTTTCTTGATCATTCTCTTAGCCATGTGTGGTGTCTCTTTCTAGAGAGGTATTGGGGGGGGGGGGGGGGGGGGGGGTTTCATAGGCCTTCTTACAGGGAAAGATTAACTATGCCAATGTTGGATCACCCCTTATATCTTTCAAATCTTTCCAATAGGTCAATGAGATGACTTCAACCCATACAATTGCCATTGAATGGCCTACCTATAGCTCAGGAAGTTTGATTCATTGACTTGCCATTACTAGATCTACCCACTTCATTTGCAAGGGGGTTTCTCCTTTCATTCATGCATCTTTCAGGTAGCCCTTCACTGTGGTTATCCATGGTTGTTTCAAGTCCATCCTTTTTATGTTATTGAAGATAAACCATCTTGCCTTGGCTATGAGAGGGGCCTGCCTAGCATGTACTTGATCCTGCATTTGGCCATAATCTTATAAATTATATTTATCATAGTTAATGGGTGCCATTACATGATCCTTCTTTTGTTTGGCGACTTGGGGATTAGTTGAATTAGCCCTCTTTTGAGATCCTTTGCAAAGAAGCTTTTCTTGGAGACGTGGTTGAGTAATTTAGTGACATCCTCAACACAACACTCCCATATTGTTTGGAACACCTCTATTGGCAATCCATAAATGCCAAGCCAATTTTTGGTTTCATGTTTTTTACTACACAGTGTAATTCCTCTCTAGGGAATGGCCTTTCGTGAAGTAAGGCTTCCTCTTGCAATATGATTTTTGGTTTCACCTATAGCAAAGTTTGTAGCCTCTATTGATAGTTGGGGATCTTTTCTAGTGGCTTATGCACTATAGAGGAAAAATGTCATGAGTGAAGGCACCAATGAGCTCCTTTTCCTCGTTTAGTATTCTCCCATCTTCATCCTCTATCATGGTTATGATCTCCCTTTGTTTCTTAGTCTTGAGGGCATCAAGAAAGAATTTATTGGGGCCATCCCTCCACGAGTACCCACTTTTATTTCAACTACACTTTGGTAGCCTCCACTTTAGCCTCATCTAGCTACATCTCAAAAAGTTCCATTTCACTTAATACTCATTGTAGAATTCTATCCTTTGGTAAGAGTACAAGACCTTTGAGGACATCCCTTTTACATTTTTCTGCATGTGTAGATTGCTTATGTCTTTGCCTTGCCATCCATCTTCTTCTAGCTTTTGCTAGTTGTTTGATCCCTTTAGTTGTCGGCTTCCATTTGTTGAATGGATCAACACTAGAATTGCTACATGCTATCCACCTTTCTTGCAATTCCTTCACAAAGCTATCATTTAAAAAAAAAGGAAAGATTGAATCTAAACATAGGAGGACTACAGGGCACTTCAGCACCAAAAGAATTGGCACTTTAGATGCATTTTTTGGGCTTATTTTTAGATGCATGTATGTATGTATGTATGTATGTATGTATGTATTTCTTTATTTTAGATGCATTTTTTGGGCTTATTTTTAGCACTCCATGTGTTTGATATAGTTATTTTATTTATTTTAAACATTTTTTGTCTTTATTTTCAAAATCTAATGTTTTCTTAATTGTACATAAATTTTTTATGATTTATTATGACTATTTATTATATTTAATTGTATAATTTAGAGCTTTAATTTTCTCATAAGATTTTAGATTCATGAATTACTTTATTCTATATTCTTTATATTGTTATTGAATTTAATATGATTAAATTGATACTTTATTAACTTTTCAATAATATAAATGATTCAAGTCCTAATGAAGGGAAATTTTACCCAAAGTCGCACACCACACACACACAAGCCCACCTATACCTCACTCCAAAAACACCATATACACACCAACCTACAATCCACGCACACACACACATGCATCCACTTAAATACCACACCTATACACTCACACACATACACTCTTGTACACCATACACATACACACATACATACTTGTCTTGGCATACACTTACTCTTTGCTGCACACCACTCTCCACTCTCACACTAGCTTTGATCTCAACATCTCGACTCATCCTCTCATCCACTAGCTCTCATCCACTACCTCTCGTCTCTCATCTCAACCTCTTGCCTACTACCTCACATCCATAAGCTCTTGTATCTTGTCTCAACCTCTCAGTCACACTACCTCTTATCTATTAGCTCTTGTCTCTTATCTCAAAACACACTTGCAAACCTTTAGGGTAAGTTGCATGTTACTAAGGAGATTCCTCAAGATTCCCTAAAAAATCTTTCAAAAAACTACTCATATTTTTTTTAAAATCCAAAATTTAATGTGCATATTTTCAAACACTCTCTTTTATGTGTTCTTTCTAATTTGATTACTCTTTTTATAAAGATAGGTTCAAACCTATAACTTTTTTAGTGCTATGTTCTACCCAAGTACATAACTAGACATTGAAATTTGAAGGATCATTAAATATATTCAATTTCGTAGAAAAGACAAAAAGTGCTAAATTTTAATGTTATTATAGTGTGTAAAGTCATTGTTGAGATGGCAAGCTCAACACATGTGGACATTGATTATAGACCGCCTGGCTAGATGAGTCTACACGTCTACACTTAGCACGTTGGTGGTCATTATGATACTCACATGGCCACTGACTTATCACTTATTATATTTAGTTTGTTACACCTACCTACAGCTAGCAAAGACATAGCGCCAGTCTATTAGTGTAGTCAGTTATGCACTGTTTGACTTAGTAGGCCACTTTCCTTTATGTTGTATCTTATCTATACTTTGTGTACATTGTATAGTGGGTGGAAGAAGAAGAAGAAAAAACTAGCAAGAAAACTTTTTGGCCTCCATCTCTCTTCTTCTTTTCTTGAGTGAGCTTCCTCTTGAGTATACAATGTGTGTTTGGCGCAGCAGCTCAAGCAAGTCCCCCCACCACGCGATTCTTGACATGGTATCAGAGCCACACCACTGAGAGAGGCTAATTTCAAAGGCTGAAGTGAAGGAGAAGAAGCAAGGTTCGAGCAAGTAAGCAACGGGTAAGAAGCTCTCCCATTCTTCCACTCTCTCTCTTGGATAGTAGCCTATGGAGGCACCGAAAGCAGGGTTGAGCAAAAATCTCAGATTGCTGTGAGATTTGGTGTGCAAGCAGATCACTGTATATTCTGCAGATAAGCCCTTTAGGACTTGGTTGTAGTTATTTTGGGCGTTTGAGACCGTTTCAGGCCCCATTTTAGAGCCATAAGGTTGCGGACAACAGTTTCAAGATACACTGTGATTTCGACTGTATTGACCGAAAGTGGGTGCACAGGTTACAGATTGCAAATCTCTAATTTTTGAGGTGTTTGCAAGAAGCAAACATAAGGTTTATCTGCAAATAGGTTGCAGATTACATGTAATATTGAGCAATCAGTGAAAAAGATTGCTTGGTGTATTATTGTGCACGTGTTGTGAAAGATTGTAGAAGACTAGCTTGCTGTGTTGTATCCTTGTTTGTGATAATGGCAGAGAACAGTGGAAATCCCATTATTGAGAAGCTCGAAAAGAAAAACTACCCTTCATGGAAGTTCCGTGTGACGAACTTCCTCATTGGAAAGGGCCTTTATGAGTTTGTCTCAGGTGAAGAAAAGGAGCCAGAGCTGGGTATCCCTCCGACTGCAGATGAATTAAAAGCATGGAAAGAGTGGAATGCGAAAGATAAAAAGGTGATGTACTAGTTATCTACAGTCATTGATAATACTATGCTGGGACATATCAAGAATGCAGAAACTTCACATGCAGCTTGGACAATTTTTGAGAGCATGTTTTCAGTAAATACAAAGGCACGAAAGGTTCAACTCAAGCAAGAGTTGAATTCCTTGAAGAAAGGGAAAATGTCTGTCAATGAGTATGTATTGAAGGTAAGGAGCATTGCAGATGCTTTAGTAGCAATTGATGCAATGTCGGATGATGATGACTTGGTTTCATCCACTCTGAGTGGCCTTAACAATGAGAAGACATGGAAATCATTTGTTACTTTAGTATATGTACGGAAGCCATTTCCAGATTTTGATGAGCTAATCTCTCTCATGATTACTGAAGAGATCAATATGTAGGGTGATTCATCTGAAAGAAATGATGGATAGGTCCAAGCATTTTACTCGAGTTCAGGAAGGGGACGTGGTAGATCCTCTTTGAGAGGCCGTGGTATGGGACGTGCTAGCGATAACCAGCAAAACAGGTTCAATCAACAGTTTGGTGAAATGCAGGTTTCTGGAGGTAGAGGAAACTTTAGAGGCAGGGGGAGCTCTAGAGGAAGAGGTGGATGGCAGAATAGAGGTTTTGGAAATTTTGCTATTGTTTGCCATTATTGTGGTAAAACATGCCATATTGCAGCCCATTACTATGCAAAGAAGGATGATATTCACAGCGGTAAATTGCAGCAAGGAAACTATGCATCATCTTCATGACAGAATGAAGACAAAAATGAGTGTCTGTTTGTTATGCAGCATATGATGAATGCAGTTATAGGAAAGGGGACACATGAGGATGTATGGTATGTCGATTCAGGTGTATCTAATCATATGACCAGTCATGTTGAATGGTTTGGAGAGATGTGGGACTTACAAAACCCAGGTTATGTGCAGACAGGTGATAATTCATGCCACCCAATTTCACACATTAGAAAGGTTCCCTTATCCTTGTATGATGGCCAGACAAAGAGTCTGATAGATGTATTACATGTGCCATCAATTACAAAGAATCTAGTATCTATTGGCCAAATGGTAGAGCAGGGGTTGCAGGTCCGATTCAATGCAAAAGGTTGTTTTGTAGAAGACTTTAATGATAAGTGCAGGTTAGTCGCAAAAGGAAGTAGAGTTGTCCGAATGTTCACTTTAGATGCTGGAATTCCTGCAATGGATGCTAAAGGAAAAGGAGTAGTTGCAGATATTGAAATATGGCATAAACATATTTGACATGCAAATGTGCAAAGGCTAAAATTAATGCAATCCAGAGGATTGGTTACAGGGTTGCCTTCTTTTAGAGTTGCAAAATTGCATAAACTCTGTGAAGCATGCCAGTTTCGTAAGCAGGCGAGACAACCCTTCTCGCACGATAGAGAAGTGAGCAGAAATATACTTGATATAGTATATACAGATGTTTGGCGGCCTACACAGAATGTATCTCTTGGTGGCAGCAAATACTTTGTCACATTTATTGATGACTATTCAAGGAAGTTATGGGTATACTTCATGAAGGAAAAAAGTGATGTGTTTGAGCACTTCAAATCTTTTAAGGCAGCTGTTGAAATAGAAACATGCTTAAAAGTAAAGTGCTTGAGATCAGATGGAGGGGGAGTGTACCTCTCTAATGAGTTCAGTGGCTTCTTGAGGACTCATGGGATAAAGAGGCAATTTAGTTGCAGGTATATCCCACAGCAAAATGGTGTTGCAAAGAGAAAAAACAGGCATATTGCAGAAGTTGCACGGGCATTAATGGCTGAAAAGAATATGCCCAAACATTTTTGGTCTGAGGCTGTCCATACTCTTGTTTACATTATGAACCGAACTCCCACAACTGCAGTTCATGGGATGACTCCTGAAGAATTCTTTACCGGCGAGAAGCCTGATGTATCGCACTTGAAGGTATTTGGCTGTGTTGCACGCGTTCATGTGCCAGATGAGCTATGGAAGAAGCTTGATCCAAAGGCAGAAAAATGTGTTTTTATTGGATACTCTTTAGAGTAGAAAGGATATCGTTGTTATAACCCTATCACATGTGAGTTCAAAGTGAGTAGGGATGTTATCTTTGATGAGATGGGAAGTTGGTAGACACCTGCTGGTGATGTTTTGGATTATGATAATGATCAAGACATCTATGTGCAGAAAGATAAACAAGAATCACGAAGTCTTAGTGGACCAGAAACATCATCTGGTACTACACCTACAGAGAGCCCTTGGTCTAAGAGACTAAGGAGTAGCCCCACATCTTCAGGTGGATCTATAAGTGTTGCAGGGAAGGACAAAGGAAAGAAGAAAGTGTTGGATGGTAATGATGCATCTACCGGTCATTTGGGATTTAATGGAGATTCTAGTGGTTCGAAGAGCTTGGATGATGAGCTTGGTATTCCTTCTGTCAAGACACCAGGTGTACAAAGAGCTCATAGCAATGCAAAGGATCCATTGAGTGATCCGGTGGTACGCGGATCTAGCAGGGTCAGATACCCTATTAAAAGATTTGGTTTTGAAGGTTATGCAGCTTACCATTATGCTTATATGGTGAAACTAGTTGAGGATGTTGAGCCCACTTGTTTTGAGGATGTTGTTGGTCCTGCTCATTGAGATGCAGCAATGGATGAGGAGATGGCTGCATTAGAAGCCAATAAGACTTGGGATTTGGTACCCTCACCTAAGGGTAAGAAAGCTATTGGTTGTAAGTGGGTTTACAAAGTCAAGCATAATGTAGATGGTTCAGTTAGCAGGTATAAAGCTAGCCTGGTTGCAAAAGGTTATGCTCAAACATATGGCATGGATTATGAAGAGACATTCAGTCTAGTTGCTAGGATGGAAATTGTTAGATGTGTGATTGCCTTGGCAGCAACCAAAGGTTGGAGTTTGCTAAAAATGGATGTTAAGAATATCTTCTTGCATGGTGAATTGCAAGAAGAAGTGTATATGGAGTAGCTAGCAGGTTATGAGGATTTAGTGCATCCCACATATGTGTGCAGGTTAAAGAAGGCACTCTATGGGCTTAAGCAAGCACCTAGAGCATGGTCTGACAAGATTGGAGAGTATCTTGTTAATATTGGATTTTGTATTTCTGATGCTGATTACTCACTTTATGTGAGAATGGGAGATGCAGGGTTGGTCATCATAGTCATCTATATGGATGACTTGATTATTACAAGTGACAGTGACAATGTGATTGCTGAAGTTAAGGACTTCTTGAAGAAGAAGTTTGAGATGAAAAATTTGGGTGAGCTGAGATACTTTCTTGGTATTGAGGTGATCAGATGTGATGATGGTATAGGCTATCCCAAAGGCAGTATGGCTTGGATATGTTATCCAAGTATGTATGATAGCATGTAAACCCCTTTCAGTACCATTGGAGCAAAATGTGAAGTTGAGTGCTGATGTTGGGGATGTGATAGAAGACTGTTAAGGAGGATAGTAGGGAGTTTGATTTACATGACTATCACAAGGTCAGACTTAAGCTATGTTGTTGGCCTTGTCAGTCAGTCTATGCAGATGCCTAGAAAGCCTTATTTGGATGCAGCTAGATGTATATTGAGGTATGTGAAGTCCACTTTACATTATGGACTTTTTTATGAGGCAGGTAAGGACATACATGTCTTTGGATACACAGATGCAGAATGGGCTGGTAGCATGTCAGACAGAATATCTACAAGTGGATTCATGTTTTCCCTTGGTAGTGCAGCAGTTACATGGAGCAGCAAAAAGAAACCTACAGTTTCTTTATCAAGTACAAAGGCTGAGTATGTACAGAGGTGCTGCTATGACAGCATGTGAGGTGGTATGGTTGCAAAAGTTATTAGGTGATTTGGATGTGCAGGGAGATGGTCCAATTGTCATTCATTGTGACAACATGAGTAGCATACAGCTAGCTAGGAATCCAGTGTTCCATGCTAGGACAAAACACATTGAGGTGCATCACCACTTTGTGAGAGAGAAGGTACTTGCATGAGAGATTGACTTGGTATATGTTAGCACACAGGATCAAATAGTTGTCATTTTCACAAAGGCATTGGGTGTAGAGAAGCTTCGAAAGTTCCGAAGCTTACTTGGAGTTGCAGAGATAGAGTTGAGATTGAGGGGGAGTGTTGAGATGGCAAGCTCAACACGTGCGGACATTGATGATGGACCGCCTAGCTAGATGAGTCCGCACATCTACACTTAGCACCTTGGTGGTCATTATGATACTCACATGGCCACTGACTTATCACTTATTATATTTAGTTTGTTACACCTACCTACATCTGGCAAAGACATAGCGCCAATCGATTAGTGTAGTCGGTTATGCACTATTTGACTTAGCAGGCCACTTTCCTTTATGTTGTATCTTATCTATACTTTGTGTACATTGTATAGTGGGTGGAAGAAGAAGACAAAAAAAACCAGCAAGAAAACGTTTTGGCCTCCATCTCTCTTCTTGTGTTCTTGAGTGAGCTTCCTCTTGAGTATACAGTGTGTGTTTGGCACAGCAGCTCAAGCAAGTCCCCTCGCCATGCGATTGTTGATAGCCATAAGGATTTTGGTACCAAATCTTTGCTACTCGATCAAAAGTCCAAACAACCATAAAGTTATAGACCAAAATCTTCAAATATTCATATCTAACTTGGTAACGATTTTTTTTTCTCTAATCTAATTTTACTAAAAAGAAAAGAATTATGCTCATCACCAATATTTAAGATATAAATGACGTGCGCTACTTCTTGCAGAGAGAATAGTCTTATATCCTTCTTAGTACAAGCCTTATGCTTTTATGACATTAAGCATCAGATTGATCAGTTGATGACTATGTGAAAAGTTATGCTCTAAAAATTATGTGATATAAAAAACAATTCGTAGCAAGCTTCATCTTTTTAAGGTGATCTCATACATGGAAAAATTATTGATAAGCTTCATAATCAATAAGTAGAAAAAACTCATACCTTGGCATTTAGCATGTACTTTGAAATCTAGGTGCTTGAAGTCTCATACACTAGAAGAATCCACCTTCTTGCTTCTATTAAGTTAGATTCGACTACCTATATTTTGAACTCATTAGAATGTTCCTTGGAAGGATATTGTAATGGTTAATCCATGACAATTTATAGTGATACCATAGCATATTGGTTAACCTTCATTTCAAGTTGAAGGTTGATCACATGTAATTTCCAATTTACAATACAATTATTAGGGTCCATGTAGTTGCAATTAAGAGCTTTTCAAAGTGCTTTATCCTATCAAACTTAAACATCATAGGATCTAACATTCATGAGGCATAGGATCTAACATTCATAAGGCACATCATGATATTCCCCTATTCATGGGTAAATTATACACACCACTAAAATGTACCCTACAGTGGTGATCATTGTTGATGACATTTTTTTCTTTCATATCTTACCCGCACATGCTATCATCACTAGCTACTTTATTTTTAATCTAACTTACATCACCTATCCTTTCTTGACCAAGATGCATTGACTTATAGATTTCTCTTAGCTTCTACTTGGGAGCTCCTCATCCTCTTCCTTTGTATGCCCAAGTGTAGGATTAGGTATTCGATCAATTGTTGTGGAATGCTACTTTGAACAATTTTCCTTCCCAAATATTCATCGGGTGTTTCATTGCATTTTACCCTTAATAGCAATTGAGTACTCATTCTAAGCTTCACACTTTCTCAAATAATACACATAGTTGAAATCTTTGCAATAAAGTTCACTAGTTTCATGGAAAGGAGATATAAATCCTCCCAAATGACATACTCCCTTGATCTCTAAATTGTCTCCTTTTGTGCTAAAATCTTGTTGACTAGAACATGGTTAAAAGTAAATAAAAAATTCAAAAGCAACATATTAGTAGGAGTCTATATTAATAAGAGAACATCATGGAATATATGAAGTTGTCACATGCTTATGATTGATTCATGTGGCCTAAGGTGTTGTAGATATTGAATATTGTTAACCCCAACTCGAGACGGAAGAAAATGAAGTGGAATGTGGATGAAATGGAAGAAGAAGGACAGAGAACAAGCAAAGGCGCAAGGGTGGCCTCTAAAAACAAGTTAAAAATAATAATTACATTTTTTAGTGAAAGGCACCTCGAAAATTTTGTAAAAGAGTGTTAGGCTCTCTCCTGTGCAAGTTGTAAAAGGGTAGACTGGCATAGGCTAAAGAAATAGGCCAAGTAGAAGGGAATGTGAAAGAGGACCTTACGTCAATGGTCCGTCATGTAAAAAAGGGGATGGGTGCCCATGGGATTTTAGGGCATGTATATAAAGTTCAAAAAGTGAATGACAACTCATTCTTTAGTGTGTGGCAACAAGAGACTCTTCTTCTTCTCTTCTTCTCTTCTCTTTACTTGCTTGTGTGTGCTTGAGAGAGGGAGTGTGAGAGTGTGAGGGAGTGAGTGTGTGAGGGTGAGGGATCAAGGAGGTGAAGCTCTCCACCATCTCTTCTTCTTCTCTTCTCTTCACTTGTCTCTCACCGCACAACTATGGAGGATGGAGCTTGGAGGTGGAGGCTTGAGGATTCTTGAGTTTGCATTAAGAATCGCGGAGCTACCGATGTGCTTGAGGGAGGAAGAAACTCATTCAAGCATCGAGGTAAGCTCACTACACACTGGTAGGATCGAAGGTGTGTCGGCTAGGTGAGAGGTGAGAGATAGCCATAGGTTCTTGCTTGAAATGCTTGAGCAATAAGTGGTCCGTGGGTCTTGGCGGTTGAGTGCAAGCTCACCTCTACATTTTGGTTTTGCTGGGACCAACGGATTCAAGCTTGAGCACTTGTGCACCTCAAATCGAGCATCAAAGTAAGGGTTTCATCCCCGAACCGGAGCTTGAGATAGGTAGGAATTTTTGGTTTTTTTAATCTTCACAACAAGTAAGTATTTTGGTTATTTTGGTGGTTTGATGATTCTAAGGGTAGGGGAAATCATTTCAATACTTTCCTTTTGATTCTTATTGCATTTAGAGTAGGTTAGGATTAAGAAATCAGATTGGAAAAGCATAGGGTTTGCTATTGTAAAAAAGCAAAAACAGGGCACAAATCAAGAAAAACAAGAAAAAAAGAGTGCTCAAGGGGATTAAGGTCGACAAGTGAGGGACTAGGAGTGGCAAGACCTTTGTCAGGAAGGGGTTTAATAGCCAAGAGGCCAAGGGAGAGCTCATTTGAAACCCTGATTGAGAGAGAGAGAGAGGGGGGGGGACAGAGAGAGAGAGAGAGCTCCATTGTGTGGATTCACTTCGATCTTGCCACCGATGAGTATGTTGCCCGCTACAGGTATATCCAAACCTTCTTCTTAATCCATAGATAGGATCTGGAAGTTCTTAACAAAGTATGAAGCCTTGCATATCTCAGTTCGTCAATTTTTTGCCATTTCGGCAAGAAACATGCTGTGTTCGGCCCATCTGAGTGACTTGATTCTGGGGCCAATGAGTCCTAGAATCGTCGGTCCTCTACCACTTGTCTTTGGCCTCGTTGGCCCAATCGATTGGGCCTTGCTCACTTGGACACAACATCCATTCGGCAAGTGCAACTCACAGATTTGGACACGCAACCACTCGACCCACTCGACTCAGCCCTCAGCCATTCGGTCTTACCTTGCCTGGCTGACTTGGAGCCGACTTGACTGAGTCCTGTTCGGTCACTCGGCCCATCCGAGTCACACACTCAAATACCACATCTATTTGGCCCTTGGCAACTCAGCCCTCCCAATTTGTCCTAGTTTCACTCGGCCCTCAGTCACTCGGCCTGTCCAAGTTATACACTCGGCCGTTGCAATTTAAACCTATTGGGATGAATTTGATTTTTTTCAAAATTTTTAAATTATGGACTAGATCCACCTAGACCTTGGTGTCGTACAAACCTTTGAAGGCCATATAGACACTTGAAAAACCTTTTTGGCACAATGAATAGAAGAATCAATAAGACACAGACGTAGAGGCGACGCTAGTTGACTATCGACCAAACCTATTAGCGACATCAAGTGGAGTTTTGAACCCCCAAAAAAATCTTGACTGAGTGGAAGGCGCAGCAAAAACCCTATAAACCGGAGAGGACGACCAAAAATTGAACATACAAGCCTATCATGCCAAACCCATAAACGAGAGCGCAAGAGCTTCTTAGACACTTTGTCCCGTCACTTGCTCTGATTTCTAGCACTTGAAACCCACTTAAGAAACGCTAAAATCCTAATTGCGCACAATGCACGAAAAAGAGTATACATACATAGAGCGAAGGTCAGTTGAGGATTGTTTGGAATTAACAAGGAACTCACTCAGACATAAAAACTTGAAAGAACCCACTGGTAAGAGAAGATCCCAAGACATAGATGAGTGATCGAATCCCCAAGTGTAGAACTAAGTAAAGAACACAAATGACAAGCTAGATGTAGCAAGGACCAACACTATTAGGGAAGTGGATCTACCTGATCTCATCAACTTGATCGACAACTTGGCAGAACAGAAAATCTTAGACATGGAAGAGGGTAGCTTAGGTTGCAAATGCGATGAAGAACTTGACGCAATCTAGCAATTAGTGAGCAAGTTTGATGCTCAAACCCGGTTAGAACATTGCACAACAGACCTGCAGAGGATATCATAGTGGACCTTGAGGAGGAGAGGAAACTAGCATGCCAAGCTCTGCAAGGCATAGTCGCTTACAACCAAGATCAACAGACTAGGAGCTTATGTCAAAGCATGGAAATGCAAGAGATCTAGAGATTTCTGGCCCTAGCAAGCAGAAATCGAACAAAGAATGAGAGAGTACTAGAAAGAGATCTCACACTAAGAGAGCTTCTGACAAAGTGGCTACTACTAGATAATATGGCAGTGGAGCAGAGTGATGCATCATTAGCAACATTGCTATTGGCAGGGTTAGGAGTCATCCAAGGCTCTAAGAGCCAATTGAAAAATCCTGTAGTAGCAAAGCATCTAGACAACGACAACCCTCGTACAACTTCATAGAGCAATTTGAGCAGGTTTGCAAGGCCAATGGCCTCGCTAATCTCACATAATGCTCACAAGATTTTAGTCTGTGCTTAGGAGATAAGGATAGGACCTGGTACACGAGCCTAGATGCTGCTGAGCGAGCCAATTTCAATGGCCTAAAAAATTTATTCATTAGAAGATTCTTTGAACTAGTGTACTCCAACAATCTACTAGTGCGACTTATGAGTGTCAAGTAGAGAGAGAAAGAGGACATTCGAGATTATGTGGCTCATGTGAGTAAGCCTCTTCAAGAGAATCCCTACGGGTGAGAGACCAACCAAAAGAGCAGTGTCCACAATATTTATTAACGGAATACGGAGTGAAGAGCTCTACAAAGCCTTAGCAGGCAACTCGAGCCTGCAGCAATACACACTGGCAAGGGTCTTTGAGGAAGCTATTAGAGTGGATGAACAACTCAAGGAGAGAAGCTCCAAGAGCTTGAATTGAGAAGAGTCTAGTGCTAGGAATTCTGAGAGGGCTTCAATGCCGAGCGAGAGATCAAGCCCAATTGCTCAAGATAAAGGGAAGGGCACTGATTCAGGACAAGAGCTAGTAGAGATGAAGATGGAAATAGATAAATTGCAGGAGATGATGAGATGACCAATGCGCCTACACATCCAATGCATGCATTGTAGGGGAAACCACCTGCCAATTGAGTGCCAGGACCCTAGGTCACGACCTTGCACTAATTTTGGTAGATTCAGCCATGACACGGTGCATTGTTGATTACCCTAGAGACTCCCATACCTGTAGCCTTACGATCAACCCTACCTTGCGAATAGGCCGTCAATCTTCTTTGGAAGGGGAGCCCCATTTGCCCTCCGAGCACCTAGTGATGCTAAGTGGACCATCCCTAGGATGGAGATAAACCCTACGGGTATCCCTAGACCACCTGGACCCTACGTAACCCATCCACTGATGAGTGACACTCTAGTCCACTATGTGGAGGAGCCGAATGGCGACGAGCCTTATGTACATCCTTACATATCGTATGACGAGGAAGACAATGCAGTCCTTATATGGACTACTGACCAGTACTGATGATGGCATTAGGTAGGGGGAGAGGCAGAGGCCTAGGAGGCCAAGGCCTAGCAATCTTGACACAACCTCAATTAGAAAGAAGAATCGGAGGATGGAGGAAGAAGAGACCAGATGCTAAGGTCACGCTCAAAACCGAAAGTGTCACGACAATGCCTACTGGAAAGAAAGTCACTAATGCAGAGACAGAAACATCAACTCCAAAGACGGTTGAAAAGGAAAGTGCCAAGGTCAGGGAGTATCCCACCAAAGTGCCAACTCGAAGCCATCGAGAAAGTGAAGGAGTGGGTAAAGGAAGCCCAAGAGCACCTAAAAGATGTTGAGCCCATACTAGAAGATGAGGTTCATGATTTCTCAAGCATAAGCACGCTAGTCTCAACCCCACGATCAAAATCGAGGGATGCGGCTGCACCACAAACAGTGCTTCTTAATCAAAGGCTAAATGCTACAAGCCAACAAATTAGTTAAGGCCATTGGCCAAGAACCACAGAGTTAGGAGAAAGGCAAGCAGCTAGCAACTCCTTAATACATTAGTGATCACCCGTGTGACTTTAAGCTTAGGAGACTTGCTTAGGCAGCATCCAATGCTATGGAAAGAGCTAAAACAATGGGTTGAAGAATCAAATGAGCAAGTTGTCTCGTAGACTTACACGATCATGACACAGAAACACAAATACCGAGCTTGACGCTACACTTCGTGCTACCAAGCAATCTTTTTCACTTATTACTCAATAGCACATGTGATCTGCAACCTATTTGCAAATAAATCTTATATTTTCTTCCTTACAAACAACTCACAAATTATAGATTCGAAATCTGTAACCTGTGCATCAACTTTCGGTCAACATAGTCAAAATCACAATGTACCCTGAAACTGATGTCTACAACCTTGTGGCTCTAAAATGGGGCCTGAAACGGTCTCAGATGCCCAAAAAAAACTACGAGAAAGCCTTAAAGGGATTAATTTGCAAAATATATAGTGCTATGCTTACACACCAAATCTCACAACTATCTGATTTTTTCACTCTACCCTGCTTCTAGTGCCTCCACATGCACTATCCAAGAGAAAGAGTGGAAGAATGGGAGAGCTTCTTACCAATTGCTTGCTTGCTCGAACCTTGCTTCTTTTCCTCCACTTCAGCCTTCAAAATCAGCCTCTCTCAATAGTGTGGCTCTAATACCATATCAAGAATAGCATGATGGGGGGACTTGCTTGAGTTGTTGTGCTAAACACATAATGTATACACAAGAGAAAGTTCACTCAATAACACAAGAGGAGAGATGGAGGCCACAATGTTTTCTTGTTGATTTCTTCTTCCATACACTATACAATGTACACAAAGTATAGATAAGATACAACATAAAGGAAAGTGACCTACTAAGGTAAATAGTGCATAACAGACTACACTAATCGATTGGCGCTATATCTTTGCTAGCTATAACTAGGTGTAACAAACTAAATATAATAAGTGATAAGTCAATGGCCATGTGAGTATCATAATGACCACCAACGTGCTAAGTGTAGACATGCAAACCCATCTAGCCAGGCAGTCCATCATCAATGTACGCACATGTTGAGCTTGCCATCTCAACAAACGAAACACTAACACTATAGCTTGGAATACCTATGGGTTAATGTTTTATGAAGATAATTACTATGCATACAAGATGATACCATGTGTTGAATGCAATCCAACTATGAATGATTCATAGTGCTCAAATATTTTTATTCATTTAAAATAGCATCGTGACAGTGTGAAACCATTTCTTTTCATGCTTTCATTCTAAGCGTAATTACTACATTCCATAGGGTCAGCATAGCAAGCATGCTCATGGCTACTGAACCCTTTAATTCTCAAAACACACATATTACATATGCAAAGTGCATCAGAAAAAAATTGATTTAACATTTGATCAGCACTTATTACTCCCTACCGTTTACGCTTGTGCATTGATGGTAGGTTTAGAGAGCATTTTGATATATTTTTCTTCATAAAGAGTGATAACTCACTTTAATATTAAGATAGGGCTAAACTAAAGCTAAACCTCATACTTCAATCCTATCATACATCCACAAATACATATATTATTTTTTTCTATTTTTAAGTGTTAAAATACTTTTTCATTTTCTTTATTTTTTCTATTTACTTATCAATAAATACTTATATTTATTGATTTTCTAATGTGACTTAATTAGACTTGCTGATAATTATATTTATTCCTCATTTCATCCCATGAGAACACCATTAACATATTAAGACCCCCAAAATCCATGATTTACCCTAAAATTGCAATTTTACGAGTTTTGCATGTTTATGAAATTTATCACTTACTCATAAACCATACTTTGTCTCACACATATCTTGTATTTGGAAGGCCATTGATGCTCACTAATAGCCGCTAATGCTCTTTTAAACATCAATCTATGCTCCAATCATATCTAAGTATCATCTTCCAGTCGAAATCTCTCAAATCAACCCACCCCTTCTCTTACAGATTGAACCATAAAAACATGCATTAAGAGGAGAGAGAGAGAGAGAGAGAGAGAGAGAGAGAGAGGGAGGGAGGGAGGAGAGAGAAAGACTGAATTTGGATATCTTCATCTAGGCAGCCATTTCATATGAAACATTAGGTGATTGAGAGTGAAAAAATCAAGAAGGCTGGTATCTTCAATTAGATTAGTTTTTTTTCAGCCCACAATGGTTCCCCCCATCAAAATCATCACCAAGGCATCGCCATTTGCTGTTGCTGCCATCATGAAACCCCCCCCCCCCCCCCCCCACACATGAGAATTTTTGGGCCAAGGGACCCCCTAAGGGTCATGACCCTTCATATCTTGGTCATTATTTGACCCATCCACCACCCGCTTCTTCCCCGTTCGGCACTCGAATTACAATCTGAAAAATCCTGTGTGTCTAGCTTGAGGTTCTAAATGGCGGAAGTTGTCTTATTTTGATCTGGCAGTTAGAAAAATTATGAAAAATCTACGACAACTGCAAAAGTCAAAATTTGCATTCATGTCTTTCACTGTCACTTAAAATCGTCGCTCTGCATCTTCTACTTCCATTGGACTTTGAATTCCGCATAAAATTTGCATCATTCCACTCCTTGTCGACATGTCTTGGGTTGCAAAAATCAAGAATCGTGAGAAATGAGAGGGTACTGAGAAATGCACTCCCCTTCCAACCATGAAGTTTTTCTTGGTTTTGAGCTTTTCTAATCTCTTAATTACCTAATTACCACTGATCTAGTTCATGTCCTATACATTCACACTATTGGCAAGTGGCCTTTTTAAAATTGGAGAGGAAAATGAGGTTAAATTCGAGATCTGAAGGTATAATTGCATCCGTAGCATTGCTTTATATTACTTTGGCCTCCTAGATGCTATTTTCGGCCCCAAGATCAAGTAGCTACTTTGTAATGCTGAAGTTATGCCTCTTTAAATGGGCGATCTAACAAACTCTAATTAACAAATGGATGCTTCCAATGAGTTCTAGCCACCCACTTTTGCTTAGAAAACTTTGGCACCTTTTCATTTTATTGCAAATGCTTCATTTTTTGCTTTAATTTTGGCACCTAGTTGCACATCTTATTGGCAACCATGGGGTAGGGCGATTGATGCCATTGAACCCACGAATTGATCTACATACAAATAAAACATAGCGAGGTATCAAGTTGCTTCAAATAAACTACACAACATAATATAGAACACAGCTCTCACTATGTCTTCTAACAAAGATCAAGACATGAATTTCACAAGGGATAGGCCAAGCATAATCTGATAAAGTAATCAAGAGCTAGTCGCTAACCAACTACTTCAGTATAGATTAGCTAAAATAAACTAGCAAAAAGTTCATCCTAAGTGGTGGTTTGATCCACCTACTTGACCTAGGAATTTTATACAAGAAACTTCTACTAGGCAAGTACTCGTATAGCCTCATCCACTTGAGTTCTTTTTTTTTTTTTTCATTCTCTAGTCTTCATCATTTGGTACTCGAATGTGTAAAAAGGAGGGAGCTGAGCGTGTTGTGACCAGTATCCAAGAATCTACCAATCTCTCATGAGGTGACACTAAATCCTTTTTTCGTGCTCACTTTTATTTTCACTCCAACCATCCTTATTTTCATTTGGCTAGTTGCTATCCCCACAAGAAGACAAGGCATCAACTATGGGTCTTGACTCATGTCTAGAAACCTATTATGCTCTTGTAAGGTAATAAACTTATACTCTTTTGATTATCCCTCTTAATGTTTTTCTTTCAAGGGTTAGAATCCCTTTTTACACATCTTTATATTGTATGTACTTCAAACATATTTATCATGTTCTAATTCATCAAGCTTGCCTAACTACCTCACAACTAATAAGAATTTCTAAAATTAGCTTCCTAGCAACCTAGAAGGATAGGGTTACTGCGGCCATCTCTAAGACAGATCTTTGTATATCCGACAATGTCTTCATAAGAGGTGAACAACTGCTCAAACCTCCCCATATATGCCTAATTTAATTCTGAGACTTCATGCCTTGATTGTCAGTCCCCAACAAAGAAAGAAACATCTCCAAATATACATACACATTCTGCTTAAGGAGATAAGCAGAGATTGCATAAGATCTCAATTTCCGAAACAAATGTCCCATCTTCTTTCTCAATCACCTTATACCCTTTGCTCCACCAAACAAGCTTCCCTAATAACATATTTGTTCCCTGTATGGGTGCTCCAAATAGGGGATTAGTTATTCCATTAACCAACTTTAACTTCTCTTGCAGGTTCCAAATCACCACGGCATATAGACTTGTGAGGCCATTTGTCTCATTTAGTATACTTATAGATAATAAGGGTTAATATTATTAAGATTAATGTTATTCTTAAATTCCATCCCCTATAAATCCACTAATAATGTAGTGGACTTATTTTTACCTATTTTAACTATTTTGTAGGGACCATCCCACTTAGACTCTAATTTCCTAAGAAAAAGCTACCTATACACATCATAATGCATGACTACTTGTCCTTTTTTAAAGGTATACTTCTTCATTTTCACATCATGAAGCTATTTCATACAACACTTGGCCACCTCTTGATGTAATATACTCTAAAGTTTAAGCTCATCAAGATTTGCCAAGGTCATAAAGCATTCAAAAAGTGCATCTTCGTCCCCTAGAGAATGGTTGCTTTTGCAAATCTTATTGTAGGTAGCTTGATCTCAAGGGTAATACACACTCTTCTGTATAGATTAATTTGAACAAGCTATGGTCAATATCTCATTTAAAGGTCATGTTGTGTGCCCATACAACCACATATATCATTTCCTGTTCCAATCTCATTTCTTTTCTGAAATGATCTTGGAAAGGATTCTCACAAGTACGTATTAGTGATTTCAACTTTCCCATTCACTTATGGATTATAAAGTATCATTTTATTATGCTTAACCTATCAAGCTTTTGATCCCCTTATTCATGAAATGAGTTCCACGGTTTGACATCAACTCTTTAGGCAGACCAAACCAATAAATTATTTGTTCAAGAAGGAAGCTAGCATTCTCATTTGCATCATCCTTCCATGTTGTGCTAATGCTTTTGGCCATTTCATAAAATAGTAAATCGTTACTATGATATATCTATTCTATGTAGAGGACAATGGGATAATTAAACTTACAAAGTTAATACTCCACTTCTTGAATGGTAATAAAGCCATAATAGGAGTCAATGGGAGCTTCCAATTCTCTTTACTATCATGTCTCTAGCAATATCGCATCTCTTTACATATGTAAATGCATCCTAGAAGATAGATAACTACCAATATTCAACTCTTAAGGCTTTCTATATGTGTAGCCATCCAACAAAGTCCCCCCCACAAGTGGAGTCATGACACTCTTTCCAAGATGAATGAAACTTCAGCAAGCATAACCCATTGATGATAAACATTATCTATCCCTTTGATGATATAGAGTTCCTATAATTAAGACAAATTTAAGGCTTATTTTTTGATTTTTCTTTTCTCAACCTTAGACAAAGAGGCTCCAGTCTCTCATGTGTATAGATAATGTGTTATTGCAGTATACCAAGATGGAATGGAGGCTCTATCTATTCTAATCAAACCCTCAAGGTTACTAACTTCAACCAATACTTCTTTCGGCTCTACAAAGTCTACAAGACATTATACGATGCCTTGTAAACTTAGTAGCTTACGCTTAATCTCATAATCAAATTCTTGCAAAGTGATTAATCACTTTATTAAGCAATCATGTGGCTGCAACTTTTCAATAATAACCTCAGTCCTTTTTTCTTTGTATAAAATATACCTTATTGTACAAAATATAGTGTCCAAATTTCTTTGTGGCAAAGATCATCCCAAGGCATAATTTTTCTATATATGTATAACTAATTTTAGACACACCTAATTTGCAACTGGTGAATGCAATCGGGTGGTACCATTTTGAATCCCATATCTAAGCTAAGTAGTAGCTAATGGTATGATAGTATATATCGTGATTGCCAAAAAAACATAGAATTTCTCACCTCTTTTAGATTCTTTTAGGACTAGCACTTTAGCCAATTCCCACTTCACATCCTGGAAGGATATTTTGCAAGTATCACTCCAAATAAATGAACAATTGAAGGATAATAAATTTTTCAGTGGAAACATCCCTTCGGCTAGTGCATTAATGAATTGTCAATAATATTTGACTAACGATAAGAAACCATACACTTCCTTAGAATTTCATAGTAGACTCAGTGACAATGACTTTAATCTTTTCTGGATCAGTTGCAATCCCAGACAAACTAACTACATGGCCCAACACTAATCCTTAGGGCACTCCAAATGCACATTTCCTTTTATTTCGAGCAATGCAAAACTACATGCATCACTCGAAACATTTTCTCGAAATGATTAACTATCTATCCCTATTGATAGTTTCCCTGAGATAATCAATGAAAACTTTTAGCTCTTCTAAAAATATATCATCAAAGGTTTTATTGGTCGTGTGTTGCTAAGAATCTAGTGCACTACATAATCCAAAGGCCATAACATGATATGCAAAGGTTCTAAATATGGTTGCAAATGTCATCTTTAACTTGTCTTCCTTTTTGCGATGGCCATTTGATTGTAGCAAGAAAAACAATCCATAAAGGAGTATATATCCCTAGTACATGCTTGTTGATCTAGAATTTGATCAATGAATGACAACAAATAAATATCACTAACTATTTCTTTATTGTGCTCTCTAAAATAAATGCAAAGTTAGATTTGATTATTGTTCTTCTTCTTGATAACCATTGTGAACACCACTTTGTGTATTGCATGAGAAATATCAATCCAACCTTACGTAATTCTTGTAACTCTTTGAACAGCCCACCCCTTAACTCAAAATGCATGTGCCTCACTAGACAAGTCGACTTTCCTCTTTCAAGGGAATAGTATGCATGCCTAAATTAGGAGAAATGTTTCTCAATTCATCATAACTCCAAGCCAATATATCACAGAATTCCCAGATTAAGGACATGTAGTCCCTCCTTTCTTCCATACTAAGCATAGACCCTAATTTTATTAGTCATTAATTATTCAGCGAACCAAGGTCTATCTCATCTTTGATTCTATCTATAGTAAACTCCTCTTTGTATTCATCACTCGATGAAGTCTCACTACCAAAAGGCCCCTCTAGCACATCCAATTGAGGATATGGATGCTCTCTCACTTTGACGTGATTTCGATAAGAATCAATTATAACTCGTCTAGTACATTTGCTAAAGATCAAATGACCAGCTAGTGTGTTGAATTGACAGTCAAATTGCAATACCCATGACCTTCCTAATAGCACTTGGTAGCTTGGCTGCCTTGCAAACCTAATGACTCTAAAGTCGAAGACATATTTGATGTTAGCAATGATTACATAGGTATTAGTAATACAGCCTTTAGGTTCATCAACCATCCTTAGAATTTTGGAGACATCTTTTTGGATCTCTAATCCCACCCTCTTCATCAATTTGGAGCTTATAATATTAACAGAAAATCCTATAGCCACAATGGCATGGTCCACCAATATACCATCAATATAAGTTGGCACCCTTGCGCAATGTTTTTCAGCATGCTCAAACTAGTCATCACTCCCAACACAGGCTATATCCAAGGGTTTGTAATATATCCAATGCAAAGGATCTTCTCAAGTTACTCCTTACACACTCCTTAGGATACTTTAGTTAGTTGCAGGATGTTAACATCAGGATTGACCTCACAAAGAGAACTTGCTAAATCAAAATCTTGAAAGTTAGCAATAACTCTCTTCTCCCACCAAACCATCCACTCTCTTGGTCACTTCATAAGCTTGGGTTCCTCTTTCTTAGCCTTCACCAAACCATCATTGTACATTAGGACTAAGGATTTGCTTGTCTTTATTATCCTATTTAGCGATTGCCTCAAGAGGTTTTGTATTATCTTTATTTCCCTCTGTGGCCTTTTGACCTCTCATAATTACTCATAAACTAGAAGCATCAATGATATTAACACACATAACTTCAATTAAACTTATGCCATTGTCACTAAAACACCATATTAGGATATTTGGAAATTTCCATGCACCTTGGGAACCCCCAATACCTTTATTATCTGACCACATGGTTGTTAGTAGATTAGCCAGCTCAGGATGAGTCTGTGCTGCAAGGGCTATGGCAGTATTTTTTCTGGCATTTTCTGGTGCCCTTTTTAGGGCTAGGGAGCATTTAATGTTGTCCAACTGCATTTAATGCTTCCCCCATTTTATGCCTATATATTGCTAGGGCTCCTCCTCCTCTTGTGTACTTCAGTCATCATTTGTGGATTCTTTTGAGGAGAGAGGAGCCGGTGCCAGGGTGCCCGCATAGCCAATGACTCACTATTGTATGATGTTGTCTCATGTTTGATATGGATTCTGTTTCCCGGGCATACATCTGAGTTCTCATCTGTATTTGTGTTTATTTTTCCTTGTCTTGTGTTTCAGTAGTTTATTTCAGCATATTGTTTATCCTTCCATTGCTGCCCACTTCTGACATGGTATCAATTTTCAGGTTTTGTGTTTCTGTTGTGCTTTATTGCTGATTTCAGGAATGTTTTCCCTCTTGCTAATCAAGCAGCTGCTCCAATCAGGCAACCAGTTTTGCCTGTGTTTTTTTGCTGACGTCAGCATTCGTACAACGTGCGCATCCATTTCAGCCTACGTTTTGGTGTTTCTGCATCTCTTGGCTGGGCACTTACATCATCAGACCGTTTTTGCTATTTTTGATAGTTTTTGATTGATTTCTTGACTTTTTACAGTAGATTTTGGCTTATTTTGATTAGCTTTTGGGTTATACTGCATGTGAACTCTTGCTTTTTGCAATCTGTGCTCGTGGTTTGGCTGTGTTCCCTCTCCCAATCCCTTATTTTCCCTACTTCTTTTTTGAATCCTCTCCAAATGGCTCCTCCATGCACATCCACTGATAACAAGCCTCATGGACCTGATTATTACACGTGGAGTGCAGTGATGAAAGCTTGGTTTATTCAGAAGCGGTTATGGTACATGGTTAACGGAGCTGTGGCACATCCTCAACAACCTTCTCCTGATCCATCTAATTTTGATGATGAGGAGATAGTGCTTACATGGGATTCATGTGATGCCTGTGTTTATTCAGCATTACTTCGATGTATTTCCAAAGAAGTCCTACCAGTGGTCACATCCTGTACGATAGTTGTTTGCAGATGTATGGTCGAAGTTACAGTTGATGTACGAGGCTCCTTCCACCATGAGGGCTGTTACTCTCTATGGACAGCTCCAGCAACTAAAGTTTGAATCCAAAGATACGATTCAATCCTTCCTACTTCGTGTTACCCAACTCAAGGACCAGCTTCGTCCTATGCAGTCTGCCCTATCAGAGGCACATCTTGTTGGTACGGTACTCTACAAGCTACCTCGAGAATTTGATGAAGTGGAGAACGCTTTATGAGCTCAGACATCCACGACTCTTGTCAGTTTTCTTCACATGTCCTCTATGCTACTTGCGCATGAGGCTACTTTGCGACTACAGAGGGGAGACTTCCGTCACATTATGGAGGTTCAAGTGAGGCTTTTGCAACTTCAGAGAGGGGTTCGAAGATGAAGTCATCGAAGGCCCAATGTTATCACTCTGGCAAGAAATGTCATTTAAGGAAGGACTGCAAAGAGTTAGCAGCTTCCAGGAAGAACCAGGAGAAGAAGGCGAAGCGGGATGTGAACTCCTCTGACGAGTCATCTGCCTCAGATTCTGATCCTGATCCTCCAGCCAAGGCGAAGTCCAAGGTGTAGAAAGGATCCTCTTCTTTGGATCGAGGGAAGGGCTTAGTGGCCCCTTCCTCAGCTGCTTTCTAGTGGTGGTAATACGAACATCCCTCACGACTCTCCATTGCCAAAGAGGGAGTGTGAGAGGGTGGTGAGATGGGGCCATCATACCTCATCTATATGTCTATACAGATGCACAGGATCCAAAGAGGGACTTCCCTGAAGCATCGACCGAAGTCTGGCAGGTACAAATCCTGGAGCTAGGACATCCAAGTTCATGATGGGCTGGTTACTTGACAAAGAGCAGGAGGCTTTCGTCTGGAGCCCACATGAGGGGACACTTTGGCGGTTTTGACCGAAGACGGGGATTCCGTGGTCACATATTCAGAGACATGTTAACATAGAGAGCTGCAATCTCCCATGCAAATATGGATCAAGATTTAGCTATCTGGTCAAATATTTATCACTTATTGTGTCTCTCTCACTCTCTGATACCTTGTGAGAGTGCATAATGGAAGAAGGAGCACGAACATAGAGACAAGGAAACAAAGAGACTGCAAGAAAATAAGAAACAAATCTACACTAAACAAGGAAACAATGCTAAATACAGGAGGACTGCTCTATCCCCGCACACAACCCATAGCCTTAGTGGCCTTAGTGAGGGCACCAGATCAGGTTGATAATGGATGTACCGAAGACGGAGAAAGATTACAGAGTCAAAGTGAATGCTAAATATAGGAGGAATAATCCATCCCTAGTCCTGAGTGAGGGCACTAGATCAGGCTGACAATAGCAACAGTACCACGAAGGAAGACGACGAAGTCAAAGTGTGCACCTGCCAAGGAGGAAGATGAATGTCAAGTGTAGAAGGGGCAAACTATATATAGCCAACTAATCCCAAATCTAGTTGATTGTAATTTGGGGCCACAAATATGGCCAACCAACATTAATGCTAGTCATTTGATACTAATACCAAAAAATCTCAAAAAAATCCTGAAAAGGGAGGCAATGTCTGACAGGTGAGACAGACAACTATATATAGAAACTACCCAAGAAATGCACACAAAATCTTAACTGAAGGAGAAAATGCACTAAAAAGGCAATAAACTGAATGCTCTAAAATGTGCTATCTCCTTTGTCAAAATAAGTGATTGACAGCTCAAAGCTCCTAAAGCCCTCATTTGACTCAATCCAATGCTCACAAGTAAACTATCACAAGGCAAGGCAAGCATAACTGCTAACACAATCTACAACATGTTTGCATATAAACCTTATGTTTGCTTAATGTCAAACACCTTAGAACTTACAAATTTGAAATCTATCACATATGCATCTCAAAATGACTAACACCATCAAAATTGTAGCATACCCTAACACTACTATTTGCAATCTTGAAAAGCTAAAGAAAACTTAAAACAACTTCAAATGACCAAAAATATAGCGAGAGAATCCGAAAGTGCTAAATTACAGAAAATTCATCGTTCAATTTACACACTAATTCTCACATCAATTTGAGATTTTTACTTTGCCTTACTTTCGATGCCTCTATATGCAACATCCAAGGGAAGGATCAAAGAGCTTCTTGTTGCTTGCTTACTTGAATCATTGCTTCCTCTCCTTTACTTCAATCTCCAAAATTAGACTCTCTAAGTGACGCAACTTTGTTATCATATCGCGACTTGCATAATGAAGGATCGTGCTTGAACTACTATATCTATACAACAAAACACATATAAAAAAAAGCTCACTCAAGGACAAGAAGATCAAAGCCAAAACGTCTTCTTGCTAGCTTTTCTTTTTTATTTCTCACAATACGATATACACAAAGCATAGATAAAATACAATATAAATAAAAATAATCTATTAAGCCAAGTAGCGCATAATTGACTATACTAATCGATTGGCACATTAACTATACCAATTGTAGGTGTAATTAACCAAGTGCAATAAGTGATGAGTTAGTAACTATGTGAAAATCATAATGATCACCAATATACCATCCAACAAGCTAACTCATCCTCAATACCTACACATGATGAGCTTACCATCTCAACAATAGATTGGGCCAAAGAAATACTCCAAATCATTTGGTTACTCTTTAGTAGGTTGAGTCTCACCTAGACTCCCACCACGAAGATCTTCAAATGTCTTCTCTTTTGGAACGGGTTCAAACTACCATTATGGAAAATAGACATCCCTTCTACCAAAATCACTACCAAAAACTAACCCAAATACAACCTAGGAATTAACCATCACATAAAATATCAATAAGACAATCTAGTGGAAGACAAGAAAACACACATCGACCCCCTTGAAGTACAAAAGCAAGAGACAACTATCATAAACTCCAAGTTGGCTACAAATCAAACATTCTTGGAATGGCCTATTTCTACCATGCAACTATGCAAGATAATGGAGCAAACTTCGTCGTATGAAAAATCCCCAAGGCCTAGATTTCATAGTTGTTTGCCATTAAAACACAAATAGCTAATCAAAAGTAGTCTTGTAGATGCTGATTCGAAAGGTCAAACACCTACACAAAAATTGGCATGTTACACAATGCAAGGCTGATCGAACACCAATGAGATTTTCTGAGAAGGCAATATCCAATGGCAAGATGCGACAACTTTGACTATCCCAAAAAGTTTACTCAAAATGTCTCGTACACAATAGAATTCAAAATGCATCTCACAATTAGAGTGATGAAGGTGTAAATATTTGTGTAACCATCTTGACAGAATATAAATGGTGTAGGGATTTTGGCATACCTCAAATTGCCAAAATTAGACCAAAAAATACGATGCAATAGGATTTGGATATACCTCAAATTGTCAAAATTAGATTGAAAAATATAACGCAACAGTTCTCTCTATGATGTGTTACATCGATGCTGCCATGTTTTGCTAGAATCTCTTTCAAATACTAATATACATATCGTTAGAACAACCCTCCCCCACATATGTGGTGAAGTCATGAGCGCACGACTACGTTATTTGGTTGTCCTGGTTTTATTTTAATAATCTGTCCACATGACATCAGTACTTTTTTTAAAATCCACTATCATGATGGGTGAATAAAAATCCTCATAATGTGCAGGAGCAAAACTTCTCTTCAAGAGCACCGCTCGAGAGGATCTCCTTCATTCCCTAGGGATAGTGCACTTGTCACAGTTGCAAGCTTTTGCCTGAGATTGAATTTTTTGGCAATTATAGGCCGTACATCATCTACACCAACCAAACTCTCCAAGAACGGGAGAAGTCCTGCCAGAGCAGAATCTGACTCGTCATCGAACCAGCTCTCGATTGGAATGCCATTGTCAACCTGGAACCCAAATGCCTGGAACATACACAGCAATCCCTATTAAAGCCTATCCAAGCAGGTACATACATGCAGAAATCTGTTGACCAATCGGTCCCCTCGATAAGTACTTCATGCACAGGTATGCGGAAATGTATGTACGTATGTGCAGTGGCTCTGCTTAAACAATATCCCAAACATGTGAGATCCTGCACTATACCTGAGGAGAATTGTCAATTATAGCCACCTTAGCTAGGTCACGGCCCAGGACAGACAGATCCTTCATATAGTTTCCATTAAGATAAACACAGGAATCCCGAAACATACGATGCCGTATCAGTTTTTTCTTCGGATCTAGTATATTCAATAATTGCTCTGCATATACACTCTGACTCGCAGTAAATACTATAATCTCAAACATTTGAGAAACTTTCTCCATGAATATTTGAAGATGAGGTCTGCGCCTCACATATACAGTATACTCTTGAGAATTGAAGCTCACAGGGAAGGTGAAATCAGCATTGTCACAGCGCTCCAATGTTGAGTGCACTAACGTTTCTGCAGGTAACATCAATAACAAGTAGACTCAATAATCACACTGAAGAACCCATGCACTTTGTCACTCTGACCACATTCACATGTTCACAATTCAAGGGTTGCTGAGCCACTCACCATCCAAATCTAATACAAGAGTGATAGGTGGAGATCGCCGTGACTGTTTTGGAAGCAAGAAGGGTGAGCGACCTGGTGACACCACTTCAGACAAATCAGGTAGCTGTTTGATAAAAAGGTAAGGGTCAAAGTCATTTATGTCTTCATCAACCGTGGTGTCAGCCTGGTTGCTTTTCTGGCTGCAATCCAACACTTTGGACTGTTGAATAGCAAGAAACAACGATGCTCCTTCAGAGTCCAGTAGACCATCCTCAATGGACTCGATAGCTTGGGCAGGGTCCCGATTCTCATCTCCAAATGACCACTCCAAGCAAATCTCTCCCATATCAAATGCTGCTTGAGAACCAAAAACTTCATAATCAGATGAATGAGAAGCAATACTAGAATCGTCTATGCGAGACATTGCTAGAGCCTCGCTATTTGCAACACACGTCAGAGGAAGTGCTGGCTCATTAGCTTGATCTGTGTCCCTCTTGCTAGCTTCCTGGTTTTGGCTAGCAGTATGGCAGTCAATTCCTGTGTCTGTATCTTCTAACTTCTCATCCAGACTGTCCAGCTGTTCTACTGCAATACAAAACTGTCATGTCAGCACAAAGCTTACAAAAACTGCGCATTAGAAAAACTTCAAAATAATTTGTGTATGGAAGATGCGGCGTACCACTACTACTACAGCTGCTTGAGGCTTCTTCATTGAGACCTTTCAACAGATTAAAAACTGGAGAAAAAATTGTGTCCAAAGCTGGAGTACCCGCCTGGCATGCATCATTCAGAGAATGTAAAGTGTTGCCTTACCTTTACAAATGCTCCAACACAACCACAAAGTAAAAAGCACAAAATAGAGCAACTCAAACACACCAAACAGCTCACATGCCGCACCTTCATATCCCCAGATGGACTGTCAATACTAGAAAAGGCAAGTCGTAGATCCTGACCAGGATCCTTGGCATCTTCAATGACCGGAAGACAAAGACTTGTGACTGCTGTCTGATGTAAATCCCGGCTAGTTGTAGTGAAACCTGGAAAAAGAAGACATGAAACTCATCAGTCAGCCTTTACAAGCAACATCCAGACTCAGAAAAGTACAGTGAGTATATATAGACAAAATTCAGTCGGCTTTCATTCACCGTAAAGTTGCTAGCAAATGAGTAACTTTTAGTCCCAAGGGGTGTACATGAACTAATCCAGAGGCTGCACTCCCAAAAAAATAAAGTCATGTGCCTACATGAGGTGATCGATTATCTAACAAATTGATGAAATAATATGATCCTTCCACCCAGAAGTCTCGATATTATTTCCCATTACTCTATCTCATTACTATTTCCCCAATGACAACAATCAATCAATACCAACGGATCCCAATTACTCCTCCTAACCTCAGACTTACTTATTAAATTCACATACAGAATCAGCTTGCACACCATCTGACACCTCCTAATATGGTCACTATAAAGAGGAGATTATTCCTTCAACAAAAACATCAGAAGAAAGAAGACAAGCAGATTTCAAATAGTGTATATGTTTGATTTCTCACCTGTCCTGCACTTTCTCGATGCCTTAAGATATACAGGGGCATCATCCCTCTTGTCAATGGAGCTGCTCTCACTCCTCCTTTTCTTCCGAGTAACTCTGCTCTCAGAAAAAGCCCTCTGAGAAGTTTTCCTTGCTTTCTCCTTCATTTTGATATATTTCCAAGCTTTTGACTAGGACCACAACAGCCTCATAGATAAAGTAAACACCTGAAAGGAACCTGGATTATTCCTACTTCAGAAGGAAATGTAAAACAGGAGATGACATGGTATGCAGGCATAACATCCATTGCATTGAAATAATATGCAGGGAATCAGGGCAACACTTGCAGACAGTGGAACCTGATTACTGGACCATGCTAAACACAGAAAGCCACTGACATTGGATAGAGGGTAATATGTATTTCTAACCGAAACTACTGTACAGTAAAACATGGATCATTTGGGCACAACCAGAGAGATATGACTTACATAGGATTTTATATCCCAGATACAGATTGGTGCGTAATATTATGTCCTTCTGACAGAAACCACAATACAGTAGAACAATGGATCATCTGCGCACAATGAAAGCCGGTGACTTACACAGGATTTTATACCCGAGCCATACCTACTAGTATTCAGATACATGATTATGACAAGCAGAGAGGCATTTACATAGAACCTGAAGCTTCTCACTAGCTGCTTTTTTCCTGTATGTGAACATTCGTGATATAATTGGGTCTTTGTTTTAGGCCTGCAATCATGATCAAACTTCTTCATTACTGCCTAATCGTGCCATAAAAATCCTGTATTTTCCGACTGCCGAATGTTATGCTCCTTTCAGGGGGGATTTGCACTCAGGTGTTCACGAATAAAAGAACAGTGCAGATTCAGTAGATAACGCATGGCCGCATATTGTTGCTCGTCAATTCTAATGTTCTCAATTTTTCGGAATGAATTTGTGAAGTAGCTACTGCTTGGAAAAACTCGGAGTAGATGACATTAAAGCTAAAAAGAAGCAGCGCCTGCAAACTGCCATGTCAATTGTACAAGCCACCATATCCATCATGACATGCATAAATGCAAACATTTCATGTAGGCACAACAAATTCCCAGAAGGCACAAACTCTGGGCAATCACAAGCTAGGCGTTGCACAGAAAAGCAGTCGACATTAGAGGCCCTGACTTAACAAGCAAACAGCAAAGTTTCCCGGCAAAAAATGGTGAGCTAAGACAGAGACGGAAGCAAAAGCTTGCGACGACAAGGAGGAAGCTGGCTTGCATTTTGATGAGAAATTTCAGAATTTCACTCCCCACAAACTCTTCACAGGAATTAAAGCAAAAGATGGGACAGGGGCACTTGACCTTGAATGCAGAATCGGAGGAAAGGGCGAGTGGGCATACCTGCGATTGCGAGGCGGGCGATCGCGCGGGCAAAATTAGGGCAAAATAACAGGGTTTCTGTGGAGAGGCAGGGGAAGGGTGGGGCGACGAAGCTTTTCTTCGTCTTCGTCTTCGTCTTCGTCTTCGTAAGAAAGAAGACAGGGGAAGAAAAAAGAGAAGAAAAGTTCAAGAGGGAGGGAGAGATGAGCGGGTATGTGCGCGACTCCGCGCGCGCGAGAGAGAGAGAGAGAGAGAGAGAGAGAGAGGGAGGGAGGGTGGGTGTGTATGTGTGTGTGTGTGAGGACTCGGGAGTATCTAGCGTGAGCGAGAGGGACAGGAATTCCTTTCTGGTCAAACCGCCCTGGCCCAAATGGTCAAACAACGCGCCCATCATCCACAACCGCCCATCCCACATTTCCCGACCCAACAACAAAACCTTGTCAATCCAAGCTTGTTTTTTTTTTCAGATCGTCATCTAAGTTTCACAAACTAAGTACACATGTGTAGCTCAGTACAGGAGTTTGCAGTTCTATATGCAGTTCTTGCATGTTTGTTATGTAGCAGTTTTACTGATCGTGTTTAGATATGCGTCGCGTTTCAAAGTAAAATACGATTGTAGATAAGTTTTTGCGTTGTTTAAATACATGGAGGATGTCAAAAGGAGAATATGTATGCATATGTAGTTCGAGTCACTAATCCTGATTTTGAATGTTCACATTTCTTTTGGTCGTAGGCACCATGGCCAGGTGGGAATATGAATGGAAACACTGCATTTTCCAATGTGATATCTAGGCAGGGTGAAGTTCTTGCAAGCAAGCCATCCGTCTTGAATGCCATTGTTCTTTCAACGAGACGGTTATTATTCTGTGATATTATGCATGCGAACTTGTGCTAATTAGCTCTTTGAAATGCATGTTGTCGACTTGGCTCGACTACATTTTCGAGCAAACAGTAACATCTTTCATTCTCATGATCTGCTTGGAGCATTGGGTCGAATAAAGGGCTTTCACAATGGAGCTTAATAATCCTTTTGATGGATTGCATGTTAAGGATACAAAGCCATGTCCTTAGATCAATAGATTATGTAGCATGTTGAAAGCAAACACATCCATAATATCTAATATAGTCAAGTCAATTCTAGTAGATGGCTACGAAAGCGATCCATCATTCCAAGTGACTAGAGGATTATCGAGAATAGATTGACGGTCCAAGGTTCCGTACAATCGCTCTTATCGTTTTGCAAACCAAGATGGATGTATCAATTATGCTCAATAGTTGAAGCTATAATGGCTTTACATTGAGAATTTAATTTGTGTAGTCTGATAAGAGTGACACCATGTATTTGTTTCTCTCTTTCTTCGCAAGACATGGTCGGCATTTAGTTATCGTCATGTTGACTCCGTGTTGTTAGTATGCAAGGATGAGAATAGTGCTTGACAAAGTCGTTGTAACTTGTATTTCTCTTACAATGATGATTTTACATTATGTCGCTCAAGATTATTCGAATTTTTCAGTGTCGTACCACGTTGCAGCAAACGGTTTTAGTAATGTTTATCTAGAAGCCATAGTTTTTCTTTTTTAGGAAGTCCTGAAGGATGCCTAGTGACTTTGTTTCTTCATAGCGTCCATTGATGCTAATGAGAATAATATGTTTTTATCATAAAATTGCAATACACTTGTTCACAGAAAAACATACTATACTTCATAATTTCATTTTTTTAAAGATAGTTTATTTTTTCGACATATAAGAATGCTGTTTTTTTTCTTCTTAATAGTAATTTTAATAAATAAATAAAAATCAATCAATAATGATAGTATTTCAAAAGCTTTTAAAAAATAAATGAAATATAGCATGCCAAAGAGTTGGCACAAATCTCTATGTAATTAAATAATCATGAGAAAATGTGCCATTTCCCCGTCATTCAAAATATATGGTTTGTTGAAGTTTTAATCTTTCGTTTTTTTCAATACATTAGAAAGTTCGTTACAATTTCGTTTTCACCATACGTTCAAAATATCGTTTTCTTTCATTTTCATTTCATTACTATTTTCTGATCCTAAAAATAATGAATCTACTCTTAATAAACTAAAAAGACGAAGAACGAAATTGTTTAAACTAATACTAAAAAGAACGAATGACAAAGATTTGAATAATCTAACCTTTTAGCTTGCAAATGCAATCATCGAGTAACTGACGTACAAATCTCCACACACTTGTGTATGACCTTCCTCTCTCCTCAAATAAGAGATGAATTTTGTAATGAAGAGAATGGCCCATACTCTTAACTCTCCCCCCTTTATATCGGCTTAAGGCTTCCCAACGTTCAAAGCTTTCCTTTAAGCTTTTGTAGTTTACAAACTTGAAAAGCCTAAAAACTTTCAAATATTTAAGCTTTTCTTCAATTTTGGGTTACGCTTATGTTTTCTTTTTTTAACCCAAAAAAATAACAAAAAAGATAATTACAAAATGTCACATAGCTGCACTTGTAAAGAAGAGCACGAGTGGACTAAGTCACCATATAATACTTTAGTCTGTAGATAAAAGAAATTTTATTTTTTCTCTAATTGCTATACACTCTCTATTCTTTGCTCAAATTCTATTTCGTCCATCATGTAAGCTTTATAATTATATGCCAAACATGTCAAATGATGATTAGCAAAGAGAGAGTGTGTGAGAGCGAAGGACATGGGGATGAGGGGAGATGTTTTCATACATGATTTATGTTGCAAACCCCCTTGGGAATGAGGATGTGAACAAGTACAGGGAAATGGCAAATCAACTCAATAAGGACATTAAGCTTAAAGCTTTGCCAAAAGCTTTCATGAATAAATCCTCCAAGTTGACATTTATAGGCACATAGACCAAGTTGATCTTGTATATACCAAGAGTTGCTCATGTACATAGTAATAATCCACGTCCAAGTTCTTCATGCGAGCATAAAAGATGGGATGCATCATAATTACCAAAACACTCTAACTATTTAGGCGGACAGTAGTTAAAGATGACTAATAAATACACAAGTTAGAGACAAGTCATTTGAGTAACATGTGTGATAGAAAACACAACACTACAAAAGATAGCAATGAACCTTAATACAAGAGAAAGGATAGAACATAATAAGGATTTATACTATATTGTCCACCCATGTATTCCTATGAGCTTAGATGGTGATCTAGACAAATGTTGCATGGAGGATAGTGAGAGTAGAAGGCATGAGTGCTCAATAGTTGTGGTACACTAAACATTAGCATTGCCTCTTGCTATATACTAATGGAGATTAACTAGACTTAATAAACGCATGTTGAAAGCTCGCCTTGCCTTACCATATAGTCAGTCTAAACAACCCACACCAACCTCTATCCACATATATTGTCTTACATGATAATCCAAAGAATATTCTAGGAATATTCTCTATACCATTGGGGTGGACCTCCCACTCTTAGACCCTCAACAAGGGACTAGCACCAAGGCCAACATTGAGCCCCATTGGTAGATGCACTCAATAACTCGCCTCTTAGGCTATAGTACCTCGAGTGTATCCTCCACTACATTCATGAACTCTTTCCCATGGCCCAACAGTCAAGTTCACATAGGCCATTTAATCATCTAGATTATAAGGTTAGATTCCTTCTAGTGTCTACATTAGGAAGCGTCTTAACGTATAGTGCCCACCATGGCTTCTCCTTACTTGGGGATCTTACAAGATTAAACACTTGGAACATAAGTGAGAAACTAGGAGATGAGAATTTGAGTGACCTCCAACACACCCCCCCCCCCCCCCCCCTTATGACCACCTAAAAGTGAACTATTTGTTTGGTCTAATGTTGAGTCAATGAAGATGCCAAGCTAGATTTTATCACTCCAAAGAGCCTTAGCAAATATATAATCACAAATGTTCTCTTTAGAATAATACTTCATCTCCACAACTCCATCCTCAATGAGCTCCCACACATAACGATATGTAAAAATTATGTGATGCAGTGAGCAGAATCTAAGTAAGGAGTAGAGAATACATAGAAAATACAAGAAGAAAAAAACCTTATTTGATTCCAAACAAACTAATACAAAGATGGCTCTATCCACTCGTGCACTTTCACTATGAAGCTTACATTGCAATCCGAACAAATTGTAGGCAAAGAGCTTAAGGTTAGTTTGAAGAACTCTGAGAAGATAAAAGATAGATTGATGTTGGCTTTAGAGGGTTCTTTCTTATATAGCCCAAGAAGGTAGTCTGGTCAGCCTGTTTGGCCATATTATGAACCTTCTCTAGTCCAGCAATGGCTACAGTATTAATAGTTACAAGATAAAACTAGCTAGACACTCCCTTGCCCTTAAGCATGCACCTTGCTATTTCCAAAATGATGTGATTTCAACACTCCACAATGTCATTCAATTGAGGTGTATAAGGTGTCATTAATTGATGCTTAATTCCTTTTCTCTTGCAAAAGTCTTCAAACTCCTTTGACTTAAACTCACTACCATTGTCTATTCTAAACTTCTTTACACTTTTCCATGTTTCATTCTAAATAAGTTTTAGCCATTCTTTAAACTTACCAAAAACTTGAGTGTTATCATGAAGATAATACATCCACATCTTTCTCCGATAGTCATAGATGATCAACATAAAATAAGAAAATCTCCCCAAGGCTTATAGTGTGACCATATTCATCCATAGGAGGCAACTCCTCTAAAACTTGAATTGCTAGACCCAAATACTTCTTTAGTTGAGAAACATGGAACATATCATAGATTCATGTTAAAGAAGGAAACTCGAGTTAGTATGTAAGTTTGCCAACTCGCTTAAGGATCTGATACGGCCCATAGAACATATGAACCAACTTATTATGGTCTCTTTTCAAAGAAGCATACCTAGATTTAAGCACCTTTATGAAGATCCAATCACCTTCTTCAAAGTCTAAATGTCTCCTTTTGTCATGCACATAAGCCTTCACTGAAATTCCTATAATGGAGTTAAGACCTGCAACAACAGAAGGGCTTGGAGAAACATTAGCAAGCGAGGCAACGATCGTAATCAACTCCTAGGCACCCATGAGAGCAAAAGGGACCACAAGATTACTTAGGCGGTAAAGGCATATGTGCCTAGCCACCTGTGTATTAGTTACATTGATAGTACCACACACCTGTACACTACAAGTGGCAGGCACCCATCACTGTCTCTTCATTCTTTATTCTTTCAATGACATTTGAATAAGGGAAGGCCAGTCACACATTGTGACTGTTGGAATTCCCACATATTGTGTCTCTTGCTCCTTCCACCATAGCTCTTGCTTCTGCTTACGAGCTTCCACTTAGGGATCACTCCCTTCAACTAGTATCAAAGTTGAGATTGAGGAGCTCTTTCCCTTCAATTTGCTTCAACCCTTGAATACCTACAATAGTCATTTTAGGGCAACCATGCTTTTTGCATCCCGAGGTATGCATTGATCTTCACCTTCCATCACTTGAGGGTTGTTCTAGGGCTTCTCTGGGATAGCTCCCCTTGTGCCACATTCAACTTAGGAAGACCAATAGATATGATTAACAAATTAGTATGATTTGCGCATGTTTGTAGGCCCCTATTCTAATTAGCTTGATTATCATCTTCTGCTTCCGAAGCTCTTAAGAACCCTTGGGCTTTAACTTGGCATTATACTTGGCACTTTGGGCATCATTTGAGGTTCTCGAGATCAACCATTGTCACACAGTTTATGAAAATTTGTTGTACTAACATCTAGGATAACATACTCTCAGAGTTTGGAGCTCTTGTTTATGTCTTCTAATGCTCATATGATACCTTGGTGTTTGAGGGATGTTATGACATTGTATTGGATATTTCTTGGATGATTTGAGCTCTCATTTGGATTAGTTTTCATAGGCTTTTTCACAACTATTACAATAGGGTGGCAAGCCTTTATCAAGGAAAAATAAATACTTATTGCTATTTGATGTCATCCTTGTGCTTTATATAAATATATTGATGTTTATTACTCTTGGATGTCATCTATGTGCTTCATATAAATATATTGCTCTTAGATGTCATCCATGTGCTTCATATATTGATGCTTATAATTGGTCTATGAACTAGAATATGCTATGGGATGCTCTTGAGCTTCAATTTGGAGCTTGGTAGCATTCATCTTGATAATGGTTACATGCCTTGGCAACATTCATCTTGACAGTGGTGGTTACATGCCTTGGTTGATTCAATGGCTTGTGCAATTACATGCTTGAAGAATATATTGGGTTTTATGCTTTAGGATTATGCTTCATGTACCTTGGATACTCCGATATCACGTCCTTAATGTATTGAGCTTGTATTGCTCATTTGGCATTTGACTTTTTTTCCAATGGGAGCCATTATTATTTGACACGTGGATGTTACATAGGGCACTTAATATTTATAGTTGAGCTTGAGTGTATTGTAGTGAGACACTGGGGCTCATTGTGCCATGTACATTCTCTCTTGATATGTATCGAATGCAATTACCCTATTGTGGGTTGATTTGATCTCTTTGCCTAGACTTGGCACTTATGTCTATTAGGGTGTTGTCATTTACATTTATATGCTATTGGGTTATGTATTGAGATTTGCTCAGTGGATTATGCATCTGGTAGTTCTCTTCATTTACCTTTGAGACCTCCCTTATGCATGATGTCTTTGCCTATTGCATGTATGGTTACTAATGCATTGCAGTTGTGCCAATCTTCAAAATGCTGGTTGTTCCTAGGCTTCTTCATCTTGATTGCTCACACTGGGTTGTTGACCTATTGATGTAGTTTATTATAATAGCTTGTCATTGCTTATCTATTCATTCTTTATGAGAGCACTCACTTGTCCTTGACAATTTATTGATTGCAATTTGTAGATAGCTCATTAGTTTGGCATTCTTTCTTATTTATAGCTTGATTTGGCAGTGGTGTTGGGGATGATTTGCATGAAATTACAATAGTTATCTTTCTCTTTTGTGCACTTGCTTGGTATCATTATTGTTGTTGGTTCTCAAAAGAGTGCTATCCCCAATATTGAAAAACTAGATGGGACCAACTACACCTATTGGAACACATAGATCTGGCAAGCTCTAATGTAGAAGTTGTAGGTTAGACCACTAAAAAATGAGATGCCAAAGTCGAAAGCATTGATGCCAAGGATTGGGCTGGAACTGGATGAGCTATGTAGGTTCACAATCATTTTATCACTCTCTATGTAGGTTCACTACAATCTTGTGACTAATAATTAAATTGCGGATCAACTTTGGGCACAAATTAAGAATCTTTATGACAAGTAGAGTCTTGCATCTCAAATGTATTTGTTGAAACAATTGATGGACTTTCACATAAAGGAAGGGACTTCTATGTCTGCACATTTAAATGAGTTTTACTCCATCATTAGGCATCTTGCTTCACAGGAGATTGGGTTCAAGGATCCTTTGCATCCTTTACTTCTACTTGGTACTCTACTTGAGTCATGGGACACTTTTCATATGGCTCTATGTGCTAACACCTCAAAGGATAGGCTGAAATCGTAGGATGTTGAGAGTGCCCTCTTGATAGAGGAGGTGAATAGAAAGGATGTGGATGCTTCCCGTATATCACATGCATTGATTGTGAGAGGCTAGGAAGAGTTAAATGGCTATGGTAGAGACTCTCAAAGGTCTCAGTCTAGGTGGATAATCTTACAGTACGTCCCATGGTCATAAGTTCGATCTTACTTGTCATTATTGTGGGAAAGCAAGTCATATTCTGCCACAGTGCCATAGAACCATGAAGACAAGCACAAGGAAAAGGGTAAAGAGGAAGTGTAGGAAAATAATCATGATAACAACATTGTGCCTAGCAAGTCTAGTATCAAGATTGAGGAGATTAATGTGGTGTAGCCTGATGAGTCTAATGATCTCATATTGGTAGCCTCTTCCTTGGATGCTTCATAGTTGATTGATGCTTTGTCAGGATATACTCAATGTTGGTTGATAGATTCAAGGGCTTCCTTTCATGTGACCCCTCATAGAGAGTGGTTTCACTCCTATCATAGTACGACTAGATCTGTCCATTTGGGTAATGACCTGGCCTTAGAGATATTTGGTATTGGTGATTGGTTCAAGAAAAATGTTCACTCTTTTTGATGTACGATGTCGGACGGAATTTGCGCAGGGGTTCGTGAAGTCACTTGCCGTAGGGATGCTCAATCATTACATAGACCAAGATTTTTATGTTGCTTTTATGCCAAACTGTACACACTCCCAAAACCGCCTGAGGAGAGCTCTACTTGCGGATTAATATATCACAATTGATGGAGGGCTTGAGATCCAGAGTGAGAGAAGACATTTAACAGGGCCATCTCAGCACTAACACATAATCATCCTATCTTCCAGAAGTGCCAATTTGGTTGAGGTGTCCATTCTATGAGGTGTCAAGATGACTTCATGTGTAGATGTAGTCCCTCCTCCTAATTGTTGAGATGATTTTCGCTCTTCTCCATCGAATCCATCCCAAAAGTGTCTATCCACTGTGTATTCTTGAGTGATGACAACTCAATCTTGCGATCAAAACGTTGAATAGTCTCGATAAACATATGCGTGTGTGCAAGAGAGCAACTGCATGACTGCAGGCTAGCAGGTATGTAGGAAGGTTTCCCCATGTCATCACTCTCTACACCCAATCGGAATAAGCCATCCTCATTAAAGTGACCTCGTTGTACTTCTATAGTCTCGAGTGCTCTCAAGCTTCACACAGAACTTGTTGATCTTCACCTCGTTGTCGTCTTCTGCCTTCTGTCTTCTCTCCCTTTAGCTTCATCTTCAGAGCTCACCTTTCATCACCTTTGACTTCGACTTCATCACAGCCTTCTGGTCTTCCTTCTTTGTTGTCGTTATTGCAACTTTGCATGTTTCTTTGTTGTTTCTCCAAGCTCGTCAACTTTGTTGATGATCGTCTTCGTCCTTCTTCACAGCAATGTTGTCCTTCGATTCCTCCTTCATCGTCAGCTTCAGCTTCATCATTAATGTCGTTGTTGTCAATCAAGTGCCAACCGACAGTCGTTGTCTTCATTCCTTGCTTTCATCTTGTTCATGCAGCTTCATCTTCCACCGACCTTCCGATCCTTGTTACCTCATAGCAGTCTTCTTTGCTCCTTCCAACGGCCTCCTCATTGCAGTCATCCTCCAATCCTTCTTCCCACGGTCTCCTCTTGCACTCTTTTATATTTATAAAGCTTAAGTAAAAAGCTTCAAATCAGAGTATCGTTTTGCTTCTTTTGTTAAGGCGCCGATGAAAAAAAACTTCAAAAAGCTTCAGAAAGCATTGTTAATAATGATGCTTTCTTCCTCATTAAAAAAAACTTCAAGAAGCATCGTCAATGATGATGTCTATTTGCTGCACCTCAACATCTCATCAATTTCAAAAGCAATTCGGGCCACCATCTTTTGAACGTCTGATATCATCTTCATATTGACACCTAAGTTCAAAACTTGTTGAATGGTCTCAGCATTGTCATCATGGAGGATCCAAAAGGAACTACAAACTGCCAAGGCCATTGGACTTCTATTCCTTCCTTTGAGGCACTTAATGTAAGGCAATGACAAGTAATCGCAAGCCTTGCTTGGCAAACTAAAATATAACTCGACTTTTCAAAATGTCAATAAGTCCATCCAACTTGAAAAGCTGTGACAACAGGCTCAAGGAAAATAATGGATACATATTGAAACCCATACCTAGCTCGTGTTCAAAGATAGTCGCCTAGTAAGGGTAGGGAAATCCTAGGGCTTTGATAATACAAGCTTTTAAACTTTCAAAGTTTTGCCATTGTTCACAAATTAAGCAAATTTAAGGCGAATCTTTTCTAATGACACTAGTAGATGAGCTCCAGCAAATGGCCAGCTATGTCAACCTTAATAGTAGCTCCATAATCAAGCTCCTCGGATGGATCTTACCTCCCTTCCAAGCCTTGAATAAATCTTTTGTGGATTCAAACAAACTGAAAATGTGAACCGATTTTCCATGCTTTATCCCCTATCAAGAACATGCTTTGAAAAAGATCTTCGTACCCAATCACCATGCAGTTTGCAAATTATAGTCCGTGCTATGCAATCAATTGAGCAATGTTTCCACACAAAAAAATATGAATGCATTGAAGAAATTGTGCTTAGCCTAACTACAAAACGGAAAATAAACTCATAATGACGCTAACTAAAGAGTCCAAAATCTTGCAGAAAACTCCACCCTCAGGTTTGCAGTGGTAGACGTGCAGTGTCACGACATTTGCCCCCTCCAAACATGCACATCCTCCGGATGTGGGCCACATCTTCATCATCTCTTGGCTCAAGTCCATCATAAATCGCATCATCCAACTTCTCAATTGCATAGGTTGTATCATCTCTTCTCTTGAATAGTTTGATTCTCTTCCCTGATCAAAATCCGCAAGGCTGTACCATCAAGCTCTGCCAAGGAATATGTAACATTGTCATGGACATGCTGCACTAAATAGGGCCCAAACCATTGTCTGGAAACCTTGCGGATAGCACTATACTGGTTGTCTAGACTACTGACATAGACCAACACCCAATATCCCTCTTTAATCTCTTTAGGGCTCAATCTGTGTTCTGCTACTATCAAAGTAGTCTTTGTTGTGAATCCTACCCTCTTTGAGCTTTTGAATTGCTCTCTCAATATCTTCAAGTCTTCTCTCTAACTGATGAATACGAAGAGCCAAAAGATCTTCTATTGTCATGTCTTCTTACTGCCATGGTAAAGCACTCCAAGTAAGTGTGCAAGTCTTTATAGGCATGACTGGCTTCTGCCCATACATCAACTCAGCTGGCATATATATTGTAGTCACATTGTGAGTAGTGCGATCCGCCCATAAGGCATAAAGCAACAATCTAGGCCACTCTCGAACCCGTCCATCGCATGCTTTGGCCAAGGCTTTCACAATCAGCGGATGGCCTCTTTCACTCTTCCCATTGTCTTCTGGATTATATGTTGAAGTCAAAGCAAGCTTAATGTCAAGGCGAGAGAAAAACTCCCTAGCCTCATCAACATCCTACTCATCTGGTCTTCCTTCTTTGTCATCATTATTGCAACTTCGTCCATTTCTTCGTCGTTTCTCTGAGCTCATCAACTTTGCTGATGATCGTCTTCGTCGTTCTTCACAGCAACGTTGTCCTTTGATTCCTCCTTCGTCATTAGCATTAGCTTTGTTGTTAATGACGTCGTCGTCAATGAAGTGCCATCTGATAGTCGTTGTCTTTGTTCCTTGCTTTCCTCTCGTTCTTGCAGCTTCATCTTCTATCGGCCTTCCAATCCTCATTACCCCATAGCAGTCTTCTGCCGGCCTTTCAATCCTGGTTACCCCATAGCAGCCTTCTCTACTCCTTCTTCCAATAGCCTCCTCATTGCGGTCATCCTCTGATCCTTCTTCCCATGGCCTCCTCTTGCACTCTTTTATATTTATAAAGCTTAAGTAAAAAGCTTCAAACCAAAATATCGTTCTACTTCTTTTGTTAAGGCACCGAAAAAAACAAACTTCAAAAAGCTTCAGAAAGCATCGTTAATAATGATGCTTTCTTCCTCTTTAAAAAAAACTTCAGGAAGCATCGTCAATGATAATGTCTATTTGTTGCACCTCAACATCTTATCAATTTCATAAGCAATTCAAGCCGCCATCTTTTGAACGTCTGATATCATCTTCATATTGACACCTAAGTTCAAAACTTGCTGAATGGTCTCAGCATTGTCATCGTGGAGCATCCAAAAGGAACTACAAACTGCCATGGCCATTGGACTTCTATTCCTTCCTTTTAGGCACTTCGTATAAGGCAATGACAAGTAATCACAAGCCTTGCTTGGTGAACTAAAATATAACTCAACTTTTCAAAACGTCAATAAGTCCATCCAACTTGAAAAGCTGTGGTAACAAGCTCAGGGAAAATAATGGATACATATTGAAACCCATACCCAGCCCGTGTTCAAAGGCAGCCACCTAGTAAGGATAGGGAAATCCTGGGGCTTTGAGAATGCAAGCTTTTAAACTTTCAAAGTTTTGCCATTGTTCACAACTTAAGCAAATTTAAGGCGAATATTTTCTAATGACACCAGTAGATGAGCTCCAGCAAATGGCCAACTATGTCAACCTTAATAGTAGCTCCATAATCAAGCTCCTCGGATGGATCTTACCTCCCTTCCAAGCCTTGAATAAATCTTTTGTGGATTCAATCAAACTGAAAATGTGAACCGATTTTCCATGCTTTGTGCCCTATCAAAGAACATGCTTTGAAAAAGATCTTCATGACCAATCACCATGCAGTTTGCAAATTAGAGTCCACACTATGCAATCAATTGAACAATGTTCCCACAAAAAAAATATGAATGCATTGAAGAAATTGTGCCTAGCCTAACTACATGTGCTCGTGCATCATGCAAATGCAAACACAAAAGATACACAACGGAAAATAAACTCATAATGACGCTGACTAAAGAGTCCAAAATCTTAGCGAAAAACTCTGCCCTCGGGTTTGCAGTGGTAGACATGCAACGCCATGACAACATTATGTATTAGCTCTCATGAAGAGCCTTATCTTTGTTGGTACCTTGGATGATATAGGCTATTTTGTCTCTTTTGGTGATTCCTTATGGAAGATTAACCGTGGAAATCTTGTTATTACACATGGTATTAAGTCTAGTATCCTCTATCTCTCTCTTGTATCTGGGCCAATCAACCATGTTTTGGCTGTGGTTGTAGTTTTACACGTATCTTTTTTGCCTTGTTACCTTGGGTATATGTCTTTAAAAGGAATGAAAATGCTTACCAGTTTGCAGTATATCTTCTGCTCTTAGACTATAAATGTGGTCCCATGCCTTGTCAGTCACTAGGTGGTGCTAAGTACTTTGTCACCTTCATTGATGATTACTCACATAAGGTCTGGGCTTACCCTATTAAGCAAAAAATTGGATATCATGTGTACCTTTTAGCGTTGGCTTGCTCTTGTTGAGAATCAGTCCAGGTATAGGTTGAAATACCGAAGGATAGATAATGGGAGTGAGGTTATCTCAAAAGCTTTTGAGCAAAGTGATAAGCAAGGTATTATGCATTAGTTGACTTCCCCCTACACCTCTTCCCAGAATGACAATGCTGAACACATGAACATGATGATTTAAGAGGGAGTTTACAATATTCTTAGCCAGGCAGGCTTACCACATCACTTTTGGGTTGAGGCAGTTACTACTATTGTACACTTGATTAATAGGTCCCCTTGCACTGCTATTGATTGCCAAATAGCAAAGGAGGTATGAATTAGGAAACCCTCATATGCTAAGGCATTATGCTATGTTCTTAAGGACAAGAGCAATAAGTTGGATCCTAAGTCCATGAAATACATCTTTCTTAGTTATGGGGATGTAGGTGAGATGGACTATTGCCTATGGGATCCACAAGTTCGTAAGATTATTTGCAACCACGATGTAGTTTTCCATGAGGAAAAGATACATAAGTAGCATGAGCAGGTAGTTGAGGTATGCATGGTGATCTTTCAAGAGAAGCCTCTTGCTCCTGTATAGCCAACGAGATAGTCTATAATAGTTGACACTTCGATGGCCTAGGATTTGCCTATTGTGTAGGATTAACCTATTTTGAGATGCTCTACCAGAGCTAGACATTAGCCTGAGTGATTTACACCTCCATGGATTATGTTATGGTGATAGATGCATGTGAGCCTCTCTCTTATGATGAGGCCATGCGTATAGAGATAATAGTAACCTATGGGATAGAGCTATGTAGTAAGAGTTTGACTCTTTACAAACAAACCATATGTGGGATTTGGTTCCTTTGCCTAGTGCGCCAAGAAGGCATTGCCATGTAAGTGGATATACAAGTTGAAAGTATCCTTGGATATCCCAAGCCCGCTTATAAGGTTAGATTGGTAGCTAAGGGTTTCAAGCAAGAACATGGTGTTGACTTTGATGAAGTCTTTTCTCCTATGGTCAAAATGATGACCCTACACTTGGTACTAACATTGGTTGCTTAGGATCTTTATCAGATGGATGTAAAGACTGATTTTCTACATGGGACCTTGCATGATGAAATTTATATGTAGAAGCCTAAGGGATTTGAGGAGAGTGTTTATGGCCTTAAGTACATACCTAGGGAATGTTGCCATAAGTTTGATGCTTTTAGGCACTCATAGGGATATAGTCATAGTGTTATGGATTCATGTTTTTACATGAAAAAGGCTGGTGACTCGCCTTATGATTTTGGTACTCTATATAGATGATATGCTTATTACTAGGAGAGCTCATGATGATCTGGATGCCTTGAAAACTTAGCTCAAGAAGAGCTTTGTGATAAAGGACATGGGACATGCCTTAGATATTCTTGGGATGCATATCACGTGTGATTGCTCTAAGAGGTTCCTTTACCTATTACAAAGAGTATATCCAAAAAGTCATTGCGTGGTTTCATATGTAGGATGGTAAGCTTATTGGTATCCTCTACCTTCTCATATGAAGGTTAGTCAAGTTGATTGATTGTAGTCAGATGAACAAAGGGCCAAGATAGCCAAGATCCCTTATGCATCCATATTGAGTAGCTTGATGTATGCTATGATAGCCTTTTATCTTAACATAACATTTGCAATGGGAGCCATGGCACGCTATATGGCTACACTTTGCAAGCAGCATTGGGATGCCATGAAGGGTATCACGATGTACTTGAACGACAGTTTTGTTAGGACCATTATTAGATCTTACCATCTTGGTAATCTCTCTTTAGTTTTGCACTAATCAAGTGATTAACAATGTATTGCTAGACAATGGGTTTAGAGTCAATATTATCATAGTGACCACTTGTTGTGATTTTAGGTTGATGAATTAGGAACCATCCCCCTTCTTGGTTTGAATGGCTTATCAAAATAGAGTCTGGCCACTTTGCATTATCTGCTCAATCCTGATGGAATTAGCTAGTGCGCCGTTCTTGATTTCATTGGTAGTGTTGAATATGGAGCATAGGTGAAGATTACAGACTCTTGCTTAGATGGTCTTGGTTGTTGCAACAAGCACGGGTAATTCATAATTGAGATTGTGACCCCGGCTAACCATCTACCGAGGTCTCAATAAAATTAGAATTTTCTTAAATAAGATTTTGCCTCCATCAACACAGCTTGTTGATTAGTGGTGTGGTTGAGACAATCAATATGGTGGATGGCTTGGATAATGATGAAGAGGTTGCATTTCTAGTAGCCAATGCTCACTACTAGCACCCTTTTCTTTGGTGATAGACATCATGCATATCAATTAGTAGTATTTGGATCCCCATTCCCCACTACATCTTTCCTAGGACCCGGTATTAGCATAAGATCAAATTTCCCCAGCTATGGAAATCTTGAGTCCACACTTTGAAGAAAAAGTAGCTCAAGCTATGGTAGTAGCTGAATTAGAGATAGCAGATGTGCTTTGATAAGAGAGAGAGTTTGAAGAACAAATGCAAAATGTCACAAGAGTCATGGAGGATGCCCTCACTATAGTCTATTTGGGTTTGGAAGAAACCAATGGAAAAAACCAAGCCAGTAAAAATCAGTGCTCAACTAACTTTTGAAACAATTTGTTGCCCTCCTAATAGAGTTCAAGGATAACTTTGCTTGGGATTACTCTCAAATAGGAGAACTAGATCATCAATTTTACAAGCACTAGATTGTGCTCAAACCAAATGATGTGGCAGTCTCTACATGTTGAGGTATCGTATGAATATGCACATGGCTAAGTTAGTCAAAGAAGAGATGGATTGACTCCTTTGAGTCAACTTCATTGCTCTAGTAGAGTAGGCAGAATGAATTTCTCCTGTAGTCATTGTACCAAAGAAAAATAAGAAGCTAAGAATACGTGTAGATGACAAAAAACTGAATGTTGCCACTATTTTAAATCCCTTTCCTATTCCTTACCTTGATAGTATTCTAGATGAGGTTGCTGGCTTGGGGTGTATTTGTATGTATAGTAAGGTGGTTTGGGCCAAATAATTCCATGACTTCCTTCAAGCAAGATATGTAGGAATTTTTGGGCTCTACCTCACAAACTTCATGAGGGTATTTTTGGACGACTTCGTGCCTTTCTTACACTCCTTCTACATTTGCATCATATATGACTATGTTTCACTAGATGTTATGAAGTCTTGACCCCATGAAATGTGTGTTTGCTATGAAGGATGGTGTTCTTTTGGGTCATATTATTTGAGGTGATGGCCTTGATGTGGACCCCAATAAGGTAGTTTCCATTATATAAGTACCAATCCTAGATTCCCCATCTATGGTGCTATGATTTATTAGGTAAGATTGTTGGCATGGATGGCATTTACGCCTCCTAGTCCATGTGGCTATCACTCTCAATCAATTGGCTCACATCCCTAAAGTAGCATTCACTTGGAATGAGGTAGAGAACTTAGCATTCCAACATCTTTAGCTATTATTGTCCAAGAACCCAATCACAATCTTGTCTAATTGAAAAAAATAATAATGTGTTTGTAGATACATTAGATATTGCAATAGGTAGTATCATAATGCAACAAGACACTAATGCTAGTTTCAGCCTATTTTCTACGCCTGAAAACAACTCTCCTCTACGAAGAAAATTTATTATGTAATTGAAAAGGAATGCCTAAGAATGATCTACTCAGTAAAAAAATCCACCATTATTTACTTGGCCATTCCTTTGTGTTCCATGTGGACCATTCTACTCTGGTATACTTGGTCAATTGGTAGAATGTAATAGGAAGATTAGCAAGGTTGATCCTCTTGCTACAAGAACTTGAATTCAAAGTGGTGCATCAACCAAGAGCACATCATGTGATTGCAAACTTCCTTTCTTGGTTAGATTCTGGAGAAGCTCCTTCGGGAGTGGATGATGACTTTCCTAATGTCCACTTATTTTCTACAGTAGTTAACAGTCCAGATCCTGACCCACCCAATGCTCCTTGGACGTGGTATGAGAAACTATTGGTCTTCTTAGACACAATACAAGTCCCAAACCACATTGTGATGGAACAATGCAAATGATTGGCTCTTCGAAGTCAACTTTTGGATCCATTCTAGGCCAGCTCTACCACAAGACATTGTTTGGAGTGTTGCAATGCATCGTTCTCGCTATGAAGAAACATGCAGTAATGGAAGAAGCTCATCGTGGTATTATTGGGGGCCACTTCATAGTAGATGATGTTACTATTCAAAAATTCAACAAGCAGGACTATGGTGACCTACCATGCATGAAGATGTCTACTAATTTGTCAGAAAATGTGATTCTTGGTAGCGACTTGGTTAGCCCCTTTCTCCGGATTGGTTACCCCTCCACCCGATCTTGTTGTTGGAACCCATTTAGAAATTGGGACTAAAACCTATGGAATGTTACATAAAAAATAGATATATCCTTATTGAAATAGACTATTGTACTAAGTGGGTAGAAGCTTGGGTACTTCCCAATAATTTAGCAATGGTAGTGGCCTCTTCAGAGATAACTTCACCTATTATTGTTGTTTGTTAGAATTGGTGAGTCATTGAGAGAGTCACTTTGTAAATAAGATCATCAAGCATATGACTTACTTCTTCATGGTGATTAATAAGAAATCCTCTCCTTAGTATTCACAAGCCAATAGCCTAGCCAAATCCACAAACAAGACCCTACACAAAATTCTTACAAAGCTGGTTGAGCATCATATGAAAGATTGGGATATCAAGCTCCTAGTGGCATTATGGGCTTATTGCACATCCTTTAAGGTGGCCATAGGCCTCACTCCTTTACAAGCTTGCATTTGGCATTAAGGCAATCATGCCTTTGGAATTTATAGTCCCTAGTCTTCGGATTGTTGTTGAAGATCACCTTCTTCCTCAAGAATCCCTTCTCTTTTGGATGGAGAATATTGCAAAGTTGGAGCATGATCAGATTCGAAGCTCTTATCTCCTCTTTGAGGTCCAGTTTTGGAAAAAACACCAAGCGGATCACCTCTCTTAGAAGTGGCTCTTCAAGCAAGGGCAAGTAGTACTCATGTTCAAAACTCAAATGGGTAAGCTTGCATTTGGCAATGAGGCAATCATGCCTTTGGAATTTATAGTCTCGAGTCTTCGAATTGTTGTCAAAGATCACCTTCTTCCTCAGGAATCTCTCCCCTTTTGGCTAGAGAATATTGCAGAGTTAGATCGGATTCAAAGTTCTTATCTCTTGTTCAAAGTCTAGTTTTGTCAAAAATACCAAGTGGATTGCCTCTCTAAGAAGTGACTCTTAGAGCGAGAACATGTAGTGCTCATCTTCAAAACTTGAATGGGCAAACTGTTGGGGGTAAAGGCACCTCTGCCTAGCCGCCCGTGTATTACTACACTGACAGTACTTGCCACTGCACATTGCAGGTGGCGGGCGCCCATCACTGTCACTCTATTCTTTATTCTTTTAGTGACACTTTGAATAAAGGAAGGCTCAGTCACACATTGTGACTGTTGGAGTTCCCATTTGGTCTCTCTCTCTTTCTTGATCTTGCTCTCCTGCCATAGCTCTTCCAAGTAAGCTTCGATCCTTCTCTCCTTTCAATTGGTATCAGAGCATGGTTGCTTGAGCATTCTGGCTTGGTTTGTGACTCCTTCAACTTCCTATCGATTACCTACACTCATTGGGTCTCCTTCCCGGTAGCCATAACCGACTCTTCTGAGCTCCTGTCACTCCTCGACTTGCCGAGCACCTACCCAGCCCATTTGGGCACCCTCAAGGAATTCCTTCAAAGGTATTGGAGCTCTCTTTTGTTATTTTACTTTAGTCCATAGGTTTTGTGAAGCAGGGTAGCCATGTTCTCTTTCTTCTTGTGATGCCTACTCTCTACCGGTGACTTTGCCCTTCAAGAGGGAGTTCCTGGGGGTCCTTGACTACTCCCCCAACCTTGCCTTGACCTTGCCTAGTGCTTCCATAGGCCCTAGATTAGTTTGGGCCAGCTTGAAGACCTGCAAAAAATTCGTTTTTTACTTCAGCCCTCCCTTGGCACTCATTGGTAGCTTGAAAACACTTCATTTGGCACTTGGGAACACCCCCTTCATGCTCGACATTGGTGGTTATCATTGGCATTGATTTGTGTATTGATTTACCTCAATTTAGGATTGTTTTCCACAGTCCACAGGCAGCCACAAATAGTGTTATATCAGCACTTTATGTTTATGCTTGGTTGGCATTGACATTGGTTGCTCGGTTGGTGGTCCCGAATGCTCCCCGAATGCTAGGGGAATGTCTGCCTATGATATGAGATGCTTTTGGGACTGAATGTACTTAGTCATTGGCTATTTTACACAATCCATAGGTAGCCCAAAATAGGGTAGCACTCAGTCATTACACTTTATGCTCATGCTACATAGTCATTTGATGCCCGATTATGCTTGGTTGGTGCCTATGCATATGGGAAAGTATGCCTATCGTGTATTACTACACTGATAGTACCCATCACTGCACATTGCAGGTGGTAGGCGCCCGCCCCACTGTCACTTTCTTCTTTATTATTTTAGTGACAGCTTGAATAAAGGAAGGCACACATTGTGACTGTTGGAGTTCCCATTTGGTCTCTCTCTCTTTCTTGCTCTCCCGCCATAACTCTTCCAAGCAAGCTTCAATCCTTCTCTCCTTTCACAAACTTTTAGGAAAATTGAAGATGAGATGGAGTGGCTCATTTTGGACTTTTTTATGCAATCCCATCTAATTCCTTCTACTTGATTAATTTATAGGGAATTCTGCTTCTACACCTAGCCAATGGATTTTAATTGTGGGAATTACCATGTGGACAAGTTTGTTGTCCCTTTCCCTATCCCTCCATAGAGCCCCTTTGACCTAGAAGTGACTCCTTCCATGTGCAATCTACATTATCATTAACTTGACCTTGACATCTTGATGATTGTCATAAACCATGGAATGTGATCCTAAATCCACCACTTATGGTGACATGGCCCTTATTAAATTTCATTCATCATTTTCTAGGCCATTCTCCATTTTAGGTAGCAGTATGATGCATCCTAAGGTGCACAACACTCATTGTTCCATGTAGTTACATACACTAACATGGCAAACCTGCATTGTCCACTTTCGAACCCCTTAACCCTCATGCATCCAACCCCTTCAAAAGATTTTCTTTCTCTTCATTGTGATTTCTATCATCACCACTTTGTGCTCTCGACACATTGTGACTCTTGTATTCTCTCTGCCATCTCTCAAGTGATAGCCATGCTTAGATCTATCCTTCATCTTGACACGGTCCCCTCTATACTCCCATACCATAAGGAGGTTGTGAGCTAGTGAGTGCACTACTTGCACCTTGACACCTTCCTTTCAATGTCATGGGAGAGCACCCCAGTTCATCGTGAGGCCAAGTCAATTCTTCTATAGCTATACCAAGGCTCTCAAGTCATAGTAGGTGGGCATACCTATGATCTTACCCCCCAACATGTGCAACAGCACCTCCATCTCCTTGTGGATGGTGCATCAAAGGCCCCCTCTCTACTCCCCTTTGCAACATGGAAGCCATCTTTGGCCTTACCACCAAGAATGAGTATCACCTCAGTGGCCTCATGAGTAAGCACAAGCCCAAACAAGAGGTACTCAAATTCTTTTTAGAGTTTAGTATCTCGCATAGGGTGGCCTCCATGATTTCTTGTTGTGGATACCCTGACCATTTCTTGGACATGTGTTTTCTTGATAGCCTCCATGTGGAGTACACGTGCATCGTGAACTAGCTCCTCAGATGAGAAGTCATTCAAGGTCATGTGTGGCCAACACTTTAGATTCCTCTTTTTTCCTTGCCACGGTGAATCTAGCCCACTCCATTCCCACCAATAATGTTGCCCATCCCTCCCCCTCATCCCCACGTGCTACTACTTAGGCTATGACAGATGGATAGCTAAACACAGTATGGGAAGAGGAGGCAACTAATTTTGTAGGATGTCCCAAAAAGGACACTTGCGAAGACAAATTCACCATTATGGACACTCCCCAAGATACCCCTAGTCTACCTCTACAACGGAACCCTCTAGTTTCAATCAAGGAAAGCTAGACTTAAGTCTTGATGTGCTTTGTTTGTTTAGTCCTCATGGAGATAAAAGTGTAGGAGGGAAGGAAGACTCATAAATAGCTAGCTTGTATGCTACCACTATCACTAGGATTACCATCTAGATGTCGACCACTATCACTAGGATTTCCATCTAGATGCCGATCCTAACAATCCAATCTACCTTTGCCCATTGAAGTGATCATCTCAATGAAGTTTTACCATGAAATTTCCCAACACTACCTAAATTATGTGATAGAAGGAATCGATTGATACCAACAAGTGCAACAATAGGTTTTGTTGCTTTAGATGAAAATGGAGCAGGTGCGATAAGAGAATGAGGCACTCTTACCAATAGCAATAGGCAAAGCTTGAGGAGTAGTGGCGGTATATTTTGGCTTGCCATGAGGATCACTTGGATTTTGTGGATTCCATCCAAGACCACATCCAACAAGTGGGAAATTGGAATATTAAAGTTGTAGCATGGAAAGATATGCAGAAGGGGGAGAATAAGAGCTCACAAAGTACAAGAACAAGATATTGCTTATTCAGTTGCTCATGAAAGTACAACAAGTACACTCTCTCTCATTTGTTGAGAATGACCCTTGGCCATGTTTATATAGACTTACTAGAGCTAGGGTTAGGGTTTTCCCTATCCTCTAGTCCATTCACACCTCACCTTTCCTCATATACCCTTGCTTACACAAGGTTCCCATGCTATACTTCTAACACCCCCTTCAATGCCAAGGTGGCATTGGATTACATAGCATATTAGATGTTTTTCCCCTCAATCAATGATTGGGATGCCTTTATAAAGTAGGCTACAAGTGCATTTATGGAAATATGATACAAAGGATACTAGAAAAGGTGGTCATAAGTATTTGGAGCTTTAGAGACAAAGTTAGCTTCCAAATCTTTTACCAGTTGTGTGGAGTTAGGGCACTTGCTTGTATATGCCCAACTTGCTTACATTTGTTGCACTTCATTTTGTTGGGAAATTTCTTCCAATAATTGTTGTGATTAGGTGGCTATTTTTGTTGCAAAAGGAATACTTAGGTGAACGTTGGATGTTGAGATAGATGCTTCACTAGAACCCTTGGTTCTTTTCTCATCATCTAGACAAGATTGAACGGCACTTTCAAGTATAGGATTTGTTGCATTTGTTAGAGTAGCTACAAGAGTTGGGAAGACTTTCCTTACAACTTTTAAAAGGATTGAAATGGCATGTTGTTCAACAACTTGAGCTTGAACTGAAGCTAGTTGGACCCTCAGTCCCTTCATGTTGGAGATAAACTTCCCCAAGTCCTCTCCTTGCTTATATTCTAAGCTAAAGAACTCTATTTTGTTTTGCTCTCAATCGAAGAAAGTGCATATTTGGAGTGCCCTATGGATTGCTATTGGGCCATGTGGTTATTGCCATTGACAAATCTATCATCCTTTAACTATCTGTTTGTTTGGAGTGATCTATGTCAAGTATCCTTTGAGGATGTGAAGTAGGAATTGGCAAAAGCACAAGTCCTAAAAGCACCTAAAAGGGGTGAGGTATTTTATATTTTTTTAGCACCTACAATGTATAGTATTAGTTATTGTTTAGTTTTCTAGTCATAAACTAGAGGTGTCCGAGATTAATTATACCTACATGGAGAAATTGTGCCTTGGGATGGTCTTTGCAATGAAGAAATTCAGACACTGCGTCATGTATGAAAATGTAGTATTTTATATAAAGGCAGAGGAGCTGAGGCTATTGTTGAATGCAATGAAGAAATTCAGACACTGCGTCATGTATGAAAATGTAGTATTTTATATAAAGGCAGAGGAGCTGAGGCTATTGTTGAATAAGTTGTAGCCGCTTGAAAAATCAGGACTAAGCCACCAAAGTTGCAAAATGTCGTTAAATGTCTTGTGAATTTTGAGGAGTCAAAGGAAGTCTTTGTGGAAAATCAAAGTTTGCAACAAGAAGAATTTGCACAAGAGGGAGACGAGAGCTCAAAGTACAAGAACAAAATCTTGCTTACTAATTTGCTTAGAGTACAACTTGAGTACACTCTCTCTCCCACTTTATAGTGACCCATAGGCTATTTATATAGCCTTTGCCAAGCTAGGGTTAGGGTTTTCCTTGTCCCTTAAGGCCATTCACATCCATCTGCCCTCATGGACCCTTGCTTAGGGTGAATTCCCATGCCTATATTCTAACACCCCCCCCAATGCCAGGGTGGGATTGCATCACAAGACATGTTAAAGTTCCCTCCCTCAATCAAATGGGATGCCTTTATAAATGAGGCTACAAGGATATTCATAGGTAGAGGATGTTACAAGAATCAAAAGAGTCGGTCATCTGTGGATTGGGAGGCAAAGTTGATCTCCGATTCCTTAGGTACTATTAGAACAATGGGACACTTACTGGTGATATGCCCATTCTTAATTGCATTAATTGCACTTCATTTTGTCAGGATATTTCTTCCAGCAATTGCTTACAATATGCCATTTTTTGTGATAGAAGGAGCACTTAGTAGAAGTGGTATGGACTAACACTTGCTCATGGAAGTAAATGCTGAAGATCCTTCAATATGGTTTCTCTTCTCTTCATCCAAGAAAGACTAGATGGTACTTGCCAAGGTTGGGTTTGGGATATTAGTTAGGGTAGTCACAAGGGTTGGAAAAACCTTCTTCATGGACTTCAGAAGGATGGCAATGGCATATTCATCATGAATGGGTGCTTGAACAAAGGCAAGTTGTGCCATAAGCCCCTTCATATGTGAAATAAACTTGCTTAGATCTTCTCCATGTTTGTATTCCAAGCTGAAAAACTCAATCTTTAGAAAGATCTTGGAGTTCTTTCCTGTAACACCATGAAGCCTTTCAAGTTCATCCCACTTCTCCTTGGCAGTGTAGAGTTGGCCAATATGATGAATTAAAGATTTATTTAAATGAAGCATGATGATGGCCTGAGCTCTTTCGTCATCTTCTACATCAAGAGGATTGGATGGCTCAATAACTTTGGTCCCTTTTATGAAGGGCGAGTAGCCTCTTTCCATCATTTTGTATTTTACCAGGACTTGCCAAGGATGGAAATCTTTTCCATTGAACTTGTGAATTTGAGGCCTTACATTTGCATAGGCCATGGCCATTATAGGAAGGTCTTATCTATTGCCTTAAGCAATGGCAGTGTCTAGTCCTTTATAGGTGGCCAAGTACAACCGAATAGCAGAATTGATAGCCAACTTTTAAAATTGTACAGTTGAAAACGGTTGGAAATCATACATATGCAATATCTCAAGATAGGATTTTAGGAGGTCCTGATAATGTGGCCTATTAGAGGAGTTCTTGGTGGAGCACAGCTTATCAGTCAACTCTATGCTCTGGGATGAATTAGAGGAGAGTACAATAACACTCATACCTCTAATGTACCAACAACAAACTAATATTGGGATATAGTCTATGTCTTTATAGTTGTACACATAGCCTCTGTGAAAGAGCATCAATGGCTTCTTGTTTTTAAAATACAATGGATACATATACATATTATAATGTAAGCGTCTTTTATTGAATTTTATGATAAATATTTTGTTCTTACTATAGAAAATGATTGAAAATGGGTAAATATGCTTGAATATGCCTAAAATTATAGAATAATAAGCAATTTTTAGCAATTGATGCAATGAAAATCAAAACCGTAAAACCTACAATGCGAGATTTAGTAGAGAAATAAAAATTTCATGGATTTTTACGGTTCAAATGGTATTTCTATAGAGTTATATTTAATATAATGCTGAATCACAATCCAAATAAGCTTCATAAATTTGATGATTAAAAAACTAATAAGTAATATTAAAATAAATAAAAAAATCATAAAAATATTTTTTGATAGAAAAAATTAGTTTTCATATGTAAAAATTTACAATAGATTAAGTATATGTGTGGATGTATGTTGAAGGTAGGGCATAGGGATTTGCCTTGGCCTACCTCCATCTTTCTGTGAAAATATGTGTTTATCACTTTTTTATATGGAAAAATGACATGAGACACCCTCTTAAGTTGGTGCACGATTACAAAACCTAAACGGTAGGGGGAAAGGGATTTTGGAAAGTTACGCATCAACTAAATTCTAATTTCCATGCATATCATGACATATAAGTCTCGCTTTATTTAAGTTTAAAGGGATAATAGCATGGATTAGTCCGGTAATGTTTCTAAGCAACACAACAATACGTTAGAAAGGAAATCATTGAAAGATTTTTTTTTCACATGACATGTTGGCTAATTTGTGGTAATTTGTTTGAGCACTATATAGCATTACACCTTGCATTTGCATTCTCATACATGGTATCAAGAGAGAGGAAGTCTCCCAAATGCATTGCAATTGGTTGCTAAAACTATCGACCAATGATGAGAGTGTGAGGATCCCTTGTAACATGTTGTTGGGGTAAAAGGCCTTTGGGCCTGCCCATGTACACTGTGATCACCCATTCTTTATTCATATATAATATGATAGTGCAATAAGGCTATCAGTTCAGTTGGACAGCACCTACATTGTGTGTGCTCTTCTCTCCCACATCTTCCTCTTCTCCTTCTTCACTGTCATTGCATCCATTCCCTTCAACTGGTATCAGAGTTTTGGATCAGAGCTTGATTGTGGAGCTTCGCCCGGCATTACTTCAGCCCGGATTGAAGACCTAGAGCTTGGAGCTTCAATGCCAGCCATGGCTTCTTCCCCTCGAGGTAAGATTTCATCTCCCGCCTCTCCCCGGTCCTCATTGGTTATTTGCTGGTGTTTCTTGGCTTCATTGGGCACCTTCTATGCCCCCATTTGCCCCCTTATCCTTAGCATAACCAGCAGGTCCCACAATAGCAGCTCATGCTTTTTTGCTCCTGTTTCAAAATCTGGCTCAAAAATCCCATTTTTTCTCATATCTTGGGCATTTGGAACTCGATTTAGGCAAGGTAAAAGTATAACTTGGGGACACAATGGTGATGTTATATCTGCCAAATTTTGATCACAAAATTTTATGTAACAAATCTGAGTTGATTTACAACAAGAAAATGTCATGCTCTTAGCTTATGTGATGCTCCGAAGGCTTGGTATTTGAAGCCCAAATGCTTTGGGTATGTTTGCCCAATGTTTTGAGATGCTTTGGGACTTGGTTTGAGCTTCCATAGCTTGATTTATGCACGGATTTACTGTTGTACATTGTTTAGACAGCAAGGTTTTATCAGGGATGGCTTATGCATAATGCTCTTTGTTGACATTCGGATGTCTTGTTGGATGTTTTGATGCTTGGTCATCATGGTTTATGCATGGATATGCTATTTGAGAGCTATTGAGCCTTGATTTGGATGTGAACACTTCGTTGTTGGTTGGGATTTATGCTACCTTGGTTGATAGGTTATTTTACCTCTAGTTTGGTTATGCCTATGATCTATGGGTGCTCTCGACTACTCGTGATGATATGCTGATGTATTTGGATGATGTCACTATGCTTCTTGAGCAAAGAGTAGAGCTCAATTCTTGGTTCACTATCATTTTCTTTGTAGCTGGCATTTCACTTGACAAGGTTTATGCCCCGTGCTACCCATTATGGGACTGATGTTTGATGTGGATGCTTTTGGGTTCGGCTGCAGTATGGTAAATGTTTGGGCTTGAATCGACTTGCATTTGAGAATTTTGTGGAGTAGTTTGCAGTTGGTTGGCTTATCACTTATGTATCTTGGGTGCTATTTGGCCCTTAATGCCTCGATTATGGATCTTAGATTTACTTGGATGCAAATACATGTTTGAGCAGTGCTTGCTCCATTGTCTTGGCTGTTGGTTATTGAGCTTTCATTGCTCATTGATGCTTGGTTCTTTGTGAGTTACTTCTTGATCAGTGGACTTCTTGATAGTGCTTGGGTTTAGCAGTTATGGCTTTATTGCTTCTGTGTTGCCTAGCTTCTATGCTAGTTGGGTTGCTTTTGCCCATATAGGTCAGAGAGAAGTTGCTCTTGATGCTTACATGGCTATGCACTTTGTCTACTATCATGTACTTTACAATGACACTTATTTGGATGTTGTTGTATAGATACTTGGGCTTCTCCTGGAGCTTGACCATTGGAGGATCTTATGCCACTTACCGATCTTGCATTAACTTGGATAATACTATGTGGTCTGATGCACTACAGAGTCATGTTTGCCATTATGGTTATGGGCTAATTTCATGACTGAATACCGTATGCTCTATTGATAGATGTCTTGGCCTTTACACTATTGTGGTTGGTTATGTCATGCACTTAGGTACAAGTCTTTTTCATGTGGGAGCTTCTGCATCCCTAGTTGATGCTTTTGTGCTTCCCTCTCCAGTGAGGATGGAAGAGTACTTGTAGCAGCATGATTCTACCACTTGTGCTTCTACTGATAGTTGTCTTGATGAGCAGGTTCCTTATGTTGGGACAGCCCTCGACTCCTTGAGCTCCGTGGATGCTATGGATAGCCCTATTCATGATGACTTGGATTCCTTATCATCTTCTACAGATTCTTCTTCTATAGATGTATGCTTCCATTGTGGGAAGATTGGGAATGTTAAAAGAAAATATTTCAGATGGATTAGAGAGCAGCAAAGACATAGACAGACTTGACATGAGCAGAGAGTCAGAGATACAGGAGATGTAGTGTGTGTTACCACTATTACTAGTGGTGAGGTACATGTTGTTACCCATGATGATGCAGCTGAGCATGTACTCCTGTCATCTAGTTTCCCTACAACTTTCTTACTCAGTGATATGGCCTACACCTCAAATTGGCTATTGGATTCTATGTCATCTTGTCATGTTACTCCACATAGAGCATGGTTTTCTACTTATAGGGAGTTTGATGGATGCATTTCTTTGGGCCTTGAGTTGACTTATGCTATTCTTGGTACAGGGGACATATACCTAGCTTTGCCTAATGGGACTTCTCTTATGCTTAGGGATGTTTTACATGTTCCCATGCTCAGTAAAGAGCTTGATTTTTATCAATCAGTCTGTAACGTGTCCACCTGTTCCCTTCAGGACACGTCTTAGCAGTTCATCGGAAATGAGATCTAGAAAGCTTCGCCCGGCACTCCCATGGAATGTCATGGGGTTTGCGATCCAGGACTTTCCGCATCTACCACGTAGCAGAAGTATTCTGGCCGTTCCCACTTAGGACCGACCTGAATCACGGTTTCCCCTACTGGTCATTTCCTAAACGACAACTAGCGTCGAATCCCAAGCGAACTACTTTATGTAGAAATGCCAGGGTCGAAGCGGATTCATGCTACACTTGGTTCAAGGAGAATGGGAAACGAGAGGGATGCAAGGCTCAACCTCTCTGCCTCAAGGCATAGTCCCATTCTGTTCCCCTAAAATAGCATAATTTCGGGATTATTGTAACCTAGACTCTAGGTCAGCGCCCTTGCTATTCATTTCCTTTGAACAATCTTCTTTTTTTTTGTCCATTATGATCGAGAAAAGTTCCCGGCCAACCGGGACCACCCATCTATAGGACGGACCCATGGCCACATCCACCGCACTTTCCTCAAGTTGTTTTAGTTGTCTAATTACCTTCCACATTTAGTTAGACATGCATCAAGCAGCTTCCTTAATTAGCCCGTTAGGCACTGGTTCCTTCACGTAATCATAGCACTTGACATAGAAAAGCAGTGTCAAACAAGTTCCTTTTCAACAAGTTATCACATTTATCTTTGAAATACATTTATAAAGTCCAGCCCGTAGGCTTATCCATAATCCGCCCAAAGGCTATCCAGCAATCCACAGGGATTACTAATCCAAGATTCCACCCGTAGACTAGTATGTGGGCCTCGAGATCCAATCCCAAGTCACGTTGGCCTCTTGTGCAGGGCCCGGAAGGCGAGGGATTTACGACCAGAGCCCCCCTTGGCACCCAAGCGTCCTCCTGCTCCAAGTAGCGCTCAACGGAGAGACCTCTCGTGGTGGGTTCGGTCCACCTTCTCGGTGTGGCTAACAACCCCCTTGGTTAGGGTCAGGCAGACAGTCGGGGGTAACTGAAGCCGCCTCTCCCTTCAGGCCTTCAACTTGAAGCATTAAATATCTTTTCCATCCTTTAGTTCCTTAAGCAAACAATGCAAACAGTGCTTTCTAAACTGTTACAAGCACAATCAATTCCAGTGGGTCGTTTATTTGGCCAACTACTAAGGAGTGAATCCTTCTCTCCAAATGCATCCAGCATTCGATTCGAGATTAATTGCGACTTGGCAAGATCCCCAAGGGATTGTTTGATAACCCGTATGTCCTTGGGTTAGGGCCGTATCCTATTAACCCAACCTAACCAATACCTTAAGTTCTATTAACAGTAAAAATGTTACTCCCAATTATTGATTGGTCCTTTGCTTCCAAGCAAATATCTAATTCCCTTATCTTGGTCACTTTTCCCAAGAAAGGTGCTATAATAGGATGATTACTCATCTTCTTGCAAGATAAACTTGCGCAAGAATTTGCCAATCTCATTCTGAGGAATTTGCCATTCCCTTGTGATCAAATCACAAGATCATGCGACTCTGCAACTTGTTGCACAAGCGTCGCATCAAAATCCATGGGACTATTTTACCCAACGAACGGCGTCTTCTAATCACGGAATCATGATTAGATAGGAAACAGGGTTAGGGTGTCTTCATATCCAATCCATTCCTGATTGCACTAGGCCGACATCGTCAATCCTAGGTTTCCATCTCAATCCGAGTTTCATTCTTTTAACGAGCGATCCTTAGGGTAGAAACCCTAGATAGTTTCTTACAAGTTTGTCCTATTATCCCTACATTCCGTGAATGTGGGCAGGTCTTTGGGGTATGAGAGTTTCAACTTGGAAATAAGTGCGTCTAGGTCACGTCCTCAATGTGCTAAACCCTAGTTAGCACTTGGGATATGTTGCATCTATTTAACCATTCCTAAGCATTCATTCGCGGTTTAGGTGTTTAGGGTAAGCCAATTTACTTGTCTATTCTTGAAGATATTTACGATACCATTCTCGTAATCACATGATTCATTGCCTACATATGATTAGATTTATAAACCCTAACTTTTCTGGTTAAGATCAAAGCATATGCTAAGTTACGGCATAATTTCTATTGATCCTTCTAGAATATGCATTGAAGATTCATGCTACTAAGCTTTAGGGTTTTATGTTTAAAACGAACCATGCAGCCTTTTCTAACTACTATGTAGTTGAATGAGATTTATGCCAATTTCCTAGAGTCTAATCTACTTCATGTAGCCCTAGAATCATTTCCATGCCTTGCAATTTCCTACGGTTGTTAGCAACCTTCTTTAATGAATCATTGCGATGAAGAGATGTCTAATAATGAGACATGCAATTTAATCTTTGCATGCATAATCGAAGTGTACTACAATAATTTCGGCTTTGAAATGATGGTCATTAGTTGATCTAAATTCGTTACTTTGCAATGCATAAAAATAATTTGCTAAGAATGCATAGACGTCTTATTTCAACCGTAAAATTGCATCATACTTCCGTGAATTAACCGTGCATAATTGCAATATTACGACGTAAATCAAAAATAGGAAGAAAACTTAGACTTGTGGGTTTGGTGAAATGTCCACATGAATGTTAGGAGATGATCCTCCTGCGGTTACGCCTTGCGCCTTTTTAGGGGCCATCATGAATTTGACCTTCTTGCCTTGGCCGCAGACTTACGATCTTGGCCCGTTCTCCCTCGTACATGCGATTCCCTTAGAGATACGACTTCCTTGACCAAAGTACCGACTTGCGGAATTGGGCTTTGGAAGGCCTTTGATGGAGCTTTGGGCCTTCTCTCTTTCGAAAAGAGGGATTCGTGATTGGGTTCTTACAAAAGCCTTGCGGAAATAGAGGCTTGAGAGATTCTTCTCTTGAAATTCCAGCTAGGAAGGGTTGTATAGCTTTGCGGAAATGGGGATTTATAAACTTCTCCTTTGCTTCAAAGCCAGGATGGCTTATTGAGAATCTAAAAGGGCTTATGGGAATTGTAATGGAAAAGGGGTTTTAAAGAAACCCGGGGGTAAAATGTGCTTAAGGAGATTTAGTGGGAAGAAAGGGGTTTTACAAAAAATCCGGCTAGTGTGAATCCACGGGAAGGGGGTTTAAATGGCTTTAAAGGACTTGTGTGGGGGAAATCCACAGGATTGGCTTTGTGGAAATGCTATGGAAAGGCTTTAAAAACCCGACTAAGGTGGCTTTTTTTTGGGGGCGGGTTTGCAAGGGAAAATGGTGCTTAAATCCCGGGGAAGGCAAGGGGAAGGCTTAATTACGGGGAGTAAAACCCCTTGTGTAAGAATGCAAGGGAAAAGGGGGCTTAGAGAGCCCCCTTAGAAGCTTCCCAAGAGAGCCCCCTTAGAAGCTTCCCAAGAAGCTTCTTGGAAGATTTTGTGGCTGTGAGTAGTCCACGTGGAGGAGGAGGCGATGATCTTTATGACGACTTGTTGGCGGCAGGAGGCGAAACGATGGCAGCGCGGCTCTTTTGCGGCAATCCTCCCCCCCTCATGGCGCACTCAGAGCGACGTTGCTCTCCTCTCTCTCTCTCTCACGGCCTGGCAGCGTCACGATTCCTTAGCTACTTTCTGTCACCCTTACCACCCTCTTTTCCTCCACCCCATAGCGAGGGTTTATATAGGACAAGGGGGGGAAAGCTCCCTCCCACGTGGTGACCCGCATGGCTCTCCTCCCCTCCACCTCTCAGGTTCCCTATTTCAGTCCATCCCCTTCCCTCAGCCATGCTTCGGTTGGGGGAAGGTAATTAAAAAATTTACAATAAATATAACATTATCCTCTTGACCTCCTCCCAAGAGGAGGTTCACACGTAGATATGCGGTATCTTAGTCCTTGGTCTCGATTTTTTGCCAGTGGAGGGTCATCTTGTGTACAACATAAAGATCGCACCGTCCGTATCTTCAATGCCGAAATTGCCATTGCATGAGACTCACGCGGGCTCGTAATATTTTTCAGCAGAAATATTACACAATTGCATGATGCTGGCTACTCAGTTTCTCTTCAGGATAGGTCATGGAAGATCTGTCATGGTTGCTTGGTTTTGGGCAGAGGTTCTCAAGTTGGTTCTCATTACCCAGTGCATGTCTCTCATGTGGGAGATTCTATGGTTGTAGTTATTCTAATACCACATGCATTGTTATGGCATTATCACCTAGGCCATATGCACCACAGAGAGATGGAGATCTTGTCTCATTTAGACTCATTGTTGCCTCCTATATCACTTACAGATCTTGATGCTTTCCTTAATTGTATTCTTGGTCCTTGCAGAGCCCCCTTGGCTTATGGCGATCGTACGAGTGTAATATTTCCACGCAATAAAAGTTAGTTCGTTAGTTCAAAAGTTAGTTAGTCAATTAATAAGTTAGTAAGATTACTAACTAAAGACTAACTAAGGTAAAAACTGACTACCATTAATAGCTAATAATTTTCATTCAATTAAAAATATATTTAAAAAATTGAGAGTCATAAATTTGACATTTTTCTCAGATTGATAAGGACCATAGCCACCCTTCACGAAAAGTACAATGTGAACGGGACTTATGAGCCATATTAATCACTAGTATTAATGTGTATAGTTTGAATGGTCCAAAACTATTAGATTCTTGGGGGAAAAAAAACTATTATATTTTAGATATTATCCTAAAAAGATAGAACTAAAAGTCATTTAAAAGAAAAGACAAGTGATTTTTTAGTTAGTTTTGGAGATTTTATAAAAAGAAAAATAAAGAAAAGTGATTAGCAAAATCGCGCGCACCGCGATCGCAATCTACATATAGTAGATAGCACTTCGAACAAAGAAAAGAAGGAGTGAACTAAGAGCTTTCTAAGCAAGTGTCTTGGAGTTTTACCTCCCTTTTGGAGCCAATGCAACCATCAGATTTATGATTTGAGCATCAGATCACTGAGTCTTCTAAGAGGCCCTCCACTCTTGTTCTCAAACTTATCCCCTCCTCTCTAATTCATTATAAATATGAGGCATGGGGAGGCACAAGGGAGCATAAGCAGACCTCGAAAGGCTACAAGAGAGAGGGAGAGAGAGAGTATACCCCTCCAAGAGATTGTGAGAGAGAGCTTGAGAGAGAGAGAGAGAGAGAGAGAGAGAGAGAGAGAGAGAGAGAGAGAGAGAGAGAGAGAGAGAGAGAGAAGAGTTACCCCCAGAGGTTGCACAGGTTCCCTCTATCTCAATCCTCAATTTAAACATCTTCTCTTTCGCTCTCCCATCTTGAATCTATTCCACCTTCTTAATCTCTTGAGTCTACTTGCGGACGATGGCCTCCAAGCGAAGAATGTCACGTGGGATGACAATCCTACAACTAGCAACAGAGCTCTGGGCGAAGGCATCACTATCAATCCAATTGTGGTACCGGTCGTAAGTAATGTGTTTTCAAACTGATAGATGCTTGTTTTAATGCTCGCAAGAGATGCATTAGGCTCTGTACCTTGTGGTGCTAGAATAGGTCATTGAAAAGGATAAATCCCATCTCAAATATTCAAAGATGAAGTTTGTGAAGTGCTTGTATCAAAGGGAGTTAAATTGCACCTAGTTGCTATGTGATGAATCCATGCATAGCATAAGCAACATATGGGACACTAAAGTATTGAGCATCGATGAGTCTTTGATTAATCTTTATCGAGGATAATATTGTTTAAAGTTTGCAAACGCATATACATGGTACATATATGGGAGAGATTATGTAAACTTTACATCGATGACATGCAACTCCTTGCCTTAGGAGAAAGGAAGATAAAGCCAAGAAAAAATGTTGCATTGTGGGAAAATGCTAAAAGATAATTGTCACTTAGAGAAGAGGCATAATTGCTAGATTGATTAATTTGCATTGGAATGATAGGACTTATGTCATGTATAGTATTGGAAGCTTTAGCATATGTCTTAGGCTAAAGGAGGGAATATTAAGTAAATTCTACTCTTTGGTCCGAAGGGGGAGAGTGAATATGCGATGGAATTATTATCGCGCCTATTATTGTATTGTTTGGGAAAAATACAATTAGTTTTGTTGGTTGATTGAACAATACCCTAAATGTTTTTCTTTCAATCAAGGGATTGTTGCATAGTGATTTGGATAAATATTCCAAGGCTTGTGTTGATAGCAAATGAATGGCAGGGGTCTGTAATGACAAGTTGCCATGGGAATAAAGGAATGTTTTTCTAGAAGATGATATTAGGACTGATTGCTTTGATTGTACTTGAATTTTAATTGGATTAATTAAGGAAGGATATTTTGCATGCGTGGATCATCTCCAAGATCACATCGCAGATTATCCCGAGAGGGCATTGCTCGATTCACAGGCCAATGGTTGAGTGGTGAAAAGGCCAACCACACAAATGGCATCTCACTCCTAGACCGCTTTTGGGTCAGGTGGAGCTCTAGATGCCCCTTGCCAGTCCAGAATGGAGTTGGAGATCCCCGTGAGCCCAACGTCTAGGACGTTGGAAGATCCTATTCTAGATAAAGGATGGAAATTTTGGTGCCATGAGATTTGGATCGGGTACTTTTGTTGGACAGAAGGGATACATAATTCTCCTATATGGGCAGGATACAAAGATTAACTTAAAGATAAGTTAAGGAACTTGTTTGATAAAAGGACTGCTTATTTTGTTTTTGTGTATGTGTTGTAAATTACGTGAATGAACTCTGTGCCCTAAAAGGCTTAATTAATGAAGCTGATTTTAAATGTCGCACATAAATGTGGTAGGACCTAATTAGACAACTAAAGCTATCAAGGGAAGTGGGTGGACAGAATTCCCAAACGGGTCCATCCTACGACTGGGTGGTCCCAAAGAACTGGGAGGCTTCTCACAAGAATTTACCGTCGGATGACTTTAGGTATTGTTAAGTTATAACCCGATTCATGCTGTTTTAGGGGACCGGAATGGGACTATGCTCTATGGGCAGAGAGGTTGAGCGTAGCATCCCTCTCGTTTCCCATTCTCTATGAACCAAGTGCAGCATAAATTTGCTTCGACTCTGTTGTTCCTACTCAAAGTGGGTCATCTAGAGCTCGACGCTAGCTATTGCCTAGAGACTTGGCTGATAGGAAAGAAACCTTGACTTCAGGTCAGTCCTAAGTGGGAACGGTTGGATACTTCCGCTTCGGGGCATACTCGGGAAGACCTAGATCGCAAACCTTGTGACATTCCTTGCGAGTGCTAGGAGGTGCTTTCTAGACTCCCCTCCCGATGAGCTGCTTAGATGTGTCTCACAAGTGGTCAAGTGGACACGTTACAGTTGGTATCAGAGCGAAACTTCATGATGATACATGATTGATTAATGTTCGGTTCATAGACATATCCTAAACAAAAACAACATGAGTGGTATGGCTTGATTGTTAGGCACCTTCTGCACCCACGAATGCTGACATGCAAGAGAATAAATTCTTTCTCAAGAAAATTAGGGCATCCGAGTTTGATGGAGAAGGGATAGACATTGCAGCAGAGGCAGAGATATGGATTGAGTGGATGGATGACTATTTCTTTGCTTCGGGAACTGCCTCCATGAATCAAGCAATGATTGGAAAATTGAAGTTAGTTGACCAGGCTCGGTTATGGTGGAAGCAATGATGCAAAGATCAAGGTATTTCTTAAGCCACTGTTACGTGGACTCAGTTGAAAGATGCTGTACGCAGACGATACCTTCCGCCAATTTACTAGACCTTGAAGATAAATGAATTCTTCAAGCTCAAGAAACTGGAATTAATGCTGGAAGCTTACTACTCAAAGTTTGTAACCCTACTAAAATATGCGCCATGTATGGATATTGCACAGCAAGTATTCAAGTTTTGCCATGGCCTGAACACTTCTTTGAACCACTGTCTTGAAGCAATGCGTCCAACGGACTTGCAAGACGCATTACTCTGAGCGAATCCAATCGTCCAAGAATTTAAATTGGGCAATTGTAGCAAAGATGACTATGGAGATCAGGATAAGAGATGCCATACATGCGGAGAGATAGGGCACATCCGTAGGAGATGTCCCTAGTACCGTCAATTCTTCCATTGTAATGAGCTATGTCAAGAATCGCGTGGTGGGGGACTTGTTCAAGATGCTATACCGCACACACACAGAATGCACAAGGAGAAGCCCACTCAAGAGATAAGAAGAGAGATGGAGGCCAAGACGTTTTCTTGCTGGTTTCTACTTCTTCTTCACACACTTTACAATGTCAAAGTATAGATAAGATACAACATAAAGGAAAGTGGCCTACTAAGTCAAACAATGCATAACCGACTATACTACTCGACTGATGCTATAACTATGCCAGCTGTAAATAGGTGTAACAACCTGAATATAATAAGTAATGAGTCAGTGGCCATGTGAGAGTCATAATGACCACCGACGTGCTAAGTGTAGACATGTGGACCCATCTAACCAGGCGGTCCATCATTAATGTTCGCATGTGTTGAGCTTGTCATCTCAACACTCCCCCTCAAGCTCAACTGCATCTTTGCAACTCCAAGTAAGCTTTGAAACTTTTGAAGCTTCCTGTACCCAATGCCTTCATGAAGATGTCAGCTACCTAATCCTGTGTGCTGACATACACCAAGTCAATCTCACCTGCTAGTATCTTCTCTCTCACAAAGTGGTAGTGTACCTCAATATGTTTTATCCTGGCATGGAACACAGGGTTCCTAGCCAACTGTATACTGCTCATGTTGTCACAATAAATGACAACTGGACCTTCCACCTGCACATCTAAATCAGCCAATAACTTTTGTAGCCATACTACCTCACATGCTGCAATAGCAGCACCTCTATACTCAGCCTCTATACTTGACAAAGCAACTGTAGGTTTCTTTTTGCTGCTCAAAGTAACTGCTGCACTACCAAGAGAGAACATGTATCCACTGATAGATCTTCTATCAGACATACTACCAGCCCAATCTGCATCTGTGTATCCAAACACATGTACATCTGTACTTGCCTCATAGAAAAGTCCATAATGTATTGTGGACTTTACATATCTCAATATGCGTCTGATTGCATCCAAATGTGGCTTTCTAGGTACTTGCATAAACTGACTCACAAGACCAACAATGTAGCTCAAGTCTGGCCTTGTAATGGTCATGTAGATCAAACTTCCCACTATTCTCCTGAACATTGTAGGGTCTTCTATCTCATCCCCAACATTAGCACTCAACTTTACATTCTGCTCCAAGGGGATTGAAAGTGGTTTGCATGCTGTCATACCATACTTGGACAACATATCCAAGCCATACTGTCTTTGGGACAGCCATATATAATCATCACATCTGATCACCTCAATGCCAAGGAAGTACCTTAGCTCACCTAAATCCTTCATCTCAAACTTCTTCTTCAAAAATTCTTTGACTTTAGCAATCCCACTATCACTATCACCTGTAATAATCAAGTCATCCACATAGATAACTATGATGACCAAACCTGCATCTCCCTTTCTCACATAAAGTGAGTGATCAGCATCAGAAACATAAAAGCCAATATTGACAAGATACTCTCTGATCTTGTCAGACCATGATCTAGGTGCTTGCTTGAGCCCATAGAGCGCCTTCTTTAACCTGCACACATACGTGGGATGCTCTAAATCTTCATAGCCTGCTGGTTGATCCATATACACTTCTTCCTGCAAATCACCATGCAAGAAGGCATTCTTCACATCCATTTGCTGCAACCTCCAACCTTTGGCTGTTTCCAAAGCAATCACACATCTGACAGTTGCCATCCTAGCAACTGGACTGAAGGTTTCTTCATAATCTATGCCATATGTCTGGGCATAGCCTTTTGTAACTAGCCTAGCTTTGTACCTGCTAATAGAACCATCTGCATTGTGCTTAATCTTATAAACCCACCTACATCCAATAGCTTTCTTGCCCTTCGGCAATGATATTAAATCCCAAGTCTTATTGGCCTCTAATGCAGCCATCTCCTCATCCATTGCTGCATCCCAATGAGTATGACCAATAGCATCCTCAAAACAAGTAGCCTCAACATCCTCAACTAGTTTCACCATATAAACATAATGGTGAGCTGTATAACCTTCAAAACCAAATCTTTTAACAGGATATCTGACCCTGTTAGATCTGCATACCACCGGATCACTCAATGGAGCCTTTACATTACTATGAGCTCTCTGTACACCTGGTGTCCTGACAGAAGGAATGCCAAGCTCATCATCCAAGCTCTCTGAGCCACTGGAGTCTCCATCAAGAACTCCATCAATGCCATCTGACACTTTATTCTTTCCTTTGTCTTTACCTGTAGTGCTACTAGATGCACCTAAAGATGTAGAGCTACTCCTTAGTCTCCCAAACCAAGGACTACCAGATGATGTCTCTGGTCCACTAAGAGTTTGTGATTCTTGCTTTTTAACCTGCACATGAGTGTCATGATCATCATCATCATCCAATGCATCACCATTAGATGCATACCAACTGCTCATTTCATCAAAGATGACATCCTTGCTCACTGTGAACTTACAGCAAGAAAACTATGCATCGTCTTCACGACAGAATGAAGACAAAAATGAACGTCTGTTTGCTATGCAGCATATGCTGAATGCTATTACAGGAAAGGGAAAACATGATGATGTTTAGTATGTTGATTGAGGTGCATCCAATCATATGACCAGCCATGCAGAATGGTTTGGAGAGATGCAAGATTTGCAAAATGCAGGTTATGTGCAGACAAGTAATGATTCATGCCACCCAATTTCACACATTGGAAAAGTTCCCTTGTCCTTGCATGACGGTAAGACAAAGAGTCTTTCCGATGTATTACATGTGCCATCTATTACAAAGAACTTGGTGTCAGTCCGTCAAATGGTAGAGCAAGGGCTGCAAGTCAGATTTAATGCAAAGGGCTGCTTTGTAGAAGACTTCAAGTGCAGGTTAGTTGCAAAGGGAAGTAGATTTGGACGTATGTTTACTCTAGATGCTGGAATTCCTACTATGAATGCTAAAGGAAAAGGTGTCGTTGCAGATATTGAAATTTGGCACAAATGCATTGGACATGCAAATGTACAAAGGCTGAAATTAATGCAGTCCAAAGGGTTGGTTACAGGTTTGCCTACATTTAGAGTTGCAGAATTTCATAAGGTATGCGAAGCATGTCAGTTTGGTAAGCAGGCAAGACAACCCTTTTCACATGACAAAGATGTAAGCAGAAATATCCTTGATGTTGTGCATATAGACATTTGGGGGCCTACACAAAATGTATCTCTTGGAGGCAATTCATACTTTGTCACATTCATTGATGATTGTTCTAGAAAGCTGTGGGTATATTTTATGAAGGAAAGCACTTTAGAACTTTCAAGGTTGCAGTTGAAAGAGAAACAGGCTTGAAAGTAAAGTGCTTGAGGTCAGATGGAGGGGGAGAGTACCTCTCGAATGAGCTCAGTTATTTTCTAAGGTCTCATGGGATAAATAGACAATTCACATGCAGATATACCCCACAGCAAAATGGGGTTGTAGAAAGGAAAAACAGTCATATTGCAGAAGTTGCACGTGCCTTGATGGCTGAAAAGAATATGCCTAAGCATTTTTTGTCTGAGGCTGTTCATACTGCTGTTTATATTATGAACAAAACTCCCATAGTTGCAGTTCATGGGATGACTCCTGAAGAATGCTTTACTGGCAAGAAGCCTGATGTATCACACGTGAAGGTATTTGGCTGTGTTGCATATGTTCATGTGCCAGATGAGCTACGGAAGAAGCTTGATCCAAAGGCAGAAAAAGGTGTCTTTATTGGATACTCTTTAGAGCAAAAAGGATATCGCTGTTATAACCCTGTAACTTACCATTGCGAATATCATCTTTCTTAGCATAACATTGGGCTGCAACATGACCTATTTTGCCACAGTAGTAGTGACACACAATACCAAAGTTGTTAGAACCTCTGTTCTGCCATCCACCTCTTCCTCTAAAGCTCCCCCTACCTCTAAAGTTACCACGACCTCTTGAAACCTGCATATCGCCAAATTGCTGATTCAATCTGTTTTGCTGGTTGTCACTACCACGTCCTGTACCATGGCCTCTTGAAGAGAACCTACCACACCCCCTTCTTGAAGTGGAGTAGAAAGCTTGGACCTGTTCACCACTTCTTTCAGATGTCTCACTCTGCATGTTGATCTCTTCAGTGTTCATAAGGGAGACCAACTTATCAAAATCTGGAAATGGATTTTTGACATATACGGAAGTTGCAAAAGACTTCCAAGCCTTTTCATTGTTAAGTCCACCCAAGGTAGACGACACCAAATCATCATCATCGGGTATTGCATTAATCGCTGCCAAGGCATCTGTAATGCTCTTTACCTTCGGTGCATACTCATTGATAGACATCTTCCCTTTCTTCAATGTATTCAACTCTTGCTTGAGTTGAATCTTTTGTGCCTTTGTATTTACGGAAAACATACTTTCAAGTATGGTCCAAACTGCATATGAATTCTCTGCATTTCTGATATGTCCCAGCATATTATTATCAATTACTGCAGACAGCCAATACATGACCTTTTTGTCTTTTGAATTCCATTCCTTCCATGCCTTTGTCTCTTCTGCAGTTGGAGGATCACTCACCTCCGGCTCCTTTTTTTCACCTGACACAAACTCGTAGAGGCCTTTTCCAATAAGGAAGTTCGTGATACGGAACTTTCATGAAGGGTAGTTTTTCTTGTGGAGCTTCTCAATGATGGGGTTTCCATTGTTCTCTACCATTATCACAAAACTAATACCAAACAACAAGCAAATCTTCTGCAACCCTCGATCTGTAGTGCATAGCAATACACCAAACAGCCTTTTTCACTGTCTGCTCAACAATACATGCAATCTGCAACCTATTTGCAAAAACCTTGTGTTTATTCACTGGTAAACACCTTTGAACTTATAGATCTGAAATTTGTAACTTGTGCACCTGTATACGATAGACACATCTAAAATTGCAGGGTATCTCAAACTGCTGTCCGCAACCTTGCGGCTCTAAAACCGGGCCTGAAATGACCTTGGATGGTTGCCCTAAAGGGCTTACCTGCAGAATACACAACACTCTTCGCGCACACCAAATCTCACTGCAATTTGAGATTTTTGCTCTACCCTGCTTCTGGTGCCTCCACAGGCACTGTCCAAGAGAAAGAGTGGAAGAATGGGAGAGCTTCTTACCCATGGCTTGCTTGCTCGAACCTTGCTTCTTCTCCTTCACTTCAGCCTTCAAAATCAACCTCTCTTAGTGGCGCGGCTCTGATACCATGTCTAGAATCACGTGATGGGGGACTTGCTCAAAATGCTACACCGAACACACACAGAATGCACAAGGAGAAGCTCACTCAAGAGATAAGAAGAGAGATGGAGGCTAAAAAGTTTTCTTGTTGGTTTCTACTTCTTCTTCCACACACTTTACAATGTACACAAAGTATAGATAAGATACAACATAAAGGAAAGTGGCCTACTAAGTCAAACAATGCATAACCGACTACACTAGTCAACTGGCGCTATAACTATGCCAGCTGTAAATAGGTGTAACAACTTGAATATAATAAGTAATGAGTCAGTGGCCATGTGAGAGTCATAATGACTACCGATGTGCTAAGTGTAGATGTATGGACCCATCTAACCAAGCGGTCCATCATTAATGTCCGCATGTGTTGAGCTTGTCATCTCAACAAGCTAGGACACATCCAATCAGACTACCCTGATCTAAGTCCAGAAGACATTGAGTCTCCAAGAAAACGAAGCTACACAGATACAGTCTATGGATATATAGACGAATAAAATGATGAAGACGAAGATCTAGAGCCCCCTAAACCTTATTAGGAGGACTAAAATTCCTAGAAGCTTAATCGACATGTAACACAATTGAGAATAAATCCTACTCTTGTACCTATATTTAATTCAAATAATATGAGTGCACTATTTAAAAGAAAAGACAAGTGATGTTTTAGTTAGTTTTGGAGATTTTATAAAAAGAGAAATAAAGAAAAGTGACTGGCAAAATCGCGCGCATCGCGATCGTAATCCACATGCAGTAGACAACACTTCGAATAGAGAAAAGAAGAAGGAGTGAACTAAGAGCTTTCTAATCTAGTGTCTTGGGGTTTTACCCCCATTTTGGAGCCAATGCAACCATCAGATTTATGATCTGAGCATCAGATCACTGAGACTTCTAAGAGCCCCTCCACTCTTGTTCTCAGACTTATCCCCTCCTCTCTAATTCATTATAAATATGAGGCATGGGGAGGCACAAGGGAGCATAAGGAGACCCCGAAAGGCTACAAGAGAGAGGGAGAGAGAGAGTATACCCCTCCAAGAGATTGTGAGAGAGAGCTTGAGAGAGAGAGAGAGAGAGAGAGAGAGAGAGAGAGAGAGAGAGAGAGAGAGAGAGAGAGAGAGAGAGAGAGAGAGAGAGAGAGAGAGAGAGAGAGAGAGAGAGAGAGAGAGAGAGAGAGAGAGAAGAGTTACTCCCAGAGGTTGCACAATTTCTCTCTATCTCGATCCTCAATTTAACCATCTTCTCTTTCGCTCTCCCATCTTGAATCTATTCCACCTTCTTAATCTCTTGAGTCTACTTGCAGACGATGGCCTCCAAGCGAAGAATGTCACGTGCGGACGACAATCCTACAACCAGCAAACAGAGCTTTGGGCGAAGGCATCACTATCAATCCAATTGTGGTACCGGTCGTAAGTAATGTGTTTTCAAACTGATAGATGCTTGTTTTAATACTCGCAAGAGATGCATTAGGCTCTGTACCTTGTGGTTCTAGAATAGGTCATTGAAAAGGATAAATCCCATCTCCAATATTCAAAGATGAAGTTTGTGAAGTGCTTGTATCAAAGGGAGTTAAATTGTACCTAGTTGCTATGTGATGAATCCATGCATAGCATAAGCAACATAAGGGACACTAAAGTATTGACATCGATGAGTCTTTGATTAATCTTTATCGAGGATAATATTGTTTAAAGTTTGCAAATGCATATACACGGTACATACATGGAAGAGATTATGTAAACTTTACATCGATGACATGCGACTGCTTGCCTTAGGAGAAAGGAAGATAAAGCCAAGAAAAAATGTTGCATAGTAGGAAAATGCTAAAAGATAATTGTCACTTAGAGAAGAGGCATAAATGCTCTTGCTAGATTGATTAATTTGCATTGGAATGATAGGACTTACGTCATGTATAGTATTGGAAGCTTTAGCATATGTCTTAGGCTAAAGGAGGAAATATTAAGTAAATTCTACTCTTTGGTCCGAAGGGGGAGAGTGAATATGCGATGGAATTATTGTCGCGTCTATTATTGTATTGTTTGGGAAAAATACAATTAGTTTTGTTGGTTGATTGAACAACACCCTAAATGTTTTTCTTTCAATCAAGAGATTGTTACATTGTGATTTGGATAAATATTCCAAGGCTTGTGTTGATGGCAAATGAATGGCAGGGGTCTGTAATGACAAGTTGCCATGGGAATAAATGAATGTTTTTCTAGAAGATGATATTAGGGCTGATTGCTTTGATTGTGCTTGAATTTTAATTGGATTAATTAAGGGAGGATATTTTGGATGCGTGGATAATCTCCAAGATCACATCCCGGATTATCCCGAGAGGGCACTGCTTGATTCACAGGCCAATGGTCGAGTGGTGAAAAGGCCAACCACGAAAATGTCATCTTACTCCTAGACCGCTTGTGGGTGAGGTGGAGCTCTGGACACCCCTTGCCTGTCCAGAATGGAGTTGGAGATCCTCGTGAGCCCAACGTCCGGGATGTTGGAAGATCTTATTCTAGATAAAGGATGGAAATTTCGGTGCCATGAGATTTGGATTGGGTACTTCTGTTGGACAGAAGGGATACATAATTCTCCTGTATGGGCATGAGACAAAGATTAACTTAAAGATAAGTTAGGGAACTTGTTTGATAAAAGGGCTGCTTGTTTTGTTTTTGTGTATGTGTTGTAAATTACATGAACGAAGTCTGTGCCCTAAAAGGCTTAATTAATGAAGTTGATTTTAAATGTTGCACATAAATGTGGTAGGACCTAATTAGACAACTAAAGCTATCAAGGGAAACGGGTGGATGGAATTCCCCGATGGGTCCATCCTACGGTTGGGTGGTCCCTGAGAACTGGGAGGCTTCTCACAAGGATTTACCATCAGATGAGTTTAGGTATTGTTAAGTTAGAACCTGATTCATGCCGTTTTAGGGGACCGAAATGGGATTATGCACGGGCAGAGAGGTTAAGCGGTGCATCCCTCTCGTTTCCCATTCTCTATGAATCAAGTGTACCATAAATATGCTTCGACTCTGTTGTTCCTACTCAAAGTGGGTCACCTGGAGCTCGATGCTAGCTACTTCCTAGAGGCTTGGCTGATAGGAAAGAAACCCTGACTTCAGGTCGGTCCTAAGTGGGAACGGCCGAGTACTTCCGCTTTGGGGTATACTTAAGAAGACCTAGATTGCAAACCTTGTGACATTCCTTTCGAGTGCCAGGAGGCGCTTTCTAGACTCCCCTCCCGATGGGCTGCTAAGACGTGTCTCACACAAGTGGTCAAGCGGACACGTTACAGTTGGTATCAGAGCAAAACTTCATGATGATACATGATTGATTAATGTTCAGTTCATAGACATATCCTAAACAGAAATAACATGAGTGGTATGGCTTGATTGTCGGGCACCTTCTGCACCCACGAATGCTGACATGCAAGAGAATAAATTTTTTCTCAAGAAAATTAGGGCATCCGAGTTTGATGGAGAAGGGATAGACATTGCAGCAGAGGCAGAGATATGGATTGAGTGGATGGATGACTATTTCTTTGCTTCGGGAACTGCCTCCATGAATCAAGCAATGATTGGAAAATTGAAGTTAGTTGACCAGGCTCGGTTATGGTGGAAGCAATGATGCAAAGATCAAGGTATTTCTTAAGCCACTGTTACGTGGGCTCAGTTGAAAGATGCTGTACGCAGTGTCCTATTGCTGCGCATTCGAGGTGTGAAAACCACCCGAAAGTTGTGTGTGCGATTTGATACTTTGTGCATACTTAGTTGTTGTGATTACATTTATTCTCTGCGTATGAGTATAGTAGCGAGCATGAAGGGTTGCTTTCAGTCTATGTTGAACAGGGTCAAGGAGAGAAGACATTACAACTATACAAACAGATGCAAGAGGAGGATATTTTCTCAAATCAGTAGACATTTAAGATCACATTTCAAGCATGTGATGCCCTCATTGAGGAGGAAGATGTTATAAGCATGGATGGGAAACCAAGAAAAGTTTCTTGAGAAATTTTCCGAGCATTACATGCAGATGCTCACATGAAGGGCTTCACTTCAGATGCTTTTGTTAATAGCACACTTATTAGTATCTATGGTAAATGTGGCAGCATTTTAGAAGTAGAGAGCATGGAGGATGGGGCTGTTGCCGACATCCATACAAGACCGAATGGGTCTTCTTCAGATAGTCGTGTAGGTGATGCGAAAGTGCGTGGAATAAGTGGAGGAGAGAAAAAGAGGCTGTCAATTGCTTGTGAGTTAATTGCCAGCCCTTCAGTAATATTTGCTGATGAGCCTACAACAGGCAGAAAGGGTAATGGAAACCTTATAAAACCTAGCCAAGGATGGGCATACTGTTGTCTGTTCAATACATCAACCTCGAGGTTCAATTTATGCAAAATTTGATGACCTTGTACTGCTAGCTGAAGGGTCACTTGTTTATGCTGGCCCTGCCCAGGATTATGCCTTGTCCTACTTTACTGAACTTGGGTACCCATGCCCACAGCATGTAAATCCAGCTGAGTTCTTTGCAGACCTCATTTCTGTAGACTACAGCTCGCCTGAAAATGAAACGTCCACTCGCATACGCCTGGATAATTTACTTCAAGCATTTAGGCAGAAGTCACATGCGAGTTATGAGCTCAATTTACAGGGGAAAAATGGAGTAGATTTGTCTCATTCCACCGAGATGATAAAAGTCCCTATTGCACCTGTCAATCGTATTGGTTGGTGGAAGCAATTCAGATTGCGTGCCTGGTTGCAGGCTACGCGAGATGGACCTACAAATAAAGTTCGTGCCAATATGTCAATATCATCAGCGATCATATTTGGGTCAATCTTTTGGGGGATAGGGGGCTTTTTCTGGGACAGGGGAGCCGCGCTTTGGGGGAAGGTTTTTTTTTTCGGAGTAGTGAGCTGACGAAAAGGGGGGAAAAAAGCTCGGATGCAAAGGGAGAGGGAAGTTCCTCAAGTGCAGAGGCAGACGGGAGGTGGAAGAAAACGACCGGGGAGAGGAATTGCTGTTTGTTAGCAGCAAGGCAATCTTCAAGCCTCCAAAGGCTATCCGAGGTGGAATTCCCATCTGTTTTCCTCAGTTCAGCAATCTAGATCAAACAGAACAGTATGGTTTTGCTCGGAACAGGTTCTGGAGTATAGTTCCAAATCCCTTGTCCTTGTCAACAAGCAGCAACAAAGCGGTCATTGACCTTATTCTCCGACCTAGTGAGGAAGATTTTAAACTCTGGAATCATAGCTTTGAATTTCGCCTTCGAGTTGCTTTAAGCCCTGAAGGAGAGTTGACACTTACTGCACGTGTTCGCAACACTGATGCTAAGCCTTTCTCTTTTACTGTGGCTATGCACACTTACTTCTCAGTTTCAGATATCAGTGAAGTGCGAATTGAAGGACTGGAAACTCTGGATTATCTTGATAACCTTCAAAACCGAGAGCGCTTCACAGAACAAGGAGATGCTCTGACTTTTGAGGATGCAGTTGATTGGAACCCATGGGAAAGAAAAGCAAAAGCTATGGCTGATTATGGAGATGATGAATATAAGCATATGATTTGTGTTGAGCCAGCAGCAGTTGAAAAGCCAATTACTCTTAAACCAGGTGAAGTTTGGAAAGGAACAGCATTTGGTGGCTTCAAAAGCCGCTCACAAGTGCCAGTTTTGGTTGAGAAGTATTTAAACAAGGAGATAAAGGTTTAGGTGCTGTTTGGAACACTGCAAAGGTGAAGCCTGGATCAATTGTTGCAATATTCGGTCTAGGAATTGTTGGCCTTGCGGTTGCAGAAGGTGCCAAAGCAGCTGGGACATGGATTGTGACCTTTAACGACTGAAAGAACTGAAAGGCAACAGATGATAAGCCATCTCAATATCAGTAAATAGTCATCATGATGGAACTTGAATCAGAAAATTATCCATGATCTTCCACTTTCTTATTCATCAATGAAGACCATACTTTTGGAAATTTTCTTTGAAATGTATATATGATCTATGCATTCGAGAGGTTGCTCGGATTTCTTCATCTTGAATCTTGAAACTCTTATTGACAGAAATAAAACAGAGTCCTGACATTATTTTCTCATCTTGTTTATTCATCTGTTCGATCTTTTATCCTGAAATTTATCAAGGTCTTCTGAAGACGCGACTTTGCTTTCACAAACCTTTCGACAGCGGACGATACCTTCCGCCAACCTACTAGACCTTGAAGATGAATGAATTCTTCAAGCTCAAGCAACTGGAATTAACCCTGGAAGCTTACTACTCAAAGTTTGTAACCCTACTAAAATATGCGCCACGTATGGATATTGCACAGCAAGTATCCAAGTTTTGCCATGGCCTGAACACTTCTTTGAACCACTGTCTTGAAGCAATGCATCCAACGGACTTGCAAGACGCATTACTCTGAGCGAATCCAATCGTCCAAGAATTTAAATCGGGCAATTGTAGCAAAGATGACTATGGAGATCAGGATAAGAGATGCCATACGCACAGAGAGATAGGGCATATCCATAGGGGATGTCCCTAGTACCGTCAATGCTTCCATTGTAATGAGCTAGGACACATGCAAGCATACTGCCCTGATCTAAGTCTAGTAGACATTGAGCCTCCAAGATAACGAAGCTACACAGGTGCAGTCTATGGATATATAGACGAATCAGATGAAGACGAAGATCTAGAGCCCACTAAACCTTATTAGGAGGCACTACTTGAAACATTAAGAGTAGCACAGTGGATGCATGGTGGGTCTTAACCCACAGGTCATAAGCCCCATTAGTGCTTGTCTTTCCCAGTTTCTCTCGAGATAAGGACATCTCGATTTCTCTAAGGGGGGAGGATGTAATATTTCCACGCAATAAAAGTTAGTTGATTAGTTCGAAAGTTAGTTAGTCAATTAATAAGTTAGTAAGATTACTAACTAAAGAATAACTAAGGTAAAAACTGACTAGCATTAATAGCTAATAATTTTTATTCAATTAAAAATATATTTAAAAAGATCGAGAGTCATAAATCTGACATTTTTCTCGGATTGATAATGACCATAGCCACCCTTCATGAAAAGTACAATGTGAATGGAACTTATGAGCCATATTAATCACTAGTATTAATGTGTATAGTTTGAATTGTCCAAAAATATTAGATTCTTGGGGGGAGGGGGGAACTATTATATTTTAGATATTATCCTAAAAAGATAGAACTAAAAGTCATTTAAAAGAAAAGAAAAGTGATGTTTTAGTTAGTTTTGGAGATTTTATAAAAAGAGAAATAAAGAAAAGTGATTGGCAAAATTGCGCGCGCTGCAATGTAGTCTACAGGCAGTAGATAGCACTTCGAACAGAGAAAAGAAGGAGTGAACTAAGAGCTTTCTAATCTAGTGTCTTGGGGTTTTACCCCCCTTTTGGAGCCAATGCAACCATCAGATTTATGATCTGAGCATCAGATCACTGAGTCTTCTAAGAGCCCCTCCACTCTTGTTCTCAGACTTATCCCCTCCTCTCTAATTCATTATAAATATGAGGCATGGGGAGGCACAAGGGAGCATAAGGAGACCCCAAAAAGCTGCAAGAGAGAGGGAGAGAGAGAGTATACCCATCCAAGATATTGTGAGTGAGATCTTGAGAGAGAGAGAGAGAGAGAGAGAGAGAGAGAGAGAGAGAGAGAGAGAGAGAGAGAGAGAGAGAGAGAGAGAGAGAGAGAGAGAGAGAGAGAGAGAGAGAGAGAGAGAGAGAGAGAGAGAGAGAGAGAAGAGTTACCCTGAGAGGCTGCACAATTTCCCTCTATCTCGATCCTCGATTTAACCATCTTCTCTTTCGCTCTCCCATCTCGACTCTATTCCACCTTCTTAATCTCTTGAGTCTACTTGTGGACGATGGCCTCAAAGCAAAGAATGTCGCGTGCGGATGACAATCCTACAACCAGCAACAGAGCTTCGGGCGAAGGCATCACTATCAATCCAATTGTGGTATCGCTCGTAAGTAATGTATTTTCGAATTGATAGATGCTTGTTTTAATGCTCGCAAGAGATGCATTAGGCTCCATACTTTGTGGTGCTAGAATAGGTCATTGAAAAGGATAAATCGCATCTCAAATATTCAAAGATGAAGTTTGTGAAGTGCTTGTATCAAGGGGAGTCAAATTGCACCTAGTTGCTATATGATGAATCCATGCATAGCATAAGCAACATATGGGACATTAAAGTATTGAGCATCAATGAGTCTTTGATTAATCTTTACTGAGGATAATATTGTTTAAAGTTCGCAAATGCATATACAAGGTACATACATGGGAGAGATTATGTAAACTTTACATCGATGACATGCTACTCCTTGCCTTAGGAGAAAGGAAGATAAAGCCAAGAAAAAATGTTTCATAGTAGGAAAATGCTAAAAGATAATTGTCACTTAGAGAAGAGGCATAAATGCTCTTGCTAGATTGATTAATTTGCATTGGAATGATAGGACTTACGTCATGTATAGTATTGGAAGCTTTAGCATATGTCTTAGGCTAAAGGAGGGAATATTAAGTAAATTCTACTCTTTGATCCGAAGGGGGAGAGTGAATATGCGATGGAATTATTGTCGCGTCTATTATTGTATTGTTTGGGAAAAATACAATTAGTTTTGTTGATTGATTGAACAACACCCTAAATGTTTTTCTTTCAATCAAGGGATTGTTGCATTGTGATTTGGATAAATATTCTAAGGCTTGTGTTGATGGAAAATGAATGGCAGGGGTCTGTAATGACAAGTTGCCATGGGAATAAAGGAATGTTTTTCTAGAAGATAATATTAGGGCTGATTGCTTTGATTGTGCTTGAATTTTAATTGGATTAATTAAGGAAGGATATTTTGGATGCGTGGATCATCTCTAAGATCACATCGCGGATTATCCCGAGAGGGCATTGCTCGATTCACAGGCCAATGGTCGAGTGGTGAAAAGGCCAACCACGGAAATGGCATCTCACTCCTAGACCGCTTGTGGGTCAGGTGGAGCTCTGGACACCCCTTGCCTCTCCAGAATGGAGTTGAGATCCCCGTGAGCCCAACATCCGGGACGTTGGAATATCCTATTCTAGATAAAGGATGGAAATTTTAGTGGCATGAGATTTGGACCGGGTACTTCTGTTGGATAGAAGGGATACATAATTCTCATGTATGGACAGGAGACAAAGATTAACTTAAAGATAAGTTAAGGAACTTGTTTGATAAAAGGACTGCTTGTTTTGTTTTTGTGTATGTGTTGTAAATTACATGAACGAAATCTGTGCCCTAAAAGGCTTAATTAATGAAGCTGATTTTAAATGTCGCACATAAATGTGGTAGGACCTAATTAGACAACTAAAGCTATCAAGGGAAGTAGGTGGACGAAATTCCCCGACGGGTCCATCCTATGGCTGGGTGGTCCCAGAGAACTAGGAGGCTTCTCACAAGGATTTACCGTCGGATGACTTTAGGTATTGTTAAGTTAGAACCCGATTCATGACATTTTAGGGGATGGGAATGGGACTATGCCCTACGGGCAAAGAGGTTAAGCGGTGCATCCCTCTTGTTTCCCATTCTCTATGAACCAAGTGCAGCATAAATCTGCTTCGACTTTGTTGTTCCTACTCAAAGTGAGTCATCTGGAGCTCGACGCTAGCTAGTTCCTAGAGACTTGGCTGATAAGAAAGAAACCATGACTTCAGGTCGATCCTAAGTGGGAACGGCCGAATACTTTCGCTTCGCGGCAGACTCGGGAAGACCTAGATCGCAAACCTTGTGACATTCCTTGTGAGTGCTTGGAGGCACTTTCTAGACTCCCCTCCCGATGGGCTGCTAAGACGTGTCTCACAAGTGGTCAAGCGGACACATTACAATGAGGCATGCTCCTCTAGATCTTGTCCATTATGCAAGCAATATATGGACCTATGCCTTCCCAGTCACTTGGTGGAGCGTCGTACTTTGTGACCTTTGTTGATCAAGCTACCCATCGTGTTTGGGCTTTTCCGTTGGTGCGGATTGAGGATGTTGCAGTTATGCTTGATAGATTTAGGGATTCTACTGGTAGCAGGCCTAGGTGCTTGTAGATGGATTATGAGAGTCATGCTCTCTCTCCTAGCTTTTAGACCTCTTATCATCAGTATGGCATTGATTTCTTGTGCCCACAGTATCATGGGATTACTCATGGCATGTGCTTGACCTTATAGGCAAAGGTTGCTTCTATGCTTACCACAACTGGGTTGTCTTATGGCTTTTGGGCTGAGGCCCTTATGACCGTAGTATATTTGGTTAACATGACGCCGTGCTTAACCTTGGATTGTATTACACCCCATGAGGGATGGAGTGGCATGCAGACCTCCTATGATTACTTGAGGATGTTTGGCTACCAAGCATCTGTACGTATGCCACATGAGCCTATGTCACGTAGATGTATTCTCCTTGGTTATGGAGATGGTGACTTTAAGGCCTACAGATAGTGGGATTTGGATGCCTAGCAGGTCATACGCAGCCATCATGCTATCTTCTATGAGACGTAGACACCTCTCATGATGAGCGTTCAGTACACTTTATGGTTGATTTTACAACAACTATAGTGCCATTAAAACAAGCAATTTATGCTGAAAATGAGGCGCTTATTGGCCCAGATGACATAGCTATGCATAGCAATTAGGGTCACGATGTTGGTGATCAGTTGCTAGACCCCTTGCAGCCTCATGAGAGCCGTTTTCTTGTAGTTTTGCAGGCTGGACAACCAGCCATATGTCAGTGTTCCGCTTCTCTAAGGCCACATGTGGTCTTGAGACCCCATTGGACGAGTGTCCGGGATATTGGCTCTCTTTCAGTGATTGACTTTGGAGATTTTGACTGCTCTCCGCTGTCTTGTATGTGCCACGGTGATGTTATGCGCGACTCTGATGCTTTACAGCCGTGCACTGGACGAGTTGTGCTTACTTCATGAGAAGCATTCTTGGATTGCTCCATTGTATGGAGCTGCGGAATCTCTTATCTCCTGGATGTCTTGGAATCGGGGATGCTTGACTCTTCTTCTGCAGAGGTTCCCTACACTTCTTGCACAGCTCGCTTTTCGATTGGGAGTTGGGTGAGATGTCATGATTCCTCACCTTGTCTTTTTTTTTTCTTTTCTTTGTTTTTACTCCCCAACCACATTGGCCTTTTAGTGGGAGGTTCTTGGGGTAAAAGGCCTCTGGTCCTGCCCGTGTACACTATGACCGCCCATTCTTTATTCATTTATAATATGATAGTGCAATAAGGCTGTCAGTTTAGTTGGACAACACCTACATTGTGTGTGCTCTTCTCTCCCCCATCTTTCTCTTCTTCTTCTCCACTGCCATTGCATCCCCTTCACGTGTAGCTTTATTAACAAAGTAGACAATGTTATGATTGTGTTTTATATTTGAGACAACGCATCATCCTGAGCCAATCTCTAGGCTGTGTAAGAGAGCAGGTAGAAGCCACTATTGAGATGTAAAGAGAGAAGATTTGTAGAGACGCAAGTGAGAGAGAAGACATACACCACGTACACTATTTCATATTGATCATAATGTACATATATACAAGTGAGACCTAGTCTAGATAGGGTGAGTTATATACCTCTAATCAAACAAAGGTCTCCAGCTTGTAGATGAAAAATCCATTGGGGAGCATTGTATTCTGCCGTATTATTCATGAAAGCAATGCCTAAATACACTCCCATTTTTAAAACTACCCGATGACTTGGGGCCTTTTGAGCTCCTATATATAAATATACAAACATGATAAAAAAGAAACATTGTGTGCAGGTAAAGTGAATCTGTGCATGTGAAGTGAAACTGATATGTATATACAAAGATGACCAAGAGGTCTGAGAGATGCTTGACACAGAACTCCAAATTGAGCACATATTTGCTAGAAGAAAGCTTGTGAGTCCTGTAACATCACAAAAACTGTTTTTCTTGAGAAAGGCATTCCTTAAGAGATTTCCAAATAGAAACTTTTAAGGTGTCCAATCAAGGCATATCTAGATTTCAACATATTTGTAATCTAAATGATGATAGAGTGAACTTCTTCTAGGCTTAAAATTCATAACATAAGATGCTCATAACATACACAATACATCAAATTTAAGCATGAAAAGAACATGAATCAAAAATTGAAGAGATACTACATAGTTATACTTCCTAATTGTCTTCTTCAAGAAATTGGTTATAATCAATCATGATCGCTCTGATACCATGTTGAGATATAGAGTGAGAAGATATGTAGAGGCGCAAGAGAAAGAGAAGAGACACACCATGCACACTCCTAAAGAGTATTTCATATTGATCACAATCTACATATATATAGGTGAGACCTAGTCTAGAAAGGATGAGTTATATATAGCTCCACTAGCCACAATAATCGGCTAGGGGTGCTCTATATGTGCGTGCAATGAGGTATTAGTCATATGCATGTGTGGGATGCTCCATCTATTGGAGTTCAGATGGGAAAAATCATTGGACTATAAATCAATACAAACACGTAGTTTATTTAGGGTAGTATATAGCCTCCAAATGCTCTTGACCGCAAGGCCGTGAGAGTGGTTTGGTGGCATAGGAAAGGGTGGTTTGGTGAGAATAGGAGCTTGCCGACTAGAGCCCTAAAGCTAGTATTGGGCCGGTCTTATAGGTGGTGTGTTTGTTGGGAACCATTGATAAGTAGTGGGTTTTGAATCTTGATTCATAGGGACTAGTTGTTTAGTGTATACCAAAGAGCATTGAAATAGATCCATTATTTCCTAATAGACATTGTCAAGCCGAGATCCAAAATCAAGAAAGAGATGAAAGGGCTAGACAACATGAGTGGAGATTCTTAGGATATATTCTTCTAAGTGTAGTAGTATGATATCCTTAAGAACGAAAGGTCTTGTTGACCCTACTATTCCAACTAGCCCATTAGGGAAAGGGAGAAGCTCTAGCATACCTTTTACCGTGATAAGTTAGCCAACTTTGATTGGGGGTGTAGTCCCATTGATATAGACCTTGTAGCAAATCCAGTCATCATTATGGTGCAACTAATTGCAATACTTGCAGGTACATTAGATCTGGCAGCCTTAGGTTTCCCTCTACCCATTTTTAATGGGTTAAAAGAGGAAGATGCAGAGCTCCACATTAGTGAGTTCCAACAATTAATGTTCAATTTTTGAAATTAGGATGAAGGAAATCTCATGATGTTTTTCAATATGACTCCGAAAGGAAGAGCTACAACATGGTATCATAGCCTGGAATTTGGCACTATAACCATGATTGACTTATTATTTATGCCCTTCCAAAGAGAGTTTTCTCGTGAGAGAGGTGGTCAGTATTGGCTGCATGTTCTGAATGTGACACATCAAGAGCCCTATGAGAATGCTCGAGCATATGCCAAGAAACTTAAAAGAGGTGTTTCAAAAATTATAGACCTCTATTCTTATTCCACATGTTGCCCAATCGCAATACTTTTTACATGGATTAGACTTCAATATCCAAGTGCAGTTGAGTACTGTTGCTCTTGTTGATATAGACACTACTATTACATAAGCAGAGGAGGTAGAGTTGTGCTTACAAGTAGCCTACACATCTAAAGCTAACCTAAAATTGAGTTGAGGCTTTGGAAATAATTTGATATTGATCGATGGAAGTGAAGGTGCAACTAGTACATTTATAACCAATTTGAATGGAAGAGGAAGCATAATGCAGAGAATGTGCCTATGTTGCTAGCTCCTCCCAATGTTTCTATGCCAATGGCTAGCCAAATGACCCCACCAAATAATGGAAGCCAAATGATGAATCCTAATGCCATGCCAACTAATTAGTGGGCCGATCCCTGATCATGTGGCTAGGCCAATTAAATGGCAAGCAGATGATCACAGTTATGACTCTAGTATGCCAAATGTTCTTGGCAAAGTCAAGGACATAATGAAGCATTATATTGATATGATAATGGAACAATATAGATAAATAACCATAGATGTTAATTTCCTAAAGAAGCATCAAAACTTGATAGGAAGTTGATGTCCATAAGAGGGTGGTCCATCAAGATTTAGTTGTAAGTGGTGTGGTGGTCATCACTTTTTTGAAAAATTGTCCTAATGTCAAATGTGACATAAGTGGGAAATTCGACCATCTAGGTTGTACTTGTTGCTGGATAAGATAAGATCTCTTCAGCAACAAAATAGCCAAGCCCCATTAATAATTGTGCATAAGGGAATAACCTTTGGCAAGGTGAGGGGCCAAGGCAAATATTGCAGAGAGGAAAGCTAGTGTAGAAGAGCTACCTGGTGGTACTGGTGTCAACCTTATCAAAGCTATGTGTATCAACACCACTGAGGCTTATAATTTACGAGCCATTATAAGAGGACAGAAGGTTAAAGAAGGTGTTAGAGATAATGTAAAACTTGTTGAGGCAAACCCTAACTAGGATAACAAGGGAATGTAAGTCCTTAATCTTCATGTGGAAGTTAGTACTCTAAAAGATACTGGTGGCAAAGATGATTCCAATAAAGAGCTACCAAAAAATAAGGTAAAAGCCAAGAAAGAGGAATCTAAGTCTATTCAACGACCAAGAGAAACAATGGTATGGCACGAGAAGAGAAGCATAGCTAATTATCATGATTTTGACATAGCCAATTCTCTTTGCGAGGTAAAACCTGATATGAATCTCCTCCAACAACTGATCAAGTTATCTCCAAGAGTATGTAAATAGTTTAAGAAGATCCTTCACACTGAGTATATCGTTGACACAAACCCTTGGAATGAGGAGGAGCCTGTAGAACCCGCCTACCTCTACATCACGGTCAAGCAAACGTGCTCCTTCAACGCCCCGGATTTTAACATTTTGACGCATGAGCGTTGGACCCAACCTGGCGCACCAATGCTTCATCCCACAACAGCCAGATTGAACCCATATGGGGCCCAATCCTACCCGATCCTCGGCACATGCAGGGTTGCCGTTTCTATCGAGACTGAAACTATTCCCATGCTGTTCTATGTCCTACCCGATGCCAGGGAGACAGGCACAGAGTCATTGCTCGGGCGAACTTTTAAAAAGCAGACCCGTTGCAATGTTGATTATGAGTCACAACACATCCACCTAACAATCGGGAATGTGGCTATTGTCACGACTTTCAGCCAGCGCCTCGTAACCCCAGCATCGCTCAACGGGCCACCGATAGAAATAGCCGCACCTAGGACTAAGGAGGAGGGCCGTGCATATTTACTACACCCAGATCCCCATGCACCGCTACCCGCCAAACCTAAGGCAAAACCCCAACAGACTCGCTTGCAATGGGTGCCGAAGAAGCCTCGAGATCAGCCTAGGACTAGACGCGCGGGTCCGCGGAACACCTACAAACCTAAACCTAGAAAACCAAAATGCCATCATCACAAGCGCCGCCTGGTTAAACAAATATGGGTCCCTAAAATCTTGCTGCGTGCACAAAGCTACTATGAGGGGAATGCCTTGCTGTGGATCCCCAAAGTCCCAACTGACACGGGCCCTGCTCCTACGTCAATCGCAAGGCCTTTTCCTCTGACACTTCAAGACCACGAATCGCAGAGTCCACCCCAGTCACCCGACTCCTTTGCGAGTCACCCCATAGGCATCACACACACCCAATGGCCCAAGCACCAGCCACCACCACCGGAGGTACCACCCAACCAACCCGGCCCGCAATCCAGCGACCCTGCCGACCGCACTAGCATGGCCCCTAAGATCAAACCCGACCCATCCATCTGACCAACGCCCGAGTTGCTGACTCAAACAGGCCCCCAGCTGCAGCTCTGTACCGACAGAACCTCCAGCCCCAGCAAACCTCAACCACCCGCCGACCTTAAGCCTTCCTATGAAAGGAAGTCATTCCTAACGCTGGCCGCTGACCTCGCCGAGGACATGGGGGATGATGTTGTGGACTGCATCAAACAGCTCGACGCCACCTTTGTGGCACTGGTCCTCAGCTATGACCGCCTAGACTTGGGACTCTTAGCGGAACCCCTTGCAACGGACGTGCGCACCATGCCTTGCTCTTGGGAGACTTTTGAATTCGCCTTTACACAAGCTTCACGCTCTGCCGCACTGAGCTACTCGCTCGCGAGGTCTCCAAAGAGTAAGCCATTAAGCAACGCCTCATCCCATCGTTTGACCCGCGCACGACGTCCAGCCTCACTGGCCAAGAAACAACAAGGTTGTCCCACTTGACGGACACCGAATCTCCCTTCTTGAAGCAGTGGTACACTCTTCGATTAAAATGAGCAGTGGAAGGATGCCGCATAATGGCCAATGCCGAACAATGCCGAGCCATCAAGACAGCCGAGTATGATCCCACATACGTCGCGCCCACCTCTTATCGAGTGTTAACCACTCTTCGAGGTCGAACCATGGACGATCATATCTTAGGACACCCCTATCTCGATCGCATCCTGACAAAGAAGAGCTCCACATCGCAAGTCGGATCAACTCCGGAGATTTCCTCACCGATGTCCTCACATACATACTCACGTAGGCATTCGACCCTGTGACCTGGACTACTCTGCACACCTCGAATATAACCCCAACTTCTACGATTGGCTCCTCCACAAAACAACCTGAACGCCTTGGACCCACACCCCCCAATCCTGGGACGGATTTTTCTTTTCCACAAGGGGGATGGGGCAGTAAATCTAAAAAGCAAACCAAGCATGAAAGTTAAAACTAAAAAGTGAACCAAGCATGAAAAGGCTCCAAATTAAAATGCCATGCAGAAATAGGTGATAGAAGTTTGAAAGGAAAAAATCATGGTTATAAATGATAAAATCTGCTATGGTCGTCCTACGAATTGGTTGCCAAAAATACTAAGAAGTGAATTGACTGAATGTACAGGTGGCGACCATGGCAGGTCAAGACAAAGCTGGCAAACTCCCTTTCTCGGAGGAGGAACAGGTGCGGTACGGCCTCATGGTGGAAACCAAAGCATTCAATCAGCTGAAGTTCCACCACATATTCAACTTGGAAGATGTGGTTATTGAGGAACCAGCGGTACGATGGATCATGGAGCAATGCCACTTACAACGGTATCTGGAAGCAGTGGGCCAAAGGATAGACTATACCCTGTGCGCCAAGTTCCTATGCACCTTCAACAAAAACAGGGGCACCATCACAGTGCGGGACGTGGAAGCCACCAAACAGGTGCAGGTTGAACTGACCCCTGAACTGATAGAAAGAGCACTGGGGCTTCCGAACAAGGTGGAGAAGAAGCCGAAAAGGGACGTCTACGCCATGTTGGGAATGGACAAAGTGAAAGTCCACACCAACGACGGAGTCAACTTGGCAGACATCCCTGATCCAGAGATTCAGCTGCAGGCAAAAATGATGCATACCCTATTTTTGAGTCAACGGTACAGTAGCATCATGTCCAGGATAAATGTGCCTTTACTCGAAAGCATCGCGGCTCAGGCACTGGATGAGGTGAACCTCAACGGGTTCGTGAGAAGGACGATTGAGGCCTCAGCAAAGGCCCTGGCAACAGGAGGAAGGGCCGTAGCAGGAGAATCCCCCTCACCTCGATCAACCCGCAAGGCCTCATCCTCCAAGGCCTCCACTGTAGGTTTTGGAGGTGCCCTCACTGCGATCCTCCACGAGGCAATAGGGCAGGGACGTGCGGGAGAGGACAAGCAGGGAGATGGCGAAAAAGGTGGCGAATCGCCATCGCAGTCCCAGCCCCAGGTAGAGGAACAGTCGGATGAAACAGAGACGGATACCGACGAGGAGGGAGAACGCCAGGCTGCACCAGAAAGGAAAGCGGAGCAACGGACCAAAGCCCTGCACGGAAAGAGAGAGGAGGAGCGAAGGAGAAAAGAGAAGGAGGAGCTCGAATGGGCCCGAAGAGAGTCGGTAAGAGAAGAGGAGGAAAGAAGAAAGAGGGCTGAGGAAGAGTTGAGGAGGAGAGAAGAAGAAGAATTGGAGCTGGCGACGCGTCGCTCCATCGAGGAACAGCGGAGGAAAGACATGGAAGGAGCAGGCAGAACATACCAATCTGAAGCACCTGGCCCTAGCACTGGTACGCCGGAACCTGTGCCGCCGCCTCCTGCAGAAGGGAAAGAAAAAGACCCAGTCAGACCCGTCTCCCCTCTCCTCGCACCAACAATGCAAGCCACTCCCCTCAAGGTGACGCCCCCTGCCACAACCGCCCTGATGCACACCCCAAAGATCGATGAAAGCAATGTAGTCACCTGGCTACAATTCTTGGTGGAAAGAGAGTTGGCAAGGGAAGCAGCCGAGGCCACCCCAGTCTCAGGGGCCAAAAGGGCAGCGACGGCCGAGCTGGAGCCAAGGCCAGAAGAGAAAAGACAAAAAGTGGAGGAGATTGCCACCACTACGATCATGCCCCACTCCCCACCTCCAACAGGCCACTATGATGACTATGTAAAGGAGCTGCTCGCGCAGTTGCAAACAGCCAGGCAAGAAAGGAGGATGGCAGTGGAGGAGCTGGCAGCGGAGCACGAATCACAAGCTGCCCTCCAACTGGACAGAGTAAGGCAAATAACAGAATATCAAAAGGAAATCACTGTGCTTAGGGAGGAGGCCAGCACCAAGGAGGCGGAGGAGCTGAAAACGCTGAAGGAGCGCGACGCTACCTGGGAGGGATGAAGGAAAATCCTAATGGAGCGTCTCACCAGGGAGAGGGAGACAAATGCCCACCTTCAGCGCAGGAATGACCAGCTATCTGCAACCAACTTGGAGGCACAGAGTCAGCTTGAGAAAATTAGACAAGACGTTGCAGAGCTGGATCAATTAAGAGCAGAACAAGTGCGCAGGTTGTAGGCGACGCGAGACCAACTCAACGAGCAGATCGCAGAGGAGCACCAAGAGCAGTCCCGCTTGTGCCATGAGCTCGAGGCCCAGCAACAACAATTTATGGCGATGACCCTCCGACAGGGGGAAAGCCTGGAAGACATGGAGAGGCGGGCAAAGGAATGGTCAAATCATAACGAGCAGAGAGTGCGGGACTTAGCATGCCGGCTGGCCAAGGCTGAGGGCGACAAAGTGATGGCTGAAAACCAGGCAGAGGCAGCCCAGCTTGCTATGATAGCTCAGCAACGCGCCTTTATCAACACACTACTCCACACCACCCACTCAGAAACAGATGAGGCCAATGATCAGTTGCAGAGAAAGCTAACCATTGCGCGCAGGGCCCTCACAGCAGGCCTGCACGTACCACTGCAGCTAGGAGGCCCTCCTCAGAGCCTAGAGGAACAAAGGAAATATCTGGCACAATCAGGACTGACAACACAGGAGATGGATGACCTGGGGTTCACTGAGGAGAAAACACAGGAGGAGGAGCAAGCGGAAGGGGGTGAGCCAGAGCTTGACCTAGGGCCTCAAGACGAGGAATATGCCCCGCCACCCCCTCAACCCCAACAAACCGAAGTGCCACCCCATGACGCATCTGCCGAACGAAGAGCGGCCTACACCACCCGAATGAAGGAAATGGTGGAGAAGGCAAGAAGAAAACTGAAGGCCAGACCCGCCCCGAAACAGCCTGCCCCTTTCCCGCTGCGCACCCAAGACTCCCCCGCTGAGTACCGCGCTGAAATGATTATCTAGGAGCAGCAGGAGTATAGCCAAGACCCCTTCGACCTACGCTTCGAGTTTCCCACCGCCTTGAATAGGGTGCTGCCCATTCAGTTGGTGGAGGATGGCATCGCCATGGGGGCCCGGCTCAAGGCTAAATGGTTAGAAGAGCATGAGGCCCACCCAACTGCTTGGGGGGCCGAGGACCGCGAATTTTGGCAAGACAAAGTCCTCCAAGTACCTCGCACCGTGGAAGGCTTAATACCAATACCACTTCCCATAGGAACGCTCTTCTCTTCACCCTGCCTGACTTGTATAGCTCTATAAATAAATTCCTTAACGAATTCACTTCCTGCCCTGACCCAGCATTCATCACCACCTGTAACTACCTTAGGTTAATTAGAATCCTAGTACACCAGGAACCTGCACCCCAAGAGCGCCACCTTCCACCCCTCTATTTTGACCCCAATGCCATAGACAGCTCCACCATGACTCGTCTCATGATGCGTGCTGCTCTTTTGCCATCCTTCTGTGGTGCACTGCTGGAAGACATGAATGACAGTAAATTCACACAGTGCAACCACCCCTTTCTCTCCACCACCACCCTCAAAACCCGCCTCCATACTAAAGGCTACTTGCTAAGCCGAAAATTTCTTAACAAGGCCCCCCACCCTCCGCCCACCCTTCCCCACCATTCGGATGATGAGGAGTAGAACTCCCGTTATCCCTTGTACTGCTGCCTCCATGTAACCATGGCAAAAAAAAAAAAGAGAAAAGAAAAGCAAGCAAGCTCCGACGACAATGGCACACCCCTAACGACGCCTCCAAACAAGAGTCAAAGGTGTACTTCCTCTCCCCATTACCACAATTCTGCTCCACACGGCCCCCACCGCCCAGTCTTCTAGCTACGTAATATTTAAGTATTCACACACACGGCACTCATATAATACCTACACAGAACTAATTCACAGTTTGGGTCCTCAAGTGCAGGACAACACTCTCAGCTTGCTTAGAGTTCGACCTGTCTCCCAAACTAAGTCTTGTGCACAATACAGAGACTAGCACTACCCCTAGGGAGAGACCACCTGACAGGTTTTCATTTGCAGGTGTTGACAACCACAGCCCAAGTGGCATTCGTTCTTCATCAACCTCCAATGCTAATTGCCCACCCAGCATCTGACAAGCCGGAAAAATCATCCTACGCAGCATCCCCAACCAACCCCCATGTAACCGGTCACCAGTGCAGACCCCAAGCCCCTGTCCCCCCGAAGTCTTCAGTGCATACTACCACTTGCTCCCTACGCCAGTAAGTGCCATGGGACTGGCACTCGTCTAGGAGGGGGGTAATGTTAATCCCAACACGAAGAGAGCGAAAGAAAGTGGAAAAGACACATGGGCAAAGGCGGAAAAAAGGTAACCCGACGGAAGGAAAAGAAGGAGAAAATGCCAAAAGCGCAAGGACAACCGTTAAAGGCCAAGGCAACCACGAAAAGGGAGAGGCGCATAAAAAGCGCACCCTAAAATCTTGTAAAAGAGTGCCGGGCTCTCACTCGTGCGATTTGTAAATATAGAAGGGTAGTGAAAAGGAAGCAAGGAAGATAAAAGGACAATGGAAAACAGGGCCTGGGCTATGACCGGCCATGTAAAAAAGGGAAAAAGGGAATGACCGCCCAAAAGGGAAGTAGGGTTTTGTATATAAAGTTGAAAAGTGAATGAAGAGCTCATTCTTTGGTGTGGCAAAACCAGTCTTCTTCTTCCTCTCTTCTTCTCTCCTTCTTGCTTGTGTATGCTCTTGAGAGAGGGAGTGTGAGGGAGTGAGTGTGTGAGAGAGTGAGGAATCAAGAGGGTGAAGCTCTCCACCATCTCCTCTCCCCTTCTCCTCTTCTCTTTTCTTCTCTTCTCTTGCGCGCGCGGCTATGGAGGATGAGGCTTGGAGATGGAGGAGGCTTGAGGATGCTTGAGCTAGCATCAAGAATTGTGGAGCTACCGAAGTGTGAGAGAGAGGAGGGTACTCGATCAAGCATCAAGGTAAGTTCACTGCATTCGTAGGATCGACGGCGCGTCGGCTAGGTGAGAGATAGCCATGAGAGCTCGCTTGGAATGCTTGAAACAATAAGCGGTCCATGTGTCTTGGCGGTTGAGTGAAAGCTCCCACAATGAGTGACTTTTAGCAAGCAATATTCAACTCCATGGGTACTAAGTTGGCTCCTTCTACAAACTATCAACTATTGATTGAGCCAAATAGAAAGGGTTAACAAGTAATTAGAGACTTACCTTTGCCACTTCTATCATGTGATCTGCAGCATGCATGGGACATCTGGCTTCACAAATTGGCACACATTCCTCTTCATCCTCTCAGCCCATGTGAACAATGTTTATGGCAAGAGAGAAAGACCGAAATTTGAACTTTTCATTTATTGCGTCAAATCTCGCTCAATCTGAGCAATTGAGAGCGTAGAATTGCAAGAACTCATGTGGCCAAGAGAAGGAGGTCTAATACTCGAAGAGTCACAAATCTCCAAAAATGATGAAAAATCTAGGTGCAAAAAAAATGTGTGCCCCCTCCCCCCATCTTGACGATTTTTATATTAGTTTTCTCTTTTAAACTTCATTAAAAATGAGTTCACTCCAACATGTTCACACTATTCCACAAGTGGTTTTAATCCAAACGAAGGGGCAAACTATCTCAGATTCGCGATCCGACTAGATGGGTGACTTTGCGGCATCGAAATCTAATACTCCTTGAAGAGCACTCTGCCACGGCACAAATAGAACCACCAACCGGCTAGGTAGAGGCTGCAAATACATTGCTAGCCATGAAAACCTATAAGAAAACTCTCCTTCTCACCAAGAATCCATGCTCTCCAATCACACAAGAAAGAGGCATGACACAAGAAAGAGGCACACAAGAAATAGATAGATTAAAACCATCCTCACTCTCTTCCTCTTCCTCACTCTCCATGAGATCTTGCAAAGGAGCACAAGAGAGGGAAATAAGAATAAGAAGGCAAGTGTTGTGCCAAAATGAGAGAGAGGGAGAAATGAAGCATGAGAGGAGAAGATAAAGGAAGAGAGAGGGTATAACCACCTCAACCTCTCACCTCCCCAAATCACCCGACAAGCCTCTTCCTTTTCCGTTCTTGATATATAAAATTGAATTGCGTACATCTTGGCTAAGGTCTAAAGACCCTTCAATTTTAGAATGGGACAAAAGGTGTTTGACCTTCCCTTTTCCTTTCAACATTTTTTAATGTGAGCCTTTTGGACTACACATTTTACATTGCTTCATATTTGATTTTTTTACAAGAGAGTACAAAAGCAAAGTGTCAATTTGCAAAGGATGTTTCCATGTTGAGCACATTTTGGTGCCTTTATTTGCACAAATTTCCTGGTTATCACTCCTGATCTCTGTCACTTGCTTTCTAACTTCTAGATCAATTAGTTGCTTCATAACGTCAAACCTTGTGGCCATTAAATGAGGGATCAAATAGACTCAGATCAATGAATGGACACGCATTGGATTCCGAACATTGACATATATCTAGGAAAACTCCAACTCCTTGATATGTGGTTTGCTCATTTTCTGCCCAAAATGCCTCTTTTATGGCTCTTGGGTCACCTTTTTTCTTTAACTTCTACCTTAAAATTACCTCTCATTGGCGACCACAGGATAGGGTGACTCAACCTGTAGAAGCCATGAACTAATTTGCACAAACATAGACCATAAATAAAAATACACAACATAGCACAAACACAACCCTCACACTACCTTTTGACAAAATCAAGGCATGAAATCCACAAGGGATAGGCCAAGCATAGTCTAATAAAGATCCGAAGCTAGTTGCTAACCAACTACTCCAATATAGACCGGTTGAAGAGAGCTATCAAACAAGTCATCCTAAATGGTAGTCTAACCTACCTACCTAATCTAGGACAATTAGACTAGGAACTCCTACTAGGCGAGGACTCCTATAGTCTGTGCTAAAGCATATATTTTTCATTTTACCATTTTCTTATTTCTTCAATACTTTATACTCGGGTGTGTAAAAAAGAGGGAGCTGACCGTATTGTGACCCAAGGAAAATAGAGGTCCATTCTCAATATCCAAGAACCTACCAAGCTCTTGTAAGGCAATATAATTTTCCTTTTTGTTTTTGCTCATTTTTATTTTTTGCTCCAATCATCCTTATTTATTTTTTGGCTAAATGTCACTTCCAGGAAGATAAGGCATCAAGGACTTGTCCCTAGGAACCTATGAGGCCTTTGCAAGGCAATAAACAACTACTCTTGGAATTTTTTTCATTTTTGATTTTCTTATTGCAAGGGTTAGAATCCCTTTTCACATGCCTCCATATGATATATATTTCATGTATATTCATTGTTTTTTTTCTTTTATTGCATAGGTTTCCCTAGTTGCCTCACAGCTAAGAGGGATTCCTAAAAATAGATGCCTAGTAGGCTAGCAAGACAGGGTCACTAAGACTACCCTCAAAACAATTAGTTCCCGACAATGTTTTTGTAGGAGATGCACAACTAGTCAAACCTTCTCAAATACACCTAACCTAACATTGGGACTTGGTGCCTTAATAGCCGATCCCCAACAAAAAAAAAAACCCACATACATATACACATACAACATAAAGAGAAAGAACTCATAAAGAAAGGATATCACCTAGACTTGGCCACAATAAGCTTCTGCGTAGTAAGAGGTTCCCTCTAGGTGCTCCATTCAATCTATTTAGTACAACACTAAAACAAAACCCATTAACCACAACCATACCAAATAAACAAATGGACCTCTTGGCCTAATGAGATAAACCATTTCATTGCAAAATAAATAGGCCTCTTGGCATAACAAAATTTAACCATAAAGCACACCATTCAACAACCTACTACTAAAAGTAAACCCTTGGTCCCCACATAAACCTTACTCAAGCACAAAACTAGACCAAGGGGATTGCCATTCAGACCCTACACTAAATGCATCAAATTATTAGCTAACCCCCTTGCAAAAATGGTAAGGGGTGTCCAACGAATATGCTATTGAACGATCTAATGCATCCATAAAAAATAGGAAGATGGTCAATCACTACTTGGCTCATAATCCATGCTAACTATCAACGGCCGAAACAGGACATGTCAGCAACAAGTAGTCCCCACAATCGCCCTAGACTAACATCATGAGGCAATTGTAAAAACCCCTCAAGACCACAGTTAGGGAAGATATCTTCAACGAAGGCATAATTAGCCAATGAGTCTACAAAGCGATTCCACTATCGAGGAATCAACTAGCAAGTCATTGCCTCAAAAATCTCAAGGGCATCCAAGGTCACATGATGGTACATCCTTAGAATGGGATCTCTCACATTATAGGTCCCATTCAATTAGTTGATCACTAGCTATGAGTCACCTTTCACCAATAATCAGTGAATACCACCATGCCTAGCTAGTTTTAACCCTATAATCAAGGCCTTGTATTTTGCTATGTTTTTCATAAATTCAATGTCTAAATACACTCCCATTTTTAAAACCACTCAACAACATGGATCTTTAATGATAACCCCTATACTCACATGCTTAGCACATCCTTGAGAAGCTTCATCAAAATATAATGTGTAAACCCACGCTTCATTGATGTAACTTTCCATGGTGAATCAACCTACTCATACTTATAATAATCAAAGTCTAATCAAGAGAAAGGGTGTAAGATAGGTACAATCCCTCCTTCCTCACTAAACTCGATAGGGATGCTCATAAGAACTCTATGACAGTGGTGGTAATAAACTTGAATAACCCAAGTAAAAGATCCATCTTGCCACTCATTAATGTGATAACCCTCACTCCACTAGATCACTTTGCCTTGGTGGTAATGTTGCTCTAAATATGGATGCTCAAGATAAGGAATGACTTTCCCCATCCAATAGTCTTGGGACCCTTTGCAAGTTTAAGTTGGAACCTAAAGGACCTACAAAGACACCAAGTCCAACACCAGCCCCTAGACATAATAGGGCTTCAATTTATTAAAGTTTACTTTAGTTTTAAACTCTACCCCTTGCAAATCTGCTAAAAGAGTGGTAGAGTCATTTTTTCTATGCAAAAAATCTTGTAAGGACCATCCCATTTGGGTTCCAACTTGCCTAGGAAGAGCTCACAATGGGCATCATAATATAGAACCAATTGACCCTTAGCAAATTTATACTTCTTAGCCTGAAAGTCATGAAACTCTCTCATTCGCTTCTTTCCTGCTTCCTAATATAACACGGCTTGTAATTTAATCTCATTAAGGTGTACAAGGGAAGTGAACCTTTCTTGCAGCACTTCCTCTTCACCCAAAGAATAGTTTAGAGCAAACCTTACTATAGGCAGCTCCATCTCCAATGGTAAACCACACTCTTCCCCATATACTAATTTAAAAGGGGTATGGCCTATAGCCCTTTTGAATGTGGTATTATAAGCCCAAATAACCACATACAACTTATTATCGCGATCATGCTACCTTTGATTATCGTCTTAAATAAAATCCCCACAAGCTGCTTATTGGTACTCTCTATTTGCCCATTTGCTTGGGGGTAAGATGTGGTCTTATTATATTTAATCTTTAGAGCTTTCATCAAAGCCTCAATTACTTTATTCAAAAAATGTGTCCCAAGGTCAAGCACAAGCTCCTTAGGTGAATCAAAAAGGAAAATAATGTATTTCAAAATAAAACTAGCCGTCTCCTTGGCATTATCCTTCATTGTAGCACAGGCTTCACACCACTTTGTGAAATAGTATATCGCCACAATGATATGATGCTTTCATATAGTTGATGAAGAATGTATAGGCCCAATGAAATAAATGCTCCACTTCTCAAATGGTAGTATAGCCATGATAGGAGTCAATGGGCACTTCCTATTCTCCCTATTGTCATGCCTGTGACATGTATCACATCTCTTGACATACACAAATGCATCATGGAAAATGAATGGCCACCAATACCTAGCTCTCAAAGATTTATATGCAATCAACCATCAAGAAAATTTCCCTCCACAAGTGGAGTCATGACACTCTTCCAAGATAAATACAATATCATCAAGCACGACACATCGGTGATAACATCATTGACCCCTTGTCGATATAGTGTTCTTACAATCAATGTAAATTTCAAGGTTTGCTACTGCCTAATTTTCCTCTTTTCAACCTTCGACAAAGTGGCTCTAGCCTCTCCTGTGGATAGATAATTGTTATGGTAGCATACCAAGATGGAATGGAGGCCGTATCAATTTTCAATAGACCCTCAAAGTCACTACCTTCAACCAAGACTTCCTTTGGCTCCCCAAAACCCATAATACATTTAATGATATCCCGGAGCTTGCTTACTCCTGATTTCATAGTCAAACTTTGCAAAGTGATCAACCACTTCCCTAGGTGGTTAGGTAGCTGCAACTTATTCAACAATAGCCTCAGCCCCTCTACCTTTGTATAAAATACTACCTTTTCATACAGGATGTAGTGCTTGAATTTCTTTGCTACAAAGGCCATCCCAAGGCATAGTTTCTCCATGTAGGTATAATTAATCTTCGACACCCCTATTTTGCGACTGGAAAACACAATTAAATATACCACTTCTCCTCTCAAATCTAGGCTGAAAAATAGCTAATACCATACATTGTAGATGCTGAAAATATATAAAATATCTCACCCATTTTACATGCTTTTCAGACTATCTCTTTTGCCAATTCTTGCTTCACATCCTCAAAGGATACTTGATGCAAATCACTCCAAACAAATAGATAGTTAAAGGATAGTAGATTAGTCAATGGCAATGTCCTCTTAGCCAATGTATTAATAAATCATTGATAATGACTGACAATAAAAAGCTATGCATTTTTTTAAGAGTACGTGGCAGACTCATAACAACAATAACCTTTATCTTTTTAGGATCAATCACAATACTAGCTAAGCTAACCACATGGCCCAATAGCAATCCATAGGACACTCCAAAGATGCACTTTATTGGATTAAGAGCAATGCAGAACTACCTACACCACTCAAAACATTTCCTTAAAATAATCAAGTGTCTCTCCCTTGTGGTGGCTACCCCCAGGTTATCAATAAACACTTTCAACTCCTCTAGGAAAATATCACCAAAAGTTTTATTAGCCATATGTTGCCAAGAACCTGGCATGTAATATAATCCAGAATGCATAACATGATATGCAAAGGCACCAAATATTTTGATAAATGTCATTTTAAACTTATCTTCCTTTGTGATAGCCATTTGGTTATAAGAAGTGAAGCAATCCATAAATGAATAGATATCCCTACCCGCTAAACTGATCTTGAATCTAATCAATGAATAGCATCGGTTAGTAATCTCTAGCCATCTATCTATTGAGCTCCCTAAAACATATGCAAAGTTGGATTTGATTATTTTTCTTTTTCTTAATAACTATTGGTGAACACCACTAATTGTGTTGTATAGGAAATACAATGCCAATCTTACGCATTTTTTATAGCTCCTCAAATAGTCTGTCCCTTAGCTCAAAAGGGAGAAATCATTTCAGTTTGTTGCTTTCGATTCTTATTGCATTTAGTGTAGGATAGGATTAGGAAATTGAATCGGGAAAGGGTAGGGTTTACCGTTGCAAAACAAGGCATAAATCATGCAAAAAATGGCAAAAAGCTTGCTTGGGATGCTTAATGTCAGAAAGTGAGTGATTGGGAGCATCAAAACCTTACCCGGGAAGGGATTTAAGAGCCAAGAGGCCAAGGGAGAGCTCATTTGCAACCATTGCACAGAGAGAGAGAGAGAGAGCCCTTGCAAAGATTCGATTCGATCTTGTTATCAGAGAGCTTACCACTTACCTCAGGTATACCAATCACTTCCCTTGACACCCTAGTTAGGATCTGGAAGTTTGTGCTTAGAGTGTTTGTCTAAATTGTGAGATTTGATTGAAATCGTCGTCGCACTGCATTTATTGCACCGCCTTCGGCCCGTCCAAGCGACCGTTTTTGGGCCGAGTCCTACAATCGGCCCTCGGCCTTTGGCATTTAGTCGACTCGGCCTAGAAACCCTAATCGACCCTCGGCCCAAAGTCTACTCGGCCCGTCCGAGTGATGGCACTCGGCCCCATTGACCAACTCGGCCCAAGACCTAATTCGCCCCTCGGCCCCATTGACCAACTCGGCCCTTGGCCCAAGACCTGATTCGGCCCTCGGCCCATCCGAAAGACAAGACTCGGCCGTCGGCCCGCGAAAAGTTCAGTCCTCGGACCAGTGTGATTCAGCTCTCGGTCCATCCGAATCACCCACTCGGCCCCTGCAATTCGGACCAATTGGGCCGAGTGTGAATTTGTCTCATAGTGTGGCAGGTTTTTGGCCATGATATTTAGCTGATAAACTAGGCTCTAAACCAAAGATGTATTTATGAAACTTTGCATCATTTCTCACACTCTATACATATGGTAAGATTCAAGAACTAGTTGGTATTCTCTCTAATAGATAGGCTTCTTTGTTCTAGTTAATATTAGCTCATGGCTAATTTCTCTTTCTCTATGAGAGACACAAACAGTTAAGCCATCTTTGCTTTGAAATCCTCCCAATTGTCAACCTATTAGCTCTCTATTTTAATGATACCAAGATTTGGATTAGGATTTGAAGGTTGAAATGATTTCTTATCCCTATTTTTCTTGTCTAGCATTTGTGTTACCACAAGTATAAATATTTAAGCACTAAGATTGTCCAAAGACTCTTTAGTAGAAGAAATGAATAATAGAGTGGGTCTATTTGCTCCATTACTATTACTTTCTTGGTTTGAGTATTTTCCTAAACCATCTACTCCAGCATGTGATCCAACTTGGAAATAAGTTCCATGTGTCTGATGGAATGCCTAGTTTCATGATTACGAAGTATAGCATTCAAGGTACTATATGCACAATACTCTTGTGATTCCTCTTCCTCATGATGTGGCTCAGGTATTACTTCATATCCCTGATTCATTGTTGAACATTCTTACCGGCTTTATTCTATCCCCTATTTCTAGCTTGTTGTTGGACATCCTCATTGGCTTTATTCTTTCTCCTATTTCTAGCCATTTTTTCTCTGTGAGGTGTTCGCCCGTCTCAATCCATGATACACCTTTTAGTAGTCCATCAGTAGGTTTCCCAAAGATGATGCCGCCCAACGCTCCCTTGGAACATCACACGGTTTGTCACTTAATCCCTACTGAGTCTACTTTGCAATAAGAAAGTTCCAACCAAACCCACTAGGATCGACTTGCATTTTCGAGTTTCAAAAATCAGATGGGTCTCCTAGTAGTCAGCTAGCGTCAGTAATTTCGAGTTTCCACTTTTACAGGATTACTCCATTTGAAGCGGACTTGCCATTGCACTTGGTTCAAAGAGAATGGGAGATGGAGGGGAGTGCGGTACATCAACCTTCCCGCCCTTAAGGAAAAATCCCATTCTGGCCCCCTAAAACAATGCAAGTCAGTTCTACCTAATTGCTAGTTGGTCAATTTATCGTCTTCCTATTTGTATTGCCAACTTAGAAAAGCTCCCAGCTAACTGGGACCACCCTACCATTGGACGGGCCCATTGGGGGTTACGCCCACCCACTTTCCTTTGATGATGGGATTATCTTTAGTTTTTTAATTACCTACATCACGTTTATTGGAATATATACAACCGGCTTCCTTAATTAGTTTGTTAAATCACATGTTTCTTCATGTAATTTATCTTAGATATATGCATACAATTCAAACAGTCCTTGAATAAAGCAAACTTTTTTATTATATTGGAAGCTTATTACAATTTCCATCTTTCCGACCCTGTGGAAGATACACAGAATTCCATGAGGGTATTTTTTCCACCAAGATTCCACCCTTGTAACTAGTATTTAGGGTTCTAGGATCCCATCCTGGGTCACAAAGGGGCTCGTCAGATTCTAGGAATAATGCATGATTTACAGCTAGAGCCCCTATGGCACCCACATTTCCTACTGCCTAAGACTATCCCTACTCAGACCTTTCACTACTAACAGAGCTGGTCTAAGCCTCTTGAAGCGATAACCATGACCCCCTTGGAGTAGGGTCTCGCCACTAGCTTGGGGGTAGCCTAGCGTGATCCTTCCTTTGATTTTTTAAATCAATAATTTCCATTAGAGATCTAGATTCTAGCAAATACAAACATTCCTTTCAAACATATGTCAAATGATGCAATGACAATCACACCATACAGCTCACAACTTCACATAGCCAAGGTAGACCTTATCCTAAGGTAACCTTACATTCTAATGAGGATTCTTGTCCCCATAAAGAAGTGTTGAGTACATCTCTTATAACATGTTAAGCAAGGCATGAATTTCCCATTTGGGCTATGTTACCCAACATAAGCAAAATTCCTTAAAGATATATATTGTGCCAATAACTCAACGAGATGACATATAGGACTCTTAAATAGACATTCAATTTTCATAACAAGTGTTAGTCAACACTTAACCTTGTTGCATTTGACCATAACTATATCGAATGTGCATAAAGACATGTGTATGATAACCTTCGACAATTATTTCTTGTAAAATATTACACGACGCAGCGAACAGAATCTGAGAAAGAGATAGAGAGTACACAACAGATAAGAGGAGAATCAGTAAATTCTTTAACTTCAAACAACTGATACAAAGATGGCTCTGTCCACCCGTGTGCTTCCACTGTGTGAAGCTTAGATGGCGATCTAGACAGAAGATAGGTGAAGAGCTTAAGGCTAGCTGGAACAACAACTCTGACTGGGTGAAAGATGAGCGAGTGATGGCTGCGAAGGGGTTTAGCTTTTATAGCCTGCGAAGGTCGTTAGTTCCGCCTGCTGACCAACCTACCATATGAGCCTCCACTAGTCGGCCAGGGAATATTCCAGGGAATATTCCCTTTACCATCGGGCCGGGGGTGCTGCCCCCGGACCCCCGCCAGGGGGGCCGCTGGCCCCCCTGGGACCCCCCAGCCAGGGGCTGCTTCCCCCACAATCGGGGCCCCTTTTAACTCCCTTACACCGTAACTCAATGCAATGTGCCTCGAGTTGCTACCAACTTAACCTCCTCATCTAACCCAAAGATTAGACTCACAATGGTCACCTTTTTGCCATCCGGTCACATAGACCTCATCTGATATACAAGTAAGGACTCCACCAATGTCCGGGCTCACGCTTGGCTTCTCCTCATAATGGGGGCCTTACAACTTTGAGCACCATGGATCATTGGTAGCACCTAATGAGGGTGGGGCATTGATCATATCTAACATTTCCATCATGATTCTACGATTTAGAATCTCAATTAATTTAGCTGCAATTCATAACGAATAATCATTTATGCTTGTACTAGTATGCTTTCTAGATGAAGTTATCAATTAGTGTAAGTGAAAAATATGAAAGCTAATATTTTATGTAATTATTTTATGTAGTGAAATAATAATCTAGTAATGAATAACCTGGTTTGGCAGCATGACGGTATTGGGAATTTCATCTTTGCTCGCGCTTGCATTAGCCACACCCGATGTTCTGTTGGTAGTGGCAACTCTGGTAACCTTGGGCACTCCCATATCTCTGGCAATACTCATTGCTTAACTAGTTGCGGTGGTTCCCATGGTCTTTCCACTTCGTCACTTTGGAGCCATCTTTGCTTGCGCTTGTATTAGCCACACCTGATGTTCCGTTGGTAGTGGCAACTCCGGCAACCTCGGGCACTCCCGTATCTCTGGCAATACTCGTTGCTTGACTAGTTGCAGTGGTTCCCATGTTCTTTCCACTTCATTGCTTTGGAGCCATCATCCATGAGTGGTTTGAGAGATAGGGAAGGCGGAATAGATTCGAGATGAGAGACCATTGGAGAAGATGGCTTAGTTGAAGACCAAGACAGGGGAATTGAGCTAACTCCCTCCCTCGTAGCCTCTCTAGGTAATTCTTCTCTCTCTCTCTCTCTCTCTCTCTCTCTCTCAAACTCCTTCTCGCATCCTCTTGGAGGGGTATTCTTCTACCTCTCTCTTGCAACATCTCGGGGTCTCATTGTGTCTCCCTAATTGCTCCCCATGCCTCTTATTTATAGGTGAATTAGAGAAGAAGTGTTGTGGTTGAGAAGTGGAGCTCTTTGTGGAGGGGATCTTGGAAAAATCAATGATCTGATGCTCAAATCATAAATCTGATGTTTCCATTGGCTCCGAAAGGGAGATAAAACTTTAAGATACTTGTTTAGCCAAGACACTTGGTTAGAAATCTTTCAGTTCACTCCTTCTTCTTCTCCTTGTTCGAAGTGTTGTTTTTTGTCAGTAAACTGTGATTGCGGCGTACGCGATTTTGCCAATCTCTCTCTTTTTTTTCATTTTATAAAATCTCAAAAACTAACTAAAACATCACTTGCCTTTTTCTTTTTAAATGACATCCACTTCTAGAAATCTCCATATCTTTTTAGGATAATATCTAAAATATCTAAAATATGCTAGTTTTTTCCAAAAATCTAATATTTTTGGACCATCCTTACTATACATATTAACAGTAGTGATTAATATAGCTCATAACTCTCATTCATGTTGTAACTTCTGTGAAGGGTGGCTATAGTTCTTCTCAATCTGAGAAAAATGTCAGATAATGACTCTCAGTTTTATTTATTGATTTATTTTTAATGTTAGTTAAATTTTTTACTTTAGTTAGTAACCTTACTAACTTATTAATTGACTAAGTGACTTTTGAACTAACCAGCTAACTTTTATTGTGTGGAAATATTACATTCTCAATGTCAAAGTGCAGTCCAAATAGAACCCCTTTCACAAAAGTGGATCAATATCCACTTGAGAATCAAATCGGAGTATTTTGAAAATATTCTTTTCTTACTATACAAAATACTCTAGCACCTTGCAAACTTGTTGTTTTAGCCTTTCAAGCACATGTAGCTCACTAGGTCCTCTAGTAAACTAGATAAGACTTGTAGTCTCTGAGTACCATCTACAATGACCTATATTAGTCTTGTTAAAGTTCTATGCATTAAAGTCCTAAATCAATGCTATGCATTAAATCATGAAAGATTGAAGCCATGATTGGAATTGAAATGAAGCCAATGTTGAAAATTGATCTAAAAGCTTTCATCAGTCTAAAGAGATAGTAATCTTTGATCTATGGTTCATTTTAGAAGGCTAAGTAAACCATTACCTCTCATCAACAATTAGATAAGCTTGAGGAATTGGATAAAGAGAGATTTTAGAGATTAAAAGGGGATGAATTACCTCTTTAAAGCTTGAAGGAGATGAATGATTCAAAGAGAATCAAGCTTCATCCATTGATTGAAAAAGAATCCCCTATTCTATCCATAATGCTCCATAATCCATAAGCTCCATGTATCGACCCATACAATACTTGAAGATTATAAAAGCTTTGAAGAAGTGCCTTTAGTCCATTTGAATACTTAGATACAAATATTGCTCCATAATGCTTGGTATGTTGAAATCCCCTTCAACATCTTCAATAATGGTAGTAGAAGAACCTTGAAGGTCAGGAAGTACCAAATCTTGAAGAAATTTGAAGCTTCAAGGTTGAACCTATGGCTCCACTATTATGTATTAGGATTTTTGATGGAGAAGACGAAGATTAGAGGTTAAATGATAAAGAGTCTTGATGTTCTAGCTGAGTGAGGAAGAGTAGTAGCTCAAATGGGAGGTTGATGAAGTAGGGAGCAAATATTAAACATGCCTATGATAAGCACAACTACAAAACAATCTATGTTGAATATTTAACCATCAACCATGGTACAAATGTTGCATGAGTTGTACTCCATTAGTGGCTTATGAATCAAGGAAGGATTTACATAAGGTTAGAAGCAAGGAAATGATCTCTTGTGAGGAGCAAGAGAGATTGGAGAGTAGTCCACCATTGAAGCCATGTTCCTTGAGAAGTTAGTGGTTAAGCTTGCTTAAGGCCACACATCTAAAAAATGATCACGAGATTGGGGGGGGGGGGGGGGCGGCTTGCTTGTCATGATCTTCCTCCTGCTCTTAGGCGTGAGATCCATCATTTTTTCGCTCTCCATCACTCTGATCCTCACAAAGAATGATGTAGTAATCAGCAAGATCAAAATTAAGCCTTTCTCTCTCTCTCTCTCTCTCTCCAGTTTCTCTCTCATCTTTGTTCCTTGTTCATATGGTTGCTTATGAGAGAGAGAGAGAGAGAGAGAGAGAGAGAGAGAGAGAGAGAGAGAGAGAGAGAGAGAGAGAGAGAGAGAGAGAGAGAGAGAGAGAGAGAGAGAGAGATGATGATGATGATGATGATGATTCAAAAGTGTAATGGCATGTAGATTGGGTAATTTGGATGTGTCAACAAATGGGAAATTGCATCAGTAGCTTCATTTCCTTGAAATATGAGACGTACGTATGCGAATTTTCAAGTAAGCGATCTTTATTTAATTTTTATGATTAATTGTTAGTACATATGATGGAAAGATGGTTGCAAATGATTGAAACATATTTGTTGATGTTGTTTGAAATTCTAGAAATTCATTCATTTTCCTTTCTATACATTAAAAATAATAAAACAAAAAAATTCAAAATATGGAATTTAATAGAAAATAGTGCGATTTTTGGATTTTGGGGCTCAAATGATGTCCATATGATATGAAAATGAGTATGCTGATGAATCACATTTCACATAAGTTTTACAAATTAGAAAAATTAAAAAAATCAATAATTTATGTTGAAATAAATGAAATTTTTTATAAAAAAGTCAAAAAATATATTTTTTAATATGTTAAAATTATGAAAAATTAGAAGAATATTTATGAATGTGTAATGAAGGTAGAGCATGAGGGTTTGCCTTAGTTTGCATTTATTTATGTATTAAAGTTCATGTTTTAGGGCTTATTTCTATGTAAAACTATTACGAAATCTCCCCACATTTGTGTAAGCAATCTTAATCTGAATGATAGGGGGTGTGGGACTGAAATGGAAATACATTTGATTAAGCCTTCTGATTTCTTTTCATATCTTAACATGTAGGCTATGGTTCATATAATTTTTAAAGGATTTAGTAACATAGGTTAGCATGGTACTGATCCTTAACAATGCATCATGATGCTAGTAGAAAGAAATCATGAAAAGATTGTTTGCGCACTTCATGTTGGCTAGTTTTTTAGATACGGTGATGACCAAGGTTGAGAGTATAAGATTTTCCCTTTACTATAGGGTAGTTTGATATCTTTGAAAATTTGTTCAAGTGAGGAATATGTACAGTCTCCTGAATTGTTACATTTATATTATGAGAGGACTCAGTTATGTTTGTGTTCTATGTGTAAGACGATGCATCTTGGGGCCAATTTCTAGGGTGTAGAGAGTTGTAGAAGCCACATCATTCTACCTAGAGGGAGCTCTTTGTGTATGTGAATCAAGGTGTTGATCATTTATATGTTTGGATACTACCTTTGTTTGAGTTGGGAAGGGGAACCATTGGACTGCAAATCGATACAAATACATTATTTATTTAGAGCAGTGTATCACCACATGATGCTTCTAGCCGCGAAGCCATGAGGGTGGTTTAGTGAGTAGGAGGCCTAGCTAGAGCCGTAGAGCTAGTGTCAGGCCTGTTTTAGGTCCCAATAGGTGGTGCATTTGCTGGGAGGCAGTAATAAGGGTGGTAGTTTCTGAATCTTGGTTAATAGGGACTAGTCAATGAGTTTGTGCCAAAGAGCATTGAAATAGATTTGTTATTTTTTGACAGACACTGTCAAGCCGAGATTCAATGACAAAAAGAGCTAAAAGGGCTAGATGGTGAGCTAAAATCATTAGGATATATTCTCCTAAGTGTAATAATTTGATATCACAAAAAGAAAATCTACTTCAAGTGGAAGTGTAACCCTACTAATACAAACCGTTAGAGGATCATCGTGATGGGCTAACCCATACCTATAGGAACTTCGGATTTGCTAGCCTTAGGTTTCCCTTTACCCATCTTTAATGGGTTAGTAGAGGAAGATGTGAAGCTTCATATTAGTGCTATTTAGAAATTAATGCTCAATTGCCGAATTCAAGATGAAGAACATCTCATGATGTTTTTTAATATGACTCTAAAAGGAAGAGCTACAATGTGTACCATGGCTTGGAAGAGAGGACCCTAACCATGATTGATTTATTCTTTGCAACCTTCCGAAGAAGAGAGTATGCCCCTGAGAGAGGTGGTCAATATTGGTTGTGTGTTTTGAATGTGACATGTCAAGATCCTCATGAGAATGATGGATCTTATGCCAAGAAACTGAAAGAGATGTTTTGAAATTGCAAACCTCTACTTCTATTCCATCTAATGCTTAGTTGTAGTATTTCTTACATGGATTAGAATTCAATATCCAAGTGTAGTTCAGTAGCATTGCTCTTGCCGATATAGACACTACTATTACACGAGCAGAGGAGTCAGATTGTGCTTCAAAGTAGCCTACACATCGAAGGGTAAACTTGAATTTGAGTCTAAGTCTTAGAAATAATTGGCATTGACCACTAGAAGTCAATGTACAATTAGTACACCTACTATGATCAATTCGAATAGAAGAGGAAGCATAATACAGAATGTGCCCATGTTGCCGGCTCCTCTTAATGTTGCCATGCTAGTGGCTAGCCAAATGGTTCCATTAAATAGTGGAAGCCAAATGACAAACCCTAATGTCATGCCAATTAACCAGTGGTGGCCAATCCCTAATTAGGTGGTTAGGCTAGCTGAACGGTAAGCGAATGATTGCAGTTATGAGTCTAGTGCATCAAATGTTCCTGGTGAAGTCAAGGGCATGATGAAGTATTATACTAATATGATAACGCAACAATATAGACAAATAGCTATAGATGTTAATTTCTTGGAGAAGGAGTAAAACTTGATAGAAAATTGAAGCCTTGAAGAGGGTGGTCTGTCAAGATTTAGTTGTAAGTGGTGTGGTGGTCGCACTTTCTGAGAAACTACCCTAATGTTAAATGTGACATACATGAAAAGTCTGATCATCTAGCTAGTACTTGTTGGAGTAAGATCAACTCTCTCAACAAGGGAATAAGCAGCTAGGTCCCATTAATCATCGAGCACAAGGGAATAACCTTCAATAGGATAAGGTACCAAAGAAAATATTGCAGAGAGGAAAATCTATTGAAGAAGAGCTATCTAGTGGTAGTGGTCTCAAACTTATCAAAGAAGCTGTGTGTGTGTCAACAACACTAAGGCTTCCAATTTACGAGCCATTATAAGAAAATAGAAGGTATTAGAGATAATGTAAAACCTATTGAGGCTGTGTGTGTGTCAACAACACTGAGGCTTCCAATTTACGAGCCATTATAAGAGAATAGAAGGTATTAGAGATAATGTTAAACCTATTGAGGAAAACCCTAAATAGGAAAATAAGGGGATACAAGTTCTTAATCATAATGTGGAAGTTGATCCTCTAAAAGATGTTGGTGGCAAAGCTGACTCCAATAAGGAGCCACTAAAGAAGGTAAAAGCCAAGAAAGAGGAATCTAAGCCTATTCAACGATCAAGAGAAAGAATGGTCTTGCAAGAGAAGAGAACCATTTCTAATTAATATGAATTTGACTTAGCTACTTCTCTTTGTGAGGTAAGGCCTGACATGAAACTCTTACAACTGATCAAGTTATCTCCAGCCGTGTGTAAAGAGTTTAAGAATATTCTTCACACTCGGTGTATTGTCAAATCCTTGGGAATAGCCCGTGTGGGGGAGGATTGGCTTGAACATGCTAAAAAGCATTGTCCAAGGGTGGTAGCATATGTTGATGGCATATTTGTGGATCATGCCATTGTGGATATGGGATCCTCTATCAATATTATGAGTTCAGAATTGATGAAAAGGGTGGGATTGAAAATCCAAAAGGATGCCTCCATGATTCTCCGGATGGATGATGAAAATTTAAGACAACTAGAAGGTTGCATTACCAAAGTCCACGTGATTGTTGCTAATGTGTAACACATTCTAGACTTTAGGGTTATTAGGTTTACATGGCAGCCAAGCTATCAAGTATTATTAGGAAGGCCATGGATCTTGCAATCCAACTGTCAAGTTGATATACCTGCAAGAAATTTCATTTTTGGAAAAGGTGTGAGATGCATAATAGTGGATGCATATCTTGAATCTCCTTAAAGTGAGAGAATACCTTTATCTTTGACAAAATTAGAGGCACTAGAGGATCCTTCTAATAGTGAGACTTTGTCAAAAAGTGATGAATCAAGATAGGGGTCCACTACAAAAGATGTCTACTAGATGACTTTGAATGAGCCAATAGAAGCTCAAGAGAAAATCAGAGACATGGATGTGATTGAGCTAGATCAAATTAGGATCTATGCTTTGTTTGGAAGAGAGGAAGGACTACATTTCCTTGATCCAAGAATTTCATGATATTTTTGTCTAGAGCTATGATAAGGAGAGGGTTATTTCTCCTAGTCATGCTATGCATACTATTCCTCTAAAGGAAGCTAGCCTTCTTGTTCGACAAAAAGTGAGGTGTATGTCTCTTGAGCTAAGAGACAAACTATTTGAGGGGCTATAAAAATTGCATAAGACTGGCATGATATTTTTTGCATAACACACAGAATGGTGTTTACTAGTAGTTATTAGAAGGGAAAAAAATCAAACCAATTTTGCGCAGATTTTAGAGAGCTCAAGAAACAGATGGTCAAAGATTACTATCCGTTGCCATTCATTGATCAGATTTTGGATTAGTTAGCAGGTAGGGATATCTATTTGTTTATGGACTACTTTGCCACTTATAACCAATATGCTGTTGCAGAGGAAGATAAGTTGATAATGACATTTATCACTTTATTCGGTACCTTTTGCAAACCATGTTATGACTTCTGGCCTATGAAATGCGCCACGGTCTTGGCAACGTACGGTCGATAAAACTTTTGGTGATATTTTCCTAGAGGAGATAAAAGACTTTATTGATGTCCTGGGGACAACCACCACACGGGAGAGACAATTGATTATTTTAAGAAAATATTTTGAGTGATGTAGGTAGTTCTGTATTGCTCTCAATCCAAGAAAGTGCATCTTTGGAGTGCCCTATGGATTACTGTTGGGCCATATAGCTAGCTCGACTAATATTGCAACTGATCCTAAAAAAATAAAGGTTATCGTTGCTATAATTCCTCCACATACTCCTAAAGAAGTATGCAACTTTTTATTGTCATTTGAATATTATCGATAATTCATTAATGCATTGGATGAGAGGACATAGCCATTGACAAAAACTGCTTATTTGTTTGGAGTGATCCATGTCAAGTATCCTTCAAGGATGTGAAGTAGAAATTGATAGAAGTACTAGTCCTAAAAGCTCCTAAAAGGGGTGATATATTTTATATATTTTCAATAGCTACGATGTATAGTATTAGATGCTGTTTAGCCCAAATTTGGGAAGAGAAGTCATATTATTTGATTACATTTGCAAGTCACAAATTGGGGGTATTCAAGATGAATTACATTACATGGAGAAACTATGCCTTGGGATGGTCTTTACAATGAAGAAATTTAGGCACTACATCTTGTATGAAAATGTAGTATTTTATACAAAGGCAGAGGGACTGAAGCTATTGTTGAATAAGTTGCAGCCGCTTGACCACCTAGCAAAGTGGTTGATCACTTTGGGGGAGTTTGACTATGAGATCAGGAGTAAACTGTCAAAGTTGTAGGGCATTGTTGAATGTCTTGTGGATTTTTGGGAGCTGAAGGAAGTCATGGTTGTAGATAGTGTCCTTGAGGGTTTATTTAAAATTGATATGGCATCCATTCCATCCTGATATGCTACCATAATGCAACACTCTCTATCCATAGGAGAGGCTTGAGCTGCTTTGTTGAAGGATGAAAAGAGAAAAATTAGGCAACAAGCCTTGAAATTTACCTTGATTGTAGGAACACTATATTGGCAACAAGGGGTCGATGATGTTTGTCGTCGATGTTTATGCCTAATAAGGCAAGTTGGAATCCAAATGGAACTTACAAAAGTTTTTATACAAAAAAGAATGGCTCTACAACCCTTTTAGTGGATTTGCAAGGTTTAGAGCTCAAAACTAAAGTAAATTTCAATAATATGAAGCCCTATTATGTATATAGGGGCTCACGTTGCACTTGGTATCTTTGCAAGTTCTTCAGGATATCCAACTTAAACATCTTAAACTAAATACCTATTATGTATAGGGACTATCATCGGACTTGATATCTTTGCAAGTTCTTCATGATCTAGCTTAAATTTGCAGAGGGTCCCAATACTATTGGATGGAAAAAATCATTACTTATCTTGAGCATCCATATTTAGAGTAGTATTACCACCAAGGAAAAGTGATCTAGTGGAGTAAGATTTATCACATGAATGAGTGGCAAGGCAAATATTTTACATGGGATATTGGAGTCTATTACCACCATTGTCATAGAGTTCTTATGAGCATCCCTATTGAGTTTTGCGAGGAAGGAGGGATTGTACCTATCTTACACCCTCTCCCCGGATTAGACTTTGATTATCATAACTATGAGTATGTTGATTTCCACGGAAAGTTTCATCAATGAAGCTTGGGTTTATACATTATATTTTGATGGAGCTTCTTGAGGACTTGCCAAGCATACGAGTGTAGGGGTTGTCATTAAAGATCCCCATCATTGAGTGGTTTTAAAAATGGGAGTGTATTTAGATACTTCTTTTACAAATAACTGGGCAGAATACAAGACCTTGATTATGGGGTTAAATTTAGCCAAATGATAGTGTTTACTAGTTATTGGTGAAAGGTGGCTCGTAGTTAGTGATCAACCAATTGAATGGGACCTATAGTGTGTTAGAATATCAAGCTCTTTCATGTGTGTTTGACCTACATGAGCTGGACACAACTAGTCTCTGGCTAGATCAGTTAGGTACATTAAATAAGTCGGTTCTACTTCTGGTGTGAATGGTCTTTATGACCTTAGGTTGTATAAGCACTAAAGTGTGTGTTGAATGAATAATGAGAAGATTAATGGAGAGAGGAAGCATGTTGCTTCACTTTGTGTCTTACTCACTACCTACATCCCTGAAAGCTAACATGGTATCAGAGCCATGAATGGGCTCACTGGTGGAATGCACTGGAAAAGAAGACTTGAAGCTTGAAGACAGAGTGTATCTATGAAGTAGCAAGGCTGCCATTGTTACTCTATCAAGGTATATGTCAGGGTCTATGCATTCTATCTATGTAAGAGCTTGTTATAGCTTGTTGGGCAGTCTCTCAGGGCATCATTAAGCACTAGAGTGTGCTCTATAATCATCATTGTCATCGAATACTGCTGCTGCACACTCCAGACAGGTCAGCGTGTTTGCGCTTGTTGTGGCTGAAGACATATCTCACTGCAACACAAGGCATTGGGAGCTCATCAAGCAATCTACATCTTGCTTATACACCTTGGAAGGTGCTTGAAGGTCTTGGCATGCTAATACTTGGATTTGTGCTTAGTTATCAGCTACAAATCTGATCTACAGATCTGAAACAACAGCAGTTCAGCTGTAAACAGTGATAGGGCAGCTTGTATCTGATCTTGGTTGGAGCTTGAAGCTCTCTGACATGATCTATGGACCTCATTGGAGCCTAGGAGCACTTTGGAAGACATATGTATCAGTTCTCACGCCTTTGAGCTGAAATTTCTTGAAGGAAGTACTCAAATCTAGAAGTGTAAACAGGCTGGAAACCTGTCTCAAAATAGTGGGCAGCAAGCATTAGCTTCCATTGAAGCATTATATAACACTTGGCTGGCATTTATCATATGTATGACATGGGATATGCCTGCTGGAGGTTTATGGATTGAGTTGAGCATTAAGTGATCATGGAAGTTGAAGTCTAAGGCTGGTAATTAGTGCAGTGACATTGTCTCAGTGGTTGCAAGTAGTAAATGCAATCTAGGACTTGGATTCATGAGAACAGGATGCCTATAGTTACCCAAATGCTCATGTTTTGAACCTAACACTTCAAAGTGAATGTCTGACATGATTTGAGGCTGTTTTGAAGCTGGATAGACTTTAGTTTTTTATTGCAATTAATTGCAGAAAACTGTCATAAGCAGTTTCGGGCTGAAGTTGAACTGTTAAGAAGATCTTGGTTTGCAGGTAGTCAGGCAAGGTCTACAACATGGCAAATGCTGATAGAATTGATAATGTAACCCAGATTGTGGGAGAAAATCTTGATAGCAACAATTATGCAATATGGAAGTTCCGCATGGAGAACTTTCTGATAGGCAAAGGATACTGGGACTTAGTGACAGGTGTTGAGGCTGAACCTGAAGTTCTAGAAAGGAATCCTACAACTGATCAAAGACGAGCGCATCGAGCTTGGACGGAAAGAGCTCGCAGAGTTTTACATTGGCTATCATTATGTATCTCGGATGCTATGGTGATGCAGATCATGAATTGTAAGAGCCCAACAGATGCATGGAACATATTGGTCAAATACTATGGCACAACCACAAGTGCCAGGAAGATACAATTGAAGCAGAAATTCAATAACATGGAGAGGAAGAACAGATCCATTCAAGATTATGTCACAGAGGTTAAGACCATAGCAGATCAGCTGGCATCTGTTGGTTCACAGGTTGAAGATGAAGATATGGTTGCAGTGACTTTGAATGGCTTGGGTCCTGAATATAAGTCTTTTGACACTTCAGTGTCTGTGTGGGCTGAAATGCCTGACTTTAATGAGCTGGTTGCATTATTGATTCATGAAGAGGTGAAGCTTGGCTTAGCTACAGGGTCAAGCAGCTCAAAGAATAAGGATGCAGTCTTTTACTCGAATTAGCGTGGCCATGGCAGCTGTGGTAGGGGCTATGGATCTGGCAGAGGAGGCCAACAGAATGCATCCTATGGTAATAGCAATCAGCAATCATCAAATGGAAGAGGAGGTAGAAATTTTCAAGGCAGGGGGAGATCTAACTCCCGTGTGGTAGAGGCTCATGGCAGTAGTAGCGTCAGCCAGACAATCCAAATAAGGATAAGGATTGTCACTACTGCGGAAAGTATGGGCATATTGCAAAGGACTGCTGGAAGAAGTAGGGAAACCAGAAAGGTAAACAACATTGATACTATGCTACGTCCAGTAAGGCAGATGACTTTGGTGATAGACTATTTGCCATGCAATATGTCAAGATAAGGCTGCTGAAAAATCATTTGATGATGCAGTGTGGTACATTGATTCAGGGGCATCGAACCACATGACCCCTCACGGTGACTGGTTCACTGATATGGTGGCTGAAAAGCATGGCTATGTATGCACAGGTGATGACACGCATCATAGCATTGAACATAAAGGCAAAGTGCCTCTTGTGGTTCATGATGGCAGGAAGAAAAATTTGCATGATGTCTTGCATGTCCCTTCAATTACGAAGAACTTGTTGTCTGTCCGGAGCAGAACTTGCAGGTTAGATTCAATAAGCATGGCTGCTTTATTGAAGAGTTTGGCAATGGCTGCAAGTTGATAGCTCGTGGTCACAGGAAGAATGTTTACTCTTGATGCTTCTTTGCCAGAGCTGAATTCAGCTATGTTTGCCCATGGTTCTGGCACTGTTAGGGATTTGGAAATATGGCACAAGAGAGTGGGGCATGTCAATTTGCAAAGGCTGCAAATTATGCAAAAGAAACAGCTGGTTACAGGTTTACCCAAGTTCCAATATTCCGATATTGGTCATGTATGCGAGGCTTGCCAGTAGTCATGATTGCCGTTTGTCAGGCATGTAAGACAGAGTACACGTCCATTGCAGTTAGTGCACTTTGATGTTTGGGGACCAGCTCATAATGTATCTATGGGAGGTTCCAGATATTATGTATCTTTCATTGACGACTACAGTCGCTATACCTGGCTTTACATATTGAAAACAAAAGATGAGGTCTTTGCTATTTTTCAGCAATTTAAAGCACAGATTGAGAAGGAGTTTGAATGCTACATCTCTTGCTTGAGATCTGATAGTGGTGGGGAGTATGTATCAAATGAATTTGATGATTTCTTGGCTGAAAATGGCATTCGTAGGCAGCTCACCTGCAGCTACACTCCGCAACAGAACAGAGTAACTGAAAGGAAGAATAGGGTTCTGATGGAAGCTGCTAGGGCCATGATGAATGACAAGCATATGCCGCTTTACTACTAGGCAGAGGCTGTTATGACAGCCGTATACATTCTGAACAGGACTCCCACTATAGGTATTCATGAAATGACACCGTTTGAGAAGTTGTATGGCTATAAGCCGAATGTAAGTCACATGAAAGTCTTTGGATGTCTTGCTTATGTGCATATTCCAGATGAGAAAAGGAAGAAGCTGGATCCCAAAGCGCATAAGTGTGTTTTCATTGGATATTCGAAGGAGAAGAAGGCATACAAATGCTATGATCCCTCTACCAAGGAGACTTTGGTAAGCAAGGATGTTATCTTTGATGAGATGGGCTCTTGGTATGTATCACCAGTTGCAGTGCTAGCAGATATGCCTTCCACTCATGTTTCTACAGTTGATTTATAGCAGAGCACTGCTATGACAGGACCTTGTAGTCAGACAGTATCCCCATGGACAGGGAGATTGAGGAGCTCACCGTCCACTGACACCAGTATGTCAGTGAGGGGGAGACATGATGTCTTGGATAGCAAAGGAAAAGAGAAAGTTATTGAGGATGCATCTGGTATGATGACACCTGGCAGAATGACTTCTGGCTATGAGTCTGGTGATACTTTAGATAGCGAACTTGGTATTACGATTGTCTATACGCCTGGCACAAGGTAGATCAGATATATTTCGCCTCATGAGAGAGGGGAATCGAGTAATGCACCATAGCTTAGACGCTCGCAGAGGGTCAGATACCCTGTTGATAGGTTGTCATACAGTGGCTACTCCGCAAAGAATTATGCTTACATGACAAAAGTGATGGAGGTCAAAGGACCAGGTACATATGTTGAAGCAGTGAAAGATGAGAATTGGTGTGTAGCCATGGATGAAGAAATGAATGCCTTGGCTAAAAATAAGACATGGGATTTAGTGCCACTACCTGAAGGGAAAAAAACCATTGGCTGCAAATGGGTCTACAAAATCAAATGCAAGTCAGATGGCAGTGTGGAGAGATACAAAGCCAGGCTGGTCACAAAGGGGTATGCCCAAGAATATGGACTTGATTATGAGGAAACATTCAGCCCTGTTGCCAAGATGGCAACCATTCGCACTGTGATTGCCTTGGCTGCTGCTAAAGGCTGGAAATTGCAGTAGATGGACGTTAAGAATGCATTTCTTAATGGTGACCTAGTAGAGGATGTTTATATGGTTTAGCCGAAAGGGTATGTTCACCTTGATTTTCAGCACTATGTATGCAGGCTGAAAAAGGCATTGTATGGGCTGAAGCAGGCTCCGAGAGCTTGTCATGCTAGGATTAGTAACTACTTGCAGAGATTGGGTTTTGCTGTTGGTAGGGCTGATCACATCCTATTTACAAAGAAGACTGACAGTGGCTTGGTAGTGCTAGTCATATACGTTGATGATTTGATAATCACTAGTGATGATGACTTGGGCATACAGCATGTAATGAAGATGCTGAAATCTGAATTTGACATGAAAGACCTAGGAGAACTGAAGTAATTCTTGGGCATTGAGGTAGTTCCAGCTGAAAATGAGTTATGGATGATGCAGAAGCACTATGCCATGGAGATGCTGAAGAAGTATGGCATGGCTGAATGCAAACCGCTGGATACACCTCTTGATTAGAATGTCAAGCTAGACATGAACACTGGGGCTGAAGTAGAGGATGTGACTATGTACAGGCAGATGGTTGGCAGCTTGATTTACTTGACCATCACTAGGCTTGACTTGAGCTATGCTGTAGGGCTCATAAGCCAGTTTATGCAGAAGCCTAGAAAGTCGCACTTGGATGCAGTTAGACACATTATGAGATATGTTAAGTCCACTGTAGAGTATGGGCTGTTCTATGTTAGAGATAAACCCTTGATATTGACTGGATACACGGATGCAGATTGGGCAGGTTGCTCATATGACTGTAGATCTACGAGTGGATATGCATTTGGATTTGGTAGCGGCATGATTAGTTGGAGCAGCAAGAAGCAACCTACGGTTGCTTTGTCGAGTACTGAGGCAGAGTACAGGATTGCTGCATTAGCAGCATGTGAGATTTCATGGCTGCTCAAGCTTATGGCTGATTTGGACATACAGGTAGATTCTCCAGTGAAGTTACTATGTGATAATCTAAGTAGTGTACTCCTGGCTATGAATCCAGTCTATCATGCCAGGACGAAACACATAGAGGTACACTACCATTTCATCAGAGAGATGGTTCTCGTAGGACGAGTTGATCTTATGCATGTAAAGACAGATGAACAGGTTGCGGATATCTTTACCAAGTCCTTGGGTAAAGATAAGTTCTATGGTTTTAGACAGCTGCTTGGAGTACAAATGCTGTCTTGAGCTTGAGGGGGAGTGTTAGAATATCAAGCTCTTTCATGTGTGTTTGACCGACATGAGCTGGACACAGCTAGTCTAGCTAGATCAGTTAGGTACATTAAATAAGTTGGTTCTACTTCTGGTGTGAATGGTCTTTATGACCTTAGGTTGTATATGCACTAAAGTGTGTGTTGAATGAATAATGAGAAGAATGGAGAGAGGAAGCATGTTGCTTCACTCTGTGTCTTACTCACTACCTGCATCCCTAAAAGCTAACATAGTGTGGGAGATCCCATTCTAAGGATGTACAATTGTGCAACCTTGGACACCCTTGAGATCTTTGAGCTAGTGACTTGCCAACTAATTTCATGTTAGTGGAATCGCTTAATAGACTCTCTTGCTAATTATGGCTTTGTTGAAGATGTCTTCCTTAATTGTGGTCTTATTTTGCTTGCTGATGGTTAATATGGGTTATCAGCTAGGTAGCGATTGACCATCTTCCTATTCTATCATGGATGCATCAATGGCATATTTGTAGGACACCCCTTGCCATTTATGCAGGGGTTGGCTAATAATTTGATGCATTTAGCATAGGGCCTAAATAGCCATCCCCTTGGTCTTGTTTTATGATTCAGTATGGTTTATGTGGGGGCCAAGGGTTTGTTTCTAGTAGTAGGATGCTGAATGGTGTGCTTCATTGGTTAATTTTGTTAGGCTAAGAGGGCCTGCTATTTTTCAGTGAAATGGTTTATTTCATTAGGCCAAGAGGGCCATTTGTTTGTTTGGTGCAAGTGTTGTGAATGGTTTTTATTTTAGTGTTGCACTAAATAGATTCGACGGAGCACTTGAGCCTCTTGTTGCATAAACTTCTTGTGGCCAGGGTGATGTCCTTCTTTTAGGAATTCTTTCTCTTTATGTTGAATGTGTGTATATATATATATGAGGTCTTTTTCCTTTGTTCGAGATTGGCATTCAAGGTATGAAGTCCTAGGGTTAGGTTCGGTGTGCTTGGGGAGGTTTGAGCAGCTGTTTGCCTCCTATAAAGACATTGTCAAGCACTCTAATAGCCATTTTTGAGGATAGTCCTAGTGACCCTAGTCTGTTAGCATGTGGGCAACTGTTTCTAGAAATCTTGTTAGTTGTGAGATAGATATAGAAGCTTGCCTAATAAAAAAAAGAGAAAAATAATGAATATATTTGAAACTGTATAAAATACAGAGGTGTGTAAAAGGGGATTCTAACCCCTAAAATAAGAAATTAAGAAAGAAAAATTCCAAGAGCAGATGATCATTACCTTCGAAGGGATGGTAGGTTCGTGGGGACGAGTAGACCCAAGGTCCGATGCCTTGTCTTTCTAGGGGTGGTATCTAGCCCAAAAATAAATAGGGTGATTGAAGCGAAAACAAAAGTGAATGGAAGAAGAACAAGGATTAAGTCTCACTTTGCGAGAGCTTGGTAGGTTCTTAGGCATTGATAGAGCACCTAAGGTTGATGTCCTGTTCTCCTTGGATCACAATACACTCAGATCTCTTCTTTTTACACATGCCCAAGTATAACATATTGAAGAAAAAAGAAGGCAGTTAAATGGAAAATGTGTGATTTCCAATAGAGCAGGCTATAGGAGTCCTCGCTTAGTAGGAGTTCCTAATCTAGTTATCCAGGTCTGGTAGGTAGGCCAGACCACCACTTAGCATGACTCATTTGATATTTCTTTTTAGCTAGTCTATGTTGGAGTAATTGGTTAGTGACTAGCTTCGGATCTCTGTCAAACTATGCTTGGCCTATTCCTCGTGGACTTCACGTTTTGATTTTGTCATAGGGTAGGGTGAGAGTTGTGTTTATGCTCTGTTGTGTATTCTTATTTATTGTGGCTTGATGCTCTTTATGAATTCTGTTTATGCAGATCAGTCCTTGGATTTGACAAGATGAGTCACCCTATCTCATAATCGCCAATGAGAGCAGATGTTAAAGTCAGAATTCAAGTGCAAAAGGACTTGAGAGGAGTTGTAAAAGATGCATTTTTAGTGCAAAATGAAATGATTACAAATCAAGGAGCTGGAGTTTTACAATATGCATTTCGATAGTAGGAATCCAATGCAAGATTCCATTCGTCAATTGGAGTTTGTTTGACCACCCATTTAATGGCTGCAAGGTTTGGCATTATGAAGCAACTGTTAGATCCAGAAGCCAGAAAGCATGTGACATAGGCAACGTGATACATTTCGATGCTAGAAAGTTTCCCACCCCATTGGATCGCAATTCTCAGGCCATTTGTCCCTCCAACCGGGTCAAAACCACTTATGTGCAAGTGTGGAATTGAAAAACTAGAACTAGTTAGTTGGGGAGTTAGTGGTTAAGCTTACTTAAGGCTACAAAACTGAAAAATGATCACAAGATGGGGAGGGGGGAGTGTTTTTTTCAAGGCCCCTTCCTCACCATAAAATTTTTGATTTTCCTTGCCTATCATAATCTCCCTCCTCCTCTTTGACCTAAGATCCATCATTTTTTTGCTTTCCATCACTTTGATCCTCATGAAGAATGATGTATGAGTCAATAAGATCAAAATTCAATATTTCTCTCTTCTTTTTCTCTCTCCTCTTTGTTCCTTATTCATATGGCCATTTATGAGGGAGAAAGAGAGAGGGCTAATTCGACATATTGGTGTGATTGACAAGAGCTCAAAGCATAATGACATGTAGATTGGGTAATTTGGATGTGTTAGTGGTGGCTAGGAAATTGCATCAATGGCTCCATTTTCTCGAAATATGAGATGTATATATACGAATTTTCAAGTAAGCGATCTTTATTTAATTTTTATGATGAATCCTTAGTATATGATGGAAAGATGGTTGCATGAAACATGTTTCTTGATGTATACAATTCTAGAATTTCATTCATTTTTCTTTTTTACATGAGATTTAATGAAAAATGGTATTGTTTTTGGATTTTGGGATTCAAATGATGCTCATATGGCATGAAAATGAGTATGCTGATGGATCACACTTCATATAAGTTTTGTAAATAAGAAAACTAAAAAAAAAATATATTAAAATAAATAAGAAAATTCATAAAAAATAATCAAAAGAAGAAAAAAAGTAAGAAAAAATAGTTTTTATGCATTAAAAACCATGAAAAATTAGAAGAATATTTATGAATGTGTAATGAAGGTAAAGCTTAAGGGTTTGCCTCAGTTTACCTTTATTTATGTGTTAAAATGCATGTTTTAAGACTTGTTTTTATGGAAAATTGTCACGAAATCCCCCTACATTTGTGCAAGTAATCCTAATCTAAATGATAGGGAGGGTATTTGATTGAAATGAAAATACATTTGATTAATTTGTTGATTTCTTTTCATATGTTAGCATATAGATTGTGGTTAACATAAGTTTTAAAGGGTTCAGTAGCATGGGTTAGCCCGAAGTCGTTCCTTAGGAACACATCATGATGCTAGTAGAAAGAAATCATGAAAACATTGCTTATGCACTTCACATTTCTGGTTTTTTAGTTAAGTTTTTTTAACATGGAGTGCTATACACTTTTCATATACAATTTAAATATGGTATCAGAAGATAAATTCATGGAATGCATGGCAATTATATGTCTAGGTGATGACCAACATTGAGAGTGTAAGATTTTCCCTTTGCTATAGGATAGTTTGATATCTTAGGAAAATTTATTAAGTGAGGAATATATACAGTCTCCTAGATCATTATGTTTATATTATGAGAGGGATCTATGTTACGTTCGTATTCTGTTTATAAGACGGTGCATCTTGGGGCCAATCCTTGAGGTGTAGGAGAGTTGTAAGAGCCATAGCATTTTGTTGGGGAAAGCTCTTTGTGTACGTGAAGTGAGGTGTTGATCATTGTATGTTTAGATACTCCCTCTGTTGGAGTTGGGAAGGAAAACCATTAGATTGCAATAAGACGAGCAAGTCTAGACCTCCTCCGCTAACCACTAGGAGGGTGCCATGACAATGTTGCTCTTTATAAAATGGCTAAGAAATTGTCCACACTTGCTAAAACCCGTTGCTAATTGCATTCTACAAGTGGACTCCATGTTTGGCATCTTTGCTAGACTATTTGCAATGATAGATTTAGGGTTGGTTGAAAGTGACACGCTGGCACTTGCTTCTAAAGGATCCTAAATCATAGGAACATAAGAACCTCTTCCGCAAAAGTCTTATAGATTTGGATCAAGTGGCTCAAGAAATACCACAAAAGTAGTTATAAGCATACCAAATACTTTCTCCCTTACATCATTGATAGTTTATAGAAACTTTGCAACTCAACCACTCACTTCCTGAACAAATGGTATGCACTTAACCATGAAGCTGCCACATTAGGAAGCAAAATGGTTATCGACGCCTTGTGGGCAAACCACCAAGATCCACGGACTGCTTATTGCATCAAGTGTTTCAAGCCGAGAGCTATGGCTATCTCTCACATAGCCATGCACATTCTTCCACACACCAATGTAGTGAGCTTATCTTTGAATTCGATCGAGTACATCCTTCCACAAATCCACCGATGGCTCCATGATTTAAGATGCAACCTCAAGGAAGTTTCATCTCCAAGCTCTAAGCTTTGATCTCCATAGCCATGTGCGCAAGAAGGAGAAAGAGAAGAAGAATAAAATGAAGAGAGGAGAAGAAGAGCTTCTCCATGGTCCCTCACTTCCTCACACACACTTTCTCCATCTCTCACATTCCCTCTCTCCCTCTCTCTGATGCACAAGAAGGAAAGAAAGAGCAAAAAACAAGAAGAGAGAAAGTTTGGCCACACACAAGAATGAGATTCTTTATTCATGTCTTGACTTATATACATGCCCTTATTCCTTATTTGGGTAGCCATCTCCTTTTTTGTCCATTCCTCTACTCTACTTTTTCTCCTTTCTATTACCATAGGCCTCAACCCATGCCTCTCATTCTTTATAATTTTCATGGTGGGAGAGAGCCCAACACTCTTTTACAAAATGAATTGCAATGCGCCCGTTGCTTTTCTTGCCAACATATCATAGTGCACTTATTATTGTGTGCTTCCTTTTACGTTCGAGGTTTTTCTTGCACTTTATGTATTTAGACCTTTTTTTCTATATGCGCATTTCTCTTCTATTTTCCTCATCTTGGAACTATCTTCCATTTTTGAGTGTGCCTTTCTCTTCTATTTTCATCTCCTTGATACTATCTGCCATTTTTGATTTTTCAACTTTTACATCTTGGACTTTTGAGGGTGCAACGTTACCCCTCTTCTAGATGGGTGCAAGTACCATGGCACCTGATGGTATGAGTTGAGTTTGCAGAGGGTTGATGAGGAATGGTGCATGGTGTTGTTGAGGAGGTGGGCTACATTGGCCATGCTTTGTGAAGTTAGTTCGGGAGGTTACCGATGGCGAAGATAGATGATTGGTCGACGAAGGCCTCCATAGCTGCTATTTGCCACATCGCCATACAATATTCCTAAAAAGAAAAAGAGGACACTTCCTAAGGGGTTGTGTCTACCTTATTGTGTAGTGCACTGTGCAAGTGATATAGCGGAACTAGGAGATGGATCGGCCTAAGATGTTGTCCCACACTTGAGGACCTAGTTTGTGGAAATGGGGGTATTGTGAGTGACTTAGGGAGACAAGTCTATCAATCATGTCCTGCCCTTGATATGCCTTAAGTTGTGATGTGGGGGAGGGGCTAGGGTCGTCCCTAGTGTAGTCCTTGTGATGCTCATAGAGTAGATATTGGCTGATTTCATTGTTGTGTTTCTTTTCTTCCCACTTCTTGCCTTATTGTTCTTTTCCTTTTCCTTTTCCTTTCCTTTCCTTTCCTTTCCTTTCCTTTTCTTTTTTTCTTTTTTTTGAATTATAAAGGGAGCACACTAAGAAGCATCTGTTCATGAGCAAGAGCTAGACTGCATGATGGCAGCTTGAGGGCTTTGCTTAGGAAGGCTATGCTTTGCAGATACCCTTTAAGTTAGCTCTTACATAGAAAATACTGGCAAGAGGGTGGCTCTCATCATAAGGTACACCATTGAACAACTATCTATCCCAACATTGATATAAAAAAAGAGGGATAGTAACCACTCTTTCTCTATAGTAGGTTTTTGTTTTAATATTATTCGCAATAGACAGAGATAGTTACATGTGGTGATGAAGGCGTGATCGGGGCATAAGGAGAAGTCCTTGAGGAAACTTACTATGGATGGGTGGAGGTATCGTTCAAGAAAGATCAAGCTTTCTTCAGGGGTCGAGGCATTTATATTGTATATTAGAGGGAATTCGTACCTACCGTGCACCTCTTGGTTGAAGTTAACTCCAATCCTCCTCGGGTGGTAGGGCATGTATATAGGACCATTTCATTCATGTAGTAGGACGACATATAGGTAGGATCATCTCGTTCATGTGGTAGGGTGTTGCAGAAATCTATCTAGGTCTCTAAGTTAGAGTCCTAGATGTTTATGTGCCACCTAGATTGAGCCTCATATTCCTCCACCCTTTAGGGTACCTCCACCACCTTATCTTCCTAATAATCTATAGATTCTTGTTGTCACTCCATGGGGTGTTTCATCAGTTCCTCTAGCCATTTCCTTCCTAGCCTTGTTGAAAGCTTAATGACATCCTTCACCACCCTTGGAGATAGCATCGTATCCAATGTATGAGGGAAGGTGAAGGAGAACTCAAAGGGGGTGGCCACAGTTTTTTCCATTGCTCACAGAGGTTGCAAATTCTTGGCTCCAATTTTGATAGGGTTGCAATCCTCGCTTTGAGCTACTTGTGGAACTTATAGTATCTTGGAATTGTGGACGAGTTCCACTTTTTCTTTGCATTTGTGCCTCATTTTCACCATTCGTTCAACTGGCATAGCTTCCTTCCCTTGCTCTTCTAGTTGTACTTGTGGCTACAGAGGGGGTTCTGGTTCCTGCACTTGTTCGTCCTCTTATTGGTCTTGTTCAAAGTTGGACTTCTTGAATCACTTCTGTTGGCTCTTGTTGAGGTGGGTACACTTATTGCTCTGGCTCCTCAAGCCCTAACAAGGCAAGTTCTTATGAGGTTAAGCTAGCTAAGATTAGATGGGCTCGTTGCTCCTCTACTCCCAAGCTAGTGCTAGGCTTGGGTACCTTGGCATGGAGTCCATGTTGAAGTGCCCTCCTTGACAATTCTAGTTTTCCTTTTACTTCTTCTAATGTTTCTTCTCCACTACTTGATTGTATGATATTTAGCACTATGCTCAAAAATGTGTGTTGTTGCTCCAATATTCTTGTCTCATAGCTGTGGCTTTACTTTCTGCTAGGAGACGTTCACTCTTAGAATGGGCTAGCTTGTAAGCTAAGTCTTTGACTCTGTCTTTGTTCTTAGCTGCCCATTCCTTTGCTTTCTCTTTCATGTGCTCTAGCCCTTGACTTTGGCACTAGGGTAGGGGGTGATTACCTACTCCTATTCCCACCATAATGCATGAATTTGTTGCTACTCCTGACTTTTGCGATCTACTTGTTCCCTTAGTATGGCTTGCTCATGGAGAGTTTCTTGAAGTTGGTTGTGTAGCTCTACCAGTTTCTCCGTTGTCTCCTCATCTCTTTCGGTCCTTGCTACATGTAGCTCTATCCTTGCCTCTTCTCTTTGCCTCTTCAACTCCTTTATTTCTTACTCTAGATGCATGTTTTCTCTGGAGTTTAAGGTACACATGTTTTCTAGGGAAATGATATTCTCCCTTTCTTCATCATACAAATTCTTTAGGCTATCTTCTCCTTCCCTTGCCTTTAAGGTTTCTTTTAATGCAACTATCTCCTTGTTTATGATGCACCCTTGCTTGTTCTACCTTGTAGGCTATGAAGGCAATCTTCTCCTCTTCCAGCTCTATGAGCATGGCCTTGAGCTGGATTTGGAGCTCTTTTACCAATTCATCTCATGATCTTCAGTGTTGTGCATGGCTGAAGGCACCAAAGTAGTTGACACTTCTAAGCGGGGCACCTTCGGCCCTTGGTGTGATCCTCCATTGGCTATTACTAGCTTGTTTGTTCCTGCAAGGGGGGACTCCTTTGCTAGAAGTAGGTGTAATTTCTTGCACTTTGCTCACTAAATATTGCATCCAAGCCATGATGTTGCTTTCATTGACCGCCCCTTTAGAAATTCCTTGTATCAATGTGATTGTAGGGATGGCTATGATTGGTGGGGTTGTGTATAGAGGGGCTTTACGCTTGCTTTTCACCACTGGTCTCTTGGTTATGCCTCTTTAGCTATTGCACTCATGCTTGGCACATCACCTCATGGTGGGCTCATCATTGCCAATTCCTGAGATCATGAGGGTTGCTCCACTGATCTCCAAATGGCCAAGGCAATCTTCTCCTCCTCCTATCGCCTCAATAATTCTTCCTCATCTTCTTGTTTCTTCTAGCACTCTTCTTCAAGCCTTTTTGGTTCCTCCTTCACCCTTTGTAGGTCTTTGTTTTATTCAAAGGTGGATTGAGTTCTTCTTATGGGATTTTAACAGTGATCTTTTTTCTTCCCCCTATCTTGACAAATCTGAGCCTTGTTGTTTGTCGCTGTGGCTATCTTTTTTCTTGAGGTTTGTTGCTATTGAGAGGGTTGGTCATGTTGAGAAATATGCAATCGTACCCATGAGACAGCCTCTTTGTATGGAGCAGTGGTTGGGCAAGGAAAATACTACTAGTTTAAGGTCCTAAATCCCATAAGCACAGTGGTGCATAATGGACTCAAACAAGTTGTCAAAATCCTCTTTGGGCTTACCAGTCTGGGACTTATTAGAGCCTATTGCCTAGCTGATCAGCAACCAAGGTGAAGTTTGAACTAGTAGCCTGTGAAACCATAGAACTTTTTACACTTAAAAACCTTGACTTGGCAGTCTAAGGGTGACTAGTTGAATGAATTGACCATTGGCTACTACATGGATAGAGACCTAAGTTGACTAACTTGGTTGAATGCTTGTCAGGACCACCTGCCATGACCTGTAAAGGACCCAATTTCAACTGTTAGTAGGAGTAATCAAAAACCCCTCCAAAAGCACCAAGAATAGAAAATTTATTGGACATAGTTGACTTTATCAAAGGCCACACTCAGCATAGTAGACAAATAAGCACATGTGAAAGATGGAAAGCCTGATTTCACACAGTGCACAACAAGTCACACTACTAGTATATGAGTTTTGGACACTTTGAACCTATTGGATTAACAAGGAACACACTAAGGGGGATTAAGATAAAACAAAACCACCAGTAGGAGCACAACTCTGAGAGTCAAACGATTGACCCAAGACAACCCAAGACACCAAGAACAAAGGCCTATAGGAGATGTACCCATCTGATCGCGCCGCTGAGGGAAGGAAAGGATAGCCAAGATTAGGGATACATCTTTAGGTGGCTTAGCCCAAATGCTAGGAGCTAAGAAAAAATATCCATAGTTGTAAAGCAACTCAATAAATTCTAGGTAGGCAATGATCCCTACTACAGCTTCCTCAAGCAATTTGAGTAGGTATGCAAGGCTAACATCTTCATGGACTCCACTCAATGAGCATAAGCATCCAATATTTACTTGGGATATAAGGGATGGACTTGGTTCACCAGTCTAGACAACACTCAATGTAATAACTTCACTCAATTGTTGAAGGATATCTTCATCAAGAGATTCTCGAAGATAGGATACTCTGATAACCTCATTGTTAAGCTGATGAATGTTAGCTAGAAAGACAAAGAGGACATATGAGACTATGTCACGCATATGAAAAGTCTCTACAAGAGGGTACCTACTTTGTGGCGGCGACTGAGCGACCCAATGAGAGAGCAGTCTCTACTGTGTTCATTAACAGGATTCGCAAACAAAGAACTCTATAAGGCATAGTGAGAAACTTGAGCATGCAAAGAGAAGTGCTTGCAAGAGTCTTTGAGGAGGCCATATAGGTAGATGACTTGATTAGGGAGAGAAGCTCTTGAGCTACGTTGTAAGGTAGCAATGCATTTTAGGAACATTGAGAGAATCGCAATGACCAGCAAACAAGCAGTCCCCAATGAACAAGAAAAAGGAAAGAGTGTTGACCAGACTTAAGATATAGCCGACCTAAAATTGCAGACTACAAGAGTTAATATGAAGGCTAGTACAACCTCATGTACAGTGTGAGCACTGTAGAGGAAATCACCTACCATCTGAATGTCCTGATCCAAGATCAAGGTCTTGTGCTAATTGTGAAATATTTGGGTAGGACACCATGCACTACCAGTTGCCAAGTTGGTTTCCTCACCAACAACCTTATACTTAGCCATACTATCCATGAGCTAGGCAATTATACTTTATAAAGGAATCCCCTTTGGCTCCCCTTGCACCTAATGATTCAAAGCTAGCCACCCCAAGGATAGAAATCAACCCAATGGGAACACCTACACCACCAGGACCTATCATGACCCATCCATGAAGTGATGCTTCAGTTCACTTTGTGGAGGAACCACTTGAGAAAGATTCTTACTTGAACCCTTATGTCTCTTATGATGAAGATGGTAATTCCAAATTGATGGACCATAGACCTATGCTGATCATAGCCTTAGGTAGAGAGGGAGGTAGGGGTCTAAAAAGAGCTTAGAACAATTAAGAGCCCACAGCATGTTGGATGTGTGGCCATCCAGGGCATATCTCATCTCACTGCCTTGAAAAGGAGCAAGAAAATAAAAAGAAGGCTAACTTGAGGTGCCCCAAATGGAAGTCACAGACTTGTTTGCCGATTGCCCTAGGAGGTGAAAATCTTCCACTATCTTGACAATTGTAACATATGTGTTGCTCAGACTCTTCTATGTTGAGTCACCTGACAATGATGATACACCTATCCCCATAAATGCCATGATACGAGCTCAAACAAAGTAGGATGGTATCTCATTACTACCTAGACCTAGCAACCTGGATGCATCCTCTATAGGGAAGAAGAGTTAACAACAAAGGAAAAAGAGGACCGATGCAAAAATAACACTCAAGATAGAGAGTGAGAACACATTAACTAAGGGAAAATAGGTCACTAATGCTAAAGCAGAAAAGTCTACTCCTAAGACTAGAGAGAAGGGAAGCATTAAGGTTGAAGAGTACCCTGACCCAACTAGCAACTAAAGACTATAGATAAGGTCAAGGAATGGATAAAAGAAGCGTAAGCTCACTTCAAGATGCCAAACTTATTATTGAGTATGAGATTTCAACCATGAGCTCACCAATCTCTCCCATGTACTTGAGAGAAAAAGAGGCAACACTGCCACAAATGCATGGGCAGAATGAGGGGGCAACAACTAGGCAAATAGCTCATGAGCATTGGCAAAGAGCCCATGAAGCTGAGGAGGGAAAGATAGATGGAAAATTTCTAATCACACTAATAAACTCCTATGAGAGTGTCATTGCGAGAATTTCTTAGGCAAAAATCCGCACTTTGGCAAGAGTTGAAGCAATGGGAAGAACATAGTAATGAACATAAATTGCAAGACATCCTCAGGTTATGATGCCATGACACATATACCAAGCGCAATGTGGAATCCAATGACTAAGTCCCCACATGTGAATGCCTTTTGGGAGAGTATTGAGATGCACGCAATCTTGCCTATTGTTGTCTTGGGAGATACTATGCGAGAGGGGATAGTAGATATAGGGGTAGGGGTTAGTGTACTTAGTCACTCAGTCCTGCAAGCTTGGGGAAACCCACTAGTGGAAACTGCATGGTTCAATGTTACTCTAGTGAATGGGATGAAGGTTAGACCTTTCAGAGCCTTGAAGGATTGGCCTCTAAAGGTATCAGAAATCCAATTCTCTGTGAACTTCATAGTTACGAAGGGAGTGGATTACAATATCCTATTAGGAAGGCCTTGGATGAGGAATGCCAAAGTGATATAGGACTGAGGTAATGGCCTAATATTCTTGGGCAATGGATCAAAAGCAGTCCAAGTAGAGATGGATACTTGAAAAACCTCACCAGCGGACTTAGATGCCATCTCTACCCTGCTCAAGGGTGACTTGAGGTCTAGGAGCAATTGTGGACCTCGAACGAGATACATTCCTTGCCCTGAGGATGAGTGTGACTGGATGCACGTATTGGAAACCATTGATCTCCCATTCTTAGATGATGAGGATGAATACATGTGCAAGCTATAGAATCAGCTAGCAAACCTAACAATGCCATCACTTCTAACCAAACAATAGTACCCTTGTGCATGATAGCCAGAAGTCTCATCAACCAACCAATACCAATCGCCTATCGCATCCCAAAAAATAAATTGGAACTCCATAAAATCCTCAAGTGCTTGTCAATTAAGCTATCTGGAAATCTAGCTACCAATTTAAAGCCCCTCCAAGATCTTATGCAAAGCAAAGAGTGGCAGTGGACTAAGGTTCATGACTTAAACTTGTCATATAACAACTAGACTCTCATTACAAGTGTGGCAAAGCTTGAAAGTGGGGACCCTGCAAGTGACATAGTCCTAGTACAAGGATTTTGACAATGAGTATGGAGATCGCTATTCTACTGGTGAGAAGAGCAAAGAGGAAGTAGGGACCATAGAATATGACATGAATGGAAGAGTGATTGAGAAAATGGGAGAGGGGACACTAAACCTCGAGAGATCAACATATTTTGAGTGAGCAAAGGAGTTTCCAAGGTAGGTTGCAATTGAGCTTGGCTAGAATGCTTAGAGGTGGTAGATTATGAGTAAGCGGGATTAGTTTAGCCTTGCACCATAGCATTATTTGGGGTGGAGTTAGTTTCATAGTTGCTATCATCATGAGAAATAGCCTCTTTTAGTGAGGATGACAAGTATAGGTCTGAGGTAGAGGTGAGCTTTAATAGTGACCCTGAAATACCTTGACTACCTGGGATCTGACACACCAAGGGGGATCTTCCATTCCACCTAAAGTGCAAGAGGCTAAAGGAGGAGAAAAAGAAATAGTCAAAGTTTGAAGCTGAACAATAGAATAAATCCTAGGATCTACCCAAGTGCTTCACGAAGTACAAAAAGGGTGAGCGAGTAGTGATATTAGTAGGAGCCAAACGGAAAGGACAAGCAAGTAAACCCATTGAAGGACTAGCAAAGGTTAAGGAGTTCAACTTGGCAAGAGAGGAGGACAAGCCTCAACCCATGTATATAGTAGACAACCTAATTGAGGAGAAAGGGAACAATCTCATAAATCTCTTAAGGGAATTTGATGATGTGTTTGCATGGTCCTTAGATGAACTGAAGGGAATAGATCTAAGTATCATGACTCATAACATCCCCATGACCCCCAAAGCAGTACCAGTCAAGAAACATCCATACGCAATGAACCCTAAGCATGCACATGCAATAAAGGAGGAGATTGATAAGCTATCAAGGGCAGGTTTCATTTATGAGATATAGCACAAAAACTAGGTGTCACCCATAGTCGTAGTTATGAAAAAGAATGGGAAGATTCAAGTGTGTGTAAACTATAAGAAGGTCAATGTAGCACCAAGAGAGACAACTACTCGTTACCATACACAGAGCACACACTAGAGAGAGTGGTGGGAAAGGAAGCCTACAGCTTTTTGGATAGCTTCTCAGGATATAACCAAGTGCAAGTTGTAACGTGTCCACTTGTTCACTCATAGGACACGTCTTAGCAGCCCATCGGGAAGAGAGTCCAGAAAGCGCCGCCCGGCACTCCCATGGAATGTCACGGGGTTTGCGATCTAGGTCTTCTTGAGTCTGCCACAAAGTGGAAGCATTCCGGCCATTCCCACTTAGGACCGACCTGAATCAGGGTTTTCCTAGTGGTCAAATTCCTAGAACGGTAGCTAGCGTGAACCCTAGGTGAACTACTTTATGTAGAAACATCAGGGGTTGAAGCGGATTCATGCTGCACTTGGTTCAAGGAGAATGGGAAACGAGAGGGATGCAAAGGTCGACCTCTCTGCCCGTAAAGCATAGTCCCATTCCATTCCCCTAAAACAACATAAATCGGGATTCTAGTATCCTAGATTCTAGGTCATTGTTCCTTGCTGTCAATTTCCTTCGAGAAAAGTTCCCGCCCAACTGGGACCACCCTTCCGTAGGATGAACCCATGGTCACATCCACCGTACTTTTCTCAGGTTGCTTTAGTTATCTAATTACCTACCACGTTTAGTTAGACAAGCATAAACAACTTCCTTAATTAGCCAATTATTCACCGGTTCCTTCATGTAACTTAAGCACTGACATAGAAAAACAATGTCAAAAAAGTTCATTTTTAACATTTGATCTTTATTTATCATTCTTTGGAATACATCATATAATCCAGCCCGAAGGCTATTCCATAATCCACCCGAAGGCCGCCCGAAGGCAATCCAACAATCCTCAGGGATTACTAATCCAAGTTTCCTCCCGTAGACTAGTATGCGGGCCTCGAGATCCAATCTCGAGTCACGTCGACCTCTTGTGTAGGACTCGGAGGCAAAGGATTTACAGCCAGAGCCCCCCTGGCACCCAAGCATCCTCATGCTCCAAGTAGCACCCACAGAGAGACCTCTCACGACGGGTTCGGCCTACGTACCCGGCGCGGCTAACAACCCCCTTGGTTAGGGTCAGGCAGACAGTCGGGGGTAACTGATGCTGCCTCTCCCTCCAGGCCTTCAACCTAAAGCATTAATTATTTTCTAACATTAGATTCCTTGAGCAAAGAAGTACAAACAGTGCTCCTGGCTGTACAAACACAATCAATCCAGTGGTCGTTTGTTTGGCCAACTGCTAAGGTGTGAATCCATCTCTCCAAATGCATCCAGCATACGATCCGGGATCAATTGCGACTTGGCAAGATCCCCAAGGGTTTTGTTGTTTATTTACCCTTTTATCCTTGGGTTAGGGTTTATACCCTGTTAACCCAAATTAATAACACCTTAGGTTCCTTAAATTAAGACAATAAATCTTGGGCAACCTCGTCGCCCCAACTTGATTGGTCAATTGCTTGCTAGGCAATACATAACTTTCCTAACTTGGCAAGTTGGTCCAAGAAGGGTGATGTAGCAGGATGACTACTCATCCTCTTGCAAATTAAACTTATACTTAGAACCTGCCAACCTTCTTCCAAGGAGTAGCAAATCTATCTTGTTATTTAAACACAAAGCCATGCGACATTGCAACTTGTAACATGTGACAAGTGTCGCACCTAACTTGTGGGATCATTTTGGTCCTGGTTGGCCAGGAACTTTTCTCGAAGGAAATTGACAGCAAGGAACGATCACCTAGAATCTAGGATACTAGAGTCTCGATTTGTGCTATTTCAGGGAAACAGAATGGGACTATACTTTATGGGCAGAGAGGTCAAGCTTTGCATCCCTCTCATTTCCCATTCTCCTTGAACCAAGTGCAGCAAGAATCCGCTTCGACCCTGACGTTTCTACATAAAGTAGTTCGCTTGGGGTTCGACGTTAGCTACCATTCTAGGAATTTGACCACTAGGAAAACCCTGATTCAGGTCGGTCCTAAGTGGAAACGGTTGGAATGCTTCCGCTTCATGGCAGACTCAGGAAGACCTAGATCACAAACCCCGTGATATTCCATGGGAGTGCCGGGTAGTGCTTTCTGGACTCTCTTCCTGATGGGCTGCTAAGACATGTCCTACGAGTGAACATGTGGACACGTTACAATTGGTATTAGAGCAAACCAACGAGATTTAATATTTACAAGGAAACTTAATGAGAAGTAGAGAAAGTGTTGCTGTTAAGAACATTTCTTTACTTACTTATCGATGCTAGCCTGCAGAGTCGCGAAGCATGTAACAAATTCTTGGTGTTTCAGGTTATGTTTATGACTGCAATGCGTGCCTTGGATTATCAACAAAGGCTCGATATGATGAATATCCTAGACCGCATCTACAATCCTTCACCTCTGTACATGGAACGGAGATGGACAGGTGATTCAAGAATTTATTACATAGCTGCCCACCGACTTGCGTACCTTGGAATCAACTTGAAGAGAATCAAGTGGATGGAGGACTTAAAGATCGTGAAGCTGTTCATCTTTGTTGAGGCTCATGCAAACGCAACCCTACATGTCGGTGGTCGAAGGGTCAAGTAGAATACGTATGTGTTCGTACGAGGAAGTAACTCGAGTAATCCCTGCCGGGACAGAATCAAGGTGTTGGGACGTTATGAGAAGAATGGGTTCCATGACCCCAATCCATATTATTACTCAGTTCCCATAGCTGAATGTAACACAATCTTATTCTCCCCAAATTAATGTATCAGCTTGTTCTATCTTCCCAAAAATAATTGTACTCGAAAGGGCTATGGCCATATGAATGAAATAGACTTTTTTTTTCAATGTCTGTCATGGCTGTGAGTGTTGGTAAAGAAGTTAAGTGATTAGGTCACTTGGCTAAAAAGTTGAATTGGACATAAAATGTAATGTGAGAAACACTTAGCAAGTTTTAACGTAAAGAATTTTAATGCCCAGGCACAACCTCAAGTGCAGACTCCTAGTCCAACCCCTACACCAAGTACGGCTATAATTCAGGAGAAGAAGTTTCTTCTCAAACAAATCAAGCCACCAGAATTCGATGGTAAGGGAAGGACCGTCCAAACTGATGTCGAGATCTAGATCAAATCCATGGAGGATTATTTCAAAGCAGCAGGTACTGCACCCGCTAACCAAGCGATGCTCGCCAAATTGAAGCTTACCGACAAAGCAAGACTTTGGTGGAAGCAATGGTGCAAAGACCAAGGTATCTTGGAAGGGTCAGTTACTTGGGAGAAGCTAAAAAGAGCTGTGCGAGGAAGATATCTACCACCTGCCTACCGCATGTAGAAGATGAATGAGTTCTATGAACTGAAGCAGCTTGGTCTATCTCTTGATGTGTATTATTCAAAGTTTGTCTCTCTTTTGAAGTATGTGCCACAAATGGATATGACACAACAAGTGTCGAAGTTTTGTGCCGGATTAAACCCACCCATAAATACCCACCTAGAATCAATGCTCCCAACAGATCTACAGGACGCACTCATTCGAGCTGCGCCCATAATACAAGAGGTGCAGACCAAGCCAAGAAATAACAAGACTTGGTCTTACAAGGATCAGAACAAAGGAGTGTATAGGTCCCATGAGAAGAGAGCGCAAGGCCAAAATCAAGAAAAAAGGAAGGAAGCTAGGGCGAACGCTGCCAACAATTTCGTTCCTATCCAAGGCAATGGTCGCAATCTTTGTTGCTTCCATTGCAATAAGCGTGGTCATTTCAAAAGGCAATGTCCCAAGCTTGACAGAGGACAACATCAAGGGCCATCCCAAGAAACCGTCCGTGGCCAAGGAGCCACCGCCATGGCTAGAGGGAGAACCTCTAATGTTGCCAACATGGAGCTATGTGATGAAGAGTACCCAACCATGGAAGCTGACTTTGAGAGGGCAATGGTTCATGCCGCCCTTCACAATAAAGGTCCGAATCGCCAATTTTGGTGATTCAAACTCCATCGGATTATCAAGGTAAAAGCTTCAAGACCCTGATTGATTGTGGCAGTACACATTCCTTTATCTCACTAGTCTGTGCAAGAATATTAGGAATAGCCACAAAAGATGCACCTACCTTGCTTGTGGAATTAGCAAATGGTCGTGAGGTCACTTGTACTAGGAAAACTGCTAAGGTGAAATTCCTAATGGGAGGAAAGCCGACTTTAGTCAGATTTAGGGTTATGAACCTAGGTGTCCACAAGTGTTTGCTCGAAATGGATTGGCTTAAACCTAATGATGCCCACATTCACTGTGGAAAGGGCCAAGTTTCCTTTCCGAATTCTGAAGGGGAATTGGTCACAACTCAAGGAGAGGCTGGAAAGCCAAAAATTCAACTGGCCAAAGCATCTTGGATAATAAAAGGAGTTAGAAAGGGACTACCTGTGTATTTGATTAAGCTAAATAAGCTAGATCAGAATCAGGAGTCTAGGGAAGAACCTTCATGGCTAAAGGAATATGTAGACGTATTTCTTGAAGAGCTGACAGAAGTTCCGTCTCAAAGGGAAGTTGATCATGAAATCAAGCTAGCGCCAAGAGTTGCACCAATTGCAAAGAGACTATATAGAATGTCCATCCCGGAAGCGATTGAGCTGAAGGAGCAACTCAAGCAACTATTAGACCAAGGCTACATCAGCCCTAGCAATTCACCATGGGGAGCTCTAGTGCTGTTCCAGAAGAAGAAAGATGGAACACTTCGGTTATGCATTGACTACAGAGGGTTGAATCAATCAACCATTAAAAACAAGTATCCTATTCCAAGAATAGATGAACTTCTTGACCGTCTTCAAGGTGCAAAGATCTTCTCCAAGATTGATCTCAGGTTTGGATATTATCAGATAAGAATCAAGTAAGAAGATATTCCAAAGACAACATTCAACACAAGATATGGGCATTTTGAGTTCCTGGTCATGTCATTCGGGCTGACGAATGCACCTGCCACCTTCAACAGGTTAATGCAGGATATCTTTAGGCCCTATCTTGATGACTTCGTACTCATCTTCTTTGATGATACCTTAGTCTACTCCAAACAGGAAGAAGATTATGAACCCTAGCTTCGCATTGTCCTTGAAACAATGAGGGTACACAAGCTTTATGCCAAGAAGAAGAAGTGCACATTTTTCAAGCGATAGATTGAATATCTAGGATTCATCGTATCAGCGGAAGGAATTTTAGTAGACCAGAGACGTTCTGGAGTGGCCAACACCAACAACTGTCAAAGAAATACACAGTTTTCTTGGATTGACAGGATGGTACAGGGTCTTTATAAAAAACTATGCTTTGATTGCAGCGCCACTGAGACTGACCTACTGAAGAAGCAAGCATCAATTGTATGGTCACCTGTTGAACAGAACAACTTTGATAAACTAAAGAAAAGCTTGGTATCAGCATCCATCCTGAGACTTCTGGATCTTAGTAAGGAGTTTGAAGTGATAACTGATGCTAGCACACTTGCCTTAGGATGTCTGCTTATGCAAGAAGGTCGTCCTGTAGCATACTCTTCAAGGAAACTAAAGAACCATGAAAGGAACTATGCTACCCATGATCTGGAGCTATTGGCTATCATCCATGCTCTCAAGCTTTGGAGACACTACTTGCTGGGTAACAAGTTACCCTAGTGATGGATCATAAAAGTCTCAAATGGATCTTTACCCAAAATGAGCTCAATATGAGGCAATGTCGATGGATTGAAGTGTTGGAGAAACATGATTTTGAAATCAAATACCGGCTTGGAAAGGAGAATGTAGTTGCCGACGCACTCAGTCGCAAGGCATTTCTGAATTCTCTGATTTTACAAGATCCATCAATAGCTAGATCTTTAGCCACAAAGGTATCCATGCCAAACAACCCAATTCTTGAGCTAGCTAAAGAAGAGGCATGCCATGATTCAACCTATCAGAAATTGCTAAGGAAGATCCCCATCAAGGATCAAGACCCGAAGCTACAAGCAAAGTATCAAGAATTCTCTATCAATAGTGGACTTGTCTACTATAGAATGAGATTATGTATACCGGCAAGCCAGTCACTCAAGCAGAAGATACTTTGGGAAGCTCATAAATCCCCTTTTTCAGGACATCCTGGCTATGCCAAGACCCTCAACGCAGTTAGAAAGAGCTATTATTGGGAGAGGCTTAAAGGTGATGTTCTCAAATATGTCATTGAATGTTTGTCTTGTCAACGTATTAAGGCCAAACATGTAAAAATGCTAGGAAAATTGCAACCACTTGACATTCTCCAAATGAAATAGGAATTCATTAGTAGGGATTTTGTTGTTGGCCTGCCTCAAGTTCAGGGAGGATACAACGCCATTATGGTTGTGGTGGATATGCTCACCAAGGTTGCACATCTTATCCCTGTTAAGACAAATTATAAAGCCTCAGACATTATAAGGTTGTTCATCAACAAAATATTCAAACTGCATGAGTTACCCAGAAGAATCGTCAGTGATCGTGACTCTCTCTTCACATCACACTTTTGGAGGGCTATCTTTGAGGCCATTGGGAATCAACTCTATTTCAGTACAGCTTACCATCCCCAAACCGATGGTCAAATAGAGCGAGTCAACCAAGTCATTGAGGATATGCTAAGAGCACACTGCTATCGTGAACCCAAAAAGTGGATTCAATATTTGCCATTGGTTGAGTTTGCCTACAATGCTTCTTATCAACAAAGCATTGAGATGACCCCTTTTCAAGCATTGTATGGACACGACTGTCGTAGTCCCTTAAACTTTTCGGATCCAACCTTGAGGGTTGAAGCTTCAAAGAAAATGCTGGAAGATATGGATGACCAAATCAAGTAAGACGGGACATCCAAGCTGCCAAGGACACACAAAAGGCCTACACGGACCTGAAATGGCAAGATAGATCCTTCTCTAAAGGAGACATGGTCTTCATTCACGTACGCCCAAAGAAGAGTTCCCTATCCTTGGGTGAATGAAAAAAGCTAAGTCCAAGGTATTGTGGACCCTACAAGATTGTCAAGTGCCTAGGGCCTAATGCTTAATGCTTCAACTCCTTGAGAACCTAAAGGTTCATAATGTATTCCATATCAGTCTACTGAAAAAGTATGTACCTAATCCTAGTCATGTGCTTGATGATCAACAAGTTGTAATGCCTAGCCAAGGAGTCCTTGAGCTACGGCCTGACAGGATCTTAGATGTTAGGGAGAGGCATTTGAGATCTAGAACCTTGAGAGAATACCTTTTCCAGTGGAAAGTTTATCCCGAAGAGGATGCCACTTGGATGGATGAAAGTACTCTCAACCAACAATACCCCCAGCTCTTCTCGAGATGAGGACATCTCGATTCCTCTAAGGGGGAGAGAATGTAATATTTCCGCCTCGAAATATTGAAGAGCTCTAATCCGCGCAAAGAGCAAACTAAAATAATCCCCCGCATCGGTAAATGTGGTGGTTAAGTGTTTACCCCGCGCGCATTGATAATTTCGGCTCTGTGACGTGCATATGAGGCCAAGGCTAAAAATGTGGTCTACACGAGAACACCCTTCACGGGAAAAGGTAAATGGATAATGGTCAAATATTGTGCAAATTTTTTTATTATTAACTCCTCCCCTCAGCCGATGCATGGCAAGGGGAGAGGGAGTGTGAGAGGAGTGGTGTACTAGTGGAGTGCATGGGGGAGGGAGGAGGCATGTGAAGCCACGTGGGTGGCTATCTCTCCTCCCCCTAATCCTATATGAAACCCCCCTTGGATCTTGAGGGGGAAAGGAGGAGGGAGCCATGCTGCTGCTGAAGGGAGGAGAGGAGATCGTGATCGTGCCGTCCGCCTGTGGAACCAGGCCGTAGCCATCTTCCTCCACACCGCCTGCTGCCGCCGCGTTGGCCCACCACCACCTCATCTCCATCGTCATCACCTTCATAATCATCATCCTCACCTCCTTTGTCATCATATTCCCCCTTCCCAATCATTCCCTCCTCCCACGTCATCCCTGTACTTCAGAAGCTTAGAAGCTTCTAAACAGAAGCTTCTAAAATTAGGCTTCCATAAGCCTGGTTTCCCTGTGTGTTCTCGGGTGACTTCAAAACCATGACTGTAAGGCCGTGTCCTGGGAAAAGGAGAAGATATCGGGCAGAAAGGGATTCGTAACACGTAAAGGACCCAAGAGGAAGTTGCTGAACCGGGGTTTGACTTGTCAATGGCTCCCACGAAAATGGTGAGAGGCGCACATAACTCCGAGTTCGCGTGTGGATAACACCCCGAACCTCAATGCCCAGGTTCTTAGAAATTGATTTCACATGAAAAGAATGCATTTAAGCATGTCTTTAATACACGTAGTCGAGTTAAATGCATTTGGAAATTTCAAATGCAATTATCCATTCATTTACCAAGTTAGTGCATGTCATGCCTTTGAAAAATGCTTGCACTTCCAAGTTGCAATCCTAAACGCATATTGCATAGGTTAAAAGGAGGATTTGTCTAAATGCATCCTTGATTTCCTCGCAAAAAAGAAACAGCGCATAATGCATTTAGATAGTAATCTCCTAGTTGTGATTTGTACGAGATATTCATTGACGTCCATTAGATGTTGTCCAAGTAGTTGCATTGCATGAAAGGGATTTATGTACCTTGCAAGTTGCATGCAATGTTAATTACATCCTAGTTTGGGTTAAGTACTGTAGGACAGATTAAGTCAATAATAGTCTTATGACATTCGTCATGCATGGACTTCTTTTATCGAAGGTTGTATTTAAGGAAGAATGCATTTCATATTAAAGCTTGAATTCAATGCATTAAGCGAAGGGTTATGAGCATAGTTCTTGTTGAAATTCAACGTAGGTTTTTATACGAGTTAGCCCTAAACTTGTTAATCATTATGATTTAGGCAAGGAAAATAAATTGTCCTTGTACATCTTTTAGTTGCATAAAAGGAAAATTTTATGAATGGCATACTTGCATGGAATGTTGTATCTTGAATTTATTTATGTACATCTCTTAGGAAAAGTATTTACATCTCTTCTAAGGAAAGATCACCTCTAGTCACAAGACCATTAGATCGATTAGGTAATTTTCTTGCAAAGGTGTAACTCAAGCGATGATCACCTCAATGCGCTAGGTAGAGTTAAGCTGTGTTAAAATTCTGCCTAGTATCGCACTTGGTAAACCGACTTAATATTTTCAATCCTAAAGATCCTATCCACATCCACGGAATGTTAGGGTTAGTTAGACGCCCATACAATAATGATCTAGGGTTTTTACTATTCAAAGAATAGAGAGAGAGAAAGGGAAAGACTCCATATCCATGAGCCTTCAGGCTCTCAAGCTCATTCCTTCATTTCCACACACTAAACTGAAAAGCACACACCCACTACAAGATAAAGTGCCCTAGTGTAAATGTAGACTAGACTGACTAACTATAGTCAGGTCACTGACTGACTACTAATCCGACTTATTTAATGTAGTCACATGTAGACAGCTGTACACACTAGCTGTCATAGATGTCGGTCATAGATGAAGACACACTGATGATGAGCTTGATTTCTAACACTCCCCCTCAAGCTCAAAAACAAAACTCAAATCATCTGCATCACTCCAAGTAGCTTTCTAAAGTGAATGAACTTATCTTTACCAAGTGATTTGGTAAAGATGTCTGCTACCTAGTCTTCAGTCTTCACATCCAAGTGTACTCCCAAGTCATTCAATAACTTCTATAACCACTTAGCTTCGCAGGCCACTAAGGCCGCACCACGATACTCTGCTTCCGTACTGGACAATGCAACTATAGGCTGTTTCTTACTCTGCCAACTGATCATGCTACTACCCAATCCAAATGCATAGCCACTGGTTGACCTCCTGTCATATGTGCAACCAGCCCAGTCAGCATCAGTGTACCCCATCAAGTCAAGGGTTTTCCCATATGCATAAAACAGCCCATGATCTGTGGTACCCTTTACATATCTCAGAATTCTTCGGACTGCATCCAAGTGTGGTTTGCGAGGCTTCTGCATGAATTGACTGATCAGCCCCACAGCATAACTCAAGTCAGGTCTAGTGATCGTGAGATAGATCAAGCTGCCTACCATCTGTCTGTACATAGTAACATTCTCAATCTCTGTCCCAACATCAATCTGCAGCTGACATTCTGCTTCAAAGGCATATCCATAGGCTTGCAATCAGCCATACCATATTTCTATAACATGTCATGAGCATACTGCTTCTGTAGCAGCCATATGCCTCGAGGTGTAGAGACAACCTCAATCCCCAAAAAATATTTCAGCTCTCCAAGATCCTTGACCTTAAACTCAGCCTGTAAACATGTCTTTATTTCTGCAATCCCATTTTCATCATCTCCTGTAATGATTAAGTCATCAACATAGACAACTAGAAAAACATAGCCACTATCTGTCTTCTTCGCAAACAGACTATGATGAGCATCTCCCAATCGGAAACCATGTTGCTATAAATAACTGCTGATGTGAGCATTCCATGCTCTGGGTGCCTGTTTCAACCCATATAATGCCTTTTTCAGCCGACATACATGTGCTGGAAATTCTGGATGTACATAGCCTTCAGGCTGTTCCATGTAAACCTCTTCCTGTAATTTTCCATTGAGAAATGCATTCTTTACATCCATCTGCCATAGTTTCCAGCCTCTAGCTGCTACCAAAGCAATCACAGTTCTAATTGTAGCCATCTTTGCTACATGGCTGAAAGTCTCCTCATAATCAAGACCATACTGCTGCGCATACCTTTTTGCAACCAGCCTGGCCTTATATCTTTCCAACGATCGATCTAATTTACATTTTACCTTATACACCCACTTGCATCCAATAGGTGTTTTGCCCTCAGGCAACTGTACCAAATCCCATGTACAATTTTCAGCCAAAGTTGAATATTCCTCATCCATTGCAGCCCGCCAATTCTCATCTGAAACTGCCTCATCAAACTTACTTGGTTCTCTAAAACCTGTTACTTTCGTCATATAAGCATAATGACGGGCTGAATATCCAGTGTAAGTATACCTGTCAACAGGTCGTCTGACCCTCTCTGATCTCTTGAGCTATGGCTCACTGTGAGCTTGCCTCTCATGAGGCGGCACATAACGGCTCTGTCTAGCACCTGGCATCATAACAGGCGGAATCCCCAATTCACTATCTAAGCTATCACTACTAGATGAATCATAACCTGCAGTGAGTAGATCTGTTACATCTTCAAAAACCTTTTCTTTTCCCTTATCTGTTCTCCCCCTCACTGACATATCCGTGTCAGTGGATGCAGTAGTGCGACTCCGTAATCGTCCTGTCCAAGGACTCACTGTAGATGATACATCACTTGTCTGACCAGTCATGGAAGTACTCTCTGCAGGAGTATTTTTAGCATGACTCATACTGGGTGAGCCATCAGTAGGCACTACAACAGGATTCCCATACCAAGATGCTAACTCATCAAATACCACATCTCTGCTTATGAGTGTCTCATGCGTAGAAGGTACATAACACTTATAAGCTTTCCGTTCCTGTGCATATCCAATAAACACACTTTTCACTGCCTTAGGATCCAATTTCTTCCTCTTCTCATCCGGTATATGCACATATGCAATGCTGCCAAATACCTTCAAGTGTGAAATATCAGGTTTATGACCATACAGCCGTTCATATGGAGTGACCTCATGAATCCCTGCTATAGGGGTTCGATTCAACACATATACAACAGTCACCACTGCTTCAGCCCAATAACCATTTGGCAGACATTTTTCATTCAGCATAGCTCTAGCTGACTCCATCAAAACCTTGTTTTTCCTCTCTGCAACACCGTTTTGCTACGGTGTATAACTGCATGTGAGCTGTCTTCTGATCCCATGTTTAGCAAGATACCTGTCAAAGTAGTTTGAGACATATTCACCTCCTCCATCTGATCTCAAACATGATATGTAATAGCCCAATTCATTTTCAGCATGTTTCTTGAAGTCTTTGAATGCATCAAACACATCATCCTTATGTTTCAAGATATAAAGCCAGGTGTACTTGCTGAAATCATCAATAAATGAGACATAATACCGTGCACCGCCAAAAGAAGCATTATGTGAAGGACCCCAGACATCAGAGTGTACCAATTGTAAAGGCCTAGTGCTGTTTTTTACATGTCTCATGAAAGGAAACTGTGCCTGCTTCCCAAACTGACAAGCAAGGCATACATGACCATAATCATTATACTTGAATTTAGGTAATCCAAGTACTACTTCTTTCTGCTGCATAGATTTCAGCTTTTGTACATTGACATATCCGATTCTCTTGTGCCAGATATCTACATCTCTGATGGCACTCTCATCATGAGCAAACATAGCTGCTTTAAGTCCAGGAATGGTCGCTTCCAAAGTAAACATCCTGCCATCCCTTCTGCCCTTGGCAATTAGCTTGCAGCCATTTCCATACTCCTCAATGAAACATCCATCCTTGTTAAACCTCACTTGCAGATTTTGTTCTGCCATTTGACCCACAGACAACAAATTCTTTGTTATGGTCGGTACATGTAAGACATCATGCAGGCCTTTCTTCTTGCCATCAGGCATCATCAATGGAACAATCCCTTTATGCTTTATGTCATGTTGGGTATCATCCCCAATACATACATGACCATGTGTACCTGCAACCATCTCATCAAACCACTCTCCATGTGGGGTCATGTGGTTTGACGCTCCAGAGTCAATGTACCATCTGTCATCTCTATCATGTCTCGATGCATTTTTAGATATATGCTGCATGGCAAAGAGTCTATCAACTGACTCATCATGAGCACCACTGGAGGATTGAAAGTTAGGAGGTCAAGGGCATTCTGTAATCTGGTCGAGGATTTACATGTGTAGGAGCCAAGTATAGAAATTGGGATTGTACTCTAACTGAGCTTCACGGTCTAGAGCAAAGGGTCGAATGCTGAATTCTGTGATGTATGTGAGAACATCTATTAGGAAGTCACCGAAATCGACACGGCTAGCAATATGTAATTGTTCCTCAGTTAGTAGGCGATCAAGGTAGGGGTGTCCTTTGATGTGTGCTTCCATGGGTCAGCCATGAAGAGTGGTTAACACTCTATACGAGGTTGGCACGATGTAAGTGGGGTCATACTCCGCTGCTTTGATTGCGCGGTGCTACTCAACGTTGGTCATTATTTGTCATCCTTCAACTTCCATTGATTTTCAGATCTGAGTATTCTGAGCAAGAGATCCAATGTATACATGCTTTGACACATTCTTGTGCTCCAAAGATGCCTTCTGAGTGTAGTACAAGGCTCTTGTGTGTCAGTAATGATTGAATGCATGCTGTCCATTCATGTTTACAACAGTTCAAAAATGATTACAGGTCTGTGTCTGTCACTCCAACTCATAACAGAGCTCCCACATAAGCATTTACTCCTTGCACACTTCAAATACCTTCAATAGTGAGCATACATGCTCTATGAACCTTGTCTAGGTGCCCCACTGAAGATTGACAGGTTGCTGTCCACTCAGATCAGCAGGCACAGATTTTCAGACCAGGGGGCGCAGATTTTCAGGCACAGGTTGCTGTCCACTCAGATCAGCAGGCGCAGATTTTCAGATATAGATTGCTGTCCATTCAGATAAGTAGGCGCAGATTTTCAGATACAAGTTGCTGTCCATTCAGATCAGCAGGCATAGATTTTCAGATACAGGTTGCTGATTTTTAGGAGGCAGTCCACGATTTTCAGAAGGCAGTCCACGCTGATTCCTTCCTTTGACTATGGCTTCATTTGCAAGTGTCCAGCTTCTTCCTCATTCCTTACTTCCATCTCCTTTGCACTGCAAGTTGTCATGCCCATTCTCCCACAGCCTCATGGATGAAGCTCTGATACCATGTTCAAAGAGTAGAGAGAGAGAAAGGGAAAGACTCCATATCCATGAGCCTTCAGGCTCTCAAGCTCATTCCTTCATTTCCACACACTAAACTGAAAAGCACACACCCACTACAAGATAAAGTGACCTAGTGTAAATGTAGACTAGACTGACTAACTCTAGTCAGGTCACTGACTGACTACTAATCTGACTTATTTAATGTAGTCACATGTAGACAGCTGTACACACTAGCTGTCATAGATGTCGGTCATAGATGAAGACACACTGACAGTGAGCTTGATTTCTAACATTTACCCTAGGGTAAATTGGCCTAATTACTAGACTTTGGATTGAGTTTAGAAACCTAGGGCCAAACGTTGTCGGCCTAGTTGGGTTGGGTCAAGAGGACTCCGAAACCCTACGACTTGACCAAAGGTACTCTTGACCAAGGAATACCGTGCAATGGGAGAAATGATCTCACAAGTTAGGTGGGACACTTGTTTCGTGCAACAAGTTGCAACGTCGCATGGCTTGGTGTTCAAATCACAAGATAGATTTGCCACTCCTTGGAACAAGGTTGGTAGGTTCTAAGTACACGTTTAATTTGCAAGAGGATGAGTAGTCATCCTGCTACATTACCCTTCTTGGACCAACTTGCCAAGTTAGGGAAGTTATGTATTGCCTAGCAAGCAATTGAAAAATCAAGTTGGGGCGATGAGGTTTCCTAGGATTTACTGTCTTAATTTAAGGAACCTAAGGTGTTGTTAATTTGGGTTAACAGGGTATAAACCCTAACCCAAGGATAAAAGGGTAAACAAACAACAAAACCCTTGGGGATCTTGCCAAGTCACAATTGATCCCGGATTGTATGTTGGATGCATTTGGAGAGATGGATTCACACCTTAGCAGTTGGCCAAACAAATGACCACTGGATTGATTGTGTTTGTATAGTTAGGAGCAGTGTTTGTACTTCTTTTCTCAAGGAATCTAATGCTGGAAAATAATTAATGCTTTAGGTTGAAGGCCTGGAGGGAGAGGCAGCATCAGCTACCCCCGACTGTCTGCCTGACCCTAACCAAGGGGATTGCTAGACGCACCGCGTATGTGGACCGAACCCACCGCGAGAGGTCTCTTCGTGGGTGGTACTTGGAGCGGGAGGACGCTTGGGTGCCAGGGGAGCTCTGGCCATAAATCCCTTGCCTCCGGGTCTTGCACAAGAGGCCAATGTGACTCGAGATTGGATCTCGAGGCCCGCATACTAGTCTACGGGCAGAAACTTGGATTAGTAATCCCTGAGGATTGTTGGATTGCCTTTGGGTGGCCTTCGGTCGGATTATGGAATAGCCTTCGGGCTGGATTATATGATGTATTCCAAAGACTGATAAATAAAGATCAAATGTTAAAAAGGAACTTGTTTGATATTGTTTTTCTATGTCAGTGCTTAAGTTATGTGAAGGAACCGGTGAACAATTGGCTAATTAAGGAAGCTGTTTTTTCTTGTCAAACTAAATATAGTAGGTAATTAGATAACTAAAGCAACTGGAGGAAAGTGCGGTGGATGTGACCATGGGTCCATCCTACGGAAGGGTGGTCCCAGTTGGCCGGGAACTTTTCTCGAAGGAAATTGATAGCAAGGAATGATGACCTAGAATCTAGGATACTAGAGTCCCGATTTATGCTGTTTTAGGGGAATGGAATGGGACTATGCTTTACGGGCAGAGAGGTCGAGCTTTGCATCCCTCTCGTTTCCCATTCTCCTTGAACCAAGTGCAGCTTGAATCCGTTTTGACCCTGACGTTTCTAAGTAAAGTAGTTTGCCTGGGGTTCGAAGCTAGCTACCGTTCTAGGAATTTGACCACTAGGAAAACCATGATTCAGGTCGGTCCTTAGTGGGAATGGCCGGAATACTTCCGCTTCGTGGCAGACTCGGGAAGACCTAGATCACAAACCCCGTGACATTCCATGGGAGTGCTGGGCGGCGCTTTTTGGACTCTCTTCCCGATGGGCTGCTAAGATGTGTCCTACGAGTGAACAGGTGGACACGTTACACAAGTCCATCCAAACAATAGGCACAAGGTGGCTTTCGCCACCAAATGGGGGTGTTTGCCTATATATTCATGCCATTTGGAATGACAAATGCTCTTGCTACCTTCCAGAGCCTCATATGTGCCATCTTCAAGGACATGCTCAAGAAATGGTTGGAAGTCTTTGTTGATGATATGTGCATCCACACCAAATAGGAAAAGCACTTGGAAAAGTTTCGAATAGTCTTTGATGTTGTTGCCAATATGGTCTCTCATTGAACCCCTTAAAGTGCCAATTTTGGGTGAAGTATGGTTACACCTTAGGACACGTTGTGTTGAGGAATGGGATAGCCATAGACTTCTCTAAAGCTAAGGTGACTATAGACCTTCCCCCTTTGATCAACTTCAAGGGAGTTCAATGTTTCTTAGGCCACAAAGGATATTACTAATGGTTTGTACTAAACTATGCATTAATTTCTAGAGCTTTGTACAAGCTATTAATAGTAGTTGAGTGGATCGAAGAATGTCAGTAGTCCTATCTTGAGAGCCCAAGATTGGTCCATTACCTTTCATGTGCATACTGATGCATCAAAATTTTCCGCGGGGGTAGTGTAATGCCAACTTGGTGAACATAACCTGGACTATCTAGTGAGCTTTGCTAGTAGGCAACTCACTGAGATAGAAATATTGTGACACCCTTTACCTTCTTTGTGGATCATCAAGTATTGCTTTATCTTGTGAATAAATCCTCTATAACAGGACACATTGCTTGAAGGTTACTTTTGCTTTCATAATTTGATTTCTACGTGGTCATATGTAGGGGAAAATAGTATTATATGGCAAACCACATGTCCCCATACCCATAGAAGAAACCACTGACTGGACAGGGAATCAATGATGACATACCAGATCTACATCTTTTTAGAATGTCCAATGAACGAGATTTGTTAAGAGTAGACCTCACATCATATTGGATGGATGACATAGTCCACATCCTTGAGAACAGACTACCAGAATAACCCATATAAAAGGCAAGGTTAAAAAGACTAATCTTGAAGGTCCAACCCTATTAGTTGATTGCAGATCAACTGTATTAGTTAGGATATGATGGACTCTTAAGCAGATGTGCCTGCAAATACGAAATGTACGATATACTCAAGGAAGCACATGGCGGGATTACTGGAGGGCACTTCAGTGGAGACACTATAGCACGCAAGGTGCTCTAGTCTCAATTGTGGTGGCCCAATACTATTCGGTGATGTAGCTACATTTGTGAAGCATTGTGATGAGTGCCAACATACCAAAGTTCCTACTTGTAAGGACAAAATGTTGTTGACATTGGTGATTGTGTGCCAACCATTCAAGAAGTGGAAAATCGACTTCATTGGTCCAATCAGCTAGAACTACAACACAATACTCTTGTAACGTGCCTGCCTATCAGTTGTCCAAGCATGTTTTAGCGGCCCATCAGGAAACGAATCTAAGCATTGCTACCCGACACTCCCATGGAATGTTACGAGGTTTGTTACTTAGGGTTTCCCGAGTCCACCTCGGAACGCAATGTTCCCAGCCACAAACCCACTAGGATCGACCTGAAATCTGGGTCCTTGGTGGTCAAGGTCTCCTGACAGCATTCTAGCGTTGGGTCTTTAACATTCTACTTTGCACATAGATGCCCAAGCCGAAGCAGATCCATGCCGCACTTGGTTCAAAGAGAATGGGAAATGAGAGGGATGCATCGCTCAACCTCTCGGCCTGTAGGGCAGCATAGTCCCATTTTGATCCCCTACAATGACATGAATCGAGTTCTAACCTAACCATACCTAAAGGTCAAATGACGGTAAAACCTTGTGAGAAGCATCCTAGTTCTTTGGAACCACCCTGCCAAAATCGTTGGCACCCGCTTCCCTTGATAGCTTTAGTTTTCTAAGTAGGTCATATAACATTTATGGTGAAATTTAAAATTAGCTTCTTTAATTAAGACTTTTAGGAAACAAGGTTATTTTGCATAATTTACAGCACCGACATGCAAGCAAAACAAGCAGTCCTTTTGACAAACAAGTTTCTTAACTTATTTTCTAGTTAATCTTTGTCTCCTGACCATACATGAGAAATTATGTATCCCTTCTGTCCAACAGAAGTACCCGGTCCAAATCACATGGCACCATAATTTCCATCCAATACCAGAATAGAATCTTCAAACACCCTAGAGGTTGGGCTCATGGAAGTCTACAGCTCTATTGTCGACTCGACAAGGGGTGTCCAGAGCTCCAGTGACCCCAAGCGACCTAGGAGTGAGACACTTTTTGTGGTTGGCCTTTTCACCACTCGACGTTCGGCCTGTGAATCGAGCAGTGACCCTCTCGGGTTGAAACGCGGCATGACCTTGGAGATGATCATCCTGCGTAAAATATCCTTCCTTAATTAATCCCAACAATAAGAATCAAGCACAATCAAGGCAACCAACCCTATTATCATCTTCCAGGAAAACATTAATTACTCCTCATGGAAACTTGTAATCACAAACCGTGCCATGCATTTACCATCAAACACAAGCACTTGGAGTAATCATCCAATCACATCCCAACACTCAATTTAATGCAAGAGCATTTAGGACGTTATTTGATCAACCAACAATGATGGTACTCCTTTCCAAACATTGCAAGAATAGTCGTGATAACCGTTCCCTTGCATACTCGCTCTCCTCCTTGGGATCTAAGTAGTTCCATGCAAAATTTACTTAGCACGTTGCCTAAGACACATGCCAAGGTTTTATACAACAATGCAAAAATACAAGTTCTATTGAGCACTTACTTTGATTGACAACTTGACCTTCTCCCCAATGAGTACAAAAGCATCGGTCTTTCCTTTGACTTAGGGTTTCCTAGTCCTTAAGCTCTTCGCTTTCCCTAAGGTTGTTGTTGCATCTAGCTTAACTCCGAATAGGATTGATAAACATATTCACTATCGGACGAATCTCAAGGCATCATAGATATAATCCTAATGATTGTTGCTGGCACTAGCTACTTATAACTTCAAGAACCCAATGAACTAGTAGCTTGTGATATTAGCAAGACTTTAATGCAAGGTCAATTTGTCGATGCATGTGTCATATAATCTTTCACATGCACGCATCATCTATGTGCGTAACCCTTAAGTAACCTTTATATTCTTTATGCCACGTGACAACTGATTTCTGACTCCAAGAAGTGCTTAAAAATAGCCAAAAAATCCGAATTCCAAGGGAAAAATAGACTTCGTCGAAGGCAGTAGATGCAATCAGTATGATTTTAAGTAGCAAGTCCCTAAAGTGCTCTAAAGACCCACCGAGCGATGGTTGGGAAATTTTCATAATTTATCGGCATGTCAGATAAGACTCCGGGAGATGCCCGGAAGTGGGGGTCTCCAAGACGGACTGCCAAAAATTTCCAGACTTCAAATCGGACGCTGGATACTCGAATGGTAGTGCTTGATGGCCAAGATCAAAAGAAGGCATTGTAAATGGACTTTAGTAATAGGAGGGGGTGTGACCCTTGGGACCTCCATCCTCCAATTAGCCACGCGACCGGGGGGGGGGGGCGTTTTAATGGTAGAAAAAATGGAGGACATGGAGGCAGAAAATGGAGAAGGGGGGGGGGGGGGGACACAAGGCATTTCCCACCTTAATGTACCCTTGTAAACCGATCTTACCAACAAGGTGCATCTTCTTTCCACTCTCCATCGCCACTCTCGCCTTCAAAAATGGCTACCCTAATCATAATCTAGTGTTTCTCTCTCCTCCATCTCTCTCCCCTTAAGGGGCAAATCATGCACATGAAGAAGAATAAAGACTGATTGAAGGAGACATGTCCGGCATGAACTGGATTGCTCCAAGATCAAGAGGAGGCTAAGGGGAGATGTTCAGCATTGAAGATTTGCTATTGGTTGGTCCATTGGCAACCCAAAAAAATAATTCAGAGAACATGCAACATGCAAGTAAGCAACATGCACCATTAAATGAAATTTGCTTCTTATTGATGCTTGATGGTTGAAATGGAATTCATATGGAGCAAAAATTTGTTTGGAGCTTGTTTGCATTATGATTGAGGGTTTTGAATTAAAAAAATGTAGATCCATAATAATAAATAGTTGCAATAGTTAAATTATAGCCCAAAAAGTGCATTTTTAGTGTAAAAATGAAAATTTTATTGGTTTCGGGTGGGAAAAAGAGATGCGCATGGGATAAAATTCTGAGAAAAAACATCTTTCAGCTGTCATAATTATTCCCTAATCATAAATCATAAAATAATTTATTTTTACGCACAAATAAATAGAGAAAAATAGCTAAAAATGGAAAAAAAAGGATTTTCGCGTTATAAAAATCTAGAAAATTATGATTCGTGGTTGTGGCTGTATAACAAAGCTGAGTCATGAAGTTTTTCTTTAGTTTGGATTTTTTAATGTATTATAGTTCATGGTTTTTTTCCATTTTATGCGAAAAATATATATAGAAATAATACCCTACATCTATGCAACACAACATAACCTAAACATTAGCAGGAAAGGGCGAGGTTAAGAGATTAAGAGGGCTGAGAGGGTGTGAATATTTGAAATAATTGATTGTGCATTCCATTTAGATGTGATAATTCAGTTTAGGGGGCTACTAGCACGAGGAATTGGTTCTAGTCTCCATACATCGAAGCATACGTTTAGTGAAAATCATGAAAGGGTTGTTTTTTCCACATCACAAAGTGCTGATTTGATAAATATTGTTCGTGCACTAGGATCATATGCACTATGCATAATGCATGACATGGTATCAGTCCTCGATTACATAGCAATTGTCTTCCTAGGATATGACTTATATGTGGAGTGGAAAGGAGCCTTTGCTATAGGGTAGTTTTACGCTTTCCTTGGGATTGTTGGGTGAGGATCTATATATTCCTAGATCATACAAAACAAGAAAAGAGTGGAGTTTGTGCATTATTTTTTATATGTTGGAGCAACGCATCTTGGGGCCAATCCCCGAGGTGTAGGAGAGTCACAGTGGAGCCACGTCAATCAGTCAAGGGGAGCTTCTTGATGTTTGTGTTACGAGGAACTATGCCTATATGTTATGGGATCTCACTCTGAGGAGAAGGAAAGGTAAAGGTTGGACTACATATAAGCTACAAACGTATAATTAAGTCTATTTAGTGTACATCAGTGTATTAGAGACACTCTTGGACTACGAGGCTGTGTGGTGGGGTTGTCTGTTTTTTGCATGAGATCTAGCTAGTGCCATAGCTAGTGCCGGCCCATTTTAGGTCCCATCAGTGGTGCATTTGTTGGGTGAAATCCCCAAATAAGACCTTTGGTGACATCTCCAAAATCGAGAAGAGGAAAATTAAATAGCAAGCATTGAAATTTTCCTTGATCGCAGGAACACTATATCAATAGGGTGTTGATGATATCTATTACCAATGTGTGATGCCTGACAAGGTTCCATTTATCTTGGAGGAGTGCCATGACTCAGCTTGTGGAGGGCACTTTGCTGGGCGGTTGATGGCATAGAAGGCTTTAAGAGCAGTTTATTGGTGGCCGTCCATCTTCCAAGATTCATTTGAATATGTTAAGAGATGCGATACATACCAAAGACATGACAGTAGAGAGAATAGGAAGTGACCATTTATGTCTATTATGGCTATCCTTCCATTTGAGAAGTGGGGCATTGACTTTGTGGGTCCCATTACCCCGTCATCTACTACTTAGAAGAGATACATTATAGTAGCCACTGATTACTTTACAAAGTGGTCAGAAGCATAGGTGACAAGGCAGGACAATGGAAACAAGACTGCAGTTTCCTACTTGAGCAATCATCTGCCGTTTTGGTCCACCAAAGGAAATAGTATCGGACCGTGGAACCCATTTTTTGAACAAGGTGATTAAAAGCTTGACTGAGGCATGGAAAATCAAGCATAATAAGACGACTCCATCTAATCCTCAAGCTAATGGACAAGTTGAAAGTACCAATAGGCAATTTGTGGATATCTTGTCCAAGATAGTCTCTGAAAAGAAACAAGATTGGGATACAAAATTATATGTGGCGGTTTGGGCATATAACACAACGTTTAAACTAGCCATTGGCCACACCCCATTCAAATTAGTTTATGGGGAGTGTTGAGAAATCAAATGATGTATGCCTAGAAGAGGCAGTGTATAAGAGAGATGACAAAAGTTGTATGCTCCAAAAGCTCTAGAAAGAGATATCTAGAATCCCATAAGCACAGAAAGGAAAGTGGTACTATCCAAAAAACCTATATAACCATGTACTTGACACTCATTCATAATGAAATGACACTATCAGTTTGAGTCACTCAAAACTGTCTTTATGAGTCCAAGCTAATCTATCTTGGAACCTAATTCATTTGAGTTACAATCTCTCACTCTGATAATGTATCGTGTGTTTGACTTGCGTCCACCATAGCCAACTAGCTCTTGATCCATTGTCGAAGAGATCGTGCGAAAGCTGCAGAACACGGGGTTCAAGGTACAGCAAGAAATGAGGCTAACAAGAAGATCTCAATAACTCAATTCTTGATGTCAAGATCATTGTATTGCTTGTCGAGTTCATTGTAAAAGGAGAGTCAAAATAAATATCTAAGTTTGACAATCTATCCACTGTTTTTCAACAAGTATATGAACTTGGTTTCACATAAAAGCTCAATGACTATGAGAATAAAATAGTCTTTTAGTGCAGAAATGGGATCTTCTTTAGAATAGGCATAGTGGCAATGCAAACAGTCCACCAACAAACTCTGCAAGAAACTGCTTCACAACCACAGGAATTAGTTCATCAAAGTGTTTCTCTTTGAGATGGAGCTGCAACCTGTTGCCGATTATTTTGAACTGTTGGTGGCATCATTTGAGGACGACCAGAAGGATACCTAGCAACAGGAAATGACGACTGAGAGAACCCTTGTTCCTGTTCTCTCCATTGCCTCTGTAAAGGATAGTTAAATGCATGTGGTCCTCGAGCTTCCTGGTATTGATGCCAGTTAAAAGCATCTTATTCCACTTCATGATCATGAGACGAATTCAACTGAAGTTTCATGTAAGAGCTACTGACTTCTGAAATGTCCACAGAAAGGTCATCTGGCTGAGATACCGCATCCAAACCTTCACCTTCTTCCTTTTCACTGAAGCACAGAAGCCTCTCATCATCATCCTCGAGAGCACCCCCTAAGCCACCATCATCCTCTTCATCAAGGCCGCCAAGCTCAACCTCTTGGCTTACATCTCCACCAAAGAATGCATACTGTGAAGCATCAAACTGCTCATCATCTGTAAACACATGATCAGCAGAGCTGGAAACAGGTCAATCAGCAGACACAGAAGTCGCCCAGCCATGAATGGCTTGCAAGGAAGCAATGGCTATGGCGGACATATTGTGGAGGGATTTCGATGCCATCTCTCAATTCATTTCCCAAAAAGGGTGAAGGGATAGAAGTGAAAGGTTTCCACGTCAAGAAGGAGTTGGCCGAACACATCTCGGATGATCGCCTCCACATTCAACTGATGCAACTGTTGCATCTATGGAATTGGAGCCGATCAGCAGATTCCCCAATTTGATACACATCCAGCTGAAGGTTTAATACCTTTCCTTCATACGAAACGTGTTAAATTCCAGAGCTTGAATCAGGCCTCCGTCAAACGAAAAGCTGAGAATGTGTTGCCGTTTATTGTTACATCATACTCTGGAATCGATTCATCCTCTCCATTCAACATTCGAATCATCCGACGCCTCCTCCTCAGTTTCTACAACAGGACCCTGCACAGCTTAGAAACTGCCTGCTGAATTTTGATAATGATGAAACGGAGCTGAGAAGGCCATCCAAATGAACGATCGGGCCAAGAAAGCTCGGAAGGGAGCAAGGTGATGCAGCAAATCGGTAGTGATGGAAAGTCCTGTGGAGCTATAGGCCGCCTCTCCAGAAGTGAATCAATCCTTCAAATCAACAGCAGAAATTCTCTGAATTGTCATCATCGCTGGGAGCGTCAATCTCCTTCACGTAAGAATATCCGATCTCTGTTGAGCGCACTCGATGATGTACTGATCATCACATCTGCCCCATGATCACTGCTAATTCTGGCCATAGATAGATGTTTCCTCTCCTTGACGATAGTTTTTCACAAGTTCACCTCTATTCCCCAGTGTGATTAACAGACCCAATACTTGTATCAAGCCTTATACGAAAAAAAAGAAACATTTCCCACGATCTGCAGCGACTCTGACAGGATAAAGATCAGAGCACACGAATTTTTCCCGACGCTGTTCAGGATCCTCCACAAAACTACAATGCCCTTGGCATCAATCATCAAGCATTCGATTTCCCAGTAGACAGTAATTTTCGGCACACTACGAGGAGCAGTTCTCATGTCCCTTCACGTCATCACTGCAGAATTCGATTCCCAAAAAAAAAACCAGAGACTGCGTTCCATTCCCTCTCTCTTATCCTCCGCAGAATCATCCCGAATGCCCTCCTTTTCCAAGAATAACAACCGCCATTTCAAAAATAGCTCTCCCATTTCGAGCACGGGGAGGTCCTGGATTCGCTGAACTTTTTCCCCCCCTTTTCGCCATTCAAATCCTCCTTTTCCCCTTCTTTATGCCATACGAATATTTATCCTCTATCTTTAGCTTCCTATCTTTCCATTTGCGAATTCCTCCTTTGACGCATAGTGACCAACCATACGAACAGCCTCTCTTGGACAGTATATCATAGTCTCAACAAAATCAGGGACCTTATCACTAGAGTCCTGATTACCATCTGGTTCAGTGAAGGACTCATTGTAAGCTTGCCCCAAGTCTCGGATGCTCCCACGAACAGGACGGTCTACAAAGGGTAGGATAGGTTTTCCTTCCTATTACAAGCATCGAATATGCAATACATTTAAGGGAATATATACATACATTGAATGTAGTTTATTAAAATGCACCACACAAACAACGAATCACACGCAGAAATTAGCACAAATGCACAACAAAAATGGAGGTGTTCACGGCTCAGATGCGCAGCATCACGACATCCACCCCCTCTAAACCTGCGCATCCTCCGGATGTGCCAACTATCCAGGATCATTCAAGTCCACAAACAGGTCAAGTCCATCTTCTGGTTCTAGTAAACCTGTTTCTCCACCATCTTCATCATCCCAATGAAATTTCTGCCCCTTTCGAAACAGCTGATAGAGAACATCTGCAATATGAGCAAAATGTGGAATCCAAATCATGTAAAATACACAAGCTCCCACAAATCTCCACACCTCTGAAGTAGTTGAGCAATACTCTGCAATCCTGTTTATGGCATCCACCTTTGCAGGAGAAGGCTTTCTGCCATAGTATCCAACCATATGCCCAACTATGATGACTTCATTAACAGCAAAGACAGATTTCAGCCCTGAAAACTTATGTCCAATATTTGCAAGATCCCTCAACATAGGCTGCTTCATAGCTTTTTCAATCTGCTCATCACTATCAAAAGGAAGCGGACCTGCAACCGGCTTAACCTTCTTATCAACTGTTTTATATTTTGTGTCAACCTTGGCATCATTCAAACACTCTTTTCTTTGCTGCAATTTCTGCAAATTTTCAGCATCTTTCAACTCTGTTGGCTGAAAAATTTCAGCCTTTAGCTCTATGGACTGCATGGGTGCAGCCTGAAACTCTGTATGCAGAAATTTTTCTGCATTCAACTCTGTTGGCTGAATGAATTCAGCCCTCGGCTCAATGGACTGCATAGATGCATCCTGAAACTCTGTATGCAGAAATTTTTCTGCATTCAACTCTGTTGGCTGAATGAATTCAGCTCTCTGCAATTCAATTAGCTGATCAAGATCAACCATAAATTCAGTTTGCTGAGTTTTCTCAGCCTCTAACTCTGTTTGCAGCATAAAACCAGAAATTTCCTGAAACATATCCAAGGTTTGCACAGGTATGATCTTTGAACCCTTGCATACATCAGTTTTCAGCATTGCACTCATCTCAAACAATGTATCTGCATAAGACATCCCTTCATACAATCCATCCACATGCTCTTCTGCTTGCAAAATACCTGCATTCTTCAACTCTTTCTCCTTACGACCAATGTACTGCCTGGCAGCTCTAGGCAAATCTGAAATTTTCTGATAACTTACCGAACTATCTGAAGTAAACCCAACAAAGTTATTGGAGAAAGACTGACTGCCAAGAGGCGAGATCTCCTCTTTTCTCTGCTCCGTACCACTGGCGTCTCGCAAGACAGCGGTACCTAATGAAAATCCAACTCCTTCGCAGGTAGTGGTGCCTCACGCAAGGAGTCCCTGTTTCTCGGATGATTTACCCCAACAGTCATAAACTGAACAGCTCGCATACCATCTTTACTGCGTATCCGCGCATAAGCTGATCCGTCATCCATCACTTTTGTTTCCATTCTTGCTTCTGTAATGAAAGGCTGTCCAAGAATAATCGGATAAGAGCATGAATCCTGAACAAAGCAATGATAATCCTCTTCAACATTACCAATAGAAATTCTGATACTCGGACAAGCAGCATACATATCACCAGAAGTATTATTGGCGGCTCTCATGCGCCAGCCATGCTCTGCATCCATAGGCCACTTGCCACTCTCATAAACACCTCGAGCAATAAGATTAATTTCAGAACCATGATCAACTAAAGCAATCAAGGGAATTTGTTTCTCTCCAATCCTTACCACTGTCTCAGTGGTTGCTCTAGCCCAATGACTTCATGAAAAATGTCTGCGAGGAATGAGAATAGGGGACTCATCATCTTCATACTGCATAGGCTGCACTATTTTCTCCATAGAAGCATTCTCAACCATCACTGCATCATCATGCTCTTCCCCAATAGCTCCATGCCACAATCCCTGTAAAGCAGGTCCTTCCATCACATGTCGTTTTCTCCGCAAAAGATCCTGCATCTGATCCTGTATTTCTCTTCTAGCAATCCCAAGAGCCTCTCCAACAGTAAAAGTGACTTCACTATTCAAAATTCTTTCATGAAAAATCTTACTCATATCCGTTTGCATATCAAGGTCTGACAAGAGCTTGAATCCTGGCTCTTTTCTTGATTGCTTCTTTTCCTTCTGCTTGTCTTCCATTGGCTGATCGGAACCTGTTTGGGTTGGAGAATTTGACATAGGTGGAGCTGAAATAGGTGGTGAAACAAAGTCACCCCCTCTAGTCTTTTTGGAGGAGCTAGGACCCTCCTCATCTCTTCTTCTCTTTTCCTCAACCATGGCATCTAAACCCTGCGTTTTAGCAATATAAGCAAAAATAGAATACCTGTCAACAGGAGAATCCCATCCTGTTTCTCCTCGGATGCTAGAGCCCACACAAGTCATAGTAGAAGTTTGCACTTTCCCTCTTCTCGCTATCTCCAAGGCAGAAGACCATAAGGCAGAGTCTCCATAAGATTTCTGCTCAAGCTGGACTCCAAAAGCTGAAGCATCTCCTCTAACACTCACATAAGTTGATCGCGCAGCCATATCATCAACAAGCTTCTTCATACCTCCCTTACCGAAGTTCGTGTCAAGAGGAGCGCCAGTCTCTGTCAGCCATATCTTCCCATCTTGTCCCCAGAACACTACATTCTTCTTACGTGCATCCTGAAAAGCATCACAATCTCTGCAGTGTTGGTGCTCTGTACTATCACACCAAATACATCGTCGCCCTTTTCTTTGACCAGCTGGAAAAGCAGTCACTAGAGCAGGTGCTACAGCAGGTACTGACATAAGTTGCTCCTTTAACTTACCAACTTCAGCTTTGACTGCTTCAATCGTCAAATCCGCCAAGCCTTTAATAACATCATCTACAGATAAAGGCACTGGAGCAGCAGGAACTGGTGGATTCATAGCAGGAAGAGTAGGCTTAGGCAAAGAAGCTGCAGCAGGGGTAGAAGAAGAAGTCTCCAAGGATTTTTCAGGAACTAATCCTGTATTACGATGCAATCTGACTTTCCTGCGCTGCTTCTTGACAAGAGCATTCACAGCATCAATGACATGTCTCCACTTAGTCTTTAAACCTGAATCAGTAGCTTGATCTTCCAAAAGATCATCCAACTTTTCCTGTAAATCAGCATCTGCAGCTTGCAAAAATAACTCCACTTTCTGCATCTCCAAAGCTTGCTGTTCAGTCCCATCCAACTGATCATAACGGCTTTCAAACTCTCGCAGAAGAGCGGTAACAGAAAGTCCCTTATTAGGCATAGAAACCCATGCTAAAAAATTCCTGCGATTCATAAGACCTGTATCCTCCAGGAAATATTCATCTTTTAATGCCTTTTTAAATTCAGCCCAACCTGCATGTGCCTCTTGAATTTCTGCAATTCGACCTTCAAGAGCGCGCACCACGATCCGCAAGAAGTAGCGGCTCCAAACATCTTGAGAAACACCAAAAAACTTCATCTTTTCTTCATACAAATGCAGGTAAGTTGACACTTGCTGGCCATTAAACTGCTTCATCTCTTGTTGGACAGCTTTCAAAGCATCCATAGCATCACTGTCACGTTTTGCATGAGCTTGCTGCTGCATATACATGGTAAATGACTGAAACAGGTTCTTCATAACATTATCATCTGTCATCTCTTCTTGCGAGTCTCCCATCTTGCTGATGATGCAGCACTTTCACGTCGGGTTCACCAGAAATGTCGAAGAGATCGTGTGAAAGCTGTAGAACACGGGGTTCAAGGTACAGCAAGAAATGAGGCTAACAAGAAGATCTCAATAACTCAATTCTTGATGTCAAGATCATTATATTGCTTGTCGAGTTCATTGTAAAAGGAGAGTCAAAATAAATATCTAAGTTTGACAATCTATCCACTGTTTTTCAACAAGTATATGAACTTGGTTTCACATAAAAGCTCAATGACTATGAGAATAAAATAGTCTTTTAGTGCAGAAATGGGATCTTCTTTAGAATAGGCATAGTGGCAATGCAAACAGTCCACCAACAAACTCTGCAAGAAACTGCTTCACAACCACAGGAATTAGTTCATCAAAGTGTTTCTCTTTGAGATGGAGCTGCAACCTGTTGCCGATTATTTTGAACTGTTGGTGGCATCATTTGAGGACGACCAGAAGGATACCTAGCAACAGGAAATGACGACTGAGAGAACCCTTGTTCCTGTTCTCTCCATTGCCTCTGTAAAGGATAGTTAAATGCATGTGGTCCTCGAGCTTCCTGGTATTGATGCCAGTTAAAAGCATCTTATTCCACTTCATGATCATGAGACGAATTCAACTGAAGTTTCATGTAAGAGCTACTGACTTCTGAAATGTCCACAGAAAGGTCATCTGGCTGAGATACCGCATCCAAACCTTCACCTTCTTCCTTTTCACTGAAGCACAGAAGCCTCTCATCATCATCCTCGAGAGCACCCCCTAAGCCACCATCATCCTCTTCATCAAGGCCGCCAAGCTCAACCTCTTGGCTTACATCTCCACCAAAGAATGCATACTGTGAAGCATCAAACTGCTCATCATCTGTAAACACATGATCAGCAGAGCTGGAAACAGGTCAATCAGCAGACACAGAAGTCGCCCAGCCATGAATGGCTTGCAAGGAAGCAATGGCTATGGCGGACGTATTGTGGAGGGATTTCGATGCCATCTCTCAATTCATTTCCCAAAAAGGGTGAAGGGATAGAAGTGAAAGGTTTCCACGTCAAGAAGGAGCTGGCCGAACACATCTCGGATGATCGCCTCCACATTCAACTGATGCAACTGTTGCATCTATGGAATTGGAGCCGAACAGCAGATTCCCCAATTTGATACACATCCAGCTGAAGGTTTAATACCTTTCCTTCATACGAAACGTGTTAAATTCCAGAGCTTGAATCAGGCCTCCGTCAAACGAAAAGCTGAGAATGTGTTGCCGTTTATTGTTACATCATACTCTGGAATCGATTCATCCTCTCCATTCAACATTCGAATCATCCGACGCCTCCTCCTCAGTTTCTACAATAGGACCCTGCACAGCTTAGAAACTGCCTGCTGAATTTTGATAATGATGAAACGGAGCTGAGAAGGCCATCCAAATGAACGATCGGGCCAAGAAAGCTCGGAAGGGAGCAAGGCGATGCAGCAAATCGGTAGTGATGGAAAGTCCTGTGGAGCTATAGGCCGCCTCTCCAGAAGTGAATCAATCCTTCAAATCAACAGCAGAAATTCTCTGAATTGTCATCATCGCTGGGAGCGTCAATCTCCTTCACGTAAGAATATCCGATCTCTGTTGAGCGCACTCGATGATGTACTGATCATCACATCTGCCCCATGATCACTGCTAATTCTGGCCATAGATAGATGTTTCTTCTCCTTGACGATAGTTTTTCACAAGTTCACCTCTATTCCCCAGTGTGATTAACAGACCCAATACTTGTATCAAGCCTTATACGAAAAAAAAGAAACATTTCCCACGATCTGCAGTGACTCTGACAGGATAAAGATCAGAGCACACGAATTTTTCCCGACGCTGTTCAGGATCCTCCACAAAACTACAAAACCCTTGGCATCAATCATCAAGCATTCGATTTCCCAGTAGACAGTAATTTTCGGCACACTACGAGGAGCAGTTCTCATGTCCCTTCACGTCATCACTGCAGAATTCGATTCCCAAAAAAAAAACCAGAGACTGCGTTCCATTCCCTCTCTCTTATCCTCCGCAGAATCATCCCGAATGCCCTCCTTTTCCAAGAATAACAACCGCCATTTCAAAAATAGCTCTCCCATTTCGAGCACGGGGAGGTCCTGGATTCGCTGAACTTTTTCCCCCCTTTTCGCCATTCAAATCCTCCTTTTCCCCTTCTTTATGCCATACGAATATTTATCCTCTATCTTTAGCTTCCTATCTTTCCATTTGCGAATTCCTCCTTTGACGCATAGTGACCAACCATACGAACAGCCTCGCTTGGACAGTATATCATAGTCTCAACAAAATCAGAGACCTTATCACTAGAGTCCTGATTACCATCTGGTTCAGTGAAGGACTCATTGTAAGCTTGCCCCAAGTCTCGGATGCTCCCACGAACAGGACGGTATACAAAGGGTAGGATAGGTTTTCCTTCCTATTACAAGCATCGAATATGCAATACATTTAAGGGAATATATACATACATTGAATGTAGTTTATTAAAATGCACCACACAAACAATGAATCACACGCAGAAATTAGCACAAATGCACAACAAAAATGGAGGTGTTCACGGCTCAGATGCGCAGCATCACGACACCGTGTTTCTCAACATGGTATCAGAGCCAGGGCTGAGCTAGGAAGCTAGTAGGTGGAGTCTCTTCTTCTGTGCATGCTCTAGGATTTTCCCTTCTTCATTCTTCTCCTTTTACAAGCTCATTCCAATCCCAATCTTTCAAACCATCCAACATCCATTGTGTGTACAAGGAGAAGAAGCTTAAGGAAGGAGGTGCTACCAAAGGAGCTCAAGGAAGAAAGTACTGCTACTCAAGAAGATCAGTTTAGAGTTTATATTGAAGGAATTTTGATCCCCAGGTCTCTGCCCTAGTTCAAAAGGCAAGCTCTCGGGCTATGGCAGAGGCCCTGACAGGGCAAGAGAAGCTCGATAGCCTGACAGCAGCAATGCTAGAGTGAATAGAGAAGAGAGAGAAATACAGCGGCCTCGCGGCCGTTGGTGGATGGGGGCAAACTAGCTTCTTTTGGCGAAGCCCTTGTTGTTTCATCCCCGCTCGATGCAGGCGTCACTGTCTGGGACCTTGCCTCTGGCACAAAGATCGCACACCTGAAATCATGCGCCTCTCCACGCAATGGACTTGCTTGCATTGGCATATAGTTTCTTGCTGCATCACAAGTCCCTAAGCCTGGTTCATCAACTGTTGGAGGTGGTGCCATCTTTCTTTGGGCCTGGAATAAGGCACATCTTGAGTTCAAAAACTATCCAATTGAATCAATTGGACCCCTTGCCTGTACAAGTGATGGATCGTATATTGTGGGGGCCAGTGCATCTGGAAGGTTATACATTTGGGAGGTTGCAACTGGAAGATTGCTGAGAGTTTGGCCCGCTCACTATAAGGCAGCTAGCTCTCTGGTCTTCTCAGATGATGAATCACTGCTGTGAAATTACTGTCAAGGGTGGAGCAACTAAGACTGTTAAGCAAGGTTGAGAAAGTTGGCCTTCTCTCTGCTGCTGATGAAAAGGCAGGTTTTTCATTGTCATCCATTGAAAAGCTAGGTCTTCTTTCAAAGGCATGGGAATTTGGTGTCTCTTGTTTCAAACCAACTCTCCCACACTCTAAGATATTCACGGTGATCTTATTTTTAATACCGATTTTCTACTCCATCAAGTTTCTTTAGACACTAGCATTTTGTGCCATTTCTTCAATATCTGAAGCACTTATACAGGATTAGACACTGCCCGAGTATACTCATGGTAAGACCTTTCCGCATCAGAAATGATTTGCTTGCACTATGCATATATCATGCTAGATCTTATTAACGTATCTATGAAGCACAAAGATCATGTCAAGAAGATTAAAAAAGAAGATGCCAACAAAAAGGATGTCAACAAAAATAAAGAGCATGAAGACAAAACATCCAAGAAAACCTTGAAGATCAACGTCACCAAGAAGAACAAGGATATCTCCAAAGTTTGCCAAGGAAGCAAGAAGAAGATAAAGAATTTTCCGCTGTTGCTGCTGACAAGACAACAAAGACTCTCCCTCAGTGGATCATGGTTCCCTTAGTGGATCTTTATTTCACATAGTGAATGTTGTAAAAAACCCTACCAAAAATGTAAAGTCTCAAGACTAGGCTGCTATAGAGCTAGTCTCCTGGTCCATCTTTGTATGCAGGGGGGCAAAAGCCAGCAAGGGTAGAGATTCATCATTTGAGGGGGGGTGTTGAGAAATCAAATGATGTATGCCTAGAAGAGGCTGTGTATAAGAGAGATGATAAAAGTTGTATGCTCCAAAAGCTCTAGAAAGAGATATCTACAATCCCATAAGCACAGAGAGGAAAGTGGTACCATCCAAAAAAGCTATATAACCATGTACTTGACACTCATTCATAATGCAATGACACTATCAGTTTGAGTCACTCAAAATTATCTTTATGAGTCCAAGCTAATCTATCTTGGAACCTAATTCATTTGAGTTACAATCTCTCACTCTGATAATGTATCGTGTGTTTGACTTGCGTCCACCATAGCCAACTAGCTCTAGATCCGTGTTTCTCAACAGGGAGGAGTGTGTCTTACCCTTGGAAATTGAGTTGATGACCATAAGATTTGCAATCAATCATTCTTTGGGTAATGAAGATGCCCTATTTGAGCGTTTTATGACTATAGCCCACTTGGATGAGCTCAAATTACAGAGTCTCTTGCACCAAGAAGTAGCTAAGCATCGGATGAAGCGGTTGCATGACCTAAAAGAAAAGAAGTATACCTTAAAAAAAGGACAGTCAGTTATGTATTACGATGCACATAGGGAGCTATTTCCAGGGAAGTTCGAACCTAGATGGGATGGCCCTTACAAGATCGTTAGGATAGGTAAAAGTAAGTCCACGGCTTTATTAGTTGATCTACAGGGAGTGGAATTTAAAAATAAGGTGAACCTTAATAAGATTAAACCTTATTATTTTTGAATATGCTAATGCACTAAATGCATTGCAGGTCCATGCTGGGGTTGATTTGAGACCTGCAGGAGAACTTAAACTGGTTGATGGAGTGGTTAATTCCTTAACTAGAGCACCAATATCTAGATCAAAGATATCATTAGGGGAAGCTTATTTGGTGGAGCAAAGGATACAAAGTGATTGAGCAAGAAGGTGGTATCTTTGTGTGGGAGATTAAAGTTTTCTGCCATCACTGTTTACAAATCTTGACAAGTGTCCCTATTGAGTTTAATGAACAAGGTGGAATGGAGATATCAGTTTATCCTCTAAATATGTTGAATTTTGACTATCATAATTACGAATAGGGGAGTTCTTGATGGCTGGCTGTGTAAACCCATTGTGGACGTACACGATACACTTTGGGCCCTAATAAAAAAGGAAGTGTTGGAGTAGTTATCCAAGATCCCTGATGTAGAGTTACAATGAAATTAGCTGCTTATCTCGGGGTAGGATTCACTAACAATATGCTAGAGTATAAAGCCTTGATTATGGGACTAAATATTTCCAAGAAAGGCAGTATTCGATAGTTGTTAGTAAAAGAGGATTCCAAGTTGATTGTAAATCAATTAAATGGGACATATACAGTCCGGAATCCCATCCTTCGCATGTATCATCGAACTGCTATAACCCTACTTGATGACTTTGAGAGCATATCTCTTCAGCTCATTCCACGTTCTTGGAATCAGTTTGCAGATTCATTAGCCAATTTTGCTTATGAAGAGGATCTCTTCTTCAACTGTGGCCCTAGTCTGGATGTTGTTATTGATAATGAGACATGACCTAGTCGCTTGTGGGGAGTTTTATCAAACCATGCATTATATGGCAGGTAATGGTTGATATGGGTAATAGGAAGAGTAGCTGAGACCCATCTACCAATATTATCCTGGACCCACAGGTTGATTCGACGATGTGTTATGCATACGCCTCTTGCTATATATGCAGGAGGGATGGGTCACAACTTGATGCATTTAGTCTAGGATTGAGAGCCCTATTTTTCCCCTTGGAATGGAGTGTATTTTTGTATATTTTCCTTCTTCCAAGGAGGGATTTATATGAGCTAGTTTGCTTGATTTCTTTAGGCCAAGAGGGCCAGTTGCTTTTAGGTTTTAATAATTGATTTCTTTAGGCTAAGAGGGTCAGTTAGTTTGCAGTGAAATGTGCTATTTCTTTAGGCCAAGAGGGCCCTATGTCTGTTTGGTGCATGTGCATTTAATGGTTTGCTGTTTTAGTGATTACACCATACAGGTTGACGAAGTCACTGGAGGGAGCCATTTCTACGGAGGAGCTCCTTGTGGCCATTCCAGGTGGTTTCGTCCCCTTTCCGAGTTCTTTTTCCCTTAAGAAATTAATGATACATGTGTATGTAAAGGGTGCTTTCTTTTTGTTTTTTGGGGACTGTCAATCAAGGCATGAAGTCCTAGGTTTAGGTTATGTATGTCTGTGGGAGGTCTGAGTAGTCATTGCCTCTTGCAAAGGCATTGTCAGGCACTAAAAGACCTATTTTAGACGGGAGTTCTAGTGTCCTTGTTCTGTTAACCTGCTAGGCGACTGTTCTAGGGGGTCCTCTTAGTGTGGGGCAGTTAGAGACACCTACTAAAAATAACCACAAAGGAAAAACCCTAAATATCTGAAAGAAAATCTATGAATATATAGAGGTGTGTAAAAAGGGGTTCTAACCCCTATCAAAATAGAGAAGAAAGAAAAATCTTTGAGTAGTTGTTTATCACCTTGCGAAGGCCTGGTAGGTTCCTGGGGATGAGACAAGACCCAAGACCGATGCCTTGTCTTCCTAGGGGTGGCAACTAGCTGAAAATAAAAGCAAATAAAAGAAGGTTGGAGCAAAAATAAAAGTGAGCATTAGAAAATGATTAAGTGATGCCTTGTAAGGGCTTGGTAGGTTCTTGGGTACCGAGACAGGACCTGAGGCTGATGCCTTATTCTCCTTGGGTCACTACACTCAGCTCCCTCCCTTTTACATGCATGAGTATGGAAAATCTAGGGCTACAAGGAAAATGTGGAAAAAACAACGATAATACTTTTTAATTCAGCTATAGGAGTCCTCGCCTAGTAGGAGCTCCTCGTTGAGTTGTCCTTAGTTAGGTAGGTAGTTCAGACAACCACTTAGGATGACCTCTTTGATAGTTCTCTTTGGCTTGGTCATGTTGGAGCAGCTGGTTAGTGACTAGTTTTGGGCTTTCTGTCAGATTATGCTAGGCCTACTCCTCGTGGATTTCATGCCTTGGTTTTGTCAAGGGATAGGGTGAGAGCTGTGATGTGTTTTGTTGCGTATCTATTTTGTATCGACTTGATGCTCTTTGTGGTTGTGTTTATGTGTAGATCTATTCGTGGGATTTGACGGGCTGAGTCTCCCTATTCCGTGGTTGCCAATGACAGTTGATTTTTGACTCTGAGAAGCGCTTAAAAATAGCAAAAAAATCCAAATTTCAAGGGAAAAATAGACTTCGTCGAAGGTGGCATCTGCAATCAGTATGATTTTAAGCAACAAGCCCCTAAAGTGCTTTAAAGATCCATCAAGCGATGGTTGGGGAATTTTCATAATTTCTTCGCATGTCAGATGAGACTCCAGGAGATGCCCGACATTGGGGGACTCCAAGACGAACTGCCAAAAATTTCCAGACTTCAAATCGGATGTCGGATAGTCGAATGGTAGTGCCTGATGGCCAAGATCAAAAGAAGGCATTGCAAATGGACTTTAGTAATAGGAGTGGGTGTGACCCTTGGGGCCTCCACCCCCCAACTTCTCATGCAATGGGGGGAGGGGCGTTTTTTTTAATGGCAGAAAAAATGGAGGACATGGCAGCAGAAAACGGCACAAAAATGGAGAAGGGGGGGGGCACAAGGCATCTCCCACCTCAATTTACCCCTGTAAACCAATCTTACCAACAAGATGCATCTTCTTTCTGCTCTCCATTGCCACTCTCGCCTTCAAAAATGGCTGACCGGATTTCCTAATCATAATCTAGTCTTTCTCTCTCCTCCATGTCTCTCCCCTTAAGGGGCAAATCATGGACATGAATAAATATAAAGATCAGTTGAAGGAGGCTTATTCAGCATGAGCCCGATTGCTCCAAGATCAAGAGGAGGATGAGGGGAGATATTCAGCATTGAAGATTTATTGCTGGTCGGTCCATTGGTTACTCGAAAAAATAATTCAAAAAACTTGCAACACGTAAATAAGTGGTATGCGCCATTTTTACAAAGGAAACCTGCTTCTTGTTGATGTTTGATGGTGGTTGAAATGGAATTCATATGGATTTTTTTTTTTGGGAGCTTGTTTGCATTATGATTGCAGGCTACGTATAAAAAAATATAGATCCATAATAATAAATAGTCTCAATAATTAAATTATAGTCCCAAAAAGTGCCTTTATAGTGTAAAAATGAAGGTTTTATTGGTTTCGGGTGGGAAAAAGAGATGCACATGGGATAAAATTCTAAGACAAAACATCTTTCAGCTGCCATAATTAGTTATTAATCATAAATCATAAAATAATTTATTTTTATGCATAAATAAATAGAAAAAATAGCTTTAAAAAGAGAAAAATAGGATTTTTGCATTATAAAAATCTAAAAAATTATGATTCGTGGTTGTGGCTGTATAAAAAAGCTGAGGCATGAAGTTTGGCTTCAGTTTAGCTTTGTTTATGTGTTATAGTTTATGGTTTTTTTCCGTTTTATGCGAAAAATACATACAAAAATAATACCCTACACCTATGCAACGCATCATAACCTAAACGTTAGAGGGAAAACGTGAGGTTAAGAGATTAAGAGGGCTGAGAGGGTGTGAATCTTTGAAATATTTGATTGTGCATTCCAATTTGAATTGTGATAATTTAGTTTAAGGGGCTAGTAGCATGAGGAATCGGTGCTAGTCGCCATACATCGAAGCATACGTTTAGTGAAAATCATGAAAGGGCTGTTTTTTCCACATCACAAAGTGATGATTTAATAAATATTGTATGTGCACTAGGATCATATGCACTATGCATAATGCATGACATGGTATCAGTCTTGGATTGCATATCAATTGTCTTCCTAGGATATGACTTATACATGGAGTGGAAAGGAGCCTTTGCTGTAGGGCAGTTTTATGCTTTCCTTGGGACTGTTGGGTGAGGATCTATATATTCATGGATTGTAAAAAACAAGAAAAGAGTGGAGTTTGTGCATTATGTTTTATATGTTGGAGCGACGCATCTTGGGGCCAATCCCTAAGGTGCAGGAGAGTCCTAGTGGAGTTGCGGCAATCACTTGAGGGAAGCTTCATGATGTTTGTGTTATGAGGCACTATGCCTATATGTTATGGGATCTCCTTTTGAGGAGAAGGGAAGATAAACGTTGGACTACATATCAGCTACAAACTCATAATTTAGTCTATTTAGTGTACGTGAGTGTATTACAGATGCTCTTGGACCGCGAAGCCATGTGGTGGGGTTGTCTATTTTGTGCATGAGGCGGCCCATTTTAGGTTGTCTGTTTTGTGCATGAGGTTGGCTAGTGATGGTCCAATTTAGGTCCCATTAGTGGTGCGTCTGTTTTGTGCATGAGGTCAGCCCATTTTAGGTCCCATTAGTGGTGCATCTTCTGGGAGACGCCAATAAGTGGTGGTTCCGTATCTAGGGTTTATTGGGACCAAATAGTTGGTTTATGTCCTCTGACAAGAACTGTCAAGCCGAGATACAAAAAACAGAACATGCAAAATAGGATTTTTGCATTATAAAAATATAGAAAATTATGATTCATGGTTGTGGCTGTATAACAAAGCTGAGGCATGAAATTTAGATTCATTTTGGCTTTTTTTATTGTAACAAGCGGGATACACACCGACTAGGGTTTAGACACCCCGCCACACTTATCGGGGTACTTAAGGTGTAAGAGCCCTAGAGTAGGGCAACCAGTTATTATCAAGATCACACTCCACCTTCATCTCCAGTTTCCATGGCTTCCTTCTCCCTTCTCTCCTCTTTTCTCTCTTTCTCTCTCCTTTTCTAGTCTTCTTCCTTGTTCTTCTTGTTCTCTTTCTCTCTCCTTAGCCTTGTTTCTCTCTCCTCTCAGCTTCTTTCATTACAAGTGGTATCAAAGCTTTAGGCTTTGGTCCTTTTCCTCTTTCCCCTTTCTCCCTTTTCAAATCCCAAAAACTCTAGTTACTCAGCTTACAGGTACATGTACAGCAAGAAGGAATGCAGTTAACTTCAGCTTTTTGGAGCAAGTAGGAGCTATGGCTGGAGACTTAGATATATCTGGAGGTAAAACGGTTAAAATAGTAGGTCATCACTTCTTTTCATGCAAATTTTAAGGGTTCCAGGCCAAGTTTAGAGTCCTAGGAGTTGGAAGAGGGCAAGTCACTTTTTGCCTTAGCCCTCTTTCTCTCTCTTCTCTTGCAAGCTGCCATGGCTGCCAGCCCAAAGAAACCCCAAGAAATCTGACCTAAGGGTGCTTCCCATCATCAACCATCCCCGGGACTTCTTCTTTGACCCCCCAAGCTCCTGATCAAGGGGTGGACTGGGGGGATTTGCTTCCCAGGAGGCCTACATGACAGCCTCAGAATTTTCGGCGCATTTTGGGCTGGCTGTCCTGCTCCTCCCCAGCCCTCCTGCCACTCCTCCTCTTGCTGCCCTCCCCTCCCTACCACTCCAAGGCACTGCTCCAGCACATTGGCCTTCCCCCCTTGGCACTTTTGCTCTCGGGAATCAACTCCCATGGTGGACAGCAGCAAGGACTGTTTGAAACAGTTTGGGGCAGCCATGGATTCTTCTAACTGAAGTTTCCTTTGACCCGGAGAGCTCAACCCCACAACCCCTTCAGCCCGTGAAGGATTTCTCTTGCCCCGATGAAGCCATTAAGCTCAGCATGCATGGGAGCTTTGCGGGCAGCCATAAAAGCTTCACTTGAAGCTTCCGATTCTTGAAGCTCAAGCTCGGAGATAAGCTTGGGAGCCTTCTTCATCAGCAAGAGCACTCAAATACTGAAGCACTCTTCCATGGACGCCCAACCAACAAATGGACTTGATCAATGGAGCAAGTGGCATCATGATGATTCGGGCTTCAACAGTCATCACACAAGCATTAAAGAGGTATGCCATTTTGATCTTAATCTCTCAACTTAGCCATTTTCTGAGCTTAATCCATTTTTGGAGAGATTAAAGATTGCATACAAGCATCATACCTCTTCCCGAATTTCATTGTAATGGCTGACATTAACCTCTACCTTGTCTTATGATCTTGGATGAATATTAGCCATTGTAAATTGGATAAGTAGCAGCCAGTGAGTCACTGGACTGCCAAGGTAACCCTTACCCCAACCTTCATCATTCCTTGCATCTCATGAAAAGGCCCAATTTTTTCTTTACAATGCATCTCATACTGATTGCTAATTAAAAATGTTTTCCATGTATACTCTGGCTGAGAAAAAAGGCCGATGCCAGGCGAGGTGGTAAGACAAAAGAGAGGTGACCCCCCTTACCACTTAAGACCTTGAAGGGTTGCACAACTCGGCTCGGGGGGAACTTTGCCCACCTCCCGGTGATCTGGAGCCCAATACTTGTTTGCAGGTGCAGGTACTTTCATAAGCCCCACTTCTCTACCCCAATGATCCCTCTTGGATACCCCGCAATGCTAATGGCACCCATGTATGCCACTTGAGGTACATGCAGTCAATGGAGATGTATGGCAGTGAATGTACTTATGCATGAATGGCAGAGTTGACATACAGGAGGAAATAACTGAAATGGACCCGTGTGCCCTTCTTAATCACACCCTCTGCCAACATGAGCTCCGTCATATGGAACGCCACAATGATATGGTCGCCAACCACCACCACATGATGTCCAAGTTTGATGAAGTGATTGAGCACATGGCTATCTCAAACTCAAAGACCCAATAGACCTTGGAACAGCTCACTGCTCTTATTGCTCAATTAGCTACCGCTTCATCCCAAGAGAAGACCAATGACTCTAGACATGAGTCTAGACGCCCTCCACATCAGAAACCGTTGCATGGCCATAGGGTATACTTGGTGCTAAGGGAAATTTCCCTTCTACTTATGAGATCGCGTAACATACACTCTTGACCAATGTAACCTCACTGTGACTACAACAATCAGCTCATGAACTTGACCATGTATGTGGAAAGCATTAGTGATGATGCTAAATTGCACAAGTACATCTATGGGTTGGAACCAAGTTTATCGGCTGATGTCATGGCCCAAAAACCCACCACACTATTTGATGCAATCAAACAGGCTGAGAGATATGCAAGAAAGTACCATAAAAATGAGCAATTTCAGCAAGATGTTGGACTTCCCTGCATCCCTTCACGATCAGCCCCATACGGAGGTGGTTTTCGAGGCTCTTCTATGCCTAATAACAGCCCCAAAGTACCCGCTTACCCCACCTTCCATGCTGAAAGAAAAATGGGCACTTTTGGGATAGCATCGGGCTCTATTGCTGAAAATAGGTATGCTGAAAATAAACAATCCACTGCATCACCTTCCCATGGATCCAGTAGTCAACGGTTCATCTCCCCAGATGTTGTGAAGGAACGGAAAGAAAAGGGCCTATGCTTTAAATGTGGAGATAAGTACACTGCTGATCATGCCTCCAAATGTCCGTACTACAAGACAGCTAAGGTCAAAGTTCATAGCATGTATGTCATGGAAGATTGGCACAATGAGGAGAGTGACTTGGCCATTGATCAGCAGACATAGCCCACGGATGATGTTGATCATGAGTAGTTCTATGACCTAGAGGATGGGTTTCCCTTTGAACCAGGCGATGCTCCCTCACAAATACTTGATTTAACATCCTACCCACCTCCCACTTCCCTTTGCTTGATCTCCTTGGATGCTTGGATGGGTTCCTGCAGCCCCAGTACCCTTTGTATTCAAGGCAGTATCAATGGGAAGCATGTTTTTATCCTTGTGGATAGTGGAAGCACTCATAGTTTTGTCAATAAATCATCCATTGATTGGTTGAAATGTACCCCTATGGCATTACACCACCCCTTGAAGGTCCAAGTAGCCCTGGGTATGGGCCCCATTGATCTTGACTTGGGCTGTGATTGGCTGAAATAATTGGGGAAAATTGCTATGGACTTCTCTTAGCTTTACATGGAGTTTATGATGCATGGACAGCCTATCCACCTAGAGGGAGTTCGAGATCATGTTGATTTTCAGCTCATTACAAAAAACAACTCAAACAGGAATTTAAGAAATGCTCACAAATCTTTGTTTTGCAATTAAAAAATGACATTTCTGATTAGCCCTCCGCAGTATCACATGACTCCTCCTTGCAGGCCTTACTTGAGGAATACAATGACTTATTTCAGATGCCTACATCCCTCCCTCCCAAGAGACAAGTGGACCACCCACTTGACCTAGAGACCCATTCCAAGCCAGTGAACAAACCCCCCTATAGACTCTCCAAGTGTGAGCATCAAGAGGTTGCAAAGCAAATCAAGGAGTCGTTGGAGATGGATTTCATTGAACCGAGTTCTTCCCCCTATGCATCCCCTGTCCTCTTAGTCAAAAAGAAAGATAGCTCCTTTCGTATGTGTATTGACTACAGAGATTTGAACAAAATTATAGTGAAGAACTGCTACCCCATCCCACGGATTGATGATTTGCTGGATGAGTTAAAAGGGGCATGCTTTTTCACTAAGATTGACTTGCTGCTCTGGCTACCATCAGATTTGTATGCGAGCAGGAGATGAGGTCAAAACGGCCTTCAAAACTGATCGTGGACTTTACCATTTTCTTGTGATGCCTTTTGGGTTGACTAATGCCCCTCCCACCTTTCAAAGTCTCATGAAAAAAGTCGTGCAGCCCCTTCTGTTCAAGTTTGTGCTTGTCTTCTTTGATGGCATCCTCATTTACAGCAAGTCATCTAGGGAGCACTTGACACACGTTCGGAGGGTGTTTGACATATTGAGAGAGCATCGACTCTTTGCTAAGGAGAGAAAATGTATATTCATGCAGACATCTGTGGAGTACTTGGGACACATTGTGAGCAAAAATGGTATACAGGTTGACCCCAAAAAGGTGCAATGTGTTAAGGATTGGCCCACTCCTTCCACCACTACTTCCTTGCATGGCTTCCTTAGTCTCTCTTCATTCTATAGACACTTCATTAAGCACTATGCCACCATTGCAGCACCCTTGACTGATCACTTGAAAAAAGAGTCATTCTTTTGGGATGCCACTGCAGATCATAGCTTCAAACAGTTAAAGGACGCACTTACTTCAGCCCCCATCCTTGTTTGCCCTGACTTCTCTAAGCTATTTACCATTCATTGTGATGCTAGTGGCCGGGATATTGGTGCAGTCTTGTTGCAAGAGCATGGTGTGATTGCATTTGAAAGCCGCAAGCTTGATGAGAAGGAGATGCAAATGAATGTATATGACCAAGAGATGTTGGCCATCCTCCATGCCATCAAGAAATGGCACCACTATTTGTATGGCATCCGCTTCCAAGTAAAAAGCGATCACTGAGTCCTCCAATACTTCTTGACCCAGTCTACTTTGAGTCCCAAGAAAAAGTGATGGGTGGCAACCTTACAGAACTATGACTTCGATATCTCACACACACGGGGCAAGGATAATATTGTGGCTGATTCTCTCTCTCGAATGTGGGCATGCAGAGTGTCATCTATCTTAGAATTGCACAGTGATTGGGTTGAAGAGCTCCAAGAGGCTTACTTGTTAGATGATCATTTCAGCCACATATTTCAGAAATTGCAGCATGGGGTTATGGTTGAAAACTCCCAATATCAGCTCAAGCATGGCCTTATTTGGTCCCATGGCAAGATTGTCATCCCACACACTTTCCACTTCACGCAAAAGATCATGGAAGAAATGCATTCTTTCCCCACTGCCGGTCACTTGGGTGTTTTTAAAACATATGAAGGATTGCCAAGAGCTTTCATTGGAAAGGCTTATGGAGGGATGTCAAGGACTTTGTGACCAAATGTGTTCCATGCCAACAGAACAAGGATAGTACACTCAGGCCTATTGGCCTCTTGCAGCCTCTCCCTATCCCTGAAAGGAAATGGACTCACATCACAATGGACTTTATCATTGGCCTTCCTGTGACTAAGAGAGGGCGGAACAGTATCTATGTGGTAGTTGATCGCCTCACCAAAGCTGCCCACTTTATCCCCACTAAGGTCCAATATACTGCCTCTCAAGTTGCCACTCAGTTTATGGAAAATGTCTTCAAGTTACATGGTACCACAAGTCATAGTACATGATCGGGATGTAAAGTTCAGAGAAACTTCTGGTAGATAGTTTTCACCTCCATGGGGACCAAGCTTGCTCCATCCACTGCATACCACCCTCAGACTGATGGCCAAACCAAGAGAGTGAACAAATGGCTTGAGACATATTTGAGGCACTTTTTCCATGATGTACAACACAGTTGGGATACGTGGCTTCACTTGGCTGAGTTTGCATATAATAACTCCACACACTCTAGCATTGGAGTTTTCCCTTTTGAGGCCTTATACGGGTATAAGGTTTCCCTTCCTATAGTCTTGTTTACTGATAAGATCAATCCTCAGAGTCAAGCTGAATTCGATCGTATGCAAGCTTTACTTCAGCAATGCAAAATGAATCTTCAAAAGGCCAAATAGACATGAAACTCTATGCTGATGAAAAACAAAGGCATTTGGAATTCCAAGAGGGGGAATCGGTCCTTTTGAAAGTGCCTAAGTCCCGCTACTCCACTCTCAAAGAAGGTAGCAGTAACAAGCTAGCCCATTGCTTCTAAGGCCCATACCGAATCCTAAAGAGAGTTGGCGACTTGGCCTACCGCTTAGAACTCCCCCTACTACCAAAATACACAATGTGTTTCATGTCAGTCAACTGAAACCCTTTGTAGGCTCCTCAGTGGACTATGTGGAAGAACTTCCCCCCATAGATGAAGAGGGCATCACTCAATATGTTCCTGAAGCAATCATTGGGCAGTGAGATAAGCACTTAAGATCCCGATCCATCAAAGAATACCTCATCAAATGCAAGGCCTACCCTTGGAAGAAGCCTCTTAGAGCCCAGCAACCATCCTCAATGAATTTCCCTACCTCTGTGAGCCCCAATAGCTGGAAGACTAGCTGGTTATGCCCCAAACTGCCCACTTCCCACCCGCAGACTACACACTATTTTAGAACAGTTTTGTACTTACTCAAATCGCATGCATGTGCATTCTACATAGGCTGAAATTACTCGTCACAACCTCCGTTTCGACATATGGTACGCCCTATTTGGAGCAGCCTATCAAAATTTATGACCAGTTTACTTCAGTAGACTGGTTTAGGACTGCATGCTATCCCTAGTCTCTCCACACCTATTCTTCATTGTCAAAGGGCTTTGAGTAGTACTCTGCAACCCTCCCTTAGCCCACCCATCACCCCCCTCTATTTCTCCTTGTTTTTGAGGGCAAAAAACTTTCGAATGGGGATGGATTGTAACAGCGGGATACACACCGACTAGGGTTTGGACACCCCGTCACACTGATCGAGGTATTTAAGGTGTAAAAGCCCCAGATTAGGGCAACCAGTTATTATCAAGATCACACTCTTCACCTTCATCTCCAGCTTCCATGGCTTCCTTCTCCCTTCTCTCCTCTTTTCTCTCTTTCTCTCTTTCTCTCTCCTCTTCTAGTCTTCTTCCTTCTTCTTCTTGTTCTCTTTCTCTCTCATCAACCCTCTTTCTCTCTCCTCTCAGGTTCTTTCATTACATTTATGTGTTAGAGTTCATGGTTTTTTCCATTTTATGCTAAAAATACATACAAAAATAATACCCTACACCTATACAACGCATCACAACCTAAACGTTAGAGGGAAAGGGTGAGGTTAAGAGATTAAGAGGGCTGAAAGGGTGTGAATCTTTGAAATATTGATTGTGCATTTCAATTAGAATTGCAATAATTCAGTTTAAGGGGCTAGTAGCACGAAGAATGGGTGCTAGTCTCCATACGTCGAAGCATATATTTAGTGAAAATCATGAAAGGACTGTTTTTTCCAGAGCACAAAGTGCTGATTTGATAAATATTGTTTGTGTACTAGGATCATATGCGCTATGCATAACGCATGACATGGTATCAGTCCTGAATTGCATAGCAATTGTCTTCCTAGGATATGACTTATATGTGGAGTGGAAAGAGTCCTTTGTTGTAGGGAAGTTTTACGCTTTTTTTGGGATTGTTGGGTGAGGATCTATATATTCATGGATCGTACAAAACAAGAAAAGAGTAGAGTTTTTGCATTATGTTTTATATGTTGGAGCGATGCATCCTGGGGCCAATCCCTGAGGTGTAAGAGAGTCCCAGGGGAGCCATGATAATTAGCCGAGGGGATCTTCCTGATGTTTGTGTTACAAGGCACTATGCCTATATGTTATGGGATCTCCCTTTGAGGAGAAGGGAATGTAAATGTTGGACTACATATCAGCTACAAGTTCATAATTAAGTCTATTTAGTATACATCAGTGTATTACTAGCAAGACAGCCAAAGATTTTCATGTGACTTACATTCGGCTTATAGCCATACAGCTTCTCAAATGGTGTCATCTCATGAATACCTGCAGTGGGAGTCCTATTCAGAATGTATACGACTGTTATAGCAGCCTCTACCCAATAGTAAAGCGGCATATGCTTTTCATTCATTATGGCCCTAGCAGCTTCCATCAGAACCCTGTTCTTTCTTTCAGCTACTCCATTCTGCTGCGGAGTGTAGCTGCAGGTTAGCTACCTACGAATGTCATTTTCAGCCAGGAAATCATCAAATTCATTTGATACATACTCCCCACCACTGTCAGATCTCTCATAGGCGCATACAAAATAATAATAAATAATCGATGCCTCAATAGACATGACAAAATATAGGCGTTGTGCCTATCAAAATATAATCCATAGGTCGAATACTCGCTAGACTCCAATGCTTTCCTCTGCCACTGCTGCTATCTCTACACATCAACTGAAGCATTCACAATCGTTAGTAAAAAAATACAATTAAACAGGCAAAAGTGAATACCTAGCAGTCTTCAGCTACATAAATAAATCAACTGGTTAGAAATAAATCCTAACCTTAATTTATTACGAGTGCGCACTCTAAACTCATAAACGTTTATTAATTTAATATGCATTTTGCGGAATCACCCGCTATGGAATCACCCATGTACACACTAAATTAATGAAACGCCCGAAAAGGACAGGCATCCCCATCAACTTCTCGCACAAAGAATCCACTTTGTGTATGAGCCCCGGTCATAAAAGTTTACGGAATCCACCGTAAAACCTGACGGAATCCACTGTGGCACGGAATCCACCGTGAAATATGCCTCCTGGCATCAATAACTGAGCTTGGCCAACTAACTTAAGTTTGGCTATCATTTCTTGATTGGTAGAAGCATTTTCAGAAGCAAAGAAATAAATGCATGTTGACTCAATCCATATCTCCGCCTTTGCTACCATGTCTATCTCTTCTCCATCAAACTGGGGTGCCTTAATTTACTTGAGAAGGAATTTATTCTCTTGCATGTCAGCATTCATGGGTACAAAAGGTACATGACAATCAAGCCATATCGCTTAGGTTACTCTGTTTAGAATATGTCTACGAGCCATACATTAATCAATCATGTAGCATTACAAAGTTTTGCTCTGATACCAATTGTAAGGTGCGTTATCCAAGCACGTTTTAGTGGTCCCCATCAAGAAACAAATCCAAGCGTCACTGCCCAATACTCCCATGAAATATTATGAGGTTTGTTGCTTAGGGTTGCGCTGTCAAGAATCGCGTGATAGGGGACTTTGCTTGAGCAGTTGCACCCAACACACACTGTACATGCAAGAGGAAGCTCACTCAAGAACACAAGAAGAGAGACGGAGGCCAAAACGTTTTCTTGTTGACTTTTTTTCTTCTTCTTCCACACACTATATAATGTACAGAAAGTATAGATAATATACAACATAAAGGAAAGTGGCCTTCTAAGTCAAACAATGCATAATCGACTACACTAATCGACTGGCACTATATCTTTGCCAGCTGTAGGTAGGTGTACCAAACTAAATATAATAAGTGATGAGTCAGTGGCCATGTGAGTATCATAATGACCACCAACGTGCTAAGTGTAGACGTGTGGACTCATCTAGCTAGGCAGTCCATCATCAATGTCCGCACGTGTTGAGCTTGCCATCTCAACATTCCTAAGTCCTTCTCGCAATAAAATGTTCGGGGTTGCGAATCCACTAGGATCGACTTGAAATCTAGGTTCATGGTGGTTAAGGTCTCCTAACAGCATTGTAGCATTGGGACACAAACATTCTACTTTGCGTAGAGATGCCCAAGCCAAAGCAAATCCATGCCACACTTGGTTCAAAGAGAATGGGAAACAATAGGGATGCGCTGCTCAACCTCTTTGCCCGTAGGGCATAGTCCCATTCCAGTCCCCTAAAATGACATGAATGGGGTTCTAACCTAACCATACCTAAAGGTCAAATGACGGTAAAACCTTGTGAGAAGCCTCCCAGTTCTTTGGGATCACCCTGCGGTAGGATAGACTCATCGGGGTCCTACCGGGGTTCTGCCCCACCCACTTCCCTTGATAGCTTTAGTTTACTAATTAGGTCCTATCACATTTATGGTGACATTAAAAATAATATTCCTTAATTGAGCCTTTTAGGAAACAAGGTTTGTTCGCATATTTATAGCACCGACATGCAAGCAAAAGAAGCAATCCTTTTGACAAACAAGTTCCTTAACTTATTTTCTAGTTAATCTTTGTCTCTTGCCCATACAGGATAAATTATGTATCCCTTTTGTCCAACACAAGTACCCGGTCCAAATCACATGGCACCATAATTTCCATCCAATATCTAGAATAGGATCTTCCAATGCCCTAGACGTTGGGCTTATGGCAATCTACGTTGCAGACTCTGCAAGGGGTGTCTAGAGCTCCATTGACCCCAAGGGACCTATATGTGAGACACACTTTTTGTGGTTGTCCTTTTCACCACTCGACTTTTGACCCATGAATCGAGCAGTGCCCTCTTGGGGTGAAACGTAGCATGACCTTGGAGATTATCCACCCACATAAAATATCCTTCCTTAATTAATCCCATTAAGAATCAAGAACATTCAAGGTAATCAATCCTATTATCATCTTCCAGGAAAACATTCCTTTACTCCTCATGGCAATTTGTCATCACAAACCCCGCCATGCATTTACCATCAAACACAAGCACTTGGAGTAATCATCCAATCACATCCCAATAGTCAATTTAATGCAAGAGCATTTAGGACATTATTTGATCAACCAACAACAATGGTACCCCTTTCCAAACATTGTAAGAATAGTCATGATAACCCTTCCCTTGCATACTCGCTCTCCCCCTTGGGATCTAAGAGGTTCCATGAAAAATTTACTTAACACATTGCCTAAGACACATGCCAAGGTCTCATACAACAATGCAAGAATGCAAGTTCTATTGATCACTTACTTTGCTCCACAACCTGACCTTTTTCCCAATGAGTACAAAAGCATCGGTCTTTCCTTTGACTTAAGGTTTCCTAGTCCTTGAGCTTTCCGCTTGCCCTAAGGTTGTTGTTGCATCTAGCCTAACTCCGAATAGGATTGATAAACATATTCACTATTGGATGGATCTCAAGGCATCATAGTTATAATTCTAATGATTGTTGTTTGCACTAGCTACGCATGACTTCAAGAACCCAATGAACTAGTAGCTCCTAATAATAGCAAGACTTTAATGCAAGGTCAATTTGTGTGCCATCGATGTATGTGTCATATAATCTTTTCCATGCATGCACCATCCATGTGCATAACCCTTGAGTAACCTTTATGTTCTTTATGTCACGTATGACTTCGTTGTGTAGCACTGGGATGCAAAGTATTTGAGTACATGGATTTGTGCGAACCTCAATACACCATATGCATAAATCTATGCGAGGCCATCTATGGTTGCGTAAATAATTAACCTATGATCCCCTATGAGTTTGTTAATTGTCGAAAAAGATAAATTCAAGCTACTTGTTGAATTGAATTTATGTGTATACCTATGCCTCAATGACTAGCAGAGATGGAAATTTGTACCTGGATGTTTGGATATGAATTATCCATGCCCAACACGGTATTCATATTCGTAGAAATGCCTTGGTCGGTAGCTCAATTGTTGGATATAGGATTTTTGTTGATGCATGTTTCGCTTCGTTTTGGGGCCATGCTTCCGGCCTATAAATCACTCTTTTCTCTCGTCGGAGAGATGGTGTGCCAGGGTGATTCTTGTTGAAAGGATTAGATACGTGGGAAGACGAGGAGAAGAGCAACGTGTGTGGTCACCCTCTAAGGAGGGGAAGAGGAACGGGTTCCTTCAGAGAGTCTCTCTCTCTCTCTCTCACACACACACACACACACACACACTCCCTCTCTCTACCTCTTCATCTTTTTCATCGTCTCCTCTTCTTCTTCTCTCTCTCTCTCCCTCTTCTTCTTCTTCTTCTTCTCTTCTTCTCTTCTTCTTCTTCTTCTTCTTCTTCTTCTTCTTCTCCTCTTCTTCTTCTCTCTCTCTTTCCCTCTTCTTCTTCTTCTTCTTCTTCTTCTCCTCTTCTTCTTCTTCTTCTTCTCTCTCTCTCTCTCTCTCTCCCTCTTCTTCTTCTTCCTCTTCTCTTATTCTTCTCTTATTCTTCCCTTCTTCTTCTCCCCTGCTCGAGGTTGTCGGAATTGCCACTACCAATAGAACATTGGGTGTGGAGAATGCAAGCGCAAGTGCAAGCAAAGACTAAATTCCCAATGACGTCATGCCAAACTAGGTTAGAAAACATCCATATAAAAATTAAGAACATAAAATATTAGCTTCCATATTTACACTTACATGAGATGTCCGTTTTATCTAGAGAGCATATTAATACACACACAAATGGTTAAGTGCTACCTATGATTTGTAGATAGATGAGTCAAGATTATAATTCATAGAATCATGATGGAAATAGTTGGAGGAGATTATTGCACGAAATGAGTAAAGGACATTATGCACACTCGAGATTAGTAAAAACAACTTGATATATTTATTGCCAAATGCGACGATGGATAGGAGTTGATTAATGCTTAAAAAGTGAAAGTCTATTTAAAGAATCTTGTAAATCATCTTATTAAATTATTATCGTAATATTTTTCTAAGTACCAAAACTAAAGGAAATTCACTTATGTTGGGTAAGTTAGCCCTAAACGAAAAATTCATGTCTTGCTTAACAACATTGAAAGATTTGTACTCAACACTTCTTTATGGGAAGAAGAATCCTTGTTAGAATGTAAGGTTACCTTGGGTTAAGGATCTACCTTGTTTATGTGAAGTTGTGAACTGCACGATGGTGCGATTATCATTGTTTAAAAGGATTGTTTGTGTTTGCTAGAATCTAGATCTCTAATTAAAAACATTGACAAACAGGATAAAAGGAAATATCATGCTAGGCTACCCTCAAGCTAGTTGCAAGACCCTACTCCAAGGGGGTCATGATTATCACTTTGAGAGGCTTGGACCTAGCTCTATAGCGAAAAGGTTTGTCCATAGGGATAGTCTCAAGCAGTAGGAAATGTGTATGCCAAGGGGGGCTCTGGCCATAAATTCCGCATTACTCCTAGAATCTGACAAGCCTCTTTGCAACCCAGGATGGGATCTTGGAACCCTAATACTAGTTACAAGGGAGAAATCTTCGTGGACAGAATGCCCTCATGGAATTCTGTATATCTTCCATAGGATCGGAAATGAAAATTGTAATAAAATTTCAATATAATGAAGGAATTTACTTTTTATTCAAGGGTTGTTTGAATTGTATGCACATTCGTGAAATAAATTACATGAAGGAACTTATGATTTAACAGACTAATTAAGGAAGCTGGTTGTATTTGTTTCAATATGATATTGTCATCAAAGGAAACACGGATGGGTGTGACCCCTAAGAGTCCATCTAATGGTAGGGTGGTCCCCGCTATAGCTGGGAGCTTTTCTAAATCGACGATGGAAATAGAAATACGATAAATTGACCAATTAATCGTTAGGTGGAACTGGCTTGCATTGTTTTAAGGGGCAAGAATGGAATTTTGCCTTATGGGCATGAGGGTTGACTAAACTCCCTAAAAAAGATATATTCCTAGATATCTACTCTCAAAATCTAAGTTACTTCATAAAGGATGTATCAGAGTGTCATGCTTAGATTGTAGTAGGGAATCCTTTTCTATAAAAAAAAAGATGAACTTGTGAGATATCTGAATAATGTATTTCTTTCCAATTGATTACCTTGTACATCCATTGTAATAAAGATTGATTGATACTTTATCAATTAGAGAAATAATTGAACCTTATTTTTCCTTGGAACCTCTGAAATTGCCATTTAACTTTAGCAATGGAAAAATATTTTTGTTTAAAATTGTTTCAATAAATTAAGCGAGAAGTAATTTGAGTATCAAACACTAATATTAATGATATATAATTTTTTTAAAGTTTAACTTGGGAATTGTTGAAAATTTCTCAAAATTTTGCACCCACAATAATTCTATGATATCTTGACTTTGATTTAAAAACTTCCAGACTTCTCGCAAAATGGACATGAAGAACCCTAAAAGCATTAAATAGAGAAGATCTTGAGAAAAAAAAATCAAAGGATCGTAACTTGATATTTTTTCGGGATTAAAAAGAACTGTAGCAATCCGTCACGGAAGTTACCATGTGAGAAAATTATGAGCCATATTAATCATTAGTGTTAGTGTTTATAGTATGGATTGTCCAAAAATATTAGATTTTTGGATAAAACTAGCATTTTTTTGATATGTTGGATATTATTTATTTTAAATATCCCAAAAAGCTATGAAAATTTCTAGAACAAGATATCATGTGAAAAAAAAGTGGGGTTTTTGGCTAGTTTTGGAGATCTAATGCAAAAAGAAAGATTGGTGAAATCTCGCATGTCGCGATCCTAGTTTGTAGGCAACAAACAACACTTCAAACAAGGGGAGAAGAAGAAGGAGTGATCTAGAATATTTTGAGTAGGTGTCTTAGAGTTTTACCTCCCTTTCGAAGCAAATAGAACCATCCAATTTGCGAATTGAGCATTAGATTGCATCTTGGAAGCTTCAGATTGCTGATTTTGCCAAGATCCCCTCCATAAAGACCTCTTCTTCTTAGCAACAACCCATCTTCTCTAATTTAGCTATAAATAAGAGGCACGGGGAGTAGTTTTGAGAGAGGTTCGAGCAAGAGGGGAAAGGTCCTTCTCAGGAGTATATATCAAGAGGGAGGAAAAGAGAGGAAGGTAGAAGGATATGCCCCCTCCCCCCAAGAATATGACATAAGCTTAAGAAAACTTTTTCTTGGATGGTAAATATAGCCTAGGACATGTTTTCTTCTCTTTGTTAATGTATGTTTTTTGAATTATGGTAGAATAGCAAATCTTGGAAAAGATTTTTGATCTTCCGAGTAATGTTTATCTCAGCTATGCATTCATCCAGTCTTCCTGGAGGAATCAGATGATGTGGATACTAGATCAATTGTACAACCCCTCGCCACAATATCGTGAAAGATGGTGGATGATTGGTGGATGATACTGCTCTATCGATGCAAGCTATCTAGCTGATCTTTAGAATAATCTAAAAAGGGTAAAATGGATGGAAGATCTTAAAGTTATCAAGATCTATCTATTTTGTGAAGCTAGTGTAAACTCAACCTTGTATACTAGGGGCAAGAAGATCAAACTAAACTCGTGTACCTATGAGGAAGTTACAAAGATCCTTCCAACCCAACATAATAAAAGTGGTAGGTTGCTCTAGTTGCTACAACTACAAAAGTGACAGATTTCCTAAACTCCCTCAAAAAGATAGATTCCTAGATATCTACTCTCAGAATCTAAGCTACTTCATAAATGATGTATCAAAGTGTCATGCTTAGATTGTAGCAGGGAATCCTTTTTTGAAAAAAATAAGATGAACTTGTGAGCTATAAGAATAATGTATTTCTTCCCAATTGATTACCTTGTACATCCGTTGTAATAAAGATTGATTGATACTTTATCAATCAGATAATAATTGAACCTTATTTTCCATTGGAACCTCTGAAATCGCCATTTAACTTTAGCAATGGAAAAAGAGTTTTGTTTGAAATTATTTCAATAAATTAAGTGAGAAATAATTTGAGTATCAAACTCTAATAATAATGCTATATAAATTTCGTAAAGTTTAACTTGAGAATTATTGAAAATTTTCCAGAATTTTGCACCCACAATAATTCCCAATGAAGCCTAAGAGAAAAGGAATCTTTTGAGGCAGGTCAAACCTCCAGAATTTGATGGGAAAGGTGAGAATGTGGAAGCTGATGTAGAGATTTGGATTGAATCCATGGAAGATTATGTTACTGCTGCTGGAACTATCCTGTCCAACCAAGCCATGATAGCGAAGCTAAAATTAATTGGCGAAGATCGACTATGGTGGAAGCAGTGGTTCCAAGATCAAGGCGTCTTTGAAAATACCATTACTTGGGATTTTCTGAAAGAAGTTGTAAGAGGAAGATATTTATCTCCAGCTTATTGCACCCAAAAGATGAATGAGTTCTTTAATTTGAAGTAAATGGGATTGACCCTGGAGGCATATTATTCCAAGTTTGTTTCACTTCTTAAATATGCACCCTCCATGGATACTATTCAATAAGTGTCCAAGTTGTGCAATGGGCTAAATTCTCCTCTGAACACTCGTTTGGAATCAATGATCCCAATAGACCTCCAAAATGCTTTGATTCAAGCTGCTCCTATTATGCAAGAAGTACAATCAAAGCCTAAAAATAATAAATTCTGAAGCTACAATAACTAGAAAAAAGGAGGATTCAAAGATCAAGCAAAAAGAATCCAGGGCCAATTTCACCAAGGACAGAAGAAAAAGGAAAAATCCAATGCAGTTGGAAATTTTGTTCCTACCTAGGGAAACAAGGATGGTCTTAGGTGCTTTCACTCTAATGAGCTAGGACATTTCAGGAGAGATTGTCCCAAGCTTGGTGGAAACCATCGCCAATGCCAATATCAAGGTCAAGGCAGCACTGTCCAAGGCTATGGTCAAGTAGCTATGGCAAGAGGAAAAACACCAAATATTACCCTTAAAGAGATTAATAAGGAGGAAGACCCTACTATGGAAGAAGATATTGAAAAAGAAACTGTTCATGCTGCATTCCACAAGAAGGGTCCAAATCGTCAATATTTGATAATACAGACACCAGCTAGTCACGCAGGTAAATCATTTAAAGTTTTGATTGACTGTGAAAGTATACACTCATTTATTTTTCCCAAGTGTGCTAATATGTTAGGAATAGATAAAGTAAATGCATCAAAATTTCTTGTGGAATTAGCAAATGGAAAGGAAGTACTTTCTACATAGCAAACTATCAGGGTAGAGTTTAACCTAGGAGGAAACCTTTCAAGTATGAGATTCAAAGTAATGAACTTAGGAGCTTATAAATGTTTACTAGGAATGGATTGGCTGATTCCCAATGATGCTCATATCCATTGTGGAAAAGGTCAAGTCACATTTCAAGATTTGAATGGTGAAATAGCAACTACACAAGGTGAAATAGGGAAACCTAAAGTTCAATTAGCAAAACATTCTTGAATTGTGAAAGGCATGAAGAAAGGATTACCAATTTACTTGATCAAGCTTAACAAGGTAGATCAAGATGGTTAGACCGAAGAAGAACCATCTTGGTTAAAAGAATACACCAACATATTTCTTGAAGACCTAACTGAGTTACCTCCAGAAAGAGAAGTCGATCTCATGAGATCAAACTTGTTCCAAGAGCCGCTCCAGTGGCAAAAAGACCTTACAAAATGTCTATTCCTAAAGCCATTGAACTAAAAGTGCAACTCAAACAACTACTAGAACAAGGGTATATTTGTCCAAGTAGTTCACCATGGGGAGCCCCAATATTATTCCAAAAGAAGCAAGATGGAACTCTCCATTGACTACCGAGGGCTGAACTAGGTAATAGCGAAGAATAAATACTCAATCTGGAGGATAGATGAGCTTCTTGATCGTCTACAAGGAGCAAGGATCTTTTCTAAGATCTATCTTCGGTCATGATATTATCAAATCAGAATCAAGGATGAAGATATTCCTAAAACTGCATTCAACATAAGATACAGACATTTCGAATTCATCGTGATGTCATTTGGGTTGACAAATACCCCAACTACCTTCAATAGGCTAATGCAGAATTTTTTTAGATCTCATCTCGATGATTTTGTTTTTGTATTCTTTGATGAAATCCTAACTTATTCTAAGGAGGAAGAAGAACGTGAACCACATCTTTGCATTGTCTTGGAGACGATGAGAACACAAAAATTGTATGCCAAGAAGAAGAAGTGTGTCTTCTTCAAAAGGAAGATTGAGTACTTGGGATTCATTGTGTCTGGTGAAGGTATATTAGTACATCCTGCGAAGGTCAAAGATGTTCAAGATTGGCCACCCCCAACCACTATCAAGGAAGCGAGACGTTTTCTAGATCTAACATGATGGTATAGGATATTCATAAGAAACTATGCCCAAATTGCAGCACCTCTTACAGACCTACTCAAAAAGCAAGTTGCCATTATCTAGATGCCAATTGAACAACATAGCTTTGAACAACTAAAGAATAGTTTGATAACTGCTCCTATCTTAAGGCTACTTGACTTAAGTAAGGAATTTACAGTTGTCACATATGCCAACTCTCTCAAGAGAAGGATACTTTGGGAAGCACATGACTCTTCTTTTTCAGGATACCCTGGGTATGCAAAAATTCTTAATGCTATCAAGAAAATCTATTACTAGTAAAGACTCAAGGGTGATGTACTTAAGTATGTCACTGAATGTCTAAGTTGCCAAAGCATAAATTTGAACGTGTCAAGTTACCAAGAAAAATCTAGCCATTTGACATTCTCCATATGAAATAGGAGTTTATTAGCATGGACTTTGTAGTTGGGTTACCTTTCGTCCAAGAGGATATAACTCAATAATGGTAATAGTAGACATGTTAACAAAGGTCTCTCATCTTATTCCAACAAAAATCAATCACAAAGCTTCAGATATTGCAATAATTTTTGTAAAAGAGATTTTGAGGTTACATGGGTTACCTAAAAGGATAATCAGTGATCGTGATTCTCTTCTCACATCACATTTCTAGAGGTTTATTTGAAGCCATTGGAACCCAACTTTCTTTCAGTACTGCTTATCATATCTACAAATTGACGGGTAGACAGAATGAGTTAATCAAGTGATTGATGATATTTTGCATGCATATTGTAGCAAGGAACCTAAAAGGTAGATTCAGTATCTACCCTTAGTGGAATTTGCTTATAATGCCTCTTATCATCAAAGTATTTAGATGACTCCAATTCAGGCACTATATGGTTAAGATTGTTATATGCCACTTAATTTTTTTGATCCTACTCTAAGTGTAGAAGCTTCGAGAAAAATGTTAGAAGGATGATCAAATCAAGATTATCGGACAAGATATTTAAGATGCCAAGGACCGACAAAAGGCGTATGCTAATTTGAAAAGGCAAGAACAAATCTTCAAAGAAGGAGACATGGTCTTCATCCATGTCCATCCAAAGAAAAGTTCTTTGTCTTTAGGAGAATTTAAGAAGCTAAGTCTAAGATATTGTGGATCCTATAAGGTTCTCAAGTGCTTAGGACCAAGAGCTTACAAGATACAACTCCCTGAGAATATACAAATCCACAATGTATTTCATGTTAGCTTATTGAAAGTATATGCAGCTAACCCTAACCATATCCTTGATGATCAACAAGTTGTAATACCTAACCAATGAGTCCTTGAGCTACAACCTGACACAATAACTGATGTAAGGGAGAGAAAATTGAGTAGAATCCTTAGAGAATATCTTGTCCAGTGGAAAGACTACCCTGAAGAGGATGCCACCACTTGGATTGACCATGAGTCACAATTTAACCAATATTCCCACTTTCATTCGAGATGAGAACATCTTGATTCCTCTAAGGGGGAGAGGATGTGATATCCAGACTTTGATTTAAAATATTCTCGACTTCTTGCAAAATGGACTTGAAGAACTCTAAAATCATTAAATAGAGAAGATCTCGAGCAAAAAGAAAAACCCCATGATCATAACTCAATATTTTTTTTGGATTGACAAGGATTGTAGCCACCTGATTGAAGTTACCATGTGAATAAGAGTTATGAGCCATATTAGTCATTAGTGACATTGTCTATAGTAAGGATGGTCCAAAAATACTAGATTTTTGGACAAAACTAGCATATTTTTGATATTATTTATTGTAAATATCCCAAAAAGCTATGGAAACTTCTAGAACAGGGTGTCATGCAAAAAAGGAAAGTGGTTTTTAAAGCCAATTTTGGAGATTTAATGCAAAAATGAAGGATTGGAAAAATCACGCACATCGTGATCTTAGTTTACAAGGAACAAACAACACTCCGAATGGGGAGAAGGAGTGATCTTGACAATTTCTGATTAGCTGTCCAGTAACCTGCGATTTTACCCCCCTTTTGGGGTCAATGGAACCATCAAATTTGCAACTTGAGCATCATATTGCATCTTGGAATCTTCAGATTAATGATTTTGCCAAGATCCCCTCCATAAAGAGCTCTTCTTCTCAGGCACAATCCTTCTTCTCTAATTTAGCTATAAATAAGAGCCATGGGGAGCAGTGGAGAGAGGTATGAGCAAGAGGGGAGAGTCCCTTCTCAAGAGTATAGAGCAAGAGGGAGGAAAAGAGAGGGAGGTAGAAGGATACCCCCACCTTCTCTCAGAAATAGGATATTATTTTCATATCGTCACATAAAATAATAAGATTACATGGACATCATCCATATAAAAATTAAGTACATCAAATATTAGCTTCTATATTTACACTTATACAAGAAGTCAGTTTCATCTAAAGAGCATATTAATACACACACAAATGGTTAACTGCTACATATGATTTGTAGATAAATTAATCGAGATTATAATTCATAGAATCATGATGGAAATAGCAGGAGGTTATTGCAAGAAATGAGTAAAGGACATTATGCATACTCATGATTAGTAAAATAATTTGATATATTTATTGCCAAATGCGACAATGGTTAGGAGTTGATAAACACTTAAAAAAGTGAAAGTCTATTTAAAGAATATTGTAAATCATATTTTTAAATTATTGTTGTAATATTTTTTCAAGTACCAAATAAAGAAAATTAACTTATGTTGGGTAAGTTAGCCCTAAACGAGAAATTCATGTTTTACTTAACAACATTGAAAGATTTGTACTCAACACTTCTTTATGGGCAGAAGAATCGTTGTTAGAATGTAAGGTTATCTTGGGTTAAGGATCTACCTTGGCTATGTGAAGCTATGAACTACATGATGGTATGCTTGTTATTGTTTAAAAGTATTGTTTGTGTTTGTAGAATCTAGATCTTTGATTAAAAAGATTGAAAAATAGGATAAAAGGAAAGATTGCACTAGGCTACCCCCAAGCTAGCTGCAAGACCCTAATCCAAGGGGGTCAAGTTTATCGCTTTGAGGGGCTTAGATTGGCTTCTTAATGAAAAGATATGTTTATAGGGATAGTCTCGAGTAGTAGGAAATGTGGATGCTAGGGGGGGCTCTAGCCATAAGTTCCACATTACTCCTAGAATTTGAGGAGCCCCTTCGTGACCCATGATGAGATCCATGGAACCCTAATACTAGTTACAAGGGAGAAATCTTGGTGGACAGAATACCCTCATGGAATTCTGTATATCTTTCAGAGGATTGAAAAGCTCTAAATTGTAATAAACTTCCAATATAATGAAGGAATTTGCTTTTTATTCAAGGGTTGTTTGAATTGTATGCATGTCCGTGAAATAAATTACATGAAGAAACCTGTGATTTAATGGACTAATTAAGGAAATTGATTGTATATGTTTCAATAAATGTGCTATAGGTAATTAAAAAACTAAAGATGATACCATCATCAAAGGAAAGCAGGTGGGTGTGATGCGCAATGTGTCCATCCAATGGTAGGGTGGTCCCAGTTAGATGGGAGCTTTTCTAAATGAGTGATAGAAATAGGAAGACGATAAATTGACCAACTAGTCGTTAGGTAGAACCAACTTACATTGTTTTAGGGGGTTGGAATCGGATTTTGTCTTATGGGTAGGAGGGTTGTACCACACTCCCCTCCATCTCCCATTCTCTTTGAACCAAGTGCAATGGCAAGTCTGCTTCAGTTCGAGTAATCATGTAAGAAGTGGGAACTCAAAATTACTAACGTTAGTTGGCTATTAGGAGACCCATTTGATTTTAGGAACTCAAAAATTTAGGTCGATCCTAGTGGGTTTGATCAGAACTCTTCCGTTGCGATGTAGACTTAGTAGGGCCTAAGTGACTAATGGAATACTAAAAGGTACGCCTTGGATTGAGACTCTGGTAAACACCTCACACTTGCAGGATTTTGAAGATGTCTTACAATCAATTTTGTGGCTTTGATGACATAGATGAGGAGCTTTCTCAGCACTTCTTTGAACAATGGTGAGATTATCGTGTAGATCATGAAGAACAGAGGTCATCTAGCTCATTTGTTTGTGAATTCTCTCTTCCCCACTCTCTCCATGTCTCATAGAAGGCCCCGTTCTATTGGCCTTCATATGCCATTCATGGCACCCTCTACATAGGTGCCCGTACTCCCTTCTTTACCCAGGAAGGACCACTTGATGGTTCAAAATACTTACTTTGATTGTGTAAGGTGGAGTGTATCCTTGATACCTTTGAACTTTGGGAGCTTGTTCCCCATCCTATTCCTTGTCCCATGGAGGATCCCACCATTGGATCATCAATGGACCATGTGGCCTTATGGGATTGGCTCAACTTTAGAGCCCGATCTTTCCTCTATATAAGAGCTTATAGGACTCTGTCCTAGTGCATGTACGTAGGTTGCAAAAAGTAATAGAAGTGTAGAAAAATCTTGCTTCTTTGTACCATTAGAAGTTATTTTCCCATTGGATTACTCTCGATAAGAAATTATGAATACTCTCTATTGATGATTCTACTTCCATGAAGGCTTATATTAATAACTTAGAGGATATAAGGGATAATCTTGTGTCCCTTGGCAAGATGATCTCTTTAGAGGATATTTCTATGATTCTTTTGACTCAGCTACCATCTCCCTACTTTGATGTCCTCTACAACAGCCTTCTTACATTGAAGATCCATGAGAAGCTTCTATGGGAGGAGCTTGCCATGCTTGTTTTAGAGCATGACAAGCGTGCCAAAGAGGTTGCTAGTGGATCCATCTCCACCAATAGTTTTGTTGCAACTCAGGAGGGGAAAGAAGAAGAAAGGGATATCAAAGGCTAAAAGATAGGATGGTTAATCTCTAACTCCAATTCGGAGAAGCCTACATGCCCATATTGTGGCAAGGGGACACATCTAGAGGAGAAATGTTGGAAGAAGTACCCTCCCTTGTCATCTCTTGTCTGTGAGCCTCATTTTGAGTTAGACAAGGAATTTAGGAGCTTTTACTCGCTTATCACTTGTATTGAAGGAGGAGGTAGCTCATTCTGGAGCACTCAATTTATTTCCTTTCCATGCATTTTCTCCTCTAGTCAGGATTTTGTGTGCATTTTCGGGATAGTTACTACTTTCCACAATCTACCTACACCTACTGGACAGTGTCATTGTCATTTGGGATTTTTTTAGGGCCACCCCTATTTTTTTGGCATTTTATTTGTCATTGATTAGCATTCATTGTTGTAAACTAGTGTTTATGGCCTCACGTGATGATGTAGATCATCCATATTTGGGCATTTTTGGCTATACATAGCATGTCCCTCTCATCATTCATTAATCTTCCTCCTTCCTTGGTAGGTGCACACTCCCAATTCATCATCTTCCTTTGTCTTCGACGCTACCATTATCATTAGCCTAATCTAGTGCCCTCAAGTGATCAATATCCTTTCGCTTTCTCACTTGTATCGACATTCTTTCTTGTTCAATGCAAATTTTATTCTTCTTTTCTTGTAGTCTCTCTCTATTCCTTTATCTTTGTGTTTTCATTCCTTTCTGTTGCACTCTCACATCTTCAAGTATTTAGCTCTTTCTTAAGTTGAATCTTTCATGTCTTTGTTTTTGCAAGAAACATATCCTCAAAAGTAGTCCAAATTGTATCGAAATTCTCTCCTATTTTTATAATGCACTAGTGTATTGTTATTAGTGATTGCAGACAACACATACATCATTTTCTTATTCTTAGCATTTCATTCTTTCCATGCATTTTCTTTTGTAACTGTATGTTCTATTAATTTTGGCTCCTTTTCTTCATCTCAAACAAACTTATATAGGCCTTTTCCAATAAGAAACTTTATCATATAAAACTTCTATGATAAGTAAATCAAGGGGAGTGTGTGAGTCCCCCTTGATTTTATTTATTAAGAAAAAAAAGAGAATGTAAAAATGCTACTTTAGTTACAAACATTTTTTCTTTCATCAAAGTATTCAGCTCTTGCTTGAGTTGAATCTTTTGGATATTTGTTGGTTTCTGGCTTGTATGACAAATGAGGTCTATGCGACTGGATGACAAAAAGGCCTAGCTAGGGGGACTTGGGGATAGCAATAGCCCTATTGATGGAGATCCAAGGATAGCATCCCTAGCCTAAGACTAAATGGGAACATTTCCTAGCAAGCTAGAAAAGGTTCATAATATGGTAGGACGAATCGGCTAACATGACCACGTTCATAAGCTTAAAAGGGAGACCCTTGAGGAATATTTCAACTAGCCTTAAGCCCTTTGCTTATCATCTATCTAAATCACCATAGAAGCTTCACAAGAAATTTGCACAAGTGGATAGAGTTGTCTTGTATCAAACTTGGAATTAAAGAAATTTATGTTCATTTTGATTTGTTATGTCCTCTCTATTCCTTTCTTAGATTTTGTATAATGTGTATGCTAATTTTACATGGCATCATGGCCTAGGGGACTCTAAGGAGTGTAGAATATGTGAGAGGCAAGGGCTTCAATAGCAAAGGAAAGCAATTTTGACATTTGGAAAAAATTCTAGAGTATATAGTGGTGATGCTATATCAAAAATTCAAACATTGTAGATTTCAATCCACCAACCTTTAGGAAAGAGAAGTTGGATGATAAAAATTGCACTTTATGGAAGTTTAAAATTACAAATATCCTTGATTATTATGAGCTCCCAGAGAGATGGTGCTAGAAATTGACCTAAAACCATAATCCACCCTCGACCCATCAAATTCAAGTGTAATTATTCCTCCAAACATTAATCTTATATGGGCCTAGAAATAAAGGAATATAGATGCAATGTCTGCCTTCCTTACAATTGATAGTGTTTTAACTTTGATTTTAAATACAATAAAATTATTAGAGGCTTGGAAGAGTTAGTAAGAAATGTGGAGACAAACAACCTAGAGAATCAACTAGTAACAAGGAAGTTATTGAAGGAGAGACAGAGGAAGCATTCATCACTAGAATAAATCATTTATGTAATGATATGGTTGGCATTGGGATTTAAAAGAACTAGTGAGGAGCTAACTATAGGGTTTCTTTGAATTTTCCCACCAAATTTTGATTGGCCTACCCTTAACACTCAAGTGAGACCCCAATATTTGATGAACGAGGAGGTGCATATTAAAGCCCAAGAAGAAAGAAGTAGTGGAGATGCTACATTTTTAGTCAACACCAAAGGAAAATTGGTTCCTTTGTCACGATGGTGACAAAAAGAAGGGTGGTAAAAAAAGAGTTTCAAGTCGAGTAGAGTTCTTCTTCGGCAAGAGTAAAGAGTATGTAATTATAGATTATTGTGTCAATAAGGTAGATGAAAAGAATAACACACAAAAAAGTAAACAGAAGGAGACATCCCACACAATTGAAGTGGAGGTGAAACTATTCATGAAAAACATTGAGAAAGTATATTCCTTGGTACAAGAAGAATTTACTTCTAACTCATGGATATGTGAGTGGTTTCTCCCAAAAAGAAATATCTATATAATTCTATGTAGCCTCTACAAAAACCCATAATTGATGGTTGGGAACAATGCAAAATGCCCTATTGAGGGAACAAGTACTATTCCCTTTGTTGCTTACAAATGGTGAAGTAAAAAATCTTTCAAATGTATTGTATGTTCTAGATATTAAGAAAAATGTGCTATATCTTCCATCAGTGATCTTGGCCATGAAGTGAGATAACCAAGTAGATGTAGTAATTCTTGACAATGCTAGCAAAGTTGTTGGTAAATGAGAAAGAAGTAAAAATATATATGAGCTAAGTACTCTTAGAACCACTACTAAAGGAAGCACCCATAACCTTTGGCATAAAAGTTTTAGTCACTTTGGATTTGCAGTGCTAAAGGAGATGCATAAGCAAGGTATGTTTGCTCACCTACTTATAGTGATTGAAATGAAAGAACCATGTGAACTTGTATGAAGGGAAAGCAATAGAGAAAGACATTTCCATAAGAAACTAAGAACAAAGCAAAGGCTTCTTGGTGCATGCTAACTTGTGCTATAGCAAAAAGATAAAATCCCAATATAAGCCTTGGTGGGATCTTCTTATTTCATATTGAACATCTACGACTACAACAAAAATAAATGGGTACACTTTGTTCATGATAAGACTCAAGCTTTGGTAACTTTAAAAATAGGTAAACTTTGGGAGAAATGAAACATGGAAAATCATGAATAAATTTAGAATAGATGGTGCTGATAATTTCAATTGAAAGTAGTTTGAAAAATTTGGTAAGAGCAAAGGAATCAAGCATCATGATGCCTCATACACCTCAATAGGATGGTGTTGTTGTGAATGCCAAAATCACACCATTGTGGAAATGGAAAGGTGTATGCTTAAGGGCTTAGAAAATTACAAAGACCGATTTCAAGAATCATTTGCTCTCCAACTATGAGAATGACCACCATTCTCATATTACTTGTAGTGATCTCTTACAAGAAGTGGCTGATATACCAAACAAATGTTAAATCAACATTCTTGAATGATGGCCTCAAGGAGGAGGTGCACATGGCTCAGCCACTATGTTTGAGGCCCCCATTCTAAGAACAAGGTTTATAAGGTGAAAGAGGTATCATATGGGTTGAAACAAGTCCCTAGAACATGGAATTAGTCAATCAATAAATTCTTCTTTACGATTGTACTTCAAAGGATGCACACTAGATGTTAACTTGTATCCTTACAAGAATAGTAAAATATCTATACATGTGACTATGAAGATATGATCCATCGGACAAGAAATGATTTGCATTTTGAGTTTGAAATGACAAACTTGGGCTTACTACACTACTCGTTGGGTGATTGAAGTCTAGTAAGAGCCAAGAAAAATATCCAACTCTTGGAAGAAGTATGCATGGAAAATCTTGAAAGAATATGGCGTGACAGGCTGCAAGGAGATAGCTACACCTATAGAGGTCAATGTGAAGTTTTCTATTGAGGGTACATAAGCACTTCTAGACATTCGAAGATATAGGAGGTTGGTCATTAGTAGTCTCATTTATTTGTGCTACACTAATCCATAAACTATCTTATTAGTGTATTGAGTAAATTCTCAAAATAAACCTTTCAAAGTCATTAAAAAGATAGAATGCGGGTGTTCAGATGCTTGAAGAGGACTCTTAAAATTGGTATCATTCACAATTCTAGAACTTCTTTGGTAGGAATTGTGGCTTTGACTAGATTTTAGAAAGTCAATTTTTGGCTATTGTTTCTCTTGGAGTTTAAGAATATTCACTTATATTAGTAAGAAGCAACCAACAATGGTATTATCTTCTACCACAGCAAAGTACAAGGCAACTTGTTGCCTATGAAACAATATGGTTAAGGAGGATCCTATGCCATATGGGAGTGTAGGATGAAGATCCAACTGTACTAAGATATGATGACTAAAGTTGCATCACCATTGCCAAAAATCTAGTTAACCAATGTTCAACTATTGCAAACTAAAGTTGAGTTACATTGCATTGAGCTATAATATAAATTTCATCTCAAATATTTGAAAGATAGACTTTTCAAAGTGCACGTATTGAGAGAAGTAAATTGCATCTAGATGCTATGCAACAAATTCATACGTAGCAGGAAAAGCATATAAGGTTCAAAGGTATTGTCAACTCCCTCTTCTTGCAAATTAGTAGTTATGTTTTCGCCACATTGAAGGTATGTGTTGCAGCTTGCACGTCTGATGGAATGCATGGTAAGAAACCTCATCTAAAAGAAATTCATCTTAGAAATTCTAGATCTTTGCCTAGCTCTTGCTAATATCACAAACTGATAGTTCATTTTGATAGATTGAGATCTTGATGATGTGCATAGTTAATAATAAAAATGGTCATAAGGATTAAAACTAAGATGCCTTGAGATCCATTGGATAACTACCATTTCCATAAAGTCAATTTGGAGTGAGGCTAGATACAAAAAACAACTTTAGGCCTCAAGGGCAAAGGAAGAGCTCAAGGATTGGGAAACCCTAAGTCAAAGGAAAGACCGATACTTTTACTTGTCGGGAAGAATATGGGGTTATCAATGAATGTAAGTGATCAATAGAACTTACATCTTATATAGTTTTATGAGACCTTAACATATGCCTTAGCCGAAGGAAGGGAGTGTTAAGTAAAATTTTGTATAGTATCTCTCTTAGATCCCAAGAGGGAGAGCGAATATGCAGATGGAAATGTTATCGTGCCTATTCTTGCATCATTTGGAAGAATACAATTGGTTTTGTTAGTTGATCAAACAACATCCTAAATGATTTTACATTCAACTGATTGTTGGGTTGACGTTTGAATTATTACTCCAAGTGCTTGTGATTGATGGTAAATTCATGGCAGGGGTCTGTGATGACAATTTCCATGGGAATAAAGGAATGTTTTCTTGGAAGATGATATTAGGGCTGTCTGCCTTAAATGTGCTTGATTCTTAAATTATTTAATTAAGGAAAGGTTATTTGCACGTGTGGATCACCTCCATGATTGCACCGCGGATCAACCCGAAAAGGGAATTGGTCGATTCATGGGCCGAAGGTCGAGTGGTGAAAAGGCCAACCACAAGATTAATGTTTCACTCCTAGGCAGCTTGCGGGTCAGGTGGAGCTCTAGACACCCCTTGCCAAGTTTTGAAATGGGGTTGCAGACCTCTGTGGCCCCAATGTCTGTGGCGTTGGAAGATCTTATTCTAGATAAAGGATGGAGATTGTGGTGCCATGTGATTTGGACCATTACTTCTATAGGGCAAAAGGGACATATAATTTCTCCTATATGGGCAAGAGACAAAGATTAACTTGAAGATAAGTTAAGGAACTTGCTTGTCAAAAGGATTGCTTGCCCTGTATTTGTGTCTGTGCTATAAATTAGGCGAACCAACCATGTTCCCTAAAAGGATTAATTAAGGAGGCTAATTTTAAATGTCACACATAAAGGTGGTAGGGCCTAATTAAATAACTAAAGAATGCCTATTGAGGGAAGCGGGTGGGCGGGACCCCTGATGGTCCGTCCTATGATAAGGTGGTCCCAGAGAATTGGGAGGCTTCTCACAAGGCTTTACCGACGATTGACCCTTATTAATTATTTGGTTAGAACCCCGATTCATGCCATTTTAGGGTACCGAAATGGGACTATGCCCTATGGGTAGAGAGGTTGAGCAATGCATCCCTCTCGTTTCCCATTCTCTTTGAACCTAGTGCAGTATGGATCTACTTTGGCTTGGGTGTCTCCACGCAAAGTAGGATGTCCAAGACCCGATGCTAGAATACTACTAGGAGACATTGACCACTAGGAACCCAAATTTCAGGTTGATCCTAGTGGGTTTGGGCCACGAACGTTCCGTTGCAAGGTGGACTTGAGAAACCCTAGGCGATAAACCTTGTAACATTCCATGGGAGTGCTAGGCGCAGCATTGATTAGATTCGGACCACTAAAAATGTGCGTGGATAGCTGATAGGTAGGCATATTACATTTAACTAGAGTTAGTAAACTATAGTTAGGAAGTAAGACCTCGCTTGATTCACTTCTATTGTAGATAGTGAAATGAGTGAGAATGACTTAAGAAGAATGAAAGAATAATGAAAGAAGGAGAGAGCATATAGCTCTTAACCTTTGCTCCATCTCTATCACTATTTCCTTTGTCTTGCATTTTTATCATGGTATTAGAGTAGGTTTTTTTCCAAGAAGATCTCTGGCATGGATTTACTGTGCTTGCTATCGAAGACCTATTGAGGCATTAAAAGGGGGGTTTAGTGGCCTGCAATGGAGCTTTAAGAAGTGAGCTATGTGACTAGCATGCAATGAACTTAGAAAGATACTTGGAGTACAATATCTTCCTTGATCTTGAGGGGGAGTACTGAGAGTCAAGCTCATCTGATGTGATGCTTAGCTTGACATGACAGCTGCAATCCCTAGCCAGGAAAATGCAGCTCAAGCAAGAGTTGCACAATGTGCAAAGAGAAAGTATGAGCATCAATGACTACCACATGAAGGTGAAGAAGATTGCAGATGCACTTGCTTCCATTGGGTCGCCAGTGGAAGATGATGACTTAGTTTCTGTGACCTTGAATGGTCTAGGAAAGGATTATGCACAGTTCCGAACATCCATTTCCGTCCGTGAAAGATTTCCTGATTTTGAGGAGTTGATTGCTCTTCTAATTTCTGAGGAGCAGAGAAATGGTGGTGCATCTTCTTCAGGAGGAACTTCAAAAGAAACTGTCTTCTACTCAAATGCTGGAAGAGGTAGAGGCAGAGGTAAAGGAGGCCAATCTAGAGGCCGTGGTAGAAATGAGAATATGCAGGAAACTCAAGAAAACCAGTCCTATGGAGGAGGACGTGGTAACTCTAGAGGCAGGGGGAGCCAAAGAGGTCGTGGTGGATAGCAAAGAGGCCAAAATGCAAATAGTAGTGTTGAATGATACTACTGTGGTAAAATGGGTCATATGGCTAAAGACTGCTATAAAAAGCAGAATGACATCATGAATGGAAAATTGCAACAAGGGAATTATGCATCTTCTAGTAGACAGGGTGATGACAGAAATGAGCATTTGTTTATGGTGCAGCACATGAACAATTCTGTGACAAGTGCAGAAGAAAGCAACGATGAGTGGTATGTTGACTCAGGTGCATCAAACCACATGGCAGGTCATGCAGAATGGATGCAAGATGCAAGGAAAATGGAAAAACCAGGATTTGTGAAGACTGGTGATGATACTGCACATCCTATTGTGCAGATTGGAAAATTTCCTTTGTCTATGCAGGATGGGAAAAAGAAATACCTGTCGGATGTATTTCATGTCCCGAATATCACCAAGAACCTGGTTTCTGTTGGTTAAATGGTTGAGTAGGGCTTGCAGGTCAGATTCAATTCTCATGGATGCTTTGTTGAGGATATGAAAAATAAAGGTCGCTTGATAGCAAAAGGAAAGAAGAAGGGCAGAATGTTTACGTTGGATGCAGACATGCCTGAATTGAGTGCAGCAATGTTTGCACATGGGACTGGCGTAGTTGCAGATATTGATATCTAGCATAAACGCATTGGTCATGTTAATGTACAATGACTTAAATCAATGCAAGCCCAAAATATTGTTGCAGGATTGCCTAAATTTAAGGTTGCAGAAATGCATAAGGTATGTGAAGCCTGTCAGTTTGGAAAACATGCAAGGAAATCATTTCCTAGACATGTTCAAGAGAGTAAGAAGCCATTGGAATTAATCCACTCTGATGTGTGGACTACTAAAGCTGCATCTCTTGGAGGCTGTCATTATTTTGTCACTTTTATTGATGACTACAGCAGAAAAGTTTGTTTGTATTTTATGAAAAAGAAAAGTGAAGTTTTTGGGCATTTCAAAACTCTTAAAGCTATGGTTGAAAAAGAAATAGGCCTACAAATAAAATGCCTAAGGTCAGATGGAGGGGGAGAGTACCTCTCAAATGAGTTTGCAAGGTTCCTGCAGGAGCATGGCATAAAGTAGCAATATTCATGCAGTCATACCCCACAACAAAATGGAATTATAGAAAGGAAAAACAAGCATATTGGAGAGGTATCTCGTGCTATGCTCAATGAAAAAGACTTGCCAGATTTTTACTGGGCTGAAGCAGCTGCTACAACAGTCTACATAATGAACAGGACTCCCACTGTAGTAATACATGGGATGACTCCAGAGGAGAGATATACTGGTAGGAAACCAGATATTTCTCATTTGAAGATTTTTGGTTGCATTGCCTATGTTCATGTGCAAGATGAGTTGAGATCCAAGTTGGATCCAAAAGCTGAGAAGTACATCTTTATTGGTTACTCTCTGCAGGCAAAAATGGTATAGATGCTATAACCCTTCTACTCGTAAGTTTACAGTGAGCAGAGATGTTTTTGATGAGATGAGTAGCTGGTATAAACCAGTAAATGTGATTGATGATGTAGATGCACAAAATGGTAATGTTGCACAGAATTCACAGCAGCAGTCACAAAATATTAGTGGACCTGGAGTATCCTCTAGCAGTGGTTCACATTCTTTGCCATGGATAGGCACATTGAGATCAGGAGAATCTCCTCAAAACAATGCAGATAGTGGTATGCAGGTTTCAAGAAAAGGAAAAGAGAAGGTAGATCAGCCCATGTTTGATGTGAATGTAGGTCACTCTTATGTGGATGGTGAATCTAGTGGCTCAAAACAGAGCATTGATGATGAGTTGGGTATTCTCTCTATTGTTACACCTGGAGTAAGGAAGACCAGGGATGTTTGGAGAGTACCTGGGAGTGAACCTACTTTAATCAATTATCGAGAGGTGAGGATTGAGGGACGTTACGACCTTTGGAGTCAGGTACGTTCCCATTTCCCTATGCACCCACGGCTGGGTTTCTGCCATCAGCACAGGACACATCACTTTGTTCTATACACTGCCCTACAAGGCTCCCTTGCCTTTCTCATTGCACCTATGCTAGATGGGTTGAACGCACCGATGCACCATCAATTGTGCACCCCTGGCATACTCCCTCTACACCATTGCTTTGTCGCTTCCTAAACCGGGTGTGAGATATGGGTTTTCATCCTGATTTCCTCGAGTGATATTGGTCATGGGGCGAGTGACTGCTCTTTCATTCCATATGAGTGATTGTGAGTTGAGTGTAATATCCCTCGCCATCGACGAATTTCCTGCGATTCCTTCAACCAGCTACCTCCCTGGGTGCTGCCGCGTGGTCCCTGCCATGAAGAATATGTGTTATGAAGACACCTTGTTACCTCCTGCAGCCGACGACGACACCAGACGCACTCTCGATAGTCGCCATTCCTCCTCGGCAATATGGGCCAAGTTTTTCTAACCCTACACCTTCTGTTGTCAGTGATGGTCATGTTTTAAGTGTGGGGACATTAGCGGTTGGTCTGTTGTGTGGTACTAGGTCCCTGTTGCTCAGTCAACCCTACTTGTTAAGGTCTTAAATGTGGGGACGCGTCCCTGCGCGTCCATGTTGCATACCCCCATGCATACACCCTGTTCTAATCATGCATCTATGCCATGATTTCATCTTGCCCTGATAGGGTCCCTTCCCCACCCTTCCATTTTATTTCACCCTGTTCGAGGGGTTGTTTCGTGACCGTTTGTCCTTATTCTTGGTTTTACACTTCTTTCATAAAAACGGACCTTACGCTTACCGAAAACTCAATCCAACCTTATAGCCCTATTTGTCCCTTTGAACTACCTATTTTTCTTTTTTACCATCCCCTGTTCTGACAGACGATTCTCACGTTATTAATTTTTGAAGTAATTCCCATAAATGGGACATTTTTCCATGTGAACGCATCTCGATTGCTTCGGAACCTTGATCTGATGAGTCAGGCTTGTCCTACCCTTTCTCCCTGACATTTTTTCTTTTTACTCCGTGTCATTTTGATGCACGGTTCATCTGTTATTAATTTTTGCGGGTTTTCGAACCTTTTTCGTGCCTATTTTCCACATTTTTCCATGTGAACCTACTCGATTTTTACCAGAATTCCAATTTGATTTGACAGTCATGTCCTGCTAGCCTTTCCCCCACTTTTTTCTTCTTCCTCCCCCCTCTTCCGATTGTCAGATTTTTAGTTATTAATTTTTTCGAGTGTTTTCGAATGCATTTTTCATGTTTTTTCCATGTGAACACATCCTAATTTCCCCCAAACTGAGTTTTGATTTGCCAGTCCTGTGTATTCCTTTTTTTTGGACATTTTTTATTTTTACCGCGTGCTATTCCGACGCACGGTTCTTCCCGTATTAATTTTCGAGTCCATTTTCCAGCCCATTTCTGGTGTTTTTTCCATGTGAACGTGTCCTATCTCGCTCGAAACTGTATTTTGACATGCTAGGTTGTTGGAGACATGGTTGTGCACACTTTTCCTTCTTTTTGTATTTCATTCCGATGCGCGGATTTTCCGATATTAATGCACGTATGTGTTTTCAGGTTTATTTTTTGCGTTCTTCCCATGTGAACACCCTGATTTTGTCCCGGAACAGGTGTTGCATATTTCCAACATTTTTCCCTCGTCCCTCGGCCCATTTTTCCTTTTTACAGATTTTTTATCTAACACACGGTTTGGATTTTATTAAATTTTCTTTATTTTTCTTGTTAACCGTGTTTCTCGCCTCGCGCATGAATGCGCCTGTTTTTGGTTTTACACGCCCCAGGACGCCCCCTTGGCGCCCGTGGCTCACGCGTCCCCATCCCTGTCCGTTTGCATCCGTCATTGCAAATTTTTTTACCCCTGCCCGCGCATGCGCACGGGCCGCGGATGTGTTCTTTTCTTATTTTTTCTTATTATGTAATATCACCCAAAAAAAATTAATTAAAAAAAAACAAACACTATCCACACCATTTCAAATAAAAACAAATACAATAACAACTCCACATAAGAACAATACTACGCAAATAATCCAAACAAAAAAATAAAACGCCATTAAAAAAACAAACAATCTAACTTTAATTTAACATTTAAAAAAAACAAACAAACGACCAAACAAAAAGGGAAAACAAAGACCGTGAAAAAAAAAAGCAGAAAGAAAGAAAAAGGAAAAAAAACAACACAAATTTAATTAGAATACCCAAATATTGAAAAAACAAACACAAACATATCAAAACAAAAACGAATTAATTTTTTTAAAAAAATAAAAAATAAAATTTTACATACCTATTACCCGCCCGTTCGTGCCTCCTTCTTCTTCTTCTTCTCTCTCCTCCCTCCAACTCTCTTTCTCTCTCTCTCTCTCTCCTCGGCCTCTTTCCCTCCGTCTCTTCTCTCTCTCCTCCCTCCACCATTCCTTCTTCTTCAACCTTCTCGGCCTCCTTCTTGCAGTAGCACGCTCCTCATCCGCGCTTTCCTCCTCCTCACGACGGCGTCCACAGCCCCTCCCCCGTTCGGTGGCATTAGCCAAGAAGGACGATGGGGGAACCGGGCGCGATCACCCCGGGAGCAACGCATGATTGATTGGGATCAGAGCGCCATTATCCAGGACAGAGCATGACTCAAAAGGAACAAAGCCAGTCTAATTGATCGGAAGCAGCACATGACTAAACAGGCGGTCTGATGGATTAACCGGACACAAGGCATCATCAACCAGGAATCGAACTTAACTAAAGGGGACCCAAGCCCGTCTGATTAAACAGGCATAGAGCATCCGGTGCCCCTCCCCCGCTCGGCGGCCTTCGGCGCCCTCCCGCCTCCTGTCTCTTCCACGCGCCGCCACCCGTGCCGCCCCTCAGCGTGCTCTCCTCCTCCTCGCCGCCGCTCTGCCACCTCCTCCCTCCTCCTCCCACCTCCTCCCTCCTCCCTCCTCCCTCCCTCCCTCGCTCCCTCCCTCCCTCCTCCTCCTCCTCCTCCTCCTCCTCCTCCTCCTCCTCCTCCTCCTCCTAACTGACTACAGGTTAGTTACCTAACCACTATTAGGTTACCTAACCATTATTAGGTTAACTAACCCCTATTAAGTTCACTAACCACAATTAAGTTAACTTTAATTCAGTTAAACTAACCCTGCTTAGATTAGTTAACCCTACCCTAGTTAAACTAACCCTAGTCTAGTAAACTAACCCTAAGTTAGTTACACTAACCCTAGTTGAGTTAGTTAACCCTAAGCTAGTTAGTTAAACTAACCCTAGACTAGTTACCCTAACCCTAGACTAGTTAACTAACCCTAGTCTAGTAAACTAACCCTAAGTTAGTTACACTAACCCTTGTTGAGTTAGTTAACCCTAGGTTAGTTAAACTAACCCTAGACTAGTTACCCTAACCCTAGACTAGTTAACTAACCCTAGTCTAGTTAAACTAACCTTAGTCTTCTTAACCTAACCTTAATCTAACTAACCCCCCTTAGGTTAGTCCCCACCTTAATCTAACTACCCCTAGGTTAGTTAGTCTAACCTAGGTTAGTTAGAATCTGACTTAGGTTACCTAACTTAGATTGCTTGATTTAAATACTTTATAAATTCATTTCCACTCAGAAAAATTTCAAAAAAAATTCAAAAAATTCCCTTAGATTGCAAATTTTTGGAAATTTGTCAGGTGGAAATTTCCACCACTAAAATTACAGAAAATTCAATATTTGACAATTTATTCCCAATTACTTTAAAAATGTAAAAATTCATTTAAAATTAGGAAAAAATACAAAAAAACCTAAAAAAATCTAGAAAATTCCACCCATCCCTTGACCTTTTTCCATTCCTTTTTTTACTTTAAAATATTTTCATACATGGCCCTATATTTATTTATTAAAAAAACCAAAAAAAAAAACTTAAACATAAAAATCCACATCTTATTTTCATAACCTAAATTGTGGATATTTCCTAACTGACTGAAATTTTATTTTTCCTTTATCACATATCCATATGTAATTATTATTCCTTTTGATTTAAAAAAAACTAATAAAATAAATAAACACCCACATACAATTTATTAAAAATCACAAACCCAAAAACACAGATAACTCACACACACACACACATTATAACATAAATTACCCAAACCACACTATCAAAGCAAAACAAATACACCTTAAATATAACCCCCACACCATCCCAACTTACCTAAAACCTTTCAAACAAAAATTAATTAAAAATTATAAAATAATTTAAAAATAAAAATACAAATACATTACAAACCCACTAAGGTGTTGTCTTTGTTGTTCAGTCAATGGTCTTTGATTTTCTTTGACTGGATTCATTGGTTTTGGGGGACTCTTCCGTGCACCTTCAGGCCATTGCATACACACCCCTTCTAGGTATTTATTTTGTGCGCTTTATTTATTTATCATTCCCACTTAATCACAAATTAATTGTTAAAATGAACTATTTATTCACCCACATTTTCCACGCGCATTCGCGCTCAACACACCATTTCATCATAAAAATCAACCAGCCGTTCACTTTGCACGCGCTACGTGCCCTTAAGAGACACTTTAATTTGTAATTAAAAATGAACCAGCCGTCACAAGAGCACGCGCTGGCAAAAAAGCGCTCCACATCACTCTTAAATTTTAATTAAGGAATTTGCATTTAGAGACCCAATCTGGGCATCGTAGTCCGGGTTGCGCTAATGCACCGTTTCAACTTAATAATGTTTAATTAAAATTTTAAGAAGGAACAGCCGTTTTCTTATTAAGGTTTATCACCTAATAAAATGTCACCCATTGTTAATAATTTATTAAAATGAACCCTTCATTAAAATAATTCTCTCTCATTGCACTTCTTTTCCCCCTTTTTAATGAACACGCTTCGTGGGATGGGCGCGTAAAAGTCTATTAGTTGACACTGATGGTTCGAGTTATGGTCACGTCTTGATGTACATTTTTATGGTAGTCTGATTTGTCCATGTGTTACGATTACGGGTAGAGTGAGTCGTTTTTTCTTTCTTGCCTGATACGGGGATTTGGGTGCTTGCATGTTGAATCGCATGAAGCTTTCGGTCGCATATGTGTAGAGGTCATGCCGAAATTTTTCTAGGCTGTGTCTTATTTGGGGTGGTACTTGGGTTAGTTACGTTTATGTTTGTATGAGTGTCCTTCTTTTTGGATTGATTCCTTTTTGATAGCCCTTTGGTTGTTTTGCAGGCATTCTTTGTGATTGTTTGTGTTGTGGTGTGTATGTTTACCATCTGAATGGTGCCTCACGCTCCTCCCCCTATCCAGTATGTCCCACTGGTCAGTAGGGATTACTCTTCCCTACTTACTTTTGAGCCTCTCACGAAGGCGGGACTCGCGACTTTTGTGGTTGCCTCCTTTCCCTTGATTCTAGAAGATCCATCCATGTGTGATGAGTTCCTGGCCTCATACAGCAAGAAGTCGGGACTGGTCCATGGTACTTCCATGACTTTGACACCTCGAGGATTAGGGAAGGCTCTGTCTCTTCCCTACAAAGGTGAACCCTTTGTTACAGCTCGCCAGCTCTTCTCTAACAATGAGATTTTGAAGCTGTTACAAAAACAAACCAAGGAAATTCTGGATGTCAAGAAGGTGATCAACACTTCAGGAGTCTCCTTTTCCATGATCACTGATCCTGTGTGGAATTTGGTCTGCCAGTTCCTCCAAGACAGGTTTATGCTTGCCAAGACGCCATCCCATTACTTGTCAAAAGAGCTCTTTACAGCTTCAAGGATAGTGTTAAAAGGAGTAGCTATTGATTGGAGCACTTACCTACTCACAAAGATGGATCAACATTTCGTTAAAGTAACCAGGGGCAATGTTACCAATGTCACCTATGGATCCTACCTGTCTGCCTTCTTGACCTACTTAGGTTTACAGAAGAGCGTGCCTCCGCCTCCTCCATCTGATCCAGTACCTCCTCCTCCACCTTCAGATGAGTCCGAACCAATTGATATAAAGGATCTGGATTCTCCTCCTCCCCTGGTCATATAGCGCAAACGCTTGAAGCGGGTAGCAGATAAAGCTCCTTTAGTTCTTCCTTCAGTGACAATTCCTGCTACATCTGGCAGTGATCTCCCTGCTTATCCCACATGTAACAACTTGTTCTAAGCACATCAAGAAGGTTCATTGGACATATCAGTCCCTTCACTGAACAGTCTAGTCTCGGGAGATGCCATTCCCTTCCTATGTAAAGACATTCAGAGTTCAATTGAACTGTCAGTGACAGCCTGTGTTCAACAGCTGTATTCTTCCTTCTATGAAGAACTGATGCAGTCTAAAGACCAGTTGCATAAGGCAACATCTGAGTTAGCCTCTGCTAAGGACACACTGTGGCAGATTTGTTTAAGCAAATGGAGCAACAAACCCAACTAATTGAAACCCAAAGAGATGAGATATCTTCTTTGAAGATTCAGTTAACAGAGGCTCAATCAGAGGTCATTAGAATCTCAGAGGAGAAGGAGAGGATGTCTGTTTGCTTTCATGGATGCAGATAGAGAGCAACACATAGAGTGAAGTAACATGCTTCCTCTCTACTTATTCTCTTTACTGAAAGAACATAAGTCAAGTATTTACAAGTCCAGAAGGACCATTCACACCAACCATAAAGACTAGAGTACCGACTTATTTAATATACCTGGCTAATATAGCTAGACTAGCTGTGTCTAGCAGGCGGTCAAACACACATGAAAGAGCTTGATATTCTAACACTCCCCCTCAAGCTCAAGACAGCATCTGTACTCCAAGCAGTTGTCTAAAACCACAGAACTTATCTTTATCCAAAGACTTGGTAAAGATATCTGCAACCCGTTCATCTATCTTTACATGCATAAGATCCACTCGTCCTGCAAGAACCATCTCTCTAATGAAATGGTAGTGTACCTCTATGTGTTTCGTCTTGGCATGATAGACTGGATTCATAGCTAGGAGCACACTACTCAGATTATCACATAGTAACTTCACTGGAGCATCTACCTGTATGTCCAAATCAGCCATAAGCTTGAGCAACCATGAAATCTCGCATGCTGCTAATGCAGCACCCCTGTACTCTGCCTCAGTACTCGACAAAGAAACCGTAGGCTGCTTCTTGCTGCTCCAGCTAATCATGCCACTACCAAATCCAAATGCATATCCACTCATAGATCTACGATCATATGAGCAACCTGCCCAATCTGCATCCGTGTATCCAGTCAATGTCAAGGGCTTATCTCTAACATAGAACAGCCCATACTCTATGGTGGACTTAACATATCTCATAATGCGTCTAACAGCATCCAAGTGCCGCTTTCTAGGCTTCTGCATAAATTGGCTTATGAGCCCTATAGCATAGCTCAAGTCAGGCCTAGTGATGGTCAAGTAAATCAAGCTGCCAACTATCTGCCTGTACATACTCACATCCTCTACTTCAGCCCCAGTGTTCATGTTTAGATTGACATTCTGATCAAGAGGTGTATCCAATGGTTTGCATTTAGCCATGCCATACTTCTTTAGCATCTCCATGGCATAGTGCTTCTGCATCAGCCATAAACCATTTTCAGCTAGAACTACCTCAATGCCCAAGAAATACTTCAGTTCTCCTAGGTCTTTCATGTCAAATTCAGATTTCAGCATCTTCATTACATGCTGTATGCCCAAGTCATCATCATCAGTGATTATCAAATCATCAACGTATATGACCAGCACTACCAAGCCACTGTCAGTCTTCTTTGTAAATAGGCTGTGATCAGCCCTGCCAACAGCAAAAGCCAATCTCTACAAGTAGTTACTGATCCTAGCATGCCAAGCTCTCTGAGCCTGCTTCAGCGCGTACAATGCATTTTTCAGCCTGCATACATAATGCTGAAAATCAGGGTGAACATACTCTTCCGACTGAACCATATAAACATCCTCTACTAGGTCACCGTTAAGAAATGCATTCTTAACGTCCATCTGCTGCAATTTCCAGCCTTTAGCAGCAGCCAAGGCAATCACAGTGCGAATGGTTGCCATCTTGGCAACATGGCTGAATGTTTTCTCATAATCAAGTCCATATTGTTGGGCATACCCCTTTGCGACCAGCCTGGCTTTGTATCTCTCCACACTGCCATTTGACTTGCATTTGATTTTGTAGACCCATTTGCAGCCAATGGTCTTTTTCCCTTCAGGCAGTGGCACTAAATCCCATGTCTTATTTTCAGCCAAGGCATTCATTTCTTCATCCATGGCTACACACCAGTTCACATCTTTCACTGCTTCAGCATATGTACCTGATTCTTTGACCTCCATCACTTTTGTCATGTAAGCATAATGCTTTGCGGAGTAGCCACTATATGTCAACCTGTCAAAATAGGGTATCTCACCCTCTGCGAGCATCTAAGCTGTGGTGCACTACTCGATTCTCCTCTCTCATGAGGCAGAATATACCTGCTCTGCCTTGTGCCACGCGTATAGACAATTGGAATACCAAGTTCGCTGTCTAAAGTATCAGCAGACTCATAGCCAGAAGTCATTCTGCTAGGTGTCATCATACTAGATGCATCATCAATAACTTTCTCTTTTCCTTTGCTGTCCAAGACATCATGTCTCCCCCTCATTAACATACTGGTGTTAGTGGACGGTGAGATCCTCAACCTCCTTGTCCATGGGGATATTGTTTGACTACTAGGTCCTGTCATAGCAGTGCTCTGCTGTAAATCAACTGTAGAGACATGAGTGGAAGGCATATCCGATGGCACTGCAACTGGTGATACATACCAAGAGCCCATCTCATCAAAGATAACATCCTTGCTCACCAAAGTCTCCGTGGTAGAGGGATCATAGCATTTGTATGCCTTCTTCTCCTGCAAATATCCAATGAAAACACACTTATGCGCTTTGGGATCCAGCTTTTTCCTTTTCTCATTTGGAATATGCACATAAGCAAGACAGCCAAAGACTTTCATGTGACTTACATCCGGCTTATAGCCATATAGCTTCTCAAACGGTGTCATCTCATGAATACTTGCAGTGGGATTCCTGTTCAGAATGTATACAGCTGTCATAATAGCCTCTGCCCAATAGTAAAGCGGCATATGCTTTTCATTCATCATGGCCCTAGCAGCTTCCATCAGAACACTGTTATTTCTTTCAGGTACTCCATTCTGCTGTGGAGTATAGCTGCACGTTAGCTGCCTACGAATGCCATTTTCAGCCAAGAAATCATCAAATTCATTTGATACATACTCCCCACCACTGTCAGATCTCAAGCAAGAGATGTAGCATTGAAACTCCTTCTCAATCTATGCTTTAAATTGCTGAAAAACAGCAAAGACCTCATCTTTTTTTTTCAATATGTAAAGCCAGGTATAGCGACTGTAGTCATCAATGAAAGATACATAATATCTGGAACCTCCCATAGATGCATTATGAGCTGGCCCCCAAACATCAGAGTGCACTAACTGTAATGGACATGTACTCTGCCTTACATGCCTGACAAACGGTAGTCTAGACTGCTTACCGAATTGGCAAGCATCGCATACATGACCAATATCTGAATATTGGAACTTGGGTAAACCTTTAACCAGCTGTTTCTTCTACATAATTTGCAGCCTTTGCAAATTGACATGCCCCACTCTCTTGTGTCATATTTCCAAATCCCTAACAGTGCCAGAACCATGGGCAAACATAGTTGAATTCAGCTCTGGCAAAGAAGCATTAAGAGTAAACATTCGGCCATTCCTGTGACCACGAGCTATCAACTTGCATCCATTGCCAAACTCTTCAATAAAGCAGCCATGTTTATTGAACCTAACCTGCAAGTTCTGCTCACAGACAATAAGTTCTTCGTAATTGAAGGGACATGCAAGACATCATGCAAATTTTTCTTCCTGCCATCATGAACCATAAGAGGCACTTTGCCTTTATGCTCAATGCTATGATGCGTGTCATCACCTGTGCATACATAGCCATGCTTTTCAGCCACCATATCAGTGAACTAGTCACCATGAGGGGTCATGTGATTCGACGCCCCTGAGTCAATGTACCACACTGCATCATCAAATAATTTTTCAGTAGCCTTATCTTTGACATATTGCATGGCAAAGTCTATCACCAAAGTCATCTGCTTGACTGGACGTAGCATAGTGTCCATGCTGTTTGCCCTTCTGGTTTCCTTGCTTCTTCCAGCAGTCCTTTGCAATATGCCCATACTTTTCGCAGTAATGACAATCCTTATCCTTGTTCGGATTGTCAAACAAACATTGCTGCTACCATGAGCCTCTGCCACGGGAGTTAGATCTCCCCCTACCTCGAAAATTTCCACCACCTCTTGCATTTGATGACGGCTAATTACTATTACCATAGGATGCATTCTGTTGGCCTCCTCTGCCAGATCCATAGCCCCTACCACGGCTGCCACGGCCACGCTGATTCGAGTAAAAAACTACATCCTTATTCTTTGAACTGCTTGACCCTGCAGCTAAGCCAAGCTTCACCTCTTCATGAATCAATAATGCAACCAGCTCATTAAAGTCAGGCATTTTAGCCTGCACAGAGACTGAAGTGTCAAAAGACTTGTATTTAGGACCCAAGCCATTCAAAGTCACTACAACCATATCTTCATCTTCAAGTAGTGAACCAACAGATGCCAGCTGATCTGCTATGGTCTTAACCTCTGTGACATAGTCCTGTATGGATCTGCTCTTCCTCTCCATGTTATTGAATTTCTGCTTCAATTGTATCTTCCTGGCACTTGTGGTTGTGCCATAGTATTTGACCAATATATTCCATGCATTTGCTGGGGATTTACAGTTCATGATCTGCATCACCATAGCATCCGAGATACATAATGACAGCCAATGTAAAACCTTGCGAGCTCTTTTCGTCCAAGCTCAATGCACTCGTCTTTGATCAGCTGTAGGATTCCTTTTTGGAACTTCAGGTTCAGCCTCAACACCTGTCACTAAGTCCCAGTATCCTTTGCCTATTAGAAAGTGCTCCATGCGGAACTTCCATATTGCATAATTGTTGCTATCAAGCTTTTCTCCCACAATCTGGGTTATGTTATCAGTTCTATCAACATTTGCCATGTTGTAGACCTTGCCTCACTACCTGCAAACCAAGATATTCTTAACAGTTAGTTTTCTGCAATTAATTGCAGTAAAAAACCAGGGTATTTCAGCCCACTGACAAACTCAAAACATCCCACAAAAAAGTGGCTTAACCTATAGGTAAAACAGTTAGTATAAATTCTATGTATTCACTTCAGTTTGAACTCCTGCAATCTCACTGCCAGGGTACATACATGCAGTCTGAAAACTGTAATTCTATGAGTGACCAGCAGTGGTTTCAAGCCCAAAACTGAGTGGTATACATGTCATACATGTCCTAAACTTTCATAGATAGCTGCTAGTACATGTGTCAAGCCGTACATAGGCATAGAAACACAAAACAGTATATAACTAGCATATATGAATGTCGTAAATACATTCCCAGATTTCAAACAGCCAATGCACTGGCAACAGGGATTGATTTCAGTCCCAAAAAACCATAAAACATTTGCATCACTTCGGTTTCCAATGCTCAAGCATTTAACAGTCAGACCAAGTCTTCAAGTACCTATGGGGTTAACCAAATCAACTAGTTCTTCCAAGAACAGGAGTAACCAATTAGTGCTTTGTGTCTGCAAATATTTTTTCTAGTTTTCAGCCTCTCACAAGCTCTCAGATCAAGCCATTCCAAGCTCCAAATTTATGTCAAAATACCCAAGAAATATGACATGTCTTCTACCAAGCATCATGTGCTACATTCAAGCTCAATGGACATGCCAAAGAACATCCAAAATGCAGACACCACAAGTGTATAATGTCCCTGTAACTCCAATAACAGTTTAGCCCTGTGTATTCAGATCTGTAAAACTCTATTACAGCTCACACATGAGCTCCCACAGGGGCAATAGCAAATTATACCCTTCAAGAACCTTCCTTGGTATGCATCCATGCTCTATGCCACTTGACAAGTGCTTTTCACCTTACATCTCTGCCAATGAGAGCAGCCTATTCACAGGCACAGTCCACACAGATAGTTCAGAGTATATCCAAATTAGATTTGATGGTAATGATGATGAATGCCCACTTGTTGATGCTCAATGGAGCCTTGGTGAGCCTCCAAACAAGCCACACACTTGTTAATGCTCAATGGAGCCTTCGTGAGCAGTCCATATAATAAATCCCAGCCATGGATTTTAGCCTGCAAAACAGGCGTAATCACACTGCCTAGACTGACATCTGCTGCTACACAATTTGATGATTATTTTAATGATGAAGCACTCACTAGTGCTCAACCAATCCTTGGGAGACTCCTTAGCAAGCCACAACTCCTCCTTCAAGCAATGAGAATCCAATGCTCAACAATGCATACCTCTGTGTGACCATTGATGGAAATGACTGTCAGTCCTCTTCCTTTTCTAGCCCTTTAGGTCAATCTTCAAGTCTTCTTCTTCAGTGCATTCCACCAGTGAGCCCATTCATGGCTCTGATACCATGTTTGCCTTCATGGATGCAAATAGAGAGCAACACACAGAGTGAAGCAACATGCTTCCTCTCTACTTTTTCTCTTTACTGAAAGAACATAAGTCAAGTATTTACAAGTCCAGAAGGACCATTCACACCAACCATAAAGACTAGAGTACCGACTTATTTAATATACCTGACTAATATAGCTAGACTAGCTGTGTCCATGTCGGTCAAACACACATGAAAGAGCTTGATATTCTAACAATGTCCAACGAAGTGCAAGAGTTTAAAACTCTCTTAGATGTAAAACTTTCAGCCTTACAAACTGCTAATGACACAGTGGAATCACAAGCTTCCCAAATCAAGCAGTTGCAAGACCAACTGGTAAAGTCACGGTCTGTTCCTCCAAGCCCTAATGTTCCTCTGATTTCTTCTCTCTCACAGTAGGACTTGGCAGTTCTCCAGAGATAGGCTACTTTGTGTCCTCTATTCCAAGATAAAGTGGAATGATTGCAGTCTAGGATGGATCTGCTATGGTCTACCTTTGAGCATTTCTAGGAATATGTTCCTCCGGACCATTCTTTCTTTGTCCACTATCAATTGTAGAAGTTGGCCTTTTACATGAAGCTTTCAATGATGGATCTTCCTCTTCCAGAGGATGGTTGGAGTGGGGCTTGGTCTCCTGAGTTGCTGACAGAAGTGGTCCGTATGGTGTTTGAAGATTCTGTCATGACAGATACCATGTTCCTATCATATATGTATCTACGGGGAGACTTGTTGATTCCAAATGAAGTGGATATGGCCTAGTATGTGGGAGACGTGGTTTTACAAGCTGTTTTGTATGTCAGCTATTTGGAGTTGCGAATAGATGACATGTTCCAGAATTACTCCTCCAAAGTGGCTACTTGCCCTAATAATTCCTGGCACTCCATGATTGATTCTGTGGTCCTGAATCAACGACAGAACACAGCTTCTCTCCATGATTGATAGAGTGATAGAGGGATCGTTATGATATATATCTTTCCCTCTATCAAACCAATTCCACAGCAATCTTACCCCTTCTTTTCCAACCTCAATCTTTTCCTCAAATTCCCATATTTACATATTGCTCTTTTATCGAAGATAGAGTATTTTCCCCTTCTCCACCATGTCCTTCTCCATCCATTCATATACCTTCTACCTTTCCTATTTATCAATTAACACCCTTCCTAACTGATTCCCTAAAATTTTCAGCCACTCCTTCTTTAACTTATTCCTCCTTTTATCATTTTTCCTACCCATCTATTCATCCACTTTTACTTATTCCACTTCCATCTCCTGCTACTTCTATCTCTCAACCTCCTCAGTTGGTTAGTGAATATGAAGGGTTTGATTAGCAGATTCCCAGAAGAAGGGGATGGAGCTCGAGTGATTCTCTTACAGGACCTTAGATAAACTGGCCAATAATTCCAGGAGATTGGACAACTGCCACTCAAGCATACCAGAACTACCTTCATTTTGCTCACCAATATTCACAATCTCTAGATCCTTTGGTGAGATTGACAGCTCATTTTTCTTGGTATCTAGCATACATGCATAGGCATTCCCATAATGATCAAAAGGCCATTCCAAAACTTTGTATGAATGTCAATGTGAACATTGACTCTCACCAGTTGGATGCCCTATATTTTCATGCCCTATGTCTCCCTAGCAGATACCTTGTCTTGCTAGAAAGGATGTGCTGCTTGCAGTTCTTTCAAAATCCTCCCAAGACATTTGTAGATGAATCCTTCTCCATGGATCGCTTCAAAAACCACCAAGCCTTCAAAAGGGATCATCTTCATTGATGCCTTTGCAATGTATCTTGGATGATTCTTAATGATATATCTCTTTTTGGAGGTGTCATTCAGATGGTTGTGTTAGTGTTTGTATATGTATTGTCTTAATTGTATGTGATGAGTTTGTGTTGATTGCGAATAACTTGTTCGAGAGCTCTTTTCAAAAGATTGCTGGTGGATGAAAAGCCTATGGTGGAAAGCTGAAGAGAACCTCTTATATCCTTTACAAATTTGTTATGGTTTTTAAATGATTAATCAAAAGAGTTAATGAATAATGGAAGTTTTCCTTTAGTAGTATTTTCTCTCAGATACAGGTGATAAGTTGAGGTCATGTTTTGGCAAGATTATTGAAGATTTGACAGAAGATCCAAATTGAGCTCTTTAGTGAACTTATATTCTTCTTTTCCTTAGGTTGCGAGGAGCTTCCTTTCTAAGTGTGGGGATATGTTGAGAGTGGAAAAAGACTGAATTTTTGACTGATTTTTGTTGTTTTTGAGGACTGAATGATTGATTTTTGATGGATTTAGAGTGATGTATGATTTGTTAATGGAAGTATCTGAGAGTGTTTTGGATGATATTGATTATGTTTTAGAAGTTCATGATGATTCTCAGTGGAGATATGAGATTCTATGATGTTCTGATTGGTTCTGTATACCTTCTATATAGCTTCTGTTTTGTTCTGATTGTCTTCTGTATGAAGCATGGATTGATGATTGATGAAGATTGAGATATTTTGAAAGCTTATTGAATAGTTTTTGAGAGTTTGAAATGGTTTGAGTATGATTTATGAGGTTTTGATGACCTTCTGTAACCCTCTATAGAGCCTCTGTCTCTGCTCTGTCTCTGCTCTGTCTCTGTATTGTAACTGTACTGTAGCTGTTCTGGTGCTGTACTGTGACTGTTCTGTAGACCTTATGTAAGTGTTCTGTAGAATGTATGTGTGACTTTGGGAAAGTTTTATAACCTTTGGAAAGGATGAATCTAAGTTCAAAAGAGCTAAAACAAGTGGAAGAAGCTGCTGCTGAAGACTGAAGAGAAGACTAAGTGACAGTGACAGTAGTGAGCTTCAGTATCAAAGGTGAGGAGATGCCTTGGGGCATGTGTCTTCTATATGATCTAGATTCTGCACTTTGCACATATTGCAAATGTATTGTATTAGTTGCTTCAAAAGGGACAGAGGTTCTTTTGGAATGAGAAGTAGGCTAGAGAAATGAGAAATCTAAAGTAGTTATTGCATTCTATTGTGACCCTCAGGAGGGTGGACTATACATGTGGGAGGTCTATTGTGATTATAGTGGACACTAATCCCATTGGGATCGATTGGACCATTGGACAAGATGATGATGAGGGTCACATGTAAGCTATACCATTTAGAGAAAAGTTTTGAATGAGAGACAAAGGAGGTACCCATAGTTTAAAAGAGAGCTTTGGGGAGTTGTGACTAGTCTTAAGTGTGACAAATAATATTTCATTGATGCTTATATTGTGATTGAGACTAATTGTTTGCCTTTATTGGGGATGATCACTAGTTGCTCTAAACCTGACATTACTATGCTTAGATGGATAGCATATAAAAGTACACAAATCCATAATTTAAGTATATTATAGGGAAAGAAAATGCAATTTTTGATATGCTATGTAGGACTAGCTTTAAGCATGAGTAAACACTTATTTTAGATAATGATGTGGATGGGATTTCAGCCCTCTATTGATCACATATGTCATGTTTCTTTAGTTGAGCCATTCTCAAAGGATCTTTACACAAGGGAATGGCTACAAATAGGTCAATACTTGAGTACACCACCTAATAGAGCTAAATGGTTAGATGTAGAGTTCAGAAAGACTAGATGGAAGGCATAGCGGTATTTATTGAGAGATGGATTGCTATGGAAGCATCCTAAGAAGAAAGGTGGGTACCATTGAGAGTAGTTTGTGAGACGGGACTACACAATTGCATGTCATGGAAGAGTTTCATGAGAGACTATGGGCTGGACACAAAGGTGTGTGGGCTACATATGAGGAGATCAAAGAATGTTACTAGTGGAAAGGGATGTACAAGGATATATCTCAATTTGTTGAATCATGCAAGGATTGCCAATTGTATTTGTTAATGTGTCATTGAGAAGATGAGCTACATCTGACTTACCCACTATGTATTCATTATAAGTGGGTGATTAATCGAGTCACTATGCCAATTGGTCTTTGGTAGATGAGATAGATTGTTCTAGCTAGAGAAGGCCTAACCAACTAGTTTGATGGCATGGCATTGAGGAAAAGGCTACTAGTGTTATATGTAAGTTTCTGCTTGAGGAGATCTTTTGCAAATATGGGTATGTTGAGAAGATCACTATAGATTAAGGTGAGTTGAATGCAAATGAAACTAGGGAATTCTTGTCTAGGCATGGTATCAAACTGGTCTTAACTTCTACATATAATCCAAAGGGTAATGGGAAGAATGAAAGGGGTCATCCACCTATACTGAAGGCCTTAGCCAAAGTCTACAGTGGAAAGATCAGGAATTGGTGAAGGATGTTGACTTATGCCAGCCTAAAAGAAGACTAGATGATGTACAGAAAGCAATATAGAGGCTTATGGAAGCTAGGTTGCAAAGTATGGATAGGTTTGATAGCACACATAGGCTATAGCCTAGAATATTGGAAGAGGGACAATTTGAAAGATGGTGAAAATATGGTTTGGGTTATGTAGTGAAGCATGTCTATGACAATGATACTTATGCACTTACAGCACTTGATGGTATAGCCTTAATGGTACCCATTGTGGGTTAGAGAATCAAAGTGTTCAAGAGAAGGGATGAAGAGGCATATGTAGTGAAGAACTTGGGTGAGGAAGAACATAATGGCAAAGAGGATGAAGAAGTGGAAGTGGATGACATGGTAGATGAAGTAGAAGATCTGATGTAGAGGAAGAGGAGATTGAGCTAACTATGGAGCTTAGAGGAGTCCATGATGGGTAGCTATAGCCCATCCTAAGGTTGTGCATGTTTAGAGTGGGTGGATGCCATCACACTATGCATTCACTTGTGAAAAACCTAAGAGGATGACCGCATGACCGGATTTTAGTGATACCATAGTTGGTACCAATTGCAGTGTGTTTTGGTTTTTCACATGTTATTGTGTGTGAATTTTTAACATCCATGTGTTAGAAAATATTAAAAAGATTCCAAGAGGTTCCTTTGCATAGATGATCATGAGCCAATACAAAGCCAAGTCGAAGACCAAAGCTACAAATGTGAACCAAGGTTATTTTAAGTGATTGATGGGATAATAGTGTGAACTATGCTTAGTGTAAGGGGACTTGAACCAGTTCAAGTGTGAAAAGAAATTGATGATAAGCTAAGGCTTAAGCTTAATTGAAACAATGATGGGAAAAAGAAAAAAGGCGTTGATAAGAATAAATAGGCTAGCCCATGATTTGCACTAAAGGGGGGAAATCTGCAAGAAAAAAATCGCTTGTTTGAGGAGGGAGGAGCTGGATCAACTATGTATGGATGATCATCATGATGAGGATTGAGGTTGATTGTGATGATTGAAGAGAGCTTTCATGGCTATTATACCAGTTAGCTATGGATCTTCTTTAGCTACTATGCTCGATAATTGAAGAGCTTGAGAGACTGGCACTATTATTAGGGATGAACATACAACTTGCAACATCAAGGAAGAGAAAAGATAAGCTAAATATTAGAGCAATGATGAGCTTGTTGATTGTGGGACATTCTATGGAGTAGCAAATCACAGGATATGTAGCTAGATGAAAAATACATAATCAATGCTAAGATACTCAATTGACACTAGTTGACATTAGCTAGGGTGGTCAATAGCAAGCCTAAATTGGAGAAACATAATTATGGGTATATCTATTGACAGAGGTCTCAAATCAAAGGAAAATTGTATGTAAGCTTGCCTATTGTTGACTTTATATTTAAGGAGAGATTTGAAGTTGCAATAGAATCTAAATTCGAGTAATTTGATAGGCTTTGGGATGGTACTCTTGTGATGACATCAGGAAAGCTTCCTCTTTTTTATTTTGTATCATCAAAGACTTTGGGAGTTTACATGTATTGTTGTAATAAGGGATTCAGAGATACAAAGAGTAAGTATAAGCATCAACTTAATAGAGCTTTGTTTGAAATAATGTCTTGAAAATAGAGATTTGTATCCATAAGATATTGCTATAATGCATCTCAATATCTATCATAATACATAGGGATTCTTACTTGGAGTCAATTGTAGTCCAACTTTTGTCTCCTTTAGTCTATTTATCCCTTGAAAATTGTGGCTTCACATTGAACCCCACGATAGCGTGAATGTGTGTGGATTCATGAAGAAGGATTGAAATGAGTATTTCAAGACTATTGTGGGTTGATCTGAGCAAGATAACAAGTTGTTTGATACTATTGATTGTTTTAACCAGAAGTTCTACCTTGATTTGGGTGTAATCTATTAATCTTACTTGTCCTGATTAGAGACATATTGTGGAAAAGTTTGAGGTTGTGACTTATTGTTTTGCTATAGGTGAATCAAAATAGGGATTTTGGACTACAGAAATAGTTTTTTAAAAGCTTTAGGAGGACAATGTATTTTGATGTATGTGGGCTATTTTGGATTTGAACTATTTTATACATGTTTGGGGCTTAATATTGGATCGTACATACATTGTTTTGTGCTTGGATTCTTATACAATAATAATTGAATCTTTTGGTCCAAATTAAATTGGGACTTCTTTAAGCCATAGCCTCTATAGTTCTCAATAGGCTCAATATCACATGTTTCTATTACTTCTTGCAACTTTTGAAATTCCATTAGGATGTCTTTCAATTCCATATATAATGTTCCAAAGCCCCTTTGGAACCAATACATGATGCATTGTATAAGCCCATAGTGGATAGTTGGTTCCATCCAACTTGTCCTCAATAACCAACCTATGGAAAATATCATTGTTGCTAGTCATGTCCATGGATTGTACTTGATGCAAAATTTTCATATATCGAGGAAAATATGTACAAAACCAACATGTGCTATGTAGAAAAATACAAAGGTTTTGGGGGTTAAAGATCGTTTGTGCCTAGCCACCTACATTTACTATGTACACTGTGCTTGCATACCTATATGTTGTAGGTGGTGGCAGTTGTGCATTAGTTATTGGGGGTTAAAGGCTACTTGTAACTAGCCACCTATATTTACTATGTACATAGTGCTCGCACACCTGTAAAATGTAGTAGGTGGTAGCTGCCCATCACTATCACTTTATTCTTTATTCTTTCTATGACAATAGAATAAGGGAAGGTAGGTCACACATCGTGATCGTTAGAGTTTCCACATATCGTCTTGCTCTCTCTTGCTTAAACCTCCATAGCTCTTACTTCCTCTTGCTTCCACTTATGCTCTCTCTTGCTCCACCTTTCAAAAGGAGACTATAAGAACTCTTAGCTATAGAATTAAAAGATGTCAAAATTTTTGCACAAAATGACAAAACAACCTACATAGTATTGGTAGTACGACAAATAGACCAAAATAAACCATCGAATTAAAAAAATGATGATGCTAAGCCCTTATAGTCATGCACATAGTATTTGTTGGCTTGAAAATGTTCGTTAAATCTTATTCCAATCTAAGGAAATCAAGTTTAGGGTATTGAAGACTCTACCCAACAAGTTGAAGCTTACTTTGATTCAAATTGTTAGAATAAAGGGTTGTAGGAATGCAAGTATACAAACTAGAGAAGAAGAAGCTTGAGAGAGCACAATTCAAATTGTATTGAGAGGGATCAATAGAGAGGATTTACAAGGCTAAGTATGCTCTAAAGGGAATAGGCATATGTACAATGCTGGGGAAAGAACTTTCTATGGAGAAAAAAAAAGTGCATGGGCAATCTCCTTAGTGTGTGCACACGCATCACTACTAAAATATGGCAATAAGAAACTCCTGAGATGCTTCTTTTAGAGCTTTAGACCAATGGGAAGATGGCATTGCATATCATTGAAATTGATAGCCATCCTAAGGAAAGGGGCTTGGGCTTGAAAAACTCAGCTTCAAAGCTCAATGGTTGACCTTCAAATTGCTTCTGTTTGCAAGGGGACATGAACCATGGGCTATCATGGTAAGACATCAGAATAGCTAGACGAGGGTACCAAGGGGCAATCGACTAATCCTTACATGGGAAGTCAAGACAATTGCCACTAGGGTAAAGGTGAAGCTCTTAGGATTTGCCATTGTACTAGTGCTATTGAGTCACCGTAGATAGGTGATCACTCATCTCCAATGGAGACCTCAAGAAAGTCAGAGAGGAGGTAAGGCACTATAACAGTGCATTTGTGCCTTTCCTCAGGCTTATGTTGAGGACTTCACCTAGCACCTTGTGAACCAATGCTATCTAAGAAAGTTGCTAGCAAAGCATTAGTTAGATAGATAGATTTCAAAGACATTGAGAAAATCATGGTACTTGATGATAAAGCTAATATGCTATAGAAAAAGAGAGAGGGCTGGCCACCAAAGTCAAAGGTAGGCCTAGATGACCTTTGGTGATATATAGTGAATCACAAAGGAAAGTTGGCCATCAAAATGGAGAAATGAAAAAACTTCTAAAGAAGACATTGGTCATGTAGCAGCCCAAGTCAGAGATGCCTAGAAGAATACCTATCGCATATTGCAACGTATATGTGGAAGAGGAGAATTGTGTGTGTATGGAAGGCCACATCTAGCAAGCACATGAACTTGATGTTATAAGAAGGGTGGGGGCCAAACAACTAAACACCGAGGACAAGATAGCCAAAATCAAGAAGGTTAATGAATGATGCTCCATGTGTATGTTGCACAACAACACAAGTACACATTTGCTTTGGCATTGCAAGGAAGCTAGCAGACTTTGAGAAAGAATAAAGAGAATGGGTCCCCCAGGCATGCTTCAATGCAAATATCAAGATGCACATGGCCCTCTTTGGGGAAATGGGTGCCCTAGATGAAGAAACCTTGGGACTTTAGAACATAGTAAGAGTTGTTGTACTCAAGAGTCTATGTTCCTATAGAAATAATGTCTAATGAGAAAAGAAAGTAGAGTTGCCTTGGATGCTATGATCAAACAATGTAAAGTAGAGGTTTTATCTATTCTCAAGATACTGAGGAAGAGAATACTTATAGTATTCAAAGTTGCCATCAAGCACTTAACTAAGTGTTGAGCAAGGTTTTAGCTTTGCTAGCTCATCTATCTTTTAGATGCAGTACATATCTTCTTCTTTTTTGCAGTAATACGGTATATATTAAAAGAAAAAATTAGTGACTAGATACTAGATGTACATATCTTACTAATATGATTACACTTTCACATTTAAAAGAAACACATTACAAGATGTATACATCATATGCGAATAAATAAAACTTAGGTGATGATGCATTTGATTTTTAAAGCTCAGGCGATCATGCATTTTTGCTATGAGTATGAAGAAGATTGGTATAAGGCACACTCCAATTAGTTACTTTGTATAAATTGAAGAATCATTAAATTTATAAATGGAAGGCAATGTGCACATCATGTCTATACATGTTTCCCAATACTTGATAGTTTTTTATGAGCAAAGCTTATGTGGTAATGCATTTAACACTTTAAGCTTAGGTAATGATGCATTTGACATTTCCACATTTAGGGAGAATAATTTGAGTGTTCCCTAGGATCTTCCATTTGCGTAGAACATATTAATACATGATATCACATGCAATTGTTTTGGTCCATTTGTTTGAGGTGATTTTGAAGATTGCTCTTTTGGGGGTTTGGCATTATTTATAGAGGCAATTTGAAGATTAGTTTGAGGTGATTTAGAAGATTTCTATTTTGAGGATTTGGCATTGTTTGTAGAGGTGATTTGAATCTCTCTCTCTCTCTCTCTCTCTCTCTCTCTCTTTGTGGTGGGATTGGTGTGTTGGAAGAAGATATGAATTGAATATACTCCCTTGCAACATCCATAGGTACATGGAGTGAATTGGCATTTGAAAAGCTCATTACACCTTACTTGATTTAAATGTGAATTGAATTAGGACTTTGGAGAGGCAGCATTTTGATTTGGAAGGTCTTGGAGAGAAACTATTTTGATTTGGATACAAATAGAGAATAATCGGACAATTTGGCGTTTTTGGAGGTTAAGTTTAGCCGAGGAGGCTTTGCCTGCATATGGGGCAAGAGGAGTGGGCCAAAAGCCATGTGTCGATGCAGTCGACGTGGAAGCCATGTAGGCAGGAAGGGAGGAGGCGGAGCTTCTCGCCCTCGGAGAACTGGGCGAGGCAGATGGGGCAGTCGGGGGAGGCGAAGGTGTAAGGGGCTGACGCGGCGACGGAGGGGGGGTCTGAGGCGGCGGCTGGAGGGGCGGGGAGGCGATTGAAGGTGAAGGTGGGGAAGGACTGGAGGACACGGTGCTTGAGGCCGGCGGCGGCGGGGGCGGTGGTCGAGGCGGAGACGGCGCCGGCCTCCGTGAGGCGCAGGGGCGCGGGCTCGACTCCCGCCGCCCGCAGGATGCACTTGATCACGGGGATCAGCGCCAGGGTGAAGATGATGAAGAAGAGCAGCGTCCCCACGATCACCACGGCCTTCTGGTTCCACATGGCCTCGTTCTGATCCACTGCAGTGGCGCCACCCGGCTGGGATCCCTCCGCCGCCACGCTGTAAGCCAACCTTCTGCCGTACTCCGTCACCACCATCATCATCACCGGGGCAGCAGGAGGAGGAGAAGGACGAGAGCTGTCCATATATATATATTATATATATGGACCACAAAGAAGACAGAGAGAGAGAGAGAGAGAGAGAGAGAGAGAGAGAGAGAGAGAGACCGTGTGATGGCAATGCCGCCACCCCGCCTTCCTCTTCATCACATCCGCCATCCCCAAGAATCTTTTGGCTCGAGCATCGCTTCGCGCGCTCACATTGGCATAATTCTCTCTCTCCTTTCTCTTCTTGGTCCCTAAGCCTCGCTTCTCAAAAGATTTAGGATAGATCCTAGCCTAGAATCTCCCCCCATGGGCCTCACTCCTTAAGCCGTCTTCTCAAGGCCATAGGTTGATATATATTAGAATCTCTCTCTCTCTCTCGCTTGCTTCTCAAAGCCTTAGGAAGTCTTTAGGAATCTAGGACTTTCTTATTATGGGCCATCAAATTTATAACTATTTGGATAATCTTTTGCTAGAAAATATTTGGCCTCTTAAAGCATATAGTACCTCTTGAACTTTAGGACCTCAAGCTCAATTCCAAACTATCTAACATCATGTTTTAACATAAAACATTTGGAATCTTTCCACCCTTCCCAAACATGTAGACTTCAATCAAAAGTCAAAAGCTACACAAAAGTAAATTAATCAACCACCTCTAAATGATAATGCAAAAGACCTCAATTTTAGGGTTGCTAGATTGTTGCAACCATGCTTTGTGTTCAAGAATATCCGCTTCCCGAAGTTGTTCTTTTTCTCTACTTCATAAACTTGTATATAAAGCAAGCTAATAATATTAACGAATATGTTATGTAATTTTGATATTCCAGCAAAATAAATGAGCAATAGAAAAATGGCATTTGATATGCAATATTCTCAATGCAATGCTCTTGCGGACCATAGTCCACCATAGAGATGCTCTATCGACTAAATGGTTAGTGACACATTTAATTTTGTCTTTCTCAGCATATGTCTCTTCATGAAAGTAATCATCAAACTGACTGATAAATGCAAGTACAGTCTTTCCATCTCGAGATCCATTGAAAGTACGGAATTTGAAGTTTCTTTTACTTATCTTTGTTTCTTTGCGGATGGATTGGGCTTCAAGTGTCGCATCGATGGTACGTCATATAAGATCTTCGGGTTGCGGTCCATCTTTGCCAGTGGTAGTTCGTTGTAGATTGGCCAATTGAACTTGCAAAGCTTGTCGCGCTCTTCGTTCTTCATCAAGCTGCATCATAATCAAATCCAACTTTTGCTCCATCGTTGGTTCAGGTAAATCACCTTCAGCCATAAAATCGTCCATGTTTGGATCGGTCATCCTGTAAAATTCAAAAGACCTCACACTCTCGAAATCTTATTAGCGGGATTAGCGTAGCTCAAAGGTGGGTATACAAGGCTTATATATTTTTGTTTGGCTTTTATGATCTTTTTCCTTTGCGATTGCGGTGTTCGTTGTCTTCGTAGAAACTGCGTACGAACTGCGTATGAACTTCTGCGTTTGTTGAAACTGGTTCAACAAGTTTGCAAATAGTAACAGGGTCTACCAGAGAGCAATAAACGGTTTTTGTGCTTCTGCGTATGAACAGCCTTTATGGGAGTGGTTGAATAAGTCAGTAATGACCTCTGTGACTTAAGTAACTTGCAGGAGTAAGGAAACTTGGAGGACTTGGTAGACTTAGTAGTTTAAAGCTTATGTGATTAAGCTTGGAGAATCTGAACTGTCAACGAATTCGATTTTAGGAGGAGGGGGGGTGTTTTTCGCCGCTGATTCTGACGTCAAGATGCCGCGTTACTGATTCGAAAAATTGGGGCTTTAAGCTTTCTTATTAAGCTTATTACTAAGCTTACTAAGCTTTTAAAGCTTTGAAGGTTTTAAGCTATGGAGTCTTATCTCTGTTTGAAGACGACTTGATGTAGGAGATATCCACGTGGTCCTCCACCTCCTCAGGCCGGTCCTTCGCGATCAGAGGCTGCAGATAGGGGTTCTTGACCGCCAGGAACACATCGGTATCGACCGTTCACGATGAAACTAACTGTAGAGCTTGATCATTCCAGGAGCTCTGCCTTTGTGCAAGATGGTAAGCGATTGGAAGCTCTCAATCTCAGCTTCACTCTGATACCACTGGTGCACAAATCGGATGCCGTAAGCGCGTGTAGTGAGCGTCAGAAGGTCCCCAAGAACAAAAGAACTCTACTTTTTGCACACAAATCAATGTAGAAAGCATGCACGACATGAACAAGAGACCAATTGGGTGCAATCTCCCCCCATGCCTTGTATGAGCCCTCCACAAAGCATGGATTTCATATATTAATCATCTTCAAGCTCAAATAATAGCCCAAATTACAAAATATCATGCTTTAGCTTTTGAGTTTGCTTTTGTGCCAAATAGAATTAAAGCTAATGGGCGCCCAAGAAGTCAGGCGTACCCAAATACAATGTCCAAATACAAATATCTAAATCGTGCGCCCATGCGCATACAAAAATAATAAATAAGTATCAAGCACCTTGATAAATAAGCGCGACAAAATATAGGCGCCATGCCTAAAGTATGCGCCCATCAAAATATTGACAATAAATTTGAACACATGCTATCCTCCAATGCTTTCCACTGCCACCACTGCTATCTCTACACATCAACTAAAGCATTCACAATCGTTAGTAAAATAATACAATTAAATCGACAAAAGTGAATACCTAGCAGTCTTTAGCTACATAAATAAATTGGTTAGAAATCAATCCTAACCTTAATTTATCACGAGTGCGCACTCTAAACTCATAAACATTTATTAATTAAATATGTATTTTGCGGAATCACCCGCTATGGAATCACCCATATACACATAAAATTAACAAAACACCCGAAAAGATAGGCGTCCCCATCGACTTCTCGCACAAAGAATCCACTTTGTGTATGAGCCTCGGTAATAAAAGTTTACGGAATCCATGGTAAAACCTCACGAAATCCACCGTGGCACGGAATCCACCGTGTAATATGCCTCCTGGCATCACATTTCTTGTTGGACTGGCAACTTTCATTTCCTTGAGCTTTAGGAATTTGGAAAGAAGAGAAGGTGGACATTGATGTCTTTAACATTAGGAGGCCATGGCGTTAACATATGTTTAGAGAGGCCTTTTCATTGAGTAGCCATATTGTCACTCACACTCTCAAAACACACATACACACAGAGTTTCATGGCATGTATTTAGAGTATGTTTCTATATGCATTTGAATAAAGAAAGGAATGCATTTGCTAGAAAGACCTAGAGTTGACATGTGCCCCCTTTTCCCAAAGCTTTTAATAATAATAGTAAGAGATTCTAACAAAATTTCATGACTTGTTAGAAAATATTAAAGACCTTATAATAAACTCACACACATTGATCTCCTATTTTGGAAGAAAAAATAAATCTTATATAAATGCATTTTTTCTTATAATGTCTTCATTACTCAATATACAATAGTAAACAATGTGTATACACATTCCACTTAAATAAAACAATGTGCATTTTCCAAAACAAGTTAGTTTACGTGTAAAAATTATGGAAAAAGTTGTTTTTGTTGATGGAATGTGAATATTTGCCACATTCGCTTATATGCACATTGTTAAATACAAGTGTATTTAGAAAAATATAACCCCTCATAATTATTAAATGTGACAAAATTCACATATTCAAAATCAGACCATTAGACATTACACATGATAAAATTTATTGGCATAGATATGTTTATCTCAAAAAATGATTCTCTATAATTTTACAAGAATTTTACAATACCTAAATCCAATATCAGGTGAGTACTAGAGGGGTTACCTGTAATATACATTATTAAAGCACTCTTTAAATAAAAGATAAGGGAGAATGAGAAAATAAATTTTGGAAGGTAAATGAAAAAGTTAATTTAATTTTTCACAAAAATAAGAAGGCTAAAAACAATCCAAAAAAAGAGGCATACTTCTAGGAATGCATGCTTAGCTAATATGCTTTAAAAAAAGAACTTCCGAAAAGAGAAAGGGAAAGCTAAAAGCATGTTGGGCTCCACTTCTCCCCTCTTCTCTATAAACATTCCCCTTTAGTCAAAAAACCATAAATTCTCTTCCTTTCAAATCACATCGAGCCCTTGGAGCACCTTGATCTTCTCAATATGAGGATTCCAAATCTAGTAACCGTTCTTGGTGAATCACATATTGTATAGATCATAATTTTCAAAGCATCTCAAGAATATGGCACCCTCATGTTGATCTCTCTTTTTTCATGCTTCGAAACGTCAAATTTTACATTATTCAAAGTCTTTTACATTGTATCAAGCCTCGAATGCCTCTAGAAGGATTGATAGTAGAAGACACATCAGCTATTACATGTGGTTTTAGAGCAAAATTTTATTTGAGGTATAAGGTTTGACAAATGTAAAATTTTGAGAATTGAGACATAATTATCTTATTTTTAACTTATTAAAATAATTGAATATGCATTCAATTTGCTTGACAAACCTTAGTCCAAGTCACTTTCAAGAGGTTTGATTGAGAAAGTGATATTGATGTGACTTCTTGTGAGGAAGGGATCTCCTAGATTAAGGGGAGAAAAGTGATTGACTAATTGACAATAGGTTGGTAGAGTAAATCCAAGTGTTTGTATCAAGAGGGTTTTGAATAACTAAATTAGTTATTGAGTTTGATGCATGGTGTCTTGAAAATATAAGACAAAATATTTTTATGACCTTAGGGACATTCGAATCTTACCATAGCTAAACTCTAAGAGAATAAATTTCTTCTCAAGCAAATAAAAGCTTTAGAGTTCAATTTTAGAGTTCAATGGTGAGGGTATCAAAGTCAAGGAAGATGTGGAAATTTAGATTTATATCATGGATGATTAATTTCTCAGCTACCACAACCAATTAAGTAAATTGATTTATGGTAGCATGTTTACATCTGATTGATGAAGGCAAATTGTGATGGAAATAGTGGTGCCTTGATAATGTGGTGTCACACATCGATTACAGCTTTTTTTTATCAGTATTTGGAAGGTTCTTTGTTTACTATACCCTACGAACAACAAGCTTATAGGATGAAAGCTTAAGTATTACATGCCTTCAGGTACTTTCGAGATGCTACATAAATCTGTTGATCCTTGGCATTGATTATTATGCATGGATATACTTATGTTGAGCTCTAAGCCTTGGTTTTATGCTCCATTGGACATATACTTGTTGTGGTTATTTTCTTTCATGGTTTTGCATTTATAGGTTTGAAGGATTGTTGTTGCATGTATATGCTTTCAGATGTATTGATTTATGTCTTTCGACACCTGGATGTTATGAGACACATGTATTAAGCTTTGCTTTGCTCTTGGATATTCTAGTTTTTCTTTTGTGAGAGCACCTTGATATTTTCTCATTACAAAGCTTGGTTTATTTGAGACAATGGGAGTCTCTTACTTATACAAGTATGCTCAATTGGCTTTGGTATACATTGTCTTGTAGATATTGATGATTGTGGGCTGATTTAGCTTTGGTTTGTACATGTGGTACTTCCTCCTATCAAAGGGTTTGTTAGTTTTGGATACATGCTACTCTCTTGTTTGGGATTGCATCTATGTTCTTGTCATCTTTGGATCTCTGATTGTTGAGATTCAAGCTCAGTATCTACACTGAGATAGTTGTACAGTAGTAGCTAGCTATCACTATCTTGTGTGCCATGATAATGAGTCAGTTAGACTTAATTCTCAGGTTAGAGGTATCTGATCAGTTAGTGACCTATTTTCATACAATACATGTGTGACTTTGACTTAGTATCTTTTGAGTATTACACAATGAATGAATAATGGAAGAAGAGAGAGTACACTGCTTTCTGTTCATGAATCCCATCCTTGTTTGCATCTTCCCCTCTCTTTGAACATGGTATTAAGCTTGGCTTTGTGGGAGAGCTGGGGTTGTGGAGCTAGACTTGACCTTTAGTATGTGAACCTTCAGTTTGTGAGAAACCCTACAATAGTTCTTTTTTTTGCAGAAGCCATATCTTTCTATAGAAATGAATTTTGGAGGAATAGCTTGCTATCCTTGACCATTTTTACATGATCTACAACTTTGCATATTGAAGTTTTTTCAAATTTTGCACAGATTTTGAGATATTTGACATAGACCTATGTAGACTGGTTGTTTATTGCAATGGACAACACTCATGCAGCGTGGATGATGCTTGGTAGTTCTTGGATGCTATCTAAGATGTTATAAGCATTGAATGCTCAAATCTAGACTAATTTATAGGTTAATAAACATGTTATTGACTGGTTACAATCTATGCAATGTCTTTTCTTCATGCTTACTTGGTGTATATGCAATCAATGATGCTCGATTGAACTTGTATCAACTCCCACATGTTGTGGAAAGAATCTAAGATGTATTGAGGGGTTGTTGACTTGAAAAATACTCTAGTTATTATACAATTCTTTTCTACTAGTTATAATAGGTTGCTTGCATATCATAAATGGTGAAAGAGTTTCAATGTACGTTAGCATTGAGTTGATGCATCCCGTGATGTCGTCATGAACATAGTTGATGCTACAATTGTGTGGTGATGTTATGTGACATTTGTGAGAAAATTTGAGCTTGGTTTATACTTAGTTTGGCTGTGTTTTCATTGTTGTAATACAATTTATAACAGCCTACATACATTTGGATAGGGATCCCATAAAGCGGTTTGCTACCACAATTGAGTACTTCAATTGAATGTATTGACTCTATAGAGGTCATGCAAATGCATGAGGATATTTGAGGGATGTTTTTAATTGCATATTTAAATTGGAACTATTTTTGAGCAGTTAATGATATTTGCAACTACAACTTCAAATAGTGACAAGTTTTTGAAGATTGTCTAATGGCACTGTGGTTGCCTAATTGAACAATACTGCATTGCCTTAAACTACTGAGTATTTCATTATGGCTAATGTAATAGGAGCTGATAATATGACTTAGATTGTGGGGGAAAAACTCAATAATAAGAACTTTGCTCTATGGAATTTCAGAATGCAAAACTTCCTCATTGGAAGAAGTTATTGGGATTGATGAAAGGGATGCAAGAGACGCGAGAGAGAAGAGCACACACAATGTAGGTGCTCTCAAAACTTATTGCACTTTCATATATATATATGAATAAAGAATATTGGCGATCACTATACACAAGTAGGCCCAAGGGTCTTTTACCCCAACAACCTCCCACTAAAAGGCCAATGGGCCAGGGAGTGAAAAAACAAAACAAAAGAAAAGATATAGGGTGAGGAATCATGACATCTCACCCAATGCCCAATCCGAAAGCGAGCTATGCAATAACTGGCAGGAACCTCCTCACAAGAAGAGTCAAGCATCCTTGAGTCCATGACATCCAGGAGATAAGCGATCCCATAGCTCTAGACAATAGTCAATCCATGACTACTTCCCATGAAGCAAGCAACACAACTCATAAGTGCACGATTGTAAAGCATTAGAGTGGCGCATAGCATTAGCGCATCACATAAAAGATAGTAGAGAGCATACAGACTCTCCAAGGTCAATCATTGAAAGAAGGCCAGCATTTGGGACATAAGTCAAACAGGGTCTCAAGATAGTATGCAGTCTCAACAAAGCAGAAGACTGACATATAGGTATAGAATTAGCCATAAAGCACACTGAATGTGCATCAAGAGGCCTGAGAGGTGTCAGCGTCTCATAAAAGACAACATGACGGCTGCGTAGAACCTGCTAGGCATCTAAATCCCAAAACTTGTAAGCCGTAAAGTCACCATCTCCATAACCAAGGAGTATGCATTTGAGTGGCATAGGCTCATGTGGCATACTGACACAGATGCCTGGTAGCCAAACATCCTCAAGTGATCATAGGAGGGTCTCATGCCACTCCATGCCTCATGCGGAGTAATAACATCCAAAGAGAAACACGATGTCCGATTAACCAAGTAGATTTCCGTCATAAGGACTGTTGAGATATCGAGCTCCACTCGTGATACGCCAGGGTGACCGTTGTGTATTTATGTCACCGACTTGTCAGTTGCAGACGCGGTTGGTACACCGCCCATGAATAATAGCTACATGATAGCTATCCTTATCTACTCTAGTTCGTGGCTCAGTTAGTATGCCATCTTAGTTAGTTGAGTTTGGTTTGAGACCCATATATAGGGTTCTTCTATTTCTTTGTATGAGAGTTCTTTTGGCTTACACAACTAAGAAGAGGAAAACTGTTTTCAGCCTCCACCCTTGTGTGTCTTCCCCCATTGTGCAAGCAAGAAAGCTACAAGTGAGACTCCTTCCTTCTCTCCCACAATCTTGACATGGTATCAGAGCCTTGTTCGTGGTAAGGAGCTCAAGAAAGCAAGCCAAGCTCGCGGTATTCTGGTAAGAGGAGCAGTGTTGCTTTCATTTTCTGTTTTGGGAGCAGATCTCTGCAGGTAGCACAGCCGAAAATTGCAGGAGTGCATTGTCTCAGGTTGAGACACCCTTCGCGGTGAAGCAAAAGGGCAGTATATGCTGTTTTTTTAATTTGAGGCCATTTCGGGGCCTGTTTTGGAGGCGGAAGTTTTCTGCACGCACTCAGAAAAAAGCCCAGTTTTATGCTGTGCAGCCACTGTTTTACAGGTCGGTGAAAAGTTACTGTAGAAATTGCATCGTATGCTTATGTGCAGAGACATTGGGAGTTACAGAATCATCCTTGGTTCCTGTTTATGCAAAATCGTCACTAGGAAGTGACTGTGTGGTCAAATACCACTTTCGCCAGTTTTGCAGATTTGCCCTTGTGAGGCTGAAGCTGTGTTCTTTGAAGTGACAGAACTTTTTGCAGTATTCTGTAATGGCGTCTGATTCTCTCTCACAGATTGTCACTGAAAAGCTTGACAAGAACAACTTCCAAGCATGGAAGTTTAGAATGACGAATTTCCTTATGGGAAAAGGATATTGGGAGTTTGTTGCAGGAAATGAAGAAGAACCAGTTCTTCCTGATGTTCCCAATCAACAGCAGATGCAGGCATTCAAAGCATGGCATGAGAGAGCCAGGAAAGTTATGTACTGGCTGTCTATCAGTATTTCAGACTCTATGATTGTGCATATTCAGGATGCAAGTATGCCAAAGGAGGCATGGGATACTTTGTCAAAAATGTATAGCACAAATACGCAAGCCAGGAAAATGCAGCTCAAGCAAGAGTTGCATAATGTGCAAAGAGAAAATATGAGCATCAATGACTACCACATGAAGGTGAAGAAGATTGCAGATGCACTTGCTTCCATTGGGTCGCCAGTGGAAGATGATGATTTAGTTTCCGTGACCTTGAATGGTCTAGGAAAGGATTATGCACAGTTTCGAACATCCATTTCCGTTCGTGAAAGATTTCCTGACTTTGAGGAGTTGATTGCTCTTCTAATTTCTGAGGAGCAGAGAAATGGTGGTGCATCTTCTTCAGGAGGAACTTCAAAAGAAGCTGTCTTCTACTCAAATGCTGGAAGAGGTAGAGGCAGAGGTAGAGGAGGCCGATTTGGAGGCCGTGGTAGAAATCAGAATATGCAGCAAACTCAAGAAAATCAGTCCTATGGAGGAGGACGTGGTAACTCTAGAGGCAGGGGAGCCAAAGAGGTCGTGGTGGATGGCAAAGAGGCCAAAATGCAAACAGTAATGTTGAATGCTACTACTGTGGTAAAATGGGTCATATGGCTAAAGACTGCTATAAAAAGCAGAATGACATCATGAATGGAAAACTGCAACAAGGGAATTATGCATCTTCTAGTAGACAGGGTGATGACAGAAATGAGCATTTGTTTATGGTGCAGCACATGAACAATTCTGTGACAAGTGCAGAAGAAAGCAATGATGTATGGTATGTTGACTCAGGTGCATCAAACCACATGACAGGTCATGCAGAATGGATGGAGGATGCAAGGAAAATGGAAAAACCAGGATTTGTGGAGACTGGTGATGATACTGCACATCCTATTGTGCAGATTGGAAAAATTCCTTTGTCTATGCAGGATGGGAAAAAGAAATACCTGTCCGATGTATTTCATGTCCCGAATATCACCAAGAATCTGGTTTCTGTTGGTCAAATGGTTGAGCAGGGCTTGCAGGTCAGATTTAATCCTCATGGATGCTTTGTTGAGGATATGAAAAATAAAGGTCGCTTGATAGCAAAAGGAAAGAAGAAGGGCAGAATGTTTACATTGGATGCAGACATGTCTGAATTGAGTGCAGCAATGTTTGCACATGGGACCGGTGTAGTTGCAGATATTGATATCTGGCATAAACGCATTGGTCATGTTAATGTACAGCGACTTAAATCAATGCAGGCCCAAAATATTGTTGCAGGTTTGCCAAAATTCAAGGTTGCAGAAATGCATAAGGTATGTGAAGCCTGTCAGTTTGGAAAACAAGCAAGGAAACCATTTCCTAGACATGTTCAAGAGAGTAAGAAGCCATTGGAATTAATCCACTCTGATGTGTGGACAACTAAAGCTGCATCTCTTAGAGGCTGTCATTATTTTGTCACCTTTATTGATGACTATAGCAGAAAAGTTTGGGTGTATTTTATGAAAAAGAAAAGTGAAGTTTTTGGGCATTTCAAAACTCTTAAAGCTATGGTTGAAAAAGAAACAGGCCTGCAGATAAAATGCCTAAGGTCAGATGGAGGGAGAGAGTACCTCTCAAATGAGTTTGCAAGGTTCCTGCAGGAGCATGGCATAAAGCAGCAATATTCATGCAGTCATACCCCACAGCAAAATGGAATTGCAGAAAGAAAAAACAGACATATTGGAGAGGTGTCTCGTGCCATGCTCAATGAAAAAGACCTGCCAGATTTTTATTGGGCTGAAGCAGTTGCTACAGCAGTCTACATAATGAATAGGACTCCCACTGCAGCAATACATGGAATGACTCCAGAGGAGAGGTATACTGGTAGGAAACCAGATATTTCTCATCTGAAAATTTTTGGTTGCATTGCCTATGTACATGTGCCAGATGAGTTGAGATCCAAGTTGGATCCAAAAGCTGAGAAGTGCATCTTTATTGGTTACTCTCTGCAGCAAAAAGGGTATAGATGCTATAACCCTTCTACTCGTAAGTTTACAGTGAGCAGAGATGTTGTTTTTGATGAGAAGAGTAGCTGGTATAAACCAGTAAATGTGATTGATGATGTAGATGCACAAAATGGTAATGCTGCACAGAATTCACAGCAGCAGTCACAAAATATTAGTGGACCTGGAGCGTCCTCTACCAGTGGTTCACATTCTTCCATGGACAGGCAGATTGAGATCAGGAGAATCTTCTCAAAGTAATGCAGATAGTGGTATGCAGGTATCACGAAAAGGAAAAGAGAAGGTTGATCAGCCCATGTTTGATGTGAATGCAGGTCACTCTTATGTGGATGGTGAATCCAGTGTCTCAGAATAGAGCATTGATGATGAGTTGTGTATTCCTTCTATTGTTACACCTGGAGTAAGGAAGACCAGGGATGTTTTGAGAGCACCTGGGAGTGAACCCACTTTGCGCAGGTCTACCAGAGTTAGGTATCCTGTGGATAGGCTGAAATATGATGGATTTACAGCCATTCACTATGCATATATGGTTAAAGTGATACAGGAACCAGAACCCACTTCTTTTGAGGAAGCCATGGAAAAAGAAAAATGGGAGAAAGCCATGGATGAAGAAATGGATGCCTTGGAAGCAAATGCTACATGGGAATTGGTACCTTTGCCTAAAGGTAAGAATTCAATTGGCTGTAAGTGGGTTTATAAGGTGAAGCACAATGCAGATGGTTCTGTGAACAGATACAAGGCAAGATTAGTAGTCAAGGGGTATGCACAAACATATGGCATTGACTATGAAGAAAAATTCAGTCCGGTTGCAAGGATGGTAACCGTAAGAGCAGTCATTGCTATGGCTGCATCAAAGGAATGGTCTTTACATCAAATGGATGTAAAGAATGCCTTCTTGCATGGTGACTTGCAAGAAGAGGTCTATATGGAGCAGCCACCAGGTTATGTGCATGATGTTCATCCTGAGTTTGTTTGCAGGTTGAAGAAAGCCTTGTATGGCTTGAAGCAAGCACCTAGAGCATGGTCTGACAAGATAGGACAGTATCTTGTCACTATTGGCTTTCAGATTTCCAAGGCAGATTTCTCACTTTATGTGAGAAAAACAGAGAAATGTATTATGCTACTTGTCATTTATGTTGATGATTTGATTATGACAGGTGACAGTGATGAAGATATCCTTCATGTGAAAATGCTATTGAAGCAGAAGTTTGAGATGAAGGATTTGGGAGAGCTGCGTTATTTCTTGGGCATTGAGGTGATTAGATCACCAAGTGGGATACAGCTCTTGCAGAGGCAGTATGGATTGGATATGCTGTCCAAATATGGGATGACAGGCTGTAAGCCTATTTCAGTTCCTTTGGAGCAGAATGTGAAGCTGAGCGCAGATGCAGGTGAGCTTTTGGAAGACCCTACTATGTACAGACGCATAGTAGGAAGCTTGATTTATATGACTATTACCAGGCCAGATTTGAGCTATGTTGTTGGATTGGTAAGTCAGTTTATGCAGGCTCCAAGGAAATCGCATTTGGATGCGGCTAGACGCATACTCAGGTATGTGAAGTCCACATTGCAGTATGGACTATTTTATGAGACTGGGGTTCAGATACAGTTGCATGGATACACTGATGCTGATTGGGCTGGTAGTATCTATGATAGACGATCTACCAGTGGATATGTGTTCTCTTTTGGGAGTGCTGCAGTCACTTGAAGCAGCAAGAAACAGCCTACAGTTGCCTTGTCGAGCACAGAGGCTGAGTACAGGGGTGCAGCAATGGCGGCATGTGAGGTAGCTTGGTTGCATAAGCTACTTTATGATATGCATCAGTCTACAGATGGGCCAGTTGTCATTTATTGTGACAACATGAGTAGTATACACTTGGCAAATAACCCAGTCTATCATGCTAGAACAAAGCACATTGAGGTGCATTATCACTATGTGTGAGAGAGGGTTTTACTAGGTCTTATTGATCTAGTTTATGTCAGCATAGAGGATCAGGTAGCTGACATATTCACGAAGGCATTGGGCGCAGAGAAGCTGCGCAAGTTCAGAGACCTGCTTGGTGTGCAGGAATTGGGATTGAGCTCGAGGGGGAGTGTTGAGATATCGAGCTCCACTCGTGATACGCCAGGGTGACCGTTGTGTATTTATGTCACCGACTTGTCAGTTGCAGACGCGGTTGGTACACCGCCCATGAATAATAGCTACATGATAGCTATCCTTATCTACTCTAGTTCGTGGCTCAGTTAGTATGCCATCTTAGTTAGTTGAGTTTGGTTTGAGACCCATATATAGGGTTCTTCTATTTCTTTGTATGAGAGTTCTTTTAGCTTACACAACTAAGAAGAGGAAAACTGTTTTCAGCCTCCACCCTTGTGTGTCTTCCCCCATTGTGCAAGCAAGAAAGCTACAAGTGAGACTCCTTCCTTCTCTCCCACAATCTTGACAAGGACCTCAGCCCAAAATCCATAAGACACCTAGCTGTGGTAAGCATAGAAGCAACCTTTGCCTGTAAAGTCAGGCACATGCCATGAGCAATCCCATAATACCGTGGGCATAAGAAATCAATGCCATATTGCTGACAAGAGATCCGTAAGCTGGGAGAGATAGCATGACTCTCAGAATCCATCTACAAGCATCTAGGCCTGCTACTAGCAGAATCCATAAACCTGTCAAGCATAGTAACACCATCTTCAATCCGTACCAAAGGGTAAGCCCAAACACAGTGGGTAGCATGATCCATGAAGGTCACATCGAGGAGTGGGAATTCTTTAGGGGATGTAGTCCAAAGGTGATGACATGTTTAGGATTTGTAATATCTATATTTTATATGTGACAACTAATTTGAGTGTTTCAATGTACATTACAAAATATATAGTGCAGCGTGGTGCGAAAGTATACGATCAAAGCAATGTTCTGAGCATAGATGAGGACAATATGCAAATAGAGGGGTCGATATTGCAAGGGGTGGAGCCCATTGAAAGCTTGAAGCATGTAGAGGAGCCAACATCGGGTAACAATGATGGAAATACAGGAGTCCAAGAATTCTTTGAGAACGAGATGGACTCATCCTTTTGTGGTGATATGTCTATCGACCTTCCAGTGTATGCGGAGTTGTCTCAAGAGATTGACATGGGACCATAGGATACTTCATACTTGGATCATCCACTTACTCAATTCGTGGACTAATCGCTTATAAGGGTACATAAGATATGCATTTTAAGTGAGATCATTTTTTTAGGATTTATATTACCGTGCTTTGTATGATTTAAATTGGTTATGCTAACATCATTTTTTGTTTGTGCAGGTGACCTTTGTGGATACTTAGATCATCAGGATGAGTCAAGGGATGAGCGATGAGGAGTTGCGGGATATCTTCACACGCATGTCTCTAGATCAGATGGCGAGATTCAGAGACATGGCAGACCAGGACTGTCTCAGACATTGTCAAGCCGCTCTATTAGATCTAATTCGGCGCGATCAGATGCTTCAGCTTCCAGCAGACGAGGTCGACGCTCCAGACTTGGGCCAGAGGGAGGGAGTGCTTCATGATCAGGGGGATGCTGCAGAGATACGGAGGTAGTGAGCCCGCAGTCGGCATGGGATACATGTGCTACTCCTCGCTCTTGCGGCGGTTCCAGGGAGTGTGGCTTAGGTGGTTGCCGTGGAGGCACGAACGCGGTGCCTCCATCTCGTCATTCTGCTAGAGTTGCGTCACCTCCAGGATTTGTCACACCTGTGGGGATGTCTACTCTAGTTATTCCAGCTTTTTCTCAGCCGTCTGTAGGTGGCACCCCTATGGGTGCTACACGGATAGATACTACCCTGGTCGGTACACTAGATATACAGGGGTCTCCTAGATATGCCTAGGAGCATGGTCTTAGGTGGGAGAGGACCTATCTTTGGCATACCCCAGAGGGGTATGCCTATCTTGTCGATGATAGGTTTAGAAGCCATCATCATGCATGATGAGGGGAGGAGGGTGATGGCTCGCATGAGAGAGTTGTGCCAACAAGTTTTTCGGCACAACGTCTTAAATCATTGGAAAAACATACCGGAGGGGAGCAAGGACTACATAGTAGCATCCTTGCATGAGGAGTTTCTGGTTCCAGCCACAAGAGATAGGTTTTCTACGGGCTGGATGATGGAATGCATGTGTGCATATATGTCACACATATGATTGAACGCATGCAAGGCACTCAAGAGTGGGGCTACAAAGCCCAAGTGGCTAGACGTAGACAACTGGTGCCGACTAAGGGAGGAGGCTACACATTCTCTAGGATGTTGAAGTCAGCAGCACGAGGTGGCGAGGGCACAACTAGAGGCCGAAGTGGTCCATCATCTTGGGAGTGGCGGCCATAGGACATATCTGGAGGACTTTGTAAGTTTTTCTTTTGTTTTGCTTGCTCTTTTTTTGCAATATCCTTTGTACTGACAATCATGTTTCTAACTGTTAGTATTTTGTTTTCTTTGTAGCACTCCATTACAAATCGCGATCCAACCAGCCTTGAGACTCGATATGCGGAGAGGCACGGTCTAGCTGCATTGATTGACTGATTGTACAGATGCGGCGGCCCTGTAAGTCACTCATCTTTCTTGTCCATACTTACCATGTTTAATTAGAATGCATTATTGTATGGTGGACTGATGTGTAGTTGTTTCTTTTTTTGTAGAGTTCGTTTGATGCTCCTTTGCAACAGGATGAGCTTTCAGATGGCGAGGATGTATAGCTCACCCTTGGATCCCTGGAGCTCACACACCCTTGTTTTTTAGTCACCTGATCTGTGTAGACATTTTCTATGTAGTAGTGATATCTTGCCATGATTGAACCAATTGCTTTCATTATGCGATCATGTATTTATTTCATGTATCAGTGTTATGATTTAAGTGCACTTTGCCTTTATTTACACGAGCATTATACACAATACAGAAACTATTTTATATGGCCCAAATAAAGCAGATAGTGCTCACAAATTTTCTTTTTCCCTGTTACCGTCTCTATTAGAGTCACAAATTTACTTGCACGCATCATTATTCACGTCTTTATTAGTGTTGCAAAGCATCGTTATCAGCGCTACTATTTGTGTCGGTATCAGCATCGCAAATGCGACGCTAATACCGACACAAATAGTGACGCTGATAACGACACTAATACTAACTGTTCTATGGTGTTGTCAATAACGACGCTACGACGGGGGCAAATTTCTTTATTTACATTTTCGTCGCTTTTAATGTCGGTATAAGGCCTATATCTTGTAGTGATATTTGAGTACATATCCCTTAAGCCTTTCGCAATGGTAGCTATTTCTGACCGTGTTGAGGGTTTTGACGTATCCGAGATGGCCTGAAAAGGAGGAGTCTTGTACTTCCCATAGTATTCTCTGTTTGAGCTTCTTGCTTGAGGGTATATATAATCTTTTTCTAAAATAGACAAGTCCCCCATTGATAGAAAACTCTTGATACTTGACCTTAATTATGGGATTTTGGTCCTTTTCCAAAATCTCCTTCATCATCTTTAGATATTCGGGGTCATGGCTAGCTTCCTTCTTAGTTAGTTCAAGGATGGGGTTGCTAGGCATTGACACCATAGTTGCTAATGATTTGGCCATTGAGGGTTCCTCCATAATAAGAGAGTTGAGGAATGCCTTGCGACTTAAGGCGTCAATGACCACATTCTCCTTGCCAGGTTGATACCTGATCTCAAAGTCATATTCATGCAAAACTTTAATCCAACGAGGTTGCCTCATATTGAGGTCAGAGTCTAGGTAAAGATCCATTTAAGGCTCTTATGGTCCGTGACCAAGGAGAACTTATTGCCAAGCAAATATTTTTGCCAAATTTTGAGAGCATGAATAACTGCTAGTAGTTCCAGGTCATGGGTAGCATAATTCCTTTCACGGGTTTTTAGCTTCCTCAAAGAATATGCTATAGGATGACCTTCTTGCATTAGTACATAGCCTAGTCTAAGAGAGCTAGCATCCATGACAACTTCCATTTCCTTGCTCAAGTTAGGAAGTTTCATAATTGGTGCTATCACCAAGCTATGTTTGAGTTGATCAAAACTCGATTGTTTAGTGGGTGTCCACACTATGGAAACCTAGTTTTTTAATATATTTGGGAGGGGTGCTGCGATTAAGGCATAGTCCTTAATGAAGATCATATAGCAACATGTTAATCTAAGAAAGTTATGCACTTCTTTAACAGTAGTTGGTGGAGGCCACTCTTGGACATCCTTAACCTTAACCTTTGTAGGATCTACAAAGATTCCTTCATTCCAAGATATTTGATCTGTCTCTTGAGGAAGGCACACTTTTTCTTCTTACCATAGAGCTTATGAGTCCTCATGGTCTCATGGACAATGCGAACTTGGGATTCATGGTCCTCCTCTTCCTTGGAATAAACCAAGGTGTCATCAAAGAAGATAGCACAAAATCATCAAGATATGGTCTAAAAATGTCTTGAATTAGCCTATCACTTCAAGATACAAGCCTTATACCGATGTTCAAAGTGACAAGAATGTTCATAAAAACATTTGCCCACGTCATCGTAAAAAACGTCAGTATTAGCGACACCATAGAATAGTCGCTATCCTTGTTGCTATATGTGTCGCTATCAGCATCGCAAATGCAATGTTGATAGTGACACAAATAGTGATGCCTTGCAACACAAACTACGAGGCTAATAGCGACACGTGCAGATAAATTTGCGACGCTAATAGCAACGGTTACAAGGGAAAAACAATTATGTGCTTTATTTGGGCCATACAAAAGAGTTTCGGTAAAATGTACAATTATCCTCTAAATGATGGCCAAGTATACTTGAATCCATAAGATTGATACATAAAATAAGTACAAGATCGGGTAATGAAAGCGACGGTACAATCATGGCAAGATACAAAGGATAATAATAACATAGTGCATAGAAAATGCCTACATAAATCACATGACAAAAAAAGAAGAGAATGTACGCTCCACAGATCCAAGGGCGAGCTAAATATTCTCGCCATTTGAAAGCTCATCCTATCACAAAGGAGCTATAGATCCTTGCCATCCGAAAGCTCGTCCCATCACAAAGGAACATTGAACGGACTTTGCAAAAAAGAAGCAACTACACATCAATCCACCATACAATAATGCATTTTAATTAAAATTAGTAACTACAGACAAGAAAGATGAGTGACTTACTAGGCCGCTGCATCCATACAATCAGTCGATCAATGCAATGAGACCGTGTCTCTTTGCATATCAAGTCTCTAGGCTGGTGGGATTGCCATTTGTAATGGAGTGCTACAAAGAAAACAAAATACAACTGTTAGAAATAGGATTATCAGTACAAGGGATATTGCAAAAAAAAAGCAAGAGAAACAAAAGAAAAACTTACAAAGTCCTCCAGATAAGTCCTGTGGATGCCACTCCCAAGATGATGGACCACTCCTGCCTCCAATCGTGCCCTCGCCGCCTCGTGCTGCTGTCTCTATCGTCCTAGAGAATCTATAGCCTCCTCCCTAAGTTGGCACGATTCATCTGCGCCTAGCTACTGGAGCTTTGAGGCCCCACTCTTAAGTGCCTTTTGCATGCATCCGATCATTTGTGTGACATGTATGCACACATGCACTCCATCATCTAGCCTGTGGAAAACCTATCTGCTACAGAAGGTACCGGAAACTCCTCATGCAAGGATGCTACTATGTAGCCCTTGCTCCCCTCCAGTATGTTCTTCCTATGATCTAAGACATTGTGCCAAAAAACTTGTTAGCACAACTCTCTCATGTGAGCCATCACCCTCCTCCCCTCTGTTGAGATGGCAAGCTCAACACATGCCATTGATGATGGACCGCCTAGCTACATGGGTTCGCACGTCTACACTTAGCATGTTGGTGGTCATTATGATACTCACATGGCCACTGACTTATCACTTATTATATTTAGTTTGTTACATCTACCTACAGCTCGCAAAGTCATAGCACCAGTCGATTAGTGTAGTCAGTTATGCATTGTTTGACGACTTAGTAGGCCACTTTCCTCTATGTTGTATCTTATCTATACTTTGTATACATTGTATAGTGTGTGGAAGGAGAAGAAAAAACCAGCAAGAAAACTTTTTGGCCTCCATCTCTCTTCTTGTGTTCTTGAGTGAGCTTCCTCTTGTGTATACAGTGTGTGTTTGACGCCACAGCTCAAGCAAGTCCCCCCACCACGCGGTTCTTGACATGGTATCAGAGCCGCGCCACTGAGAGAGACTGATTTTGAAGACTGAAGTGAAGGAGAAGAAGCAAGGTTTGAGCAAGCAAGCAATGGGTAAGAAGCTCTTCCATTCTTCCACTCTCTCTCTTGGATAGTGCCTGTGGAGGCACCAGAAGCAGGGTCGAGCAAAAATTTCAGATTGCTATGAGATCTGGTGTGCGAGCATATCACGGTATATGCTGCAAATTAGCCCTTTAGAAATAACCGCTGCTATTTTGGGCGTCTGAGGCTGTTTCAGGCCCTATTTTAGAACGCAAGGTTATGGATAACAGTTTCAGGGTACACTATGATTTTGGCTATATTGACCGAAAGTGGATGGGCAGGTTACAGATTGCGAATTTGTAATTTTTGAGGTATTTGCAAGAAGCAAACATAAGATTTATCTACAAACAGGTTGCAGATTACATGTATTGTTGAGCAATCAGTAAAAAGGTTTCTTGGTATATTATTGTGCACATGTTGTGGAAGATTGCAGAAGACTAGCTTACTATGTTATATCCTTGTTTGTGATAATGGTAGATAACAGTGGAAATCCCATTATTGAGAAGCTCAACAAGAATAATTACCCTTCATGGAAGTTCTGTGTGACGAACTTCCTCATTGGAAAGGGTATTTATGAGTTTGTCTCAGGTGAAGAAAATGAGCCAAAGGCTGGGTATCCCGACTGCAGATGATTTAAAAGCATGGAAAGAGTGGAATGCCAAAGACAAAAAGGTGATGTACTGGCTATCTGCAGTAATTGATAATACTATGCTGGGACATATCAAGAATGCAGAAACTTCACATGCAGCTTGGACAATTTTTGAGAGCATGTTTTCAGTAAATACAAAGGCACAAAAGATTCAACTCAAGCAAGAGTTGAATGCCTTGAAGAAAGGGAAAATGTTTGTCAATGAGTATGTGTTGAAGGTGAGGAGTATTGCAGATGCTTTAGCACGGATTGATACAATGCTGGTGTCGTACTGCTGTGCATCCAAGGTGTGGAATCCACCAAAAAGTTGTGTGTCACATTTGTTACTTTGTACATACTCCTTGTGTTTGCATTTTGTTCTGAGTAGGCAGTATAGTAGAGAGAAGGGTCTTATGCTGCCTTTCCTTTCAGCTGGGGGTTGCACTTGATAGATCCTCCTTCAATAATGGTGGGCATGCGATGTCTTCTATGGCTTTTCTTGGCTTCCAATTCCCGGGCGAAAAGAAGGAACGATCACTCCATCGATGAATTTAAATGCATGGAGTGCCTCTTCAAGTCAGCCATATGGAAGGCTGTGTGTTGCTCCTTTCTGCTAGGCCTAGTGCCAGCTGTTCTAGGTGGACGAGGATTGGAACTTACAAGGGTTCATGACTATGATGATGGCTTTCAGTACAACCATACACTTGCTCAAATACTTGTGGAGTACGCTTCTGTGGTGCTTATGTCGGGCTTGCTAAAGTTTTGAATGCAATTGTGATTGCATTCCGTGGAATGCAAGAGAATAGTATTCAAAAATGGATGGAGGATCTGTATTTTAAGTAGCTTGATCTGAATTATCCAAGAGTTACAGGTGCAGTGGTACATCGTGGATTTTATACAGCCTACCATAATACCACCCTTCGTACAAGAGTAGTTGGTGCAGTTATGTCTATACTTGATGAGCTTTATCTGTTGCTATTGTGGGACTGGCTGCCATGCAGTAAAAATAGAACCGTCTAGGTTGGGGGAGGAGAAAAAAGCTCTGTGAGGGCTGGTTAGCGGGCATCCATCGTTGAAATACAAGGCAGTGTGGTAGTACTTCAATCATGGAACAGAAAAGAAGGAACATTTAGAAACTGAGCTGATGGAGGAGGCACTACAAACTACGAGAGTCAAGGTCCTTGCAAGTGGGAATGCTATGGAAAGACGCTTCAGGTGTTAACATCATTTGCAACAGGCCGAGCTCGACGTCTACCTGCCACACAAGTGTTCAAACCTTGGATCCCTGAAAACCGGTTTGGGTGCTTGAATTACTTCTCTGTATCTGGGAACAGGCTTTTTGCTACTCATCTCAACAGGCTATTCTTATTTGCGTGCTTGGGGATGGCTCTCTCCTTTAGCCCAGAAATAAAGGAAAGCATAGCTATGTTAGAACGCAGGCTAAAGAAGGTGATTGATCTACAGAGTCAGATAAACCTGGAAAAAGGGTGATCATAAAGAAAGGGAATCTTCTGATGGAGGTGTTCCATTAGAGGCAGACTTCAAAGGGAAAGCTTCAATGTCTGAGGAGTGAAATTTCTAAACCAGTGAGACAACTTTAAAGTGGTTGAAGCTGAGATTTGGAGCATACAGATGTCCAAGAAAAAAGCAAATAAGTCATTTTGTGACCCGCAATTCATTCAATTCCAATATCGTGGATTAGTGGCTGTTAAACATGAAAACTACTGGCAGGGATGGTTTTTGTGATATTTGCAGGGTGGGGGAAAAGACTTTTCCGTTCAATGAGCAGTGGTTTTTTGAGGACACAACGGCTATCCAACAAAAACTGGCAGACATTCGCTGAAGGAAAAACCAGAGCGGAAGCACAGGTAGATCAAAGGGGGGGCCTTTTGGTGGGATTTCGTGCGTGATGGTTTCGGTCATCAACGCCATAAGAAGCAACTGTCATGGAGAGCATGCTTTGCAATAGTACAGTATTCCATGAATACACAATCGTCTTTTAAATGATGTGCCCGCTGTATCATTGTGACAAGGGAAGTTTATAGATGAAGTCCATAATTTGTGACTTCTGCAATCCAACCAGGGAAAAGCACAAGCTCTAAGTCTATATTCACCTTTTGAAGGGTCAAGGTCGTGAGTATAGAAGGTGTTTGCTTGTAAATGAATTCTAGATTGCAAGATTAATCGAGAGAAGATGGGCAATCTAATTATGCTGATGATAGCACTACACAAGATGGCAACCTTCTTGTGAGAAGTAGAGACCAGGCAGTTGTGAACTAGTCACAGACAGTGTATATTTTGATAGGATTGATATCCTGCAGCATTAAATGTGGAGCACATGAACATGAATCAAGCACAAGAGGGATTGGTGTATACTACACTGATGACAAACTATTACAGACCAGGATATTCTCATATGCAGATACTAAATAGCACAGAATTGTAAACTGTTTGGAGGAGCTACATCATTTTTGATAAGATTCAGAGACTCTTGCTTTGATAAGATCAGTTATTTGCCTTTCTCTAGTGGGTTTATTGTTAAGAATGTGGGTCCATGGATTCATCCTTTGGTTGATGCTGCTGAAAGGACAATGCTGAAATTTATGTCTGTAGTTGATAACCAGATTTATACTGTAGGTTCCTATGTTGAAGGATGAATTCTATGCTCAGCTGAAAACTTGCTTTCCGTCCTATCATTGCTGTATAGACGAGGTCTCGTTGGGAGCTTGGCAGATCTATTGCTGCTCACAAATCCTCTCATCTTGCTTATTTGTATGATTGATCTTCTATCCTGAAATTAGTCAAGGTCCTCTATGGTCACGACTTTACTTTAGAAAACCCTTAGACATCTTTGGTGAACCCAACGTGAAAGCGTCGCATAAATTTCAGGATGGGAGATACTTCAGCATCCATTTCAGCCTCTTCTACGATTCCTCCTTTGTCCTCTACTTCAGTTCCATCATTGACTGCTGCTTCAAGTACTTCAACGGATGATTTAAAGTAGATTTTGTAGAATATGTCTATGTATATGCAGCTTCAAAATTAGCAGACACAATTGTATATGCAGCAGCAGCAGCAATTGCATCAACAACAGTTGTCTCAGCAAAGGCAATTATATTCGGAGCAAGAGAATGCAATCAGCGCGACTAAGGCGATTGAAGCAGTTGAGAATGAGAAGAAGCTATTTGATGGCCGTAATGTTTCAGTTTATTTGAAGACGTATGAGATTAAGATGGGATTTTTTGGAGTACCAGCTCGACTTATGAGTAAGTATTTCCTTCATCTTGTCACACCCGCCTTGAGGGAAAAAGTGACTGATCTTTTTATTCAAAATTCGCATTGGCAAGATTTTAAGAAGGCCCTGAAAGAAGAGTATTTCCTTGAGGACTTTGGGATGGCTACACGGCGGTCATTCCGAGAGTGGGTCTATATGCAACAAACAAAGGTCTAGCTGCTTCAAAGTTGATACGAGAATTTGAAGAGAGGTATAGTTAGCTTGATATCATTGAACAAAGAGCATTGGATGTTGAGAAAGTTGAGCTTTTCTTGCAAGCTGCAAATCCTGATCTTCAGGAAGAATTAGGAGAGCTTCTTGAGGATCACACGAAGCCTATGGGTCTTAAAACGGATTGGCAAGATGCCCAGGATGCAGTCTCGACTTTGACCAAGAGGAGGATATGGAAGACCCGCCTATAGAATGGATCTATGACACCGATGCCATCTTTTGCTCCTATGCCTGCTTCTATCCCTGTTATTTCTTCTCTTCCTCAGTTAGTTTCTTGGCTTATGCCAGTGCCTACTGTTTCTACTCCTCATGTTGTTCCAAGATCGATGTCGGCTCCTTCTGCTCCAAAACCATCCGCTCCGTCGGTTCCTTTCTCTCTTGATGATATAATCAAAGGCATAACGGATTTGACACTAGAGTCAGTTAAAGCAGAATTGGTGGGAAAATTGAAAGAGCAGTTTGCTTCGACTACGCCTACTATTTCTTCTAGTGCTCCTATTGCACCTAGAAGTGCTCCTAGTGCACCTAGGAGAGATCGAAGATGTATTTGGTGTGATAGTACGGACCATCAGCATTGCAGGGATTGTGAATCTTTTCAGGATGCAAGGAGGAAGAATTTGGTATTTTGGGGACAAGATGGTAAGATCTGGTTGACTGAAATAGGAGCTCCGCTTGCTACCACTTCTGGGAAAGGCGGAATGAAGAAATTAGTGGATGACATGGCTGCGCATACTTCTTATGTGGCAGCTAGAGGAGATGCTTCTGCATATGGAGTTCAGATCGAGAAAGGATCAGAGAATCAGTCAGCATTATGGACTTAGGCTATGGAGACGGCAAACAAGGGAAAAATTCAGCAAACTGTTTTGACTAGTGCAGGCTCTAGCATCAGATCTGAGATAGATTGGGATTCGCCTACTGACAGGTACACTATTTATGCCTACTTGGCTAAGTCTCAAGGAGCAGATGTACTTGTTGAGGAGAAGCGTAAGAGGGATGAAGAAAATCCAAATGCAGCTAAAAAGACTAGAGGGGGTGAGTTTGTTACTCCACCTACTGCAGGACCGTCTTTGAGACCAGGGCCAGAACGACAGATGGAAGATGCTCAAAAGAAAGAAAAGAGGCAAGAGCCTAGAGAGAGGAAGCAGCCAGGGTTTAGATTGATTTCCGATATTGAGACATCTATGGACATGAAGAAAATCTTTAATAACAAGATACTTGGCAGTGAGGTGACTTTTACTATTTCTAAGGTTTTGGGCATCTCGAAAAGAGAGTTTCAAGATCAGTTCCAAGAAGTCCTGAAGAGGAAAAGACATGCATTGCCTACTACTGATACACATGGAGTTTTGATTGGGGAGTTGGATGAGGATGAGGATGAGGTTATGGTTGAGAATGCTTCTGTTTTTCCACAAATAGAGAAGAGGGTTCAGCCTATGCATTATGCTGAAACTGATGAGCCTGTCTTGATACCGCGTAGTCACTTTTCGCGGAGTCATTGGGCTAGGGCAACTACAGAAACGATGGTAAAAATTGGAGAGAAACAGGTGCCTTATGTTGCTTTGGTGGATCATGGTTCAGAGATTAATCTCATAGTTCGTGGAGTTTATGAAAGTAATAGATGGCCTATGGATGTAGAGCATGGGTGGCGTATGAGAGCTGCCAACAACACTATAGGTGATTTGTATGCTGCATGTCCCAGTGTCAGGGTTTCTATTGGAGATGTAGAGGAGGATTTCCATTTCTTTGTGCAGGATTCATGCTCTTATTCCATGATTATTGGACAGCCATCCATCACAGAGATGCGCATGGAAACAAAAGTAATGGATGATGGATCTGCTTATGCACAGATTCGCAGTAAAGATGGTATGAGAGCAGTTCAGTTTATGACTGTGTCTGTGAACCATGTTAGAAACATGGATACTCTTAGAGATGCACCTTTGCCCACTGTGAGGGATTCAGGTTTTCATTAGGTACCGTTGTTTCGCGAGACGACGGTGGTACAGAGCAGAGGAGATTGGAGTTCTCGCCTCCTGGCAACAATGTTTTCTCCTCCAGATTTTTTGGAATTTCAGTAAATAGTTTGATGAGTTATCAGAAGACTTCTAAGTTGCCTAGAGCTGCCAGGCAGTACATATGCAGGAAGGAGAAAAATTTGAAAAATGCAGGTATTTTAAAGGATGATGAGCATATAGATGGGATGTATGAAAGTATGATTTGTGCAGATATGATGACAGAGATGGAAAATATGCTGAAAACTGATATGCAGAGTTGTCACAGCAATGTATCAGTGTAATCTCTGGACATGTTTCATGAAATTGCAGATTTTGTATCACAAATAGAGTCAGAGGTTGAAGTGACTCAGCAAAAAGTATTGAGTGCTGAAGAAATTCAGCAAACAGAGTTTTCGACTGATTATGATCAGCTTACAGAGACATAGAGGGCTGAAAATTTTCAGCTAACAGAGTTTACTGCTGAAATAATTCAGCATCCAGAGTTTAGGGCTGTTCCTATGCAGTCCATAGAGCAGAGGGCTGAGGATATTCAGCCCCACTAGAGTGCAAAATTGCTGATTTACAGCAAGATTTGAGTAATGCAGAGGATCATAATGAAGCCAGGGTTGACACGAAATACAAGACTGTGGATAAGAAGGTGAAGCCGGTAGCTATACCGCTTCCACCTGACAGTGATCAACAAATAGAGAGGGCTGCCAAACAGCCACTTTTGAGGAATCCAGAGCATATAGGCCATAAATTTTCAGCAGAGACTCTTGCTGAATTAAAAATTGGAAATGGTGATTTCTTGCTACCCACAGAGAAGCAATGCTTTCAGGAGATGCTTGAGCGACATGGAAGGGGGTTTGCTTTTTTTTCGCATGAGATTGGATGTGTGAATCTAGATATTGTTGCTCCTATGGTGATTTGGAATGCAGGGACATAACCACTATGAGAACTCCTATTGGGCTTGTCAGGATGTGTACCTTGCCTCAAGGTGCCACTAATTCTGTTGCGCATATGATGAATGCCATGCATAAGGTCCTTCGTGATTACATACCTCACCTTATCATGCCTTTCTTGGATGATGTGCCCATTAAGGGATGTGCAGAAGAAGAGAAGAATGAGAGTCTAAATGAGCAGGGATGGAGTAAATGAGGTTGTCATTGTTGGACATATGTGTGGGTATTATGGCAGGAAACCCTCACCTGAGAAGGTGGATGCTATAGGCAAGATTACGAAGTATTGTTCTACCACTTCAGAGGTACGGAGATTCATTGGAGCTTGCATGTTTTATATAGATTTGGATACCCCATTTTGCACACATAGCAGATTGTTTATATCAGCTGCTTCAAAAGGGGCAGAAATTTTATTGGGATGAGAGCCACACTAAAGCCATGCGGAAACTGAAGAAGTTATTGCAGATTGCTCCTACTCTCAGGAAAGCGGATTATAATTGCGGAAGGCCTATTGTATTGACAGTTGACACTAGTCCAATTGGCATAGGTTGGGCTGTGGGTCAAGATGATGCAGATGGAAACATGTAGGCTATTCGGTTTGGGGCGAAAGTCCTAAACGAGAGACAGAGGAGATATCCGCAAATCAAGAGGGAGTTACTAGGGATTGTTATGGCTCTCAAATGTGACAAGGAGTACTTTATTGGAGCCTCAGTTGTGGTAGAGACAGATTGCTTGCCATTGATAGAGGAAAGGATAATCCAGTGGGTGGCAGATATGCTGTCTAGAGCCAGATATGATGATGAGGAGACACTACTTGTAGAAGAGGATGATGCAAAAATTTCAGCCACTATGGTTGATCATGTTTGCCATGTCTATGATATTGTGGCTTTCATAGAAGAACTCTATGTTGGAGATTGGTTGCAGATTGGCAAGTACCTTAGTACACTAAGCAAAAGAGATGAATGGACAGATGAAGAGTTCAAGAAGATCAGAAGAAAAGCCTATGGTTATTTTCTCAAGGATGGATTTCTTTGGAAGCATCCGAAGAAAAGAGGTGGATTACCCTTGCGGGTTGTCTACGATAGAGAGACACAGTTATAGGTAATGAGGGAGTTTCATGAGAGTCCTTGGGCTGGTCATAGAGGAGTGTGGGCTACTTATGAGAAAATCAAGGAGAAATATTGGTGGAAAGGCATGTATAGAGATGTTTCTTACTTTGTAGAGACTGCCAGATGTATTCGGCAGTGCGTCATCGAGATGAGCTTCATCCGACCTATCCGCTATGCATTCATTATAAGTGGGTAGTTGACTTGATTACTATGCCTATGGGTCTATGGCAGATGAGGTATATTGTTTTGGCTAGAGAGGATCTTACCAATCATGTTGAGGGCAGACCTTTGAGAACGAAGACCACTAGTGCAATGTGTAAGTTCTTATTGGAAGAAATTTTCTGCAAGTATGGTGGTGTGGGTAGAATCACTGCAGATCGCAGTGAATTGGATGTAGATGAAGCTAGGGAGTTTTTCTCTCAACTAGGAATCAAGTTGGCTCTAACCACAGCATACAATCTAGAGGGAAATGGAAAGAGTGAAAGAGGGCATCCGCCGATAGTGAAAGCATTAGCCAAAGCATACAGAGGAAGGATTGGAGAATGGCCGAGACTTCTACCATTTGCTTTGTGGGCTGATCGTATGACTCACAGTGTTACCACAGGATATATGCCCGCAGAGTTGATGTATGGTCAGAAACTGGTTATGCCGATTGAGACTTGTGCTTTGACTTGGTCAGTTTTACCTTGGCAGGAGGATTTGACGAGAGAGGATCTCTTAGCTCTTCAGATTCGATAGTTGGAGAGAAGACCGGAGGATATTCAACTAGCTATTGACAGGTTGAAGGTTGCTAGACTAAGAAATAAGGACAGGTTTGACAACAGGCATCGCTTGCGGCCTAGAGCAATAGAAGAGGAAGACTGGGTATTAGTCTTTGATAGCAGCCTTGAAAATCAGCATACTACACTTCAAAAGATGGTGAAAAGATGGTTTGGACCCTATGTAGTCAGACATGTCTTTGATAATGCAACATATGAGCTGAAAGAATTGGATGGGACAGTGCTTAGAGTGCCTATTGCAGGAAAAAGAATCAAGATTTTCAAGAAAAGAGATGATGAGAATTATGCATTGGAAGAATTTGCAAGAGAAGAGCAACGAGAAGAAACTCCAATAGAAGAGATAGATGATATGACAGATAATCTTGTTGATATACCGGAAATACACAATGAAGAGATTGATCTATTTGTGGATCTTGATGATAATGATCATGGGTAGTTGGCCCATTCGGAGGATGCGCAGGATTAGAGGGGGTGGATGTCGTACTGCTGTGCATCCAGGGTGTGGAATCCACCAAAAAGTTGTGTGTCACATTTGTTACTTTGTACATACTCCTTGTGTTTGCATTTTGTTCTGAGTAGGCAGTATAGTAGAGAGAAGGGTCTTCTGTTGCCTTTCCTTTCAGCTGGGGGTTGCACTTGATAGATCCTCCTTCAATAATGGTGGGCATGCGATGTCTTCTATGGATTTTCTTGGCTTCCAATTCCCGGGCGAAAAGAAGGAATGATCACTCCATCGATGAATTCAAATGCATGGAGTGCCTCTTCAGGTCAGCCATATGGAAGGCTGTGTGTTGCTCCTTTCTGCTAGGCCTAGAGCCAGCTGTTCTAGGTGGATGAGGATTGGAACTTACAAGGGTTCATGACTATGATGATGGCTTTCAGTACAACCATACACTTGCTCAAATACTTGTGGAGTACGCTTCTGTGGTGCTTATGTCAGGCTTGCTGAAGTTTTGAATGCAATTGTGATTGCATTCCGTGGAATGCAAGAGAATAGTATTCAAAACTGGATGGAGGATCTGTATTTTAAGCAGCTTGATCTGAATTATCCAGGAGTTACAGGTGCAGTGGTACATCGTGGATTTTATACAGCCTACCATAATACCACCCTTCGTACAAGAGTAGTTGGTGCAGTTATGTCTATATTTGATGAGCTTTATCTGCTCCTATTGTGGGACTGGCTGCCATGCAGTAAAAATAGAACCGTCCGGGTTGGGGGGGGAGAAAAAAGCTCCATGGGGCCTGGTTAGCCGGCATCCATCGTTGATATACAGGGTAGTGTGGTAGTACTTCAATCATGGAATAGAAAAGAAGGAACATTTAGAAACAGAGCTGATGGAGGAGGCACTACAAACTACAAGAGTCAAGGTCCTTGCAAGTGGGAATGCTATGGAAAGACGCTTTAGGTGTTAACATCATTTGCAACAGGCCAAGCTCGACGTCTACCTGCCACACAAGTGTTCAAACCTTGGATCCCTGAAAACTGATTTGGGTGCTTGAATTACTTCTCTGTATCTGGGAACAGGCTTTTTGCTACTCATCTCAATAGGCTGTTCTTATTTGCGCACTTGGGGATGACTCTCTCCTTTAGCCCAGAAATAAAGGAAATCATAACTATGTTAGAACGCAGGCTAAAGAAGGTGATTGATCTACAGAGTCAGATAAACCTGGAAAAAGGGCGATCATAAAGAAAGGGAATCTGCTGATGGAGGTGTTCCATTAGAGGCAGACTTCAAAGGGAAAGCTCCAATATGTGAGGAGTGAAATTTCTAAACCAGTGAGACGACTTTAAAGTGGTTGAAGCTAAGATTTGGAGCATACAGACGTCCAAGAAGCAAGCAAATAAGTCATTTTGTGACCTGCAATTCATTCAATTCCAATATCATGGATTACTGGCTGTTAAACATGAAAACTACTGGCAGGGATGGTTTCTGTGATATTTGCAAGGCAGGGGAAAAGACTTTTCTGTTCAGTGAGCAGTGGTTTTCTGAGGACACAACGGCCATCCAACAAAAACTGGCAGACATTTGCTGAAGGAAAAACCAGAGCGGAAGCACAGGTAGAGTAAAGAGGGGGCCTTTTGGTGGGATTTCATGCGTGATGGTTTCGGTCATGAACGCCATAAGAAGCAACTGTCATGGAGAGCATGCTTTGCAGTAGTACAGTATTCCATGAATACATAATCGTCTTTTAAATGATGTGCCCGCTGTATCATTGTGACAAGGGAAGTTTGTAGATGAAGTCCATAATCTGTGACTTCTGCAGTCCAACCAGGGAAAAGCACAAGCTCTAAGTCTATATTCACCTTCTGAAGGGTCAAGGTCATGAGTATAGAAGGTGCTTGCTTGTAAATGAATTCTGGATTGCAAGATTAATCGAGAGAAGATGGGCAATCTAATTATGCTGATGATAGCACTACACAAGATGGCAACCTACTTGTGAGAAGTAGAGACCAGGCAGTTGTGAACTAGTCACAGACAGTGTATATTTTGATAGGATTGATATCCTGCAGCATTAAATGTGGAGGACATGAACATGAATCAAGCACAAGAGGGATTGGTGTATACTACACTAATGACAAACTGTTACAGACCAGGATATTCTCATATGCAGATACTAAATAGCATAGAATTGTAAACTGTTTGGAGGAGCTGCATCATTTCTGATAAGATTCAGAGACTCTTGCTTTGATAAGATCAGCTATTTGCCTTTCTCTGGTGGGTTTATTGTTAAGACTATGGGTCCATGGATTCATCCTTTGGTTGATGCTGCTGAAAGGACAATGCTGAAATTTCTGTCTGTAGTTGATAACCAGATTTATACTGTAGGTTCCTATGTTGAATGATGAATTATATGCTCAGCTGAAAACTTGCTTTCGGTCCTATCATTGCTGTATAGACAAGGTCTCGTTGGGAGCTTGGCAGATCTATTGCTGCTCACAAATCCTCTCATCTTCTTATTTGTATGATTGATCTTCTATCCTGAAATTAGTCAAGGTCCTCTGTGGTCACGACTTTACTTTCGAAAACCCTTCGACACCAGATGATGATGATTTGGTTCCATCCACTCTGAGTGGCCTTAAGAATGAGAAGGCATGGAAATCATTTGTTACTTCAGTACATGTACGAAAGCCATTTCCAGATTTTGATAAGTTGATCTCTCTCATGATTACTGAAGAGATCAATATGCAAGGTGATTCATATGAAAGAAATGGTGAGCAAGTCCAAGTATTTTACTCGAGTTCAGGAAGGGGACGTGGTAGATCCTCTTTGAGAGGCTGTGGTAGGGGACGTGCTGGCGATAACCAGCAAAATAGGTTCAATCAACAGTTTGGTGAAATGCAAGTTTCTAAAGGCAGAGGAAACTTTAGAGGCAGGGGGAGCTCTAGAGGAAGAGGTGGATGGCAGAATAGAGGTTCATGAAATTCTGCTATTGTTTGCCATTATTGTGGCAAAATAGGCCATATTTTAGCCCATTGCTATGCAAAGAAGGATGATATTTGCAGTGGTAAATTACAGCAAGGAAACTATGTATAGTCTTTATGACAGAATGAAGACAAAAATGAACATCTATTTGTTATGCAACACGTGATGAATGTAGTTACACGAAAGGGGACACATGATGATGTATGGTATGTCAATTCAAGTGCATCTAATCATATGACCAGTCATGTTGAATGGTTTGGAGAGATGCAAGACTTACAAAACCCAGGTTATGTGTAGACAGGTGATGATTCATGCCACCTAATTTCACACATTGGAAATGTTCCCTTGTCCTTGTATGATGGCTAGACAAAGAGTCTGACAGATGTATTACATGTGCCATCAATTACAAAGAATCTAGTATCTGTTGGCCAAATGGTAGAGCAAGGGTTGAAGGTCTAATTCAATGCAAAAGGTTGTTTTGTAGAAGACTTTAATGATAAGTGCAAGTTGGTCTCAAAAGGAAGTAGGGTTGGCCGAATGTTCACTTTGGATGCTGAGATTCCTGCAATGGATGCTACTATATATGCTAAAGGAAAAGGAGTAGTTGTAGATATTGAAATACGGCATAAACATATTGGACATGCAAATGTGCAAAGGTTGAAATTAATGCAGTCTAGAGGATTGGTTACAGGGTTGCCTTCTTTTACAGTTGCAGAATTGCATAAAGTCTGTGAAGCATGCTAGTTTGGTAAGCAGGCAAGACAACCCTTTTCGCATGACAAAGAAGTGAGTAGAAAAATACTTGATGTAGTGCATACTAATGTTTGGGGGCCTATACAGAATGTATCTCTTGGTGGCAGCAAATACTTTGTCACATTTATTGATGACTATTCAAGGAAGTTATGGGTATACTTTATGAAGGAAAAAAGTGATGTGTTTGAGCACTTCAAATCTTTTAAAGCAGCTGTTGAAAAAAAAACAGGCCTAAAGGTAAAGTGCTTGAGATCAGATGGAGGGGGAGAGTACCTCTTTAGTGAGTTCAGTGGCTTCTTGAGGACTCATGAGCCCACTTGTTTTGAGGATGTTGTTGGTCATGCTCATTGGGATGCAGCAATGGATGAGGAGATGGCTGCATTAGAAGCCAATATGACTTGGGATTTGGTACCCTTACCTAAGGGTAAGAAAGCTATTGGTTGTAAGTGGGTTTACAAAGTCAAGCATAATGTAGATGGTTCAGTTAGAAGGTATAAGTCTAGGTTGGTTGCAAAAGGCTATGCTCAAACATATAGCATAGATTATGAAGAGACATTCAATCCAGTTGCTAGGATGGCAACTATTAGGTGTGTGATTGCCTTGGCAGCAAATTGATGTCAAGAATGTCTTCTTGCATGGTGAATTGCAAGAAGAAGTGTATATGGAGCAGCCATCAAGTTATGAGGATTTACAGTATCCCACATATGTGTGCAGGTTAAAGAAGGTGCTCTATGGGCTGAAGCAAGCACCTAGAGCATGGTCTGACAAGATTGGAGAGTATCTTGTCAATATTGGATTTTGTATTTTTGATGTTGATCACTCACTTTATGTGAGAAAGGGAGATGCAGGGTTGGTCATCATAGCCATCTATGTGGATGACTTGATTATTACAGGTGGCAGTGACAATGGGATTGCTTAAGTTAAGGACTTCTTAAAGAAGAAGTTTGAGATGAAAAATTTGGGTGAACTAAGATAATTTCTTGGTATTGAGATGATCAAATGTGATGATGGTACATGGCTATCCCAACGGTAGTATGGCTTGGATATGTTATCCAAGTATGATATGACAGTATGTAAGCCTCTTTCAGTACCATTGGAGCAAAATGTGAAGCTGAGTGCTGATGTTGGGGATGAGATAGAAGACCCTATTATGTTCAAGAGGATAGTAGGGAGTTTTATTTACATGACTATCATAAGGCCAGACTTGAGCTATGCTGCTGGCCTTGTTAGTTAGTTTATGCAGATGCCTAGAAAGCCTCATTTGGATGCAGTTAGACGTATATTAAGGTATGTGAAGTCCACTTTACATTATGGACTTTTTTATGAGGCAGGTAAGGATGTACATGTCTTTGAATACACAGATGCAGATTGGGCTGGTAGCATGTCAGATAGAAGATCTACAAGTGGATTCATGTTTTCCCTTGGTAGTGCACCAGTTGCATGGAGCAGCAAAAAGCAACCTACAATTCCTTTATGCAGTACGAAGGCTGACTATAGAGGTGCTGCTATGGCAGCATGTGAGGTGGTATGGCTGCAAAAGTTATTAGGTAATTTGGATGTGCAGGGAGATGGTCCAATTGTCATTCATTGTGACAACATGAGCAACATACAACTAGCTAGGAATCCAGTGTTCCATGCAAGAACAAAACACATTGAGGTGCACTACCACTTTGTGAGAGAGAAGGTACTTGTAGGAGAGATTGACTTGGTATATGTTAGCACACAGGATCAGATAGCTAACATTTTCACAAAGACATTGGGTGTAGAGAAGCTTCGAAAGTTCTGAAGCTTACTTGGAGTTGCAGAGATAAAGTTGAGCTTGAGGGGGAGTGTTGAGATGGCAAGCTCAACACATGCGGACATTGATGATGGACCCCGTGGCTACATGGGTCCGCACGTCTACACTTAGCACATTGGTGGTCATTATGATACTCACATGGCCACTAAATTATCACTTATTATATTTAGTTTGTTACACCTACCTACAACTGACAAAGTCATAGCACCAGTAGATTAGTGTAGTCGGTTATGCATTGTTTGACTTAGTAGGCCACTTTCCTCTATGTTGTATCTTATCTATACTTTGTGTACATTGTATAATGTGTGGAAGAAGAAGAAAAAACCAGCAAGAAAATGTTTTGGCCTCCATCTCTCTTCTTGTGTTCTTGAGTGAGCTTCCTCTTGTGTATACAATGTGTGTTTGACGCCACAACTCAAGAAAGTCCCCCCACCACGTGATTCTTGACACCCTCATCATTCATGATGATGGCTCTTGTCCTATCATCTATAAGATATCCATACCCCTCTGGGGTATGCCTAAGATGTGTCCTCTCCCACCTGCGACCATGCTCCTAGCCATATCCAGGAGACCCCTATACATTTGGTATACCTGCGGGGGTAGTATCTCTCGGAGTAGCACCCATAGGGGTGCCACCTGCAGATGGCTCTTAGAGTGACTGGAGTAGACGTCCCCACAGGTGTGACAAATCCCATAGGTGATACAACTCCAGCAGAACAATGAGATGGAGACATTGCATCGGTACCTCCACAACAACCACATGAGCCATGCTCTCTCGAACTTGCACAAGAGCAAGGAGTAGCACCTGTATCCCAAGCACCACAGGCTCACTGCATCCACATCTTCACAGCATCCCCCAAAACCACTCCCTCCATTGGAGCATCAACCTCGTCTATGGGAAACTAAAGCATCAGAGTGCACCAAAGTAGATCTAACAAAACGGCTTAATGGTGTCTGACACAACTCCTAGTCGGCTATATCTCTGAATCAATCCATTTGATCTAGAGATATACATGTAAATTTCTCCTGTAGCTCCTCGTCGCTCATACCTCGACTCATCTTCTGGATCCAAATACCCACAAAGATCACCTCCATAGAGAAAAATTTATGTTAGCATAATCAATATAAATCAAGCAAATCATGGTAATATAAATCTTTTAAAAAAATCTTACTTGAAACACATATCTTATGTACCCTTATAAGTGACTCGTCAACGAATCGAGTAGTTGAATGCTCCAAGTATGAAGTACCCTATGGTTCCATGCTAATCTCATGACACAACTCTGCATACACTAGAAGGTCAATAGACAGGTCACCACAAAAGGATGAGTCCACCTCGTTCTCAAAGAATTATTGGACTCTTGTATTTTCATCATTGTTACCAGATTCTTGCTCCTCTGCATGCGCCAAGCTTTTAGTGGCCTCCACCCCTTGCAATATCGACCACTCTTTTTGCATATTGTCCTCATCTACACTAGGAACATTGATTTGATTCACACTTTGGGGAGCTGAAGGTACAACATACCACCATTGAGGTTGTTGGGGATTTGGATAGAAAATTACATGTTCAAAATTATGTACAAGAGAGATTTAACTTATGTGACATGTACCATGTCGTAATAAAATTTAAAAAAACATGAGTTCATGCATATGTTCACAATGGGCCAGCGATACAAACATGTCGCACAAATCTATCCATCTTTTTTTGGAATCTATTTCGAGAAATCCAGATGGACCTTATTGAATTGTTACCCCAACTCCTTCAACTACCACTTTGAACCACTGCACATTGAATAGGATTATGGAGAAGCTACAGTAATCCACCGTGATAATACTTAGTAAGTTTTCAAAATACTCCATCTCATCTATAACAGTGTTTGGATCTGTTGCTCATCGTCGGCTCTCTTGCTCGAACTTTTCCATGATACCACAATTTGTTGTGGAGCGCATTTTGTCGATATGCTCCATGCAAAAATGCCATCCACGTGACCATGCCACACTGTATATTTTGTACTGTACATTGAAAGATTCAATTAGTTGTCACATATAAAATATAGATACGACAAACCCTAAACACGTCATCACCTTTGGACTACATCCCCTCGAGAATTCCTACTCCTCAGTTGAGACCTCCATCCCTTTGCGAGACATTGTGGTCAAAGATCCATGCAACCATCGCTTTGACATAAATCGTGGCATCTCCTCCATGCCCTCGAGATATCGAATTGGTTGATGGTGCGTACTACATTGAAATTCAAATCGCGCTTCTTCCTAATCTTTCCTGGCTTGTTTGTACCTAGCGAGCCACGTCTCCGTGGAGACATGGTGCAACATACAAAAGTGATTCACTTTCTCCTCCCTTGCAACATCCATTTTTTTTTCTACCCCATTTTCAACCACCACATCTCCGGTCAATCTATCATCATCCTTCAGCAACCATAGCATACTGCTGTCTAAATCCACTGTTGGTAGCCACTATGAAATATTTACTAAAATCTCAGTCACCAACCAACCTTCAGCCATGCTACCTTTTGGCCGAGTTCGTTGTCGCACAAAGCCTTTCAGGGTTTTTATGAAGCGCCCCAAGAAGAACATTTATCGCGTATGCACATGTCCAGCAATCTCTAATTCATCTACAAGATGCACTAGAAGGTGAGTTTGTATCATGAGCATGTTGGTAGGTAGGTATTTCTCAAAGAGACAGACCGTCTCCACTGCTCCCCGCCTTGTGGATTCAATAGAGGATGTCTTGATCTCCTTCTGTGAGATCTATTGCACTAAATTTGACAACTTGTAAATCACCTCGCATATTTCTAAAGTAAGGCATCTTGTGATCACGATCGATAGTACAAATTGCCACAAATGAAGAAGCATTACCAACAATGACTACACTCCAAAGAGCAAAATACACAGGCCACTTATAATCTATTCGTAGTACAAACCTTATATATCTTATGCCAATTATGGGATTTTAGCCCTAATAATTGATCGTCTTTAGAAAACATGGACCTAAGAGAATGCATTATACACATTGGAGTGCGGATAGACTTGATAATTTGCTTCACAATGCACTCTTCTTTAGTGGACAAAACCCAAGGAGTGCGAGATAGCTGCAAGTGACCATTAGCACTCGACTGCAAAGTGCCTCCATCTTGACTACCTCCAAATCCATTCATGCCCCTGCAATGTCTCTCTTTCCTGTGATGTGGTCCCATAGTAAGTTGTCCACATTCTTGAAAATATGCATGGGATCCAACAAAGTGGTTGATCTATAAGTGGATCCAATATGGAAACTTGTAGAAAATTGAGAACCATTGCATTCCATTTGGAGGTCGTACCAACTTTGGGCGTTCATTCATGATGGAGGTCGTCTAAGAAAACCTTCCCTCAGTTCATGACCCTTCGGCAAGAAAGTGATGTGTCCTTGATATGCCATCTTCTTCATGGTTTGTGACCTTCGAGAGTCTAATTGTGGCCCACACAATGGACATGCATGATAACCTGAGGTAACCAGACCTAGCCCAACACCTCTACCAAGTGAATACAAACTTGAACGAGCTATGATAGATATTACCAATGATAACAAAAGCCTTTTTACCTAAGCACTCCCTAAATCCCAGATATTCAGCTCCATGCATGTGAATCCGCTGATATTATTTAGACTTCATATGTGGATCTATTCTGCGCATGCCACGTTGTGAAGCTCGCCATGCCAGACATATGAAACATGTGATTTATGCGGGGGATAAGCGAAAAGTGTCTGAGAAATTTTTGAGGGATAGTTTGCCCTTGTAAGTTTTGTCGATACCTGTGAGCACCACACTTTGGACATGTCTCCATAGTCTCGTATTCTCCTCGAAACAGTATGCAATCATTCATACATGCATGAATGCTATTGTAGTCCATGCCAAGATTTCGTAAAGCATGTCTCACATCATCACGAGACTCAGGCATGGTATCTGCAAGTGGTAATATATGAGACTTTAGTAACTTGAAAAAATCATTCAAAATCTTGAAAAAAAAAATTGTTTTTTATGATAGTGCCGAAAAGAAATCAACGAAGCATACGTACAAGGTACCTAAACAACTCAATCACACTCGCATCGCTCCACCTGTATTTTGCTTGCACACTTAGGAGTGCAAGCACTGTCTTCAGGAGATATACTCAGCACCCATCATATAATAGTATGGATGCTTCCTCTCTAAGCAGATCAGATGTCTCAACATCCATGAGTATCAATGCATTGATCATTGCTTCCATCTCACACTCCAAGTTTGTAGAAAAGTCTAGAAGGCTGCCTATCTCCTCTAGTATTGACACTACAGATTGGGTAGTACCTTCCAAGCGGTGGATTGGCTCAGGCACTCCATCCATCGCACACCCACGAACTCTTTTAACTGGCCACAAAGGGTGCACTTCTCCTTGGGATGAGACGTCACCTCCTTGTAATAAATTTTATGACCACATCTAATGTTTTTGTATATGATATTCAATTAGTTTGCGAATACGATGCATGATTGATATATGCTTTTCTTACCGTTTGCTCAAAATCTGAGATCGCCTGATCAATAATCTCTGATTGAGACTCGTCAAAGCATTATACTTGTTCTATAGACAATCGATGTTTTCGTCTATTTGCTAGCTTACATTGAGAGCAAGGACATGGAATACACTGATTAAGATATGCATCGTGATCTTGAACATCATGGCCTTCATTGTTTTCCATTTGGTCTACATTATGATAAACAATTTGTTGTTGTTATCATTCTGTTTTTCTTTCTTAAGTTGTTTGGGAAGGGATTTATTCTCTTATAACTCAACAAAATTAATGTATGTAAAGTCTCCACCAACCTACGCAGGCCTACAGTATGTAAAGTCTAAAATGCTATGCATGGGGACAAGGGAGTAGCTACCCTATTTCCGAGTGTTTCTTGTCCGGTGGTATTGCAACGAACCTCACCACCTTTTTTCGTTTGTGTGCACCTTTAACAAAACCTTTCTCTCTCTCTACTACTACTACTACTACCATTACTACTACTAGTACTCGCCTTCCCGAAGCATCAAACACACCCAAGTTGCACCTTTGGCAAAACCTCTCTCTCTCTCTCTCTCTCTCAGACCTCCGGGCTCACACTACAGCAGGCTGAGGACCAGCATACTCGACGCCGCACGAGGATCCGGGGGTTTCGAACCCCATAGCCACACCGACAGGAGATCCGGAGGATTCTTGATCTACATCGACAGCAGACTGAGATCCGACGACACTCGACACATTGGATCTCAGATCTCCAGTTTGCTCTTTCTCCACCGCCGATGTACCACATCCTGCATCCAGGAGGGATCACCTGCTATTAGCGACTTCGACGACTGCTACTACATTCGAGGATAGTATATCTCCGTGCATCTGTTACATATACACATCGCACCACTTTATCACAGCCGACAGTTGTTCCCCTATCACAGCCGACATTTGTTCCCCTTTTGTAGCCATTATCTGGAGTACTAGAGCTACATACGCACATACACATATACGACACTTATCACACTCACAGCACCGTATTTTCAGTTTCCAGTTTTTAGCTTTTCATTAAGCACTTTTATTTTGGATAGCTGGACCTCATCAGTTGTATCACAGTTTGTCTCATAGGCCAGTTTTGGTCTTTAGAAGACGTTAATATAACTTTTTTTCTTTCTCTCTCTCTCTCTCTCTATCTCACTACTACTACTACTACTACTACTACTACTACTACTACTACTACTACTACTACTACTACTACTACTACTACTACTACTACTACTACTACTACTACTACTACTACTACTACTACTACTACTACTACTACTACTACTACTACTACTACTACTACTACTACTACTACTACTACTACTACTACTACTACTACTACTACTACTACTACTACTACTACTACTACTACTACTACTACTACTACTACTACTACTACTACTACTACTACTACTACTACTAGTACTCACCTTCTTGAACATGCCAAATGTACACCTTTAGCAAAACCTCTCTCTCTCTCTCTCTCTTCTACTACCACTACCACTACCGCTACCGCTACCGCTACTGCTACCACTACTACAAATAAGAAAAGAAGAAATTAAAGAACTACCACTACCACTACCACTACCACTACCACTACCACTACCACTACCACTACTACTACTACTACTACTACTACTACTACTACTACTAATAATAAGAAAAGAAGAAATTAAAGAACTACCACTACCACTACCACTACCACCACCACCACCACTACCACCACCACCACCACCACAAACAAGAAAAGAAGAAATTAAAGAACTACTACTACTACTACTAACAAGAAAAGAAGAAATTAAAGAACAAGATCTTACCCTCTACCACTACCACTACCACTACCACTACCACTACCACTACCACTACCACTACCACTACCACTACCACTACCACTACCACTACCACTACCATACTACTACTACTACTACTATTACTACTACTACTACTACTAACAAGAAAAGAAGAAATTAAAGAACTACCACTACCACTACCACTACCACTACCACTACCACTACCACTACCACTACCACTACCACTACCACTACCACTACCATACTACTACTGCTACTACTGCTACTACTGCTACTACTACTACTACTACTAACAAGAAAAGAATAAATTAAAGAACTACCACTACCACTACCACTACCACCACCACCACCACCACAAACAAGAAAAGAAGAAATTAAAGAACTACTACTACTACTACTAACAAGAAAAGAAGAAATTAAAGAACAAAATCTTACCCTATCTTTGTTTTTATTCATTCATTCTCCTCTCTCCATCCCTTTCTCTCTCTTTCTCTCTTTCTTTATAATGTTTCATGTTTTTTCCCTCTCTCTCTCATTCCTTCTTTCTTTTTCTCTCTTCCTCTCCCTCTCTCATTTCTTTTGCCTCTCTTATTTCCTCTCTTTCTCTCTCAGTACACATCATTTTTAACAAAAACAAGCAAAAGAAAATGAGAAAAAATAAAAACAAACTAAGAGGGAGCAATATACTCACCGCGGCGGCAGTGAGGAGCTCTCCTTCTCCCTCTTTCTCTCTTTCTCTCTTTCCCTCTCAAACGCACGATGCAATTTTCTCTCTCTTTCACTGTTTCACACAAGATGCCACGCTTGGGTTTTGGCCCGCTTTTTTTCGCCTAAGTACCATCGCTAATTGTGATGACGCTAATTTGCGTCAAAAACGGCCATTGTTGTACTCCTATATCCTTGTAGTGTATTAAAGGTGGCAAGGGCCTTAGTTAATCCAAAATACATTACTGTGAATTCAAAATGACCATATCTAGTATTGAATGCTGTCTTAGGAATATCCTCATCCTTGACACAAATCTCGTAGTATCCTGACCTCAAATCAATCCTCGAGAAGATTTTTTCTCCCTGCAATTAATCAAGTAACTCGTCTATCCTTGGAATCGGCTTGGAATGGGGTACTTATTATTGATGGTTACTTGGTTCAGGCCTCTATAATTGATGCAAAGGTGAAGTGTACCATCCTTCTTCTTTTGAAACAAGACTGGAGCCCCCCAAGGAGAACTACTAGGGCGCATGTACCCTTGGTCCAATAGTTTTTTTATTGTTCTTTTAACTTGATAGCTTTAAGAATGGACATCTTCTAGGGTCTTTTTGTGACTAGTGTAGCTTGTGATATTAGCTTTATCTCATGATCCGCCTCCCTCGATGGTGGTAATTTTGTCAATTCTTTTGGAAACACATCCGTGTACTCTTTTAAACATGATGGTCCTTCATTGGAGTCCTCTACCTATTCCAATTGGTTTAGCTTGATCAAATAGATGGGTAATTCTATCATTATACTTTGAGCTATTCGCATTTCCTAAGCTAGCTAGAATTTTGGTTTGCCTGGTTCTCCTTGAGTTGTAACTAGCTCACCCTTAGGATTTTGAAAGGAGACTTGTCCTTCCCCACAGTGGATGTGAGCGTCATTGGGGATTAGCCAATCCGTCTTGAGAAGACACTCATGGACTCCTAGATTCAATACCCTGAACTTAGCAGATATGGGCTCATTTTCGAGTAGAAATTCCACCTTAGCAATTTGTCTTGTGCAAGTAATTTATTGTCCATTTTCTACTTTGACAAGCAATGTAGGTGCAACTACAGTGGCTATCCCTAACCTTCTCGCACAAGCTGGTGAAATGAAAGAATGAGTACTGCCACAATCGATCAGGGTTTTGAATTTCTTACCTTGGTAATCCAATGTTGTTTGGATCACCAAAAATTGGCAGTTTGGCCCCTTTTTATGGAGAGTGGCATGAACAATTGCCCTCTCAATCTCAGCTTCCATGGATGGGTCTTCTTCTTGTTGATTCCCTTAGTGGAGATATTGGAAGTTTTCCCTCCCCATTGCTGCACGACCTTGGCCACAAGTAGCTCTGGATTGGCCACTGAATTTTCCTTGATGACAAATTTTGCCAAGTTTGGGACATTCCCTTTTGAACTGCCCAGGTTCATTACAATGAAAACATCATAGCCTTTGGTCACTTCTTTGAGTGGGTACAAAGTCACTAATTGCATTTGCCCTTGGCTTCTTCTGTTGGCCTTGACTCTATCCTTGCACCTTTTTAAATTGAGCTTTCAACATCCGTAGATTCTGGTATTTGTGAGACCAAGGTCTATTATTCCTGGATTTCGGCTAGACTTCTTGGGTAATAGGTCCCACTCTTATCAATACATCTTGCAAATCCAAAGGACGCATTGATTCCAACCGATTATTCATGGTGGGTTCAACCCATCATAGAACTTCGAGAACGTGTTGGGAAATACTCATTGTCGGGGCGTATTTTAGTAAGGAGACAAATCTCGAGTAGTACGCCTCCAGAGATAGGCCCAATTATTTCAACTTAAAGAACTCATTCATCTTCTGAGTTTTGTACATAGGTGGCATGTACCTTCCTTGCACTACTTCCTTTAGTTTATCCCAAGTTATTGTGCTTTTCGTGACTGCTTGGTCTTTACACCATTGCTTCCACCACAGCCTAGCTTCGTCGGTGAGCTTGAGCTTGGCAATCTTGGCCTGGTTCACTGGTGTTGTTCATGCTACACTGAAATAATCCTCCATGGATTCAATCCATATTTTGGCATCAACTTCAATAGTCTTTCCTTTTCCATCAAATTCTGGTGGTTTAATTTGTTTGAGAAGAAACTTCTTCTCTTGTGCCTCCACCGAGCTTAGTGCAAAAGCAAGATTCTGGTTCTATGCTTGGGGTTGTATCTGGTTTTGAATTAAAACCTTCACGTTAAGATTACATTCACACATCTCTTCACAGCTTATCTCAATGAGCAAATTATTTTTCATCAATACTATGCAACAAATATAATAAACATAGAATTCTTATTTATCCATAAAGAAGCATAAGCCTCAAGTACAATTATTCGAGAATAGATAGAGATTGGCTGGGATGATTTTCTTTTCAAGAGATACATCAATGCCAGGTTAATAATTCCCTATTGGATTCAGCTACAAGGATAGAATAGTAATATGGATTTGGGGAATGGATTCTCAAGAAGCAGTAAGTTATGGGAAGTTCAGAAAATCCCTGTTTTTGATAGCCATGACGTTTGTTTCACCCCATTACTTTAATTTTATCTGTTGGCAAGACTTTGACCACCTCCTCATAGATATAGCAATTTTGTTCTACTTGCCGGTGTCTAATGTGTAGGATCAAGTTCACACGTGCCTCATAGAAGATGAATAACTTGATGATATTCAAGTCCTCCAACCATTTTAGCCTCTTTAGATTGTTTTGAAGATAGGTGAGTCAGTTGGCATCTATGAAGCAGTAGCCCGCGCTCCAAGTCCAATGCCTTTCTACATACAACAGTGAATGGTTGTAGAATTGATCCAGGATCCCCATCATGTCAGATCGTCTATGATAACTTGAAGAGTTCATAGCCGCCCTGAACATGCTATGAAATACGAAGAACCTACTCCATGCCTCATAGGCCTAGAAGTAGCACAATCCACAAGTGAGTGAAAGAAAAAAATGTTTCCTTGTGAAAACATCACTTCGGTCTTCGTGATTTATTCCTACCCTGATTGTTTTATGCATTGGTTGGATACCAACTGTAATGTGCCCGTTGTCCTAGCACGTTTTTAGTGGTCCATTGAAAGAAAATTTTAAGCAATGCCACCCAAAACTCCCATGGAATGTTATAGAGTTTTTCGTCTAGGGCTTTTCAAGTCCACCTCGCAACAGAACGTTCATAGCCAAACCCACTAGGATCGACCTGAAATCTAGGTTCTTAATAGACAAAGTCTCCTGACGGTATTTAATCGTGGAGTCTTTGATATCCTACTTTACGTAGAGATACCCAAGTTGAAGCAGACCCATGTTGCACTTGGTTTGAAGAGAGTGGGAAACGAGAGGGATGCACCGCTCAACCTCTCTACCCGTAGGGTATAGTCCCATTCCAGTCCCCTAAAACAACATGAATCAAGTTCTAAGCTAACAACACCTAAAGGTCGTACAACTATAGAATCTTGTGAGAAGCCTCCCAGATCTCTAGGAACACCCTGCCATAGGATAGACCCGTCAGGGGTTCCACCCACCTGCTTCCCTCAATAGGTGTTCTTTAGTTATTTAATTAGGTCCTATCACATTTATGTGTGACATTTACAATAAACTTCCTTAAGTAAGCCTTTTAGGGATCAGGGTTCATTCATGTAACTTATGGCACTGACACAAAAATAGTTCATATAGGTTCCTTGGAAGTAAACTTTATATTAGCATTTTAACTGAGATACAAGTCTTGTCTAGAAAGGACAATTCCCATAATCTATGAGGATGCATCTTAATTGCTCCAAGTTTCTGCCCTTACACTAGTAATAGGGCCTTAATAACCCATCTCGAGTCACGTAGTTTTTTTGAGTAGGACCCAGAGGCTACGGAGAGACCTCTCATGGCAAGTTTAGTCCACATTCCCATCACAGTTATTTAGAATCCCCTTGGCTAAGGTTGGCGGCCAGATGGGGGTGGTTTGGCACACCCTCCATGAATTCAACCTGATTTATTATTCAAACTTCTTTTGTGAGCTTGGGTGTACATTTCTTTCACAGAAAATAATTCTAGATTTACATGCATAAACAAAAAATGGAGGCAAGTGCTCAGGACATCTACTAAGGTGGAGTTCCTATTTTTGAACGCCTAGCATTCACCCTTCTTGGGTCTTTCTTGCCTTGGTGTCAGTTGCCATGACCTTCTGAGGAGTAGAGAGCACCCTCGTTCTGACCTCATTCCTATGTGATAGGAGCAAGAAATTATGCTATTGGACTTATATCCAATAGTTTTCGGATGGTAGATACCCTAACTTGCTAGCCCCTAGTCTAGGGTTCTTGTCTTGGGGACACATGTCTTAAATAATTCAACCTAGGATTTTAATTGGTTATTTGGTAACCATTTTTCCCCTTAGAACCTTATTGGGGTTTCTAAGTTTAGTGTGGGGTTTCACTCCCTTAAGAATTCGTGACAGAAACTTTTGTTCATTCCTTTCGCAAGTCAAGAGTAAACTAAGCCCTTTTGTAATCCTTAAATGCTTGCGAGCATTGAATGTCACATGTCAAATGGTCGTTCTTTCATGTGGATACGACATTCAAGTTTTTCTTATATTGGATTTCGAGTTGTATCATAATTTCAAATGATATCTCCAAGGGAGTTTTGGGCACTTCGCGGTGGCTAGTTGTTAGGATGAAGACCAATGAGCACATCTACTTGACTCTAAGTCAGCATATGTTCGTAACAATAATTTGAATTATTTACAATTAAACCCTAGCCTTTCTTATCATCAAGGTTTTCACTTATCAAAGTGCCTTTTGCAATTAAGCTTAACACTTTGCATACTCATCTTAAATCTACCTATTAAGGTGAGTCTCTATCATGTAGTGCAACCGAAACTGTCCACGATGCCACGCAAATCTAGATGCAAGTCTTTTCTAAGTTGATGATGTAACGTAGAACTTATATTCTAGGAAATCCATTTTAACGAACTTATGCAAAACATAAATTGTGACTTATATCTTTCTTGATGCGAGGTACATGAATTTGTCATGTCTAATGTAAATGCAAACCACATTTCCCTAATGGTTTACAAGATGCCATCGTCTTACACGGTCTTGCATATTTTTATATATATTGGTAACCTAAGATGCACTTGCAAAAATTCGTGCCAAGTAAATATCTTAGTATTACAACAACCCATAGACACTTAATCGATTCATGGCAAATCATGACCATCATGAGCTTGATTCAGGCCTTTACAACTAGCTTTCTAGTTACACAAATTACGCGATGCAAAAGTATGATTTCATTATGCGATGAGTATGCTTTATTGTTCCCATTCACAGGGCTTGACATCGTAACGGTACCTATTTTTGGAGTGTCAAATTAGCATTTATCCTCGATAACCCGTTCGTGGTAATGGTGACATCTTTGCCTGATCCTCCTTCTGTGGTTGCGGCCTTTTCGGCTACCTAGGAGAGTTTGCACTTCGGGGCCATTTTGGAGTTTGGAATACATGCCTTCACTTCTCTTGGATCAATCCTTTGGGCCAAAGTTCCCTACGCCTTACCTTGACTTCCGCAACCTTTTTGCCAACTAGAGGGGGTAGCTGATGGAGAGATCTTGAAAATAGCGATGGGAAGAGAGGGTACTTGAAACTCCTTTAAAGAGGGAAAATCCCCCTGACACTCTTGTCTCTCTCTCTCTCTCTCTCTCTCTCTCTCTCTCTCTCTCTCTCTCTCTCTCTCTCTCTCTCTCTCTCTCTCTCTCTCTCTCTCTCTCGCCCTCTCTCTCTCTTTCTCCCTTGCTATAATATTTCCCTTCCCTCTCCCTCTCTCTTTCTCTCTCTCTCTCTCTCACCCTTTCTCAAATCAACAGTAGGGGAAGGAAAGAAGAAAATTATCATGTTCCTCCTTAAGAAGGGGAGAGGGGTTAATAGAGGTAAGATGGGTGGGGGGGGGGGGGGGGGAAGCTATGACAGGGGGCCTTAGCTCCACTCCACGACTTGTGTACATGTCGCCATGCGGCCTAAAAATAAGAGCTAGGTAGTGGGGGGGGATTTGGAGGTGGCACACGTGTGCCCCTCCTCCCCATCAAAATCATCATTTTTGTCAACTTTAAGGATGCCGTAGTGATCCTCGAAAACTCCACCACCATCATGTCATCTCCTCCTTTACCTTCATTGACTATGTGTTCAGCTCCCCCTCCCTCTGCCAGCTGGGGGAGTTGACAAGGGGAAACATTAAAAAATTTTGTTAAAATTTAATTTTAAAGGGGGGGTCCTCATGGTGAGATATTACACTCAATGCAATGGTTTGTCAATTAGACTATAATATAAATAATCAAATATTAATCCACAATACATAATGCATTTTTAAAAACACTAAAAATTGAAAACAGGAAAGAGACATGACTGACTAGATCACCATTTGCATATAATCAATTGATGAGTGTGGTGAGATTGTATATATCTACATATCAAGTATCAAACCTATGGAATCATGGTTTGTGATCGAGTGATCTAAGAAAAATAAGTAACATTGTTAGAAATAAGGTTATTAGTATACATATACTACCAAATAAGAAAATGAATATCATACCAAAAGAAAAATTACAAAAATCTCTAAATAAGTTCTATGTCTGCCACTCCCAAAATGATGTATGACCCTTGTCTCTAACCATACCCTCGTCTTCTCTTGCTACTACCACCAGTACCCATACCATGGTGGGGTATATCTAAGATACACCCTTGTCCAATGTGACTAGCATTCTGGGCATAACAATGTGACTCATATCCATCAGGTGTACCTACATGGGTGGTATCTCTCAGAGTAGCACTTATAGGGATGCTACTTGTGTATGGAAGAGTGAAACCTAGATTCAAGAGAGTAGATGTCTCTATAGATGTGGTAGATCTTGTAGGTAATATGTTTCTACTCAATCAATGGGATAGAGCCAGTATATTGGTATCACCACAATATAGACCTGAGTCACTCCCTCTAGAATCGGTACGAGAGTGAGGAGTAGCAACCGACCATGGAGTCATAACATTTGTATCTTTGTAGCACCCCCAAAACCACCACTAGGATGAGAAGGAGAGGAAGTATATGGCTCTCCAAGGTATCCATCATAACCACTACTTCCATGGGTTGAGCTAGGCATCCTTGAGCATCCCTCCATGGCCAATCCTAAAGCATCAACTCTGCCTACTACAAATTGACATGTAGAAGAATGCCAAGATAGAACATGTAGGTTGCCCAAATGATGATCAAGAAAACTACTATATCTCTAAAGTGTGCCATCTAATTTAAATATATACGTGTGAAGATCTCATATAGCTCCTCATTTGTCATCCCTTGTCTCATCTTACTCTCTAGATCATCTATAGTGACCTACGCATCCAAAAAACAATGGTAGCACAATCATTATAATGGTGAAGGTGAAGCATAATAACATATATTTACAAATAATAATGTTAGTTTAAAAACATAGAGTAAAGTACTAATATAAGTTAATAGTCGAAAAATTTGACAAGAAGTGGATATAAATACAATCAGTTCTACAGGTCCATAACAAGCTATTGGCATAGCTTGGTATACATTGGAAAGTCTATGCATAGGTCTCCACAAAAAGAGAAGTCTACTTCATTCTTGAAGAGTTCTTGTACTCTAATCTCTTTGCCTAAATTTGGGTGCTTGTCTCCTCTACACATTCCAAGCCCTTCTTATCCTTCATCCCTCACAACAACATCTCCTCTACCTACATGCGCTCCTTGTCTAGTCTAGGAACATTGCTTTCATCATACACATGAGTGGTCAAAGGTATTGATGGCACAATATACCACCAATGAAGTTGTTCTGGATTTGGGTAGAATACTACATATTCAATATCAAATAAGAGTGCATGCTACAAAGACTAAAAAAATATTTGAGACTATTTCATAATGTGAAAAAATTAACAAAAAAGACCATGCACTTGTTCACAACAATTCAATAAGCAAACATGTCGCACAAATTGTTCCATCTTTGCTTGAAGTCTACCTCCAAGAATCCAGATGGTCCTTATTGAACAATTTCCCCTACTCATCTAATACCACTCTAAACCATTGCATATCAAATATGATCATGGAGAAGCTAGGTAATCTACTAAAATAACACTTTGTAGGTTTCGAAAATACTCTATCTCATCCACTATAATATTCGAATCTGTGGCCCACCATCAACTTTCTTTCTCATACATTGCATTCTCTCTTGAACAACATTTTTGCAATGTACTCAACTCAAAAATGTCACCCACGTGACCATGTTACATTGTAAATTTTATACTATACATTGAAATACCTAGGTTAGTTGCTGCGTATAACTACTAGATATAACATCAAAGAAAGTAGGTGTTTACCTTTGGACTACATCCCCTCAAGAACTCCAACTCCTCCTTAGAGAGTTCCACCCCTTTGCATGAAGCTGTAGTCAAAGCATCATGTAACCATCTCATAGGCATGAACCGCGACAACTCCTCCATGCCCTTAAGATATGAAATTGGCTATAGTGTGTATTGCACAACAATTTCTAATTGTGTTGCCTCCCGTTTTTTTGTAGCCTACATGTACCTACCAAGCCACTTCTCTATGGATGTGTGGTGCAACATTAAAAAACAATTCACTTTCTCCTCCATAGCACCATCGATTCTCTTCTCTATTTCATTTCCAACCACCACATCTCTTGTTAGTCTATTGTTATCCTTCAACATCCATAGTATCTTGTTATCTAGATCCACCATTGGTAGCTACTTTAAAATATATACCAATGCCTCTAATACTAGCCCACCTTCAACCATATTGCCCATTGGACAAGCTTGTTATCGCACAAAGCCTTTGAATTTTTTTATGAAGCGCTTCAAGAAGAATATCCATCTTGTATAGACCAGCCCTGAAGTCTCCACTTTGTCCACAAGATGTAATAGGAGGTGAGTCTGTATAGTACACAATCATTGATATATGCATGAATGCTATTATAATCCATGCCAAGATTTTGCAACACTTGTTGCACATCATCAAAAGACTTGGGTACAATATTTTTAGATGGCAATATGTGACATTTTAATAGCTTGAAAAAAATCCAAACACCTTTGAAGAAATAAAAAATCATTCTTATTTATGCATCAAAATAAAGGATTGTAGTACGTACCTAAACAACTCAATCATACTTACATTGTTCCATGCGTACTTTACCTATATAATTAGGAGTGCAAGGAGAATCTTTAAACAAGATACTTGGTACCCATCATATAATGGTGTGAATACCTTGTCTCTGACTCTGGGAAGTTACTATATGTATATCCTCTACATCACGTGCATTCAAGGCCTATTTATGAATATCCTTATTTGTGAATTTTTTCTAAATAAAATATAACCCTTTTCTATTCAATCTGTAAATAATCCCTTTGTATTACACCCTTCTATATGTAACAAATGTATAAAAAATAGTATTTTAAAAATACCTTATTTTGAATCCATGTGATGCACACATATATTCATGAGTAACTTACCCAAGGTCTCTCAATGGATTAATGTCTTCTCATATTGAGGACACATTTAGTAGAGTGTCCTTCAAAGGGTTTATCAACTCAAGTACTCCTTCCATTGTATGCCCATAAACTCTTCTTATGGAGTGCAATAGGTGCATTGCTTGGGATGGATCAATACCTCTCTATGGATATTTTTCATTTAATATTATTGAATTTTATTTTAATTAGATTTTGATTACAAAGTATGATTGGTATACACTTTGTGTCAAGAATCATGTGGTGGGAAACTTGCTTATACTGCTACACTAAACACACACCATAATTCAATGGCCATGTGAGGATCATAATGACCACTAACATGCTAAGTATAGATATATGGACCCTCTACACATATTAAGCTTGCTATCTCAGCACTCCCCCTCAAGCTCAAATATATCTCTAGAACTCCAAGCAAGCTTCAAAATTTTCAAAGCTTCTCTACATCCAATGCCTTTGTAAAAATATCAATTATCTAATCCTATATGCTAGATACATCAAGTCCATCTCTCTTGCAAGTACCTTCACTCTCACAAATTGGTAATATACCTCAATGTCTTTTGTATGGAACATTGGGTTCCTAGCAAACTATATGGTGCTACTCATATTGTCACACTAAATGACATAACTAGACTATCTCTTTGCACATCTAAATCACCCAATAAATTTTCCATCCATATTACCTCACATGCTATCATAGTAGCATCTCGATACTTAGTCTATGTACTCAATAAAGTAAATGTAGATTGATTTTTGTTGCTCTAGGTAATTGCTACACTACCAAGGCAAAACATGAATCTACTGGTATATCTTCTATTAGACATATTACCATCCTAATCTACATATGTATATCCAAACACTTGTATATCCTTACCTGCCTCATACAAAAGTCCATAATTCAAAGTGGGCTTCACATACCTCAATATGCATCCAGTTGCATCTTGATGAGGCTTTCTAAGCATCTACATAAACCAATTAATGGGATCTAAAATGGGCTGACACTATCTATGGCACTAGCCGGACCTCATGCACACAACAAACAACCCCACCACACGGCCTCGCGGGCTAGGAGTGTCTAAGCCTCACTCTACACTAATCGATTCTACGTTTGTATTCGATCCAACATTCACCATCTCTTCTCCTCAGAGGGAGATCCCATAACAAATAGGCATAGTGCCTCATAGCACAAACATAAGGAAGCATCTCTTGGTTGATTGCCGCGGCTCCACTACTGCAACTCTCCTACGCCTCGGGGATTGGCCCCCAGATGCGTCACTCCAATATAAAGTACACACGAGACAAGCTCCACTCTTTCATTCTGATCATATTCCAGGAGATACCATAGGTCCTTACCAAATAATTTCCCAAGAAACCCGATTGACTAGCCTATGGATTAGGTTGTCCCTCATACTCTCAAGTGTAGGTCATCATAATGGAAAATAGGTGCTATGCATCCAGTTCTTCATATTATGATACCATGGTTGATATATACATGAAAAAATGGATGATCCTAATGTGCTCAAACATAATTTTCAATCAGAAATGTATCGTGCACAACCAGGCTTTCCAATGCTCATTCACTAACTCGTTGCGACGATGTAAGGATAGCACCGAGACAACGCTCATGCTACTATTCTCTTAATTAAAATACAAAAAACTATATATCATGATATGCATTAGTCAAATCAGCAATAAATAGCACCTAAATCGCATCACTCAAACATCCCATCCCCTACGTTTAGGTATTGCTTCCATTGCATAGGTGTAGGGGTTCATTTTGTCATGTTTTGATGTAACAAAAGCGATAATCACAAACTTTGACAAAAAGGTAGGGAAAACCAAGTTTAAACCTCATGCTCTGCCACTACCATACATTCACAAATAGTCATTGCATTTGTCTTTATTTTTATGAAGTGTATTTCTATTTTTCCTTATTTTTATGTATTTATTTGACAATAATCACTTTTTTTTTATTTTTTCATGCCAATAATTTTAGCACACTACAATTCAATTTTATTTTCTATATTTTCCCATAGGAACACATTTCACCCACCCAAAACAACAAAACCATCATTTTATCCTTAAAAACCACATTTTGGGTTTGTGAGATTTAAATAGTGCATGTAAATCATTATGAAATCGGAATTTTATGATGTACAACTATTAAACACAATGCAATAGTACTCACACAAAGTTTCATTGTATAAGAACATCATTTCCATTATAAAATGTCAAAATTGCTTCATTTCCTTCATAAAAAATAGTCATACCGTGTTTTTATGAAATCCAAGACGCATTAAATGATTGCGTGACTAGCGTACGGAGCCTCCATTGCTCTCAATTCCATGCTGCACATCAATCTTCAACATCTCCATTAATCTTCATCATCATTTGCTTCAATCTCCTTCTTGATTCCTTTTTCAAGGTAGTGCACAAGAACAACCCCTTAGAGGGGAGACTTGCGTTGGATGCTGCGTTGAAATGCACCTAGGAAAGCTCCAGCTTGCTATCTACCACTGTTGAAGTTTCCATGAAAAATCGCTCTCTGGCATCTCTCGGGCGGCACGTTTCTACTCCAAAACCAGCCTTAAATGCTTCAAGAATGCCCCAAATTTGGCTCCTAAAATGCGGCTCTCATTGGCGACCACGGGATAAAGCAACTCAACCCCTCGAATCCCACAAATAGATCTGTATATCAACATAACCACAAAGAGCGTCAATCTGATGCAGAAAATACCTAACAAAACACAACACAGCTTTCATCCTACCCCTTGACAAAACCCAGGCATGAAACCCACGAGGAATAGACCCTAGCATACTCTGTCAGAAAGCCTAAAGCTAGTCACTAACCAACTACTCTAACACAACCAAGCTAAAAAGAACTATCAAAGAGGTCGTCCTACGTGGTGGTCTGAACTACCTACCAAACTAAGGACAGCTCTACTAGGAGAAGCTCTACCAGGAGCTCCTCATAGGCAAGGACTCCTATAGCCTGATCAATAAATGGTGTCTTTTAGCACATTTTCCTTGTAGCCTCTGATTTTCCATACTCGGGTATGTAAAAAGGAGGGAGCTGAGCATAGTGACCCAAGGAGAACAGGGCATCGGCCTCACATCCTATCTCGATACCCAAGAACCTACCAAGCCCTCGCAAGGCGACAGTTAATCCTTTTCTAACGCTCACTTTTATTCTTTCTCCAACCTTCCATATTATTATTTGCTTTTCAGCTAGATGCCACCCCTAGGAAGACAAGGCATTGGCCCCGAGTCTTGTCTCGTCCCCAAGAACCTACTAGGCCTTTGCAAGGCGATAAACAACTGCTCAAAGATTTTTCTTTCTTTTCTATTTTTATAGGGGTTAGAACCCCTTTTTACACACCTTTGTATATTCATATATTTTCCTTTAGATATTTAGGGATTTTTCCTTTTGGTTATTTTAGTAGGCTTCTCTAGCTGCCCCATACTAATAGGAACTCCTAGCACGATCGCCTACCAAGTCAGCAGAACAGGGTCATTAGGATTGGCTTCGAAAATAGGGCTTTCAGTGCTTGTTGACAATGACTTTGCAGGAGGTAATGACTACTCAGACCTCCCACAAACATAACTAACCTAAACTTGGGACTTCATGCCTTGATTGACGGTCCCCAACAAATAAAAAGAAAGAACCTGTACATACACATGTATCATTATTTTCTTAAGGAAAAAAGACTCAGAAAGGGTACGAAACCACTTGGAATGGCCACAAGAAGCTCCTCCACAACAAAGGCTCCCTCTAGCGACTTCGTAAACCTGTATGATGCAATCACTAAAACAGCAAACCATTAAACACACTTGCACCCTCTTGGCCTAAAGAAACCAATCATTAAAAATTGAAAGCCACTGGCCCTCTTGGCCTAAAGAAATCAAGAAAACTAGTGCATATATATCCCTCCTTGGAAACAAGATGATATGGGAAAATAAGTTCCATTCCGAGGGGAAAAATAGAGCTCTCTGCCCTAAACTAAATGCATCAAATTGTGACCCATCCCCCTTGCATATATAGCAAGAGGTTGCGCATAACATGTCGTCTAACCAACCTATGGGTCCAAGACAATAGTGGTAAATGGGTCTCGGGCACTCTTTGCATTACCCATATCAACCAGGTCCTATCTCATTATCAATAACAACATCTGGACTAGGACCACACTTGAAGAAGAGATCCTCTTCATAAGAAAAATTCACTAGGGAATCTGCAAAATAATTCCAAGAACATGGAATCAGCTAAAGAGGGACACTTTCAAATTCATCAAGTAGGGTTATAGCAGTTTGATGATACATATGAAGGATGGTATTCTAGACACTGTGTATGTCCCATTTAGTTGATTTAAAATCAGCTGGGAATCCCCTTTTACTAACAACAGTCGAATACCACCTTTCTTCACAATATTCAGTCCCATAATCAAGGCTTTATACTCTGCCATGTTGTTAGTGAATCCTAGCCCGAGATAAGCAACTAATTTCATTGTAACTCTACATCGGGAATCTCAGATAAGTACTCCAACACTCCCTTTTTTATTATGGCCCCTGGATGCTCCATCAAAGTATAATGTGTACATCCACAATGGGTTTGCATAGCCAGCCATCAAGGACTCCCCCTTTCATAATGATGATAGTCAAAACTCAACAAATTTAGAGGATGAATTGACGGCTCCATCCCACCTTCTTCATTAAACTCAACAAGGATGCTTGTCAAAATTTGTAAACAGTGATGGCAGAAAACTTTGATCTCCCACACAAAGGTACCGTCTTCGTGCTAAATCACTTTGTACCCTTTGCTCCAGCAAATAAGCTTCCCCTGATGATATCTTTGCTCTAGATATGGGTTCTCCAAATAAGGGATTAACTGCCCCATCAACCAATTGAAGCTTTCCTATAGATCTCAAATCAACCCCAACATGGACCTGCAATGCATTTAGTACGTTAGCATATTCAGAAATAAAAAAGGTTTAATCTTATTAATATTGACCTTACTTTTAAATTCACTCCCTGTAGATCAGCTAATAAAGTCGTGGACTTATTTTTACCTATCCTAACTATCTTGTAAGGACCATCCCATCTAGGTTTCAACTTCCTTGGAAATAGCTCCCTACGTGCATCATAGTGCATCATAATAGAGAACTAATTGTCCTTTCTTAAAGGTATATTTCTTCGCTTTTAGATCATACAACCGCTTCATCTGACGCTTAGCTACCTCTTGTGTAAAAGACTTTGCAATTTAAGCTCATCCAAGTGGGCTATAATCATAAACCGCTCGAATAAGGCATCTTCATCACTCAAAGAATGATTGATTGCAAATCTTATGGTCAGCAACTCAATTTCTAAGGGCAAGACACACTCCTCTCCATAAACTAATTTAAATCGGGTGTGGCCAGTGGCTCGCTTAAATGTCATGTTATATGCCTAGACCGCCACACATAATTTTGTATCCTAGTCCTGTTTCTTTTTGGAGGCTATCTTGGATAGGATACCCACACCTACTTATTGGTACTTTCAACTTGTCCCTTGGCTTGCGGATTATAGGGAGTCGTCTTGTTATGCTTGTTCTTCCATGCTTCAATCAAACTTTTAATTACCCTATTCAAAAAGTGAGTTCCACGGTCCGATACTATTTCCTTTGGCGGACCGAAACGGAAAATGATCTGCTCAAGTAGGAAACTGGCAGTCTCCTTTGCATTGACATGTCTTGTCACCCATGCTTCTGACCAATTTGCAAAGTAATCAATGGCTACTATAATGTATCTCTTCTAAGTAGTAGACAACACGGTAATAGGACCCACAAAGTCGATGCCCCACTTCTCAAATGGAAGGATAGCCATAATAGGCGTAAGTGGTCGCTTCCTATTCTCTTTATTATCATATCTTTGACATGTATCACATCTCTTAACATTACTCAAATGAATCCTGGAAGATGGACAACCACCAATAACGAGCTCTTAAAGCCTTTTGTGCCATTTCAATTGCCCAACAAGGTGCCCTCCACAAGCAGAGTCATGGAACTCCTCCAAGATAAATGGAACTTCGTTAGGCATCACATATCGGTGATAAATATCATCAACACCCTGAAAATTTCAATGCCTGTTGTTTAATTTCCTCTTCTCGGATTTGGATAGAGTAGCTTCAGTCTCTCGTGTAGATAAATAGTGTGTTATAGCAGCATACCAGGAGGGAATATATGATGTATCAATCTTAAACAATGTTTCCATGTCACTTCTTTTAGCCAATACCTCTTTTGACTCTCCAAAATCCATAAGACATTCTACAATTCCCTTGATAACTTTGGTGGCTTGCTCTTGATCTCGTAATCCATCTCCTACAAAGTAATTAACCACTTTGCTAAACGATCCGGCAGCTGTAACTTATTCACTAACAATCGAAGCCCTTCCGCCTTCATATAAAAACCACCTTCTCATAGAGAATATAGTGCCTAAACTTTTTGGTCGCAAATACCATCGCAAAGCACAACTTCTCCATATAGGTATAGTTAATTTCCAATATTCCCAACTTCCAACTAGCAAAGGCTATCGGATGGTACCACTTTTCCTCCAAATTCGGGATAAGCAACAGAGCTGATACTATATATGGTGGCTACTAAAAATATATAGAACATTTTTCCCCTTTTAGGTGCTTTTAAAATAGGTGCTTTGGCAAGCTCTTGCTTCACATCATCAAAAGATACTTTGCAAGCATCACTCAATGCAAGTTAAAAGACAATAGGTTTGTCAATGGCAATGTTCTTTCTGACAAGGCATTGATAAACCTTTGATAATACCCTACCAATGAGACAGAAAGCTATGTACTTCCTTTGGAGTACGCGCCAGACTCATGGCAACTATGACCTTGATCTTTTCAGGGTCAATCGCAATCCCTATTAAATTGACCACAAGGCCTAAGAATAGCCCATAAGGCACTCCAAAGACGCACTTTCATGGGTTGAGAGCTATGTAAAATTGTCTGCAATGCTCAAAACACTTTTGCAAAATAATCAACTGCCTTTCTCTTGTGGTGGTTGCCCCCAGGTCATCAATCAATACTTTCAACTCCTCTGGGGAGATGTCACCAAAGGTCTTGTTGGCTATTCTTTGCCACAAACCAGGTGCATTACATTAACCAAATGCCATCACATGGTACTCAAAGGTACTAAAGATAGTAATAAATGTTGTTTTAAACTTGTCTTGCTAAGCAATCACCATTAGGTTACACCCCGCAAAGCAATCCATGAACGAATATAGACTGGGGGGAATGCCCCTAAGTTCGTCATAGCTCCAAGCAAAGATGTAACGGAACTCCTGAATCAGGGACACATAGTCCTCTCTCTCTTCTGAATCATGGATGGAACCTAATTTAATTGGCCTGAATCATTAGGCGTACCAAGGTCCAACTCAATAACGTCCGCATCTCTTATTCAATCTTGAGGCTCTTTCGGCTCGTTCAATGTTATCTGATAGATGTCCTCTATAGTGGACCCTTCTTTAGATCCATCGCTCCATAACATCTCACTACCAGATGGATCATCTACTATTTCTAGTTGAGTAGAGGATAAAGGAGTTCTCTCACTCTGAGAAGACGCAGGGTAAGAATCCACTATTACACGATTGGTACCTCTACCTAGAATCACTCGACCAACGAGTATATCAACTTGATAGTCTATCTGTAAAATCCATGGTCTGCCTAGCAAAACTCGATAGTTAGGACGTCCTAAAAACCTTATCACCCTAAAGTCCAAATAGCATTCCACGCTTGCAATGATAACGTGGACTTTAGTGATGCAACCTTCTGGTTTTCTTAGACTGTCATCCGCCATCCTAAGAAGTGTGGAGCCATCTTTTTGAATTTCTAGACCTAGCCTCTCCATCAAGTCCGAACTCATGATATTGATGAAGGATCCAGTGTCCACAATAGCATGCTCCACTAATATTCCATCCACGTACGTTGTAACCCTAGGGCAATAGTTTTTAGCATGATCAAACCAATCTTCTCCCACTCGTGCTATGCCCAAAGGTTCTACAATATATTACCCAATACGTAGGATTTTCTTGAATTCCTTGCGTACTCTTGGAGAAAGCTTAATCAATTACAAGAGATTCATGTCTGGTTTAACTTTTCAAAGAGAACTTGCTAGATTAGAGTCGTAGTAGTTATCCAAAGTTCTTTTCTTACACCAAACCATTCTCTCCTTTGGTCTTTGGACCAGCTTTGGTGCCTCTTTTTTAACTTTTACCTTCTTTCTTAGCAATCCTTTATCCTTCTCGAGATCAACTTTAGTATCAACATGCCTTAGAGGTCCACCTTCCATATCAAGATTCAAAAATCACTTTCCCCTAGCATCTTGCTTAGGGTTTCCCTTGACAGGTTTTACAGTTCCTTTATGATCCTCTTTAATCTTTTGACCTCTTGTTACGACTCGTAGATTAGAAGTTTTAGCATCATTGACACATACAAGCTCAATAAGATTGACTCCACCAATGCTATGAGGCAACTCCTCTAAATTAGCCTTTCCTCGTTGCAGTATTTATATTGGTTCCTCATCTTGCTGAAGATTATTCCCTTATGTGTGATGGTTAACTGGACCTGGCAATTTATCCCCTTGTTAGAGAAAACTAATCTTACTCCAACAGGTAATAGCTAAGTGGCCAAACTTTTCGCAAATATCGCATTTGATATTTGGAAAATTCCTAGGGAAATGTTGGCCACCACACCTCTTATAGCTGAATCTTGAAGGGGTACCCTCTTCAGGGCGTCGACTCCCTATCAAATTCTACTGCTTCTTAAGGAAATTGACATCCATAGCTATTTGTCTATATTGTTCAGAAATCATATCAATGTAGTGCTTCATCATGTCCTTAACTTCGCCAAGGACATTAGAGGCACTTGACTCATAGCCGCGATCATATCGTCCCATTGGCCTAACCACTTGATTAGGAATTGGCCGCTGACCTACTAGGATAACATTAGGATTCATTATTTGGCCTCCACCATTTAGTGGATCCATTTGACTAGCCATAGGCATAGTCATACTACTGGGAGGAGCTAGTAATATAGGCAAATTTGGCATGATACTCCCTTTGCCATTCGCATTTGACATGGGGTCCCCTTGACTCCAATTGGTTAGTGCCAAATTATTACCATTCCAATTTACCCTTGTTGCATAAGCCGCTTGCAAACGCGACTCTACTCCTTCTACTTGGGTAATAGCAATGTCAATGTCAGCCAAAGCAATACTACTAAGCTGCACCTGGATATTGAAATATAATCCATGTAGGAAATATTGCAATTGTGCAGCAAGTGGAATGGGGATATAAGTATTAAGTTTGCAAAGAATAGTTATGGTTCCGGTCTCTAGACCGTGATACCATACTACTGCCCTTCCTTTTAACGTCATATTGAAGAAAATCATTAGGTGTCCTTCGTCTTGGATTCGATAGCTGAACATGAGTATTTGATACTCCTTAATATAAAGTTCTACATCTTCTTCTACTAACCCATGGAAGATGGGCAAAGGTGCTCCTAATGCTGGTAAATCCAGTGTCCCTGTTGGAATTGCGATGGGTTATGCCATGGCTACAACAGAATTGACAATAGGAGTTTATGTAGGTAAAACTACACCCCTACTTGAAGTGGGTTGATTGACTGGAAGTGGGAAAGTACTAAGACTTCCACTTGCACTCAAAGGGCTCCTTATGACACTTAGGTTATTAGAACCACTACCACTTATGCATAACGGGCTACTCCTTTGAGGAGAATAACGCCTTAAAATCTCATCCGCCATCTAGCCCTCATAGCACATTCCACTTTTTGTATTTCGGCTTGATGGTTCTTGTCAAAGAACATAAACCAATTATTTGGTCCCTAGAAACCCTAGATTCAGCACCACCACTTATTAGTAGCTGGCAAACACACCAGTGATGGGACCTAAAATGGGCCAGCACTAGCTATGGCACTAGCCAGACCTCATACACACAACAACACCACATGCCCTCATGGGCCAAGAACGTCTAAGCCTCACTCTACACTAATCGATTCTGTGTTTGTATTGAGTCATAGTCCAACATTCTATTAAGATGGCAAGCTCAGCATGTGCAGACATTGATGATGGACCACCTCCCTAGATGAGTCTACATGTCTACACTTAGCATATTGTGGTCATTATGATACTCACATGGCCACTAACTTATCACTTATTATATTTAGTTTGTTACACCTACCTACAACTAGCAAAGATATAACGCCAGTCGATTAATGTAGTCGGTTATGCACTGTTTGACTCAAAAGGCCACTTTCCTTTATGTTGTATCTTATCTATACTTTGTGTATATTGTATAGTGTGTGGAAGAAGAAGAAAAATCAGCAAGAAAACGTTTTTGCCTCCATCTCTCTTCTTGTGTTTTTTAGTGAGCTTCCTCTTGTGTATACAGTGTGCGTTTGGCGCAACAACTCAAGCAAAATCCCCCCATCACACGATTCTTGACATAGTATCAAAGAGCTGCACCACTGAGAGAGGCTAATTTTGAAGGCTAAAGTGAAGGAGAAGAAGTAAGGAGCAAGCAAGAAACAAGTAAGAAGCTCTCCCATTCTTCCACTCTCTCTCTTGGAAAGTGCATGTGGAGGCACCAGAAGCAGGATAGAGCAAAAATCTCACATTGCTATGACATTTGGTGTGCAAGCAGAGCACTGTATATTCTGCAAAGCAGTTATTTTAGGCGTTTGAGGCAGTTTCAAGCCTCATTTTAGAGCCGCAAGGTTGCGGACAACAGTTTCAGGGTACACTGTGATTTCGACTGTATTGACCGAAAGTAGGTGCACAGGTTACAGATTGCTATCTATAATTTTTAAGGTGTTTTCAGGAAGCAAACATAAGTTTTATTTGCAAATAGGTTGCACATTACATGTACTATTGAGTAGTGAATGAAAAAGGTTGCTTGGTGTAGTGATGTATACGTGTTGTGAAAGATTGCCGAAGACTAGATTGTTGTGTTGTATCCTTGTTTGTAATAATAGCAGAGAACAGTGGAAATCCCATTATTGAGAAGCTCGACAAGAACAACTACCCTTCATGGAAGTTCTGTGTGACAAACTTTCTCATTGGAAAGGGCATTTATGAGTTTGTTTCAGGTGAAGAAAAGGAGCCAGAGCTGGGTATCCCTCCGACTGCAGATGAATTAGAAGCATGGAAAGAATGGAATGCGAAAGACAAAAAGGTGATGCACTGGTTATCTGCAATCATTTATAATACGATGTTGGGACATATCAGAAATGCAACAACTTCACATGAAACTTGGACAATTTTTGAGAACATGTTTTCAGTAAATACAAAGGCACGAAAGATTCAACTCAAGCAAGAGTTGAATGCCTTGAAGAAAGGAAAAATGTCTGTCAATGATTATGTGTTGAAGGTGACGGAGCATTACAGATGCTTTAGCAGCGATTGATGCAATGCTTGATGATGACGATTTGGTTTCATCCACTTTGAGTGGCCTTAACAATGAGAAGGCATGGAAATCATTTGTTACTTCAGTATATGTACGAAATCCATCTCCAGATTTTGATGAGTCGATCTCTCTCATGATTATCGAAGAGATCAATATGCAGGGTGACTCATCTAAAAAAATAGTGAATAGGTTTAAGAATTTTACTCAAGTTCAGGAAGGGGACGTGGAAGATCCTCTTCAAGAGGCCGTGGTATGGGACGTGCTGGCGATAACCAACAAAACAGGTTCAATCAGCAATTTGGTGAAATGCAGGTTTCAAGAGGCTGAGGAAACTTTAGAGGCAAGGGGAGATCTAGAGAAAGAGGTGGATAGAAAAATAGAAGTTCTTGAAATTCTGCTATTGTTTCCCATTATTGTGGAAAAACAAGCCATATTGCAACCCATTTCTATGCTAAGAAGGATGAGATTCGCAGTGGTAAATTGCAGCAAGGAAACTATGCATCGTCTTCGCGATAGAATGAAGACAAAAATGTGCATATGTTTGTTTTGCAGCATATGATTAATGCAATTACAGGAAAGGGAACACATGATGATGTATGGTATGTCGATTCAAGTGCATCTAATCATATGACCAGTCATGTTGAATGGTTTGGAGAGGTGCAGGACTTACAAAATCCAGGTTATGTGCAGACAGGTGATGATTTCACACATTAGAAAGGTTCCCTTGTTCTTGTATGATGGCCAGACAAAGAGTCTGACAGATGTATTGCATGTGCCATCAATCACAAAGAATCTAGTGTCTGTTGGCCAAATGGTAGAGCAGGGGTTGCACGTCCGATTCAATGCAAAAGGTTGTTTTGTAGAAGACTTTAATGAAAAGTACAGGTTGATCACAAAAGGAAGTAGAGTTGGCGAAATATTCACTTTAGATGCTAGAATTCCTATAATGGATTCTATTATGTATGCTAAAGGAAAAGGAGTAGTTGCAGATATTGAAATATGGCATAAACGTATTGGACATGAAAATGTGCAAAGGTTGAAATTAATGCAGTCCAAAGAATTGGTTACAGGGTTGCCTTTTTTTACAATTGCAGAATTGCATAAAGTGTGTGAAGCATGCTAGTTTGGTAAGCAGGCAAGACAACCCTTCTCGCATGACAAAGAAGTGATTAGAAAAATACTTGATGTAGTGCATAAAGATGTTTGGGAGCCTACACAGAATGTATCTCTTGGTGGCAGCAAATACTTTGTCACATTTATTGATTATTGTTCAAGGAAGTTATGGATATACTTCATGAAGAAAAAGAGTGATGCATTTGAGCACTTCAAATCTTTTAAGGCAGCTGTTAAGAAACAATCATAAAAGTGAAGTGCTTGAGATCAAATGGAGGGGGAGAGTACCTCTCTAATGAGTTTACTGGCTTCTTGAGGACTCATGGGATAACGGGGCAATTTACTTGCAGGTCTACCCCACAGCAAAATGGGGTTGTAGAAAGAAAATATAGACATATTGCAGAAGTCGCACAAGCATTAATGGTTGAAAAGAAAATGCCCAAATATTTTTGTTTTAAGGCTGTCCATACTGCTGTCTACATTATGCACAGAACTCCCACAGCTGCAACTCATGGGATGACTGCTGAAGAATGCTTTATTGGCAAGAAGCCCAATGTATCACACTTAAAGGTATTTGGATGTGTTGCATATGTTCATCTGCTAGATGAGTGATGGAAGAAACTTGATCCAAAGGCTAAAAAATGTATTTTTATTGGGTACTCTTTAGAGCAGAAAGGGTATTGCTATTATAACGCTGTCACATGTGAGTTTAGAGTGAGCAAGGATGTTATCTTCGATGAGATGGGCATCTGGTATGCACCTGCTGGTGATGTATTAGATGGTGATAATGATCACGATAGCTATGTGCAGAAAGAAAAACAAGAATCATGGAGTCTTAGTGGACTAGAAATATCATCTGGTACTATACCTACAGTGAACCCTTGGTCTAGGAGACTAAGGAGTAGCCCCACATCTTCAAGTGGATCTATAAGTGTTGCAGGAAAGGACAAAGGAAAGAAGAAAGTGTTGGATGATAATGATGCATCTACCAGTCATTTGGGATTTGATGGAGATTCTAGTGGTTTGGAGATTTTGGATGATGAGCTTGGTATTCCTTCAGTCAGCACACCAGGTGTACAAAGAGCTCATAGTGATGTAAAGGCTCCATTGAGTGATCCGGTGGTACGTAAATCTAGCACGGTCACGTACCCTATTAAAATATTTGGATTTGAAGGTTATGCGTCTCACCATTATGCTTATATGGTAAAACTAGTTGAGGATGTTGAGCCCACTTGTTTTGAGGATGTTGTTGGTCATGCTCATTGGGATGTAGCAATGGATGAGGAGATGGTTGCATTAGAAGCCAATAATACTTGGAATTTGGTACCCTTACCTAAGGGTAAGAAAGCTATTAGTTGTAAGTGGGTTTACAAAGTCAAGCATAATGCAGATGGTTCAGTTAGCAGGTATAAGGCTAGGTTGGTTGCAAAAGGCTATGCTCAAACATATAGCATAGATTATGAAGAGACATTCAGTCCAGTTGCTAGGATGGAAACTATTAGGTGTGTGATTGCCTTGGCAGCAAATGGATGTTAAGAATGCCTTCTTACATGGTGAATTGCAAGAAGTGTATATCGAGCAGCCAACAGGTTATGAGGATTTAGAGCATCCCACATATGTGTGCAGGTTAAAGAAGGTGCTCTATGGGCTGAAGCAAGCACCTAGAGCATGGTTTGACAAGATTGGAGAGTATCTTGTCAATATTGGATTTTGTATTTCTGATGCTAATCACTCACTTTATGTGAGAAAGGGAGATGCAAGTTTGGTCATCATAGCCATCTATGTGGATGACTTGATTATTACAGGTGACAGTGACAATGGGATTGCTGAAGTTAAGGACTTCTTGAAGAAGAAGTTTGAGATGAAAGATTTGGGTGAGCTGAGATACTTTCTTGGCATTGAGGTGATCAGATGTGATGATGGTATATGGCTATCTCAAAGGAAGTATCGCTTGGATATGTTATCCAAGTATGGTATGACAGCATGTAAGCCTCTTTCAGTACCATTAGAGCAAAATGTGAAGTTGAGTGCTGATGTTGGAGATGAGATAGAAGGCCCTACTATGTTCAGGAGGATAGTAGGGAGCTTGATTTACATGGCTATCACAAGGTCAGACTTGAGATATGTGGTGGTCTTGTCAGTCAGTTTATAAAGATGCCTAGAAAGTCTCATTTGGATGCAATTAGACGTATATTGAGGTATGTGAAGTCCAGTTTACATTATGGACTTTTTTATGAGGCTAGTAAGGACGTACAGGTCTTTAGATACGGAGATGCTGATTGGGCTGGTAGCATGTGAGACAAAAGATCTACAAGTGGATTCATGTTTTCCCTTGGTAGTGCAGCAGTTACATGGAGCAGCAAAAAGTAACCTACAGTTGCTTTATCGAGTACAAAGGCTGAGTATAGAGGTGTTGCTATGGTAGTACATGTGAGGTAGTATAGCTACAAAAGTTATTAGGTGATTTGCATGTGCAGGGAGATGGTCCAATTGTCATTCATTGTGACAACATGAGCAGCATATAGTTAGCTAGGAATCGAGTGTTCCAAGCTAGGACAAAACACATTGAGGTGCACTACCACTTTGTGAGAGAGAAGGTACATGCAAGAGAGATTGACTTAGTATATGTCAACACACAGGATCATATAGCTCACATTTTCACAAAGGCATTGGGTACAGAGAAGCTTCAAGAGTTCCAAAGCTTACTTGGAGTTGCAGAGATAGAGTTGAGCTTGAGGGGGAGTGTAGAGATGGCAAGCTCAACACGTGCAGACATTGATGATGGACCGCCTGGCTAGATGAGTCCGCATGTCTACACTTAGCACATTGGTAGTCATTATGATACTCACATGGCCACTTGACTTATCACTTATTATATTTAGTTTGTTACACCTACCTACCGCTAGCAAATATATAACGTGAGTCGATTAGTGTAGTTGGTTATGCATTGTTTGACTTAGAAGGCCACTTTCCTTTATGTTGTATCTTATTTATACTTTATGTATATTGTACAGTGTGTGGAAGAAAAAGCTTTGGCCTCCATCTCTCTTCTTGTGTTCTTGAGTGAGCTTCCTCTTGTGTATACAGTGTGTGTTTGGCACAGCAACTCAAGCAAATCCCCCCATCACGCAATTCTTGACATGTTCACCATCTCTTCTCCTCAAAGGGAGATCCCATAACAAATAGGCATAGTTCCTTGTAGCACAAACATAAGGAAGCACCTCTAATTGGCATGGCTCCACTACAACTCTCCTACACCTCGGGAATTGGCCCCCAGATGCGTCACTCCAATATAAAGTACACACGAGACAAGCTCTATTCTTTCATTTTGAACATATTCCAAGAGATACCATGGGTTCTTACTAAATAATTTTCCAAGAAACCTGATTAACTAGCCTACGGATTAGGTTGTCCCTCACACTCTCAAGCATAGGTCATCATAACGGAAAACATGTGTTATGCATCCAATTCTTCATATTCCGATACCATGGTTGATATGTACATGCAAAAGTGGATGATCCTAATGTGATCAAACAAAATTTTCAATTAGAAACATGTCGTGCACCACCAACCTTTCCAATGCTCATTCACTAACTCGTTGCAGTGATGTAAGGATAACACCGAGATAACGCTCATGCTACTATTCTCTTAATTAAAATACAAAAAAATATATATCATGATATGCATTAGTAAAATTATCAATAAACAGCACGTAAATCACATCACTCAAACACCCCACCCCCTATGTTTAGCTATTGCTTTCGTTGCATAGGTGTATGGGTTCATTTTGTCATGTTTTGATGTAGGAAAAGTGATAAATCATGAATTTTGACAAAAAGATAGGGAAAACTAAGGCTAAACCTCATGCTCGGCCACTACCATACATTCACAAATGCTCATTGTATTTTTTCTTTATTTTTATGAAGTGTATTTCTATTTTTCACTATTTTTCCTTATTTTTATGTGTTTATTTAACAATATTCACTATTTTTGTTTATTTTTTTATGCCAATAATTTCAGCATACTACAATTCAATTTTATTTTCTATTTTTCCACATAGGAACACATTTCACCCACCCGAAACCACAAAACCATCATTTTATCCTTAAAACCGCATTCTGGATTTGCGAGATTTAAATAGTGCATGTAAATCATTATGAAATCAGAATTTTATGATGTACTACAACTAAATATAATACAAATAGTACTCACACAAATTTTCATCACATAAGAATATCATTTCCATCATAAAATGTCAAAAATGCTTCATTTCCTTCATAAAAAATAGTCATACCGTGTTTTTATGAAACCCGAGATGCATTAAATGACTGCGTGACCAGCGGATGGAGCCTCCATTGCTTTCAATTCCATGATGCACATCAATCATCAGCATCTCCATTAATCTCCATCATCATTTTCTTCAATCTCCTTCCCGATTCCTTCTTCAAGGTAGTGCACAAGAACACCCCCTTAGAGGGGAGAGACAGGGAGGAGAGAGAAAGACTAAAAATCAGTTTTTCCAATTCTCCACTATATTCTGCAAGATTGCAGCAATCATGTTTCTCTCAGGGAGTAGATCAACAATCTTCCTTCCTCTCTCTACATCCCCCAGCCATCAAGAGGCATCAATCAAAGATTTGAGGGGGCGCAAAAAAATTTGCATCCCCCCTCCCCCCCCCCACTTGTCGTATGCAAAAAAAAAAATGTTAATCTTCATTAAGAGCTTTAAGCTTTTATACTTTGAAAAAACCAATTCCAATCTTTTGATTTCACACTACTGGCAAGTGGTTTTTCGGTTTTGAGGGTCCTAACAACATCGGAATTGAGATCCGTCTAGACGGATGGCTTTGTGATGTAAAAATCTACAAATTTAGGCCCCATCCCACTCTTCTCGGCTTCTAGATTCAATAGTTGCTTTAGAGCACCAAACCTTGCGATGATTAAATGGGGGGTCAAACGACCTCCAATTGACAAACCGAGGCTTGTATTGGATTCCTGGCGTCGAAATGCACCTAGGAAAACTCCAGGTCGGCTATCTGCCCCACTGTTGAATTTTCCATGAAATGTCACTCTTTGGCATCTCTCGGGCATGTTTCTGATTTAGAACTGATCTTAAATGCTTCGAGAATGCCCCAAAGTTGCTCCTAAAATGCGGCTCTCACCAATGGATAAGGCCATCAACATAACTCAAATCTAGCCTTATGATAGTCATGTAAATCAGACTTCCTACTATTCTCTTAAATATAGTAGGGTCTTCTATCTCATCCCCAATATTAACACTCAACTTCAAATTTTTCTCCAATGGCATTGAAAGAGACTTATATACTATCATACCATACTTGGATAACGTATCTAAGCCATATTGCCTTTGGGGTAGCCATATACCATCATTGCATCTCATCACCTCAATACCAAGAAAATAACTAAGCTTACCCAAATCCTTCATCTTGAACTTCCTTTTCAAAATATCCTGAACTTCAACAATCCCACTGTCACTATCACCTATGATAATCAAGTCATCCATATAGATGACTATGATTATCAAGCTTGTATCTCTCTTTCTCACATAAAGTAAGTGGTCCGCATCAAAAACATACAAGCCAATGTTGATAAGATACTCTCTAATCTTGTCAAACCACGCTCTGGGTGCTCAATCCATAGAGCATCTTCTTCAACAACTTGCACATATATGTGGGATACTCTAAATCCTCATAACCTGCTAGCTACTCCATAAACACCTCTTCTTGCAATTCAATATACAAGAAGACATTCTTGATATCCATTTACTACGAACACCAACCTTTGGCTGCTACCAAAGCAATCACACATCTAACAATTTCCATCCTACCAACTCAACTAAATGTCTCTTCATAATATATGCTATATATTTGAGCATAGCCTTTTGCAATCAACTTATCCTTATACTTGCTAATAGATCCATTTGCATTATGCTTGATTTTATAAACCCACTTACATCCAATAGCTTTTTTTCCCTTAGGCAGTGATGTCAAATCCCAAGTTATTTAATTCTATTACAACTATCTCTTCATCCATTGTTGCATCCCAATGAGCATGACCAACAACAGCCTCAAAACAAGTGGGCTCAACACCCTCAACTACATTTACTGTATAAGCATAATGGTGAGTTTCATAACTTTCAATACCAAATCTTTTAATAGGGTATCTAAGCCCGCTAGACCTGTGTACCACTAGATTACTCAATGGAGCATGTTAACCCTTAGACGAACAAGGTGGAAAATCCAAAAAATCTAAAGGAGAAGACAAGGTCAAGGAAAAAGTGAAACAGAAGATGAAGGTGTGCCAAGAAGAATCTCAAAACACAAGAAGTGCAGAAAAGTCCTAAATCAAGGAGAAAGGCACACAAGAAAAAGTGCAAGTCAATACTTTTGTGAAAGAGTGCAAGGCGCACCATGATTTATTTTAAGATCGTCCAGCTCTCACCCATGCAAATTGTAAAAATAGATGGGTTGTAGGAAGGAAGTTAGGAAGATAACGAGGACAATGGGAAAAAGGGCATGGCCAGCCATGTAAAAAAGGGGATAAGGGGATGACCGCCCAAAAGGGATTTAGGGTTTTGTATATAAAGTTAAAAAGTGAATGAGAAGCTCATTCTTGTGTCTGACCAAAAGTAGCTCTCCTCTTCTTCTTCTTCTTCTTCCTCTTATTCTTGCTTGCTTGAGCTTGTGCTTGAGAGAGGGAGTGTGAGAGTGTGAGGGAGTGAGCGTGTGAGGGTGAGGGACCATGGTGGAGAAGCTCTCCATCTTCTCCCCTCTTCTTCTCTTCTCTTCTTTTCTCTTGTCTTGCACATGGCAATGGAGCTTGGAGCGTGGAGCTTGAGGATGGAGCTTGCTTGAAGCTTGCACTTGCATCGTGGAGCTACCGAAGTGCTCGAGAGAGAAGGTAACTCGATCAGGCATGGAGATAAGCTTAGTACACCCGTAGAGATAGATAGCACATCAACTATGTGAGAGGTAGCCATTAGTGCTCAGCTTGGAACACTTGAGACAATAAGCGGTTCGTAGGTCTTGTCAAGATTGTGGGAGAGAAGGAAGGAGTCTCACTTGTAGCTTTCTTGCTTGCACAATGGGGGAATACACACAAGGGTGGAGGCTGAAAACAGTTTTCCTCTTCTTAGTTGTGGAAGCCAAAAGAACTCAAGTACAAAGAAATAGAAGAACCCTAGATATGGGTCTCAAAACCAAACTCAACTAACTACGGTGGCATACTAACTGAGCCACGAACTAGAGTAGATAAGGATAGCTATCATGTAGCTATTATTCATGGGCGGTGTACCAACCGCGTCTGCAACTGACAAGTCGGTGACATAAATACACAACGGTCACCCTGGCGTATCACGAGTGGAGCTCGATATCTCAACACTCCCCCTCGAGCTCAATCCCAATTCCTGCACACCAAGCAGGTCTCTGAACTTGCGCAACTTCTCTGCGCCCAATGCCTTCGTGAATATGTCAGCTACCTAATCCTCTGTGCTGACATAAACTAGATCAATAAGACCTAGTAAAACCCTCTCTCGCACTTAGTGATAATGCACCTCAATGTGCTTTGTTCTAGCATGATAGACTGGGTTATTTGCCAAGTGTATACTACTCATGTTGTCACAATAAATGACAACTGGCCCATCTGTAGACTGATGCATATCATAAAGTAGCTTATGCAACCAAGCTACCTCACATGCAGCCATTGCTGCACCCCTGTACTCAGCCTCTGTGCTCGACAAGGCAACTGTAGGCTGTTTCTTGCTGCTCCAAGTGACTGCAGCACTCCCAAAAGAGAACACATATCCACTGGTAGATCGTCTATCAGAAATACTACCAGCCCAATCAGCATCAGTGTATCCATGCAACTGTATCTGAACCCCAGTCTCATAAAATAGTCCATACTGCAATGTGGACTTCACATACCTGAGTATGCGTCTAGCCGCATCCAAATGTGGTTTCCTTGGAGCCTGCATAAACTGACTTACCAATCCAACAGCATAGCTCAAATCTGGCCTGGTAATAGTCATATAAATCAAACTTCCTACTATGCGTCTGTACACAGTAGGGTCTTCTAGAAGCTCACCTGCATCTGTGCTCAGCTTCACATTCTGCTCCAAAGGAACTGAAATAGGCTTACAGCCTGTCATCCCATATTTGGACAGCATGTCCAATCCATACTGCCTCTGTAAGAGCTGTATCCCACTTGGTGATCTAATCACCTCAATGCCCAAGAAATAACGCAGCTCTCCCAAATCCTTCATCTCAAACTTCTGCTTCAATAGCATTTTCACATGAAGGATATCTTCATCACTGTCACCTGTCATAATCAAATCATCAATATAAATGACAAGTAGCATAATACCTTTCTCTGTTTTTCTCACATAAAGTGAGAAATCTGCCTTGGAAATCTGAAAGCCAATAGTGACAAGATACTGTCCTATCTTGTTAGACCATGCTCTAGGTGCTTGCTTCAAGCCATACAAGGCTTTCTTCAACCTGCAAACAAACTCAGGATGAACAGCATGCACATAACCTGGTGGCTGCTCCATATAGACCTCTTCTTGCAAATCACCATGCAAGAAGGCATTCTTTACATCCATCTGATGTAAAGACCATCCCTTTGATGCAGCCATAGCAATGACTGCTCTTACAGTTGCCATCCTTGCAACTGGACTGAATGTTTCTTCATAGTCAATGCCATATGTTTGTGCATACCCCTTGACTACTAATCTTGCCTTGTATCTTTTCACAGAACCATCTGCATTGTGCTTCACCTTATAAACCCACTTACAGCCAATTGCATTCTTACCTTTAGGCAAAGGTACTAACTCCCATGTAGCATTTGCTTCCAAGGCATCCATTTCTTCATCCATGGCTTTCTCCCATTTTTCTTTTCCCATGGCTTGCTCAAAAGAAGTGGGTTCTGGTTCCTGTATCACTTTGACCATATATGCATAGTGAATGGCTGTAAATCCATCATATTTCAGCCTATCCACAGGATACCTAGCTCTCGTAGACCTGCGCAAAGTAGGTTCACTCCCAGGTGCTCTCAAAACATCCCTGGTCTTCCTTACTCCAGGTGTAACAATAGAAGGAATACCCAACTCATCATCAATGCTCTGTTCTGAGCCACTGGATTCACCATCCACATAAGAGTGACCTGCATTCACATCAAACATGGACTGATCAACCTTGTCTTTTCCTTTTCGTGATACCTGCATACCATTATCTGCATTACTTTGAGAAGATTCTCCTGATCTCAATCTGCCTGTCCATGGTGAAGAATGTGAACCACTACTAGAGGACGTTCCAGGTCCACTAATATTTTGTGACTGTTGCTGTGAATTTTTTGCAGCATTACCATTTTGTGCATCTACATCATCAATCACATTTACTGGTTTATACCAGCTACTCATCTCATCAAAAACAACATCTCTGCTCACTGTAAACTTACAAGTAGAAGGGTTATAGCATCTATACCCTTTTTGCTGCAGAGAGTAACCAATAAAGATGCACTTCTCAGCTTTTGGATCCAACTTGGATCTCAACTCATCTGGCACATGTACATAGGCAATGCAACCAAAAATTTTCAAATGAGAAATATATGGTTTCCTACCAGTATACCTCTCCTCTGGAGTCATCCCATGTATTGCTGCAGTGGGAGTCCTGTTCATTATGTAGACTGATGTAGCAACTGCTTCAGCCCAATAAAAATCTGGCAAGTTTTTTTCATTGAGCATGGCACGAGATACCTCTCCAATATGCCTGTTTTTCCTTTCTGCAATTCCATTTTGTTGTGGGGTATAACTGCATGAATATTGCTGCTTTATGCCATGCTCCTGCAAGAACTTTGCAAACTCATTTGAGAGGTACTCTCCCCCTCCATCTGACCTTAGGCATTTTATTTGCAGACCTGTTTCTTTTTCAGCCATAGCTTTAAGGGTTTTGAAATGCCAAAAACTTCACTTTTCTTTTTCATAAAATACACCCAAAGTTTTCTGCTATAGTCATCAATAAAAGTGACAAAATAATGACAGCCTCCAAGAGATGCAGCTTTAGTAGTCCACACATCAGAGTGAATTAATTCCAATGGCTTCTCACTCTCTTGAACATGTCTAGGAAATGGTTTCCTTGCCTGTTTTCCAAACTGACAGGCTTCACATACCTTATGCATTTCTGCAACCTTGAATTTTGGCAATCTTGCAATAATATTTTGGGCCTACATTGATTTAAGTCGCTGTACATTAACATGACCAATGCGTTTATGCCATATATCAATATCTGCAACTACACCGGTCCCATGTGCAAACATTGCTGCACTCAATTCAGACATGTCTGCATCCAACGTAAACATTCTGCCCTTCTTCTTTCCTTTTGCTATCAAGCGACCTTTATTTTTCATATCCTCAACAAAGCATCCATGAGGATTAAATCTGACCTGCAAGCCCTGCTCAACCATTTGACCGACAGAAACCAGATTCTTGGTGATATTCGGGACATGAAATACATCGGACAGGTATTTCTTTTTCCCATCCTGCATAGACAAAGGAATTTTTCCAATCTGCACAATAGGATGTGCAGTATCATCACCAGTCTCCACAAATCCTGGTTTTTCCATTTTCCTTGCATCCTCCATCCATTCTGCATGACCTGTCATATGGTTTGATGCACCTGAGTCAACATACCATACATCGTTGCTTTCTTCTGCACTTGTCACAGAATTGTTCATGTGCTGCACCATAAATAGATGCTCATTTCTGTCATCACCCTGTCTACTAGAGGATGCATAATTTCCTTGTTGCAGTTTTCCATTCATGATGTCATTCTGCTTTTTATAGCAGTCTTTAGCCATATGACCCATTTTACCACAATAGTAGCATTCAACATTACTGTTTGCATTTTGGCCTCTTTGCCATCCACCACGACCTCTTTGGCTCCCCCTGCCTCTAGAGTTACCATGTCCTCCTCCATAGGACTGGTTTTCTTGAGTTTGCTGCATATTCTGATTTCTACCACGGCCTCCAAATCGGCCTCCTCTACCTCTGCCTCTACCTCTTCCAGCATTTGAGTAGAAGACAGCTTCTTTTGAAGTTCCTCCTGAAGAAGATGCACCACCATTTCTCTGCTCCTCAGAAATTAGAAGAGCAATCAACTCCTCAAAGTCAGGAAATCTTTCACGAACTGAAATGGATGTCTGAAACTGTGCATAATCCTTTCCTAGACCATTCAAGGTCACAGAAACTAAATCATCATCTTCCACTGGCAACCCAATGGAAGCAAGTGCATCTGCAATCTTCTTCACCTTCATGTGGTAGTCATTGATGCTCATATTTTCTCTTTGCACATTCTGCAACTCTTACTTGAGCTGCATTTTCCTGGCTTGCGTATTTGTGCTATACATCTTTGACAGAGTATCCCATGCCTCCTTTGGCGTACTTGCATCCTGAATATGCACAATCATAGAGTCTGAAATGCTGATAGACAGCCAGTACATAACTTTCCTGGCTCTCTCATGCCATGCTTTGAATGCCTGCATTTGCTGTTGATTGGGAACATCAGGAAGAACTGGTTCTTCTTCATTTCCTGCAACAAATTCCCAATATCCTTTTCCCATAAGGAAATTCATCATTCTAAACTTCCATGCTTGGAACTTGTTCTTGTCAAGCTTTTCAGTGACAATCTGTGAAAGAGAATCAGATGCCATTACAGAAGACTGCAAAGAATTCTGTCACTGCAAAAACCACAGCTTCACCCTTACAAGGGAAAATCTGCAAAACTGGCGAAAGTGGTATTTGACCACACAGTCACTTCCTAGTGACGATTTTGCATCAACAGGCAACAGGGATGATTCTGTAACTCCCAACGTCTCTGCGCACAAGCATACAATGCAATTTTTACAGTAACTATTCACCGACCTGTAGAACAGTGGCTGCACAGCATAAAACTGGGCCTTTTCCTGAGTGCATGCAGAAAACTTCCGCCTCCAAAACAGGCCCCGAAATGGCCTCAAATCAAAAAACAAGGTCGCCAAGGGCTAAAGCCATTATCCCGCAGCATATACTGCCCTCTTGCTTCACCGCGAAGGGCGTCTCAACCTGAGACAATGCACTCCTGCACTTTCCGGATGTGCTACCTGCAGAGATCTGCTCCCAAAACAGAAAATGAAAGCAACACTGCTCCTCTTACCAGAACACCGCGAGCTTGGCTTGCTTTCTTGAGCTCCTTACCACGAACAAGGCTCTGATACCATGTCAAGATTGTGGGAGAGAAGGAAGGAGTCTCACTTGTAGCTTTCTTGCTTGCACAATGGGGGAATGCACACAAGGGTGGAGGCTGAAAACAGTTTTCCTCTTCTTAGTTGTGGAAGCCAAAAGAACTCAAGTACAAAGAAATAGAAGAACCCTAGATATGGGTCTCAAAACCAAACTCAACTAACTACGGTGGCATACTAACTGAGCCACGAACTAGAGTAGATAAGGATAGCTATCATGTAGCTATTATTCATGGGCGGTGTACCAACCGCGTCTGCAACTGACAAGTCGGTGACATAAATACACAACGGTCACCCTGGCGTATCACGAGTGGAGCTCGATATCTCAACAGGTCTCGGCGGTTGATCACCTCTACATTTTGGTTCCATTTCCAGGACAAATGGATTCAAGCCTTGAGCACTTGCGTGCTTTGAATCGAGCATTGATGTAGGATTTTCCCCGAACCGGTGCTTGAGGTAGATAGGTAGGAAGCGAGGGAGTTTGAAGAGGTATTCGATCTCCTTAGAAAGTAAGTTTTTGGTTTTTTTGGATTTGGAAAGGTAGGTTGGAGTAGTGTAGGTGTTTTCTTTATGATTTTTGTTTACATCTAGGTAGGATAGGAGCAAAGCAAGTGAGCACACAGTAGGGTTTCTGCTATTGTATAGCAGGCTAAAACAGGCAAAAGAAGGGCAAAAAATGAAACTTTGGGTTAAATGTTGGTGAGGGGAGCAACTAAGGTGAATGCAGGCCTGCACAGGGTAATAAAAGGCCAAGAGTGGCAAGGAAGACCACATTTTCCATTCTAAGGATTCGGGAGAGATAGAGAGAGAGAGAGAGAGAGAGAGAGAGAGAGAGAGAGAGCTTCATTGCATGGACCTACTTTGATCATGTCATCGAGAGTTCTTTGCCCACTATAGGTAATTCCACACCTTCTCGTGCATGTATAGTTAGGATCTTGAGGTGCTCGGCCAGTGGGAAGGCCTCAATCGCTTAACGCGACAAATTCTGTGTAAGTCTGGCAAAAAACCCATCGCGCTCGTCCCATTCGAGTAACAACGATTCTAGGCCAAGTCCTAGAATCGGCCCTTGGCCCACTTGACTCGGACGCTAACCATTCAGAGCAACTTCAAATTCGGCCCTTGGCCCTACCAACTCGGCCCAACCCCACTGAAACAAGCTAACATTCGACCCTTGGCCCACCTGACTCGGACGCTAACCATTCAGACCAACTTCAAATTTGGCCCTTGGCCCTACTGACTTGGCCCAACCCCACTTAGACAAGCTCGCCCCTAGCCAGATGACCCAGAGACCATATAAAGCCAAAAGCATATCATAGTTCTATCACTGGATTGAAATCTAGAGCAAGTAGATCAAATTTTGACTACGAATGGTTCTTCAAATTGCGCATGGTGTTTAGCGTAACTACCCTCCACACCTCCCCCAAGTAGGTTGGAGAGAAAATGTGCATCATGATAGGTTCTTCAAATTGGATCGTAGTTTAATATTCGCTCTGCACAAGCATAGACTCTCACTTACAAAACAACAACCAAAAACCCATACACAAACAAATACAAATAGAGAACCTCAGTGGGCCAATCTACCTAGCAAGGGCAAAAAGTTCATGCCACAAAAACATGTATAGGTTGCGTTTGGATTGCATCTAGTCAAAGCGGAATGCAACAACATCAAGCTACAACTGCAAGATGAGTAGAAATGACAGTCCTAATGATAGATGCACCTTGAATGGCACTGCACATATGACCCCAAGACATCAGTAGAGAATCCACATCTGGTTGTGCAATCAAGGACTCAAAAACATGTATCAGAAGGCTTAAATTTATAAGCCAAGATGACCTGGAAGATGAAGACATAGTACCGCCTACTTATCTTAGGCTCAAACTCACCGCAAAAATAGAGCATAGTTCGATGCTCTCATCGATGAAGAAGTAGATTTTAATATCTTGACCTATGAAGCATTGACTCTACTAGGCCCACCAGAGCTTGCACCAACTGATGCAACTCTTAATCCTTATGGGGGACACCCACAAGCACTTATCAGGAAGTGCAAAATCCTTGTAACTATTGAAACTAAAAGCTTGCCTATCCTATTCAATGTTCCTCCAAATAGTGCTCATTGTGGAAAGGAAACCTTCCTAGGAAGACCCTTCAAAAGGGCAATGAAGTGTGAGGCTGACTATGTAGCACAGAGGATACACTTGACACTATCGAGTGTGAGGATAATCACAACCTTTAGTAAGGGTGACCTCATCAAACCTCGAGGGAAAGACAAGGAACATTCTGACATGCTAGGCAAGCCTAGTGATGAGAGTAAGAACTTGTTGAGAGAGTTGATACAAGCGCATGTTGAACAGAAAGAGCTAGTGAGCGAGGCCATGCTTGAAACAGGAAGGTCAAGAGACAATGCCAAAGACAAGCTTTGGACTTACAATATCATAGAAGACCATAAGAGAAGCCCAAGCCTTATAGATGAAGGTATTGATGGAGAGCTAGCACAACGCCGCGATAGATATCCAAAGCGTTGCTACTTGCTCAAGGATATTACGTAGGTAACTGATGGATTTGGGTACTAAAACCCTATTAAATCACCTTTGTCAGGACATATCAAGAGCGAACAAGTGCAGGAGGAAATCTAAACAAAAAAACAAGTCTCGAGTAAAAAACATTGGAGCAACTGAGCCCCTCACAATTGAATCAAGAAACAAAATGGGACTATTCGAAGGATAGATTCTCATTATAGCATGCTTAACAAGCACATATTAGATGTAACCACCGAGTGTGCACAAAAGCCACTAGTGCCCAAGGAGCCTGTGACTTCCCAAGGGGATAACAAGCACCACAGGCACAATGTTGCTCATGATAAGGCTAATTGCTCAATAAAGCAAATGGTAGAGTCCTCTAATAGCCATGCGCAAATCTTCCATCCAATGTCAAAGCCACTTAGGATTCTCAAGTCTCCTACACCCTCTTTTCCTAAAGGAGACAGAAATCACAACAGCAGTCATCAAATGTGACTACTCAATTCCAATCTCTATCTCTATTGAAGCTTCTGAATCTCCAAGAGGTAGGACATGACACCACCCTTAGCTCTCAGCCTAATGATATACATGTGCAATCCATTGTGACAAGCTCCAACTAATTCTCAACCTGCATAAGTGAACACTCAACGGGAAACAAAATACACGACCACTTCCGACCTGCCTAAGGACTTGGCACCGCAATCCACCAATGATAGCTAGTCCACTGAACTAGCGGCTACTGTTCCCAACCACAAATTGGATGAGGAGCCAAACAAGGGAGAATTGACCAAAGAGCTAGACTCCCTAAGAGGAGAGGCAGTTGTACCCTCACAACCTCACAAGGTTGTTCAACAAGCTATAGTTATGTCCCATGAGGACACACTAGAGGAAGAGAATGCTGAGGCCCAATTAAGCACATCAACATTTAACTTAGTTCAGGGTCTAGAATATTTAAAGGATACACCTCGATTGCCCAAGAAAAAGAGGAGAAAATAATGAAAACAATGGTAGTTACAAGTGATTGTAGATGCCAAGAAGATTAAAGCCAAGAGTGCTAAAGAGTTGAGGAATAAAGCATCGAGTCCACCCATGAATGAACCCATTTCCATCTCTCCTAATAGTGGTGAAACCTCAGACACATATCTGTGTTCTAATAAGTCAAAGCAACCATTACCATCATCGATTGCATGCAACACTCAATCCACCAATAAAAACAGAACTTGCATTGACCAATCAAAATTGGATACAACACTGTCACAACAAGTTGACAAAAATATACCAGTCACATCCGAGGAGAACCATGACACAATAGCAGCAAAGCATAAGGAGAAACCTGAAAACCCCAAGGACATAAGCAATCCTAGTGTTGACCAATCTTCCTCATCAAGGCCTGAACCCCAACTATGCTAAAGTCTAGGAAAACTCCTAGAACCTTGCATGAGATAGCAATTGAGCAAGCCCTCATTGAACATAGAAGTGTCATAGAGTGCTTGACTGACTTGGATGCTAAACTCAAATTATTTGCACATGTCTACATCTTTGCAGACATGGGCACACTCCCTAGGGAGAATCTTAAGGAATACTTGCCATATCCGCTATCTTGGGAAGAGAAAAAATATCTTAATGAGCACTATGACAAGCTCCTACATGAACATACGCAACTCATCTATGACGAGGAAGCCGATCAACGAGCCACGCTTAATTGTGACATTTAAAGAAGTGCTTTGCCAACCAAATCTCTTAGAGATAGAGCAAGTAAAGCCACAATAAAAGGGTCAAAGTTTGATGGGACCTAAAATGGGCCGGCACTGGCTAAGGCACTAGCCAGACCTCATGCCCTCAATAGACAACCCCACCTCATGGTCTCGCGGGCCAGGAGCGTTTGTCGAGGCATACACTATCCTAAACACTAATCACTACACGTTTATAGTCTGTAATCCAACGGATGTTCCCTTTCCTCGTCTCTTCAGAGGGAGATTATACATATATCGGCAATAAATGCCGTGACATATTACACACACGAATGCACCCCACTTGGCTGATTGTCGTGTCCCTACTGCAGCTCTCCTACATCTCGGGGATTCGCCCCTCGATGCACTGCTTCCACACATAGACACATTCTAAACAAACTCCCCTCTTAGTGCCAATATATTTAACATTCCAGGGATGCACTTATCTATCCCCTTGGACCCATTGTCTAGACCTACAGCCAGGTTGCTCACTCTCTCTACGTGGGTCAAGTCCTAAAGAGACCAAGTGCTATGCATTTAGGAGCTTGTAATTGATACCATTTAATGATGGTTGATGCAAATGTCTATATGATTATGTGCTCAAACAATTGAAAAATAGCCTTATGCATTGTGCAAATCCATGCTTTTCATGTTTCCATACACTAACGCATAATTGCTGGGATGAGAGAAGACACCGAGCCTTACACTCGTGCTGTACTTCCCTTTATTTAACTCAACGTCATCCTATATGAATAATGCAACAAATACATCAGATTTTATACTATATTTCAACACTCAAACTTCCCTCCTCCCCTACCATTTAAGGTTTTGCCTCGTTGCATAGGTAAAGGGGTGATTTCATGTGTATTTCGCACGAAATAAGTAGTAAGTACTCACCAAAATATATAAATGGGGATAACCTGAGGCAAACCCTCATGCTTTATCCTCATTATACTCTCACAGACACATCCATAATTTTCCTTGTCCGTTTCCTTATTTTTTCCCTTTTAAAAAGTATTTTTTCCATTTTTTCTTATTTATTATCAATAAAAATGGAAGAAAATTAGCATTATTTCAGAGATGTGGCTCTTGAGTCCTTAAACAATAAACATGTAGATTTTATTGAGGTTTTGTTTCATGCTTTTCCCATTTTAAGCCCAAAACCTCCATTTTTACTCAAAAACCAATTCTTTTCGAGTTTTTTCCATTTATTTCTCACACTTAAAGTGTATATTTTCTCAATTTTTTATTATGAAAGACTAAAACCAACAGCAAACAACATGTCCATCAATTTTCAGGCCATATGAACATTGCTAACCTCATCAAATGCGAAAAAAGAGCCATTTTCTTTGTAAAAATGCCATTATCGTGTATTTTTTTTATTATTTCGGGTTTTGAAACTTATTGTGGGTTTGCAAAACAGACCTCGTTTGATGCTCAGCTTGCCTCCACACTACCATCTTCAACCCACCATCAGTTTGAAATAAATCTAGTACCGCGCCGAATGAGCATTCACCAACCGGGCTTCATTCTTCTTCACACCAAGCAAAAATTGCCCCCTGCAGGAGAGAGAGGGAGGAGAGAGAAATACTGAAATCTGATCTCCACAATCGGGCAGCCATTTGATGCATAGTCTGGAGTGATGGAGAGTGAAGATCAAGAGTATCTCAGGCATGTAATCAATTGTTGGGGGGCATGTTTGTAACCTCCATAGCCCCTCTCAATCATTGGAGAGATGGCGCCTTCTCTCTGCTCACACGAAAAAAATAGCACCCCCTCCCCCCCCCCCACAAATTCATTTTTCTGGTTGGGGCCCCAAACGGAGCCCCCAAAAGGCATACCCTTTGGCATCCTTTAAGTCCGTTTCACACTTAACATTCGGCCTTGGCCTCCCTGGCACTCCCATTTTCGCGTCTGGTACCCGAATTGCAGTCGAAAAAATCCTGGGCATTCGTCTTGAAGTTCTCCAATGTCGGACATCTCCCAGGGTCCCTTCTAACATTCCAAATAATTATCAAAATTCATCAACTGTCGTCAAGTGGGTCTTTTAAGCCTTTTCTGAGCATTGCCGCTTAAAATCATACTGATTACCACCGCCGCCTTCGACGAAGTCTATTTTTTCCCTGAAATTCGTAATTGTTGGCTATTTTTAAGCACTTCTCAGTATCAGAAATCATCTGTCAATGGCGACCACGGGATAGGGTGACTCAGCCCATTGAATCCCACAAACAAATCTACACATAAACACAACCACAAAGAGCATCAAGCTGATACAAAATAGATACACAACAAAAGACAACACAGCTCTCACCCTATCATGCTAGGCCTAGCATCCACGATGAGTAGGCCTAGCATGATCTGACAGAAAGTCAAAAGCTAGTCACTAACCAATTGCTCCAACAGAGTCAAGCTAACAAGAACCATCAAAAAGGTCATCCTCAGTGGTGGTATGAACTACCTACCTAACTAAGGACAACGCAACTAGGAGCTCCTACTAGGTGAGGAGTCCTATAGCCTGATCAACAAATATTATCTATTAGCACGTTGGGTCTTTAGCCTCTTATTTTCCATACTCGCGCATGTAAAAAGGAGGGAGCCAAGCGTAGTGACCCAAGGAGAGCAAGGCATCGGCCTTAGGTTTTGTCTCGGTACCCAAGAACCTACCAAGCCCGCAAAAGGCGACACTTAATCCTTTTTTAACGCTCACTTTTATTTTTGCTCTAACCTTCTTTTATTCTTATGTTTTCAACTAGAAGCCACCCCTAGGAAGAGAAGGCATCGGCCCTGGGTCTGACTTGTCCCTAGGAACCTAGAAGGCCTTCGCAAGTCAATGAACAAGTGCTCAAATATTTTTCTTTCTTTCCATTTCTATTTTTATAGGGATTAGAACCCCTTTTTACACACGTTCGTATATTCATATATTGTCTTTCAGATATTTAGGGTTTTGTCTCTTTCCATCATTATTTTAGTAGGCTTCTCTAACTGCCTCACAACTAACAAGAACTCCTAGAACGGCCGCCTAGCAGGTCAACAGAATAGGGTCACTAGAATTCCCATCTAAAACAGGTCTCACAATGCTTGACAATGCCTTGCAGGAGGCAATGACTACTCAGACCTTCCCCATACGTAAAGAGCCTAATCCTAGGACTTCATGCCTTGGGTGCCGGTCCCCAACAAACAAAAGAAAGTAACCCTTACATGCAAATATATTATTAATTGCTTAAGGGAAAAGATTCGAAAAGGGGACAAAACCACCTGGAATGGCCATAAGAAGCTCCTTCGCAGCAAAGGCTCCCTCCAGTGACTTCGTGAATCTGTATGATGCAATCACTACAATAAAAAACCATTAACTATACCCACACCAAACAGACGAATGGCCCTCTTGGCCTAAAGAAAGTAGACATTACCAACTTTAAAACAGTTTTCCCTCGTGGCATACGGAAATAGATCATTAAAACCTGAAAACAACTGGCCCTCTTGGCCTAAAGAAATAAGCAAACTAAATGCATCAAGTTATGACCCATACCTATACAGCAAGAGGCCTACACATAACATGTCATCAAATCAACCTATGGGTCCAAGATAATAGTGGTAGATGAGTCTCGGCTACTCTTCTCATTACCCATATCAACCATCGCATGCCATATAAGGCGTGGTCTAATAACATTTCCCACAAGTAGCCACGTCCCGTCTCATTATCAATAACAACATCCGGACTATGACCATAGTTGAAAAAGAGGTCTTCCTCATAAGCAGAATTGGCTAATGAATCCGCAAACTGATTCCAATAACGTGGAATGAGCTGAAGAGATATGCTCTCAAATTCATCAAGTAGGGTTATAGCAATTCGATGATACATATGAAGGATAGGATTCGGAACTGTATATGTCCCATCAAGTTTATTTAAGATCATTTGGGAATCCCCTTTTACTAACAACCGCCTAGTGCCACCTTTCTTGGCAATATTCAATTCCATAATCAGGGCTTTATACTCAGCCATGTTGTTAGTGAATCCCACCCTGAGATAAGCAGCTAATTTCATTGTAACTCTATGTCGGGGATCTCAGATAACGACTCCAACACTCCCTTTTCTATTAGGCCCCCTGGAAGCTCCATCAAAGTATAACGTTTATGTCCACAATGGGTTTACACAGCCAACCATCAAGAAATCCCCTATTCATAATTATGATAATCAAAATTCAACATATTTAGAGGATGAACATACGGCTCCATCCCACCTTCTTCATTAAACTCAACAGGGATACTTGTCAAGATTTGTAAACAATGATGGTAGAAAAATTTAATCTCCCACACAAAGGTACCGTCTTCTTGCTCAAGCACTTGTATCACTTGCTCCACCAGATAAGCCTCCCGTGATGATATCTTTGCTCTAGATATAGGTGCTCCAAATAAGGGATTAACCGCCCCATCAACCAGTTTAAGATCTCCTGCAGGTCTCAAATCAGCCCAGCATTTAGCACGTTAGCATATTTAGAAATAATAAGATTTAATCTTATTAAGATTAATCTTATTCTTAAATTCCACTCCTTATAGATCAGCTAATAAAACAATGGACTTACTTTTACCTATTCGAACTATCTTGTAAGAGCCATCCCATCTAGGTTCCAGCTTTCCTAGAAATAGCTCCTTACGCGCATCGTAATACAAAACTAATTGCCCTTCTTTAAAGGTATACTTCTTCGCCTTTAGATCATGCAACCGCTTCATCCGACATTTAGCTACCTCCTAGTGCAACAAACTCTGCAATTTGAGCTCGTCCAAGTGGGCTATAGTCGTAAACCGCTCAAATAAGGCATCTTCATCACCCAAAGAATGATTGATTGCGAATCTTATGGTCGAAAACTCAATTTCTAAGGGCAAGACACACTCCTCCCCATAAACTAATTTGAATGGGGTGTGGCCAGAGGCTCATTTAAACGTCGTGTTATATGCCCAAACCGCCACATATAATTTTGTATCCCAGTCCTATTTCTTTTCAGAGACTATCTTGGATAGGATACCCACAAGGTACTTATTGGTACTTTCAACCTGTCCATTGGCTTGCGGATTATAGGGGGTTGTCTTGTTATGCTTAATGCTCCATGCTTCAGTCAGGCTTCTAATTACCTTATTCAAAAAATGAGTTCCACGGTCCGATACTATTTCCTTTGGGGGACCAAAATGGCAAATGATCTACTCAAGTAGGAAACTAGCAGTCTCTTTTGCATTATCCTGCCTCATCGCCCGTGCTTCTGACCACTTTGTAAAGTAGTCACTTGCTACTATAATGTATCTTTTCTGAGTAGTAGACGACGGGGTAATAGGTCCCACAAAATTGATGCCCCACTTCTCAAATGGAAGGATAGCCATAATAGGCGTAAGTGGACGCTTCCTATTCTCTCGACTGTCATGTCTTTGACATGTATCACATCTCTTAACATATTCAAATGAACCTTGCAAGATGAACGGCCACCAATAACCAGCTCGTAAAGCCTTTTGTGACATCAACCGCTCAGCGAAGTACCCTCCACAAGCGGAGTCATGTCACTCTTCTAAATTAAAGGGAACCTCGTCAAGCATCACACATCGGCGATAGATATCATCAACACCTTGCCAATATAATGTCCCTACGATCAAGGAAAATTTCAATGCCTGTTGTTTAATCTTCCTCTTCTCGGGTTTTGATAGAGTAGCTCCAGTCTCTCCCATAGAAAGATAGTGCATTATAGCAGCATACCAAGGGGAAATAGATGCCGTATCAATCTTAAACAATGTTTCCATGCCACGTCCTTCAGCCACCATGACCTCTTTTGGCTTTCCAAAATCCACAAGACACTCGACAATGCCCTGAAGCTTTGGGAGCTTACTCTTAATCTCATAATCAAACTCTTGCAAAGTGATTAACCACTTTGCTAAATGATCAGGCGGCTGTAACTTATTCAACAACAATTGAAGCCCTTCCGCCTTCGTATAAAAAACCACCCTCTCATAAAGAATGTAGTGCCTGAACTTCTTGGTCGCAAATACCATCACAAGGCACAACTTCTCCATATAGGTGTAGTTAATTTTCGATATGCCCAACTTTTGACTAGCAAAAGCTATCGGATGGTACCACTTTTCCTCCCAAATTTGAGTCAAACAGCAGCTAATACTATACATAGTTGCTGTTGAAAATATAGAATATTTCACTCCTTTTAGGTGCTTTTAAAATAGATTCTTTGGCAAGCTCCTGCTTTACATCGTCAAAAGATAGTTTGCAAGCATCACTCCATGAAAAATGATAATTAAAGGATAATAGGTTTGTTAGTGGCAATGTTCTTTCTGTTAAGGCATTGATAAACCTCCGATAATACCCTACCGATGACAGAAAGCTATGCACTTCCTTTGGAGTACGCGGTGGACTCATGGCAACTATGACCTTCATCTTTTCAGGATCAATTGCAATCCCTACAGAATTGACCACAAGGCCTAACAAAATCCCATAAGGAACTCTGAAGACGCACTTCCGTGGGTTGAGAGCTATGCAGAATTGTCTTCAATGCTCAAAACACTTCCATAAGATAATTAACTATCTATCCCTTACGGTGGCTATCCCCAAATCATCAATGAATACTTTCAACTCCTTGGGGAAAATGTCACCAAAGGTTTTGTCAGTTGTTCTTTGCCACGAATCTAGTGCATTACATAACCCAAATGCCATCACATGGTATGCAAAGATACCGAAGACAGTAATAAACGTCATTTTTAGCTTGTCTAACGTCATTTTTAGCTTGTCTTTCTCAACAATCACCATTTGGTTATACCTTGCAAAGCAGTCCATAAACGAATAGATTTTCCTACCTACTAGTTAATCCAAAAGTTGGTCAATAAACGGCAACGGGTAGTAATCTTTAACAATTTTCTTGTTCAACTCTCTAAAATCTACGCAAAGCCGAATTTGATTATTATTCTTCTTCCTGATCACAACTGGTGAGCACCATTCAGTATGCTGAATAGGGAAGATCAAACCCGCTTTCCGCAACTTCTGTAGTTCCTCGAACAACATGTCCCTTAATTCAAAAGGCATATGCCTTACTTTTTGACGTACAGGACGGGTACCTTCCTTCACAGGAATAGTATGCACAGCTAGACTGGGAGGAATACCCCTAAGTTTGTTCAAGCAAAGATGTCATGGAACCCTTGAATCAGGTACACGAAGTAGTCCTCTCTCTCTTCCGAACTGAGCATAGAACCCAATTTGATTATCTGCGAATCATTAGACATACCAAGGTCCAGCTCAATCACATGCGCGTCTCTTATTCGCTCATGAGGCTTTATCAGCTCATTCAAGGTTATCTGATAAATATCCTCTGTAGTGGACCCTTCCTTAGATCCATTGCTCGATGAGTCTCACTATTAGATGGATCATCTACTATTTCTAGTTCAGTGGAGAATAAAGGAGCTCTCTCACTCTGAGGAGACTCAGGGTAAGCATCCACTATTACACAATGGGAACCTCGACCTAAAATCACTCGACTAGCAGGTATATCGACTTGATAGTCTGTTCTTAAAATCTAGGGCCTTTCTAGCAAAACTCGATAGCTAGGACATCCTGCAAACCTTATCACCCTAAACTCCAGATAGCATTCCATGCTTGCAATAGTAACGTGGACTTTAGTGATGCAACCTTCCGGTTGTCTTAGACTATCATCCGCCATCCTAAGAAGTGTGGAGCCATCTTTTTGAATTTCGAGACGACCTACCTGCTCCATCAAGTTTGAACTTATGATATTGACGGAGGATCCAGTCTCCACAATATCATGCTCCACTAATATTCCATCCATATACGCTGGAACCCTAGGGCAATGCTTTTCAGCATGATCAAACCAATCTTCTCCCACTCATGTTATGCCCAAAGGTTCTGCTATATACTCGATACACAGGATTTTCTTGAATTCATTGCATACTCCTGAAGAAAGTTTAATCAATCGCAGGAGATTCACATCTGGTTTGACTTCACAAAGAGAACTTGCTAGGTCAAAGTCACGGTAGTTATCCCAAGTTCTCTTCTCATGCCAAACCATTCTTTCCTTTGGTCGTTGGACTGCCGGATTTAGTGCCTCTTTTTTTACTTTTTTCTTCTTTCTTGGCACCTCTCTATCCTTCTTGGGATCTACTTTACCGTCAACAGGCCTTAGAGGTCCACCTTCCATATCTGGATTCAGGACTTGCTTTTCCCTAGCATCTTGCTTAGGGTTTCCCTCGACAGGTTTTACATTTCCTTTATCACCCTCTTTAATCTTTTGCCCTCTTGTTACGACTCGTAGATTAGAAGTTTCAGCATCATTGACACGTACAGCCTCAATAAGTCTGACTCCACTGACATGAGGCAACTCCTCTACAACAGCCTTTCCTCATTGCAGTATTTGTCTTGGTCCCTCATCTTGCTGGAGATTATTCCCTTGTGCATGACGGTTAACTGGACCAGGTTGTTTACTTCCTTGTTGGAGAGAAATGATCTTACTCCAACAGGTAGCAGCTAAGTGGCCAAAATTTCTGCAAATATCATATTTGACATTCAGGCAATTCCTAGGGAAATGTTGGCCACCACACCACTTACAGCTAAATCTTGAGGGGCCACCCTCTTCAAGGCGTTGACTCCCTATCAAATTATGTTGCTTCTTAAGGAAATTGACATCCACAGTTATTTGTCGATACTGTTCAGAGATCATATTGGTGTAGTGCTTCATCATGTCCTTAACTTCACCAAGGACATTAGAGGCACTCAACTCGTAGCCGCGATCATGAGTTTGTCATCCCATGGGCCTAACCACTTGATTAGGGATTGGTCGTTGACCTACTGGGACAACATTAGGATTCATTGTTTGGCCCCCACTATTTAGTGAGGCCGCTTGACTAGCCATGGGCATATTCATTCTAGGAGAAGCTGGTAACATAGGCAAATTCGGCATGATACCTCCTCTCCCATTCGCGTTTAACATGGGATCCCATTGACTCCCATTTGTCAAGGCCAAGTTATTACCATTCCAATTTACCTTGCTGCATAAGCCGCTTCTCTACTCCTTATGCTTGGGTAATATCAGTAGGATATTACTTAGCTGCACCTAGATATTAAAATCCAATCCATGTAGGAAATGTTATAACTAGGCAGCGGCGGCTGGAATGGGGATATAAGTATTTAGTTTACAAAGAACTTGCTTTAATTTCTTGGCATAGGCCTCTTGGACATTCTCATTTGCCTCTTGGCGTGTTACATTCAAGACATACAACCAATATTGTCCACCCTTCTCAGGAGCAAACTCTCTACGGAAAGCCATAAAGAATTGGGCACTACTAGTTATGGTTCCAGCTTCAAGACCGTGGTACCATACTACCACTCTTTCTTTTAACATCATGTTGAAGAACATAATTAGGTGTCCTTCGTCTTGGATTTGATCATTGAACATGAGTGTTTGAAACTCCTTAATGTGGAGTTCTCCATCTTCTTCTGCTAACCCATGGAAAATGGGCAACGATGCTCGTAATGCTGGCAAATCCGGCGTCCCTGCTGGAATTGCGATAGGTTGTACCATGGCTACAACCGAATTGACACAGGAGTTTGTGTAGGTAAAACTACACCCCCACTTGTTGTGGGTTGATTAAGTGGAAGTAGGGAAGTACTAAGACTTCCACTTGCACTCGAAGAGCTACTCGTAACACTTAGGTTACTAGAACCACTGCCACTTATGTGCAATGGGCTGCTCCTTTGAGGAGAATAATGACTTACAATCTCCAACCGCCGTCTAGCCCTCTCAGCACATTCTGCTTTTTGTATTTCTGCTTGACAGTCCTTATCAAAGGACATAAACCAAGTGTTTGGTCCCTAGAAACACGAGATTCAAGAACCACCACTTGTTGGTGGCTCCCAGCAGACACACCACTGATGGGACCTAAAATGGGCTGGCACTGGCTAAGGCACTAGCCGGACATCATGCCCTCAATAGACAACCCCACCTCACAGCCTCGCGGGCCAGGAGCATTTGTCGAGGGATACACTATCCTAAACACTAATCATTACGTGTTTATAGTCTATAATCCAACGAATGTTCCCTTTCTTCATCTCCTCACAGGGAGATTATACATATATCGGCAATAAATGCCACATATTACACACACAGGGGCACCCCACTGGCTGATTGTCGTGGCCCTACTGCAACTCTCCTACATCTTGGGGATTGGCCCCTTGATGCGCTCCTTCCACACATAGACACATTTGAAACAAACTCCCCTCTTAGTGCTAATATATTTAACGTTCCAGGGATGCACTTATCCGTCCCCTTGGATCCACCGTCTAGACCTACAGCCAGGTTGCTCCCTCTCTCTACGTGGGTCAAGTCCTAAAAAAACCAAGTGCTATGCATCCAAGAGCTTGCAATTGATACCATTTAACTATGCTTGATGCAAATGTGTATAGGATTAAATGCTCAAACAATTGAAAAATAGCCTCATGCATTGTGCAAATCCATTTTTTTCATATTTCCATACACTAACGCAAAATTGCTGCAATGAGAGAAGACATCGAGCCTTACACTCGTGCTGTACTTCCCTTTATTTAACTCAACGTCATCTTATATAAATAATACAGCAAATACATCAAATTTTATATTATATTTCAGCACTCAAATTTCCCTCCTCCCCTACCGTTTAAGGTTTTGCCACGTTGCATAAGTAAAGGGGTGATTTCATGTGTATTTCGTACGAAATAACGAGTAAATCCTCACAAAAACATATAAATGGGGATAACTCGAGGCAAACCCTCATGCTTTATCCTCATTATACACTCATAGACACATCCATAATTTTCCATAATTTTCCTCGTCCGTTCCCTATTTTTCCACTTTTTAAAAATCATTTTTTTCCATGTTTCTTTATTTTTCCTTATTTATTATCAATAAAAATGAAAAAATTAGCATTATTTCAGATTTGTGGCTCTTGAGTCCTTAAACAATAAACATGTAGATTTTATTGGTGTTTTGTTTCATGCTTTTTCCATTTTAAGCCCAAAACCCCCATTTTTACTCAAAAACCCATGCTTTTTAGGTTTTTCCCATTTATTTTCCACACTCTAAGTGTAAATTTTCTAATTTTTTTATTATGAGAGACTAAAACCAGTAGCAAACAACATATCCATCAATTTTCAAGCCATATGAGCATTGCTAACCTCATCAAATGCGAAGAATTAGTCATTTTCTTTGTAAAAATGTCATTACCGTGTATTTTTTTAATATTTTAGGTTTTGAAACTTGTTGCGGGTCTGCAAACTAGGCCCTGTCTGATGCTCAACCCACGTCCACACTGCCATCTTCAGCTCACCTTCAGTTTGGAAGCAATCTGGTACCGCGCCGAACCAATCGGGCTTCATTCTTCTTCACATGCAAGAACTGCCCCTTGCAGAAGAGAGAGGAAGGAGAGAGAAATACTGAAATATGATCTCCACAACCGGGCAGCCATTTGACACGCAGTCTGGAGCGATGGAGAGAAAAGATCAAGAGTATCTCAAGCATGTAATCAGTTGGGGGGCATGTTTGTAACCTCCATAGCCCCTCTCAATCATTGGAGAGATTGTGTCTTCTCCTTGCTCACACGAAAAAAACAACACCCCTCCCCACAAACTCGTTTTTTTTTTTTTGGGACCCCAAAGGGAGCCCCAAAAGGCATACCCTTTGGCATCCTTTAAGTCCATTTCACACTTGACATTTGGCCTTGGCCTCCCTGACACTCCCATTTTCGCGTCCAGTACCCGAATTGCAGTTGGTAAAATCCTGGGCGTCCGTCTTGAAGTCCCCCACTACCGGACATCTCCCAGGGTCCCGATTAACACACCAAATAATTATGAAAATTCATCAACTGTCATCAAGTGGGTCTCTTAAGCCTTTTCCGTGCATTGCCACTTAAAATCGTACTGATTGCCACCGCTGCCTTCGACGAAATCTATTTTTTCCCTAAAATTCAAAATTTTTGGCTATATTTAAGCGGCTATTTTTAAGCACTTCTCGGCATCAAAAATCATCTGTCAAAGTCAATTTGAAAAACGTTGGTTTGAAAACCGTGCTACAATGGTTGAACTTGGAGCCCAAATTATAATAGTTTTAAAGGAGTGATTGGCCAAATGGCGGTCTCAAAGAGACCCGACCTATGTGGTGCCAACTTCCTTTCGAGTACTGACTACCGTTTGGGTTATGGACTTAGTCGAAACTAGTCAAGACAACTCTCTGATTGATGAAATTCTCATTGAGGAGAAGCTACATGTTGCAAGTAGACTGGGACAAGGTACCATGCTACTCAATGTTGCAAAACATCTATTGTTATTGAGTAGGCTATCATGAGTACTAGATGCGTGTGCCACACTCCAATATAATCCTGAGTTCTACAATTAGTTTATATCCTTACAAAGTGCCATGGATTTATAAACATGTATATAAATAAACAATGTGTTTTGTGACTGTGTATAGATAACACATGGAAAACAAAGCCAGCACACACACAAGCAATGATAATCAAGCACAAGTGATATACATTGAAGTCAACACCATGGGATTCAGATAAGTGATGTCTCTTTGAGCTACACCCGTTCATTATGGTTGAAGCATATGACTTGCATGTATTCTCGCGAGTTGCCAAGTGATTGCAGGATGACACAGGTCTCTGTACAGAAGTGTTCAATATCCAAGTCAGCACAGGACCACCAACCCCACAAAGAACCATTATGGAAAAAGTGACATAAAAATAAAGAGCTATGATGGAAACCCTGCTACTGGAAGAGAAAGTCACCCCTACAGAAAGCACACATGGCATTTGAGCATGGCCCAAAGCATAGTCATTGGCTACTCCCTCTTTCTTAGCTAGACTCTACATCCGGGGCAAGATTAAGGTGGCAAGCTCCCGTTCATAGTGGAAGAGCAAGCAAAGTACATCTTAATGGTGGAAACGAGGGGTTTCAGCTAGTTTACATTCAAGCTTACCGTAAACCTAAAAGATGCCATCATGGAGGAGCCAACCGTAAAACAACTCTTGGACCAGTGCAGTCTATAGAAGTATGTAAAGAATATCAGGTAGGCTATCGATTACAGCAAGTGCATTGAATTTCGGGGGAGATTTGTTGCTAAAAGAAATTGTGGCATGGTGATGGTAAGAAGAGGAGGAGAAGCTCGTCAAAAGTAGAGGTGGAGTGGAACCCTGCAGTGGTGGAGAAGGCCCTCGATTTAGCCACAACATCATGACTAAGAAACGCTCAAGGAGGAATGTGTATAATATGCTGGGGGTAAGCCATCACCAATGCAAGAACAAGAGGGAGACCAAGTCCATAAGGAACAACAGGACAACATGGAGAGAGTTACTAATGAAAATGAGAATGACCAACCATCTCAACAGCAAGAGAGTGAGAGGACAATTCGTGAGAAGCAAGGCTCAAAAATTGTCAAGTCAAGTTGAAGGGAAAGATCACACTCTCAAAATCCCCATAAGAAGTACAAAGGGTGGAGGAGGAATTGCGGAGATTAGGAGAAGAGCACAACCAAAATCCAGAAGAGGACAAGAATGACTAAGGAAAAAGGGAGGAGGAGATTACGCTAATGAAGATGGAATCAAAGATTTAGCTTACAAGCTAGCACATCATTGTAACATGGTCTCCATGCTATGACACCTAAGCCTAACACTGGCTTAGGAGTAGAGGAGCAATATGCTCCCCTAATCCCAACTGGCTGAACCTCACAAGAACTCTCCTTGCTAGGGGTTTGGGGAGCCAAAACAACAAATGCAACCACCTCAACAAGAGCCACTGGAGTTGGTCCATGAAGAAGGGTGTAACTCTAAATCAAATCAATGAAAGAAAGAAACAATGCAAGAATCAAGCCCCCTCTATTGCCACAACAAGTACATCCAAAAGAGAAAAGGGCTCCATGCCAAGCCATGCATTCCTTGGGTAAATCTCTTACGCCCCCTCGAAATGTAACTACTATAGAGAATCAGCATGATGTCTAGCGTGCCCCCTCCCAATGCATCTCCAAAATAAAAAAAATAAAAAATAATTTTAAAAAAATAAAAAATAAAAAAGAGAAAGCGCAAACAAATAAAAACTCCCACAAAGAAAAAGGAAAGAAACAATGAGCTTTTCCATGTATATCAGAGTGCAACAAACATTACACCTAGGGTTCCTCAAGTTAGGCATGTTCCGTGGCCTTGGTCAGCCGGCTTTGTGCCTAATCCCCTAGCCCTTTTTGTCCCCCCACTTCACACTTAGGGGACAGCAAGGGCCTATGGTTAGATCTGTCTCCCTAAGTGACACCCACAACATTTCCCCTGTACACAAATTGGATCCTCAAGTATGGGACAACACCACAGGCTTCCTTGAGGTTCAGACCCAGCCCCCAATTTCACTAGCACACGGAAACCATGCAACACTGCACAATGAGGTAGACACAACCCTAGGTAGTGTACTTCCTTTTTCTTTTTTCAAGTAGACTCAACAATGGCGATCCATCACTAACATTGAAGGCTCCCACTACCTGATCAAATATAATCTCGGTGTCAATGAGCTCAATTCTCCTACATCGTATTGACCAAAGCACAAATAATGTCTCAAAATGCCTTCAAGTATACTTCTCCTCAATAGCAACAATTTGTTCCACATCATTGAACCCTCGCTTCATCCACCCATTGCTATGAGGAACCAAACCGGCAATCTCCTAAAACTACGTACTATCTAAGTATACACGTGTACTCACATAATATCTACACCACAATCTATACACAGTTTGGGCCCTCAAGTGCAAGACAATACTCTCAGTTTTCTTAGAGTTCAACCTGTCTCCCAAAGTAATCAAAATATGTCTTGTGCACGATAAGAAGACTAGCACTACCCCCAGGGAGAGACCACATATGAGAGGTTTTTAATCTCAGGTATTGAAGACTCCAACGAAAGTGTCATCAATTCTTCATCAACACTCAACTCTAAATTCTTCTCCTTTATCATCATGCATGCCCACCAAAGAATTGTCATGTGCAAAATCCCAAAAAACCAACACTTGTGTCATCCATCACTGCAATTCCCAACAAAGAACAACCCTATCACCAACTCCAACAACCCTACCACTAGCCAATCAGGCCAACAATGTGCCCCCAACGACCTTCATCCACACCACCACCAAAACTCCTCCAAGGCAAACCATAGATGTCCCTTTCGCCCATGTCTTCGGTGCATGCCAAAGCCTACTACCTATGACAGTGAGTGCCATACGATTGGCACTCGTCTGGGGGTAATGTTAACCCTTAGACGAACAAGGTGGAAAATCTGAAAAATCTAAAGGAAAAGACAAGGCCAAGGCAAAAGTGAAATGGAAGATGAAGGTGTGCCAAGAAGAATCTGGAAACACAAGAAGTGTAGAAAATTCCTAAATCAAGGAGAAAGATGCACAGTAAAAAGTACAAGTCAATACTTTTGTAAAAGAGCACAATGTGTACCACGATTTATTTTAAGAGCGTCGACGTGCAAATTGTAAAATTAGATGGGTAGTAGGAAGGAAGTTAGGAAGATAAGGAGGACAATGGGAAAATGGGCCTAGCCGGCCATATAAAAAAAAGGATAAGGAAATAACCGCCCAAAAGGGATTCAGGGTTTTGTATATAAAGTTGAAAAGTGAATGAGAAGCTCATTCTTGTGTGTGACCAAAAGTAGCTCTTCTTCTTCTTCTTCTTCTTATTTTTCTTCTTCTTCTTGCTTACTTGAGCTTGTGCTTGAGAGAGGGAGTGTGAATGTGTGAGGGAGTGAGTATGTGAGGGTGAGGGACCATGGTGGAGAATCTCTCCATCTTCTCCCCTCTTATTCTCTTCTCTTCTCTTGTCTTGCCTTGCTCGCGGCAATGGAGCTTGGAGCGTGGAGCTTGAGAATGTTAAAGCTTGCACTTGGATCATGGAGCTATCGGAGTGCTCGGGAGAGGAGGTAACTAGATCAGGCATGGAGATAAGCTTAGTACACCCATAGAGATGGATAGCATGTCAACTATGTGAGAGGCAGCCATTAGTGCTCGGCTTGGAATGGTTGAAACAATAAGTGGTCCGTGGGTCTCGGTGGTTGATCGCCTCTATAGAGCCTTTATATTATCATGTGCTCTTTGGACAGTGGAATCTCAATCAAATCCCAAATGACTAGTAGATACATCATTATCAAGAAACACGGATCTAGAGCTAGATCAACTATGATGGACGTAGGTCAAACACGCGGTACATTATCAGAATGAGAAATTGTAACTCAAGTGAATCAGGTTCCAAGATAGATTATCTTGGACTTATAAACACAATCTTGAGTGACTCAAATTGATTATACCATATATCTTAAAATGAGTGTCAAGTACATGCTTATATAGCTTTTGGGTAGTACCACTATTCCTCATCATGCTTATGGAATTTTGGACATCTCTTCCTAAAGCTTCTAGAATATATATCTTTGTCATATCTCTCATACAAAGCCAGTTATGGACAAGCATCATTTGCTATTCTCAACAACCCCCCCTCAAATGATGAGTCCCTACACTTTGCTAGCTTCCCCCTCCCCCCCCCCCCCTACATGATAACATGGCCCGAGAGACTAGCCCAGAGGCAACCTAGTCAAGTTAAAGCTTGAGACTTTACATCTTTGTAGGGTTTTTACATCTACTATGGGAAACAAGATCCACTATGGGAAATTCTTTGTTATTAGTAGTGGAAATTTTTTATAAAAAAATCTTTTCCATGCTTATTTGGCATCCTTTGCTTTTCTCCATCTTCTGGGTATCTTTAATCTTGTTGGACTTGTTCTTGGTCTCCTTAGTTCTTTTTGTCTTCATACTCTTTACCTTGGTTATGCTCTTTGTCTCTTTTGTTTATGTGTGGTACATGCTTTTTGCTCCAGTCTTCTTGACACATACATAGCTTTTGAGTCATCATGGGTATTACAATGGTTTAGGCATGCAAGCTAAATACATTTCTTTTTGGATAGTTCTTGGGGACTTGAAATAAATGACTTGGCATTTGAAAGTGGTGCACACAAATCATTTCAAGTGCATGAAAATCTTACCAATTAACTTTCTGCTCAATGATAGTGTCTAATCCCGATTACAAGATGCCTTAGAAAACAAAATTGAGAAGTGCACAATGCTTGTGTCAAAAGACACTTAATACAATGTAAGAAAATGATTAATCACTTTAAGGATTTTAATCAATAAGGCATGAATATGTGGATAGCATTGATTTACAATGTCAATGGTTTTCCAATTTCAAGTTAGACAAGATTGGAAGAACTTTGAGAAGAAAGGCTGGTGTGAATGGATTTTGGAAGAGGCTTGTTTTGAGGGGAGATGGTGTGAATTGTCCTTATGAAGAGGCTTTCAACTTTAAATTTAAGTCTTTTTAAAAAAACGTGAGCAGCAGCGTGAGAAAATGGCATCGTCCTGGAAAGCTCTAGATTTGAATTCGACTAGTACTTCAGAGAGCAATGTGTTGATGTCGATTGTGAGGCTTCCCTATGAGCCTCCAGCAGGCGACGAGAGCACACTCAATCAAATGGGTGAAATTCCCTCTCTGCAGCATTCCATGGAACCCTTCCGCCAGCAGCAGCAGCAGCAAAGATTTTGGTCATGCCCATGGCGACAGCACGGTCATACATGGCCCTGCGCCAAGGGTCCAAAAGGGTCTCGTAGGCCTCCTGGATCTCAATGATCTGTCTAGTGGATTCCTCCTCGGACTGGGAGCAGACATCCGTAGGTACTTCCTAGTCATCTATCGGTAGGCTTGCTTGATGTCAGATAGGCCTACATCGGGGGTGAGCTCCAGGAGGTCTTACAGGGTGCCCCGTGCGGAGGTGCGGAGAGAAAGGGGTGACTGATTCTTTGACGAATAGGAGGCTAAAGATAGAAAAAGAAGAAGCAGAATCAACGCCATGGTTCAGGATAGGAAGACCCGTGAAACAAAAGGATTTGGAGGAAGCAAAAGTCTCACTGATCATGCTTGGATATGACTCTCTCTCTCTCTCTCTCTCTCTCTCTCTCTCTCTATGTCTAGCTTTACTTTGGGAGGAGGTAAATGCAACACTGATGCTGGTTACATCAGTTGTTGAGTTCAAGATGGAAGTGATTGCATCAGTAGATATGAGATACAAGACAAGGTTGAGCAAGGCAGCAAGAAGAAGATAGAAGATGAGGTGAAGGAAGTTAAGGAAGAGAGTAATCAATCCGTCAACCTTACTAATCAGTAATAAAAAGAGCTGAAAAGATAGTCAGATGCTCAGTAGAGAAGGACGGGCTTAAGGTATGGATATGGCAAAGGCCCTTAAGGTGGGTTCAACTCCTGTTATCCATTTACACTAGATTACGACTCACTAGTGATGCTAGAACTAGCTCGCCATGGCTCCTGATACCATATCAAGAAACACGGATCTAGAGCTAGATCAGCTATGGTGGACGCAAGTCAAACACTAGGTACATTATTAGAATGAGGAATTGTAACTTAAGTGAATTAGATTCCAAGATAGATTAGCTTGGACTCATAAACACAATCTTGAATGACTCAAATTGATTGTACCATATATCTTAAAATGAGTGTCAAGTACATGCTTATATAGCTTTTGGGTAGAATCACTATTCCTCATCGTGCTTATGGGATTTTGGATATCTTTTCCTAGAGCTTCTAGAACATACCTATTTGTCATATCTCTCATACAAAGCCACTTATGGGCAAGCATCATTTGCTATTCTCAACAATCATTACCATTGGACACTTTCTTCTTCCCCTTGTCTTTACCTTATAACACGTGAGTTTTAACAATGTCAGGTTATACATCTTGTTATTCTTCTTCTCTGCTTTATCGCAACTTTTATATTTTGGTCCTCTTCTTCATGGTCTTCTTCTTTATTGACTTTTCTTGCATTAGTCTTCATGTCCCCCTCAAGCAAAGATATCATCATATTTGAGGCAACATGAATGTGTTCAGGAACTTTAAATAAGGCCATTTATTGTTCTTTGATGTAGGCAGTTCCATGTCTTCATGGCAAGTAGGTCAAACAATTCTTCCATGTTGTGCAAATGGGCAACAAGAATAATTTTTCTTTTCATGAACATTAACCACTCAAGATACTTCATACTTGGCATAGAATTAGTGTCAAAAAACACAAGTGAAAGTAGTGTGAAAAATACACTATGTAGTATCAAGAGATACTGGTAAAACTTAATGTTGTTTACTTGATCTTTGAGTTTTCAAGATCTTCAAATGTTCATCAATATTCTTAGCTTCAAAATGGCTTCACTTGTTTGAGGTTGATCAATAACCAAGTTGACTTGCAATGTGTTGAAAAAACACAAGCAATGGTAGCATAAAATTTCAGTATGCTTGATGCTTGTACTTTAGTGAAAGCTTCAAATCTTCAAAAGCTTTCCAAGGCTTGCTTGTTGGATACTAAAATCTTGCTAGAAACTTCAATTCTCAATGGATCAGAGTGGCTGAGGTTTGGTTTAAGTAGCAAGAGAGAGAAAATGAAGGAAAATATGAGCTTGAAGGTAAGTGGCTATGGCTGCCAGTTATGGTTTCAGGACAATAACCTAATATTTTGGCTATAGCTGCTCACCCATAGGACCATTTGAGTTTAAATTTTGTCAAAAGGTAGCCCATATGATAAACTTCAAAATCCCTATGGTATCCCTTGACATTGTGAGGCGTGATGATGGCACCATCAATTGAACAACAACAAGTTGGCAATGGCTTCTTACAATACCACCTGCGAAAAATCTTCTAATATCTCTCTGTTCGAGTGGAATTTTCTCAAGCCCTCTTAGATGAAGTAAGTCACATATTTGACCAAAAAATGATCTATGATAACTCTTGGAATAATTCTCACAGTAGGGAGAAAGAACATGTCCAATTTACAATAGCAAAATTTGCACCACATCTGTGTTTTTCAGCAATGTTAGGTTGTATGTTGCACAATGTTAGGCAATTTTGGGCTGGAAAGTTGTGCCTTGACCTAAGGAATAACTCTTGAGAAGAAGGATTGAAGAGATATTGCCTAGTTGAAGAGATATGGATGCTCCAACAAAGGTAGGTAGGTATTGTCTATGGCATCCAAGAGAGATAGAATGAAGATGGAGGTGGAAGATGAAGGGTTTATGTCAAGCTGAGCTAACCAAAGATTGAGAGGAGTTGAAGGAGTGATTTTTAGAGCCGAGCCATGCTTGACTGGGCTCTAGTACCACATAGAAAATTTTGGATCTAGAGTATGGCTATGAAGGTTGAAAGAGGAAGAGTGAGCTCATGAGGTAATAGACATCAAGACCAAATGACACACAAGTGAATTGGGTTCCAAGATGGAATCTTGGGCTCATAATAAACACAATCTTGTGTAGTGGACTGATAATAACATAGACACTTTGCTAGAAGTACGAAAGCATTATGACATTACATTCAAAAAGAGAGCAAGTACAATGCTTAATAGGAATAGACTAGGCTGCACTTTCCACCACTGTTACATATGGGATTTTGCATCCTAGGCCCACACTACTCCATATACAAAGAGGCTAAGCTAGGTGTGATTGCCAATATCTCAACAATGCATCACCACTAGATGTGTACCAACTTCTCCTCTCATGAAAAATAACATCCTTACTCACTCTAAACTCACCTATGACAAGGTTGTAACAATGATACCCTTTTTGCCCTAAAGAGTATCCAATAAAAATACATTCTTCATTCTTTGGATCAAGCTTATTTTCAACTCATCTGTCACATGAACATATACAATACAATCAAACACTCTCAAGTGTGACATAGCAAGCTTCTTACTTGTAAAGTATTCTTTGGAGGTCATCTCATGAACTGCAGTAGTTGTGGGAGTTTTGTTCACAATATAGACAGTTGTATGAACAGCTTCAAACCAAAAATATTTTGGTAGACTGTCTTCATCCATTAATGCTTGTGCAATAATATGTCTATGTTTGAAGAGAAGGATTTGCCATGTCTTATTCTTGAACTTGAGTAAAAGTTTCTCAGCTTTCACTCATTTTCTTCACTTGAAATGAATTCATAAAGGCCTTTTTCAATAAGGAAGTTTGTTGCATTGAACTTCCATGATGGATAGTTATTCTTGTCAAGCTTCTCAATGATGGGGTTTCCGCTATTCTCTACCATTATCATAGAAATGACATAAAACAACAAGCAAGTCTTCTACAACCTTTCACAATAAGTACACAATAATCCACTAAGCAGTCTTTTTCATCACTAAGTACATGTAATTTGTAACCTGTTTGTAGATAAAACTTATGTTTAATTCTTACCAAACACCTCAAGACTTATAGATTTAAAATCTATAATTTGTGCATCTACTTTCAGTTGATACAATCAGAATCACAGTATACCCTAAAATTGTTATCTCTCTAACCTTGTGGCTCTAAAACGGGGCCTGAAATAGCCTCGAATAGCTAGAAAGAAATAGGATAGTTCTAAAGGGCTAATTTTTAAAATGTAAAATGCTCTACTTGTATACCAAATCTCACGGCAATCTAAGATTTTTGCTCTTCCTTGCTTCTGGTATCTCTATAAGCACTATCAAAGAGGAAGAATAAAAGAATGGGAAGGTGTTAAGGGTTGAAATGACTTAATTTTTTGGCTGATCTTTAGTTATTTTTTAGGATTGAATAGTTGATTTTTTATTGATTTTGTATTTTGATTAGTTTTGATTAGTTGGTTCGAAAGTGTTTGAGAGTATTTTAGATAATGTTGATTAGGTTTGAGAAGTTTATGATGTTTTTTAGAGGAGATATGATGTTCTGACATGTTCTGTTGATGTCCTGATAGTGTTTGAGAGGTTTTGATTGAGTCTATTTAGCTTCTGTTTTATTCTTTTTTCATTGTGTGTATGAGAGGATGGAATATTGATTGTCGGAGTTTGAAAATTTTTGGAAGCTTATTAATTCATTTTTTATGGTTTTGAATGGCTTTAGTTGAGCTAAATTCTTTCTAATGACCTTTTGTATGGTAGCATAGGCCCTTTGTTGAGCTTCTATATAGAGCCTCTGTCTCTGTTTTGTTTCTATTCTATATGCCTCTGTAAGTGTTATATGGGATGAATGTGTAGCTTGGGGAAATTTTCTTAACTATTATTGAAGATAAATACTATGTGATGATTTCCATTCAAAGTGGAGCATTCCTTTTTGTTATCTTATTCTTTTGATGAAGAATATGAAGAGTGTGTTGAAGTTTTATTGTGATAAATCTGTGCAAGAATTGTTATATGATGTTGTGTGAAGATTTGAGAAGATTACACTATAAGATATAGGCCTTATACCAACGTTAAAAGCGATAAAAATGTTAATAAAGAAATTTACCCCCGTCATCGCAAAAAGCATCGTTATTGGCGATGCCATAGAATAGTAGTATTAGCATCGTTATTTGTGTCGGTATCAGCGTCACAAATGCGATTCTGATACCGGCACAAATAGCGACGTTGATAACGATGCTTTGTGACTTTAATAACGACGCCAATAACGATGCGTGCAGTAAATTTGTGATACTAATAGTGACGGTAATACGGGAAAAAAATTTGTGGCAGGGTAGCTTGGTGCTATATATGGGCCATACAAAATAGTTTCTGCATTGTGTACAATGCTCGTGTAAATAAAGATAAAGTGTACTTAAATCATAACACTGATACATTAAATAAATACATAATCGCATAATGAAAGCAACTGGTACAATCATGGCAAGATATCACTACTACATAGAAAATGTCTACACATATCATGTGACCAAAAAAGAAGGGTGTGTGAGCTCCAGGGATCCCAGGGTGAGCTATAGATCATCGCCATCCGAACGCTCATCCCGCCGCAAAGGAGCATCGAACGGACTCTGCAAAAAAAGAAACAACTACACATCAGTCCACTATACAATAATGTATTCTAATTAAACATGGTAACTACGAACAAGAAAAATGAGTGACTTACAAGGCCGCCGCATCCATAAAATCGATTGATCAATACAATAAGACCGTATCTCTTTGCATATCAAGTCTCAAGGCCGGTCGGATCGCGATTTGTAATGGAGTGTTGCAAAGAAAAAAAAATACTAAGTGTTAGAAACACGATTGTCAGTACAAAGGATATTGCAAAAAAATAAGCAAGCAAAACAAAAGAAAAACTTACAAAGTCCTCTAGATATGTCCTGTGGTCGCCACTCCCAAGATGATGGACCACTCTGACCTCTAGTCGTGCCCTCGATGCCTCGCGCTGCTGTCTCCAACGTCCTGGAGAATCTATAGCATCCTCCCTCAGTCGGCGCTAGTCGTCCGTGTCTAGCCACTTAGGCTTTGCATCCCCACTCTTGAGTGCCTTACGTGTGTTCGATCGTCTGTGTGACATATATGCACGCATGCACTCCATCATCCAGCCCGTAGAAAACCTATCTGCTGCGGTTGGTACCGGAAACTCCTTATGCAAGAATGCTACTATGTAATCATTGCTCCCCTCCGGTATATTTTTCCAATGATCCAAGAAGTTGTGCCAAAAAACTTATTGATAAATTTCTCTCATGCGAGCCATCACCCTCCTCCCCTCATCATTCATGATGATGGCTCCTAACCTATCATCTATAAGGTAGGCATACCCCTCTGGGATATGCCTAAGATGGGTCATCTCCCACCTGTGACCATGCTCCTGGGCATATCCAGGAGACCCCTACATCTGGTGTACCAACTGGGATAGTATCTATCAAAGTAGCATCCATAGGGGTGCCACCTACAGACGGCTGAGCAAAAGCCGGAGTGACTGGAGTAGACATCCCCACAGGTGTGATAAATCCTGAAGGTAACGCAACTCCAACAAAACCACGAGACAGAGACACCTCGTCTGTGCCTCAACAGCAACCATCTGAGCCATGCTCTCTCGAACCGTCCAACGAGAGCGAGAAGTAGCACCTATATCCCGAGTTAACCGCGAGTTCACTACATCCAGATCTCTTCAGCATCCCCCTACTAAAGCACTCCCTCCGTCTGGCCCAAGTCTGGAGCGTCGACCTCGTTTGCTCGAAACTGAAGTATCAGATCGCGCCAAAGTAGATCTAATAGAGCGGCCTGACGATGTCCGAGACAGCTCCTAGTCCAGCATGTCTCTGAATCTCGCCATATGATCTCGAGACATGCGTGTGAAGAGCTCCTACAACTCCTCATCGCTCATCCCTCGACTCATCCTAATGATCTAAGTATCCACAAAGGTCACCTGCACAGACAAAAAATGATGTTAGCATAATCAATTTAAATCATACAAAGCACGATAATAAAATCCTTTTAAAAATGATCTTACTTAAAATGCATATCTTATGTACCCTTATAAGTGATTCGTCAACTAATTGAGTAGGTGGATGCTCCAAGTATGAAGTATCCTATGGTCCCATGTCAATCTCCTGACACAACTTGGCATAAACTGGAAGGTCGATAGACATGTCACCACAAAAGGATGAGTCCACCTCGTTCTTAAAGAATTCTTGGACTCCTGTATTTCCATCATTGTTACTTGATGCTGGCTCCTCTAGATGCTCCAAGCTTTCAATGGCCTCCACCCGTTGCAATATTAACCCCTCTATTTGCATATTCATCTATGCTCGAAACATCGCTTTGATCATATACTCTCGCACTTCGGGGAGCTAAAGGTATAACATACCACCATCGAGGTTGTCGGGGGTTTGGATAGAAAATTACATGTTCACAAGCACGTACAAGAGAGATTTAACTATTGTGATATGTACCATGTCATAATACAATTAAAAAACAAATGAGTTCATGCACATGTTCAAAATGGGTCGGTAACACAAAGGTGTCGCGCAAATCTGTTCAATTTTTTCGGAATCTATTTCGAGAAATCCAGATGGACCTCATCGAACTGTTGCTCTAGCTCCTTCAAGTACCACTTTGAGCCACTGCACATCGAATAGTATCATGGAGAAGCTATGGTAATACACCGTAACAATACTTTGCAAGTTCCCAAAATACTCCATCTCATCTATAACCATGTGTGGATCCATTGCTCGTCGTTGGTTCTCTTGCTCAAACCTTGCCATGATACCACACTCTGTTGTGGAGCGCATTTTGTCAATACGCTCCACGTGAAAATGCCGTTCGCGTGACCACGCTACACTATATATTTTTACTATATATTGAAATACTCAATTAGTTGTCGTATATAAAATATAGATATGACACATCCTAAACACGTCATCACCCTTGGACTACATCCCCTCAAGAATTCCCACTCCTCGGTTGAGACCTCCGTCCCTTCGCGAGACACTGCAGTCAAAGTTCCATGCAACCATCATGTTGACATAAACCGCGGCATCTCCTCCATTCCCTCAGGATATCGAATCCGTCGATGGTGCATACTACGTCGAAAATCAGATCGTGCTTTCTCTCGATCTTGCCTAGCTAGCTAGTACCTAGTGAGCCATATCTCCATAGAGGCACGGTGCAACATACACACTACCACTACCACTACCACTACCACTACCACTACCACTACCACTACCACGAAAACCACAAAAATAACAAACAAGAAAATAAGAAATTAATCTCCAACTACCACTACCACTACCACTACCACTACCACGACCACGACCACGACCATGACTACGACTACCACAACAACAACAAAAAATAAAAAAAGAAAAGAAGAAACAAAACAATAACAACAATAATAACAACTTCTCCCTCCTCTCTCTCCCTCCCTCTTTCTCTCTCTCTCTTTCTCTCTTTCCCTATTATGTTTAATTTTTTCTCCCTCTCTCTCTCTCATTCCTTCTTTCCTTTTCTCTCTTCCTCTCCCTCTCTTTCTCTCTTTCCCTATTATGTTTAATGTTTCCCTCTCTCTCCTCTCCCTCTCTTTTCCCTCCCTCTCCCTCCCTCTCCCTCTCTTTCTCTCTTTCCCTATTATGTTTAATATTTCCCTCTCTTTCCTCTCCCTCTCTTCCTCTCCCTCTCTTTCCTCTCCCTTTCTCTCCCTCTCTCTCCCTCTCCCTCTCCCTCTTTTTCTCTCTCATTTTCTCTCCCTCTCTCAATACACATGAATTTTAACAAAAACAAGTAAAAGAGAAAGAGAAAACACAAAAACAAAGCAAGAAGGAACAATGCTCTCACCATAAAAGCTCGAGGATGGATTCGGCGGCTCCTCTTCGCAACGGCGGCTCCTCTTCACCCTCCGTACACTTTCTCCTCTTCTTCGCGAACGACGGTGGCAACGATGAGAAGCTATCATTCTCCCTCTTTCTCTCTTTCTCTCCCTCTCCCTCTCAAATGCAAGATGTTCACTCTCCCTTTCGCTCTCTCTTTCGTGTATGCGCGCAAAATAACGCGCTCGGGTTTCGGCTCGTATTTTTTTCGTCTAAGCACCATCGCTATTTGCGTCGCTATTAGCATCGCATAGCGACACAAATAGCAACATCGATATTTTGTGTCGAAAAGCATCGTCGCTATACCTCCATATCCTTGTAGTGTTAGTATTGTTTTTCTTATCATGGTTGATTAAAATATAAAGAACATGTTTGTTGATTATACAAGATAGATTTTATTTTATTAGATTCTCTATTTTCTTTGTGTTCCTCTTGGGAATCCATGTTTTTAGTTTGTAGTCGAGGAAAACTACTATCAATAGGCATAAGAAAGGGGCTGAAAATGAAGAAAATGCATTGCCAAGAGAATAAGAATTCAATGGATGCTTGCAATGTTCCTTCTACCACACTAAAGAATTGGAAATTCTCATTGCCAAAGCCACTTTCTACAAGAAATTTATGCCACAATGGTGAAAATATATTACCATCTTGATGCAGGCTCTATGTGGTGGAATATTTCCTCTCCTTAACTGAAGCAATAGAGGCATGTGTCTTGGTCTCGGGTAGGTTACTTATAAATATATATGTGCATCACATGGATTCAAAATAAGTGTACACATTTCTACATACATAATGGTGTAATATAAAGGGATTAATTATAGATTGAATTGGAAAATGGTTATGTTTTATTCAAGAAAAAATTACAGATAAGGATATCATTAGGAGAAATATGGACTCTCTTTTTTGCCCCTTAAGGGGTTTCTCTCACCTCTCTCTCTCTAAAAAGAGATTCCAAAATAATATTATAAAAAGAGATCTTCTACAATCAAGAAAATCTCGTTTTTGTGTTTTCAATAGATTTCACCTATTATTTTATTCCCAAACTGCAGGATAAGGTCACTTTTTCTCAAAATCCTCATAACTAAAAAAATACAATTCTATTTTTTCTAAAAACGCAGCCAATCATTCTTTAATGCCCTCATGACTCTTTAATGCCCTCTTTAGTGCCCTCATGACTTTTCAATCATTCTCATTCTCACTTCTTAAAAGGGCGGAAGTTAAAAAACGATATAAAATGACGTACACATCATATTTTAAGATTATTTTTTACCCAGAGACACCTTTTTGACTCAAGAGTTTCCTTGTAAATTTTCGTCTTTTTTGGACAAGTATATACCTATTTCTGGGCATTTTTTCATTCCCTCAGAAAGCTCTAGTTTTGTCCCAAATTTTGTGCATTCTTCTCTTTCCCTCCAGAATATGGTTTCTTGCATACGAGTTCTTCTGAAGCAGCATTGAGGAGTAGTTTTGATACCATTTGTTGAAATCAAAGAATCTCTATCTACAACACACTCTACCCTGCTACAAGCCATCTTCCTCTTCAGAAATATGCAGTAAGAAATCTCCGTCTTCAACAGTCTATACTACAAGCAATCCAGTGATAATGGAGGTATCTTTATTTTTTAAATCTTTGTGATGTTATTATTCTTCACAGTTGTTGTTCAGTCCTTAAGCATCAATTCATAGAGAGAGAGAGAGAGAGAGAGAGAGAGAGAGAGAGAGAGAGAGGAGGGGAGAAGGGGGGGGACAGAGAGGACTGTGTGAGATGAACAAAGAAAATAAGTGATAGAGTGACAGATAGTAAATTAGGGTAGAAGATAAGATGATGTTATTGTTTTCCACTAACCAAGCTTCAGTATGAATGTGTTTAGGGTTTCCTTGATGAATTTTTGTTGAGAGAGAGAGAGAGAGAAAGAGAGAGAGAGAGAGAGAGAGAGAATATTTTGGATAGAACAGAAGATAAGATTTGATGCTAATTAGAGGTAGATTAAAAGCCAAGATTACAGGCTGATTAGGGGTTGATTAGGGTCTATCAAGACTGAAAGCAAGAGAAAGAGATAAGAACCAACTGGGTTTTAAAAAAAACACAGATATAGTGAATCAAAGGGGTGTAGTTCTGCTATTTGAATGTTAATCCAAGTTAACATTTGCATACTTTTTTTTTTTGCAGAATGCAGGTGCAGGATGTACCAAGAGAAAGAGAGATATTCACTTTCAATTGGAGGATGAATATGCACCAATGTTCAAAAGAACTGTGGAAAGAGATGATGCAATAAGATGCAGGATGCAACAAGAAAGAAATGCAGGGAAAAAAAATGTGGACCTTTGGGTTGATGGGTGCATTTATCCACCTGATCCACTCACTCGAAGGCCACCACAATTTGAAGGGCTTACATCATTTGTAAAGTTTGCTTGTGAAGGCAATGAAGGATTGTATGGATACACATGCAGACTTGTCACACAAGGAATAGCAGGGGCTCATCAAACCTTGACAAATATGCAGACAAGATTACAAGGGAATATGCAGTCTTTGATGGAAAATGATAGATTATTGGCTGAGAAGGATAGAGAGAACCAGAACCTACAACAAGCAATGTCTGTCATTGAAGATGCTATGCATGCTACACACGTGCAGAATATGGAGTTACAGTCTAAAGTCAATGACTTGGAGAAGGAGAATCAAAACATAGAGAGGAAGCTCACAAAAACTTTGGAGATTGGGCCCACTTTAAAAACCAAAGGGGCACGTCGGCGCATCCGATCCGTTAAACCAATTGGCCAATTAGCCAAAGGAAGTGGACAATATCATAGACGGATATATGCTCAATCTACTACAATGAGAAATATGTTTCCTCATGCAGAGAATGATACTATTGCCAAAGTCCTTAGCAAGAATATGGTAAAAAATGCATTGGAAAATCGTAAATTCAGGGACATTGTGGATGGTGTTACTAGTGAACGTCTTAGGGATGTGAGCAACTTGTTTACTGCTACAGATGCTCAGGGATTATGTGACAAGGTGGGAATGAGTTCTGAGTCATATAGTATGCTCTATCAACAATTGGATACAGGTTTTAAGCAAGTCTTCAATACTAAGCGAGTAATGCCTCTGCCAAAACCATTTCACGTGAAGAAGGCTCGAAAACAACTAAATGAGAAAGTTTTAGAACTAATTGGTGAGCCTGCGCATCTGGAACACACACACATATTGAAGTATGGTTCCAAAGAAGTTGCCTTTGTATTGAATGCATCCAACAACTTTGTATTGGATATATGTAGGGTTCAGATTGCTATGGTCAAGTTTTACAATATGTCTATGGAAGAATGTAGAGGCAAGCTTAAGTTTGTCCTCAAACTTGATGAGAGTGAGATTATCAAGGGGCAAAAACTTGAGCGTGTGAGTATAACACTTATGAATCGAGCATTGGATCCCAACATCGATGAAAAACATCCTTTATAATTCAGTGTACAATCGGAGAATGAAATATGGTGGCTTGCAGCATTTGAAGTACCAAAGGAGGACCATGAAGTACTTAAAGTTTTTTTTTAACCTCACTAATATACCCAGTGTTATTCAACAGCAAAATAATGGAGTAGTTTTACATGTTGAGGGGTTTGGGGACTATCAAGTTGAATGGCATCTTGCAGGTGATTTAAAAACATTGAAGTGTATGTTTGGTTTATCAAATGCAGCAAATGCAAAATTTCCGTGCATATACTGCATGCAAACTAGGAAGAAAGGGAAAGATGGAAAGAAAGAATGGCTTGCCAAGGCAGGACAACAGGGTGCTCCGACACGTGATCAGAAAGTCATGAGAAATGGAATGCTAATTCCAGTGGATCCAAACTGGCGCCCTATTTTGGAAATACCACTAACAAGGGTTCACTTTTGCACATTGCATTGTTTGGTTAGAATAATTGAGAAGCTAGTATATGAATATATATGCTTTGCATACAAGATGCAGCCCGTGTCAGAATCTGATGCTACATGCAAGAAGGTAGAACAAGTCCTCTCTGAAGTTGGATTGCACGGAGGCCAAGTAGAAATAAAAAAGGACGAGAAAAAATCGGGGAAGAGTGGAAATGTTCCTTGTAAACCATGCTTTGGCGGACCCAAAGCTAGGAAGTTTTTATCTCCACCTCGAGATGAGGAAGGCAATATACTAGTAAAACAACCAGAGAAGTACGAAGCATGGAAAAAGTTGCACCTTGCTGTTTCAGATTGGAGCAATGGGGGACGAACGAGGATTGCGAAGGCAGAAGTGTGGATACACCTAGATAGATTAGCAGCTCTCTTACAGAAGTTGGGGTTTATGGATGGTGATGCCAATGCATTTAAAGAGACAGCTGCTAAATTTCATAAGTCCATGGTGGAGGCATGGACTACAAATAGCATAACACACTACATGGTCAGTATTATCACCATTGCAAAAAAAAATCATCATTTCGAATTACTTTGTGTTTCTAATCTCTTTTCTTGTGCAGCATATACTTGAAGCACATGGTCCATACTTTGCAAATCAAGGAAGTTTGGCAATATGGTCAACTCAAGGCATGGAAAGATCTCACTGGCAAGCTCGCTGTGCTTTTCAAAAGGCAACTGATCATGGAGGTGGCATCAATGATTCCAATTCTATGAGGCAATTATTCCAATGGTGGTATAGGAGACTAGAGATACGATACGAGGAAAAAGAAAAGAAGTCCAAAACATCTCAAGCAGAATCTATAAGTAGGGCAATATATGAAGTGAGAAAAGCAAGATATGAAAACAGCATAGCTAGACAACGGCACGCAGAATGGTTGGTAACCCAAGAGAGAGATGGCAAAAAATGGAGACCTAGATAAAGATAATAATTTTGATGCATTTAGAGTCCACAAGAGAGCACAAGTCCCAAGGATATGACACATCAATACTCATATCTCTAACATGAGATGTCTTATAAATTTTCTTTAAAATTTCAAAGGTTTGTCACTATATTTTTCAAAGTCGATTTCGAACTTTGTTTTTTAATTATGAAAAGTCCATTTTGAAATCCTAAGACAAAGATATGAAAATTCTAAACATTGGAACATTCATTGGCCTAGAGAGAGAGGGGGGGCATGAGGGGGGTGTCAGGAGATAGAGAGAGGTAGGGATGGGGTGGAGAAATGAAATGAAATGATAAATTTAAAATTCATTTACACCACAGTAAGTTTGAAAGTTTCGTATTTAAGTCGTCTCTCCTTTCATTTTTTCCCATTGCTCTCCACTCTACCCTCCACCTTTCTATCCTTCATTATCACAGCCATGGCACGTTCCAAGCTTCCTATCAAAAAGGCGCCTGCGAGAGCAAGAGCTCAACACTCTTCCGAATCTAGTGAGCGTACTGTGAGTGACAAAGATCCCCTGGTGACCGATAACGGTGGCCCTACTGCAGCCAATAATGGTGGCGCTACTGTGGCCAACAATGGTGGCCCTAGTATGGTCGATAATGATGGTTCGCCATTGTCCAGAAATGGTGGTCCACATGCTCCAGCTGCTCCACCTCCCACTACTGCTCCAACTCGTAATACACGCCCTCCAACACATAAAAAGCGAAGATGGAGACCAGGCACAGCTGCGCTACGCGAGATAAGGAAATTCCAGAAGAGTGCCGACTTGATTATTCCTAAGGCACCATTCTCCAGGTTGGTGCGAGAAATACTGCAAGATCTACAGTCAGGGCATCATCACAAGTTCTTTTCGAGGAACCAGGCAAGGAATGTGGGGCGATGGTCAAGCCAAGCCTTGCTTGCTCTCCAAGAAGCAGTTGAAAGCTACTTGATTGATCTAATGAGTGATGGTCAACTTTTAGCCATTCATGCCCGACGTATCACTATTAAGCCCATAGATCTGGTTCTTGTTCGCAGGATCCGCAATAACAAGGATGCATTTAATCTTAATGTCAACAATATGCTTTGAGAAGCTACCTTGTAATTGGATCTATGTTTTTAGCTCAGGTTTGGTTGTAGATTGTAAGGATCTTAGTTTTGGGTTATCTTTCCAATAGACCTTCAAGTATTTGATAGTAGTGGCCTGCAAAATGGAGCTAAATTTTCCCTAGCTCTAGTCGTACTTGGTGCGATGCACTATCTACCGTGTATTTCATAGTTTCGCAATGCTAAATCCAATATGTGATATTCTATTTTGACCATGTTTCGCATTGTGTGAATTTTCAAGTTTCCAATTTTGTAAGTAGTTTTGTTGAGGATAAATTCAATGTGCCACCACGTACACGTCGGTGATCAGTTGTACATGGGCCGATGCACTATATCCTTACTATATTTAGTGGTTTGGCAACAGTATATCTGATGCGATATTCCATTTTGCCCATGATTTATTTTTTGTCAATTTTTAAGTTTCCAATGTTTCGCATTGCGAGGTTGACAATACATTTAATCTGCAGTTGCACACACTCATTATCAATACATTTAATCTACAGTTGCGAGGTTGACAATACATTATCAGTGCAGTATAATGCAGTTAACGCATTTTCAAAAAAAGATTGAACCGTCAAATTTATAAATTGAAATCTGGTGAAACTTCACCCTCATGCTGGGCATTAGAAAAACTCATTTATATTAAAAATTTGGCCCCATCAGAAGCCTCTGGGTCACCTGTCCGGAGGCTCGCGTTTGGGGCCCTGAATCTGGGGATTCAGGGCCCCAGACGCGAGCCTCCGGACAGGTGATCCAGAGGCTTCTGTTGGGGCCAAAAAAAATTTGGATGGTTGATGTGTCCTTGAGGAGCCTACAGGTAAAATTTCATGTGAATCGGAGCACTGGTGATATTTTTCCTAAGCGTGGATTCATTAATTGAAATTTTAGGGTTTTTGAAAAGTTTGGCTATAAGTTTAAAGTTTCACCTCATTTTACACATTTCACTTTTGAGTTCTGAGTTCTCTCTCCTAGAAGACATGGTACGCACCAAGCAAGCGGCCCGGAGATACCCCCCTGGAAATTCCATACGGCAGCCACGTCCTCCAGCTCCACCACCACCACCACCACCACCACGCCAGCATCGCAAGCGTCGATGGAAGCCAGGCACAGTGGCTCTTCGCGAGATCCGCCACTACCAGAAGACCACTCACCTCCTGATACCGAAGGCTCCATTCCAAAAGTTGGTGCGGGAGATCATGGAGGGCATATTGATCATGAACAACAGGAACCAGTTTCCAAACACATCATGCGCGAAACAACCGGATCGCTGGACTGCCCAGGCCCTCCTCACACTACAAGAAGCTGCTGAAGCCTACCTCGTAGACTTATTTGGAGACTCAGTCTATGCAGCGGTGCATGCAAGGAGGGTCACTGTCACCGAGAGGGATCTGCGGATAGTCAGGTTCTTTCGGCGATGGAAAGATAGTCCTCGCGGAGGTCAGCAAGGATAGAGGTGTACAAACTCAAAAGCACATGGAATGTAGCTTCTGAAGACATTTTGTAAAGCCTTGGTCCTAATGGACCCCATGTAAAATTATTATTAATACAAATACAAAGTTTTTGGCGCGTCTTATTTTTGTTTAGTCACTTGATATTTATTTTATTTACATCGTTGAGTTATCGTTACATGCGTTCGAACAAATACATGTTGCGCACAAATTCGATAAAGCACTGTGTATTAAATTTAGGGTACGAATCGTGTTACGTATAAATTCGATAAATAAATGTAACATTCAAGTAAAAAAAAATAGTAAATGACACGTATCACAAACTACATTGCACGCGAATCCAACAAACATCAGTTTTCATTACTTGAAGAGAAGATTACAAAGTGCACTACATCAGTGATGCGATATCAGTAGGCAATAAGTACATCTATTCTCTCCTAGGCTTCTTGGAGCTAGGCTCCCCATGGTCAGAGCTATTCTTGATCATAGGCAACAATACATTTTGCCCCAATAGTTCCTGTCTAATGACAGTGGGGTCTTCAACACCGGCAACCATGCCACGGGCCACCATGGAGAAAAGTGGGCCAGACCTAGTACTCGTGAATAAGTAGAGAAGCTTCGAATGTCGAAGCAACACTACTTTCTCCAGGCTGGAGTTGGTCGGGATGGTCTTGAAGGGCCCAGCCTTTGTTAGTGCCCTCAACTTCAAGAAGTTCTCTGCAAAAGCAGGGGAGCATGTCTTATGAAATACAATAATGTCGTTGACAAGCTGCCCAACATACTCCTTCAATGCCGAGTCTTGCACCCTTCCTTGGCTACCAGATCGGCCACCCTGCCTAGATGAAAACTCATCTATATAGACAATCTCCTGCAACACACAAGTTCAGTATCAGACTCACTATGCATGGAGTGTGCTGAAGATATATAAATCATATTCATATGAAACTTAACCAGTAGGGCCTCTAGGGCATCGGGAGCACACACATCTGTTTTTGTCGGGATCGGGCCCCCAGAAGTGCCCTGGCCGGAGGCTCGCGTCTGGGGGCCTGAATCTGCAGATTCAGGCCCCCAGACGCGAGCCTCCGGCCAGGGCACTTCTGGGGGCCCGATCCCGACAAAAACAGATGTGTGTGCTCCCGATGCCCTAGAGGCCCTACTGGTTAAGTTTCATATGAAACCGAGAACATTACCTTCTCTGCATCATCTATCTGCCGCTGTAATGGAGCATCCAGGTCTGCTCCTACCACTGGGCTGCCCTCGTCTCTCTCCTGGGTAGGCACTGCATAGTCGGGTCGAGGACCAAAAAGGCTTTCCTGCAACCGCTCGAACTCCTCATCAGAGATCTGATACTGTGGCGCCGCATTCTCAATCTGCTCCTGGATGCTCACAATGGCAGAGATGTCATCGATGCTCGTGCCATCATAACGAGCCACCTCATCAACATGTGGTGGGGCATCCTGTAAATCAAAATCTATGAAATCACTAGGTGCATCACGCACCATGATACAGTATAGTTCTTCTTCCCTAAGCTCCAACAACTCTAGCACATCCTGCATGAGTAGATATTCCACCCCCTCGATGGTGATAGCATGGAGAGAAGAGAGGGGTGGCTCTTCGCTCGTGGGCATCTCATCAGGGCAGGGAGGTGGGTGCACAATGGCCAGGCTCTGTGCTGCCTCAACACTCAGATCGAGAGTGATCTCCTCAGGCTCCCTCTCAAAGTACTCTAATAGTGGCCGAGAAGGTGCGTCGATGTCCTCGTCACTGTCCTCTTGCACCTCAGTGCACATAACATATATGGCAAAGGCGGCATCCCTCTCAATGAGATCCATCGTGACGTGGTCCTGTGACAAGGTGGGCACTGCTCTAGCGCGGAGATGTTGCCCCACATGCACCAGGGCTCGACTTATCACCTTTGCATGGCTGGATCCGGCACACAAACTATACAAAAAATCCATGGGAACCCACCTGAGAGTGGAGTCAGGAATAGAGCAAGTGAGAGGGTTCACTGCATCACAAAACGATGCTAGTATACTAAAGTCAGGGTCTACAGCGGAAAGCGAGCTCTCTAGACTCAAGGTCATGCAAAACCTAGGGTATATCTGGTCCCCTATGTGCGCGTAGCATGTGGAACTGATCCATGCGGCGAAGGCAGGAGTGGTAGCCATGGCACACAAAGAGAGAAGGAATGAGAGCACAAGTGTAGGGAAGTGGAGAATGAAAGCGAAAATGAGTTTGGAGTTATAGCTTTTATGTGTCTAGGGTTTTAAATAAAGATTCTTTATAAAGTTATTAATTCTAAAGTTTCAAATTAAAACTCTTACCTTAGTTTCTTTATTTCAGTACTTTAAAGTCACTGTTAAAATTACTCATACAGACAAATGCTTCGTTCTACATTATTATATCCTCGAATATGTTTGGGTCGCTGAGTATATTCAAGTCTAACGAGAGAAAATATATAATTTTTTAAAGAAAATAAATCTAAAAGGCCTTGAAATTCCCTTTGGATCCAATTTAATATTAAAATGTAATAAACGAGCAGCAGAGATGCGCTACAATATATCATTGTGCAAAGACAATATTCTCTAGATTATAGACCTCTAACCTGCAATTTAATTATGATTTTTAACTGCACGATTGAGTAATTACAGTATGTATTATCGCACGCTTGGATCACAGTAAACTAAAATTTAAAGTACTCAGAAGTTCAAAAAAGGTATGTATTCGCTCTTTATAAAGTTTTTTTACAAGGATTCCACTATCTCAAGGATATGTGGAGAAGCACATTGTTTACATGTCATGGATTGCTCACTACGAGTCCTGACTTTTCTATTATCTAACTTGAAATAGAAGTTGTAGAGGGGCTCACTAGACATTAATTGGATTTCTTGTCTCAGAAAATAAATGGGCCAATGACTCTCTGCACTGACTACGAAAGGATTATGACCACTCCACAAGATTACCACATCTACGAGCGCTGTATGTGTGTCATCTCGGATATCTTGATCCAAGCTGATCCACTCCCCTCACAAAAGTCGCCATCTTCTATATCGAAAGCGAACGCACAGAGTTTGTCTAGCAATGAAATACCTGTAATAAAAACAAAAATAATGGTAAGTGATCAATGCGACTAACATAACAATTCATCTAAGCGAGACCTATGTCAATTAAATCAAGGTATGCAAAGTAGTAAAAAAGTTTTACCTGAATGTAATATCAGATTGGTTGACCCTGCACTCAATCGTCTCATCAAAATGTGTTCTTTTGACTTCCCAAGACTCACCCAATAGCTGACTCATCCATTCCTCGGATGGACACTTGCATTGATAAGTAATCTTTGTTTTCTTCAAAACATCACATGAACCAAACAAATGTGCAAACAATGAGAATGGAATAAACCAATTAAGATGCACATCTTTGGAGCCTGTGGTGGGTTTCATAGCACTATTGATGTCAGATTTTATCTTCGACTTGCAAGCTCCTGACAACTCCAAGCTACCAATGAACCATTCACCACTAGACAATGGCGGCAATGGGACATGCTGCAATCTCTGGCTTTCTACCACATACAATGAATTATAAAAAAAGATATTTTGAGTGGCAAGTTGACTTGTAGAGGTATTATCATAGATCAAAGAACCTATCTCTTCATGCCAAACATGTATCTTGCCGCTTAAACATTCCACATTCTGCCATTCATGCAAAGTCGATGGATATAGAGCTGTCAATCAAACAAGACTGAATTAGAATACTGCAAAGACTTTTAAAAACAACTCTGATACAAAAGAATAATCAATGATAAAATTTAACAACTTACTGTTTTGTTTATAATTTGCAATGTTGTTCTCGTCGTGTACAGAGATTTGTTTATGCGTATAAACATGTTGAATCAACACTTCTGTTACTGCACTTGTGCCATTAAACACTTTTCTGAACTCTAGAATTCTACCTTTCCAATGTTTGCTAGGGTTTGCAACATCCTTGCGCTTGACCTTGAAACTCCCTCGAGTACTTGGGTGCATCAAAATCCAATCCAACTTATAATACTTATCACAAATCCAATTACCGCCATTATCTTTCCTATTGAAGACCTCCACTGCAAGTATGCTACTGATATTTTTCCTCCGTGAAGACATCTGTAACAACCAAATACAAAAGTTACCTATTAACATGTGTATAATTTGCAAATGTTATCTCCAAATGAAATTAAATTTAAATGGATCAATTTAAAAAAGAAACATTATACCTGTAATTTCTTTCACAAAGATCCCTAGATATGTTGAACAAGAAGTTGACTTATAGCAAGACCATTGTTCCTTCACTTACAAATTCCTGTAGTACAAAAACAAAAGAAATATTGGGTCAACACATACATATAACTTATATAGGCTTTGTCCAAATGCGTTGAAATTTAACCATGGAACAGTAGTAAAAAATGGCAATATACCTGTGGCTTTCTCTGCAAAAAATCCCAAAGATATTGTAGAAGTTGAGTTCTTAATAAATCATTGTTCTTCACCCTCGGAGATTCTTGGAGTAAAAAAACAAAGGAAAGCTCAGTATGCATGTAACTTGTATACATTTTGTCTAAACGAGATAAAATTTAACAGTGGAGCAACAAAAAAACAAGACAATATACCTGTAACTTTGTTTACAGAGAAACCCTAAGATGTTGAAGAAGAAGTTGAGTGTTCAAAATCCCAAAGATGTTGTAGAAGTTGAGTTCTTAATAAATCATTGTTCTTCACCCTCGGAGATTCTTGGAGTAAAAAAACAAAGGAAAGCTCAGTATGCATGTAACTTGTATACATTTTGTCTAAACGAGATAAAATTTAACAGTGGAGCAACAGAAAAACAAGACAATATACCTGTAACTTTGTTTACAGAGAAACCCTAAGATGTTGAAGAAGAAGTTGAGTGTTCAAAATCCCAAAGATGTTGTAGAAGTTGAGTTCTTAATAAATCATTGTTCTTCACCCTCGGAGATTCTTGGAGTAAAAAAACAAAGGAAATCTCAGTATGCATGTAACTTGTATACATTTTGTCTAAACGAGATAAAATTTAACAGTGGAGCAACAAAAAAACAAGACAATATACCTGTAACTTTGTTTACAGAGAAACCCTAAGATGTTGAAGAAGAAGTTGAGTATTCAAAATGTCACTATTATTGACTGTAAGAGACTCCTAGAGCATCAAAACAAAAGAAATTACATGTCAGAGAATGCACATAACTTGCACAGGTTTTCTCCAAACGAGATAAAACTTTACCATAGAACATCTATGGAAGAGAAAAATATACCTGTAGAGTTTTGTGAAGAGAATCTTAGGGCTTTGGTAAAACAAGCTCTGCTCTCATGAAACACATGAATCTCTCTCTGTGCTTGTGCAAATCAAATGAAATTTTACAGGGTTACAGACATGGCAAGAAACAGTGAGGCTGTAAAATTTCGTCAGGAAAGAAGAAGCGGGGAAAGAGATATGACAAATTTGAGTTCCGCCTAAAAAAGAGGGGGAAACTGAAAAGGGGAGAAAAGAAAAGTCAAACATAAAAAATAAGAAAATGAAAATTCGAGGCACAAACTTCCAAGAAGTGACAGCTTTGTACTCCCCTTTTCCCTTATTTTATTGCTGAGGGAAGATTTGGTCCAAGATATGGCTAGAAGATTCATGTTACATGAATCTGGAATCCCAGCTCTCTCATTGGTTAGGCCTATATTTGTTTATTCACTCCTTAAGGGGCAAAAAAGAGAGTCCATATTTCTCCTAATGTTATAAATAGGCCTTGAATGCACGTGATATAGAATATATAACCTGCCTTCAATAAATCTTTATAGATAGCCAATCTATCTTCATCACCACCAAAAATATCCAAAGCATCATCACTGTCTTTGTCATTATCAGTATCCTCTGTTAAATCCTCAACATGTTCTATATCTTGAGACATGTCCAAGTCAATAAAGATGCCATAGTCAAACCAGGATATTGCTTAAAGGCATACGCATATAGGGTTGCAAGAAAACAACCCATATGGAATTTGTGAAAAACCTTCTTAGTTTTCAACACTTTTATCTCTGTCATTAACCTCTCATAGAACACTCCAACCCAATTTGGCATCCCAACATTCTCTGCATAGTAAATCAGCCTATAAGTCTCCCAAGCTATGGAATTGATCTTAATGAACAACATGAATTTCTCCATAAACCAGTTGAGATGCATCCTGCGATCAACCTTAATTCTCTTCATAACATAAACCTTGCGTGGACCCATGGAATCACCAAATGCATCATGCATTTGCTCGTTAGAGCATCTCCATAAGGTAGGATTTAGATTCATTGGAAGTGCGAACACATGGCTTACCACACCGATTGTAAGCTCCAATCGACATGCAATTTTACCCTGAGATTGTCTCATGACATCTAGTTGTACCGAGGCATGTATATTGGCGGCCCATGTGTGCCATGTAAGGCATGCAAATTCATACAGCCCGATTCATTCTAGCCATGCCTTAGTAGGTTCATTCTCAACATCCAATGTCAAAGTAGAGTCTACAAATGGTGTAGACATAGCACTTGCAGCATTTACCTTAGGAGAAGTCTTCATTTTTTGTGTCACCTCTTGCTGCTCTGAGCGTTCCTCAGTTGGATCATACTCAGTATCTTCATCATCCTCAACACAAACTCTCCTCTTTTTGGATAGCAGTTTTGTGGATTTATGCCAAGTGTGTGTCATGGCGACCAACGCAGGTCAACACACAGATGAAGAGGGAGAGAAAAAAGAGGCAACAAATGAAGAACTCGTCTTCTCCATCTCGATGCTAAAGTTCCAGTACACTCCCAGTTGGCATCTTTTCGTACCATTTGTCATTTCAGTATGACATATTGTAGGCCACTCCACACAATCACTGCATGTTACACTTGAGTTAACTAACCATGGTGTTGCTTGTGCATAATAAGGTTGAACCAGTCTTTTGAGCCTGAATCAATTGACTACAGACTGCAACACCTTGCCCTGTAGATCATTAAGTAAAAATGTTCTGTGTCGCCCAACATCTTTAAATACCACAAATGGGCTTGCATAATGGAGTTTCAATTTACCCGAAAACTTACCAAGTCGGGAATTATACACCACAACCCAATCACCTTCCTTAAAAATTTTCTTTTTGATATGCGTGTTGATCCAAGCTTGCCTCCTCTGATGAGTAATTCCTAAAATGTAGGCAACAAGAACCCTATCCTCCTCTAACTTCAAGAGTTGTGCTAACCTGTGGTTCACTGGTTCCTAAGGATCCAATTTATGTGTGACTGCTATCCTTAGGCTTGGTAGCACAAACCCCATGGGCACCACAAACTCCAATCCATACACAAGTCTGAAAGGTGTCGGCCTCCCTATTGTAACCTTGTATGCAGTCCTAAATGCCCATAATGCTGAATCAAGTTTAATATCCCAATCTTCCCTATTATCCGCAACAATTTTCTTCAAAATGAGAAGTAAAATCTTGTTGGAACTCTCAACTTGACCATTAGCTTCAGGGTGATATAGAGTAGATTTGATGATTCTTTTAGGTTAATCCATGTAACCTAAAAATCCATTTTATAAAAATTCTTGCAATATCTAAAGATTTGTAATTGGTTTTTATTGGAATAAGATGACTGAACTTTGTTAGCATGTTTGCTATCACCATCATTGAGTTATCCTTCTTGCATAGAAGGTAACCCAACTACAAAGTCCATGCTGATAAACTCCCATTTCATATAGGGGATGTCAAGTGGTTGGAGTTTTCCTGGTAACTTGACATGTTTAGATTTTGTACTTTGGCAATTTAGACATTTTGTAACATACTTAAGTACATCACCCTTGAGTCTTTGCTAGTAATAGATTTTCATGACACGATTAAGAGTTTTTGCATAACTCGGGTGTCCTAAAAAGGAGAGTCATGTGCTTTCCAAAGTATTCTTCTCTTGAGAGTCTGACTTGAAGGAATGCATAGTCCCATTCTGAAATAAACAAGTCCTTCGTCCTCAATAGTTGAGAGTTCCTGATACTTAGTCTTGAATTTGGGATCTTGTTCCTTATTCTGAACTTTCCAAAATAATTGTTGATAGTCTGGGTTCTTATTCGCCTCATCCTTAGTAAACTCAATGATAGGATTAGTCGGCATTGATACCATTGTAGCCAGAGTTTCTGCCCTAGATAAGGAAGGCTTTACGAATAAGGGCATCTCCTACTACATTTTCTTTACTAGGTTTGAACTTAATTTCAAAGTCATACTCTTGCAAAATTTCAATCCAACGTTGTTGCCTCATATTAAGATTAGGCCAAGTAAAAATCCACTTAAGACTTTTATGATCTGTGACTAAGGAGAACTTATTTCCAAGTAAGTAATGTCTCCATAATTTGAGAGCGTGAATCACAACTAACAACTCCAAGTCATGAGTAGCATAACTCTTTTCATCAGCTTTGTTAGGGGCACAAATCCCTAGGCCATGAATTCCATTAGTAACCTTAGTCTTTTACTTTCACATATGGATCAACCTATGTAATTGCGTCTTAAAATGTCATGGGATTGACTACTTGTATGCCAGGGCGCTAATTCTTGTATTCAAGGAGTTACTTTCTTGATATCACTTATGTGATTCTGAAATAGAGAGAGAGGCAGTGCCATGCTCTTATGGCTACTGTAGGCTATTCTTGATGATTGTGTCATGATCTTTAAGTGTTTGAGTCTCTAATTTGCATTATGGAACCACTAAAACTTTCGGTTATGGTGGTTGAAGTCTGCACATATAATATATTTGTGTTTATGTTCTCTATTTTTAGGATAATGATGTGCTGTTGTATTCTCTGTTTTCTTGTGATGTATGCCCTAAACACTTTGGTGGTCCTGCTAGTTTCAAGGAAGTCATTTTCTTGATTAAGGTGCAGATTTGGAATAAACATTTATTTGATCTAGTAGTAGGAATGTTGATGGCATTGAGATTTGATAAGGTGCCTTCTATGGGCAGTATTTATGTTGAACAATTATCCTTATATATCCAATCCTATCCATACGAGGAGCAAATCCAGGGAAATCAAGGAGGCTTTAGCAAGACAGTAACAACAGGTTGTAGGGCTGGATGACAAGAGTGAATTAGAAGACTTGGACATGGTGGATGAGGAGCAATTTATTGATGCTGGGCAGATTTCTTTAGAAGGGGGTACCTCTAGAGGTACCTCAACAGCCTATCATTCTCCTACCACTTCAACAAACTCTCCAAATTTGTCTGATGATGAGGGTATATTACCTCTTGAATAGTAGGATACCCCCCTAGGCAGGCATTTGGGAGGCTACAACATGCAATGCTGGGAAGAACATTTTTGTTAGGAAGGGTTAGAATTTCATCTCAAAGGGTTCTGAATTTTGATCCGTTACCACCTTAAAGAAAGTCCAAGAAGAAAATCATAATGAATCAAAATCAGTTAGTTAATCCAAAGGTTTGAGCATCCAAATTTTTAGGCAAGAAGAAAAAAGACCTTGATTGCCATGTGGCTTTAACCAAATGTATGGGAACCAGGTCAGAAAGCAACAGTTTGCTGCCACCTTCTAGGGAAAGGCTATGAAATTTTTTGCCAATTATGGTATGACAGCCTTCAATTCATATGATGGTTTATAAACAACATTTTTAGGCAGATTCCGTAAGGACAAACTCTGGGAGATATTTTAAGGAAGATCAACAACATCAAACAAAAGACTATGTTGGTGGAGGACTATGCCCAGAAATTCAAAAACCTATTGAATAGGTTGGATGCTGATGATACACTTTCAGTGGAAATGCAGATCACCCAGTTTATGAAGGGTTTGAGAGGTAAGATTTGGAATCCCATTGCTAACGTTGAGATGGGTCAGAATGATACATTGGACACATTGATTAGGGCAGCTATGAGAGTGGAAAAAAGACTTGGTACCTCTAGATCTAAGAATAGTAAAGATGAGGATTCTTCGGACTCAAATTCTGATGCAAATTTAGAATTAGATTCAGACGCTGGTAGTGATGGTGAGGATAGTGATTACACCTCAAATTCAGATGATGATTCAAGTGATTCTCATGAGACCTATTCTCCTGTTCAGGAACATACTCCTAATATTTAGAAAACTGCTCCTACAGTTCAGGTTTTAGTAGACCTAAATCCCTATATCATCAACTTGATTAGATTCAAATTCCTCAGCCATTTTTTGCATTTTTCTAACTTGTTTTGTTGCATTTTTTCTTGTCTTCTCTTGTTCCTGCCAATCCTGCTTCATACCAGCTTGGCTCCTAGTTAGTGTTGTTGAGATATTTGCAATCACACCTACTTTAGTCCCTTTGTGAGACGTAGTGAGGGCTCAGGACCAAAATCCCATATGCACAGTAGGAGAAAGTACCACCACTCAATTCCTATAAAGCATTGTACTTGCACTCTTTTTCTAATGTAATGATAGTACTCTTTTCTTTCCAGTAAAGTGTCATGTCACTGTCAATACACAAGATTGTGTTTATGAGTCCAATTTTCAATCTTGGAACCTAATTCACTTGTGTAACAATTTGTCCTAGTCAGGGTCAATGTCTTCATGAGTTTCTTTTTCCTCTTTCAACCTCCATAGCTTCCGCATCTGCCATGCTCTAGATCCCGCATATTTCACATGGTATCAAAGCTCAGTTGAGCATGGCCCAATTCTCCTCTCAGCTCCTTTCCATCTCTTCTCAGCTTAGTTTGAGTACTGGACCCTATCTCCAACTTCATTTGCATTCCTACCTTCACTGAAGCTTCCATGGCAGCCATAGATAGCAGCACCCTGTCAGTTTGAAGCTTTCACATCTCTCTTCACAGGCCAAATCTCTCTAAACTTCCTTCTGGAGAAGTGTTTCTCTACTTCCAAAGCTCCTTCTTGGCACCTCAATCATTGAGATTGGGCAACTATAGCTTCAGCATTGCCTCTTTTCAGAGTTGCTGTCATAACTATGTTTGTGGATAGCACCTACCTACCTCTGTTGGAGCATCCATCTCTCATCAACCAGGCCATATCTCTTCAAGATTTCTTCTTGAGAGTTGTTATTCAGGTCAAGGTGCAACTTCTTGGTACAAAAGTCAAGGAGATTGATACACACCATACTTGACATTTGCATTTTCCCAAATCTGGGTGCAGTTTTGACAGCGACCACTTTGAAGGCTTAGATCTCTCAACTGGAGAATAATGAGTACAAACGCTCTAAGGGAAAGTTAGATCTATTAGTAAGGGTCCTCCATCTCAAAGGGTTTGAGCAGATTCAACCTTTGGAGCGCGTGGGAGCTCATTTACCAGTTGCTAGTGAGAGGACAGCCATAGCCAGTTACCTTTAAGCTCATTTGTCCTTCATTTTCTCTCTACTGCCACTTAAACCAAGCCAATGCCACTCTAATCTGAAGTTTTCAGCAAGTATTCAACCATAAAATCAGCAAGGAGGAAAAACTATGAAGATTTTTTGAAGATCATCAAGTCAAACTCAAGCAACAAACATCAAATTTCAAACTAGTATCTTTTGATACTTCACTGTCATTGCTTGTGTCTTTTGACACATACAAAGATCAACTCATTCCTGGTTATTCTCAATCATTTGAAGCTAATTTTCTACTGGTCTCTCAAGTCGAACATGGGAAAAGATTCTCCAACAGCCCATTTCAAAGGAGTCGGGTTTCATACGTGGCAGATCCACATCAAATTGATCCTAATGAAGAAGGGCCTTTGGGCCATTACCACTGGAAAAGAAAAAAAGCCTCATGATGCGGATCTTGTTGTCACTTGGCAAAAGAACGATAATAAGGCTCAGGCCATTATCAAACTGGAGCTAGATAATAGCTATATCCACCATGTGGATAACTATGAGACCTCACAAGATACATGGAAGAGACTTGACACCTTGTTTTTTAGGCTTGAAATAAAGTCCAACACATCACTTGCCACACATCTAAATTACATGGAAGGACTTCTAACCCAACTTGCATGAATCAACATTAAAATGGAAGAAGATGTTTGCATCGGTGTTCTACTTAAGAGTTTGCCTCCTGAATATAATAATGTATCAACAACTTTAATCAACATGCCAAATCCTGAACTTGTTGATATCTACACATCACTGTTAGAGGAGGAAAAGAAGCTAAAAACTAAGGAAGAACCAAGTACATCTAGAGATGAGCATGCATTATATGTTGGCAACAGGTACAAAGGCAAGAAGGATCAGCTCTTCTGTGACTTCTGCAAAAGGACCGAACACGCCGAGAAGTTCTGCCACGCTAGAAAGAGGTCCCAAAAGGCCTATCTAGTTGCAGTTAAAGAAGAAGAAGAAAATGGAGCAAAGGAAGAAGAAGAAGAAGAACACCACTAAGAGAAGGACAAACCTCATCAGTCCTTCTATTCAGATAGACTTTTTTAGTTTTGTATTTCCTAGCCCTAATGCCTCAAACATAAACTTGTAAACTCCTCAGTTATCCTTGTACTACAGTCTCTGTACACTTTGTGAGGTCCCTACTACATCCTCTGGATGTCCATCACGTTTGTGGTACCCACACTTAGCCTTTTCTGCGATAGCCTCTAGTGTTTTTGCCATGTTTATGGTGTGCCCACACTTTGCAGGTATTGCTTTCACTAAAGCCTCTACACACTTTGTACTTTTGGTTGTGATTGAGGAGGGGTGTTGAGATATTTGCAATCACACCTACTTTAGTCCCTTTGTGAGAAGCAGTGAGGGCTCAGGACCAGAATCCCATATGCACAGTAGGAGAAAGTACCACTACTCAATTCCTATAAAGCATTGTACTTGCACTCTTTTTCTAATGTAATGATAGTACTTTTTTCTTTCCAGTAAAGTGTCATGTCACTGTCAATACACAAGATTGTGTTTATGAGTCCAAGTCTCAATCTTGGAACCTAATTCACTTGTGTAACAATTTGTCCTAGTCAGGGTCAATGTCTTCATGAGTTTCTTTTTCCTCTTTCAACCTCCATAGCTTCCGCATCTGCCATGCTCTAGATCCTACGTATTTCACAACTGCTAAAACCATTGGTTCCTCTAGACATTTCACAACTTCAATACAATTAGAGCAATCACAATGAACATACATACTTGCAGGATTAATATTACTTGACACCTCCTTTGCCTTTTCTTGAACCTTCTCTTGCTGAATTTTCCTATAACCAGCAGTTCCTGCACCATTAAGAGATTGCATTTTCTCATCTTGATCGGGTAACTCTATAAGGACTGCTCTCAAGTAAGTTACTCATGAATATATGTGTGCATCACGTGGGTTCAAAATAATAGTTTTTTAAATATCATTTTTATATATTTTTTACATACAAAAGGGTGTAATATAAATGGATTATTTACAGATTGAATAAAAAAGGGTTATATTTTATTCAAGAAAAATTCACACATAAGGATATTTATAAATAGATCTTGAACACATGTGATGTAGAGGATATACATATAGTAACTTCCCCGAGGGACTACTGTAACTGGAGCAGGTGGATGCTGTTGATGAGATGCTCTTGCAAGTCTTCCGTCATTGCGGACCTTGCTACTAGCATTCCTCTCTTAGTCCTATGTGTTGCCCCAAGTTCACAGTTTGGTCCAACAAAGTGTCCTTAACCTCACAATAATGGCATGCTCCCATTTGGATAGTTTGCTGATGTGCCTAAAAATTTTTCCAAGGATCTCTTGCATGCATTCTTCTAGGTCCTCTGAAGGGTCTCTGTGGTATGGTGTCAGGAATAATCTGATTTACTACAGCTGGTTGAATAGGTCTTTGCCTAGCCTGCATCAGTGGCATTTGCTATGCCATCCTGACATTAGGATTATACCAGCAAGTCCTAGCTTCATGGCCCTTTCTGTTCTTTGCATTCGACCTTGGAGCAAATTTTGGATCTAATACCGCGATTTAAGGCTTGTCGCAATATTTTTCTAAGTACCAACTAAAGGAAATTCGCTCATGTTGGGTAAGTTAGCCCTAAATACGAAATTCATGGACTCTTGCTTTTAACAAAGTTGAAAGAATTGTACTTAACACTTCTTTATGGAGAGGAGAATTCTCATTAGATTATAAGGTTACCTTAGGTTAAGGTCTATCTTGGCTATGTGAAGCTGTGAGCTGTACGATGGTGTGATTTTCATTGCATCATTATATGTTTGAAAGGATTGTTTGTATTTTCTAGAATCTAGATCTCTGATTAAAAACATTGACAAACAGGATAAAAGGAAAGATTGCACTAAGCTACCCCTAAGCTAGCTGCGAGACTCTACTCCAAGGGGTTCATGGTTATCACTCCAAGAGGCTTAGATCAGCTCCATAGTAGAAAGGTCTGTTCCTTCTCTCTCTCTCTCTCTCTCTCTCTCTCTCTCTCTCTCTCTCTCTCTCTCTCTCTCTCTCTCTCTCTCTCTCTCTCTCTCTCTCATCTTCTCATATGTAGGAGCACTTGTAATAGGAAGGGGGTTCTACATTCTCCTCTCTTAGTTGCAACTTTTTTAAGGATTAAGCATCTTTAAACAAGATTTTTAAAAAAAACTTCCTTACCTCAATCTTTTGTGTGTCTCCTTCTCTTTTGTCTCTACTCTCAATAGGGAGAGTGCAAGCAATGCAATAAATCTTACTCTTATTAAATGAAAAATAAAATTTCTATGTTTCTATGTTCAATCATTAAGGAAAATGAAAAGGCAAAATCTTGACTATGAACATACATGCGTTTCAGATTATTTTGCACCACAACCCATATTGCAAGTGACTCTATGGTCGATATGTCCTTGTTCCCAATAATGGAACCAAAATGTTGGGCACCGCATACTCAATATTGGGAAATTGGACATTCTCTTTGGGATTTAACAGGTTTAACCACTATGTCGACGACTATCTCTCACATAGTCTCTCGTACACAAATCAACATTTGGTTGTAGTCTCGGGTAAGTTCGCGGTCATATCAGCACTAATACAGCGGATCCCATTAGAACTCCACAGTTAAGCACGTTTGGGCCAGAACAGTACACTGGGATGGGTGACCTCCCAAAAAACCCTGGGGCTGCACTCTTTTGCATGCTTGTTTCGAGACCATGGCATGGCAATCGCCTCAAATCACATCTTGACTCTCCATGCTGACGCACGTGGGTTCAAAAGAACGTATTTTTAAAATACAAAATTTATATAACTCACAAATAAGGATATTTATAAATAGGCCTTGAACGCACATGATGTAGAGGATATACATATAGTAACTTCCCTGAGGTTGTAATGAATGTGCGAGGCATATCTCCATGCATGAAAAATGCTCTCATAGACCCCATGATCCAAGATACACTTCTTAAGCTCTCCATCCTTCTATGGCCTTCATCATGCAAGGAGAGAGTACATGAGAAGAGGAGGCTTCACTCTTAGTCCCTCACCACACATCTCACTCTCTTTCCCTCAATCTTAACCTCTCTTCTCACTCTCTTTCCCACAAGACAAAAGAAAGAATGCAAGAGCCAAAAGTTGGCACACACAAGAATAGCTTGTTCCATTCTTTCTTATCCTTTCTATACAAGGTTTTTAGGTTAGGGTTTCCCCATCCTAGGCATTCTAGTTCTCTGTTTGGCCAAGTGAGCGATCACTCCTCCTTTCATGCACCTAGACCTATTTATTTACATGTCTTTAACTTAAGTGCTACTCATTTGTCAATACAATTGCATACAACTATCTTTAATCTTTCAATACAATCATAAAATATAGTAGGTTGCAAAACATTGTGGCCCTTTCAAGCTCTTTTCTTTCTTCATGTCTTCATATTGTTAATATTTACCAAAGATATGATGCTAGAGAAAATCGTAAGGGGTCGTTTGACCCCATTCTAGTAACACTGCCCTTTGAGAAGTGGAACATTGATTCTGTTGGACCAATGTATCCTTCATCCACAACATTGTAGTGGTCGTTTGACCCCATTCAAGTAACACTGCCCTTTGAGAAGTGGAGCATTGATTTTGTTGGACCAATGCATCCTTCATCCACAACATGGTAGTGGTCTAAAGCTTGTACCACAATGAAGGATAATACCAAGGAAACAATAAGTTTTATTCTTGAGCAAATCATATGTCATTTTAGTCCACCTAAAGACATTGTTTCTGATCAATTGACATATTAAGATTGCACCTTATAACCCCTAAGAAAATGGGCAAGTTAAGAGCACCAATAAATAACTTGTTGGGATTTAATCTAAAACTATATCTCAAGATAAGTGGGATTGCTATAAGAAGACACTATAAGGAAAGAGAGGTATAGCGACGGCGGGTAGCGATGCAGGAATAGCGGCGTCACTATTTGCGTCGTTATTTGCATCGCATTTGCGACCCAAATAGCGACGCCCCACAGGGAAAAAAATAGGGCCGAAACCCGAGCGCGTTTCATTTCATGCATTTTCGTGAGACATTTCGAGAGGGAGAGCGAGAGAGAGAGCAACGGTCTTGCATAAGGTGAGAGAGGGAGAGGAAGAAGGCTTGCCGCCGCTGCCGCCCCCGTTCACGAAGGAGAGAAGGAGACTTCATCGCAAAGAGGAGCCGCCAAACCCTCACCATATCTCATCAGTGAGTCCATTCTCTCCTTCTTTTGCTTGTTTAGGGTTTAATTCTCTCCTTCTTTTGCTTGTTTAGGAGAGGAAATGAGAGAGAAAGAGAGGGAGAGGGAGAGGGAGGGAGAGAAAGAGAAAGAGAGGGGGAGAGAAAGAGAAAGAGAAAGAGAGGGAGAGGGAGGGGGGAGGAAATGAGATAGGGAGTGATAATTTGGTATCTATCACTCCAAATGGATTTGGACCAACATACAAGTCTCTTGATACCTCCACTTCTATGAGGGGAGTCTCTATGTCTAATTTTGATGAGTTGATTTATTTGCTTCTTACAAAAAATATTAAGTTGGGCCTTAATGCATCTAGTAGTGTGAAGAATGCAAATTCATGACAGTGTGTTTTATCATCAGCAAGGCCATGATAGCTCATCTAGAGCTAGAGGATCATCTTATGGTTGTGGGGACACTTTTGCACAAGTTCATAGTACTTTTGGATGTGGTGATTTTATGCCTAGGGATAGGTGAAGATCCTATTCTCTAGAGGTAGAGGATGCTCTAGACCATAGAAAGATGGTGCATGTCATTATTATGGACAATTTGCTCACTTTGAGAGAGTGTGCTTTCATAACCAAAATTCTATATTTAGGGGTTGAGAAAGGACCCATTTTTAGACACTATGTAGGTGGAGATAGTGGTAGTGGCTATGGTTCTAGAGGTGGTTCATTACCTAGAGGTCATCTCTTCTCCATGGAGCATGTACTTGGCAGTATGAAGCACTCTCCTAAATAGGATGACTGCTTTTTGGATTCATGTGCTACAAACCATATGACTCACCATGTAGAATGTTTTGATAGAAAATAGAAAGTGTGAATTGAAGAGTATGTTGGTATAGGAGATGATACATTGCATAAGGAAACGCACATTGGGAGTATGCCTTTGGTAGCTAGAGATGAAACAAAAAAAAAACCTGAGGATGTCTTAGATGTACCCACTATCACTAAAATTTTGGCTAGCAAATTGAAGACTATGTTGGTATAGGAGATGATACATTGCATAATATAACTCATATTGGGAGTATTCCTTTGGTAACTAGAGATGAAACAAAAGATAAGCTTGGGGATGTCTTAGATGTGCCCACTATCACTAAAAATTTTGCTTTAATTAGTCAAAAGGCTGATCAAGGATTGCAAGTGAGGTTTTACAAATATGTTTGTTTCATTGAGGAGTTTAGGAATGGAAAACCTGGTAGATGCTTATTGCTCGTGGTCAAAAGAAAGGCAAGTTATTTGCTTTGAATGTAGGAACTCCCATCAAATCATTCAAAGCTCTATGTATGTGGAGATAGGGCATGTACAAGATAAAGTTTTAGAACTATGGCATATAAGGATTGGACATGTGAATTTTTGAAGTCTTAAATAGATGTAGTCTAGACATGTGGTTCATGGACTTCCATAATTTGGGTATGTAAATTATGATCATGTATATGAGGCTTGTTAATTTGACAAGAAATCTTGGCTCCCATTTCCAAAGAGGGGGAGAGTCATTAGGTATTCTTTGAAAATGATACATTCCAATATTTGGGATCCATGTTAAAATGCCTCTTTGATTGGAAAATGCAGGTTCTGTACCACTTTCATTGATGAATTTAGCTAGTTGACATGGGTGTACTTTTTGCAACATAAAGGTGAAGCATTTGAAAAGTTTTTGGAGTCTAAGGCTATGGAAAAAAAGAAAATTGGGAGTTACATTTTTTTTTTTGAGAATTATGCAATCACACTCCTATGATAACCTCTTTGTATGGAGTAGTAAGGCAAGCAATATGCAACAACCTAGAAGAACTGCCTTGTATCCCATAGGCACAGTGAGGAAAAGTGGTACCATCCTGCAACTATAAAAGAATGTACTTGAAAATAATTTGAAGGGAATGCTATTGTACTTTTATACTTTTAGTCTTTTCCATGTCTACTCAAGATTATGTTTATGAGTCCAAGCTAATCTATCTTGGAACCTAATTCACTTGGGTAATACTCTAAGTCATCATGCTTCTTGTCTATGAATTCCAAGCACCATAGCTAAACCTTGCTCAAGGATCCATCTTTCTCAAAATAGTATCAGAGCCATGGTGAGCATGGTTCATCTCAGTTCACTAATACTTCAACTCCCCACAACCTCTGGTTAGCTCAACTACACAAGATGACTTCATCTCTTAGTCCATTTTCACTCTACCTCTCTTGGACTGACATAGCCAACCATTACCATGCTCTATTGGAGCTCTTGGATCTCTTTAAAAAAAACCATATCTCATCAAGATTTCTTCTAGGGAGTCATTCTCTACATTAGGGCACTTTAGACCAGCACCACAAACATCAACATTGCTGCTCTAATAACTTGGCATTGCAAAAATTGTTGCTCGTTGTCCAGATTTGTGTTTTTTCCTATTGTACAGCTTGCACTGCCCAACACACTACGATGCTCCCCATAACCATAGGGAATTTGGGGCTTGGTATCTAAGCTCTCTCCTTACCAAAATATCAGCCCCAATTGTTCACTCCTCAATCTTCTAGAATGAAAAACCAGGCCCCTATCAAAACCCTAATTGTGGTAGCCCCATAGCCACTTTTCTTCAAGCTTATAAATCCCTACATTTTCTTACTTCCCTTGGCTCAACGAAGTCACTACCACTCTAATTCACTATATCACTCGGTCTCCAATAAGATTTACACTTCAAATCAGTAACGAGAGGAGAAATGAACAACAACATCAAGAAACAACATTATTAAGCTTCAAGCATAGTATCTTTTTGATACTCATTCAGTGTTTATTAACACTAATAACTTGTGTTCCTTGAGACAATCCTTGTCAACTCATTTGCTAGTCTGATTTGATATATTTGCTGCTAATTTGCTGCTACTTCTACCATCTAGTATGGGCAATGATTCACTATCATGCTGCTTTAAAGGAATGGGCTTCCACACATGACAAACAAGGATAAAGCCAATCCTCATGAAGAGGTCTATGGTCAATAACCACTCGATAGGAGAAGAAACCCAAAGACACTGATCTTGCAACAATATGGAAAAGAGTAATGACAAACCCCAAGCATTAGGAAAAAAATGAACTCACAAATGGGTCTTTTAGCCCCCCCTCTCTCCTCCTTAAAACAAGGAAAAGAGGAAAGAAGAATAGTAGAATAATCCTCTTCTCTCTCCACTTTTGCAATCTCGTTTTGCCTTTTTTCTATTATCTACAAAGATATACTCATATTCCTTCTCTTTCCTCATTCAAAAAGACTTTTTCAACAAATTTTATTTTCAAAAAGGAGTTACAGGAGTGTGGTGCTTCATTTTCAATGCAAAATGATTAGTAGATACAAGGTAATTGATTTTTTAATCAAGAACAAAGAAAATGAAATTTTGAAAGTTTCTTTTAAGTTATTTTGGGGATTTTTTATATTCTCGCTTTTGGTCAAAAAACAAACCAACTGGTCAAATTTTGTGTTTTTTGGAGATCTTTTTGGAGGTAAAATAGAAATGTCTAAAATACGAAAATCTTGGACATCCCTACCCTCTCAGCTATTTCCCCCCATATCTATACTCCCTCATGGCTCTATTGTGACCTCTTCTCTATGTTTATGCAACCTTCATTAACATAGTGAATTACTTACACCCTCCTTTCCCTTGGCACCTTTGTGTGCCTTTATGTGCATCTCCACTCTACCTCCTATCACAACCAAGTAGACTCCCTACTTCTATTAATAGTAAAATGAATACAGGAAATAAGAAGTTGTATATTGAGGTAGAGATTGAATATGCCCCATTATTCAAAAAAACCCAACGTACCAGTGTCAACCCTCAAGTTTTGCAAAGTTACAAGCAAATGGGATTGAAACATGTGGATTTGTGGGTTGATGGGGGAATCTACCCAATTGACCCCTTAAACAATAGACCTCCAACTTTCTCAAGAATCACAAATTTGCTAAAGTATGTGTGCAAGGGTGAAAATGGGTTGCTCGATTATACTAGGTGGCTCAATGATCAGGCATTCAAAGTATTTACAACTTACCAAGCAACCATAAAAAGTTGCCATGATGTGATCGCTGCATATCAACTTCATATACAACAGCTCATAGGACAAGTGGTACACCTGAATACACTATAATTCAACAAAACAATCAAATTTTTTCAATGCAAGACACTATCCATGACATTGATATCTCATATGAGGAGGCAAAGGCACAATTGGATGACTTGAGAAAGATCAATAGCAAGCTAACACAGGAGCGCAAACAAAGAAGAAGCCAATCAATGAGTTCATTGTGAATGGCGGCCACACTGGAAGCAACATATCAAAGCATCTAAGGTAGCTCAGAAAGAGAACCTAGGTGAGGGTGAGGTTGCATCGTGTATTAGTAGATTACTGAAGAAAAGTACATTGGAAAACACTTTGAGCAATCCTAAGTTTAAGGCTATGAAGGAAAAGGTGATTGAGTGCACATTAAAAGATGTGTCAAATGAGTTATTAGCTATGGATGCACAATCTATTTATGGTAGGGCCAGTCTTAGCACAACGACTTAAAGATATTCAAAGGTGTGAAGGCTGGGTTTGGTTGTGTGCTAAAGAAAAATAGAATCGTGCCTCTTTCTCAACCTTCAAAGTTAATAAAGGCATGACGGCAACTTAATACAAAGGTTTTGGAGCTGATAGGAGATCCCATGCATGTACAATGCATGGAAACACTAAAGGTTGGGACCAAAAATGCATATGAGGTAAAGTTCACCAAACTCAACAATTACTATTTAGATTTGTACAAGGTGCAGTCGGCAATGGTAATGTACTACAATATATCTGTTGAGGAATGTAATGGTAAATTGTAGTTTGTTTAGATGAAAGTGACGTCATCAAAGAAGTAAAGCTTGGAAGAGTTAGTGTAACTCTAATGAATAGAGCTTTACAATTCGACAAGAACAACCCAGGGAACTTTAGTGTTCAATCCGAGCGCCATGTGTGGTGGCTCATTGCATTTGAAGTTCCTAAGGAAACATTTGAGGTGATGCAGTTGTTCTTTATGCACACAAGCATTCCAAGCATCATCGATCGTCAGGAACATGGTGGGATGCTCTTGGTTGAAGGGTATGCTCAATACTTGGTTGAATGACATCTTGCAGGACACTTGAAAACTTTAAAATGCATGTGTGGAATCTCCAATTGTGCAAATACAAAGAATCCATGCCTATATTGCTTGATAGAGAGGGTGGAACGAAAGGACGGAAAGAAGAACTGGCAAATGGTGACAAGTGTTGCACTGACGCGCAATAGAGAAGATCCCACTTGGAAGCCCATCTTCAACATTCCATTGGATCGTATTCACATATGTGCATTGCATGCTTTTGTCAGAATCATGGAGAAACTTGTATATGAATACATTTTCTTTACTTATAGAATGCAACCACAAAAAGAAACCATTGCAACGTGTAGGAATGTGGAGCGAGTGCTATTAGAAATTGGGCTACACAAGTATCAAGTGATGATTGAAAAAGATGAGAAGAGATCAGGAAAATCTGGTAACTTTCCAAAAAAACCTTGCTTTGGAGGATCAAAGGCTAGGATGTTTATCTCAACATCCATCAATGAGGAAGGGAATGTCATGGTTCGTAGGCCGCAGAACTATGATGGGTGGAAAAACTTACATTTTGTAGTTCCTGATCGAAGTAATGGAGGAAAAGTAAGGTTGGTCAAAGCTAAGGTTTGGATAAGTCTTAACCAATTGGCTCACTTACTTTGCAAGATGGTATTTAACAATGAAGATAAGCAAGAATTTATCAATGTTGTGCATAACTTCTATGAAAATATGGTGGAAGCATGGGGCAAAAGCTCTATCACACATTACAGGGTACGTACTAAGTTACTATTTTAAAGTTGTATGAATTTTATAAACTATTGAGCATAGTTTTACTCATGTGTGATATGTGTCTTTGTAGCATATCCTTGAGCCACATGGGCCATACTTTGCAGAAAAGGGAAGCATCAGAATTTGGTCCACACAAGGGATGGAAATTTCACATTGGATAGCGCGTGGTGCATACCAAAGAAAAACCGATCATGGTGGATGGGTGAATGGTAGCAATCCAATGATCCATTTACTATCCTGGTGGTATAGGATTATAGTAGCGGATGAAGCTAAACTCTCGCAAAAGAGAGCAAATGAAAGTGCTAATGAATCGGCTGCATACATTATGGAATCGCGTCATGTCACTAAAAGAGTGTGTTATGAAGCCTCAAGTGCCAAAGAAAACCATGCCAAGTGGCTAGAAACAAGGCTTCGACAAGGCAGCAAATGGATTCGAAGAGAGCTAAGATAGTAAGATGAACAATGTGTTCAATGTTAATGCAATCCATAGTTTAAGAGAGAAAGAGAGAGTGTGCATCTATGTGAATGAGTCTTACAATTTAGGGTTATATAAAAGAGGGTTTCACTTTCTATCTTATTCATTGAGTTCTCACATCTCTTATGCAGGAAAGATGGCTAGGTCTAAGGTAATTACAAATAAGCTTCCGCTCAGAGCCCCATATTGTGTTCAGCCCCTTGGAGCATCTACTAGCTCAGATGCACCCCCTTCTCAACCTAACCCACCATCCTCAAGCCCCCCTCACAAAGGTCCTCCTCGGCATTCCCACAAGAAATGCAAGTGGAAGCCAAGTACAGTGGCCTTAAGGGAATTTAGGAGGTATCAATGCTCTTTTGATCTCATCATTCCGAAGGCGAGCTTCTCGAGACTTGTTCGGGAGATTGCGCAAGACCTCTACCGCACAGAAAGCAAGAGATGGTTTTTGGCACAAGGTCAGGATAGACTTGATCGCTTCACAAAAGAATGTCTTCATGCTCTACAGTGTGCTGCAAAGGCATTTTAGTTGAATTGATGGACTGATGCTTAGCGTTGTGCAATACATGATGTGAAGCGCATCACTGTAACTCCTAAGGACTTCCAACTTGTAAGAAATCTTCAAGCAGTGAAGGATGCATTCGTTCCAATGGAATGAATAGAGTTTGCAATGTTATCTTTTTTGGCATAGTGTTATCCTCGTGCATTGGACATATGACTATGTCCTAGTGCAAAACTATTGTATGTGCCCTTAAAATATGAATTAAAATTTTACTCTTGTCCTTCGCTCTCAACTTTAATTGTGCATCTTCACTGTATTTTTAATTCTTACTTACAGTTTTTGTTAGCATTGTCAATTTCAATATGAAAAACATGCAAAAATTTGCCATTTCTAGTTGCAGACTTTACTCTTAATGCCTCTCTATAGTCTATGTGGTGCGAAGTTTCTAAGGGCCAGCAATCGCGATGTTGATTTCTCAATTATCAATCCATCCATAATTTTGGTGTGGGACAACTTTTAAATTACTAAACTATATCAAAATGCGATGAAACTTCACACGTGCACTCGTTAGATGGCCAAGAGCCCAGATTATTATTATTTTGAAAAAAAATTGCATGCAGAACCCAAGTCCAAAGTCTGGCGTATGGCTCTTGGGGTCTGTCAAGAATCGCATGGTGGGGGGATTTGCTTGAGCTGTTGCACCAAACACACACTGTATACACAAGAGGAAGCTCACTCAAGAACACAAGAAGAGAGATGGAGGCCAAAACATTTTCTTGCTGGTTTCTTCTTCTTCTTCCACATACTATACAATATACACAAAGTATAGATAAGATGCAACATAAAGGAAAGTGGCCTTCTAAGTCAAACAATGCATAACTGACTACACAAATCGACTGGCACTATATCTTTGCCAGCTGTAGGTAGGTGTAACAAACTAAATATAATAAGTGATAAGTCAGTGGCCATGTGAGTATCAGAATCATCACCAAGGTGCTAAGTGTAGACATGCGGACTCATCTAGCCAGGCGGTCCATCAGCAATGTCCGCACATGTTGAGGTTGCCATCTCAAAAAGGTCTGCATGCATTTTTTTTTCAAAAAAATAATAATTTGGGCTCTTGGCCACCTAACGAGTGCGTTTGTGAAGCTTCATCGCATTCTGATAAAAGGTTATGGATTTACGATCACACGATGGATAGTGTGTATGAAGCTGCATTAACCCGATTTTGGGATTTAAATGGGTTAAAAGTTCATTCTTCTTCTCATTTTCACATCTCAATTTCTTTGCTTTCTCTATTCTCACATCCCCAACCTCTATCTCTTCTTCATCTTGCCCTCCTCGAGCTTGCATGGCATGCACCAAGCAAGCATGTTGCCGTTTTGGCCCCGAAAAGACCTCATGCCAAGGCCTGGCCATCTAGAGCACAAGGTGGAGCCTCCTCTAGTGCAGCAACAGGTTCTCCCCATAGAGCACAAGGACCACCATAGAAGAAGAGGAGATGGAGACCAGGCACTGTCGCCCTTCGGGAGATAAGGAGAATCCAATGCAGATATGAGCTTCTTATCCTGAAAAGTTCTTTTCATAAGGTTGTTCGGGAAGACATGCAAAACTTGGAGCTGAAAGGGATGGGAAGATTTTGGGTGCGAGTGCGGGATAGCCCACCACAAGAAGGTGGACTGCTGCAGCTATGGAGGCCCTACAAACAGCTACAGAGGGATTTCTCATCAACTTGTTCAATGATACACAACTTGCGACCATCTATACAAAGCATGTCACAATCACAGATAAAGACATGAACTTTATCATTCAGCTTCGACACGATAAGGGGACTCCTCCATAGGTTATGAGATTAATGATGCAAGGTTTTGTAATGAGTGTTATAGCACCATAGCATCTTGGAAGGCCAAAAAATTTTGTATACTCTGCCACATTTGAAAATTTATTTATATATACATAATATCTCATGTGATGTGTACTGTATTCAAATAAAAGTAGTAATATGTACGGATATGAGTTACGTTATTGCTTATGCACAATCGCAAGTACAGTACTACGTGTTGAATTATGTTAATGTATGCGAATGTAAGTTCCTTGTTTGTGAAGGAAACATTCATGTATTTTTGAACCAAACAAGGAAGTGTACCATTAATGTATGGGAACTTATATTTTTGAATCATGTTAACTATGCGAATGCGTCATTCATGTACCACACATTATCGTCACACTTATACAAATCACACATTTATTCAATAAATATTTATTTATAGGAACAAAGTAAAATATATTATATTCATCAAGAAAAATACATGCGATGGCTACTAGTGATGGTAGATACAAAAAGCTGGTAGCCAACAAGAACTCTCAATTGTTCCTTGGCTTTTCATTGGTGGAGAGGAGGGGCCAGCTTCCGATGAAAATATAAGTTCCTTGTTTGCTTCAAAAATGGTACACTTCCCCTTCAGCTCTTTCTTCAAAAGAAGCGGATCTGGCACTTTAGCAAGGTCACCTAATGTAGCAAGCACACACACATTGCTCCACCACTCGTTTGGTTAATCAAGTAAAGAAGCTTTGAACGCTTGATTAGCACCACATTCTCCAAGCTAGATGTCCAAAATTGGTCAAAGCTTGAATTTTCATGATTATTTATTACCCTCCTAGTGAGCACTTCTTATGGAAGACCACCAAGTCTGCAACAAGGTTACCAATGTACTCCTTCAAAGCTGAATCCTTCCATCGATCCACATGTCGAGCTCCTCCTTGCCTTGATGCAAACTCATCTATATACACTATGTCCTGAATGACAAAGTAAAATCAAACAATATATTTAGCAACTAACCTAGAGTTATTAGAAAGTGATGAAACTTAATGATAGGGTGCGTCAGGTCCTTGGGAGTCCACCGATGAAAACTTGGCCAGAAATGATGTCTACAACTGTCCTGGCATTTAGGGCCGCACCCATCAAGTTTCATCGCATAAAACTATATGGTAGTTAGAAATCTCACCTTCTCCAGGTCATCTTGTATCTTTATTTTCTCATGTGTTAGCGAGGCACCTCTTTGGACAGAGGGATCTACAAACTCCTTGGTAGGAAGTTGGGGCCTTGGTCCAAACAAATCATGTTATAGTACTTCAAATTCGGCATCTGGCACAAGGTAATCTTCTTCAACTGAGGTAATATGCTCTTGTGCTACTATGATGGCACTCACTGTATCCAAGCTTGTGCCATCATATCTTCCAATCTCTGCCATCGTCGGATGCACATCCATGTAATCATAATCAATCAGGTCTTCCATCGAATCCCTGACTAGGATGGAAAACAACTCATCTTCCTTCATTTCCAAGTATTGTAGTGCATATAATAGAAGCAAGTATTGTACACCATCTACTTCAATGGCTGTCAAGGAGGCAAGGTTGGGTTTGTTGACTTGTGGTTGTTCTGAAGAAGATGGAACTATGAGAGCCAACCCTTGCTCCACCACTCAATGTTCCTCTTCAATATTTATGAGCTCTTCAATCGGTTCTTCTCCAGTGTATGTGATAGCAACAACCTGTGGAGTTGTATCTTCATCACTCTCCTCCTCTAGGGGTGTATCCAATACAATGAGGTAAATTGCCAATGCGCAATCACACTCCACGAGATCCAAAGGTGTTGTAGTTAGTGCACTGCCCATGGGAACAATGCATACTCTATGCGAAGGATCCACATGGGCCAGACACCTATTCACCACGTTTTGGTGATCCTTCCCTACCTGAAATACAATGAGCTATTCTAGAGACACCCAAGTCATGTTGAATCCCTCGATGGAGTATGTATAGGTAGCAATGATACTCACAAAGTCTTCCAACACCTAAAGGGGGGGATCCAGCAATGAGAGCACACTTTCAAGGTTGAAGTTCTTAGAGAAAACCTAGAATATCTCGTCACCCTGGTTGGCAAAGATAGTCTCGTGGATCCACTCATCAAAGTGTGCGTGAGCATCCATCGTAGCAGGTAGGAGGGATGTGGTGGATATAAAGAGATTAAAAGAGAAAGTGTGAAACGAAACAATGAAACTAGAACTAAACTAGTTCTACATTAAAAACCTTAAGTTTTAAACCATTAAGGGCTGTTCAGATATGATATTTAGTTATGGCTTTACTTACTTCTTTGTAAAGTTCACATACATATGTAAATGTGTTTATGTGAAAAGTGTATAACAAGTGTATGATTTTGCATAAATACCATAATTTTTAAACATTGCAAGTTTGCAAGTGACAATATTCTATTGGCCAAAAAAATCCAAAAATTTATAGGTATTGGATATTACAACTTGTGGCGTTGGGATTTTTAGGGAGACTCTACAATTTCTAAAATATATGGAGCCACACACTTTTCGCTAGTAACAATATCCTCAACTCGGCTTTGAATTTCCCTTCCATCTAGTTTAAAATAGAAGCTAACAGGTTGATTCTGCATTAACATTGTAATTTTCTGGCGCATTATACTCAAGGGCCAATCATCCTCCATTTGCAACACTTGGGGCTCGCAGCCCTCACAAATGACAGTAACATCCACAGCTGCACTTTCACTCATGCTTGATCAAGGCACAACCATTTACCCTTGAGCATCCTCCATCTACGATACTTGAATACTAGGCATAAAGTCTGTCGTGTGACAAAGTACTTGTAATTGGAAAGGAAAGTTAGCTAATTCATCCCAAAGTAAGATAATAGTCAACTAAGAGAGAAAGTTTTTACTTGAAAGCCATGTCCCTTGTTGTGACTCGACACTCCATTGTGTCAGGACTGTAAGTTGTTTTTTATGTCCAAGTTTCGTCTAGAATCCTTGTTACATAATCCTCTAATGCACTTTTTATGACGTGCATGCTTTTGGTATGTCTCAAACCCTTACATTCCTTGAACATGTATCCAAAAATTGCAATCGGTATCAGCTTAGATGTACATTCTTTGAGTTGGTGCTTGGCTTCATAGAATTCAATATGTCTGCTAAAATTTTTGTGCTACACATATGTAAATGTCGCTACTACACAATGGCCATTCTATGCTATTGAGATTTGATATGTACATAGACTCAAGGGTTCCATATTCTCGACCCCCCTTGGGAAATATGTACTTGGAGTCATAGAAAAAAACAAGGTCCTCTATGAGCTACTTAGCTTTATGTCCCTCACAGATAAATCTACCAATTTTGAGGTGTTAACACTTAGAAGAACCAATGAAACTCTCAACATTTTGCCACTCATAGCAATCTGAAGGATATACTTCTGTAAATACGAGACAAGTTGTTACATAGGTATCATCAAATTTCTCATTCTCAATGAGTTGCAAATACTTACTATTTGCAATTTTTCGTTGAAAGGGCGCAGTGGGTGCAATATGTATTTGTTTTTTGCATGAATACATGTTGTACGCCTCTGTTACAAGGTGAGAATCAACATTCCTTTGTCTGAGAGCTAAAATTTTACCCTTCTAGTGCTTTGATACATTTGCAATTGTAGATGCTTTCACCTTGAAAGCTCCCTTCATACTTGGATGCATATGTACCCAAGATGAGCAATGATACGTTGTTACGAGAGCGGTGATCGAGAGCAAGCCTCACTTACAAGCCGATAACGAGACGATAAGGAGTGCTGGTTGGGGTAATTGACTTTGTCAGATGCACAACACAACACAAAAATTTAAATATTTTGACAGACACTATATGAACCACACACAAAAAAAAACAATAAACAACACCTCTTATAGCTTAAAATAATTCAAAACCCGTATGCGGGTAGAGCACCACACAACCACAACACAATAAAAATACCAATAATTCGAAAACAAACTAAGTGAAATATATTCTCGTACCTTAACAACCTTGAGCCAACACTCGGTGCTTTGACATCCAAAAGCTCCGACTTTCAAATTTGCATGACAAGAGCTCACTCTAGCATGCTACCCTCCTCTCTCCTCTCTCACAAAATACAATTGTACAAGAGGGGGAAGGCCCTTAACTCTCCATTCTCATCTCCTTATATAGTTTTCTATCCGCACTCACATACATTAGGCTTTTTGCTTTCAGCTTTTGCCTTTTTCTTTTCTATTGCTTTTCACTATTTTTGTTTTTTCTACTATATGCCTGTTTGCAACTTGTTTGGATCATAACTTCGTCATTTAAACTCTAAATATAGTCATTTGGGTACTCAACAATCGGAATGCATCTGGTCGACACGTCTACGTGGGTAGAATTACAAAAAATCCATCAAGAATGGGAAAAAAATTTATTTTCATAAATCGCATCATTTTTCTCCATCTTTTATCTTGTACGACTTGTTCCCTTCCTTGGTCTATTGTTCTTGTAATTGCACACACTTTTAGCACACATGTCCTCTTTTTCTTCAAGAAATACTCGCTGACGATGTAAAACGTACGACCTTTTCCTTTGATCCTTGAGTCTTCAAAATAAATATTCTCTGGATATGAACTTGTTTTTTTATGCAGTGTGTCCTGGCAGGAATATGCTATGAAAGAGAACTCTGTGCACAGCCATACATGATTTGAGAAAACATGCAATTGATCGAATCCATGACATGCTACCATTCAAACAATGCTCACACAAAAAATATGGATGCATTGGAAGAATTGTGCCTAGCTTATCTAGATATGCTAGTGCGTCATGCAAAATGCAAACATAGTTTCTTAATTATTTAAATCCTTATCCTCACCTCTCAACTCTCATCAATAAAATATCAATCCCCGCTCCACCCATCCAAAATCTCACAATCACTCAAGAAATGATGGTCTTCATTATGTTGACATCAACAACCCATCTCACAATTGGTGGCGTCCTTCACAACCCTCTAAACTCACCCAACCTCCTTACACACTCAACCAAAGGTTCCTAACTTTGTGATAAGAATCCCAAATATTGTGCGTGCAAAAAATGTGTGTGCTCAATGACAGGTGCTCTCTCATGTGCGCGTGCATCTAAAAGTTACTGCATATAGCTGTGGTAGACCTCATGCCGTGCCAGTGCTCAATGATGGTGCAAAACGTGCATAATCCCAACCCATGGCATGGAAGTATTTGAGAAAATCAGGAGATGACCCCCGAGTGTAATGCACTAACAAGTGCAATGTGAAGTGCTCGTGAATCCATAATCCCCGTGATGTGCAAGAGTCTCAGCAAAAAATCAAACATGTTCCTCAATATTCAATAGCTAATAACAAACACAAGCTTCATCCTGTCCAAAAAAAATACCAAGCTCGACCAAGGCTATCAAGTTTCACACTCAACAAATCAAACAAAATGACAGAAACAAATCCTAATCTAGACAAACGCAAGAAATCCAATTATGAAACAACAAAACAAACTGTCACGCAAACAACTAAGCTAACAAAAATCAAACCTAACTATAATTTGACTAGGGCTTTTCAGTTTTCACAAAAACGCTTGACAACGTATCAATGATCCAATTCCCTTCTTCATCTTTTCTATTACGTACTTCTATCGAGAAAATGTTTTTTCTTCTCTCGGGCATTATAACCTACACATAAGATATAAAGAAGTATGTATTAACCCCTAAATAATAAGCATTTTAAGTCTGTCTAGTAATCACCAATATGCCATACAAATCAACATGGCATTAAGAGATGTTTACACTTTTATAAACATACATAAACATCAATATCAAAACACATGTGGATATGTATGTCGACACTAAGTATAGATTCAATTTAAAGGCATCACTTTAATCATACTATTTACATGAAATATAATGAAAAGAATAGCACAAGAATACTCAGAGAATTTTTTCAAAATAAATTTTATTATAATGAAGAGGATTCTAATTTGACTCAATACATTGTATGAAATTTGGGTATTATAGAGTAGTTATTACAAGGATAGCAGCCACATGGCATGCAAATCTTAATAGGCACATTGGATTGACACCCCCTGAGATATTCTAAGACTCAACACATTGTGTGTTATATGGATGATATGATACAAGAGTCTCATGGATCATTGCCAATTGGCATGGAGATCCAAATGGACACATAGGACTAATAAAGCAGAGGGTTTTTGAACCATCGACTTCCAGCATATCCAAATCATCCAGCACAAAGGAATCACTCACCACATCAAAATAGTCGATCGAGAATTATGTGCTTCACCTAAACCTTGTACAATACCTGCATGAATCTCTTTTAACAAAAATATTTGCATGAATCCCTTTTAGCAAAAAATATCTAGATAACTGCATGAATAGAAGTAACACAAAACAGGGACAATTTACCTATAAGCTGATCTATTGAAGATAACATTGAATTGTTGCTAATCAAAACCCATTGCAAATGATGGACATAAGAAAACATCAATCCCATCAAACATAAAAGTCACTAATTAAATGAATAAATTTTGGCACCACAAAATATGGCAGATTTACCTATAAATTGAGCTACACAATCTCTACTCTACCTTGTGTTAAGTGCTGCAATAACAATTGATCCTTAAGTTAGAACTAGCATCAAACCCTATTGTAAAGATAGTAGAAAAGGGATAATGCAAAGAGGAAGAAAGAGAGAGTGTGTGTGAGAGAAAAGACAATAGCAAGAGTTAGTATTTACATGAAGGTATACTGAAAAAATAGTAGAAAAGAGGAAACACAGAGAGAGAAAGAGAGAGGGAGAGAGAGATGAGCACTTATGCAATGTCACCCAAAATAATCTCTGCAATAAAAAAATAACAAGTGTTAGAACTAACTTTATGTTGTATTGAAAAAATATCAGTAAAACAAATAGAGAGAGAGAGATTAACACCTTTGCCTCTTGCTCCAAAATAAACTCTACAAGAAAACAACAATTAGAATCAACATCAAATTCTATTGAAAACACAACATAAAAGAGAAACAACACATGGAGAGAGGGGGAAAGAAATGAGAGAGAGAGAGAGAGAGAGAGAGAGAGAGAGAGAGAGAGATGAGCACCTCTATCGCCTGCCCCCAAACAACCTCTACAATAAAACAATAATAATAGTAAGAAATGACATCAAACCCTATTGAAAAAATAGCAAACAAGAGAAAATGTAAAGAGAGATTGGCACCTGTGTTTTGCCCAAAATCTGCTGCATGGAGAAGAAAGTACAAAGGTAAGCAAAACGCTCAAAACCCTAATTACTCTCAGCAGCAGGGAGCTTCAATGGAGACGAAAATTCATGAGTATAGAGAAGACAGGGAAAGTGGTCTGTTGCTTAACTTTTGGGTCAAAATGATTTTGTGAGAGGGAAAAAAATAAAAATTGAAAATTCTCCAAAACAAGGGAGGGAATACGAGGTGAGAGAAACTCAAATTTTGTGTACTATTCATTCTCCCTTTTTTTAATCCCCCATTACCCCTTTTTTTAATAGAAAACCCAAGATTTGGAGAGAGATGATTCACCCTCGATGGTAGCCTTCCTATTGGACAATCCAAAAGGCCCACATCTTAAACTATATTATTTTTAAGGGCCCATTTGTGATTTCATTTGTTTCCTAATGAAATCATCAATCATGAGCTTGATGACAGTTATATCCAGAATGTAGACACATGTGATACATCTCATGCCACTTGGGAACAATTGACACACTATTTGGAGCCAATAATCTAAATCTTTAAAATATAGATTGTTGATTGAGTTTTTTAGGTTGGATATAAAGGCTAATACATCCTTGGTCACTCACCTTAATTATATAGAAATTTTGTTAGCTTAACTTGCAAGGATTAACTTAAAACGGAAGAAGACATATGCATTGGAAGAGACTTCCTCTAGAATTTGGTAATGTCTCCACCACACTAATTAATATGTCAAATCCAAAGCTAGTAGACACCAAAGCATCACTCCTTGAACAAGAGAAGAAGCTCAAAGGTAAAGAGGAAGCAAGCACTTCAAAGGAAGAACACTTGCTCTATCTCAACAACAAGTACAAAGGGAATAAAGATATTGTTTATGACTTGTGCAAAAGAACTAGGAAAAAAAATTTCATGCTAGGAAAAGGTAACAAAAGCCCTATCTTGCAATTGTCAAAGAAGAAGAAGACCGTGAAGAACAACAACAATAACAATAACAACAACACTCAAGAGTACCAAGACAAGCCTCATCAATTCTTCTATTCCCACTATTTATACCAACTTTTTAAAGCCTTGTAAGTACTTGGATTAATGCTCCAATCATAAGCCTTGCAACCCTCATGTAACCTGTGTACTATAGTCTCTGCACACTTTGTGAGGCCTTGTGACAACCTCTAGCTTTATATGGTTGGTTTTTCCATGTTTAAACTTAGCAAGGTTCTACTCATGACAGCCTATGTATTCAATGCTTTCACAATTATGATTCAGGAGGGGTGTTGAGAGTTATGCAATCACACTCCTATGCTAGCCTCTTTGTATAGGAACATGCAATAGCTAGAAGAATTGCCTTGTATCCCATAGGCATAGTGAGGAAAAATTGGTACCATCCTGCAACTATAAAAGAATGTACTTGATAATCATTTGAAGAGAATGCTATTGTACTTTTGTACTTTTAGTCTTGTCCATGTCTACTCAAGATTATGTTTATGAATCCAAGCTAATCTATCTTGGAACCTAATTCACTTAAGTAATACTCTAAGTCATTATGCTTCTTGTCCATGAATTCCAACCACCATAGCTAAGCCTTGCTCAAGGATCCGTGTTTCTCAACATGTTTGAGATCAAATAATGGTTCATATGTTAAATTATTTCTCTTACTATTTGAGAGACCATGGGATCAAAAGACAGGTCACTTGCATGTATACATCACAATAGAATGTTGTGGCTAAAAGGAAGAACGTGATTATTGTAGAAGTAGTGAGGGTAATGATGAATCAAATGCACATGCCCTTAACCTACTGGATCAAGGCAATACATATTACAATCCATATGATGAACATGACACCTACAACTTTGATGCATCAAAAGATGTATGGTAGGATACCTATAGTTGCGTTCTTTAGGGTATTTGGTTGTGTATGTTACATACATCCTTAATTATTTGAGAAAGAAGATGGAGCCAAAAGTTGTTAAATGTATTTTTCTTGGGTATCCAGATGAGAAGAAGGGCTACAAATATTATGAACTTATTACTAAAGACTTTCACATAAGTAGGGATGTGAGATTCAGTATGAATCTTGGTATCAACCAAAAGCTGCAATTGACATGGATGTCTATAAGAGTAGTGATGATGATGGGTATGCAAAGAAAATTGTAAAAAATAAGGATCAAATAAATCAGCATGTTGAGGATGTTTTTCTAGACCTCAAGACCATGAAGAAAGAAGTAGCAGTTATAGTCCATGGAGCGGCAGGCTACAAAGTGTAGAGAAGAGGGTAGAGACTACATAATGGAAGAAGCCTATGGGGGAAAGTTTAGAGGATGAGTCTATGGGTGATGAGTTTGGAATATCATATGTAAGAACTCTAGGATAAAGAGTGCAAGAAAGTATGTTCCACCACATGCAATAATGGTTGAGGCATCATCTAGTGCACTACAATTGAGGAGATTAGATAGAGTGATGTATCCAATGGATAGATTGACATACAATGGTTTCATGAATATTCATTATGCATACATGATATCATATATTTAGCATCTTGAGTCTGCTTTCTTTGAAAAGGATGTTGGAAAGAAAGATTGGAGGAATTCTATGGATGAAGAAATGAATATATTAACAAAGAACAAGACACGGGATTTAGTTGATTATGGCAAGAAGGCAATTAGTTGCAAGTGGATATAAAAATTCAAGTTTAAATCTAATGGCTCATTAGAGAGATATAAGGCAAGGTTAGTTGCAAAAGGTTATGCCTAAAAATATGGTTTGGATTTCTATCTATGGCTAAAATTTATACCAAATGGACGTGAAGAATGCTTTCTTGAATGGTACATTGGAGGAAGAGGTATACATGGATCAGCCAAAAGGGTATATTCACCATAAATATCTGAATTATGTGTGCAAGTCGAGGAAGGCATTGTATGGATTGAAGCAAGCACCAAGAGCTTGGTGTGAGAGGCTCAGTATGTTCTTATGTAGCATGGGATTTTAGCAAAGCATGGTTGATTATTCACCTTATATCAGACATATAGAAGATGAAATGGTTGTTATGGTTATCTATGTTGATGATCTCATCATTACAAGTATAGTAGAGAGAGAGATTGTTGAAGTAAAGCATGGGTTCTACAAGGAGTTTGACATGCATAGAGTTTGATTAGTGTAGAGACAATACTCATTGGTGATGCTAAAGAAGTATGGAATGGTAGGATGTAAGCCAGTGGATACACCATTGGATCGAAACGTTAAGATAGCAAATGATGGGAAATATGACAAAGATGTCACTATGTTCAAGAAGATGGTTGGTAGCCTAATGTACTTTAGGAGTTACCAAAGCACTAGGTAAAGATAAGTTTGAGTACTTTAAGAGTGCACCTGGGGTATTATATTTGCAAGCTCATTCTAAGGTTGAGGGTGAGTGTTGAGAAATAAAGCATAGGATAAGTCATATCTTATGTATTTATAAATAAAGTAAAAATAGTGTGTGTTGAGTCCTAAAGGTAAAAATGTATATATCACTTTAGAGGATACTTTGTGGTGCACTAGTTGAGAATGAGAGAAGAAGAAGACTAAATAAGATGAAGAAAAAAAAAACTCTTGAGCCTCCATATTGTGTGTCATTCCTTCTTCCGTTGTGCATCCTTCTTATTCTTTTCAGGAAGCTTATAGCTTCTTAGATGGATTCTCAAGTACAATCAAGTACAAGTCCATCCATATGATAGTCCAAAAATTGCATTTGCCATCAAATGGAAAATATTGTACATTGTCATATTATTTGGACTATAACTAATATTCCCACAACCTTCTAGAGACTCATATGTACTATCTTTAAGGGCATGTTATGAAAGTGGCTCGAGGTGTTTGTAGCCAATCTTTGTGTACATTCAAGTTGGGAAGAGCACCTTGATAGACTATGACTTCTCTTTGAGAGATGTCAATGGTAGAACTTGTCCCTAAATCCCATGAAATGCCAATTTTGAATAAAATATGGCATCATCTTGGGGCATTTGTATCCAAAAATGGGATTGCAATTGATACAAAAAAAAATGAAAGTCATGATGAATCACTCTCTAGCTACCAACATGAAAGGGATGTAGTTCTTTCTTGGCCATATTGGGTATTATTGTCACTTTGTACTTAACTATGCAGCTATTGCTCAACCACTTTACAAGATACTCATCACCTAGGCATGGACCATGCCTCCTACAAAGCTTTGAAAAGGGCTCTAATGACTACACCCTCTTAAGAGCCTCGAATTAGATTGCAATTGAAGTTATATTGTATCAACTTGATAGATATAATATGGATTTTCCAGTGATTTTTGCTAGTTAAAAACTCATTGAGGTTGAGATGAATTTCTCGACTATGGAAAGAGAAGGACTAGCAATGGTTTATATTGTTTAAAAGTTTAGACACTATCTCCTTGGCCTACTTTATTCACATTTTTTGCAAATCACCAAACACTCTTTTTTACCTTGTAAATAAGCCTTGTTCCACTAGTCGTATCACATGATGGCTTCTATTGTTACTTGAATTTTACTTTTTGATTGACATAGTGTAAAACTAAAAATAGCACTTCATTGTTGATCACATGTCTAGAGTGACCAGTAATAGAAAGGCCACATTGTTTAATGACCAACTCTTTGATGCTCATTTTATTCCACATTACATAGGAAGCTTAGCTCTTGAAAGGTAATCTCACACCTCACTAGGCTAATGATATCGTTCATATCCTTGAGCATGCCTACTAGAATGGCCAATTGAAAAACCTCGCCTCACACATTTCTTGATTAAGATCAAACCTTACCAATTAACCATCAGTCAATTTTACCACTTAGGGTAGGATGGTCTACTTAGAAAAGACATGTCTGTGAACACGAAATTGAAGATGTGTTGTAAGAGGCACATGGTGGCATTATTGACAAACACTGTGATATGACTACCATAGCACAAAACATACTTCAATCCCAATTATGGTGGCTCACACTCTTCAAGGATGTTGCTCATTTTGTCAAACATTGTGCCAAAGGACAAAGTTACCCATAACCAAAGATAAAATGTAACAACTCATGCAAGGACACCTGTCAGCCCTTTGAAAAGTGGGGTATGGATTTCATAGGACCCATTAGCATAGCCCCACAATTTTTGTAGGCTCTCATTGCCACATGGATTACATGACTAAATTGGCTAAGGCTAGGGCAACCCATAAAAACGATGCAAGGACCACTACTTGCTTCTTCAAGGAGCATGTTATCTCACACTTCAACTATCCCATTGAAATCATTAGTAACCAAGGAGCACACTTTTTGAATGATGTGATTGAATACTTACTATCAACATTCTTGGTCATCCATAGCTCCAACCCTTACTAGCCCTAAGCAAATGGCCAAGCTGAAGCTACAAACAAAGTTCTTGTTAATGTCCTGGCAAAGATTTTACTAGCATGGTGCTCCAATTGGGATCATAAACTCATGGCAACACTTTGGGCCTAGTATAAAACCTACAAAGCTACCAACATCCTAACCCCTCTCAGACTTACATACAGCACTCATGTCATTATGCTAGTAGAATTCCTTATTCCAAGTCTGTGCATTGCTATCCAAGAATAATGGGAAGGTACTAAGGCATGGCAACTTTGCTAAGCTGAGCTAGAACACCTAATACAAACCCAATGACTAGCTACCCATGCCATACTTGCTAAGGTCTTATAAAAAGCCTAGTTTGACAAACATGTCAAACAAAGACCATTTGATAAGGGGGATCTTGTTCTACTCTATTTCATAGAAGGCCATAAGCAAATGTTGAAATTATGAGGCTCAAACCCTTTCATGTCTATGTAATTAGTAGAATAGGGAATGTGGAGCTAGAAACCTTAGATGGCCAACCCATTGGCCACTTCAATGGTAGCATGATTAAGAATTACTACCCATCTGGACATCTCTCACATGAATCTCCCATGGTAAGTATAGAGAGCTCATTGCTACATGTGGAAAAAACTTTCTACAAATAGTTTGAGCAACACAATAAACACCATGTGCTACCACCCTCCAGACTTCATCAAGAAATTATAACTATTAGAGCTCTTACCATTATTGGCTTAGAACTAGATGACAAGCCCATGTTTCACAACTATATCATTTGCATTTGTCTCACCACCACTTGGTCAATATTAATGGATGCCCTTGTTGACAAAGGATTGGACTACAATACCCTTCGTTATTGCTATTGACACAAAATCTAGAGTAGCCACAATTTTAGCCCATGGAAGAAAAGTTAAACCCCTATAGAGGATGGCCTTATCCTCGTTGGGCCAATGACCTTATTCCTTATTGGGCTATTATAAATTATTGGTCACCATTGACATTGAGAGCATCTTGCTCATATTCTATGTTCTCCCAAAAACTAAAGGAGTTGGTACTAAAATTTTCTTGGGATGTACTTTTAAATTCCAAACCAATTGTGATGTCAATTATATTCACAACTGCATTCACTTACAATTTGCTAACACATGAGTAGATACTATATTTTCCCCTAAGGAAATAGGTTCTCAGCTCACTCAGACTTGTCCTACCTCTCAATCTATGCCACCACCCACAACCCTACCATTGTTGACCTAGATTTTGATCAGCCAAGACCAAAAGAATCCCCTCTAGTGCCCATCACAAAAGCAATGGAAATCTAAAACCTTCTCCTTCGTTGCTCCACATCATGCACCACGAAAGCACATGCAAATGAAACAAAGAAAATGCCACCATCCTTGTCATAAACCATGCAGCACATTATGATGGATCCCAAAAAATCTCCTACAAGCACAAGGGTATTATGAAGGCTATTTCTAACTTTGCTACGCAAACTACCCCACCAACAAACTAGCAACTCTAAGTACATCCACAATAGCTAAATTCACCATGACTACTAGCTACCAATTTTGCATCAAGCCCATCTATCAAACTCATAACTAGGATTAGGTCTCTTCCTCCACTTCTTCTCTCCCTACTAGACCTACCTCACCTTCTCACCCCATTCCAAATAAATCCACCTACCATTCCTTGGACCTGACCACCACAAACTCAAACAATGACCATCTAGCAACAAAAATTAAGTTCATTTCCAATTTCTACAAACTTCTCCCTATAGGAGGAGCAATAATAAACCTCCTCTCCCCACTCAAAGAGTGCTATGATAGTGTTGTTTTATTTATAAAATGGATGTGTATTTTTCCATGGTTTGTAAAAAGCCCACCACTGATTTCTTCGAACTCCATGTTTAGTAGCCATGCCAAGCTATTTACATTAGGGTTGGCCAATATTGACATGCTATTGCTTGCTTCTCAATGGCATTCTACTTGGGAGGAACATGAGCACCTATTTCACAAAAGTCTCGCAGTCTTGGACCAACTAGCTCAAGACATACTACAAAAGTCTCACAGTCTTAGACCAACTAACTCAAGAGATACCACAAAAGAAATTAGAAGCATGCAAAATACTTCCTTCTTATCTACCAACTTCAATACTCAATGACTCCTATGCCATTGAAAAAGAACAATAACTTTGTAGCTCGACCACTCACTTCCTAAATAAATGGTAAACACATTGCCATGAGCCTGCCATGTTAGGAAGCAAAGTAATCACCACCGCCAAACACAGAAACATGGGTAACCTTCTAAAAGATGACCTAACATATTTTGAGAGCTCTCTAGTACATGAAATCATTGAATTTCGTGCACTAACGCCACCAAAAGAGAGATTCAATGAACCTTCACCCCTAAAAACCTTACGTCATATCTTTGCGAGTCACTTTTCTACCTAGTTAATTTGGATGCTCTCTTTAACCTAGAGTACAAGCCCAGCTTGCATAATTGATGGATTCTAGATCTTTCTTTTCTTATATAACAATACAACTGTAAACCTTACAAAATAAAACCATTCCACATACACTATGACCTTCTCTTTCAAGGTAGGAGGAGCAGGGGGGACAGAGGGAAACCAAAGATACAAAGTTTCCAAGATCCTTGCAATCTCCAGAGATCAAGTCCTTGACCAAGAAAGCTACTTACCAAGATCAATAACTAAGATTCTCAACCAAATAACAATTTATTATAATGATAGTAAGAAGGGTAAGAATTATGGGTTTCATCCTACAATGGTATTGATGTATAAAAATAATTGGAAAGTCAAAATTTTAAGAACTCATGAGAATTTTCTTAACCATGAAGGAATGTTAAAACAACCACGAGCAAGGAACAAGCCCATCCATGTCAAAGATACCCATAACATGGATAAAACCATGTCATTGTTCAACAACACATCGACTTTTGAAGAGCAGTAAACATATACAAAATGGGCTATATCAAATTCATACCATAAGTACCATTGAGAAACTAGTGAATCATTATTAATCACTCAAAGAACTAATATCAAAATGTGAACTACAAATTTACCTAAGAGCCACGACTAGCCCCATCCACTTTCTAGCTTGTGAAACTTCCATCTTCTACTACTACCCTGAAAGGAAAGCCTTTAAGCTCAAATTCACTATCTAAAGTGGAGAGCAATGGGTGACCCAAGATTCCATGATTGAGCTCACTACAGATGTGGTAGGGAAAACCTCAAAGTCAATAAGGTACATGGAAGCTCAAAAACTAGTGGAAGTGCCCCAGCAATGGAAGGACTCTATTCTTGGCCAAAAGAGAGTGTTGCTACTTGGCATATAGGATGAGGAGCTAAGGGTCACTACATAGGTGTTCTTTCATCTACTAACCCATTAGGGCCAAAAACGCTTCAAAAATGGCACTTGTAAGAAAGTGATTAAGTTGCTAATTAGTTGAGGTTTAGGAAGAATAAAACCTCTAAATTTGGTTGTCCAGATGTGATTAATGAGAGAATATTTGGTTCATTGAAGAGGTCGGCCATTAATTGCCCTCATCTTTTAATCCAGGTCAGGGGTCACCTTTTCGGCCATTTATTGTCTTGGAACTCGAGAGATTTTGTATTTTCGAGATTTTCGTACGAACTTCGCATTTGTTTGCTCCCGCGTTTTCTTTCTATACACTATTCTCTTTTACCATTCCTTTTGCTGCACTTGCTTTCTATCACTGTGAGATTCTTGCTCGGTTCATTTGCTAGAATGTCTAGCAATACTACTTCAAATAACACAGGCCCAAGCACACGTAAATACAAGCTATCTATTCAGCTAGATCCGACTTACACATCTTGGAGAAGTATACATCATCGAGTATTGATAGATGAGATTGAAGCCAACAGGTTGCGAACACAAGGAATGAAGCATATAGATTTGTGGGTGGATGGAAATATCTATCCCAGGGATCCTTCTACAGGTAAACCACCTCCTTTTTTGAATGTCCATGACTATATAAGATATGCTGGAGAAGGTTATAATGGAATGCTTGGCTACTGTATGAGGTTATACTCTGCATCTTACACATATATAGCCCAAGTGCACGAAATGAAAAAAGCACTAGAAACTACACAAACAAAAATTTTAGAGTTGACAAGTCAGATTGATATTTTGAAAAATGTTAATAATTCATTGCAGAATAAGCTAATACGCTTGAGAGAAACTCCAGTAGGATTTAGAGAGAGGAAGAGACCGTTAAAAAATATAACCAGCTTGTGTGAGAGAGCAAAGAAAAGGAGACTAAATCTTACAAAGAAATATGTCTCTAACATATTAGGCATAAATATCCGAGAGAATGAGGAAAGAATCAAACTTTTGAAGGAAACCATGAATAAGAAAGACATTTTGAGGATTCTTAAGTCACCAGAAAATGTGGATTTGAGAGGTCCAATTCTGAGAGAGTTAGTGAAGGATTTAAAAGGCACAGTGAAAGCAAATGAAATCGTAGAGACATGCGATACTGTGAGTATAAGTCGAAAAGGTTACCGTGCTATCTCTGGATTATGGTTTAAAAATCTTAAACGCAATAGGGTAACTATATTTGGATTGCCCCGAGCCCTTGCAGTTTCCACTGCAAGAATTTCCATGAATCGCAAGATTCCACATGTTTTTGGAGATTACTTTCACATCGAAAGGTCTATGTCCTATGAAAAACAAAAAAAACAGGCAATTTTTTATTACAATGAGTTTAACAATATATGGGTTGATCTAAAAAAGGTGCAAATTGCAATGGTTCACATGTATAAAATCACAGTAGAAGAAAGTTATGGTGTTCTAAAGTTTGCCTTGAAGTTGGATGAAGCACAGATTCAAAAGGGACAGAAGATGGAAAGAATTAGCATTTGCCTCATGAACATGGCATTGGACCATGGCAATGGCGAGGGCAAAGCTCCATTGCATAAGATCCAATCCGAGATGGAGATTTGGTGGATTGATGCAGCCCAGGTACCAATTGAAAATCATCAAACGTTGAAATGGTTGTTCAACCATACAGGTATTCCAAATATCATTAAGTCTCAAAGTGAAGGCGAAATGTTGGTAGTTGATGGGGTTGGTAAATTTAATGTGGAATGGCATATGAGTGCTGATTTGAAAACTATCAAATGTATGCTTGGAATATGTAATGGTGCAAATGCAAAATATCCTTGCATTTATTGCATGGAAAGTATTGGATCCAAAGATTGGAGTAGTTTGCGACCAGTAAGAAGAGCCCCAAATAGAGACTCTATAGATTTGAGTAAATTTAAAAACATAGAAGACATCTAGGATCCCATTCTTTCCATCTCTCTTAAGAATGTTCATATTTGTACTTTGCATGCAGAGATTAGAATAATCGATAAGCTTCTCAGGTTGCATCTCGACTACGTATATTCCATTAAGCCATTATCTTTATCAGATGAGTGTATTGATAAATGCGAGGCATTGCTATCGAAAATGGGATTTCATGGGGGCCAAGTTCACTTAAGAAAGGATCCAATACTTTCAGGAAAAACAAGAGATATCTTGGCCGATGTCTCTATGGGAGGCTCAAAAGCTAGACGATTCTTAGGAAATCATTCAGGAAAGCAGGTGAATGCGGCTTGGGAGTGTTGGAGAGAGCTATGTGAGATCACAACAAATGTTGCAAGCACGCCCAGGCTTGCGTTTCTTAGAATGGAGGTCTGGATACACCTTGATGTTTTTCTGAAACTCCTCAAGCAACATAAGACAACATATACATATGCGGAAGAGTTCAAAAGATCAATCACAAAGCTTGTTCAGGCGATAAAAGAGGCATGGGGAGAAAAAGATATCACTTTTTATCTGGTAAAGTAATAATTATTTAATATCGGCTTATTTTGACAAGTTTTTCAATTGGTATAAAATTTGTGTTACTTTGTATTGCAGCATATTCTTCATATTCATGGACCTTTCTTTGTGGAGGAGCATGGCCCCTTAGCAACTTATAGCAACCAAGGCATGGAAAAATCCCACTATCAAGCACGCACAAGTTATTTCCGAAGCACAAGGCATGGGGGAGGAGTTACAAAAAGCAATGCTTTGGAGGAGCTATTCAACTGGTTTTTTCGACGACAACTTCAAAGAATGCAAATAAAAGACGGCAATGACACATGAGCAATCGCACTTTTATATATAAGAAAGAATATATACAAAGCTAGTTTTCCAAAACCCTCACATTCTCTTCCTCCTCAGGAATCTTTCCTCTATAACGTAGAAATTTTTTTCTCTTGTAGCCAACTATAGATTTTACATCAGTTCTGTCTGCAGCTAAGGCGTAGGATGAAAACGCCAAAAAGTATCCTGCTCTAGAAGCAGAGTAACCTGGACCGTAGCCAAAAATCCTAATTGCTGCAGTCTTTTCCAAAAACATTATTTTGTGGGCATTATATTGTAATCCTGAGAAACCTAGAAGCCTTGTAAGAGCTTTAATACAAAGTATCGGCCATGCTGCGTCCTCTGAGAAACTACTATGAAGTACAAAAAAGGATTCAGGGTCAATCCTAGCCAAGTAGTGGCCGAGTGCAATGTCTTTGGTGGTGTTACTAGTAGCTCTCGATCCTTTGCCACGCCCCAAGAAGTTATCTGTATCGGCAATCTCCAACTGCAAATAAAAGCCATACTGAATGAGCATGAAATGTAAACCTACCAATGTGTAAAAGCAAATTCAAAATTATCTTACCACTTGATTTTCATCGTACTCCAATCTAAACGGATTCCATAAATTAATTGATGATGCTGTCTCATTGGTGTTAGTCAATTCTTTAACATATTCAGACTCCTCTCTTCTAAAATTGGAAATGCCGAGCTCGCTTTGAATCCGATCGAAGTCCTCATCAGTAATACTCAACTCCTTTTCAGCTTCTTTGGCCTTTTCAAAACAAAGAGAGAATGCCTCACCAGCATCAATAAACTTATCATCTAGAGTTTCTTTATCAAGTTTCAGAATCTCTTCCTTTGTTTCATTTTCTGTGTCAATTATCCCATTAGCAGCATCAGATGCCTCTGCAATAATTGCAAGACAATAATCTTCCCTGAGATTAAAAAGTTTTTGAATATCTGATAGTAAAATGTACTCCTTGTCCTTGAAAGGTATACATGGCAGGGAAGGAACAATATGGTGAGAACTCTCATCAGGTTGAGGGTTTGTATCTCCTTGGCTCTCCTCAATGATAGTCTCAGCTTTGAAGTGAGCAACATCCAAATTCTCAGCAATGGAAGCCTCAAAATCTGTATCTACAACCTCCTCTGTTTCCCTTTCATCTGCCAGATCATCCAACATGCAAAAGCTGGCACTCTTTGCTCCCTCCAACTGTTGCTCCTCAGCTTTCATAGGGTATTTAACAAGGATGAATATAATCAAAGCAGCAGATTTTCTCATCATCTTGCAGTTTTTGGAATGAGTGCAGCAAAATATGTCTGTTGAATGAAACCTCTCCATAGAGTGGGCCCTGGACTTCCTAGTAAATACTGCCTTTTCATTTCCTGTTGACCCAATGGGAATATGGACATAGTCAATTGTGCCAACTTCAACAGAAGGACCTGCAAGAGTTTCAAACTCCAAAAAGTCCTCCATAATATATTTTTCACAAGATTTCAGAACTTTGTCAAGTTCCCAATCAGGATTAAAAATATTTTTCACAACTCCATAGAATGAGAGATCCATTCCATTCTGAAGCATAAAATCAAGTAGCCTCTCTGATGGAGTGATATCAATGAGCTCTGATACTCCTTGACCTCTCACTACTGGCGTTCGCTTCCCTGGAGATGTACTTGGCTTTCTCACACTGGTGGCAGAGGATGGAGAGGAAAAAGAATGCACAGGCTGATCAGCTGTTGATGCACTTGACCCTTTTGAAAGCCTTCTTCTTTTACCAGTTCCTGAAGAAACCTTGGATTGTATGGGTTCAGACATGTTTCCAACTTCTGACGATACGGCGCGATAAGAGAGAAACGATTCAGACGGAAAGGCCCCCTCGCGCCGTATCGGTGATCCCAGTAAGAAGCGCAAGAGCCACAACAAAGGTGGTCACACGAGCTTCAGGAACGCTGAAAAAAGACTAGATCTATAGAACCTCCAAAACGAAGCGAAGAGAGGAAAGCGAAGAAAACCAACAATCGCCCTCGCGCCGTATCAGCAATAGAAACAAAGGTCAGAAACCGAAAAAAGCCGTACAGATAAGAAACACACCCTTATGTAGGCGCGGATTATGCCACCTGGCAGTACCCGTTAGTGTCATACACGTGGCAGTAGCCGTTGGGCAACACGTGGCCGAAAACCACGTGGCGAACAAGTGGACCGGTCATTACTTAACACGTAGCATACGGACCATAAATGCAGATACGTGGCACAATCAGTATCGGACACGTGTCATGATTTACCTGGGTATATAAGTGGTCATTTGTCCGACGTGTACACTTTTCAATTCTCGAGCTCTTCGCTAGCAAAAAGAGGTGTGCCGATACGGAGCGAGGGCGTCCAAACGGTGAGCTCGTTTTCTCCTAATCGCGCCGTATCATCTTCTCATCTCCGATACGGAGCGAGGGCGTGCAAACGGTGAGCTCGTTTTCTCCTAATCGCGCCGTATCATCTTCTCATCTCCGATACGGAGCGAGGGCGTGCAAACGGTGAGCTCGGTTTTTCCTAATCGCACCGTATTGTCTTCTGATCTCCGATACGGAGCAAGGGCGCGCAAACGTGGTGGTCGTTTTGTCCTAATCGCGCCGTATCATCTTCTAATCTTCGATACGGAGCGAGGGCGCGCAAACGTGGTGGTCGTTTTCTCCTACTCGCGCCGTATCATCTTCTCATCTCCGATACGGAGCGAGGGCGCGCAAACGTGGTGGTCGTTTTCTCCTACTCGCGCCGTATCATCTTCTCATCTCCGATACGGAGCGAGGGCGCGCAAACGTGGTGGTCGTTTTCTCCTACTCACGCCGTATCATCTTCTCATCTCTGATACGGAGCGAGGGCGTTGTTCCATTCTGCTCGCTTTGTTCATATCGCGCCATATCGGAATTGCTCATTTCGTCACTTTCCTCGCCAGTTTGTCTTTCAGTTTGTCCTTCTGGTTGTTATTTTACCTTTTCTGGATGGCAAGGACAAAGCAAACTGCAAGAAGAGTGTATTTAGATGGGAAGGACAGTGGGGGTAGAAGAAAGTTAAAATTTGATGAATCTAAGGGGGTAGAAGAAGCTGGTCCATCACAGGCTCCAGAGCATTTTACAACAGAAATCCCTCCTACACCAGGTGTTGTCCTTACATCTTCCATAAATGTTTCTTCACCTGAAGTTGAGGAAGCAAAGGATGAGGCTAACCCTATGAAAGATTCATTCCCTACAATGGTACCTGAGCCCACATCTGCTGAAGCCACTGAACACCCCAAGCCACAGAAGAGGAAGAGGAAGTCCAGGTTCTTCTATATGCAAAGATGTTTCAGTGAGATCAGGAAAGCCCAGAGAGCTACACAGCATGTCATTCCAAAAGCTGCTTTTATAAGGGTGGTTAAAGAGATCTCTGATAGATTGTCTCAAGTGGCAACTGTCTCTGGTCTAAATAAGAAGTGGCAACTCTCAGCCATTCTTTCCCTGCAAGAGGCCGCAGAAGATTTTGTTATTGATTTCATGAACGACGCTTACATTGCTGCTGCCCATGCTTATAGGATCACCCTTATGAATAAAGATTTCAGCATCATTAGCAGAGTGAGGTATAGGTTTGACAAAGTCCTGAGGCCCTTGCCTTCCAATGATCAAAAAGCCTTTGAAATCCTTAACGTTCCCCCAAAATTGTCCAGGAAAGAGAAAAAGCTAAATGTTGAAGATGTTATTGACCTTTACCCTACAAGGGGTGCCACCCAGCAAGAGGCTTTCTTGAGTGAAAAAAATCAGGAGGTGTTTGAAACTCAAGACGATGTTTACAAGAGGAAAGCCGCATCACTTGCTCCCGTCAACAGCGAGAGGATGGGCAAAGTGTATGGGCAGATTCTTGTGAATGTTGCTGGGGAATCTGAGGAGGAATATCTTAGTATATCTCCCGAGGACAAGCCCATGTTGGAAAAAAGGGATCTCCAACTATCTGACTCCGTGGTATTTTGTTGCATAAGGTAAGGTTTTTTGTTGCATAAGTTAAGTCTTTTCAATTATATTTTGGATGAAATTGGTATTGAATAGCTTTTGCTATTATCTGCAGGGCATTGGTGTCCTCTCTCACTCTCGATATCCGAAGAACCATATACATTGTTGATCCACTTCTCTCTGTGGGACTTTTTGCAAAATTTGGTTCTAATATTTCACCATTTTTTCGTAGCTTCGATAGTGTGAGAAATTACCACATCTTTTTCCCTTATGTAGAAAGGTATTTTTCTTTTACTGTAGAGGAGAATTTATGTTCATTTGCTTTCACCCTTCTACTCACCTCTTTTATGAATTTGCAGAGGGCATTGGAGTCTCATCTACATTAATTGTCTTTCAAGGGAAATTATCTTTATGAATTCTCTCAGCGGTGTTCACGGTCAAGCACGAATGTATGTTGGAAGAAAATTACTTACTTTAATTTCTTTTATAAATAATATTTTGAACTTACAAAGCTTCCTTTTGCAGTGCTGCTAGACTCGTTTCTACATTTTTGGATACAACATACGAGGATCTTGCTGATCCTCAAAGGCCGTATACTTTTCTTCTACAAGAAGTTCCATTGCAAAGCGATGCGCATTCTTGTGGATGGAGAGTTATCTCAAACATTTGCAGAACAGTGGATTCAAAGCTGTTACAAATAGAAGGAGTGAATGTAAGTTTATTTCATTTGATGTTTGTGTAACCCTTATCATGATGTCTTTTCACTAACTTATAACATTTATTCTTACAGTGTAGAGACTATCCTGAATCACATATTTGGTGGATAAGGGAGAGATGCATCGAGCTGATTCTAGACAAAGCAATCACACCGTATGATCCTGACTCCCCTCTTCCTCCCAAAACTTCAATGGCAAAGGGCACAAGCAAGGGAAAGGTCAAGGGAAAGGGTAAGGACAATGGTAATGGTAAAGACAAGGGCAAGGGAAAAGGCAATGGGACCACTGCTGCAGAGTCTAAGAAACAAGGAATGCCAGTGCTCTCTCCTCTTAAATTTGATCCATCCCCTCTTAAGCCCCAAGAAAGGAGACTACCTGTAAAGGTCAAATTTTTTCAACAATCAAAGAAAGGCCCTGTGAGGAAAAATATCTTTGAAGAAATCGATAAAGAATGAAAATAGCAAACATAAGCATACACGAGCCATTTTATTTTGGCTTTGTACATTTTTATGCAATTTTTGTACCTCATTGTGTAATGAAAATTTTCACTTGTAAATCGAATGTAATGTACATTTTATACACGAGCCTTATTATTTTGGCCTTGTACATTTTCATGCAATTTTTGTACCTCATTGTGTAATGAAAATTTTCACTTGTAAATCGGATGCAATGTACATTTTATTTATACACATTCGAAAGGCGACTTGCTTCACGATAGCTTATGAAGTTCCCATTAAAAAATATCTTGAGGATAGTCTGTTAAGATAAATTCCTGCCAAGTTTTCATTCTTAAGGTCCCAAACTCACAATTGTGGGAGACAAACAACTCGTACAAAAGAAAGAGCGCTCGGCTCTTTTACCAATTGTTACACCATTCACTTTGAACTTATATCTAGGGGATGTATTGTCTAGCAATTCCAAGGTATCCCTCACATCTTTCAGACTCCAATTGGAAGTAACACTCACCTTCTTTACTTCTTCATGCGGAAAAACGTGCACCACAAGTTTATATGTTGTGTTCTCTGTATCAGAATCCAAGGGAACCCAAATACCCAATCTTCGTTTGTATCGCCTGTAATCAAAGGCCAAAGCAAGATTTTGGCGAGGGATACTGTAAGCCAAAGCCAAGGATTGAGGGCATGCACTGCACCTCAAGATATCACCTTTATGATCGCACTCTCTAGATTTCCAATGCGTCCCTATAGTGTTGTCCAAATCCTCTTCCGAAAAGTTTCTACTTAACCAGGATACCTTCGTTCTTTGTAAATTTGCTGTTTTGAAGCAAGCGACGAAGATATGGAGGGGTACAAACCATGATAAACGTATTCTTCGTGAGATCCTTCCAGCTGTCATGGACTTTTTAATATCCTGAGATATTTTGAATTTGAAACTCTGCACTGTTACCTTGTCAGGAATCTCCCAATTTAGAGATGAAAGACTTGGCAATGGCAAATCTTCGATATTCCCATACCTATCCGCTTTAGAGGGAACCACATACTGTGCATAATATATAAAAACCTTGCATTCACTATAAAAAGACACAGTTTGATCGGCATAAATAATGTCTGCCAATACCTTATGAATGGCATGGAAAGTCCCACTTAGGCTTTCCACAGGTTGCCATTCAATACTTGTTGACAGAAAGATATCTACAATGACGAACCGTTTGTTAGAACTTGCATAAATGGAAAAGAATTATATACGTTATTCAACTTATAACTTACAATGTGTTTGTTGGGGAACACGTTCGTTTGGAGGCAAGTGCATATCCTTGACCATGTAAACATGTTGCACCTTGACAAACCAGCCTTCGGGCATAATTTTGAAGGCAATGATACGCCCCTTCCAGTGATGTTTTATATCTTCTCGTTTTCTTCTTTTCACCTTATGGGAGCCCTTGCAAGATGGCAGCATGGTAACCCAATCATTTACAGCAAAGGTTTTGGGCTCAAAATTTCCATCTACTCCCTGGCTATAGACTGTGCAAGAGTGTATTAAACGAGAAGGGCGCCTGGAGGAAGCCATGAAAAGAATGAAAGCGCAGAGAAAGAAGCTCAAAGAGGGGTGAATGAACTAAAAAGTAGCGCCAAGAACCCAAATGAGTATGTATTGGGCGCCAAAAACAATATTGAAAGATCTCCCGACTTTCAAAAAACTCATTATTAATTTCATCACATCTCTGTCATGTATTTTGTCAGATTTGTAAGTAAATAACGTCTTTGGGACTCCAAAACATGTCAGACTTTAGGGGTTTTGGCTAAAAAAGAAGAGAGAATCACGAAATGGACTCCACTATCTCTAAAAAAGAGGAGACAAGAATACCATATTCTTGCACACGTGGCGAACTCTCTTTGGCCCTTTCCTTAATCCCGTGATTAACAAAAGTGCATTTTTTGAAGCGTTTTTGGCCCTAATGCTAAAATAAGCCCTTGACTATCTAGACTAGAATACCCAAGTGGCTTATGGAGGACATCTTGACAGGGAACCTAAGTTTGAAGCAAGACTTGAATGTATCATGGATTGAATGCATCATGAAATCTCTGGCCAAGGCCCATGAGGTCTACTCAATGGAAACAACAAACAAATGGAATAGCATGGAAACCAATAATACTGTCATTAATTATGCTAGTGCACTATCCCACGTCATAGCCACTCACATGATCATCTTCTCAAGCCTACAAGAGCTAGAAAAGGGACAACACGATAAGAAATTAGGAGGGAGGTCAAGGCAACAAAAAAGGCAAAGGTAAGATGATGAGGAGGAAGAAGATATAATTCTATTGGGGGGGAAATCCCTTAGGCTGTCCAAAGCTAAATACAATAGGAGAGAGCAAGAAAAAAAAGATGAAATGAGAAGCAAATGAGAAGAGTACCATCAGGTTAAAGGGCTTTCCTTTGAAGATCCTTGTGCAAGAAATTGGGCAAGACTCTAATAAAAAAAGGAGAGGGAAGTTTTCAAAAAGGAAATGAGAAATTAGAAGAGATTCCACCAACCAAACTAACTCTTATACTCCACCTATGGAGCCAAATGGAAAACCAAACAAGGTAGTTGTACCAGTTGTAGACAAAAATAGCGGAGCTACATTAGAGATTATCAAGACAACACGTCAGGAAAAGCAGCAACAAGTTGAGAGCACCCATAACTATACCAAGTTGCAAGGCATGGTGGATGGTCTAGAAACCTTGGAAAAATATATGAAGAGCTCAAGGGGAGCAAGGTAATAGCACTTAAGGAGAAGCAAGAAGCTCAAGGAAAACTAGAGGAGATTCAAGAGAGCTACAAGACTTTCATCATCCAGACGGAGAAATAAAAGTTAGAATTCCAAAAATAACTACAAGAAGAGGAGAATGCCTTGCAAGAGATAGAGAAGCTCACTAAACAAGAGGCACTATTAAGGGAAGAATTCCTGAAGAAATCGCAAGAGAAGGAGAACTCCTTATAGGAACAAGTGAAGAAACTCAACAAAAAGGATGGAAGAGCATGCAATTTAGGAAAATAAGATGGCATTAAGGGAAAATTGGTAAAAATAGGCAACATGAGCAAACAAATGGCTAATATGACCTACCAATGATGACATTCCAAATCAAGTTTTCTCAAGAAAAGGCAAAAGTACATCTTAGAAAAAGAGAGGACAAGCACCACTTATAGGAGAAAGAATAGAGGAAGGTCACCTACTATGAGGATTTGCAAAAGAAAATGGCCACCATGTTGACCCAAGTAGTAGAGTCAGGAGAAGGGGAAGCACAAAGATTGTGGGAGTCAATATTGATGAAGCTATCCATTGACATGGGACCTACTTTATATGGGGAATTTGAAAACAAGGTCAAACTAGATGCTTATATGTTCATCCTCAATAAGCAATATGAAATCTACAAGGAGGCGGCACTTAGAGCCTCCATTCTACAAATGGATGACCCTAATAAACTCAAGGCCCAACTTGGGATAGCCACAAGGCCCAACTAACAATCTTACTAAGTTGAGACTAAGCTTAAGGCCCAATCACAAACATGTTGGAAAGCATGGAACAAGTGAAGATGGTTAACCTAATGACTATAGAACCAACTATACAAGACCTCATACATCACTTACAGCAAAAGGGCTACGAGGATCTAGAGCTACATGTCCTTGGACTCTTGCAAGATGAGCTCTCCCTACCAAAATTTCCTCTTTCCATGGAGCCACATGCCATCATGACACCACCTACTACAGATCTACCCTTGATGAGCTGAAGGCACAATCATAGAAGGTAACTAATTTCCCTCTTCCACTAGAACTTCTAATAGAAGAAGAGCAAGGAAACCCCAAGGATGCGATATAGAATTTTCAAGCACAAAAAGAATCTAGTAGTGTTGTGACGTTCATGCAACCCTTGCCCCCACAAATAGTGTGAGTATCCATTCGAATGGCAAAAAGCATAATAGAGAACTTGTCATGGCTATTGGACACTAAGGACTTCAAGAGATCTTGTCAAGCCACAAGTCCTAGAAGTAGATACCTCACCATGAGACCACAAGATGGCCGGGATAGTTGGAATGGAGATAACCCATTCTAGAAAATGACAAGCTAGTGTGGCAAGCCTTCGTGTACTCCAATGATTTTGCAAAGATAGATCCACTCCATTTCCCTTGCCCCCATTGGTATAATAATCAATATAAGGAAGGAGAATATGGTAGATAATGCAACTCTCTCTAAAGATTCAAATGTCAAAGCCTTTGAGAAGAAAAGACTCTACATATTCTAGCATTTTGAATGCATTTCATATTTTTTTCATTTCGTGAGGAAATTTCCAAACTGCCTAGATCCTTCCTTCATAACCACATGTAACCTTCAACTCCTCATCACATTGCTTCCACAACCCACCATACCATATGAGGAGAGGATACCACCTTTACTATTTGATGCAAATGCATGTATTGACTTAGTTGTGATAAAAGGCTACACCTCAAGATAGCCCTTATTCTTCTTATTAGTGGAGCTTTTACAAGATATGGTGGACAACATATTTGCATTTTTCATCCACTCCTTTTTAGAATCATGGCTACAACTATATAACTCATTAACCTAGGGGGGTCCACCTATAAGAAATCATCTATATAACGTGCATTCAAAGGATATTAAGAAATAACCTTTCTTTACATGCTATAAGGCCTTAAAATGACCCCTTTTACTTAACTTGCGGATTTTTTTCAAATTGTAATTTAAAAATCCCTTTTGTAAATATAATCCTATAAATTTTACTAAATATAACACCCTTCCTTTTGAGCTCATGTGGTATCTTACATGTTCTATAAGGTGGACTCCCCGGGCTCATTAAAAGGGTACATGCTTGGAAGAGGATGCCTCCAATAGCATGCGCTTGGGCTAGACCCTATGTATATGCTTACTAGTGGATGCCTCCACCATGCACTCATAGGCCAATCCATAGGCAGTGTAGATGTCTATCAAATTTATTCAAAAAAAAGAAGCACAATGAGATAGTCACTACACCTATAGGGGTCCATCCAATTACCCATATCCTCACACCACAACCTCAATGCATATCAAGGGCCCATGTCCATTCAGTATCCTTGAAACTCAACCTAGCTCCTAGTTGCATAGCACACATACTCCACACAGGGCTAGTAGATACACCTCTCAAGGAGAGCACATCTAGATGAAAAGTACACTAAGCACATCTAAAAACATCAAGATCGATGGCCTGCATGACCTTATGCTTCCTACAACCTTCTAACCCTCTGGCAACAATCATCCTCCTCTTCATCACACCTTGTAGAAAACCACCAAATCCACCTTTCTTTTACATCACCAAATGACTCTTTCCCTCTGAGTTCACTTCAAATGACCTAGCCACCCTTACTTTCTATACTCTATTCCTATGACATAAGTGCTATGCCACTAGCATTGAGAAAGAGGGGGATAAAATATTAACAATATGAAGACATAAAGAAAGAAAAGAGCTTGGAAGAAGGGCCGCACAAACTTCTATGTTTTAACAGTATTGAAAGATGTAAAGAGATCCTCTATGCAATTTTTATTGACAAATGAGTAGTACTTGAGTTAAAGACATGTAAACCAATAGCTCTAGTGCATGCAAGGAGGACTGACCAATCACTTGGCCAAAAAGAGGGCTGAAATTCCAATGGGAATGGGGAAACACTAACCCTAAAAACTTTTAAATAAAAGGATGAGAAAGAATGGAACAAACTATTCTTGTGTGCACTAACTTTTGACTCTTGTATTCTTTATTTTCTCTCGTGGGAAAGAGACTAAGAGAGAGAGGTTGAGATTGAGGGAAAGAGAGTGAGAGATGTGGTGAGATACTAAGAGTGAAGCCTCCTTATCTTCTTGTGTACTCTCTCATGTCTTATCCATGCTCACCTCTTTTATGATGAAGGCCATAGAGGGTTTGAGAGGCTAAGGAGTACACCTTGGATTGTAGAATGTGTTAGAGTATTCTTCATGCATGGAGGTATTCCTTGCACGTTTATAAAATTTGATATTGATTCATGTGAAAGAGACTATTTGAGAGGTAGCCGTTGACATCGTAGTTGAGCCTCATAAATCAATAAGAGGGTGTCCAAAGGCCCAGCATTGAGCACATGGTATCCAATAACAAATATTGCAATGCCTTTCAAAAGCATCTTGGAAAACCATAAGCACTAATATCAAACACATAAATCCTTCTTGATAGTAAGTCATCTAGCATAATGACCACCATATCATAGTTCATAGCATTGTTCTATGAATGGCACCTCATCAGGCATCATATCTATGATATACCTCATCTGCACCCCATTTGTATAGAGAACTTGATATTAAGGAAAAGTGAAGTGCCAACTACTTGCTCTTCCACTTCTCATATCTTAAAATATTTCTGTTGAGTATCTCATAGATAAATATTGTGTAATGGAATCATACCATGATGGGATTGAGCATCAAACTTGCATAGATTCTTGTAATCATTGATATCATCTCACTCTCCCTTAGGCTCATTGAAATCTACTAAGCATTAAATAATGCCATGTAACTTTGGTGGCTTATTCTAAATCTCATAATCAAACTCCTACAAAGATATCAACCACTTGGCTAGGTAGTTAGGGGGTTGAATTTTATTTAACAATAGATATAGCCCCTCAATCTTAGTGAAAATCACCACTTTCACATCAAGAATATAATGCCTAATCTTCTTGGTGGAAAATACCATAGCCACGCATACTTTCTCTAAATAATTGTAATGAAGCTCTAAAACTTCTAGCTTTTGACTTGCAAAAATAATCTAATAATCTAAGTGTGCTCCCCAAATCTGAGATAGGCAGCAAAAGTGATGCTCTACATTGTGACAATTGTAAACACATAGAAAACTTCAACTATTTTTGAATCCTTTGACACTAATATTATAGAAAACAAGCTACCCTTGTGGAAATTTGAACCCTCTCTAAAAATTTTCATTTCTCATCAATGAGAAAGATTAAGAAGAAATTATTTTGACCAATTTTCATGCACTTTTGAAAATCTAATTTTGTAGAAAATGAATTTTCTCTTGAAACTTGTTTCAAATCATTTACTCTATATCTTACAATGTTGGTAAATTCCCATCCAATTTTGGTATCATATGCACATGTCATTTCAAATATAGTGAAATGTGACCTAAGCCACTAAAGTAACTTGCATCCACTTTTATGGCAAACTACAAGAGTAGTGTTAACATTGGCATCTTGAATAATTTCATCTTGACATCCTAAAATATACATTGTATGGTTCCTCCCACTCAAGAGATTTCTCAAAAATAATGAACGCTCAACCAATGCACTGATGAGCCTTATGATGGGTAGTGATTCTGGTCACACTCACAACATGCCACAATAATTAACCATAAGACACCATGAATATGCACTTTCCAAGATTTAGCACTATAGAATAGTCACAATAGTGCTTACAAAAATCTAGAATCCATACAATGTTCACCACAATCACATGCACTTGAGATACTATTCGCTCTAGTTGTCTTAGACTCTCATCTACCATTTTCAGAAGAGTAGTGACATCATTTTGAATAGGTGGATCTAGCCTCTCCAATAACTCCATGCAAATTATATTTACAGATGAATGTGGGTTTTCCACCACACTTTTAATCAAAGTTTCATCAAGATGAGATTGCACCTTAGGTTAGTCTTCTCCATATGTTTCCATTATTCCGCTCACTAGATTAACACTTGCTCCATAAGATACTCAATTTATAGGATTTTCTTAAATTCCTTATAAATCTTAGGTAACAACCAAATAAATTATAGAAAATTAATATATGGCTTGATTGAACATAGAGAATTTCCTAATTGAAACTTGAGGAAGCTTGCTACACTTTTCTTTTCCTTCCAAACGATTCTCTCCCTTGTTTCCTATCAACTTTACAAACCTCCTTTGCTTTTAATTTAGGCTTGTTCGTAACTTTAGACTCCTCAAAATTACTACATGTTTCAAAGGATCAACCTGAGTATTAGAATCCACACCCTTCTTGTTAAGATTACTTAGTTTAGGGTAAGTTTTATTGAGCTAGGGTCAATCTTATTATCTTCTTTCACTTTTGACACCTAGTGAGTGCTCTAACATTGTTAAAAGTAGTATTCTTATTGAGTAAGAGCATTTCTACTAAGCTAACTTGACTAGATGCCACCTCCTCAAGAGTGGATTTATCCCTTTGTAGAATTTTCTTAGGTCCAGCCCCTTGAGTGTTTCCATCTTTTTCTAGATGATTCAATAGCCTAGGTTATTGACTATTTCCTGAGGTAAAATTATTATATTGCAACATATGTTGATCATATGCCCTACCTTTCCACGTGTATCACACTTCATGTATGGGAAATTTCATGGAAGGTGCTAGCCACCACACCACTTACATCTAATCTTGATGGTTGTGTATCATTAGGATTTCTAGTGCCCATTATATTGTGCTAGCATTTAAGCAAATTAGCATCTTTTGCACTCTACTTATATTGTTTCGTAATCATGCCAATATAATGTTTCATCACATCTTTTACTTCTTCCATGATATTTGATGCAACCAACAACCTCAACACCTAGCCCAACCTTAGTTCTACCTATTTGAAGGGATTTGCCAATTGTATAGGTGGCTTGCAATGGGAGCCTATCCATCCACTACCCATAAATGTCATAGGCATAGACTGGACAATATTTGGCATTCTAAGAGCTACTAATTGGAGAAATCCTTGATTGGGCCCTTGACTCAAGCTCATAGAACTATTAGGTAGTGCTAGTAATTGATTATAACTAGTAACACTGCATTAGGCACCACTCAAGAAACTAAGAAGAATTTCCCTCTTGCTAGATCAATAGCTTGGATTTGAGACTGTACCCTTTATGCTACAATTATAGCAATGTCAAGATTACTAATCATAGTGGTACTCAATTGTACTTGGATCATAAAGTTCAACCCTTTTAAGGAAAATTTCAATCTAGTAGTAAGAGGTAGAAGAATGGTTGCATCCAAGTGCTGGAAAACCTTGCATAGCTTTTGGGCATAAGCTTTGACACTTTCATTGAACTCCTAACAAGTATTATTAAGGACAAGTAGCCAATAATTCCCTCCCTTTTGGGGGGGAAATTCCATGTGAAAAAGGGTGTAGAACCCTTACATATTAGTAATTGAACTGACTGCAATGTGATAATACCACTAGGCTAGAGTCCCCTTTAAGTTCATGGTAAAAAAACATCATATGGTGTGCTTAGAAATTCCTTTTATATAATTTTTGTATCCACATTTGGATCTCCATTAAATATGGGGAACAAGTACCCTAAAGTAGCTAGGGCCACTATACTTCTAGAATTTGAACCGCTTAAGATTATATGAAAGGTGGATGCTACACCATCAAGGTAGATGTAGTGATAGATTTTGAAGCGAAGGTAGCACTAGGTGGAGTTGATTCACCACTATGACTGGTCCTGGGAGAAGTGAATTTCTAGCTACTAGTGTTAGGGATAACCTCCCACTTTTATGTGCATTAGGAACATTTTTATTATGAGGGACTCTAACACCCTCAACTTTGGGAGATATGGGACCCTTAAGGAATATAGGACTAGTACAATCAAGGGAGTACTTGCAAAAGATATTTGCATGTTTTCTTCATCATTCTTCACATTGTTCTAGCTAGATACGAGAGATTTCTAGCCTTTCCTCTCGAGAGATTTCTAGCCTTTCCTCTCATTGTGCCTAAGAAAGTCCCTCTTTGTTTGTGACAAAGAGACATACACTCTAGAACTGAGTTTTAGGGCTTACTGATGGGAATCCTAAAGAACTCTTGGCAAATGCACCAGTTGTTGGGACCTAAAATGGATCTGACAATGGCTCTTCCTGGTGCGCAGATCGGACGCAGGTAGCTCACGTAGTGAATTCCCAAAGGTCCCCAAGAACAAAGCACTCTACTTTTTAGCACAAAAATCAATGTGAAAGCAAGCACGACATGAGACAAGAGACAAATTGGGTTGAATCTCCCCCATGCCTTGTGTGAGCGCTTCACAAAGCATGTATTTAATATATATTTTCAATCTTTTTGCTCAAAAATAGCCCAATTACAAAAATATACAAGCTTTTAGCTTTTGAGTTTGCTTTCTACCAAAAATAGGAAAATAAAGCTAATGGACGGTGCCCAAAGAGTCTGGCACGCCCAATCTCAATGTCCAAATAAAAATAACATATCCAGGCGCATAAGCGCATACAAAATAATAATAAATAGTCGATGTCTCTATAGACATAATCAAAATATAGGCGTGGCGCCTATCAAAATATAGTCCAAAGGTCGAAAACCCGCTAGACTCCAATGCTTTCCTCCGCCACTGCTGCTATCTCTACACATCAACTGAAGCATTCACAATCGTTAGTAAAATAACACAATTAAACCGACAATAGTGAATACCTAGCAGTCTTCAGCTACTTAAATAAATCAACTGGTTAGAAATAAATCCTAACCTTAATTTATTACGAGTGCGCACTCTAAACTCATAAACGTTTATTAATTTAATATGCATTTTGCGGAATCACCCGCTATGGAATCACCCATGTACACACTAAATTAATGAAACGCCCGAAAAGGACAGGCGTCCCCATCAACTTCTCGCACAAAGAATCCTCTTTGCGTATGAGCCCCGGTCATCTAAGTTTACGGAATCCACCGTAAAACCTCACGGAATCCACCGTGGAATATGCCTCCTGGCATCATACCCCCGGGGTGGGATAGCAATTGACCTCAATTGCTATTAGCTCAATGTGGAGCTAACAGAGTGGGGAAAGCATTTAGGTCTCTAGCGTGCATCCATTGTGCTTCCTCTACAGGATGGTTCTTAAATTTCACGAGATATCTAGAGTACCTTCGGCCAGTTCTAGTGGTCATGTAATCAGTGTCTATGATGGCTTCTGGTTCAAGGATTTCAGTCTCTTCTTCTAGTAAAGGTGGGTTTTCATAGACAGGGTGGATAGGTAATTGTCCTCTAAATGGTCTCAATAAACTAATATGAAAGGTATTATGAATTTTCCAATGAGATGGCAGGTCTAACTTGAATGCATTGTCATTAATCTTGTGAATGATTCTAAATGGTCCGTAGAATCTAGGGGCTAATTTGACAACTGGATGTCTATCCACACTTTGCAGTCTACGCTTTTCTATTCTAAGCCAAACATAATCATCAACTTTGAAATTCATGGCTTGTCTTTTCTTGTTGGCTTGTTTGGTATATGATTGTTGGGCTTTAGCAATCATATCCTTGACCTCATCAAAAATAGTGTTATGCATAACAGCAATATCATCGGCACTTTGTATTCTATTAGACAAAGATGCAACAGGTGTAGATAATCTATATCCGTAAATAACTTCAAAAGGTGCTTTCTTTGTAGATGTGTGAGGTGTATTATTGTATGCAAACTGTAATAAATGTAAATGAGTATCCCATGTCTGAGGTTTAGAGATAGTGTATGCACGTAAAAGATCTAAAATAGTGCTATTTGTGGCTTCTGTTTGTCCATTTGTTTCTGGATGAAATGCAGATGAAAAATCAATCTTTGTGCCTAGATTTGCAAACAGTGTAATCCAGAAATTATTACAAAATCTAGAATCTCTATCTGAAATAATCACTTTCGGCAATCCATGGTTAGTAAAAATAGTTTTCAAAAATAACTGTGCTGCTTGTGATGCTGTTAAAGTTTTCTTACATGCAATGAAATATGCTTGCTTACTAAATCTATCTACAATTGTCCAAATCATGTCATGGTTAGATTTAGTATTTGGTAAGCCAGTAATGAAATCCATAGATATATGTTCCCAAGGTTTAGATGGAATAGATAAAGGCATTAATAACCCATACTGTTTACCATGATGTCTTTTTATTCTTTGACAAATCAGACATTCAGATACAAAATTAGATACATCTGCATCCATATGCGGCCAATAAAAATCTTCAGTTAACATGCGTAATGTAGAAATGATACCTCTATGACCTTGATATGGGGGACAATGAATTTCATTTAAAACAAAAGATCGGAATGGAATAGTAACACACAGTCTCTTTTCAAAGAACATGAATCCATCATTATATGACAATGAATCAACAGGAATGAAATTATTTTGAACTAATTTTTGCCAATCAGAATGAAAAGTAATATCCTGATGATATGTGTCTTTCATAGCAATCAAAGAATCAAAAGATATGATAGAAATGTTATGAATTGCAGGTCTTCTACTCAATGCATCAGCAGCTACATTTTCTTTTCCAGGTTGATATTGGATGATAGGATGGAAACTTTGAATGAATGAAGCCCATTTGATATGGCGGTCAGAAATTTGGGGTTGGCTAAGTAGATGTCTAATGCTTTGCTGGTCGGTCTTTATCATGAATTCTGAACCCATTAAATAATGCTTCCATTGTTTCAATGCTTGGACAACTGCTAAGAGTTCCTTGTCATAAGTGGAATATTTAAGCTCAGAGGGTTTCAGCTTAGAACTAGAATATGCTATTGGATGGTTGTCTTGCATAAGCACGGCTCCTATTCCTGATCCGCTAGCATCAGTCACAACTAGAAAGAATGGTCTGTTAAAGTCAGGCAATTGTAAGACAGGGGCATTGGTCAATGCACGTTTAAGTAAATCAAAGGATTTCTGCTGGTTTTCAGTCCATTGATAAACAATGCCTTTCTTAAGAAGTTTGGTCAGTGGTAAAGCAAGTAATGAGAAATTACGTACAAACTTCCTATAGAAACTAGCAAGACCAAGGAATGAGCGTAATTCATGTACATTTTTAGGAATAGGCCAATGCAATATTGCGTCAATTTTCTTAGGATCAACTTTTATTCCTTCTTTTGATACAATATGACCTAGATATTCTATTTCTGTCTTAAAGAATTCACTCTTGTCAGGATTTGCAAACAATTGATTTTCTTTCAGTAATTGAAAAACTAATGATAAATGCTCGTAATGCTCTTTTTCACTTTGACTGAACACTAAAATATCATCAAAGAAAACAATCACACAATATTGATATTTTAGAAAAATACGATTCATCATTCTACTGAAAGTAGCAGGTGCATTAGTTAATCCGAATGGCATAACTAAGAATTCGTAATGGCCAAACTGTGTCCTGAATGCAGTCTTAAATATGTCGGATCTATCTAACCTCACCTGATGATATCCAGATTTAAGGTCAATTTTACTAAATATAGAAGATCCTTGCAGTTTATCCATAAGGTCATCAACTCTAGGTATAGGATACCTATTCTTTACAGTGATCTTGTTTAATGCTCGGTAGTCAATACACATCCGATAAGTATTATTCTTTTTCTTGACTAAGAGCACAGGTGCACCGAATGGAGAACTGCTAGGTCGAATTAAACCTCTATTTAGTAATTCTTCTACTTGAGTCTGGATTTCTTTTTGCTCTATTTGATTGTGCCTATATGGGGCTTTGCAAGGTGGTTGTGTGCCAGGTATTAGGTCAATCTTATGGTCTTCTGGACGTGATGGAGGTAAACCTGGTGGTAGGTCTTCTGCAAAACAATCCTTAAAATATGCAAGAAATTCCTTATGTCTAGGGTGCATATGAGTTTCTTTTGCGTGCAATTCATTCACCCAAATGAGATATGATTTAGTATTCTTGCGTAGTGCACGTTTTGCTTGAGTATGCGAAAGCAGTGGAAACATATGAGATGCATGCATACCAAATAAGGTAATAGATTTTCCTTGAAAATTAATATTCATTGTGTGTGTGGAATAATCTATATTGGGATTATGTTGGTGTCTCCATGGCATTCCTAGAATAATGTCGCTAGACTGTAATGGGACAACTAAGAAATTTCTTCTTTCAATATATGGACCAATTTGAATTTCTAGATCTTGAACTTCTTGTGTGCCATTGTACCTAGTGCCTAAAAATGCAGCCTTTATGCGATAATGCGTAGGTACTGTATGCAATTTCAATTCCTTTACCAATTTTGCTGAAATAAAGTCATGCGTACTACCGTCATCATGCAATACAGTTCTTTCTTTTCCATGCACCATACATTTCATAGTCAACAATGAATGTAAAGTAGGCATACCTGGTAAAGTGTCGGAAGTAGTAGTAGGATCGTCTTCTTCTTCAGTGAAGTCCGGCATATCCTCATGCTCGTCCTCGTCCATAGCTCCAAGGTAGTTGATATGTGCTGATGGCTTCTTTGAATGACAGTTTGCTGCGAGATGGCCTGGCTGGTGACACTTATAGCATACGATAGGCTTGGCTTTGGTCACATTATTTGCAATGGCTGGGAGTCTGGGTATATTTGGATTTGCTTGTTGGATAGGCTTAGGATTTGGATTGACAGTGGATGGTAATGCGGGTGGTTTAGGCCAATTCTTGCGGAAAGATGGTGATGAAAAACGACCTGGATTAAACCTTCTGAAATTTGAATTGAATTGTTTAGATCCATAATTACCGTTTGCTTGGAATGGTTGTGGTCGTCGATCTCTTCCACGTAACTTATCTTCAGTGTCGTGAGCTAAGGAGATGGCATCTTCAAGGGTAGCAGGCTTGAACATATTCACCTCAGCGTAGTAATGTCCAAGAAGTCCAGACATGTACTTCCGCTTATGGGTCGTCTCTGGTACGTCTTCAAGCATGCGTAGCTGTAAGAGTGCATTCCAAAAACGCTCTGTATACTGTGGAATAGGCTCACGATCGCGTTGTTGCAGTAAATCCCATTGCTTGATTGCCTTCTCATGAAATTGCGGTGGAAGAAAATTTTGCATGAACTTCTTCTTGAAATCTTCCCATGTAGCAGGACATTCTATGCTCTTGCGGACGACAGTCCACCAAAGTGATGCTCTATCTATCAGATGATTAGTAACACACTTGATTTTATCTTTCTCAGGATAAGTTTCCTCATGGAAATAGTCATCAAACTGGCTAATGAATGATAAAACAGTCTTTCCTTCTCTTATGCCATTGAAAGTGCGAAACTTGAAACTTCGTTTACTTATCTTGGATTCCTTGCGAATGGTTTGTGCTTCAAGAGTGGCGTCGATGGTACGGCGTATCAAATCTTCGGCTTGAGGTTCTTCTTTATCAGTGGACGCTCCTTGTAGCTTTGTCAATTGCGCTTGCAAGGCTTGCCTAGCTCTTCGCTCTTCGTCCAATTGCAACATGATAAGATCTAGCTTTTGCTCCATGGTAGGCTCAGGTAGGTCGTCTTCAGTCATAGGATCATCCATGTGTGGGGTAGTCATCCTGTAAAACTCAACAAACCTTTCTCACTCAAAATCAGTTAGCGGGATGAGCGTAGCTCAAATTTGGGGTTACAAGGCTATGTATTTTTGGGTATTTTCTTCTTCAATTTTCAGAAATTCTGAAATATTTCTGTCTCTGTTTGCTGAAAGTACTTCAACGAACTTGTAGATAGGTAAAACAGCTTGCTGCGAACAACTTTCCAGTTCTGAGTTTTTGCAAACGAACAAGTCTTCTAGGAGTTTCAAGCGTTAGTCAGTTCTGATTTAGTCTGACTTGCAGAGTTGCAGACTTAACAGACTTGCAGGGTTGTTGACTTGCTGGACTTAGCTGATTTGCAGGACTTGCAGGACTTGATTAGTGTCGACTTGTGAAACTTGTCTTCTGGAGTGCGTGACCCGGAGTATGTCGACTTTGTTGCTCTGTGTGACTTGCAGAAGCTTATAGTCTTAGGCTTATGGGACTTAGATGATTAAGCTTTGAAAGCTTACTGCAGTCGTCGTGATTTTCGTGAAGGGGGGGGGGTCCGTTTTTTTCCGCGCGTGATTTTCGGGGCCCTCCTCTTGGCGACGAATTGAAGATTATGAAGCTAATCAAGCTCTTAAGCTTAAAACTAAGCTTTTTTGATGAAATAGATAAGAAATTTCTCACTGGTTGATCACGACTTGTTCATGGAGTTGAGGGAGTGGTCCTCCGCCGACAGAGAGTGGTCCTTCGCGATCTGAGAGTGGAAACAGGGGTTCTTGATCGCCAGAAGTCTGCCTGTATCGACGGTTCGCGACGAGATTGACTGTAGAGGCCGTTTGTTCCTGGAGCTCCGCCTTCGCCCGAGATTGGTAGCGATTGGAAGCCCTTGATCTCTGCTCCGCTCTGATACCACTGGTGCGCAGATCGGACGCAGGTAGCTCACGTAGTGAATTCCCAAAGGTCCCCAAGAACAAAGCACTCTACTTTTTAGCACAAAAATCAATGTGAAAGCAAGCACGACATGAGACAAGAGACAAATTGGGTTGAATCTCCCCCATGCCTTGTGTGAGCGCTTCACAAAGCATGTATTTAATATATATTTTCAATCTTTTTGCTCAAAAATAGCCCAATTACAAAAATATACAAGCTTTTAGCTTTTGAGTTTGCTTTCTACCAAAAATAGGAAAATAAAGCTAATGGACGGTGCCCAAAGAGTCTGGCACGCCCAATCTCAATGTCCAAATAAAAATAACATATCCAGGCGCATAAGCGCATACAAAATAATAATAAATAGTCGATGTCTCTATAGACATAATCAAAATATAGGCGTGGCGCCTATCAAAATATAGTCCAAAGGTCGAAAACCCGCTAGACTCCAATGCTTTCCTCCGCCACTGCTGCTATCTCTACACATCAACTGAAGCATTCACAATCGTTAGTAAAATAACACAATTAAACCGACAATAGTGAATACCTAGCAGTCTTCAGCTACTTAAATAAATCAACTGGTTAGAAATAAATCCTAACCTTAATTTATTACGAGTGCGCACTCTAAACTCATAAACGTTTATTAATTTAATATGCATTTTGCGGAATCACCCGCTATGGAATCACCCATGTACACACTAAATTAATGAAACGCCCGAAAAGGACAGGCGTCCCCATCAACTTCTCGCACAAAGAATCCTCTTTGCGTATGAGCCCCGGTCATCTAAGTTTACGGAATCCACCGTAAAACCTCACGGAATCCACCGTGGAATATGCCTCCTGGCATCACTTCCACTCTAAGCTCACTATTAGGTCTCAAGCACCAAACCCCCATGGCCCTGCGGACATGAGAAATTGAAGAATACTAGAAAACCCTCAAACTAATTTAGAGTACTACGTTGAGCTTTTAAGAAATAATGGTTATATTTTTATATAACAACATTTTTTATCAAAAACATTTTTGATTGAAATTTTTTTTAAATCAAAAACCTTTGTGATCTAAAGCTTTTTTGATCATGTGTGTGTGTGTGTGTGTGTGTGTGTGTGTGTGTGTGTGTGTGTGTGTGTGTGTGTGTGTGTTTGAAAGCATGTCAATCATTTGAAGCCATTTTGATTTGTAGTTTGCCTCCTCTCAACTCTCTTACTCTCTGCTCTTTTCCTCTTACCTCACTAGCTAGCTTCCTCTTCCACAATAGAGGTAACTATTTTAATACTTATTTTTTATATGTTTTAATTACTTACTTTTTATTATTTCACTTTCAACTTTTTATTATTAAAAATATTTGTATTTTTGGAGCTTTGTCTTACACTTCAAAAGTTTTTTTAATTTTCAATCCCCCTTTCTGAGTGTATTAGAGGCATGCCTCAAACTCTATAAATGGATTATTAAACTAGCAAATTGTAATGTTTTAATTTGCTATTGCTAGTGTTTGAGGCTCACAATCATACAACATAGTAAGTCCAAGCAATACAACTCGTGTTTCCATGTGTGTCAGAGACTTATCTCACACTCCAAGAACGAATTGAAACTTTGTGATGCTTATACTTGTGTTGTGCTAGAAGCTACTAGTCGCATTCAATATAAGTAATATATGCTTAATCACTGCTAGTGGCAGTGGTTGAGATTTGCATGTGTGCTCCAATAGTACTCCAAGGGATGAATCAAAATGTAATACTTGTATATGTGTTGTGTTAGATGCTAGTACTCACACTCGCAATACAAATGTAAGATTTCACTTACTTTTTACTAGTGGATATATTTGAGGTTCCCTTCTTGTGTGTATTGAGGCTTGCCTCTCGCTCCAAAATGGAATCAAATATTAGAATAGTCTGACTCGGTTTGTGTTAGGGACTTGTCTTATACTCTAAAGATATAATTATGTTTTAATATTATTTATATGTGTTGCATGAATTGTGTTAGGGTTTCTTGTAAATGTTGTGTCAAGTTCATTCAAAAGTTTTATGCATATATATGCTTGCATATTTAGGTTTATTAAGTTTTATTCTGAATTTTATAGAAATGTCAAGTGATGAGTCTACCATTTCTAAGATGGAGAGAAGATGCATGAATGAAGCTATTCTTCAATATCTTTACAATTACAATGAGAATTAGCTTTGCAATATTTTTTATAGTGATAATAAGGGCACATATGAGTAGTTTTCTATGGACTTGGTAGCATGTCCATATAGTTGTCTTCAAGACAACGTTTTGGGCAAGCAATATAATGTATATTTTCACACATCCAAGGCCTTGTTCTTGGATATTAGATTCATTATGGGTTAGACAATAATGGTGGCAAAGACACTACCCCTAGCCCTCTCACAGTAGCCTCTTTTTTAAAAGAGGATGCAACTAGTGTGTTAATTCATACAAATATACAGAGGCACATTGCAAGCAGAGGGCACAACATGCAAACATGCATGAATGGTGGAGCAAAGTAGTAAAGAAAGTGCTCGAGGGGTTCACTAAATATGTATCCTCTATATAACGTGTATTCGTGGCCTATTTATAAATATCCTAATCTATGAATTTTTCTTGAATAAAACACAACCCTTTTCTATTCAATATGTAAGTAATCCCTTTATATGACACCCTTCTATATGTAAAAAATGTATAAAAATTGTGTTTTAAAAACCCCTTATTTTGAACTCACATTATATATACATATATTCATGAGTGACCCCTGGGAGAGAAAGTGTACATATAGATGCTAAAGAGAGTAGTGCAAGGCCCCAAGGACACATAGCCTTGTACAATGCTCCCACATTGTACATCTTGTGGTCCTACAATAGTACTTTTTTGGTTAAGCCACATCTAAGAGAGGGAACATTTTCTTTTTTCTACAAGAACAAGATCTATGAGAAAGCATTCCCAAAAGAAGCTTATGTAGGCAAGTGTATTAAGATAGGTGAATATGACATGCCTATAACAATGGTGGCACTAAAGGAAGCCACTTGTATTCCCTACAAGCACTTGGACATTATTTTCCCCATTGATTACTAGGTTAGTAGTGTTGAAAGACCATTATTTGTGTTCAAATACTAAAACAAGGGTCGTCTATAATAGTGGCTCAATTTGCTCAAAGGAGACATAACCAAACCAATGGTGAAGGATTTTGTGATTATGGTAGGTTAATCTTCAATTACTGTAGGCAAATATCTTGGGAATCATTGATGACTTGCTAGAAACAATATCATTCATGCATAGGCGTAACCTTATCCAAAATGACTTGCATGTAAGGAATATTTTACTATATTTTGGGTTTCAATCAAGATAGTAGATCACAGGCATGCCAACAGTTTCCAACAAGTGATCATTTTTCAAAGCTTCTAAATCTGAACCCTTCCACTAGGAGAGATTGGAGCACAAAGTTTTGTTATGTAGCTCCAAAATGCATCTCTACTAATCCTCTCTCATAATAAAGGCTAAGAAGTGTATAGTCTAGCCTACATAACCCATCGTATATTAGATTATTTGCCTCCTGGTCTCCACAATCAAAAGATTTGTTATCTTCTTTTTTTTCATAACACCCTATTTAGGCATATGTCAATCAATAAAACTTAATGGCTTACACTTTAGACCTTGAGTAATAAAAATTTAAAAAGTTCCTAATTTATGAGATTTCAAAAATATATTATTTATTATGCTTTACAAAAATTATTATTATTATCGCCCTATCTAATAAATGTTAAATTGATGTATGTTACTATTTTGTGTCAAATATTGAATGTAATTTGAGATGTCTTTCAATTGTATGCCTTGTCTAATCATCCTAAAGTGTGAAATATTCTTGAATACAATAAAATAATCAAAAACTCTAAATTCTTTATGAGGATATTTTGGAGCACAAGAAAGTCTCTAACAAAGTAAAATAAACTATCAATTATCACAATCATCCTAAAGTGCAAGAAATTCCCTAACACAATCAAAGAATATATACCTTCAAATTTGTTCAAATTTACCTAGCTTATGTACTAGTATTGACATAGTATTAACTACTTTATTTTTTTAACTACTTCTGTAGTAATGTTTATATGTTATTTTTTAAATTAAATTTATATATATACATATTTTATATATTAACCTTATATGTCGATTTGTAAATTTATTTATATATTAATTTTAATGAACTAATCTAATTGTTAATTTATATCTCATTTCAATTAATTATTTTAAACATTCATAAAATTCAAAACTAATTTGAATTCACTTAATGTGTGTGAATTAAATATTTATAATAAAATTCAAAACTATTTTAAATTCACTTAATGTGTGTGTGTGTGTCTATGTGTATGTAATTTAAGTTCGTTTAATATGTATATTAATTTAACTATTTAAACTAATTTATATATCTATCAAAAGTAACCGTACTTGTTTTTTACATTTAAGTGTAGGAAAATATCAATGACACCGATGATTTTAACAAATCTCTGTATTCCAAATTGCCGCGACACAAGGTGAAGCCAGATGCCAAAGCACTCTTTTGGATAACATAAAACGTGACGTAGGCATCTTGTATGTTTCGAGGAATAGCATCATCATGCAGTTGCTTCACTGATTTTGTCCGCATAAGCATGTAAAGTTTGCCCATAATTTTGTGTTCCAAGGGAAACTCGTTAGCTTTTAACGTATGTAAAGCTATGAAGGCTGGCAAGGGCTACAATCGACACCGAGCATGCTTTCCGCCCACCTGCGTCTTGCTTTCTGCGACGTTGTGCTTTCCGTTGTGCTTTCCCCGCTCTACTGCATATATGTATATATATATAATATGCGCTCTCTCTCTCTCTCTCAGAACACCCCGACCACGAATCAGAGCACGCGTGGAATATATACATCCTGTCATGCGGCCCAAGACATCTGCAATTAGAGACTACCCGCGCCTGTGCAGTCGACCTGCAGCGGCCAAGAACGATCAGATTATAAAGCAAGGGATCGACAACGTCATGGCGGAGGAGCCAGCATCGACCACTCTTGCTCTTAACGGCAATACGATGCTTACAGAACAACGCAATATATCGGAAGGTCGGAGCAAGTTACCCGATGAGGTATCGACGATGATCAGTCGTAACATATCGGCAGCTGGACAAACAGCAAAACGGAAACGGAAATCCGCGGTCCGTGACTATCCTGATGCAGTCGCACTAGTATTGGGATTAATTAGCACCGCGGAAGAGAGGAAACGTCCAGCTACTCGGCGTGTTGATCCTGAGCCCCACCAAATCAGCTCCATCGCTGAGAAAACTGACGCAGTATCGGAAGCTGAAGTCGAAGAGGGGAGGATACATATAGCGATCAGGATTTAAGGGATACTCGGAGGTGAGATTACTTAGCCTCTGATCGGTACACTACTATCGATGGGACACCACCGGATATATATTCCTGCATGTAGATCAGACCACCTTCGCCAAAGATTAGTGCCAGGTGCTGGAGCATGTGCTTCACTTGCCCACAAGAACAATGCTTTTTATTAGCCTAGCCATTGCATTCTCTTCTCTTCTTTCTTACAACAAAGTAACTTTCTATTCCGTTTGTAAATTGCCAAGAACAGGGATATTACAAGATGGCTTAGGGTGGGTTCACACTTGCACGGTGGACAAAAGGGTGAAAAATCCCCTTTTCCACCCATCCACAAGGATTTCCCAAGAGTTGTCCACCATCTCATTCACATTAGTGGTGGACAAGGAAAGGAGCCAAAGAGAAGACATGGCACGAAGGAGAAGTATCCGTGCTGGGCAGGCCGGAAAAGAGGAGCAAAAACTTGGCCATGACGTGTCAAAAAAAGCCCCTAATTTTTTTGGCCTTCCACCATGTGTGTGAACATACAGTTTTCCATGCTGAAATTTGATTGGCCATCTGTATTTGGGATGCCTATTTGTCTGTCGGGTCTGAACCCACCCTTATATCACCTTTTTTGTAATATACTCTTAAAACACCTTAACTATACCACCTTTCTGCAATATACCCCCAAAACAACATTGAAAGTTATGATTCTAAAATGCGTTAAAACCAATGCTCTTTCATAGGGTGCCATTACATACCAATATACCTTACAATTATTTTTTTATTCAAACAAAATCGAATGCATTGTTTTTTGTGAGTAAATTTTGGAAATGGTGGGCATCATCTCCTAGTGATAGCTAGAGTGATAGAGAGAGATAAAGAGAGGTAGACATAAATAGGTCTTTTCCCTTTATCCTACATTGCTAGGCTTTGTTAACTTTAGGCCTACTTGTCAATTTTTATAGGCATTTCCAACTACTTCTAGGGGTTTCCACCCCTATTATGATCTTTGACTCGATCTTTTGACCACTTTAGTACACTTTTATTTCTACTAAGCCCTCGTGCCTAGTCCACATTGCTTGGAGGTGAGTTTCTAACACATTAGTATGGAGATGAGGTTCCATCCATGGGTATTGGCCCCATTGAGCACAATTGATGTAGGCTACCGTAGCATTGATGTATTGGTTCCCTAATGTCATTGGAATTTTGGCCTCCTTAGTGCCATCTTTGATTATTTTTGTTATATGTTCTCTACATTTACATCACATTTTTAGATGATTGATCAATATTTTTGTTGTATATATTTGCTCCATTTCATTTGGTAGTAGAGCACTCCATTTCAATAGAGAGGTCATAGAATGAGAGAAACACAAAGGGATAAAAGATAGGTGGGGATAGAGGGAGGTAGGGAACATGGATGGATGGAGAGAGGCGGTGATAGAGGGATATAGAGATATAGATGTGGGGACATGGAGGTAGAAAGAGGTATAGATTCATGTATCAACAAGTAGGCAAGTAATGATTTGGTGAGGGATACAAAGAGGTAGAGATCTTGTAGACTGAGATCTCAACAAGGTAGAAAGATTGTATTGAGTTATACAAGTTACTTACAATGACATTGATTATTTCTTTTAAAATCCACAAATAAGAGGCAATATTCAAATCCAAACTACCAACCAAAGTTGTGCAATCATGATCTATACATGTAATCAAACTATTGACAAAATGTTGAAATGTTAATCATGAGTAAGATCATTAAGCATAACCAAGTTTCAACCTAGAAAGATCTACATAATACATAAATATATACAAGTAACCAAGACCTAACTATGATAGGGATCCACAAGCATAATTAACTTTTTACTCATCAACTAACTCCATATCCCTACATTAGGAAAAAATGAACTCACAAATGGGCCTTTTAGCCCTCCCCCCCCCTCTCCTCCTTAAAACAAGGAAAAGAGAAGAGAAGAATAGTAAAATAATCCTCCTCTCTCTCCACTTTTGCAATCTCATTTTTCCTTTTTTATATTATCTACAAAGATATACTCAGATTCCTTCTCTCTCCTCATTCAAGAAGTCTTTTTCAACCAAATTTTATATTCAAAAAAGAGTTAGTTACGGGAGTGTGGTGCTTCGTTTTCAATGCAAAATGATTAGTAGATACGAGATAATTGATTTTTTAATCGAGAACAAGGAAAATAAAATTTCGAAAGTTCCTTTTAAGATATTTTGGGGATTTTTTATATCCTAGCTTTTGGTAAAAAAACAAACCAACTGGTCAAATTTTGTGTTTTTTGGAGATGTTTTTGGAGGCAAAATAGAAGTATCTAAAATACGAAAAGTCTTGGACATCCCTACCCTTTGAGCTATTTTCCCCCATATCTATACTCTCTCATGGCTCTGTTGTGACCTCTTCTCTGTGTTTATGCAACCTTCATTAACAGAGTGAATTACTTACACCGTCCTTTCCCTTGGCACCTTTGTGTGCCTCTCTGTACATCTCCACTCTACCTCTTGTGACAACCAAGTAGGCTCTCCGTTTCTATTAATAGTAAAATGAATACATGAAAGAATGAGCTACATATTGAGGTAGAGATTGAATATGCTCCATTATTCAAAAGAACCCAGCGTACCAGTGTCAACCCTCAGGTTTTACAGAGTTACAGGCAAATGGGATTGAAACATGTGGATTTGTGGGTTGATGGGGGAATCTACCCAATTGACCCCTTAAACAATAGACCTCCAACTTTCTCAGGAATCACAAATTTGCTTAAGTATATGTGCGAGGGTGAAAATGGGTTACTTGGTTATACTAGGCGGCTCAATAATCAGGCGTTCAAAGTATTTACAACTTGCCAGGCAACCATAAAAAATTGCCATGATGTGATCGCTACACATCAACTTCATATACAACAGCTCATTGGACAAGTGGTACAACTAAATGACATTGTAATTCAACAAAACAATCAAATTATTTCAATGCAGGACACTATCCATGACATTGGTATCTCATATGAGGAGGCAAAGGCACAATTGGAAGACTTGAGAAAAATCAACAGCAAGCTAACACACAGAAGCGCAAACGAAAGAAGAAGCCAATCAATGAGTTAATCGTGAATAGTGGCCAGTGGAAGCGACGTATCAAAGCATGTAAGGTAGCTCAGAAAGAGAACCTAGGCAAGGGTGAGGTTGGATCGTGTATTAGAAGATTGCTGAAGGCAAATGCACTGGAAAACGCTTTGAGCAATCGCAAGTTTAAGGCTGTGAAGGAAAAGGTGATTGAGTGCATATTAAAAGATGTGTCAAATGAGTTCTCAGTGTTGTGGATGCACAATCTATTTGTGACAAGGCCAGCATTAGCACAACGACTTACTCAAAGATATTCAAAGGTGTGAAGGCTGGGTTTGGTCGTGTGCTGAAGAGAAATAGAATCGTGCCTCTTCCTTAACCTTCAAAGTTAATAGAGGCCCGACGGCAACTTAATACAAAGGTTTTGGAGTTGATAGGAGATCCCATGCATGTTCAATGTGTGAAAACACTAAAGGTTGGGACCAAAAATACATATGAGGTGAAGTTCACCGAACTCAATAATTACTATTTAGATTTGAACAAGGTACAGTCGGCAATGGTAATGTACTACAATATGTCTGTTGAGGATTGTAATGGTAAATTGCAGTTTGTTATAAGATTAGATGAAAGCGAGGTCATCAAAGGAGTAAAGCTTGAAAGAATTAGTGTAACTCTGATGAATAGAGCTTTACAATTCGACAAGAACAACCCAGGGAACTTTAGTGTTCAATCTGAGCACCATGTGTGGTGGCTCGCTACATTTGAAGTTCCTAAGGAAACATTTGAGGTATTGCAGCTATTTTTTATGCACACAAGCATTCCAAGCATCATCGATCATCATGAACATGGTGAGATGCTCTCGGTTGAAGGGTATGGCCAATACTTGGTTGAATGGCATCTTGTAGAAGACTTGAAAACTTTAAAAAGCATGTGTGGAATCTCCAATGGTGTAAATACAAAGAATCCATGCATATATTTCTTGACAGAGAGGGTGGAAGAAAAGGACGGAAAGAAGAACTGGCGAAAGGTGACAAGTGCTACACCGACGCGCAATAGAGAAGATCCCACTTGGAAGCCCATCTTCAACATTTCCTTGGATCGTATTCACATTTGTTCATTGCATGCTTTTGTCAGAATCATGGAGAAACTTGTATATGAATACATTTGATTTGCTTATAGGATGCAACCAGAAAAAGAAGCCATTGCAACGTGTAGGAATGTGGAGTGAGTGCTATCAGAAATTGGGCTACACAAGCATCAAGTGACGATTGAAAAAGATGAGAAGAGATCAGGAAAATTTGGTAACTTGCCAAAAAATCCTTGATTTGGAGGAGCAAAGGCTAGGAAGTTTCTCTCAGTACCCATCAATGAGGAAGGGAATGTCATGGTTCGTAGGCCGCAGGACTACAATGGGTGGAAAAAGTTACATTTTGCAGGTCCTGATCGAAGTAATGGAGGAAAAACAAGATTGGACAAAGCTAAGGTTTGGATAAGTCTTAACAAATTGGCTTCCTTACTTCGCAAGATGGTGTTTAACAATGAAGATAAGCAAGAATTTATCAATGTTGTGCATAGCTTCTACGAAAACATGATGGAAGCATGGAGCAAAAGCTCTATCACACATTACATGGTGCATACTAAGTTAATATTTTAAAATTGTATGAATTGTATAAACTATTGAGCATAGTTTTACTCAAGAGTAAAATGTGTCTTTGTAGCATATCCTTGAGGCACATGGGCCATACTTTGTGGAAAAGGGAAGCATCGGAATTTGTTTCACACAAGGGATGGAAAATTCACATTGGATAGCACGTGGTGCATACCAAAGAAAAATTGATCGTAGTGGAGGGGTGAATGGTAGCAATCCAATGATCCAATAGCTATATTGGTGGTATAGGATTATTGTTGAGATATCGAGCTCTACTCATGATATGCCAGGGTGACCGTTGTGCATTTATATCACCGACTTGTTAGTTGCAGATGCGGTTGGTACATCACCCATGAATAATAGCTAGATGGCAGCTATCCTTATCTACTCTAGTTCGTGGCTCAGTTAGTATGCCACCTTAATTAGTTGAGTTTGGTTTGAGACCCATATATAGGGTTCTTCTATTTCTTTGTATAAGAGTTCTTTTGGCTTACACAACTAAGAAGAGAAAAATTGTTTTCAGTCTCCACCTCTGTGTGTATTCCCCCATTGTGCAAGCAAAAAAGCTACAAGTGAGACTCCTTCCTTCTCTCCCACAATCTTGACATGGTATCAGAGCCTTGTTCGTGGTAAGGAGCTCAAGAAAGCAAGCCAAGTTCGTGGTGTTCTGGTAAGAAGACCAGTGTTGCTTTCATTTTTCTGGTGTGGGAGCAAGTCTCTGCAGGTAGCACAGCCGGAAAGTGCAGGAGTGCATTGTCTCAAGTTGAGACGCCCTTCGCGGTGAAGCAAGTGTCAAGATTGTGGGAGAGAAGGAATGAGTCTCACTTGTAGCTTTCTTGCTTGCACAATGGGGGAATACACACACAGGTGGAGGCTGAAAACAGTTTTCCTCTTCTTAGTTGTGTAAGCCAAAAGAACTCTAGTACAAGGAAATAGAAGAACCCTATATATGGGTCTCAAACCAAACTCAACTAACTAAGGTGGCATACTAATTGAGCCACGAACTAGAGTAGATAAGGATAGCTATCATGTAGCTATTATTCATGGGCGGTGTACCAACCGCATCTGCAACTAACAAGTCGGTGACATAAATGCACAACGGTCACCCTGGCATATCACGAGTGGAGCTCGATATCTCAACACTCCCCCTCGAGCTCAATCCCAATTCCTGCACACCAAGCAGGTCTCTGAACTTGCGCAGCTTCTCTACGCCCAATGCCTTCGTAAACATGTCAGCTACCTGATCCTCTGTGCTAACATAAACTAGATCAATAAGACCTAGTAAAACCCTCTCCCGCACATAGTGATAATGCACCTCAATGTGCTTTGTTCTAGCATGATAGACTAGGTTATTTGCCAAGTGTATACTACTCATGTTGTCATAATAAATGACAACTGGCCCATCTGTAGGCTGATGCATATCATAAAGTAGCTTATGCAACCAAGCTACCTCACATGCAGTCATTGCTGTACCCCTGTACTCAGCCTCTGTGCTCAACAAGGCAACTGTAGGCTGTTCCTTGCTGCTCCAAGTGACTGCAGCACTCCCAAAAGAGAACACATATCCACTGGTAGATCGTCTATCAGAAATGCTACCAGCCCAATCAGCATCAGTGTATCCATGCAACTGTATCTGAACCCTAGTCTCATAAAGTAGTCCATACTGCAATGTGGACTTCACATACCTGAGTATGCATCTAGCCGTATCCAAATGCGGTTTCCTTGGAGCCTGCAAAAACTGACTTACCAGTCCAACAGCATAGCTCAAATCTGGCCTGGTAATAGTCATATAAATCAAGCTTCCTACTATGCGTCTATACATAGTAGGGTCTTCCAGAAGCTCACATGCATCTGCGCTCAGCTTCACATTCTGCTCCAAAAGAACTGAGCTTACAGCCTGTCATCCCATATTTGGATAGCATGTCCAATCCATACTGCCTCTACAAGAGCTGTATCCCACTTGGTGATCTAATCACGTCAATGTCCAAGAAATAACGCAGCTCTCCCAAATCCTTCATCTCAAACTTCTGCTTCAATAGCATTTTCACATGAAGGATATCTTCATCACTGTCACCTGTCATAATCAAATCATCAACATAAATGATAAGTAGCATAATACCTTTCTCTGTTTTTCTCACATAAAGTGAGAAGTCTGCCTTGGTAATCTGAAAGCCAATAGTGACAAGATACTGTCCTATCTTGTCAGACCATGCTCTAGGTACTTGCTTCAAGCTATACAAGGCTTTCTTCAACCTGCAAACAAACTCAGGATGAACAGCATGCACATAACCTGGTGGCTGCTCCATATAGACCTCTTCTTGCAAATCACCATGCAAGAAGGCATTCTTTACATCCATCTGATGTAAAGACCATCCCTTTGATGCAGCCATAGCAATGACTGCTCTTACGGTTGCCATCCTTGCAACCGGACTGAATTTTTCTTCATAGTCAATGCCATATGTTTATGCATACCCCTTGACTACTAATCTTGCCTTGTATCTGTTCACAGAACCATCTGCATTGTGCTTCACCTTATAAACCCACTTACAGCCAATTTCATTCTTACCTTTAGGCAAAGGTGCCAATTCCCATGTAGCATTTGCTTCCAAGGCCTCCATTTCTTCATCCATGGCTTTCTCCCATTTTTCTTTTCCCATGGCTTGCTCAAAAGAAGCGGGTTCTGGTTCCTGTATCACTTTGACCATATATGCATAGTGAATGGCTGTAAATCCATCATATTTCAGTCTATCCACAGGATACCTAGCTCTCGTAGACTTGCGCAAAATAGGTTCACTCCCAGGTGCTCTCAAAACATCCCTGGTCTTCCTTACTCCAGGTGTAACAATAGAAGGAATACCCAACTCATCATCAATGCTCTGTTCTGAGCCACTGGATTCACCATCCACATAAGAGTGACCTACATTCACATCAAACATGGGCTGATCAACCTTCTCTTTTCCTTTTCGTGATACCTGCATACCACTATCTGCATTGCTTTGAGAAGATTCTCCTGATCTCAATCTGCCTGTCCATGGCGAAGAATGTGAACCATTGCTAGAGGACGTTCCAGGTCCACTAATATTTTGTGACTGCTGCTGTGAATTCTGTGCAGCATTACCATTTTGTGCATCTACATCATCAATCACATTTTCTGGTTTATATCAGCTACTCATCTCATTAAAAAAAACATCTCTACTCACTGTAAACTTACGAGTAGAAGGGTTATAGCATCTATACCCTTTTTGCTGCAGAGAGTAACCAATAAAGATGTACTTCTCAGCTTTTGGATCCAACTTGGATCTCAGCTCATCTGGCACATGTACATAGGCAATGCGACGAAAAATTTTCAAATGAGAAATATCTGGTTTCCTACCAGTATACCTCTCCTCTGGAGTCATCCCATGTATTGCTGCAGTGAGAGTCCTGTTCATTATATAGACTGTTGTAGCAACTGCTTCAGCCCAGTAAAAATCTGGCAAGTCTTTTTCGTTGAGCATGGCACGAGATACCTCTCCAATATGCCTATTTTTCCTTTCTGCAATTCCATTTTGTTGTGGGGTATGACTGCATGAATATTGCTGCTTTATGCCATGCTCCTGCAGGAACCTTGCAAACTCATTTGAGAGGTACTCTCCCCCTCCATCTGACCTTAGGCATTTTATTTGCAAGCATGTTTCTTTTTCAACCATAGCTTTAAGAGTTTTGAAATGCCCAAAAACTTCACTTTTCTTTTTCATAAAATACACCCAAACTTTTCTGCTATAGTCATCAATAAAAGTGACAAAATAATGACAACCTCCAAGAGATGTAGCTTTAGTAGTCCACACATCAGAGTGGATTAATTCCAATGGCTTCTTACTCTCTTGAACATGTCTAGGAAATGGTTTCCTTGCATGTTTTCCAAACTGACAGGCTTCACATACCTTATGCATTTCTGCAACCTTGAATTTAGGCAATCCTGCAACAATATTTTGGGCCTGCATTGATTTAAGTCGCTGTACATTAACATGACCAATGCGTTTATGCCAAATATCAATATCTGCAACTACACCGGTCCCATGTGCAAACATTGCTGCACTCAATTCAGGCATGTCTGCATCCAATGTAAACATTCTGCCCTTCTTCTTTCCTTTTGCTATCAAGCAACCTTTATTTTTCATATCCTCAACAAAGCATCCATGAGGATTAAATCTGACCTACAAGCCCTGCTCAACCATTTGACCAACAAAAACCAGATTCTTGGTGATATTCGGGACATGAAATACATCGGACAGGTATTTCTTTTTCCCATCTTACATAGACAAAGAAATTTTTCCAATCTGCACAATAGGATGTGCAGTATCATCACCAGTCTCCACAAATCCTGGTTTTTCCATTTTCCTTGCATCCTCCATCCATTCTGCATGACCTGTCATGTGGTTTGATGTACCTGAGTCAACATACTACACTTCGTTGCTTTCTTCTGCACTTGTCACAGAATTGTTCATGTGTTGCACCATCAATAAATGCTCATGCAGAAAACTTCCGCCTCCAAAACAGGCCCCGAAATAGCCTCAAATTTTAAAAAAAAGGTCACCAAGGGCTAAAGCCCTTACCCGCAGCATATACTACTCTCTTGCTGTTGACATATCGAGCTCCACTCGTGATATGCCAGGGTGACCGTTGTGCATTTATGTCACCGACTTGTCAGTTGCAGATGCGGTTGGTACACCGCCCATGAATAATAGCTACATGATAGCTATCCTTATCTACTCTAGTTCGTGGCTCAGTTAGTATGCCACCTTAGTTAGTTGAGTTTGGTTTGAGACCCATATATAGGGTTCTTCTATTTCCTTGTACTAGAGTTCTTTTGGCTTACACAACTAAGAAGAGAAGAAAACTGTTTTCAGCCTCCACCTGTGTGTGTATTCCCCCATTGTGCAAGCAAGAAAGCTACAAGTGAGACTCCTTCCTTCTCTCCCACAATCTTGACATGATAAGCTACAAGTGAGACTCCTTCCTTCTCTCCTACAATCTTGACATGGTATCAGAGCCTTGTTCGTGGTAAGGAGCTCAAGAAAGCAAGCCAAGCTCGCGGTGTTCTGGTAAGAGGAGCAGTGTTGCTTTCATTTTCTGTTTTGGGAGCAGATCTCTGCAGGTAGCACAGCCGAAAATTGCAAGAGTGCATTGTCTCAGGTTGAGACGCCCTTCGCGGTGAAGCAAGAGGGCAGTATATGCTACGGGAGAGGGCTTTAGTCCTTGGCGACCCTGTTTTTTGATTTGAGGCCATTTCGGGGCATGTTTTGGAGGCGGAAGTTTTCTGCACGCACTCAGGAAAAGGCCCAGTTTTATGCTGTGCGACCACTATTCTACAGGTCTGTGAAAAGCTACTGTAGAAATTGCATCGTATGCCTGTGCGCAGAGACATTGGGAGTTACAAAATCATCCTTGTTGCTTGTTGATGCAAAATCGTCACTAGGAAGTGACTGTGTGGTTAAATACCACTTTCTCAGTTTTGCAGATTTGCCCTTGTGAGGCTAAAGCTGTATTCTCTGCAGTGACAGAATTTTTTGCAGTATTCTGTAATGGCGTCTGATTCTCTTTCACAGATTGTAACTGAAAAGCTTGACAAGAACAACTTCCAAGCATGGAAGTTTAGAAGGATATTGGGAATTCGTTGGCAGGAAACGAAGAAGAACCAGTTCTTCCTTATGTTCCCAATCAACAACAAATGCAGGCATTTAAAGGATGGCATGAGAGAGCTAGAAAAGTTATGTATTGGCTGTCTATCAGTATTTCAGACTCTATGATTGTGCATATTCAGGATGCAAGTACGCCAAAGGAGGCATGGGATACTTTGTCAAAAATGTATAGCACAAATATGCAAGCCAGGAAAATGTAGCTCAAGCAAGAGTTGCACAATGTGCAAAGAGAAAGTATGAGCATCAATGACTACCACATGAAGGTGAAGAAGATTGCAGATGCACTTGCTTCCATTGGGTCGCCAGTGGAAGATGATGATTTAGTTTCTGTGACCTTGAATGGTCTAGGAAAGGATTATGCACAGTTTCGAACATCCATTTCGTGAAAGATTTCCTGATTTTGAGGAGTTGATTGCTCTTCTAATTTTTGAGGAGCAGAGAAATGGTGGTGCATCTTCTTCAGGAGGAACTTCAAAAGAAACTGTCTTCTACTCAAATGCTGGAAGAGGTAGAGGCAAAGGTAGAGAAGGCCGATTTGGAGGCCGTGGTAGAAATCAGAATATGCAGCAAACTCAAGAAAACCAGTCCTATGGAGGAGGACGTGGTAACTTTAGAGGCAGGGGGAGCCAAAGAGGTCGTGGTGGATGGCAAAGAGGCCAAAATGCAAACAGCAACGTTGAATGCTACTACTGTGGTAAAATGGGTCATATGGCTAAAGACTGCTATAAAAAGCAGAATGACATCATGAATGGGAAATTGCAAGGGAATTATGCATCTTCTAGTAGACAAGGTGATGACAGAAATGAGCATTTGTTTATGGTGCAGCACATGAACAATTCTATGACAAGTGCAGCAGAAAGCAACGAAGTGTAGTATGTTGACTCAGGTGCATCAAACCACATGACAGGTCATGCAGAATGGATGGAGGATGCAAGGAAAATGGAAAAACCAGGATTTGTGGAGACTGGTGATGATACTGCACATCCTATTGTGCAGATTGGAAAAATTCCTTTGTCTATGCAGGATGGGAAAAAGAAATACATCTCCGATGTATTTCATGTCCCGAATATCACCAAGAATATGGTTTCTGTTGGTCAAATGGTTGAGCAGGGCTTGCACGTCAAATTTAATCCTCATGGATGCTTTGTTGAGGATATGAAAAATAAAGGTCGCTTGATAGCAAAAGGAAAGAAGAAGGGCAGAATGTTTACGTTGGATGCAGACAAGCCTGAATTGAGTGCAGCAATGTTTGCACATGGGACCGGTGTTGTTGCAGATATTGATATCTGGCATAAACGCATTGGTCATGTTAATGTACAGTGACTTAAATCAATGCAGGCCCAAAATATTATTGCAGGATTGCCTAAATTCAAGGTTGCAGAAATGCATAATGTATGTGAAGCCTGCCAATTTGGAAAACATGCAAGGATACCATTTCCTAGACATGTTCAAGAGAGTAAGAAGCCATTGGAATTAATCCACTCTGATGTGTGGACTACTAAAGCTGCATCTCTTGGAGACTGTCATTATTTTATCACTTTTATTGATGACTATAGCAAAAAAGTTTGGGTGTATTTTATGAAAAAGAAAAGTGAAGTTTTTGGGCATTTCAAATCTCTTAAAACTATGGTTGAAAAAGAAACATGCCTGCAAAGAAAATGCCTAAGGTCAGATGGAGGGGGAAAGTACCTCTCAAATGAGTTTGCAAGGTTCCTGCAGGAGCATGGCATAAAGCAGCAATATTCATGCAGTCATACCCCACAACAAAATGGAATTGCAGAAAGGAAAAACAGGCATATTGGAGAGGTATCTCGTGCCATGCTCAACGAAAAAGACTTGTCAGATTTTTACTGGGCTGAAGCAGTTGGTACAACAGTCTACATAATGAACAGGACTCCCACTGTAGCAATACATGGGATGACTCCAGAGGAGAGGTATACTGGTAGAAAACCAGATATTTCTCATTTGAAAATTTTTCGTTGCATTGCCTATGTTCATGTGCCAGATGAGTTGAGATCCAAGTTGGATCCAAAAGCTGAGAAGTGCATCTTTATTGGTTACTCTTTGCAGCAAAAAGGGTATAGATGCTATAACCCTTCTACTCATAAGTTTACAGTGAGCAGAGATGTTGTTTTTGATGTGATGAGTAGCTTGTATAAACCAGTAAATGTGATTGATGATGTAGATGCACAAAATGGTAATGCTGCACAGAATTCACAGCAGCAGTCACAAAATATTAGTGGACCTGGAGCGTCCCCTAGCAGTGGTTCACATTCTTTGCCATGGACAGGCAGATTGAGATCAGGAGAATCTTCTCAAAGCAATGTAGATAGTGGTATGCAGATATCACGAAAAGGAAAAGAGAAGGTAGATCAGCCCATGTTTGATGTGAATGCAGGTCACTCTTATGTGGATGGTGAATCCAGTGGCTCAGAACAGAGCATTGATGATGAGTTGGGTATTCTTTCTATTGTTACACCTGGAGTAAGGAAGACCAGGGATGTTTTGAGAGCACCTGGGAGTGAATCTACTTTGCGCAGGTCTAGCAGAGCTAGCTATCCTGTGGATAGGCTGAAATATGATGGATTCACAGCCATTCACTATGCCTATATGGTCAAAGTGATACAGGAACCAGAACCCACTTCTTTTGAGCAAGCCATGGGAAAAGAAAAATGGGAGAAAGCCATGGATGAAGAAATGGATGCCTTGGAAGCAAATGCTACATGGGAATTGGTACCTTTGCCTAAAGGTAAGAATGCAATTGGCTGTAAGTGGGTTTATAAGGTGAAGCACAATGCAGATGGTTCTGTGAATAGATATAAGGCAAGATTAGTAGTCAAGGGTATGCACAAACATATGGCATTGATTATGAAGAAACATTCAGTCCAGTTGCAAGGATGGCAACCGTAAGAGTAGTCATTGCTATGGTTGCATCAAAGGGATGGTCTTTACATCACATGGATGTAAAGAATGCCTTCTTGCATGGTGATTTGCAAGAAGAGGTCTATATGGAGCAGCCACCAGGTTATGTGCATGCTGTTCATCCTGAGTTTGTTTGCAGGTTGAAGAAAGCCTTGTGTGGCTTGAAGCAAGCACCTAGAGCATGGTCTGACAAGATAGGACAGTATCTTGTCACTATTGGCTTTCAGATTTCCAAGGCAGATTTCTCACTTTATTTGAGAAAAACAAAGAAATGTATTATGCTACTTGTCATTTATGTTGATGATTTGTGTAATGAAGCAAATAAGGCCAATGGCAAACAATGACAGCAGGCTAAATGCCTTTGTGATAAAATTAGAGGTCTAGGGCTTAGGGTTCGCTATAAATAGGCAGCCCTAGCCAAAGTTAGGGGCCTTTTGCCATTTGGACGTATTATTCATGTAAGTTTTCTTGGTAGTCACATTAGTTTTCTTGTCCTTCACCTACATGGAGGTGAGTTTCCATGGCACCAGCTTGGGGTGTGTTCCAAGAATCCTTTCTTGTATTCATGTTTTCACCATAGGTTAATGTAGTGATTTCTTCATTTTCCATTGTTCCATAGTTAGATTTTATGGTAGTCTAGGACCTTCATTACAATGGTATCAGAGCCTTGCTTTGATCCAAGGTAGGCTTTAATTCCATCATTTTCATGATTATGATCTTGCTGGGGAGGTCATTTTCATGGAAGATCTAGTTACAGGCATCATTTCTGTGTAACTGGACTTGAAGACACAGTTACATGGTTTGGTTTCTCCTTGACAGTGACTAGACTGGTTGTACTACTTCAAACTGTGGTTATTTTAGTGCTTCTTCACAGAGATATGGAGGCAAGATGGAGGTTCATAACTACTTTGACAGGTCGTCATCAAATTTTACCTCATTTTGAAAACATATGGATCAAAAGAGGGTCAGACATGGCTGAAGGACACTTAAACCATGGTTACTTTTGAGAGGGAAGGGTTTGCTTCTAGACTCAGTCTTTCTCTCTCCTCTTCTCAAGCTTTTCTCCATGGCTTCTACTGCTTCTATCTTCTCTCAATGGTTTCTACTACCTAATGAGACACCACAGCTTGATTCTTCATGTATTAAGCTTCCTAAAGAGTAGACATATGCCTTGATCAAGGAAACTTTCGTCTTGAGGTACATGAGTCTGTGCTTGTGTTGTTTACGCTGATCCGACCTTCTCCTCCTCCACGAGCTTGTGCTGTTTACGTTGATCTGATCTTCTCTTCCTCCACAAAAATCTGCAGTCAATATAAGCTTTGGTTAGGCATGAAATGAGCACAGATATGAGCATAGATCCAACATTTGTCAAGAAGGTCAACAGCCTGAATTGGTCTTATCTTGTCCTGACCTCCAACGTCCCAGATCATGAAGCTAATGTTCTTATATTCCACAGTTTCCACATTGAAACCAATGGCACTGAAAGAGCTTGGTGAAAGTAAGCCATAAGCGGGGGACAAGTTCACTCTGTCGTCACAAGGGGCAAAGATCTGGTCTTGCGAGCTTGACTTATGACTTTGAGAGGCCACGGTAGTTGACGAAGCTACGGCAAGAAACAGCGAGTGATCTACGAGGACATTGAGCACTTTGTCAAAGAATCCTTGTTTGGATGCATCTCTCACTCAACAGGGCTTTTGTTTTGTTCAAACAACAAGAGCACTGATGCAATGACAACATCTTGAATGTCATTTCCCCTAAAAGGGATGACGATAACCCTGGAAGCGAATGCATGAGCATGGTACTCCTTCACCAAAGGAAGAAGAGAGAGAAAAGATTGGATAGCAATTGAAAAGGGCCACTCAAGAAACTCATGGAATAGCAAACAGGGCTACTGTTGAAAGAGCCATAGGTGATGCACGAGAAAGAGCTACGGAAGAAGCACGGGAAAGGGAAGAATCAAGAATCGAAGTTGAGGCTTTGCTCAATTTCCATTCTCAGCTCCTCCTGCTACTGCCTCTGGAACATAGCTTTTAGTGCTATGATTTGCACTAGCAGAAGCACCAGTTTCATCTCCGCATCATCATCAACAAGAAGGCATTTCTGGTATCAACAAGCTTTCTATCTGCAATAGCCATGGCGAGTGATCCAGAGTAGAATGATCCACATCGTCATCAACAAGAGCACGAACATAGCAAAGATGGTACTTCACCTTCATCCATGCATTGGCCTTTGAATCCAGGCCCAAAAGATTCAATATGAAGCATCTAGTCCTCCCATTTCACTTCCTTCTAGCTGTCTTGTTAGCTGCAAGCTATCATTTGCAGGCTCGGTACATGGAATATTAGTTGTGCCCTATTGAGTTGGTGTAGCCCCACACTTGCAGCTCTCAAACTCAGGTCTATTGCTCCATTGTATGAAGGCTGCAGCTTGGAATTCTGTGTTTCAGGCCAACAAAGTCGTGAGGAAGAGGCGGTCTGATATTCTCAAATTTTCTCATCTTGATAATGGGGCTTTTGGCCTTTGATGCTTCCTAAAGGTTCCTCATATATATAACCAGCAACAGAAGTGTGATTTATGCAGCTGATTTCATGGACAAATGTATTTTGCTTTGGTGTACTACTTGAGAATATGGCATGCATGCTAGTCAACTTCATATCAGGGAAAAGCCTTGCATTCAAAAGGAGTTTGTAATTCACTGCTGCCCACATCAAAATATCCATGACCATTTCTTGAAGGTTGAAGAACTTGGACAGCATAGACCGATGGAGCATTCTCAAGGGTATGATGCTCAAGTATTTGGTTGTTTGATCAATGGAAATTGATCAATAAACATCTATGGACAAATGGTTCAATGTTATGGATGCAACATGGTAATGAAGAATGGCAGCAAGATGTATTCTCCCTTGGACAATTGGAATGCAGGGATGAGTATGCAATGAATGTACAATACAATCTACTTCAGCCCTACACTTGGAAGAGTTAGTATTTTGATGTATGTAGGGGTATGAATAGGGCATACATGTTCATTGGATTTCCTATGGGCAAAAGAGAATCTCTTTCAGTGAATCTTGACTTGGATTCATATTGACCATTTCTTGGGTATTCTTAAGCAAGATTTGCTTCAGTTTTGGAATTGCATAGGTTATTTTCATATATTTCAATACCCTACAGCTCTTCCCTACTCCTTTGAGTGTTTTGGTGTTGGATATTTGCTCAAATTTTGATGAGAAGTACAAAAGACACTTGAAGCAAGGCATTCACTCTTTACAGAGTGTGTCTGGCTGACAACGAAAAACATTTCCAGAATTGTCTATACTTATCCATTTGCAGAGCTTGATAGCTCATTTGAAAGAGTATTGTATAAGCTTCAAACAAAGCCATAAAGGACTCAATTTGGACAATTGGATCTCAAGTTATTGAGGATTTTCCACTGCTGTATACTCAGACTGCATGTATAAAATGGGAGACAGACATGGATATTTTGATGGAAGGGTGGATAATCATGCATATAATGATCCATATGGGCAGTATGAAGCTTGTGCATTATGCATGAATGGTGGGCAGCATCAATCTTATGCATATGAGCATGATATGGGTGCAAATAATGCCTATGGCACACACTATGCAGGATACCAAGGACAGCCAGCTTATGTCATGGATTATCATGAGGAAGAAGAAGTACTAACCCGTCCTTTCTCCTTCAACAATGTTCATGGGATTTTGGTTATGGGGCTGATATGACATATGACTTTGATGTGTCATTTCCTTATGATCTAGGGATTTATCTTGATGATTATGAAATTTTGGATGGATTTCCATATGACCCGAGAGGTTGTGACCATTATTTTGGAGGATTTCCATATGATCCCGGAGGTTATTATGGATGATTGGATGATGATTTGACATCCCTTGACCTGCAAATTTGATTGACAGCTTGTTTTCATTGATTTTTTTCATGGTTTATGGAAAAAAACAGTTGAAGAAGCATGAGCTCATTGTTTAATACAGCTTGTTGTATTAAATTACTATCATAAAAATAAATGGTCTGACATCATCAAAGTCATCATTTGATGATTGGATATTATGCTTCTAGGTGTATTCTTCAATATGACACCTTATTTGTTGGATTTGGAGCTATATTTAAGAAGTTATGACTCTTTTTCTATCACTGCCCTTCTATGGACAGCATGAGCAACATGCAAGCAGTCATCAACTTCTTGGACCATGGAATCTTCTTCAAATTGTGCTTTCGGACATTCATGACATATCCATTGTAATATTTTCCCATTTACAGCTTTGAGGACAAAGCTAATTGAGGCAGGGAGGGTTTGTAATGAAGCAAATAAGGCCAATGGCAAACAATGACAGCAGGCTAAATGCCTTTGTGATAAAATTAGAGGTCTAGGGCTTAGGGTTTGCTATAAATAGGCAGCCCTAGCCAAAGTTAGGGGCCTTTTGCCATTTGGACATATTATTCATGTAAGTTTTCTTGGTAGTCACATTAGTTTTCTTGTCCTTCACCTACATGGAGGTGAGTTTCCATGGCACCAGCTTGGGGTGTGTTCCAAGAATCCTTTCTTGTATTCATGTTTTCACCATAGGTTAATGTAGTGATTTCTTCATTTTCCATTGTTCCATAGTTAGATTTTATGGTAGTCTAGGACCTTCATTACAATTTGATTATGACAGGTGACAGTGATGAAGATATCCTTCATGTGAAAATGCTATTGAAGCAGAAGTTTGAGATGAAGGATTTGGGAGAGCTGCGTTATTTCTTGGGCATTGAGATGATTAGATCACCAAGTGGGATACAGCTCTTGCAAAGGCAGTATGGATTGGACATGATGTCCAAATATGGGATGACAGGCTGTAAGCCTATTTCAGTTCCTTTGGAGCACAATGTGAAGCTGAGCGCAGATGCAGGTGAGCTTCTGAAAGACCCTACTATGTACAGACGCATAGTAGGAAGTTTGATTTATATGACTATTACCAGGCCAGATTTGAGCTATGTTGTTAGATTGGTAAGTCAGTTTATGCAGGCTCCAAGGAAACCACATTTGGATGCGGCTAGACACATACTCAGATATGTGAAGTCCACATTGCAGTATGGACTATTTTATGAGACTCGGGTTCAGATATAGTTGCATTGATGCCAGGAGGCATATTCCACGGTGGATTCCGTGCCACGGCGGATTCCGTGAGGTTTTACGGTGGATTCCGTAAACTTAGATGACCGGGGCTCATACACAAAGAGGATTCTTTGTGCGAGAAGTTGATGGGGACGCGTGTCCTTTTCGGGCGTTTCATTAATTTAGTGTGTACATGGGTGATTCCATAGCGGGTGATTCCGCAAAATGCATATTAAATTAATAAATGTTTATGAGTTTAGAGTGCGCACTCGTAATAAATTAAGGTTAGGATTTATTTCTAACCAGTTGATTTATTTATGTAGCTGAAGACTGCTAGGTATTCACTTTTGTCGGTTTAATTGTATTATTTTACTAACGATTGTGAATGCTTCAGTTGATGTGTAGAGATAGCAGCTGTGGCGGAGGAAAGCATTGGAGTCTAGCGGGTATTCGACATTTGGACTATATTTTGATAGGCGTCACGCCTATATTTTGTTATGTCTATTGAGACATCGATTATTGATTATTATTTTGTATGCGCTTATGCGCCCGGATATGTTATTTCTATTTGGACATTGAGATTGGGCGTGCCAGATTCTATGGGCACCGTCCATTAGCTTTATTTTCCTATTTTTGTAGAAAGCAAACTCAAAAGCTAAAAGCTTGTCATATTTTTGTAATTGGGCTATTATTGAGCATGAAGATTGGAAATATACATTAAATACATGCTTTGTGAAGCGCTCACACAAGGCATGGGGGAGACTGAACCCAATTTGTCTCTTGCCTCTTGTCGTGCATGCTTTTAGATTGTTTTTTGTGCAAAAAGGTAGAGTTCATTGTTCTTGGGGACCTTCAGGGATTCACTACGTGAGCTATCTGCGACCGATCTGCGCACCAGTGGTATCAGAGCGAAGCAGAGATCAAGAGCTTCCAATCGCTACCAATCTCAAGCGAAGGCGGAGCTCCAGGAACAAACGGGCTCTACAGTCAATCTCGTCGCGAACCGTCGATACAGGCAGACTTCTGGATATCAAGAACCCCTGTTTCCACTGTCAAATCGCGAAGGACCAGGTTCTGCAGGCGAAGGACCACGCATACATCTCCATCATCAAGTCGTGGAGTTACAGAGATAAGCTTCATTAATTTTATCATAATTTCTTTCAATAAGCTTAAGAGAAAGCTTAAGAAGCTTATTAAGCTTCAAAACTTCACGTCAAGCTACAAGAAGAGGGCTCCGAATTTTTCGCGCGATCAAAAAAACGGACCCCTCCCTAAGCTTAACTTTCTTAAGTTAAGCCAAGCTCTGCAAGTCACACAGGTCAGACAAGTTGGCAAACTCCTGGTCTCGCACTTCTGAAGTCAAGTTCAGTAAGTCAATTGACATCAAGTTCTGCAAGTCGGCCTAAGTTCAGCAAGTCAACAACTCTGCAAGTCTGCTAAGTTTGCAACTCTGCAAGTCAGACTAAATCAGAACTGACTAGTGCTTAAAACTCATAGAAGACTTGTTCGTATGCAAAAACTCTGAACTGGAAAGTTGTTCACAGCAAGCTGTTCTACCTATCTACAAGTTTGTTGAAGTACTTTCAGCAAACGGATACAGAAATATTGCAGATTTTCTAAAAATATACAAAGAAATACCCAAAAATACATAGCCTTGTAACCCCAAATTTGAGCTACGCTCATCCCGCTAACCTGATTTTGAGTGAGAAAGATTTATTGAGTTTTACAGGATGACTACCCCACATATGGATGATCCTATGGCTGAAGACGACCTACCTGAGCCTACCATGGAACAAAAGCTGGATCTAATCATGCTACAATTGGAAGAAGAGGGAAGGGCTAGGCAAGCATTGCAAGCGCAATTGACAAAACTTCAAAGAGCGTCCACCGACAAAGAAGAACTTCAAGCTTAAGATTTGATTCGACGTACCATCGACGCCACTCTTGAAGCACAAAACATTCGCAAGGAATCCAAGATAAGTAAACGAAGTTTCAAGTTTCGCACTTTCAATGGCATAAGAGAAGGAAAGATTGTTTTATCATTCATTAGCCAGTTTGATGACTATTTCCATGAGGAAACTTATCCCGAAAAAGATAAAATCAAGTGTGTTACTAATCATCTGATAGACAGAGCATCACTTTGGTGGACTGTAGTCCGCAAGAGCATAGACTGTCCTGCTACTTGGGAAGATTTCAAGAAGAAGTTCATGCAGAATTTCCTTCCACCGCAATTTCATGAGAAGGCTATCAAGCAATGGGATTTACTTCAACAGCGAGATCGTGAGCCTATTCCACAGTATACAGAGCATTTTTGGAATGCACTCCTACAGCTACGCATGCTTGAAGACGTACCAGAGACGACACATAAGCGGAAGTATATGTCTGGACTTCTTGGACATTACTACGCTGAAGTAAACATGTTCAAGCCTGCTACCCTTGAAGACGCCATCTCCTTAGCTCACGACACTGAAGATAAGTTACGCGGAAGAGACAGACGACCACAGCAATTCCAAGTCAACGGTAATTATGGATCTAAACAATTCAATTCCAATTTTAGAAGGTTTAATCCAGGTCGTTTCTCATCACCATCTTTCCGCAAGAATTGGCCTAAACCACCTGCATTACCATCCACTGTCAATCCAAATCCTAAACCTATTCCACAAGCAAATCCAAATGTACCCAAACTTTCAGCCATTGCAAATAATGTAACCAAAGCCAAGCCAATAGTATGCTACAAGTGTCACCAGCCAGGGCATCTCGCAGCAAATTGTCATTCAAAGAAGCCACCAGCACATATCAACTACCTTGGAGCCATGGATGAAGACGAGCATGAGCATATGCCGGATTTCACTGAAGATGAGGATGATCCTACTACTACTTCCGACACTTTACCAGGTATGCCTACTCCACATTCATTGTTGACTATGAAATGTATGGTGCATGGAAAAGAAAGAACTATATTGCACGATGACGGTAGTACCCATGATTTTATTTCAGCAAAATTGGTAAAGGAATTGAAATTGCATACTGTACCTACGCATTATCGCATAAAAGCTGCATTTTTAGGCACTAGGTACAATGGCACACAAGAAGTTCAAGATTTAGAAATTCAAATTGGTCCATACATTGAAAGAAGAAATTTCTTAGTTGTCCCATTACAGTCAAGCGACATTATTTTAGGAATGCCATGGAGACACCAGCATAATCCAAATATAGATTATTCTACGCACACAATGAATATTAATTTTCAAGAAAAATCTATTACATTATATGGTATGCATGCATCTCATATTTTTCCACTGCTTTCGCATACTCAAGCAAAACGTGCACTACGCAAGAATACTAAATCATATCTCATTTGGGTGAATGAATTGCACGCAAAGGAAAATCATATACACCCTAGGCATAAGGAATTTCTTGCATATTTTAAGGACTGTTTTGCAGAAGACCTACCACCAGGTTTACCACCATCACGTCCAGAAGACCATAAGATTGATCTAATACCTGGCACACAACCGCCTTGCAAAGCACCATATAGGCACAATCAAATAGAGCAAAAAGAAATCCAGAGTCAAGTTGAAGAATTACTAAATAGAGGCTTAATTCGACCTAGCAAATCCCCATTCGGTGCACCTGTACTCTTAGTCAAGAAAAAGAATAATACCTATCGTATGTGTATTGACTACCAAGCATTAAATAAAATCACTGTAAAGAATAGGTATCCCATACCTAGAGTTTATGACCTTATGGACAAACTGCAAGGATCTTCTATATTTAGTAAAATTGACCTTAAGTCTGGATATCATCAGGTGAGGCTAGATAGATCCGACATATTTAAGACTGCATTCAGGACACAGTTTGGCCATTATGAATTCTTAGTCATGCCATTCGGATTGACTAATGCACGCTACTTTCAGTAGAATGATGAACCGTATCTTTCTGAAATATCAATATTGTGTGATTGTTTTCTTTGATGATATTTTGGTGTTCAGTCAAAGTGAAAAAAAACATTATGAGCATTTATCATTAGTTTTTCAATTACTGAAAGAAAATCAATTGTTTGCAAATCCTGAAAAGAGTGAATTCTTTAAGACGAAAATTGAATATTTAGGACATATTGTATCAAAAGAAGGAATTAAAGTTGATCCTAAGAAAATTGATGCAATATTGCATTGGCCTGTTCCCAAAAATGTACATGAATTACGCTCATTCCTTGGTCTTGCTAGTTTTTATAGGAAGTTTGTACGTAATTTTTCATTACTTGCTTTACCATTAACCAAACTTCTTAAGAAAGGAATTGTTTATCAATGGACTGAAACTCAGCAGAAATCCTTTGATTTACTGAAACGTGCATTAACCAATGCCCCTGTTCTACAATTGCCTGACTTTAATAGACCATTCTTTCTAGTTGTGACCGATGCTAGCGAATCAGGAATAGGAGCAGTACTAATGCAAGACAATTATCCAATAGCATATTCTAGCTCTAAGCTGAAACCCTCTGAGCTCAAATATTCCACTTATGACAAGGAACTATTAGCAGTAGTACAAGCATTAAAACAATGGAAGCATTATTTAATGGGTTCAGAATTCATGATAAAGACTGACCAGCAAAGCATTAGATATCTACTTAGCCAACCCCAAATTTCTAACCGTCATATCAAATGGGCTTCCTTCATTCAAAGTTTTCATCCTATCATTCAATACCAACCTGGAAAGGAAAATGTAGTTGCTGATGCATTGAGTAGAGGACCTGCAATTCATAATATTTCTATCATATCTTTTGATTCTTTGATTGCTATGAAAGACACATATCACCAGGATATTACTTTTTATTCTGATTGGCAAAAATTAGTTCAAAATAATTTCATTCCTGTTGATTCATTGTCATATAATGATGGATTTATGTTTTTTGAAAAGAGACTGTGTGTTACTATTCCATTCCGATCTTTTGTTTTGAATGAAATTCATTGTCCCCCATATCAAGGTCATAGAGGTATCATATCTACATTACGCATGTTAACTGAAGATTTTATTGGCCGCATATGGATGCAGATGTATCTAATTTCGTTTCTGAATGTTTGATTTGTCAAAGAATAAAGAGACATCATGGTAAACAGTATGGATTATTAATGCCTTTATCTATTCCATCTAAACCTTGGGAACATATTTCTATGGATTTCATTACTGGTTTACCAAATACTAAATCTAACCATGACATGATTTGGACAATTGTAGATAGATTTAGTAAGCAAGCATATTTCATTGCATGTAAGAAAACTTTAACAGCATCACAAGCAGCACAGTTATTTTTGAAAACTGTTTTTACTAACCATGGATTGCCGAAAGTGATTATTTCAGATCGTGATTCTAGATTTTGTAATAATTTTTGGATTACACTGTTTGCAAATCTAGGCACAAAGATTGACTTCTCATCTACATTTCATCCAGAAACAAATGGACAAACAGAAGCCACAAATAGCACTATTTTAGATCTTTTACGTGCATACACTATCTCTAAACCTCATACATGGGATACTCATTTACATTTATTACAGTTTGCATACAACAATACACCGCACACATCTACAAAGAAAGCACCTTTTGAAGTCATTTATGGATATAGATTATCTACACCTGTTGCATCTTTGTCTAATAGAATTCAGAGTGCTGATGATATTGCTACTATGCATAACAGTATTTTTGATGAGGTTAAGGATATGATTGCTAAAGCCCAACAATCATATACCAAACAAGCCAACAAGAAAAGACAAGCCATGAATTTCAAAGTTGATGATTATGTTTGGCTTAGAATAGAAAAGCGTAGACTGCAAAGTGTAGATAGACATCCAGTTGTCAAATTAGCTCCTAGATTCTATGGACCATTTAGAATCATTCATAAGATTAATGATAATGCATTCAAGTTAGAATTGCCATCTCATTGGAAAATTCATAATACATTTCATATTAGCTTATTAAGACCATTTAGAGGACAATTACCTATCCACCCTGTTTACGAAAACCCACCTTTACTAGAAGAAGAGACTGAAATACTTGAACCAGAAGCCATCATAGACACTGACTACATGACCACTAGAACTGGCCGAAGGTATTCTAGATATCTAGTAAAATTTAAGAACCATCCTGTAGAGGAAGCACAATGGATGCACGCTAGAGACTTAAATGCTTTCCCCACTCTGTTAGCTCCACATTGAGCTAATAGCAATTGAGGTCAATTGCTATCCCACCCCGGGGGTATGATGCCAGGAGGCATATTCCACGGTGGATTCCGTGCCACAGTGGATTCCGTAAACTTAGATGACCGGGGCTCATACACAAAGAGGATTCTTTGTGCGAGAAGTTGATGGGGACGCCTGTCCTTTTCGGGCGTTTCATTAATTTAGTGTGTACATGGGTGATTCCATAGCGGGTGATTCCGCAAAATGCATATTAAATTAATAAACGTTTATGAGTTTAGAGTGCGCACTCGTAATAAATTAAGGTTAGGATTTATTTCTAACCAGTTGATTTATTTATGTAGCTGAAGACTGCTAGGTATTCACTTTTGTCGGTTTAATTGTATTATTTTACTAACGATTGTGAATGCTTCAGTTGATGTGTAGAGATACCAGCTGTGGCGGAGGAAAGCATTGGAGTCTAGCGGGTATTCGACATTTGGACTATATTTTGATAGGCGTCACGCCTATATTTTGTTATGTCTATTGAGACATCGATTATTGATTATTATTTTGTATGCGCTTATGCGCCCGGATATGTTATTTCTATTTGGACATTGAGATTGGGCGTGCCAGATTCTATGGGCACCGTCCATTAGCTTTATTTTCCTATTTTTGTAGAAAGCAAACTCAAAAGCTAAAAGCTTGTCATATTTTTGTAATTGGGCTATTATTGAGCATGAAGATTGGAAATATACATTAAATACATGCTTTGTGAAGCGCTCACACAAGGCATGGGGGAGATTGAACCCAATTTGTCTCTTGCCTCTTGTCGTGCATGCTTTTACATTGTTTTTTGTGCAAAAAGGTAGAGTTCATTGTTCTTGGGGACCTTCAGGGATTCACTACGTGAGCTATCTGCGACCGATCTGCGCACCATGCATGGATACACTGATGCTGATTGGGCTGGTAGTATTTCTGATAGACGATCTATGAGTGGATATGTGTTCTCTTTTGGGAGTGCTGCAGTCACTTGGAGCAGCAAGAAATAGCCTACAGTTGCCTTGTCAAGCACAGAGGCTGAGTACAGGGGTGCAGCAATGGCTGCATGTGAGGTAGCTTGGTTGCATAAGCTACTTTATGATATGCATCAGCCTACAGATGGGCCAGTTGTTATTTATTGTGACAACATTAGTATACACTTGGCAAATAACCCAATCTATCATGCTAGAACAAAGCACATTGAGGTGCATTATCACTATGTGCGGGAGAGGGTTTTACTAGGTCTTATTGATCTAGTTTATGTCAGCACAGAGGATCAGGTAGCTGACATATTTACGAAGGCATTGGGCGCAGAGAAGCTGCGCAAGTTCAGAGACCTGCTTGGTGTGCAGGAATTGGGATTGAGCTCGAGGGGGAGTGTTGAGATATCGAGCTCCACTCGTGATATGCCAGGGTGACCGTTGTGCATTTATGTCACTGACTTGTTAGTTGCAGATGCGGTTGGTACACCGCCCATGAATAATAGCTAGATGATAGCTATCCTAGACCCATATATAGGGTTTTTCTATTTCTTTGTATAAGAGTTCTTTTGGCTTACACAACTAAGAAGAGAAAAACTGTTTTCAGCCTCCACCTCTGTGTATTCCCCCATTGTGCAAGCAAGAAAGCTACAAGTGAGACTCCTTACTTTTCTCCCACAATCTTGACAATTATAATAGCGGATGAAGCTAACCAACGGATTCAAGCCTTGAGCGCTTGCGCACTTCCAATCAAGCATTGGAGTAGGGTTTTCCCCGAACCAGTGCTTGAGGTAGATAGGTAGGAAGCGAGGGGGTTGAAGAGGGTATTCGATCTCCTTGGCAAGTAGGTTTTTTGCTTTCTTGAGATTTATGTTGTGGAATGAAGTAGTGTACGTATTTACTTTGTGATTTGTATGCATTTAAGGTAGGAAAAAAATAAAGAAAAAGAAGCAAACAGTAGGGTTTTCTGTTGCTGTATAACAGGCTGAACAGGAAAATAGGGGCACAGATCCTTGGAGTGCCGCTCGATTCGAGCACCATAGTGATTCCAGGCATGGCTAGCACTTCTTGATAGTGTTTTGTACCTATCTGGAAGGCGCTGGTCGATTCGCTGTAGTAGACGTCAGTCTAGAGGCATCGCGTGCAACTCGCGGGCTGTCGGTCGCATCGTCAGACCAGGCCGTCCGAGTCCCAGAATCGGACCACTCAAAATCGGACCAGTCCCAAAATCAGACAGTCCGATCGGACGTGCCACGTGGCACTCGGATCGAACTAGGCCGTCCGAACCTCAGAATCGGACCAGGCCGTCCACGTCCCAGAATCGGACCAGGCCGTCCGATTCCCAGAATCGGACCACTGGGCCGATCCGACCTCCCAGAATCAGGCGTCCGGTTCTGATAATCGGACTCCTGAAAATCAAACATCTTAGAATCGGACCAAAAACTGTCAAAATCGGACAGGTATCCAGAACACAAATTTTGACGCATTTAAACCCCGAAATTGACCCCAAAGTCCACGTAGAGCTAAAGGCACGTCACAGATCCATCACTGGGCTGAAACTTAGAGCAAGTAGTTCAAAATTTGGCTATAAACGGTCCTCCACATTGCACATGGTGTTTACCGTAACGGCCCTGCGGGTCGGGGGGGACTGCCCCTCCCGGTGTTCAAAGAGTAGAGAGAGAGAAAGGGAAAGACTCCATATCCATGAGCCTTCAGGCTCTCAAGCTCATTCCTTCATTTCCACATACTAACCGAAAAGCACACTCCCACTACAAGATAAAGTGACCTAGTGTAAATGTAGACTAGACTGACTAACTCTAGTCAGGTCACTGACTGACTACTAACCCGACTTATTTAATGTAGTCACATGTAGACAGCTGTACACACTAGCTGTCATAGATGTCATTCATAGATGAAGACACACTGACGGTGAGCTTGATTTCTAACACTCTCCCTCAAGCTCAAAAACAAAACTCAAATCATCTGCATCACTCTAAGTAGCTGTCTAAAGTGAATGAACTTATCTTTACCAAGTGATTTGGTAAAGATATCTGCTACCTGGTCTTCAGTCTTCACATTCTCCAAGTCAATCTGATGTGCTAAAACCATTTCCTTGATGAAATGGTAGTGAACCTCAATGTGTTTTGATCTTGCATGATAAACAGGATTTCTTGCTAACATAACACTACTCAAATTGTCACAGTACAGCTTGACTTTGCTGTCCAAGTGTACTCCCAAGTCATTCAGTAACTTCTGTAACCACTTAGCTTCACAGGCCGCTAAGGCCGCACCACAATACTCTGCTTCCATACTGGACAATGCAACTGTAGGCTGTTTCTTACTTTGCCAACTGATCATGCTACTACCCAATCCAAATGCATAGCCACTGGTTGACCTCCTGTCATATGTGCAACCAACCCAGTCAGCATCAGTGTACCCCATCAAGTCAAGGGTTTTCCCATATGCATAAAAGAGCCCATGATCTGTGGTACCTCTCAGAATTCTTCTGACTGCATCCAAGTGTGGTTTGCGAGGCTTCTGCATGAACTGACTGATGAGCCCCACAGCATAACTCAAGTCAGGTCTAGTGATCGTGAGATAGATCAAGCTGCCTACCATCTGTCTGTACATAGTAACATTCTCAATCTCTGTCCCAACATCAATCTGCAGCTTGACATTCTGCTCCAAAGGCGTATCCATAGGCTTGCAATTAGCCATACCATATTTCTGTAACATGTCATGAGCATACTGCTTCTGTAGCAGCCATATGCCTCGAGGTGTAGAGACAACCTCAATCCCCAAAAAGTATTTCAGCTCTCCAAGATCCTTGATCTTAAACTCAGCCTGTAAACATGTCTTTATTTCTGCAATCACATTTTCATCATCTCCTGTAATGATTAAGTCATCAACATAGACAACTAGAAAAACATAGCCACTATCTGTCTTCTTCACAAACAGACTATGATCAGCATCTCCCAATCGGAAACCATGTTGCTGTAAATAACTGCTGATGCGAGCATTCCATGCTCTGGATATCTATTTCAACCCATATAATGCCTTTTTCAGCCGACATACATGTGCTGGAAATTTTGGATGTACATAGCCTTCAGGCTGTTCCATGTAAACCTCTTCCTGTAATTCTCCATTGAGAAATGCATTCTTTACATCCATCTGCCATAGTTTCTAGCCTCTAGCTGCTGCCAAAGCAATCACAGTTCTAACTGTAGCCATCTTTGCTACAGGGCTGAAAGTCTCCTCATAATCAAGACCATACTGCTGCGCATACCCTTTTGCAACCAACTTGGCCTTATATCTTTCCAATGATCCATCTGATTTACATTTTACCTTATACACCCACTTGCATCCAATAGGTGTTTTGCCCTCAGGCAACTATACCAAATCCCATGTACAATTTTCAGCCAAAGCTAAATATTCCTCATCCATAGCAGCATGCCAATTCTCATCTGAAACTGCCTCATCAAACTTACTTGGTTCTCTAAAACCTGTTACTTTCGTCATATAAGCATAATGACGGGCTGAATATCCAGTGTAAGTATACATGTCAACAGGTCGTCTGACCCTCTCTGATCTCCTGAGCCGTGGCTCACTGTGAGCTTGCCTCTCATGAGGCGGCACATAACGGCTCTGTCTAGCACCTGGCGTCATAACAGACGGAATCCCCAATTCACTATCTAAGCTGTCACTGCTAGATGAATCATAACCTGCAGTGAGTGGACCTGTTACATCTTTAAAAACCTTTTCTTTTCCCTTATCTGTTCTCCCCCTCACTGACATATCCGTGTCAGTGGATGCAGTAGTGTGACTCTGTAATCGTCCTGTCCAAGGACTCACTGTAGATGATACATCACCTGTCTGACCAATCATGGAAGTACTCTCTGCAGGAGTATTTTCAGCATGACTCATACTGGGTGAGCCATCAGTAGGCACTACAACAGGATTCCCATACCAAGATGCTAACTCATCAAATACCACATCTCTGCTTATGAGTGTCTCATGCGTAGAAGGTACATAATACTTATAAGCTTTTCGTTCCTGTGCATATCCAATAAACACACTTTTCACTGCCTTAGGATCCAATTTCTTCCTCTTCTCATCCAGTATATGCACATATGCAATGCTGCCAAATACTTCAAGTGTGAAATATCAGGTTTATGACCATACAGCCGTTCATACGGAGTGACATCATGAATCCCTGCTGTAGGGGTTCGATTCAGCACATATACAGCAGTCACCACTGCTTCAGCCCAATAACCATTTGGCAGACATTTTTCATTCAGCATAGCTCTAGCTGACTCCATCAAAACCCTGTTTTTCCTCTCTGCAACACCGTTTTGCTATGGTGTATAACTGCATGTGAGCTGTCTTCTGATCCCATCTTTAGCAAGATACCTGTCAAAGTAGTTTGAGACATATTCACCTCCTCCATCTGATCTCAAACATGATATGTAACAGCCCAATTCATTTTCAGCATGTTTCTTGAAGTCTTTGAATGCATCAAACACATCATCCTTATGTTTCAAGATATAAAGCCAAGTGTACCTGCTGAAATCATCAATAAATGAGACATAATATCGTGCACCACCAAAGGAAGCATTATGTGAAGGACCCCAGACATCAGAGTGTACCAACTGTAAAGGCCTAGTGTTGTTTTTTACATGTCTCATGAAAGGAAATCGTGTCTACTTCCCAAACTGACATGCAGGGCATACATGACCAAAATCATTATACTTGAATTTAGGTAATCCAAGTACTACTTCTTTTTGTTGCATAGATTTCAGCTTTTGTACATTGACATGTCCGATTCTCTTGTGCCAGATCTCTACATCTCTGATGGCACTCTCATCATGAGCAAACATAGCTGCTTTAAGTTCAGGAATGGTCGCTTCCAAAGTAAACATCCTGCCATCCCTTCTGCCATTGGCAATTAGCTTGCAGCCATTTCCATACTCCTCAATGAAACATCCATCCTTGTTAAACCTCACTTGCAGATTCTGTTCTGCCATTTGACCCACAGACAACAAATTCTTTGTTATGGTCGGTACATGTAAGACATCATGCAGGCCTTTCTTCTTGCCATCAGGCATCATCAATGGAACAATCCCTTTATGCTTTATGTCATGTTGGATATCATCCCCAATACATACATGACCATGTGTACCTGCAACCATCTCATCAAACCACTCTCCATGCGGGGTCATGTGGTTTGATGCTCCAGAGTCAATGTACCATCTGTCATCTCTATCATGTCTCGATGCATTTTTAGATACATGCTGCATGGCAAAGAGTCTATCAACTGACTCATCATGAGCTTCACTGGAAGATGCATAGTGCCCATGCTGTCTGCCCTTTGCCTTCATATCTCCTTGCTTCTTGTAACAATCCTTTGCAATATGCCCATACCGGCCACAATAATGGCAGTCCTTGTCCTTATTGGACTGATTAGATGACTGCCATGAACCAAAACCACCACCTCTACCTCGAGGTGATCTCCCCTGCCTCTAAACCCCCCAAATCCACGCTGGCCTTGTGTATTTGCACCATGCCAATTACTCTACTGCTGCTGCTGTCCATAAGTATTACGAGTGTCACCACGACCTCGAAACAAACCATGACCTCTAGATCCTCTGCCACGCTGGCTAGAGTACAACATAGTGTCTCTACTCTAAGATGCACTAGAACATGTATTCAAACCAAGTTTGACTTCCTCATGCAGCAACAAAGCAACTAGCTCTTCCCAACTAGGGGGCTCTTCTCTGACAGAAATGGAAGTGTCAAAAGCTTTGTACTCTTTGCCTAAGCCATTGAAAGCAACAGCAATCATATCATCTTCTGATACACTTGAGCCAATAGTAGCAAGTTGATCAGCTATGGTCTTAATCTCGGTGGTATACGTCTAGATGCTCTTGCCATTCCTAGACATGTTGTTGAACTGCTGTTTCAACTGGATCTTTCTTGCATGTGTCATGGTTCCATAATTTTTCATCAGTATGTCCCAAGCATCCTTCGGAGTCTCACATCCAGTGATTTGAATTACCATAGCATCAGATATACATAAGGAAAACCAATGCAGCACCTTGCATGCTCTTTCATTCCATAGCCTGTAGGCTCTTTTCTGTTCATTTGTTGGATTGTGTGCAGGCAACTCAGGAGCAACTTCATCTCCTGTATATAAATCCCAATAACCTCTGCCAACCAGAAAGTTTTTCATTCTGAATTTCCATAATGTAAAGTTCTTATTATCCAACTTCTCTCCAACTATCTGAGTGATATTGTCAGTCCCATGTGCATTAGCCATGATGCAATAGACTGTCTATCAAGTGCCTGACTCCCTGCAGTCCAATAAGTATGACTGACTAAGTTCAGTCCGTAACAATTTATGATAGTTTTCTGCACTAAATTGCAGAAAAAAACTTGGGTATTTCAGCCCACTGACACCCTAAAACAACCCTTAAACAAGTGGTCTCAACTGTAGATATAACTTTCAATACATAAGCTATGTGTTTGCTTCAGCTTAAGCTTATGTAACCTCACTACCAGGGTACATACATGCAGTCTGAAAACTGTAAACTGTGAGTAACCAGCAGCAATTTCAAGTCCAAAACTGAGTGTGTCAACAAATTCAGTTTCAGGTTACAGTCAACCAGAATTCAGCATACCAAGCTCCAAGCAGCTCCAAAATGTCTTTTGACCATGTCATACATTTACTTTGTAGTGGCAAGTTCAATACATGAGCATCTGAGTAGGCATAGACAACCTGTTTTCATTGATCAATGGCATAAACCTCATGAGCTGTTTGTAATTAACCAGGACAGTGTAACTGCATTTACTTCAGCTTCAAAATTCAATTTTCAATTATGCTCATTGCTTGCTTCAATTCTCCATGCATTCAGCATGTATAGGCCAGTTCATATAGATGATGGAACCCCCAAGATGACCCGTATTGCTTCAGTAATGCACAATACTTGTCATTGACTGTGTATGAGAGTTTTCAACCTGTCTTTGATTTTCAAATCTGAGTATTCTGTCATTGACTGTGTATGACAGTTTTCAACCTGTCATTGATTTTCAGATCTGAGTATTCTGTCATTGACTGTGTATGACAATTTTCAGCCTGTCATTGATTTTCAGATCTGAGTATTCTGTGCAAGAGATCTCAGCTCCAAGACATTTGATCCAATGTATACATGCTTTGACACATTCTTGTGCTCCAAAGATGCCTTCTGAGTGTAGTAAAAGGCTCCTGTGTGTCAGTAATGACTGAATGCATGCTGTCCATTCATGTTTACAGTAGTTCAGAAATGATTAAGGTCTGTGTCTGTCACTCCAGCTCATAACAGAGCTCCCACACAAGCATTTACTTCTTGCACACTTCAAATACCTTCAATAGTGAGCATACATGCTCTATGAACCTTGTCCAGGTGCCCCACTGAAGATTGACAGGTTGTTGTCCACTCAGATCAGCAGGCGCAGATTTTCAGATACAGGTTGCTATCCATTCAGATCAACAGGCGCAGATTTTCAGATACAAGTTGCTATTTTTCAAGAGGCAGTCCACGATTTTCAGACACAGGTTGCTGATTTTCAGGAGACAGTCCACGATTTTCAGACATAGGTTGCTAATTTTCAGGAGATAGTCCACAATTTTCAGAAGGCAGTCCACGTTGATTCCTTCCTTTGACTATGGCTTCATTTGCAAGTGTCCAGCTTCTTCCTCATCCCTTACTTCCATCTCCTTTGCACTGCAGGTTGTCATGCCCATTCTCCCACAGCCTCATGGATGAAGCTCTGATACCATGTTCAAAGACTAGAGAGAGAGAAAGGGAAAGACTCCATATCCATGTGCCTTCAGGCTCTCAAGCTCATTCCTTCATTTCCACACACTAACTGAAAAGCACACTCCCACTACAAGATAAAGTGACCTAGTGTAAATGTAGACTAGACTGACTAACTCTAGTCAGGTCACTGACTGACTACTAACCCGACTTATTTAATGTAGTCACATGTAGACAGCTGTACATACTAGCTGTCATAGATGTCGATCATAGATGAAGACACACTGACGGTGAGCTTGATTTCTAACACTGGACCCCCGTAGAGGGGGCTCTACCCCCTCCGCACCTCCCCCAAGTAGGTTGGAGGGAAAACGCGCACCGTGACAGGTCCTCCAAATTGGACCCTAATAAAGTAATGGCTCTACACGAGCATGGATTCTCACTTCCAAAAGAGCAGCCAAAAGCCCATACCCGAATAGAGACAAACAGAGATCCTAGAACCTCAATGGGTCCGTCTAGCCAACAAGGGCAAAAAGGCCACACTGCAAAAATACATATGTGTTTCATTTGGACTGCATCTAGTCAAAGCGAAAAGCAACAACATCAAGCTATAATAGCGAGAATGACTAGATATGACAATCCTGATGATAGATGCTCCTTGAATAGCACTACACTGACGATCCAAGGCACCAGTGGAGAATCCACATCTGGTCGTACAGTTGGAGACTCAAGGGCATTTGTCAGAAGGCTTAAATTTACAAGCCAAGACCCGGAAGATGAAGACATAGTACCACCTGCTTATCTTAGGGTCAAACTCACCGCGAAAAGAGAGCATACCATTGATGCTCTGATTGATGAAGGAGCAAATTTTAACATCTTGACCTATGAGTCATGGACCCTACTAGGCCAACCAGAGCTCACACCGACTAGTGCAACTCTTAGCCCTTATGGGGGACACCCACAAGCACTCATAGGGAAGTGCAAAATCCTTGCGACAATTGAAATGGAAAGCTTGCCTATCCTATTTCATGTTCCTCCAAATAGTGCTAGCTGTGGGAAAGAAACCCTCTTAGGTAGACCCTTCAAAAGGGCGATCAAGTGTGAGGCTGACTATGTGGCACAGAGGATATACTTGACACTACCGGATGTGAGAATAGTCACAACCTTTAGCAAGGGTGACCTCATCAAACCTCAAGGGAAAGGCAAGGAAGGTGCTGACGTAATAGTCAAGCCTACTAACGAGAGCAAGGACTTGTTGGAAAAACTGATACAAGCACAGGTCGAACAACAAGAACCAGTGAGTGAGGCCAGGCCTGAAAAAAGAAGGCCAAGAGACAATGCCAAGGACGGGCTTTGGACTTACACATATCGTAGAAGACCCCAAAAGAA